>NC_140594.1:1039156672-1040514229 GCF_964204655.1 Triturus cristatus | reverse complement strand
GTGCTGAAGTAGGTGATACGCCATCTGAGATAGATGTTGGGCCCTAAAATTGGGCAGAAAGTGGGGAAGTCGGAGTCCTCCAGAAGATGTGGTGGCATAGTGTTTGGCAGGAGGAGGTCTCCAGGGCAGAGAGCCCCAGACATTTTTTCAGACTAGAGAGTCAATCTGCAGGAGAAGTCTAGCTGGTATATGGAACAGGAGCATTCCAAACAGATAATTTAATCTCGCACCGTCATCATTTTGATTGTCTGGACTCTGCCTAAGAGGGATAGGTGGAGGGACAACCTCTTGGCAAAGTCCAGTTTCATTGAGTCCAGGAGTGGGCAGAAATTATCCTGCACCATATTGTGAAAGTTCCTGGGTAGGGAGATTCCTAGGTATCGGAGTCCTTTCGGGAGCCAGGTCACCGGCAGTTAAGCGAGAGAGCATTCCGAGATCATTAAGCTTCAGGTAGTCTCAGATTAAAGTCTGTAACTGTGATTTCTACTCTGGTGAATAAGCTGCTGGGTAATCAGGCACCAGGTGTGAGATGCAGCCAGCTTCAACTTGAGGTCTAGAGTGGGGACAATGGATGCATGATCTGAAACAGCTCCAATACTGATATGGCACATGAGGTTTTGTAGGCAGACTGCAGCTCTCATCAAGAAAAAGTCTAGTCGCAATTTTGAACAGTGAGCTGGAGAAAGGTAAATGTATTCTCTAGCCATGGGGTGGAGGAGGCACCTCATGTCATGTAAGGAGCGATCACACGATAGGACAGGAAAGATGGCCTGGTCGTTGTCTAGTAGCAGGTCAAGCCTCCCGGATTTATCCAGAACAGGATCTAGAATCAAGTTTCAGTCATTACCAATGATGAGTTTATAGGAGCAAAATTCCACAAGCGACCTGCAAAGTTTAGAGAGTAATGGACGTTAAGCACTCTCAGGGGCATATATGAAGCCGACTATCCACAATTTTGCTTTGTGCAAAAATGTAGTGACTGTTGTCGTCCCTTTCTGCACATAAACAATCATTAAATAATGACTATTTGCTACTTGCATTCTGCAGCACACATTGAAGTAACTAATCACCATTAGTGATTGTTTATGTGCAGGAAGGGACACTTTCTTGCACATAAACAATAATTCCCTGCAACGCAGGCACCCTTGCACTATTGTTCAAGGGTGTCTGTGTTGGCGCTAGACAGATACATTTAGATTTGGCGGTAGGAAAAACACTTGGGTGTGCCATATTATTGTGAACATGGTGTAGCCCTGCGTTTTGAAAATGTCAGAGCGCGACACTGCAAAATTTTACGCAACTCCGTGCTCCGACATTTTCTCATAAATATGCCCCTATAGCCAAGCATGCAGTGCTGAATCTCAAGTCAGTGTCAATGAAAATTAAGGTTCTGCCACTATGATTAGTCATATGCATGGCGTGTTGGTGAATTTACTCACCCCTGCACACTTTTCCCTGTAGTACAGATGAATTTTCTATTGGTTTTGTCTCACATGGCCAGGTTGGCATAAGTAAAAACACGGGTATCTCTAAGATGTTTAGCAGTTGCTTTTCTGAATCCCTATATAATCACTTAAACCGTAATGCATCCTGTTACCTTTTGAACTTTTAATGACAATTAATATGCTTTCCCATGTTGACTGCAGTTCCTAAATTGTAAAAGAATAAGGGGCACATGCATCAAGCTAATTACCGGTAGCAATCGGCCCCTTTGCGACCAGTAATTAGCCTTTTGGGATGCATCAAGCCCTAAGCCGTTCGCAAAATAGGTAATCACAAAATTTGCGATTACCTATTTTTAGAATGCAGTTAGGGAATTGCAATTTGCTATTCCCTAAATGCAATGCAAGAAGCATTCTCAGAATGCGACTTTGCATTAAGGAATCGCAAATTACCATCATCTTCAAGTTGATGGTAATTTGCAATTCCTTGGAAAAATGCACAAATTAGCATTTTTCTAGGTGCCAGGTGGCGTGCACACACAATTTGCGATTTGCTAATAGGGAATGTGTAGGAATTGCAATTTATTTTGCGATTCCTACATTCATAAGGAATTGCGATTCCTGAATAGCGATTCCTTCAAAATCACTAGTAAGGAATCGCAATTCCTTATGTTGATGCATGTGCACCTTGGTGCTCGGGCTCTCGTCGCGAGTCCACTGCAGCTTGCACCATACATTGCCAGTAAAAACACAGCTAATAAGCCACTAACCATCACACTCCTACCAGTGTGACAATTCATACTATTTCAGGCCCCCAAAGCTACAAGAGTGGTTTAGGAGGCAGGTATTAATCATTGTAAATGTAAACTGAACTAATAAGCAGCTGTTGTTGTGCTCATACCTAAGTTAGGCAACAAGACCACCATGTGACAGACTGTCATAAGCAATTAGGTGCCAGTGCCAAGCACCGTGAACATCCGGCTCAAATTAAGCACTGCTGCAGACATAAATAAATACCTTAGTGTCTTATGTCCATTAAGGTGACCAGCAAAGCTCTTCTAAATCAAGTATCTACTTAATGAGAAATCAAAGTTGTGTCTCTGCTTTTAGTAACCATCTCGTGTAGGAGAACGAGGACAAAAATATCAGGAGTGCTTCTATCAAAAATCATTCGCATCCTCTCAGATAACACCTGCACTCTCGTAGGTTGGTTGTGTTAAAAGGCGCCTCTTGAAAGCTGTTCAAGTAGCATCAGTAATGGTACAGCTCTCACTCAGGCTGACACTGCCTTTTCACAAAAAGGCAATTGTGGGAGGCCGAGGTGAAAAAACAGACAAGTGGTTCTCTGACTGGAAAAACATTCTACAAAAGTGAAACTTCTAAAACTTACAAAACTTATAAAACTTTTTTTTAAAACTTAGTGGATTTTGTTGATGATACTACTTTAAGCGCCTGCCATGGTGAAAACTGCATACAACCATTGCATTTTAGGTTATAAGTTATCCAACTGTATACCAGATTTAGGGGCATATTATCAAGAAACAGGGTTAAAAGTATCGCCGCTTTGGTGTGAACATGGGCTTCTATTGGAATTCTCACGGGCATATTATCAAGCCCACCATCGCCGCTTTAGCGGCAGTTTTCTGCCGCTAAAGCGGTGATAATTTTAATGCTGTGCTTGATAATATGCTCCTAAGAAAGATAAGGGCCTATTATCAAGCCAGGCGATACAATTATCGCCGCTTTAGCGGCAGAAAACTGCCGCTAAGACGGCGATAATGGGCTTGATAATATGCTCTATGGAATTCCAATTGAAGCTCAGGTTAGATGTCTTTCACATAATTGTATCGCCTGTCTTGATAATATGCCCCATAGTCTGCTGTTCTGTAGCACAATGCGCCACTGGCAATACAACTGAATCAATTCACAAGGCCATGTGTGTTGGTAAATCCGACTCCTGGGGCAAGTGGCTCGGTTTGCCCCTGCAAGGAATTCACAGAGGGTGACATTGCAGTCATAAATCCTTTGACTTCCCCCTAATATTATCCCACGATCATGTACATTAAGTAAGAGTACATCTCACAAATGGGGTTGAACGGCGACACTTTTTTGAACACCCCCAAGCACATCAGTTTATGGGCATTCACCAAGCCCTTTATTTTATAACCTTATTTTAAGAGTCAAGTCCTAACTGGATCATTCTACCATCCACATTAGGTTGCCTTCAATGAAAATAAACAGAAAATGTGTTGTCTTGCTACACATGGTCTGTATCCGAAAACGGACGCAAAAGCGGCGATAATTTTGCATCGCCTCGTTGATGATATGCCCCATTAGGTTTTTAGCAACACAGTAATAGAGCTGGTATCCTTGAATCTCAATCTCTTAGCAAAATTAATAAAGAGAATCGCTCACTGGTCGTATGGACCTTTGATTGTCGACTTGAAGTGCAAGGAAGAAGCAAACTTCAGAAACACATGGTAATCACAGTAAAGCCAATGTGACTTCACAGAAACTACAGAGAGAATGTTGGTCAAAACTTTAGGATTTATTTAGCAATTTTGTTCAGGTTACAAGTTAAATCAATCAGTAGCAAATATATTATAACCGCATACATATTAAAATGATCATGCATTCTGAATACGTCTATTACAAGAAAGAAGATGCCAAATGGAACTGCATAGAGCAGACAAAATATCAAATAAGCGGGTTCTATAAAGGAGCTTCACCATTCTATCTAGAGCATTGAAAGTAACTAGGGGAATTTATGTGAGGAAGGTGTCAGCATCTTATGAACCAAGTTTAAAGTTCATGGGACAAAGTATGAGTGCTCAAGGATGAAGCTCAACACTCTAGCAGGGAAAATCAGAAGATTCGAGAAGAGACATCCTCAGCGAAGTCAGGACAGTGTCCGGTAAACTATTCTAAGGAACACACAGTTAAAACATGATAGAAGGTTCTGGAAGGCTCCTCCATATCAGTTTCCACCAAACACCCAATCAAGAGCCACCATTCTCTGGGAGCAGTTAAGCTCCCTAGTTTCTCAGAGCTGGACAATCTGTGCAACCTTGGATGCAAAATCAGTCCTGTCTGCCTGGTACAGGAGGATCTCTCCAACCGTCTAAGTCTCCATTTCTGAAGCCAAATTCGAATTCAATTCTAACTATCTCTCAGTTCAGAACAATAACAATGAGTCGATTCTAGCTAAGGAGCATATTGATAAAACACCTGCAGAGGAGAGCTATAACATGAAACTTGCAAAGAATTTAAAGAAATAAGATTCATGTTACTCGCCCTGGTTACAAGTTAGGCCAACTTAAATCAACATGGTTTCCAAAGAAATACAGTTAGCATGAGTAAATTATATTGATTAAATCAAAAATATATATGTATCTCTTACTAGAAATAAATGCAGCCCACTCCTATTTTTCAATGAATACAGTCCCTACAGATTAATGTGGTTATCGTGTAACATGTATAAATGACACGTAAGTGCATGAAACAACAAGGGCTTCATTACAATGTCAGGCGGAAACTTTCTGCCTGAAACAGTCTCAGAGTCCGAACCAACCCTCTCGCTGCTGGCGGTTCTGTTGACCTATTATGATGCGACCGAACACTGTTCGGTTGAAGTCCCATTGATTCCTACCGGAACCCGTGTTCCGACCGACAACCGGCCGTAACACGGGCTCCTATGGGAAAATGGGGAATGTGCGGAAAACTCTGCACCCTGTCGCAGGCACCATATGGTGCCTGTCACACAGTGCAGGGTTTTACAGGGGGGTACCTTAGGTACCCCTTCGGTTAGCAACTGGAGGTCACGGGGCCTTGGGAATAGTACATTTTATCCCTCAGGATTCCAACGCTTTCCTTACTGCTGCATAGACTGCAGTGGGAATAGTACATTCTACTCCTGCTGAGCCCAATGCTTTCAATACTTTTGCACAGGCTGGAGTGGGAATAGTGCATTATACCCCTCCTGAGTCAATGCTTTCCCTACTGCTGCATCGACTGAAGTGGGAATAGCAAATGTGACCCCTCCTGAGTCCAACGCTTTCCCTACTGTTGAACAGACTGGAGTGGGAAAATCACATTTTACCCCTCCTGAGTCCAACCTTTTCCCCACTGTTGCACAGACTGGAGAAGGAATAGTAAATGTTCCCCCTTCCTGAGTCCAGCACTTTCCCTACTGTTCGAAAGACGGCAGTGGGAATAGTACATTTACTGTTCCTGAGTCTAATGCTCTCCCTACTGGTGCACAGACTGGATTGGATTGGAAATTTTACCTCTCCTGAGTCCAAAGCTTTCCCTACTGTTGTATGGATTCGAGTAGTAATAGTATATTTATTATTCCCAGATTTTAATATGGTTGTTAATATGCTTTAAATATTTATTATTATTATTATTATTATTATTATTATTATTATTATTATTATTATTATTATTAGTATTATTATTAAGTGCTTGTGTATTTAATTTGATATTTTTCATGTAATTTTAAAGATATTTTTAGTGATACATATTTTTGTTTTCTGTTTACTTTTTATGTATAATTAAATTGCCAATATTTTTAAATAAATTCAGTTCATTTGTTGAATATTTTGTGTATGTAAATATAAAGATATCTGTGTGTATATATATACTGCACTGTATAACATCTATGGCAGGTTGGATCTCATGAGCCCAAATAATTGCATAATTTGCACAATACACTTGCACTTTACTAAAATGCACTGTATTACAGTTACGGCAGCTTGGATCTCATAAGCCTAAAATAATTGCAAATTTGCACGACACACTTGCACTTTATTAAACACCTTAGCAGGTTATTGACCCTATTGATACAATTTGCACATTGCACAAATCACTTTTCTATCATCCCCTTAAAAACTTTAAGAACTTCCTTTTAAACTCGGTGGATGATTAACTTGAGACCATGGCTTTTAATAATAATTTTTAATAACTTTTAATAATTTTTGGAAGATCTTAAGAATTCTTGATTATTCCCTTGGGTTTTGAGGTCTCCTCCTAAAATTTGTCAAAACTCAAAATCCAGTTTTTTTTCCTGCATATCCCTTAGGTTGTTTTTAGGATTTTTTAGGACCTTTTTAGGATCTCTCTCCTTTTTTCTTTGGAATGTGAATATATGCATGATCTTGACAATCATAGCATACATGGTATTCTAAGGCCCTCATAAATAAGTCTTCCATAATCGGTGAGTACTTCACTCAATAAATCCGCCAACGCTGTCTGGTCACCTGTTTAAGGACCCAAAATAGGAAGTGTTTCCTATATATACAACAAAACACATAAATAAATAAATAAATAAGAAAATAAATAAAAAAATAACGAATAATATATAAAAAAATAAAATGAATAAATAAATAAACAGACATACATAAAATAATAATAAAAAAATAAGAATGGAAATGTAAAATGACGCCTAATGTATGTCATCGTTGAGTGTGGGTTAACATTGTAGTTTACAGATAAACACAAGGTTAATTATTTGTTTTTTGCACTCTCTTACTTTAAAAAGACTGTTGGGACTCTATGGTCCAGTTGAAGGCATTCGCCAAAACGCGTCGACCGTCCCTGTTGTTGTGCACCTGGTGAAGATGAAATAAAACGTTATTGACTGACCTTGCTGTGCTGTTGGACTTCCTTGTTGCCGTGGACATCTTGGTGGGGGATGCTACCGAGTTTCTTTTCTAAATATATATATATATATATATATATATATATATATATATATTATCTACTGGCGGTCGCCAGTAGATAGTTATAGTTAGGACCGTGTTTCCATAGGAAATCTGAAAATTCTATTTTGAATAACTTTGGCGCCGGTTGACGAATCCTTGCAAAATTTTCAAAACTAATGGGGCGCTCCGCTCAGCTCCTACCCTGAAAGTCTCGGGGCGATTCGTCAAGTGGGGGCCGAGAAAAAAGGGGGGTCCCAAAACGCGTTTTCCCCATGCATTTTCCCATAGGACCTTTAGTCGAAGGTACAGCCCGAACGGCTGAACAGAATTACTTGAAATTTGGCAGAGAGGTAGTTCTCAGGTCAGGGAAGTGCCTTTTGCAGGTCTGGTGTCATTCTGTTCAGGAGTTCCTGAGAAAATAGCATTTAAAAGCATATAAATATCTATAAGCGCGTACCGTGCGCGCACCGTGTGCGCACCGTGCGAGCACCCTAACGTGCGAAAGCGTAATTCAGATTGGTGGTTACATGTTAGTCAACATTCGAATCGGTCAAAATCAGGAAGTGTCGGCCGCCATTTTGTTTGTTTTCAGTGCGAGAGTGAAAAAGGAAGGTGGCGAACGTATAAAGGGGGCAGGGTAGAGAGTTCCTGACCCCCTAGCCTTTATCAGGGGATCCCTGAAGGGCTCCAAAGGCAGAAAAAAAAATGTAATTTAAAAAAAAAAAAATCGCAGGGGTGAAAAACCCCCCTCAAAAAAAAAAAATTTAATACGTAGTTTATTGTAAAATAAACATATAAAAAAATAATAATACATACATAAATTAGCATTTAAAAAACCGTACAAATTCACTAAAAAAACCATAGGTTTCATACACGTTATAGTTAGGAATTAGCATTTAAAAAACCTTGCAAATTCACTTTAAAAACCATAGGTTTCACACATGTTATAGTTAGGTGGATATTTCACTCGTAAAAAACCAATGAAATTCCCCCGTTATAGTTAGTTCAGATAACTATAACTTGCGTGACCGCCACTCTATCACAAGAATGATGTCATCAGTGATGTCATGAGTGATGTCACTGACCATGTCATGAGTGATGTAATATGTGACGTCATCAGCAGTGCATTGCGGGCGCGCGAGTTATAGTTATCTGAACTAACTATAACGGGGGAATTTCATTGGTTTTTTACGAGTGAAATATCCACCTAACTATAACATGTGTGAAACCTATGGTTTTTCAAGTGAATATATATATATATATATTCACTGAAAAAACCATAGGTTTCACACATGTTATAGTTAGCGGAAATTTTACTGATAAAAAACCTGTGAAATTGCCCCGTTATAGTTAGTGCTGGCAACTATAACTCACGCGACCGCAATCCTCTGCTGATGCTAATACTGTATTTAGACACTTATTTGCCCATGTCTTCTTCCATACATTTTTAGCTATACATATATTACAAATATTTTTTTTTCATAAAGACACATATGTCATCAGCAGAAGATTGCGGTCGCGTGAGTTATAGTTGCCAGCACTAACTATAACGGGGCAATTTCACAGGTTTTTTATCAGTAAAATTTCCGCTAACTATAACATGTGTGAAACCTATGGTTTTTTCAGTGAATTTGCAAGGTTTTTTAAATGCTAATTCCTAACTATAACGTGTGTGAAACCTATGGTTTTTTCAGTGAATTTGTACGGTTTTTTAAATGCTAAGTTACTTTACGCCATTCGAGGCGTGCGCGCCCACTTAACGCAGTTCGTTCCGTGCACGGTTTTTATCAACTTTAATAAGCCCTGTACATTTGGTGGCCTTCGGCCACCAAAAGCACAGGGGGTGGGGTCAATGTGGATAGTGTTTTTTTTATTTCGATTTTATAATTTCATGTTGCCAAAATTTAGTTTTTTTTACCTATTAATAAGCCCTGTACATTTGGTGGCCTTCGGTCACCAAAAGCACAGGGGGTGGGGTAAGTGTGGATAGTGTTTTTTTTATTTTTATTTTTTTACCGTACGCTTACGGTAAGCGTACGGTAAGCGTACCCCGCGAAATTGCCGAAAAAAAAATAAAACCGTTTTTGCTCTTGGGGGATGTTTGTGGACTCCCTCAACATGACTATGTGGGAGGGAGTTGTCAAAACAGCCCCGTAACATGTTTTTGGCCATCATGTTTGATAAACAACACTCAGTGCGAGAGACAAAATGGCGGACGCCGCTTCCTGGTTTCGGCCGATTCGAATGTTTACTAAGATCTAAGAGCCAATCAGAATCGCGCTCGCGCACGCCACCGTACGCTTACGGTAAGCGTACGGTAAGCGTACCGTAAGCGGGCTCAGATATATATATTGATTTAAAGGCTATTTTCTCAGAATCTACTGAACAGATTTACACCAAACCTACAAAAGGCACTTCCTTGACCTAGGGACTACCTCTCTGCCAAATTTCTAGTAATTCTGTTCAGCCGTTCGTGCTGTAGCTCGTTCTAAAGGTCCTATGGAAAAATGCATGGGAAAAACGCGTTTTGGGACCCCCCTTTTGTCTCAGCCCCCGCTTGACGAATCCCCCCGAGACTTTCAGGGTAGGAGCGGAGCGTAGCGCCCCACCTATTTTGAGAAATTCGCGAGGATTCATCGACCGGCGCCAAAGTTATTCAAAATAGAATGTTGAGGTTTTCCTATGGAAAAGGGGTCCTAACTATAACTACCTACTGGCGACCGCCAGTAGGTAATATATATATATATATATATATATATATATATATATATATATATATATATATATATATATATATATGTATATATGGAAAGAGAAGGTTGCCGCTTCGTTGGGTCGCACTCACTGGGGGTTACAGCCACAGCAGGGAGACAGCACTCGATTCATTTCCCCACTCCTCCTGCAGACGCGTTTCAGGAAACTTCCTTCCTCTGGGCAGTCACAGACACAGGAAAGGCACACAGTAGACTGCCAGATTATTCCCTCTTTTATTTCAGTGCCTTACAGGTAAGTAATTGGCATTCTGGGACTGGTAGTTCATTCAAGCCCAAGTGGGCGGTGCCTTGCTCAATGTCCGTAAAACGTTAAAATTGTGGGACCAGCAATGTTCCAAAGGTGTCTCAGCCTGTTCAAGGGCTCCCCCAATTCCGCAACTGCTATACCAATGTACTTGCGGAGGTCCCGCTCAGGTATAGCGGTGGTCCGGCCTGTGACCTGGGCTTGGCCACAAAAATCTGGAAAGAGAAGGTTGCCGCTTCGTTGGGTCGCACTCACTGTGGGTTACAGCCACAGCAGGGAGACAGCACTCAATTCGATTCCCCACTCCTCCTGCCGACGCGTTTCGGGAAACTCCCTTCCTCTGGGCAGTCACAGACACAGGAAAGGCACACAGTAGACTGCCAGATTATTCCCTCTTTTATTTCAGTGCCTTACAGGTAAGTAATTGACATTCTGGGACTGGTAGTTAATTCAAGCCCAAGTAAGCGGTGCCTTGCTCAATGTCTGTAAAAAGTTAAAATTGTGGGACCAACAAGGTTTCACAGGTGTCTCAACCTGTTCAAGGGCTCCCCCAATTCCGCAACTGCTATACCAGTGTACTTGCAGCGGTCCTGCTCAGGTATCGCGGTGGTGCGGCCTGTGACCTGGGCTTGGCCACAATAATCTGGAAAGAGAAGGTTGCCGCTTCGTTGGGTCGCACTCACTGGGGGTTACAGCCACAGCAGGGAGACCGCACTCGATTAATTTCCCCTCTCCTCCTGCAGACGCGTTTCGGGAAACTCCCTTCCTCTGGGCAGTCACACACACAGGAAAGGCACACAGTAGACTTCCAGATTATTCCCTCTTTTATTTCAGTGCCTTACAGGTAAGTAATTGGCATTCTGGGACTGGTAGTTCATTCAAGCCCAAGTGGGCGGTGCCTTGCTCAATGTCTATAAAACGTTAAAATTGTGGGACCAACAATGTTCCAAAGGTGTCTCAACCTGTTCATGGGCTCCCCCAATTCCGCAACTGCTATACCAGTGTACTTGCGGCGGTCCCGCTCAGGTATCGCGGTGGTGCGGCCCGTGACCTGGGTTTGGCCACAAAAATCTGGAAAGAGAAGGTTGCCGCTTTGTTGGGTCGCAATCACTGGGGGTTACAGCCACAGCAGGGAGACAGCACTCAATTCATTTCCCCACTCCTCCTGCAGACGCGTTTCAGGAAACTTCCTTCCTCTAGGCAGTCACAGACACAGGAAAGGCACACAGTAGACTGCCAGATTATTCCCTCTTTTATTTCAGTGCCTTACAGGTAAGTAATTGGCATTTTGGGACTGGAAGTTCATTCAAGCCCAAGTGGGCGGTGCCTTGCTCAATGTCCGTAAAACGTTTAAATTGTGGGACCAGCAATGTTCCAAAGGTGTCTCAGCCTGTTCAAGGGCCCCCCCAATTCCGCAACTGCTATACCAATGTACTTGCGGAGGTCCCGCTCAGGTATAGAGGTGGTGCGGCCCGTGACCTGGGCTTGGCCACAAAAATCTGGAAAGAGAAGGTTGCCGCTTTGTTGGGTCACACCCACTGTGGGTTACATCCACAGCAGGGAGACAGCACACGATTCGATTCCCCACTCCTCCTGCCGATGCGTTTCGGGAAACTCCCTTCCTCTGGGCAGTCACAGACACAGGACAGGCACACAGTACACTGCCAGATTATTCCCTCTTTTATTTCAGTGCCTTACAGGTAAGTAATTGGCATTCTGGGACTGGTAGTTCATTCAAGCCCAAGTGGGAGGTGCCTTGCTCAATGTCCGTAAAACGTTAAAATTGTGGAACCAACAATGTACCCCAGCGATGGTACAATGGCACCCCAGCGAGTTTGCCGGGTTTTACAGCGTCATCCTCTGATGAAGGAGCCTTTCGGCTCTGTAACGCGTAAGGACTTTGCTTTGGATTGAAACACCGTTTCTGTTAAATAAAGGCTTTGTTGAAAGCACTCAGCTTGCGACGGGTGTCCTCGTCTCAGGGCAATTTTTGATATATATATATTATCTACTGGCGGTCGCCAGTAGTTAGTTATAGTTAGGACCGAGTTCCCATAGGAAATCTGAAAATTCTATTTTGAATAACTTTGGCGTGAAATTTTCAAAACTAATGGGGCGCTCCGCTCAGCTCCTACCCTGAAAGTCTCGGGGTGATTCATCAAGCGGGGGCTGAGAAAAAAGGGGGGGCCCAAAACGCGTATTCCCCATGCATTTTCCCATAGGACCTTTAGTCGAAGGCACAGCCCGAACGGCTGTACTGAATTACATGAAATATGGCAAAGAGGTAGTCCTCAGGTCAGGCATGTGCCTTTTGCATATATGGTGTCAATCTGTTCAGTAGTTCCTGAGAAAATTGCAGTTAAAAGTACATAAATATCTATATGCGCGCACCGTGCACGCACCGTGCACGCACGGTGCGCGCACCAAATGTCCGCAAGCGTAATTCTGATTGGTGGTTAGATGTCAGTCAACATTCCAATCGGTCGAAATCAGGAAGTGTCGGACGCCATTTTGTGTGACAGTGAAAAAGAAAGGTGGAGAACGTGAAAAGGGGGCAGGGTAGAGAGTTCCTGACCCCCTAGCCTTTGTCAGGGGGTCCCTGAAGGACTCCGAAGGGTGAAAAAAACATTTTATTTTTTTTCAAAAAATCGCGGGGTGCCACCAAAGAGTACAAATGTGTAAAAAATGCAATAAATAGATGATGTTAAAAACAATTGCAGAGGCAGCGGATAAAAATATATACATAATTGATCACAACTTGAGAATTAAAGACAGGTATAAAAATCCTCACTGGAGTTGAGACCCTGAGGTGTTTTACAGTCCAACTCCAGTATATATCTAGTCTCAAGTTGTCTGAGGAGAGCTTCACGGTTGCCCCCTCATCTCAATGGGGGGACAGTGTCCACCACAAAATAGTTAAGGACACTGACATCCTTCTCATGAAACTCTCCAAAATGCCTGGCAACGGGATAAGCCTGGTCACCATTAATGATTGCCCTTATGTGCTGGAGTATCCTCTTGTGGACCTGCAGCCTCGTACTGCCCACATAGCGCAGGCCACAGGGACACTCCAGCACATAAAATGCAAACTCAGTTTTGCATGTTAGTTTTTTATCAATGCATATGGGCTCATCCTTAAACGGTGTTTTGTATTCTGTTTTGTTGATCCCATATTTACAGGCCGTGCAAGTTGCACATTTACGGAAACCCTTGCTGACATCCAACCAGGTACTACTTGATCTTAACTCTGGGCTGCTCTTAACTAAGGAATTGCATATAGACCTTGCCTTCCTGAAGTTAAATTGGGTGACTTTGTGAGGTTAACACCCAGTACAGGATCGTTTTTTACCAGTATCCAGTTTTTATTTACTATCTTACGGATAGCCTTGTGCTGGTAACTGTAGGTCAGAATGAGCCTTGATGGTTGTTCGGTTAATGGGGGCTGCTCTGTACTTTTTTGAGCTTTGCACACCAAAGCCTGAGATCTTTCCATCTTCCTAGTTTTCTCTATGGCTTGATTAATTTCGCCTACAGAGTAGCCCCCAGCCAAGAATCTTCTACAGCTATCTTGTTGAGCTTTTTCACATTCAGAGTTAGTGCTGCAAATTCTACGAATTCGCAGCATCTCGCCATAAGGGATGCTACGGACCAAATGTGCGTGATGGTGGCATGTAACAATGTGTTGCCGGCTGTTGGTTTCCTAAACAATCTAGTTTCCAGATTGTTGCCGACAACCATTATTTCAACATCCAAAAAGAAAATGGAATCCCTGCTGAGTTGGCCGGTAAATTGCAAATTAAGGCTATTGACATTGATCTGCTCTATAAAGTGGAGGGCACTCTCATCAGTGCCCTTCCAAATTATGAGCAGATCGTCAATGTAGCAGTACCAGCGCATAACATGATTGGACATAGTATCAGCGAACATCACCCCAAGGACCTGTTCTTCCCAGAACCCCATGTGCAAACAGGCGTCGCTAGGGGAAAATCATGCCCCCATAGCCACGCCTCTCACTTGTTGGAATACCTGGTTCTGAAAAAGAAAATAGTTATGTTCTAAACAGGTGGTAATCATGGCTAATAACATCTTATTATGCTCATGAAAGTGCATGGGCCGAGTGTCTAAATAAGGTTTGATTGCCTTCAGTCCATCTCTATAATTGATGCTTGTATATAGAGATGATACATCAAGCGAAATCAAAAGCTATTCAGGGTGCCAATTGATACTGGTCAATTTTCTCAGCAAGTCACTGGTGTCTTGCACGTAAGAAGGGAGACTTTTCACGTGTTCCTGCAATTAGTAATCAACATATTTCGACATATTTTCCATTATGCTTTTACAGGCAGATATTATAGGCCTTCCAGGTGGGTTTTTCACATCTTTGTGGATTTTAGGTATAAAATATACCAAAGGCATAACAGGATGATCGTTTTTTAAGAATTTGAACTCATCGACGATCAAGAGTCCAGCACTTTTCCACACAACAAGATTAGTGTAAAAAGAATTCCATGAAGACCTAACAATCAACATGGTGCTGCGCCTATAGCAATCTCGGTCATTAAGTTGTTTCAACGCCTCTTCCATATAGAGATTGCGAGGCCACAGCACCACATTTCCTCCTTTATCTGATTGTCGGATGATTATGTCATCAATGGCCTGTAATTTTTTCATCAGTTGATAATACACATTGTCCTGCTTGGTATAGTGCTTGGTTACTTTTGTGTGTCTTTTGTAGAGTTTTTAGTTCTTGTGTTACTTTGTCGTTAAACACGTCAATGTTGTCTCTTAGCATGATAGGGGCAGAACTTCAATTGGGTTTAAAAGGAGTTCTCAATGCCATCATACCATATGTATATATATATATATCATAATGAGGTCCTATATCAGTGAACCGCAGGATGGGTAAATATTTACTCATGGTTTTCTATAGTACACACAGATACCAGGGCTCGTCAGAGTGCTAGGCATGCTTTAAGGTAGGAATGAACAGAGTCATTATTAGGGCAGACATAGAATAGATCATGTTAGATTTGGGGGTCTCTAGTTGGCATAGGTAGGTCCCTGTGACAAATAGGGCTCCTTGCGTCTAGTCAGGGTAAGAGGGTACACTCCTAAAGTAACCCCTGCTCACCCTCTTGGTAGCTTGGCACAAGCAGACAGGCTTATCTCAGAGGCAGTGTGTAAAGCATTTGTGAACACATACAGTAATCAAGTGACAACACTACAGATGGACACCACACAAGTTTTATATCAAAAATAAGTATTCTTCATATAGACTTATCAAAAGACCACAAACGACAACAATCCACAATACTGTACTTAAAATGGTAGAATTAGCTTAGTTCTCTTAAGATGTTAAGTTGCGACACTTTGAGTTCAATTTACCTTAAGATGCGTAACGCAATGCAACGAAAGAGTTGCAGGGACCGTGAAGATCTGGGGCAAAGAAACAAAGATGGCGCTTTCTTCATGATGCAACATGCTTCCCGCTGATGCGGCGGCATCTGCTGCGACGTCGATCCTCTCCCCTGGTGATGCAAGTTGCCTCCACAACAATGCTTGCCGCGACAGGCCCTGTGACACTCTTCCCGGTGATGCGGCGGCGTCTGCTGTGACGTCGATCCTCTTCTCCAGTGATAAGCTGCGACAGGCCCTGCGACATGTATGCCAGTGATACGGCAGCGTCTGATGCGACGTCGATCCTCTTCCCTGGCGATGAGCCGTGACAGGCCCTGCGACACGCTTCTCGGTGATGCGGCGGCATCTGCTGCGACGTCGATCCTCTCCTCCGGCGATGCGAGGCGCTTCGGTGGACCTGCGATGACTCAACGATTCTTCTGCGACACACTTCCCGGTGATACGGCAGCATCTGCTGCGATGTCGATCCGGTGCTGCGAGGCACTTTTGCGTTGTGAAGCGACAGCAGCAGTTCGGCGATGCGCTTCTTGTTCGTGAGTCGCACTTCCAGCTCCTTGCGACACGCAGTCCCTCAGAAAGCCTCGCAAAAACAGCAGGCACATCCAAAGAACTCTTGGGGAGCTGGTGGTTGAAGTCTGTTGTCCCTGAGACTTCAGAAGGAGGCAAGCTCTCTTCCAGGCCCTTGGAGATCCTTCACAAGTTGAATAAAGTGCAAACAAAGTCATTTCTCCTTTCTTTGGCAGTCAAGCAACCACTGCAGGCCAATCCCCCAATCAGCACTTCAGCTTAGGGATAGTCTCTCCTCAGTTTCTTCTGGTTCCTCTCCTCAGCAAAGGTTTCTTCTTGATTCCCAAAGTGATCAAAAGTTCTTGGGTTTGGGTCCCAATATTTATACTAAGTTTCTCTTTGTTCTCTGAAGGCAGAGAGGCCTTTGCCTAGTCCAAATCCAGTTCTGATCAGTCCTGGAGCACTTTGTTTACATGACTCCTTCTTTCCTTTCAGAGAGCAGGGCAGAGACATCAGACGCACCACAGGAGGTGGAGCCAGCATTGTGGAGGGAAGGCACAGCCCTATTCAGGTCCCAGGTGCAACTCCTCCCACCCATCTAGATGCAGATCTCTCTATTCAGCCCTGTGCTGACTCACCCTGTCGCCTGGAATCCCCCAGCCCCTGTCACTCAAACTCCAGACAAGGAATATACAGCCTAGCAGATACAGGTTTGGATGGTTAGACAAGAAAATACCTACTTTCTAAAAGTGGTATTTTCAAACAAAGAATGTTAAAACCAACTTCACTAAAAGATGCATTTTATCATTCAGAGTTCAGGCATACTAAACTCGAATTTCTACCATGTTCCCTGGGTCATTTAGGATTATAAGATGTAATAATCAAACTGCCCATTCTGGCCTATGGGGCATAGGTAGCCTTGCAATAGTTAAAAATGAAAATGGCTGTAATTCACTATTAGCACATGCCACACACACCAGGGCATGTCCTACCTTATACTTACAATGCACCCTGCCCTTGGAGCTACCATAGGGGCGTCTGATATGAAGACAAGGGAAGGTTTAGGGACTGGCAAGTGGGCGCACTTGCCCAGTCAGCATGGCAGTACCAGACTGCACATAGGCTCTGCAATAGCAAGCCTTAGACACACTTCAACAGGCTGCTTCTGTGGGTGGCACAACCAGTGCTGCAAGCCCACTAGCAACATTTGGATTACCAGCCCTGGGCACTCCTGGTGCACTGTACTAGGGTCTGACAGGTAAACCAAACCAGCCAATCATGGAATCACTAATCCATACATTAATTTACAATAGAGAGCACTTGCACTGTGGCACTGGATAGCAGTGGCACAATGCCCAAAGCATCTAACACCAGCAAAAACACATGAGACAACAGCAAAAATGGAAGGGAGACCCACCCCAAGGTGCCAGGTCTAACAGATCACATTAAAATATAATGAAGATACATAGACAAAGTGGACTTTAATATATTACTGTTTAATATTACCCCTCGGGGTTGTCTCCAGCACTCAATAGCTGTAATTTCCTAGCAACATCACACCCCATCATACCGTTTCGTTTCAGAAATCTTTATTTCGATCACAGATCATAAAAGATACATAGCAAAATATGGACAATTAAAAAAGTATTAAACATGATGTGATCCAATGAATTAAGACATTAAAATGCAGTAAGAGAAAAAAGGAAATATGATGTACTGTACTAAAATCTGACAATAAGTCAATTTATACAAGTCTTTTCAGGACGCTGCTACGGGTAAACCACATGGAAGTTAAGAATTTCGCAACTGCAAAAACGACAATGGGAGAAAGGTCTGACTTTAAGACCCTATAGGCTGGTTGGAAGGATCTGAAGCCCAAATTCCTAAGTAACGGGACTAACCAGCGTTTCCTGCTCCTCATGTAGCCCTTGCAGAAAAAAACGGCGTGAACTTCGTCTTCTTTCGGATGAGCACAAACAGGGCAGGTTGCTGTGGTGGAGCATGGAGACCAAGACGCTGTGAAAAAAGCTAGAGGAAGGCATCCATATCTCCATTGAAAGAATAATTTCCTCGTTAGCAGGGGGGAGATCGCATCCAAAGTACTTTCAAGGCAGTAGGCGTCTTTTGCTTTCAGGAATGAGTGGGTCAAGGATCCTTCACGGCTCTCGTTGATGGCTCTTGTGAGCATCAAATTGTAGTATGCTCTTGCGAGTGCCTTCTTTGAAATCTTTACACAGGATTTGGAAGGATCGGTCCATAGTTCCGGATAGCCCAGATCCTCAAACCTGCCCTTGACGTAGGTCAGCCACGGAATCCTCGAGGCGTTCCGCAGCTGTAAGAATTCCTGAAGTTCCTCTCTGTAAATTGAGAGATCGGAGCTACACCACAAACGCCTCCAGAAGGTTAGGGGTTTAAGACCTAGCTCCTCTGATATTGGTCTTACTCCCAGGTCTAATCTAAGGGGGAGTAATGGAGTGCTTTGAGGGAGGGCAGTTACCTGTCTCAGGAATTTGTTTTCGGTGGACTGTAACTTTGGGACATGAGTGTGACCCCAGATTTCACCCCCGTATGTAACACCCGCCCTTGCTTGGGTTTTGTATATATGAATAATTGGGGTCAGTGGACGGTAGAAAGATTTGTTCGCCAAGCGCAAAGTGCCACCCGCCAACTGTGCCAGTTTGATGGTCGCTTTGGCCTGATGAGACGTCCACGATAGTTGTTCGTTTAACGTGATCCCCAAATATTCAATATTATGCACACGTTCCAATTGTGTTGTGCCGAGCCTGGGTGGGGCACGATTCTGGGGCTTGGGGTTCAGAATCATGAACTTAGTTTTTTGAGGGTTGATTTCCAGTCCCCGATCGTTACAAAAATCTAGAGAGCCATCCAAGATGCGCTGGATCCCCATAGGGGATTTAGACAGCAGCAGGGTGTCATCTGCAAACATAATTGCAGGCACCCTGCTGCCGGTTAATTTTGGAGCATCCGAGTTGTGAATCCTGTTTAGGTGGGCAACTACCCCGTTCACAAAGATGCAGAACAGGGTCGGTGCGAGCACACAACCCTGTCTCACGCCTCTGCGAACGGGGAACCTTTTGGTTAGTTTGCCACCTTTGCCACACCTTACGCGAGCGTAGTTATTGTGGTGCAGTCTCATCAGGATTGTCAGGATGTCAGTAGGTACGTCCAAATCTTCCATAACTCTCCATAACCTCGCTCTGGGCACCAAATCAAAGGCGGCACGTAAGTCTACAAAGATGGTGTATAGACTGCCGCCCTCGATTATGGCTGTTCTCCAGTAGAGGAGATTTAACCTGAAGATTTGGTCTATGGTTGACACGCCCTCCCTGAATCCTGCCTGGTAAGGGGACAAGATATCCATTTCTTCGATCCAGGCCTGCAATCTATTCAAAATCAGTCTACCGAACAATTTTTGGGATATATCGATTAAACTGATAGGACGATAGTTGGAGGGGAGCAAGGGGGATCCCTTTTTGAAGATTGGGACCACCTCTGCTCCCCTCCAAGTATCAGGCACCTCCAGTCCCCCGGCGATAGCATTAAATATTAGTGTGAGATATGGTGCCCATATTCCGGGTTCCTGCTTAACCCCTTGCATGCCCGCCCCTTTCCCCGCCCAGTGCCGCGCTTAACATTAGCGGGCGGAGTTCATGACGAGCTGGACTCGTCATGGGCACAGCGCCACCGCAGCCCATGACGAGTCCAGCTCGTCATGGGCACTGAAGGGGTTAAACAGGTCACCGGGCACCCCTTCGAGACCAGGGGCTTTTCCAGCAGCTAACCCTTTAATGGCTTCCCTCACTTCTTTTTCAGTGAAAGCAACCCCAATCGGGCAGGATGAAATTGTGGGACCATCTCTGTTCTGTTCGCCTCCACCCTCTGCGTACAGGGCTTCAAAATGGGTCTGCCATACCGTGGGGGCTATATTGGGCTCTATTGCGGAAGATAAATCCTCCGTGCCATTCGCCACTACACGCCAGAATTTACGGGAATCTCTGGTTGTTAATGCATTAGTGAGATTTTCCCAGTAGTCATGGTCCCATTCTGCCTTTGCATTCTCCAGGAGGATTTTATAGGATCTTCTCCTGGCGCGAATTTCATCTTTGTTGTGATGTTCCTTTATGGCAAGTAGCAAGTTGGCCTTGGCTTCCCTGCAAGCAGCATTGTACCAAGATGTCTTTGGTTTAAGGCCATTCCTTTGCCTTGAAGATGAAAATAGATCCTGCTCTAGGGTAGTGAGGATGCCTGCATGTATTTGTGCAAGCTCTCCTCGCATAACGTCGTCTAAAACCCTAGATCCTAGCTGGAAGGCATCCTCCAGTAATGGGATTATCCTTGCATATAGGTGGGATATTCGATCTGGGTTGCTGGCCAATTTCTCCCACTTGACCTTCCTACGATTATTTTCAAGTAGGAGGCCCGTTTTATCTTTAACCGACCCATTGATTCTTGGGTCTCTCCCAGGTAGACGATAGGTCAATTCCAGGGAGTTGTGGTCACTGTCTAGTCTTGGGGTAACTTTAAAGTCCACTATTGCTGACCACATGGACAGTTTAACCATTATGTAATCCAATCTGGATTCGCTGTCGGGTTTATTAAAAGTATGAATACTTGGCGTGTCTGATTTAGTGCGACCGTTGCATGCCCTTAGACCAAGGTTGAGGGTGAGGGCGGTTATCTGTAGGGCTAGTGGAGTCCAAGCCTGTGGGGAAGGTGCCACCGTCTCAGGTATGAGCCAGTATGAGTCTTCTTCCAGAGTAGGACCATCACGTAGCCCAGGCAGTGGTTCATATTGAGCATTAAAATCGCCTCCTACCAGGCAAGCCAGTTCGCTTGGGATACCTTCTAGGAGCTTGGCTAGCTCATCCACTGTGCCAGATTCTTTATGCATTAGAACCGGCCTTGAATAGATATTAATTACTGTCAGCTTCGATGAGTCTGGCCACTCGAGTGAGACAGCCAGTAAATCATCAGAAGCGGTCTCTAGATAAGTAGCTTGGCATCCCAAATCCGTGGCTACCCATGTAGTTAATCCCCCAGATGGCCTGCCCCTACCCCCCCATTTAGCTGCTTTGAAGAAGGAGGCAAAACCCGGAAATACTATTTCATCACGCGCCCAAGTTTCTTGTAATAGAATTATGTCCTTCGAACTGATATATGTACCCCATTCTGTGCAATCTATCTTGCTAGCTAGGCCAGCCACATTCCATGAAATCACTATTATTTCTGGTGGTTGGGTGGAGGCCGTGCCCATATGAGCCAAAGTGGTGGTGGTGCACTCGTGGGGCCGCCGAAGGTTTGTGGGAACGAAGGACGTGCCCATGGGGTTATTATCATGGATGGGAGAGGAGGGCGCGACACTTGGTACATGTGCAGGGTCAACTGTGCCAAATGCTGAAGGATGAATATCGGCAACCGGGTCAAATTTGAGCCCATTTATGTGAGATATTTGAATTGCGCTCCCCTCATCAACCGCATGTCAGTCTACCATCTCAAGGCTACTAAAGCGGTTATGGGTAGATAGGTGGGCGGGGTAGTGAATTCTATGTGGCCCTGGAATTCCCCTCCTCTGTCCACCGCCTCCCCCCCTCCTTCTTGCAACAGTTTCCCAGCCGGCCTCACTCCCATAAGTAGGGAACTGCTCTGTTGGTCTTTCCCTGTATGGCGGATAATTGTTGTTCTTCCTCCGACTATTTTCCCAACCCTCCAACAGCTCCTGGTGATGCCTCCACCTATGATCCTCCAGGTTGTAAAAATTTGAGGGGTAAAAGAATGAGAGGGGCAATGGTTGGATGGTGCTCGCAAAATCCCCATCAGCAGCATGGGTGCAGATATATGCGGCTGCATTCGGATCTCTGAAGGTGACCAGAATGCAGTCGCCACCGATGGATTTCTTAGTATAGCCCACCCACGCTGCCCTCCTAGCCATGGTTATATCGCTAGTAGTACCTCTCGGTAACGGTCTGTTTACGGAGAGCCAATTAATTACTTTATTTATTAGTGAGATGGTGGATTCAGATGTAGTAGAATTTAATTCAGGGACCCCCACCAGAACCAGAGTGTAAGGTGCTACTTCTGGGGGGAGGTTTATGAATTTGGATTTAGAAGTAATATCAGGTTTCTCTCCAGTAATAGGAGGGTCACTCTTAGCTTTGGCCGGAGGCTGGGTATTATTGTCTTTCGGCGGGAGGGTTGATTTTGAGATAGCGGTAGCCGATTGTTGGATGGGAGTGGGAGCCAAATTTACAACCAATGGTGCCAGAGCGTTGATTGGTACAGGTTGTAGGGGTTTGGGATTAATTTGCGGGGGTTTATTAGTAGTTGGTGTGGGAGGGAAGTTGTCTTTGGTAAGTTTTGAACCTGGTCCCTCTCTAACTAATTTGGTCCCACTGTTGGCCGTTTTCCTTGAGTCTACGAGTTGCACGGTAGCCTTTTCAATACTAACTAGTCTGGCTTCCATCTTAATCAGTCTTGCCTCAAGAGGGCTCAACAGAGACCTAACTAAGGTGCCTATATCTTCTAGAGTAATATCATCTGAAATAATATCTGCTGGAGCGTTGCTAATGGGTTGTGGTAAAGAAGTTGACTTACTCGTTCTAAGGGGAGACGGCGGTCCTAATGTATTCCCAGTGTGCTCGGAGGAAGCACCCATCTCCCTTTTGCCTCTGGCTTGCTTAGATTTCGAAGTTTTAGTCCTATGATCTACTTTATTTTGGAGGCCCTGCTTCTTTTTTGGAACAGCCCCTTCCCTGGTACCCCTGTTGTTGTCTAGGTTAGTTCCTGCAACTTTAGCTATCTCAGTGTTCTCTATGGGTGTAAGCTGGGGGTTTTGCGTGTTGGGTAGGGCCATAAGGCTCATGTCCTCGAGGTAACTCGGGGCCTCAGTAGTAAACTCGGGATTGGTGGAATTAATGGCTGGGATAGGACATGTTGCCGGGTCTATACTTTGGTTATTTGGAAGACCAGATCTATTTTCTGGGGTTCTAACATGGGCCATGGGGCCCAGTGAGGACCTTCTTACCCAGTCTATTTCTTGTGAGATTCTGCGCTCGAGAACCTCTATTTCCTCGAACAAAAGGGAGCCAGCTTTGGCAAAGTAAGTGTCAATAGGACCTTTAACGGCCCCCGATGTAGTTTGTGAGGAAGTTTTGCTCCTGGTTTCCCGTGTGCACATTTTACTCACAGTTCAAATACCTTTAGATCCAGGCGAAGAGGGGGGGCCCGGACCGGACTCTCACGGCCTCAAACGGCCCGCTCTTTGCCCGGTCTTCGCCCCGGTCGCTCCCGCGCGCTCCCGCGCAGCGTCACTCTCCAGTATTTATATCCCAAGGACCAATGAGGTGTGTTGTGACAAGGTGTGGGCGGGGCGTTCAGGGAGAGCGGGGCCAGGTGACTCAGCCTCCGGGTCCGGGACTCCTGGGAAGATGAGTCCCGGTTCACGCTCGCAGCCCTGTAGCCTCACAAGCCCCACACGAAGCAGCCAGACAGGCAGGAGACCAGCAGCGGCAAGTGGAGGTGAGGGGGATCCGCAGCGGGACCCGCGAAGCGGGTTCCGCAAGTCGTAGGTGTGAACAGCCCTCCAGCGATGCAGCGCCAGCCAGAAGCAACAAGCAGCGTGCCACGAAGAGAGGGTCCAGGTGCAGTTTAAATTTAGCAAGGTGTGGGCGGGGCGTTCAGGGAGAGCGGGGCCAGGTGACTCAGCCTCCGGGTCCGGGACTCCTGGGAAGATGAGTCCCGGTTCACGCTCGCAGCCCTGTAGCCTCACAAGCCCCACACGAAGCAGCCAGACAGGCAGGAGACCAGCAGCGGCAAGTGGAGGTGAGGGGGATCCGCAGCGGGACCCGCGAAGCGGGTTCCGCAAGTCGTAGGTGTGAACAGCCCTCCAGCGATGCAGCGCCAGCCAGAAGCAACAAGCAGCGTCCCACGAAGAGAGGGTCCAGGTGCAGTTTAAATTTAGCAAGGTGTGGGCGGGGCGTTCAGGGAGAGCGGGGCCAGGTGACTCAGCCTCCGGGTCCGGGACTCCTGGGAAGATGAGTCCCGGTTCACGCTCGCAGCCCTGTAGCCTCACAAGCCCCACACGAAGCAGCCAGACAGGCAGGAGACCAGCAGCGGCAAGTGGAGGTGAGGGGGATCCGCAGCGGGACCCGCGAAGCGGGTTCCGCAAGTCGTAGGTGTGAACAGCCCTCCAGCGATGCAGCGCCAGCCAGAAGCAACAAGCAGCGTCCCAATACCATCAGTATTGATGATTGTAGTACTTGAAGAAGCAATGTGAACCATCAATAACGTTATAATGATTTTTCCAATACTTGCATACTAAACAGGACTTTTGAATAAACAGGGAATGCGTGTTTTAAAATGAAAGGTCAGACCCAAATCTGTTGCTTCAGTTTATCACCTCTTTCTTGGTGCGAAAGCAGATCTCAGAAATCTGATACGTCAAGATTTCTCAGAATGTTTCCATTGAGAGGCACACATTAACAAATTCATTATCTGAATAAAAACATCCTGTATAGTAAAGTGGGTGTTAGCCTTATGTTCTCAGGCATAACATCATGTACTCTTGGCACGAGAATGTTAATTACTAACGCGATGAAAATTCAAAATCAGTAAAATCAGTTTATCTTCACATATTTTGCCAAATGTTTATAGATTTTTCTGGCCCGGCCACTCTATAATCCCAAGCAAATTCTTGGCCAGGCTGGGATTACTGCTTGCTGAATGGCTGCTGTGTTCAAGGCCATCAACTATTACCTGATGTCTTAAAGGAAGAGGATTGCAGGGAATGGGATAATTTCTCACTGCAACACGTTTCAGATCTTTGAGACTTGATAATGCTTACCTTTGACTAAATTAAGCCAAAGTACAATGTGCAGAGTAATTTTCTAAGTATTTCCAAATTTAGGGGCATATTAGCAAGGACTTGCGATAATTATCGCAAAGCACGCAGAGCACTGTTTTTTTTTATCGCCGGCTATCGTTGGATTTTATCGCAGAGATAACGGGTTATCATCAACGTTTATCTCAAAGGTGATATTAAATCCAGCGATAGCGGCGAATCCCAACAATAACGTGAGATATCCAGCGATAAAAATCCCATCGCTAATGGAAATCTTGCTAATAGGCAGGTGAGGACTTAACCGTAGAATCCACCTCCCCTTGACTATAATGGGTAAGTCAGGTTTCTACCAGGTGTAAAATCTAAGCGATAAACGCGTTTAGTGTGTGTTTTTTTATCTCTTCGCGGGCCTTGATAATAGGCGATAGTTGTGTTAACGACTGCTTTCAGTCGCTTTCAGGTTGGGAACGCCTCCTTTGCATGTCATTAGCTATTAATATCACTGACATGCAAAGCGGTACAAAAACGGGCGCTATCGCCTGTAAGCTGTCGCTAATAGCTATTAGCGACAGCTTTCTAATAGGGCGCAAAAAGTGCCGCTAAAGCGGGGATACCGCCCTTGCTAATATGCCCATTAGATTTTTTATTTATTTCACTGAGCCCAACATGGGCAACAAGGACCTCTCTCATGACTAGATTAATCAAGGATAGATGCTCCCTCTGTGTGTCTTCCTGTTATAAAGTTTGCCATGAACAGCAAATGTTCTGTTCTCAATCAGAGTTCCTGTACTTTTTGATCAGGCATATGTACACCAGCACCATTCCATCATATGTTTAGATCTAACATTGAAAATTTCTCTTCTATTCAAGTATTACACTGCAAAGAATTTCCAAGTGGGTATCTAAATCTGGGTTTCACCTGTTCTCCCACAGTGTAGGCAATTCGGGGTGAGCAGGAACATATGTGAGCAGGTAATAATGTCACAATTTAGCCGTTGTAGTAGTAAGGCCTTTTTACCAATCCCAACCATTGTTTGATTTTAACTATATTTTTTCAGTGCATTACTAAGGTTTTTTCTGATATACTGCATCCATTTTGTATGAAATGATCCACACAGGTTCTGGCCTTCGGTTGCCTAGTTCCATATTTCATGGGTCCCTGTGAAATATGACTTTTTACACCACTTTCTATACTTTTTTATTTGCAACTATTCTTATGATTTATTTAGAAATGTTTAAGAGGCACTCACATTTCAGGAAAACATAGGGAATCGCATCTGCAAAGAATAACTCAAATAGGATACAGAAAGAAATCCACCTTAAAATACTATGGAAATGGGTTCTTCAGCAAGCCGGGGAACATCCAAATGAATTTTCATACTTATTACATCCAGCCATACATATTCCTTCCAATTTTTATGGAAACAAAAAGAAGTACATGGAAAGAAAGAAACTAGCAAACAAATCCCCCCAGAAGGTCAAGCCATCACCTAGTGGGTCACAATGGGGTAGAAGGTAGCATGACCAGAAGGTGAGTTTCATAACTAGCTAGTCGAAGAGACGAAGAGTAGTAGAGAAATATGTAGTAGGGATTGTAACCAGGCATTGACTGACAGAGGGTGAAAGCATTTCATGGTCAGTGAGCATATCACCGGTGGACCGATTAGCCAGCAGCCATGGAAGAGTCGTGGTTCACCACTATGGGCCTTATTAAAAGTATGGCGGTCCCTACTCGCAGTGGTGGTACGACCACGGCCACCAATGCGGGTCTGCCTGCAGTATTCTGAGTGTGGTGGTCAGACTGTGGCTGTGGCATAGCAGAACAGGGCAGCAATGTGCTGGCGGTGCAGCTGCCGCCCTGATGAGCATATTACGAGTTGCCTGTCCACTGGCCCTTTCATGGCGGTGAACCCCCCATGAAATGGGTGGCATAGAGGCAATTAACCCCTTCCCCGCTCATGACGGAACCACTCCGTCATGAGCCACGGGCGCCGTGTGCTCATGACGGAGTGGTTCCGTCATGCTGCGGCCGTTGGTGGCTGCTCCTCCCACGCGGCGCTAATTCCCCGCCTGTGCGGGCGATTAGCGCAGTGGGTGGAGTCATGACGGAACCACGCCGTCATGAGCACAGCTCACCCGTGACGTGGTTCCGTCATGAGCACAGCGGCGCCGTCCAGCCCCCAAACCCCCCCAGCGCTGCGGCGGAATTCGCGCCGCAGCGAAGGGGTTAATGAGGCCATATCAGGGTCCCCTGCTGCTTTGGGACCGGAGTGCATGCCGGGGGGCACCCTGGAATTGCTCTCCGTTCCTACCCTGTATGGCATGCATGACATGGTGCATGCCACACTGTGCAGGAAAGTGCTGCAGGTGCTGTCACAGCGGCGGTCTGCTGTCAAGGCCTTCCTATGAGCCTTAAACAGCTGCCGCTGTGAGACCGCCCACCCGCCATGGATTAAGGTTGTAATCCAGCGGGCGGGCACACCATGGACTTGGCAGCCCTATGTGCCCTACTGTTTATGTATGTATTTTCTGCTAACCCTTAATAAAATAACAAAAAGGAAAGTACCTACATTTTATGACCGCTTAGTGTAATGTTGCTCGCCCTGCACCAACTGCAGGCATTGAGACTGGTTGGCCTGTGTGATGCCATTATTCATCTGAATTGAGCCATCAACCAGAAAAACTGAATTTCTGCTGACGGGATCCATCTCTTAGACAAATCTTCCCCAAAACAAGAACATCAATGTCCATCATCTACAACCACCTGCACAAATTAAGCAGTGGTTTCTACCAAAGATATTCCCTGTAATCATTTTTCAACTATTCAGTGCAACACAAAAGGACTTCTAGTATGTAACCTTATGAAAGTAAGAGTGCATTATGAATACATATACATGCTTATCAGACCTTTGTACAGGCTGCACTTCAAGCGAGATTGTAAAAAAAAAAAAATGATTCAAGGCCATGTTATTGTTATGTCTATATTAGCATCGTAAAGTGTAGAGTAAGGATATTTGTTTTCCCACAGTAATAATAGCCTGGGTTTGCGTTATGATTAGCACTGTGGGGGACAAATTAAAGCAAGTCTGTGATGGAAGTCTGGATAGTACAGCTCAATGAGGAGAAAATGAGCCGAAAGAAAGATGCTGGGAAAATCACAGCAGTGAATAATTTATTGAGAGTGTGTGCACTCACGCTCTGTGCATTAGCTTGGGGAAGGCAATGCATGTCATTAACTGAAAGCTGCCATCTTCAGGAGTGCCACCTTCTGTATTTGATATATATATTACAATCTCCTTGCTTATCCTTTAATTCTCCTCGTTTTTTCCTCTTTCCGTTTGTGCTACATTCTGCAGCACACATAGAAAGAGGAAAACACCTCTTATGATTGTTTTTGTGCAGGAAAGTGTCCCTTTGTGCACAAAAACAATCACCCCTACAAAACAGACCATTGCACCATGACGCAAGGGGGCGCTGCGTTGGCGTATGGCTGCCCATTGTATGCCAGTGCAGGGGAAAAGGACAGGCATGCGCCGTATCTCATAGATACGGCGCATTGCTGCCCTTTTCTTTTAATGCAGGGCAGCGCAGCAAGCTTCCTTGCAGCACTGCCCAGTGCCAAAACCTCATAAATGAGGCCCTAAGAACCTAGGTGGCCTCCAGCTTTAAATCAACGCAAACATCCTTTCATCATTTAATAGGAAACATTTATATTGACCTACCGCTTCCCTTTAAGTCTTGTCAGATTATAGACTTTCTGGGGCATATTATCAAGACAGGCGATAAAATGATCGCCGCTTTAGCGGCAGAAAACTGCTGATAAAACGGCGATAATGCGCTTGATAATATGCCCTATGGAATTCCAATTGAAGCCCATGTTAGATGTGAAGGGCATCTAACCTGAGCTTCAATTGGAATTCTATAGAGCGTATTATTAAGCCCATTATCGCCGGTTTAGCTGCAGTTTTCTGCCGCTAAAGCGGCGATAATTTTATCGCCTGTCTTGATAATATGCCCCCTTATTTTTACATAGGGACTGAAGACGTTAGAGTTCACACACATACACGTGGATTTAGCCCCTCCTGGGTTCCAAAACTTTTCAGTTGTGACCCATGGAATGCAAGAGGGTAGGTGAAGGGACATTTACAATGGTGTATTTTAAAAGGTATTTAAAGCATGGCTATATCTAGATTGATAGCCTCTCTGTGATTCTGCACTTGTCCCGAAGCAACGCTATGTCTTAGCCAGCGCTGAGAATCTTACGAGGAGACATGCGCTCTAGAAATGGATGGACTGTTCCCATCAGGCACAGGTTCAAGACTGATTTGCATATGGCCAGGTCTAAACTGGGGTGACATTGTGAGCACAAGAATGATGCATTTAACCCAGATCTTTTGACTGGGGGTGAATGTTTTGATTTGTTCTGCATTCCGTCCATCAATTGTGTGTCTTTTGCTTTCTCATCCTAAGTGCGCCGGGTATGCCCAGACGTGAATCCAGTGGCTCACTGTGCCACTGGATGCAAGCTATATTGGCTTATGAGGGGTGAAACGCCAAAACTGGTCCTGGGATTGCTTGTTTCCGATCCAAGGAGGACCTGGATTGGCAGTTCGGGCTGGACTGTTCCCATGAGGCACAGGTCGAGTCTGATTTGAATATGGCCAGGTCTAAACTGGGGTGGCATGGTTAGCAAAGGAATGAGGAATTTAACCCAGATCTCTTGACTGGGGGTGAATGTTTTGATTTGTTCTGCATTCTGTCAATCAATTGTGTGTCTTTTGCTTTCTTGCCCTAAGTGCCCCGGGTATTCCCAGACGTGGGTCCCGGGCTCACTGTGCCACTGGATTCAGGCTATCCAGGCTGGTGAGGGGTGAAACCCCGAAACTGGTCCCAGGATGCTTGTTTCCGGTGTAGGGAGGACCTGGCTTGGTAGTTCAGGCTGGACTGTTCCCATGAGGCACAGGGTCAAGACTGATTTGCATATGGCCAGGTCTAAACTGGGGTAGCATGGTGAGCAATAGAATGATGGATTTAACCCAGATCTCTTGACTGGGGGTGAATGTTTTGATTTGTTTTGCATTCTGTACATCAATTGTGTGTCTTTTGCTTTCTCGCCCTAAGTGACCTGGGTATGCTCAGACATGCGTGCCGGGCTCACTGAGCCACTGGACTCAAGCTATGCTGGCTGATGAGGGGTGAAACTCTAAAACCAGTCTTAGGATGCTTGTTTCCGGTTCAGGAAAGGCCCTGGCTTGGCAGCTCGGGCTGGACTGTTCCTATGAGGCACGAATGTTTTGATTTGTTCTACATTCCGTCCATCAATTGTGTGTCTTTTGCTTAGAAACCCGCACATCATAGTATAGCAAGGTGTATGCATTGTTCTGCTCTGCCCTGATGGATGGGTGCACAGCATTTCACATTTTATCACAGAGGACTATGAAGGCTCTTCCTCCATGTTTCAGTCACTTACAGGTTCACTTACAGAGCAAATCACCTGATGTTTACATCAGGTCCGCGTTCCAGAAAGGTATGCACTCTAATTGAAGGACTTGGCCACCTGTCCCAATTGAGGTTATGCAAGGTAAACAGGACATTGTGCCTGATACCTGTATCTACTAGACACCAGAGAATATATTTTATGGCTTTTTTTATACAATTCCAATGTCTAAGGGTCAACCTCATCCTGGTGGCCTGGCTTTATTTCAATGAGTTTCATCAGGAGCCTGGTGTACATGATATTGCACTAGTCCAGTCATGCCATAACCAAGGAGACCAAAATCCCTATTACCTAAATTCAGGGATAGGGAAAACTCCTTATTGTTGTAGTCCAGGGTGGATTCAGTGCCATTCATGGAACTAAATTGAGACTGACAGTTTTGGAGGAGTTTACTCAGTCACACATAGTCTTTATGCTGTTTAAGCTTTTCGTTCTGTTACTAGGGTAGAGAGGGTTGCAGATCGATTGGACCCAAACCAGAACCCCCTTGTCTGTTGATGCTTTTTTCCAGAATGGAGTAGTGATGGCATATTTCACACCATAAGGAGTGAGTTTAGTTGGGAGGGAGTCCTTCACCATGCTTCACTCTGCAGCAAATGCGAGGAAAAGCTAGTTCATACACAAGACTGAGCAAGTCTCCACAGGCTTGGGGGCGCATTGGTTTGAGGGCCATTCTCTGCCCCGATCTGCCTCTATGTTTGTAGGGGGTAAATTCAAATTGCAGTGATTTGAAGTGAGGCTTCTGGGTTTCTGTAGAAGATGATGCTAAGAAGGTCACAATGTTGATGTAGAGAGCACGGTTTGCAGCACTTAGAAGAGGGAAGTTTGTTTGATTTCTCTGTATGTTTTATCAAACTCTGTGGTGCTTAAATGTTTGTTTTATCTGGCAGTGATGGGCTGTCGGTCTCTAATGCTGGAAGATGAAGTGGGGGTAAGGCCTGTGCATCAGGTTTGAGAGGCCTAGGAGCATTAAGGAATGATCCAACAAGGTCTGGGATCATGTGAACATATTAGAGGTTTCCATGCTATGTACAAGTGCAAGATTGAGTGTTTGTTCCACCTACCACCTGTCTGAAGTCAAAGATTGCATGTTTTGAAGGAGGGTTACTGCAGGTTTAGAATTGGGTCTCCCTGCCCACTGGACATCTACCTTATCTAAATTTCCTTAGCGAAGCTCTGCAGATAGAGGGTGTACTCGAAAAATGTACCCGGAAATGTTGGGTTGTATCCAGGGATAGTGGAGGATCACCACTCTTTTGAGTGGCCTCTGTATGTTTTTTGAAACTGTCAATCTGTATTACTTAAAAACATGTTTCCCACAGAATTTAGAGTAGCAAGGCATTTAAAAAATAAACTAAAAGTCATTTTGACACAGTACAAGTGAGGAACATGTCTGTGGATTCAGACTCTGGCATGCTTTATTAATCCAAGTAATGACACACCACGGTAATTCTCCTGCTCATCAAATAGGTACGTATACAATTGGATTTCATACCATTGGACCTTGTTTTTTTTCCAGATCCATGGCATGAACATGTATCATCCACACATTCATTAAGGTGGCATCCCAATTTGGTCCCAAAAACTCAATGGGAGTGAGATGAATTTCCCTATTCACATGAGGGACATCCACTCACCCGCATTCTGCAGGCTATCACTGGGTGATGAAAAGTGAGACACTCTCCCTAATCCATGGTTAGATCACTTGCAGTAGGTTACTATGGTAATCTATTGCAAGGGCTCACCCTGGGCCTTGATATCTGATATTGAATAAATGCCTGCGGCTATCAGTCACTACAGTGCACAAACCATAATTGGTCTCTTTGCATTGGCGATTCAACATAGTTGCACACTTACCTTTCCAATAACAGGGAAAACTCAATACCTTCAATCTGTAGCAAGTCATTCATCTTTTTTCAGCTCTCATCTTCAAAAGCCAAGACAAGGACTAGAAGCAGACCAGGGTGGATAGTTGATAGTCAGTCAGAGCATACCTGTATACCTTCACACGGTCACTGTCTCGTTCTAGAGGATACACTGGTGCTGCCCAAGGGCAGCAAATCCAGGGGATAGATAATAAATGCTCCTGTCAGGTGTGCACTGTTAAGATTCTGAATCACCCTCAATGACAACACTCACAAAGTCTGCACACACCCAAACATTATCCCTCTTATAACTGTTCTCTGTCAAGTAGGTTGCACAAGACTTTCTTTCAGAGGTTTCTGTGTTGCACAATTCCTATTGCCGGGTAGAGTGTGAATGGAATGATGTCCAGACAAGTGCTAATTTCACAGTTCTAGCAAGAGTCAGTAGAGCTCTCTCGCAGCTCCCTCAGCAACACACAGAACCCAAATACATTTACAGGATGCAGTGCTCTCACCTACCAGTCAGTGAAATAAAAATCATGCACTGGAAAAGCCAACTGATCTCCATTTAATACGCTTATGCAAGCAGCATTACCAAATTTGAGCAAGACCCAGAGAAGAGATCCTCAGGAGTGGAAAATGGTTGTAAAGTAGCCCCGAGACAGTTCAATGCAAGCTTCTGAATGCAGTTGGAAGGACACACTCAAACAGCCAATAGCATTAGGTGAAAAATGAATACTTCACTGTGCTGAACCAAGACATGATAGACAGCGTCTCAAGCCAATAGCTGTAAGAGGCTTATCGAGGAAAGTCAATAGTTGAAAGGAAGGGACGCAAAACCCACTCTATGTATCATTTTAGCAGTAGTTCTGTTTGACAGCTGTGCTCTCTAAACCCAGACCTAAAACACTTTGGAGCAGATTTACAAGAAAGTGACGCATCTGTAGAGATGCGTCACTTTCCCTGTGCCAACATGCAAACCCCTTGCGTCACCATGGATGCGCCGTATTTACAATACGGCGCACCATGGCGCAAGGATTGACCGATGCGTCAGAAATTCTGACGCATCTGTTGACGGAAAAGTCACGCATTGCTGGAGTCGTGTCGCAAGCACGACGCAACTCCAGCAATGCTCAGGGACGCCCTATGCCTAACATGCTGCGTCACTCCTTACGCCTGCTTCAAGCAGGCACAGGGTTTTGACGCAGCATGGACGTAAAAGTGACTCGGTGAAATCTTGTAGATTTCACTGTGTCACTTTTACGGGGCTTCCGGCGACGGAACGCCCACCCTGCATACATTAAACCTGACGTAGGTTTAATATGGCACAGGGCTTCACAACGTGACGCATCTCCCTAGATGCGTCACGTTGTAAATGGGCCGCAACTTTTACGCCGCCGCTGCGTCACAAAAGTGACACAACGACGGTGCAAAAGTGACGCAAGGGGTTTGTAAATCTGCCCCTATATTTTTCACAGAAACATTTCAGGAGATTGTAGTGTCAGAGGCACTCTTGTGGTCTGACACATTGTGATCACCTTTGATTACCATTATTTTTTTTTTGATAAGCAAATTTTTATTTTTGCAACTAAACATACAAAAAGACATGGACAACCGTCCAAGCGAACTGGCATCAAAAGATATTTTATACATTCTTTGACCTTCATCAGCACAACCTCCCACCCCCTCCCCGACCACTTCACTCCCCCCACCCGCATTGACACCCCTAAATCATACCCCCTAGCCACTTCCCCCACACTCTGCGAAACTTCTTAGGGCAGCCCCGTGCCGAATACATCATGCGCTCCTGCGTTGCGCACCAGTCCACCCCCCTCCTCCATGTAGCACATTTGGGGGGGTCCGGCCGCTTCCAGGCAGCAGCAATATCTCGCTTCGCCACCACCAAAGCTGTAGTGAGGAAAAATTTCTCATGACGGGAACCGTCTAGACCGTCTGTTATCCCCAGCAGGGCCATTCTGGGATCATGGGGAACTTCCCACCCCAGTGTTTCAGTTAGTTCAGCCTCAATCTCGCCCCAGTAGGTTCCCAGACGCGGGCAGGTCCACACCATGTGGAAGAAGTCCGCCGGGTCCGCCCCACAACGTGCGCATGAAGCATCTGGAGCGAGACCCGCACGGTGAAGGCGTTCCGGGGTCAGATAGGCGGTGTGCAAGTAGTACAGTTGGATGAGCCGCAGCCTGGCCGAGGAGGTGATCGTCCTAGGTGCCATAAGGGCGTCCCTCCAATCGGCCTCATCCAGTGGTCCCACCCAGGCCTCCCAGCGCAGCCTCGTGTCCTCCCAGTCCATTGGGGTGTTATTGACCAGGGCCCGGTAACTACGGGGGATACCCCCCCTACCCAGAAACCCCATCATCACCTGCGCTTCTGGCGGGCTATGGTCAGGGATCCGCGAATGAAGAGGGACGTGGGACCGAACCGCGTGGCGCAGCTGGAGATATTTGTAAAACTGTGAGGGGCACAACGAGAAGCGAGCCTGAAGCTCCCGGAAGGAGCACATACGACTCCCCCGCCACAAATCGCCTAAGCAGGAGACCCCAAGGAGGTCCCACGCCCGAAATCCCTCCAAGCCTGTGACCTCCCGCAGCCAAGTGCCATGCCAGAGTGGTGCAACGCGGGTCAGTTTCCCAGACCACCGTGTATGCCGTAGAGCCGCACGCCAAGCCAAAAAGGGGGCCCGTACAACATCTGGAAGCGACCGAGGAAGCATCGCCCCGTAGAGCATATTTTGAATAGAGGGGAACCCCAGTATCTGTACCTCCAGCCGGTAGGCCGGATCGTCCCAACCGCCCGAGGACCAGTCATGGACCACCAGGAGCCGGGTCGCAAGGTAGTATAAGTATAGGTCGGTCATGCTCATACCTCCGCCGTGTGATGGAATCCGGCACCGGCCGAGGGCCAGACGGGCCCTTGCCACCCCATAGAAACTTAGTCGCCATACTATCCAAGTCCCGGAACCACGGACGAGGGAAAGAGCAGGGCGTGTTTTGCAGCATGTACAGGAATTTGGGAAGGATCATCATCTTATAGAGAGCAATCCTCCCCAACGGATTCAACGGGAGCGATTGCCATCTCACCAGGTCTGATCGGGCCTTGTTGACCACAGGAGCCACGTTAAGGGCCCAACAGAGCTCCGGTAGAAGGGTGACCCAGATACCCAGATACTTAAAAGATAGCCTCCGGAGGGGAATATCGGACTGCCAATCGAAGCAATCCCTAGCCGGGTGCAGCGGAACCAAGACCGATTTCTTGGGGTTGAGACGGAGACCCGATGCCCGACCAAACCGGCGGAGAATCCCACGCACAATAGGACCAGAAGTAGCTGGGTCGGAGAGGTAAAGGAGGACATCGTCGGCATACAGAGCTATTTTATCGGGGACCATGCCCGGCCAGTCCCACCCACGAAGAGCAGGGTCTGAGCGGACCAGAGCAGCAAAAGGTTCCATTGCCAAAGCAAAGAGGAGGGGCGAGAGCGGGCAGCCCTGACACGTCCCTCTCCCGATAGAAAACGGGCGAGAGAGAGCCCCATTCACCAACACCCTGGCCCGTGGAGCCGCGTACAAGATCCGGACCATGGCGCGGAATTGAGGACCGAACTCCATCCTCTCCAACACCTCGTCCAGGTAGACCCACCCCACCGAGTCAAAGGCTTTTTCAAAGTCGACCAACAACAAAGCCAGATACGGAGAGAGGCGCTCTCGGTGAGCCATGGCGAGATGCAGGCGCCGCAAGCAGTGTTGAGTTCCCCGGTTCGGCATAAACCCACACTGGTCCGGGTGGATCAGCGATTCGAGGTAAGGACGCAGTCGCTGTGCCAGGATGGTGGCGTATATTTTGATCTCGGTGTTAATAAGAGATATCGGTCGCTAGTCCGAGCAGGACTGCGACGGAGGCTGCGTCTTGGGGAGAACGACTATCGTAGCCATGTCCGTCTCCGGTGGGAATGAACCCTTCTCTATCACTTCTGCATAAAGGCCCAAAAGCTGCGGAGCGATGATCTCACGGTAGTGGGCATAGTACTCTTGTGGGAAGCCATCCGGACCCGGGGTTTTCCCGGGAGCCAGGCGGCTGATGGCGTCATCAATTTCTTGCAGAGTAACGGGCGAGTCGAGGGTCTCCCTAGCCTCATGCGCCAAGCACTGCAGCTCCGCACCACCTGATCCCAACAGCTCCCTAAGGGGGATCCCGGGCTGCCGAGCACGGTACAGCGTGGAATAATAATCGGCAAAGGATTGAGCCACCGCCACATAGGCCGTGTGAGTCTCACCGGTGGGGCCCTCAATAGCAGGGATAATCCTACTTGACCGGGGGTAGGTGGCCAGCCGGTGGAGAAGAGCACCGTTCTTGTCCCCCCAGCCGTACACCCGCGCCACCGAGGAGCGCCATAAAGTTTTCGCCGCTTTCATGGAGTGCAAGCGAATTTCGTCCCGTAGAAAGGCCAGTCGACGCGCCCGCCCGGCGTCATCCAAACTCTCCGGGTCTCGCTCAAGCTCCAGGGCCTGCGCCTCACACTCAGTAAGATGCTGGAGATGCTTCCGGCGCTGATGCTGCACAAGACCTTTAGCCGCTCCCCTAATCGTCGCCTTCCTAGCCTCCCAGAGGACGGCCGCGGAGGAGACTAATCCCACATTATGGTGGTAGTAATTAGAGAACTCAGTTCCCACTGACTTCCGGAAGTCCGTATCTTGAAGGAACCAAGCGTTCAGGCGCCACACAGGGCGGGCGGAGAAGGGAGGCGGGCCGAGGGCCAAAAGCAGCGGAGAGTGGTCCGAGAGGCCCCTGGGAAGAATGCGGACATCTTGTACCCCCGCGCATTCAGTGGAGGGGACAAAGATTAAATCAATCCGGGCGTGCGAGTGGTGCGCCGCTGAGGTGTGGGTGTACTGGCGGGCCTGCGGGTGCCAGATCCTCCACACATCACACAAACCCTGGGCCTCAGCCCAGCCCGATAGCAGCTTCGAGCGGGTAGCCCTGGCAAGGGAGACCGGGCCCGTCGCGTCCATGCTGGGCGTATACACCGCGTTGAAATCCCCCCCCAAGACAAGCACGCCCGCCGGGAGTGTGGGAAGTAAGTTTGCAGTGTACGAGAGGACGGGCTGCAACTGGGACGGGGCCGCATACAGAGAGACAAAGGCTAGGGGACGCCCCTCAAGGGCACCAGAAACCGCAACCGCTGTGCACCTGGGCAAGAACGAAGGGAAAAGTCCGCCGAAGCAGGATAGCCACTCCCCGGGAACCCCTAACGAAGCCCGAGTGCCACACCCTATCGTACCCGTAACGAGCAAGAAAGGAACAGTTGTTGCCAAGAAGATGGGCCTCCTGCAATAGAAGGACATCAATCCCCAGACGCTGCGCGTATTTAAGGACTGCCATGCGCTTGAAGCGGTCCAGAAGACCGTTGACATTCCAAGACAAAATGCGCATGGCGGCCTTAGGAATGGTAGTGTCAGCCATCACCCCAGGTCGGAGCATCTAGTGTACGCAGAGGGGGGGCATCCCCGGAGCGTGATCCCAACATGGAGATCGGGGGGGACGTAGGCACAGGGGCTCCCCAAGGGGAGAGACCACGGGCGAGCAGGCCAGCGGGAAGGTCAAGAACGCAATGATGCCACAGAACAATAACACTGAGGAGGGTCTCTCCAGCCAACAAAATCCTCCATAGGAGAAAGAAACAACCCTAAAACCACCCCAACCCACCACCCTATACTTCGAGAACGGAGGCATCTGTCGCCCTAACTGTGAAGAACAACGACCAAGCTAAAACGCTCGGGCTTGAGCACCTAGTGGACCCCCAATTAACTGGATAATGACCATATCCCCCGCCCTGGCCGAGAGCTATCTCTGAAATGGAGCACGGAAGTCCAAGTACTAACATTGGCGGCCCGGTAAACCATCTCCAGTCCCCCAGCAATCAAATAAACCACCTGCAGCAAGAGCGAGTCATATAACGGGACTGCAAGAGACGTTCGAGGTGTCCACTTGTCCAGCAGGCGGGGCCACAGAGCCCGACCGCACCGGGGACCCGGCCCGGCAGTCCGCAGCAACAGGACTGGCGGGGGCGGCCGAAGAGGCAGGGGAAGCTCCAGAGGCCCGACGCGGCCGTCCCATGGAACATGTGACCACCACCTCCCCTTCAGCACATCCCCGGGGCACGGTGCACCTCCTATGACGGGTCCTGGACGGCCTGGATGTAGTCGGTCCCCTGCGACCACTCGACGGTGAGCCCTGTCCAGGTCGATGCAGTGGATGTTTCTCCGTCAACCAAGTCCAAGCGGCCCGAGGCATTTCAAAGAAGATAGCCTTATGCTGAACGATGACCCGAAGGCGGGCCGGGAACTGCAGCTGGTATTGAAGGCACAGGGACCGCATCTTCGTTTTCACCTCCGCGTAGGATCGCCGCTGCTCCTGGACCTCCCGAGTGTAATCCGGGAAGATCATGATTTTATGGTTCTGAAAGTGGAGAGAGTCAGCACGCCTGGCCTCGCGGAGAATGGCATCCCTGTCTCTGAAGTTAAGGATCTTAAGAATGAAGGGGCGGGGGGGCGCCCCCGGAGGCCTCGGGGCCAAGGAGCGGTGGGTCCTCTCAACAACAAACCAGGCCGATAGGCTGTCCGCTGGCATCCAGGATCGGAACCAGCCCTCCAGAAAGTCGTCGGCCCGGCCCGACTCAGCCCCCTCCGGAAACCCCACCAAGCGGAGGTTACTGCGATGCGCCCGGTTTTCCGCCTCCTCAGCCCGGTGGTGTAGCTCCTTAGAGTGGGTGGTGAGCTCCTGAACCTGATCCTGCAGCTGACGGATGTCGTCCTCCGCTGTCGAGATTCGCGATTCGGCCTCAGAAATGCGGGTGGTAGCATTGCGCAAGTCCTGGCGGAGAAGGGCAACGTCCACCTTGACCTCACCTACCATGCCCTCCAGGGAGGAACGGGATGCATTAATGGCCTGCAAGATGGCCGCCAGATCCGTGGCAGGGGCCGATGCCGCCTCCCCATTCGAGCCAGGTCCCCTTTTGGAGGTCGTGAATTGGTCAACCTGGTTTGGGTGGCCGCAGGGGCTGGCTTGGGGGCCCTGTCCTTGCCCATGAAGGCCTCATGCAGTCCACGGGGGACAACCGCACCCACCGGTGGGCCCCGCAGAGGATCCCGGCGAGCCCAGGGCGACCGGGGATCCGGGCGGCAGGAGGAGGAACGGTACGTAGGGTGTCCACTCACCCGGGCAACCGGCAGGCCCTGCAAATCACCTCCCGGGGCGCTGCCCGATGTGACAGCCGAGCCCTCCCCAGGGACTGCCGCCGGTCCACGGCCCGTCGGGGTCCAAGATGATACGCCGCCACCTCACTCCACCCGCAGCCGATGCCGTCACCGCCTGTAAGGCTCCGTACTTCTCCACTCCACACCAGTGGGCAAATGCTGCAGGGCGGGCCCCCGGGCCCCCGGGGTGAGGACGGAGGGAGGAGAGAAGAGGGAGCCGGGCCTCCCGACCGCCGGTTGCGGCCCAACACTGAGGGACGGCCCCGGGCCCCACAGTGCCCCCTCGCGGGTCCAGGCGGGCGCTCCCGGAAGGGCTGCAGCAATTGAGGGGGGGGGAGGGGGGGAAGGTAGCCAGGGGATCACCGATTCCCCCCCCTGGATCCACCACAGGAGCCCCCGCACCACCTCCATGGCACTGCCGTTCACGCCGATGCCGCCGCCCTCACCGGCCTCCACCCGGCGCCAAGCCGCCCCTCTGAAGCAGCTCCACTCCCCAACTGGCAAGCAGGGTCCGAAGAATGTAGGCAGGTAGTGAGGGGGGGAGGGCCCCCGCAATCGCTGCAAACAGGCTGCTCCCACTGTGCCCCTGGAGACCCGGGCCCGGATACCTAGTGGGCGCCGCGGGCTCCAGTAGTCCTCGCCGCCGGACTTCTCTCCAGGCGCTCCACGTCCGCGCCCCGGCCCCGCTTCAAACACAGCTGGTGGCGCCCGGGGAGGACCGAAGTGCTTCAAATTTCTCCCCCAGGCTGCGGGACTGCTCCGCGTCTCGGTGCGCCCCTCGGCTCCCGGCCAGGGCATCTAGGAGCGGATCAGGTCGGAGAAGACGGGCCGGGCGCTCGGAGCCGCTCCGTTAGGCGGCCATGTTGGTCCTGCGCCCCCTAGTGAATCCTGATTACCATTATTTTAATCGACTTTGGTGTGCTATTTTATCCTAGCCTGAATGTACGTGGTCCTGCATATGCCTTACTTCTCTTAAAAGCTTCTTTCCAAGAACAGAACGTGTGAAATGCGCATTTGAAAGCATGAGAGGGAGAGAGAGGTGTGGAATGTACTTTTGGGTCTCGAAGTGCAGTGTTGTGAGCAGTGGTGCACAAGTGTGCACTGTGTTGTACATTGGGAGATGAAGTATGTGATGCTATAAGCAGTGGTGCACAAATGTGCATTGTGCTGTACATTGATAAGTATCACGAAGTTCTTACTATTGGCTTTGACATGGCCTCATGTCATCCTGAATTCTGAATCGGCTTGGCTTGAGCTTTATCTGCGTGCACAGCCACGCTTGCAAGTTGTTTGGGTTAATCACGTTCAAGGATTGTTTTCGTGAGATATTGTTTAATGTACCCTGGAAGGCTTTCGTTAGCTTCGTCAAGATAAAGGCTGGAACATGCGAGATTGTAGAGAGGGAACGTGGGAACTCCTTCCTGCCATGGAATGCTTGCTTGGAAGCTGAGCAGGCTTGGTAAGATTCCTCTGGCCCGGGGGGAAGTTTTCTCAACCTTCTAGTGCGAGTTTTGAGACTATAAAGCTGGTGTTTGTTGTCAGTTGAGCTGGTCGCTCACTTACAGAATAGATGTATTGCTGTAAGACAAACGGAACTTGAGTCCCGGTCGAGAGTCCAAGCCAGCTGTGAACAGTAAACAGCCATTAGTATGCGGCTTTTACTCCTCATACCATTACAACGCAAGCGTAACAACGCATGCGCTGTCAAAACGTGTAGCCTTTACTACGCAAGTTATTACATCGCATGCGCTGTTTCAACGCAAGCGTTGTAATGTGATCCACATTGTTGTGGGGAAACTGAGGCTCTTCCATTTCCTCACAGCGATGTGCACCGAGCACTGCCCCTCTGACGACGCTAGAAGGAGAAGAGAGGAACCATGAAGAGAGAGAGGTAAGAGGGGCTGTGTAGTTTTAAAGGGTTTAGGGTAGGGGGTGGGTCATGCAGGGGGTAGTCTTTTAGGATTAAGGGTAGTGTTGTTGTGTTTGAGGAGTAGTGTTTTTGGGTTTATGGTAGTGTTGTGGTGTTTGTGTAGTGTAGGGTAGTGTTTTAGGGTTTAGGGTAGTGTCAGGTGGGTCGTGCAGGGTAGTGTTAGAGTGTAGGGATAGGACTGGGGGTGGGGGAAGGTCATTCAGGGGGTAGTGTTTTAGTGTTAGGGTAGTGTAGTGGTGTTTGAGTAGTGTAGGGTAGTGATTTAGGGTTTATGGTAGTGTTGGGGGGTTCGTGCAGGATAGTGTTTGCGTGTAGGGACAGGTCTGTGGCAAGGGGTAGTGTCGTCATGGGGTAGTGTTTGAGGGATTAGGGTAGTGTTGTTGAGTTTGTGTTGTGTTGGGTAGTGTATTTGGATGTAGAATTAAGCGTAGTGTAGGGGTGTTTTTAAATACAAAAAATGCTTGGAAAAAGTATGCGGGGTAAACAAATCCGTTGTAATGACATTTTAAAAGCATTTCCAGGAACATGCTATCTAATGGTATACGTAGAAAAAAATTGCGCTGTTATGATACTTGCGATCTAATATTGTGGTAAAAGTATGCGTTGTTTTGCATTACGGTGTATCGACATATATTCCTGTGAATGGGCCCCCCAGCGAGAATTGGCAAGGATGTCGAATGAACGATCGGTAAGGTGATTTGTTTCTGACTAGTGCCATTGTGATGCATGGTTCCAGTGGCTGTGGTCATTTGAGGTGTTTGAGCTTTGATTATTGCCTCTGCTCATTTCAGGTGTTTTCTTTGTCATTTGATGTATTCAGTGTATATATCTTTCTGATCTCTTCCAGGATGTCCTATATTATATTTGCTTGAGTCTTATCTCATATTATTTGCTGCTTGTTTATTCATCAGTATTATTCATGCATTTAACAGTTGCATTTACCAAGTGTATTATTATTGCTTGCATATAAACTTATATATCTCTTTGTGTATTTGAATGTTGTGCATTTGGCATCTGGGAAAACCTTTCTGTTAGAGAGCATTGTGTAAAATAAAACCCCAAGCCTTATTCTAAAAAGAGAGTCTTTGCATTTTGTAAAATGAAACCCCTTTTCTAAAGGTGTTGTTTGTTTTGTGTTAATGTCTTCTGTTTCGTTAGCCACCATGTGGAGATTCTGTATTATCTGAAAGGTGAAGCAAGACAGAGATGGACAAGAAAGTGAGAAGTAATGAGGGGGGCATGAGATAAATAGATAGAAGAAAAATGGCGTGTGTTCTCTGTGTACATTCCTAAATGGAATAGTAATTCATATTTTCTATAAGGGAGACCAAATGATCCCCAGAAAGAAGTTTGGCTCTAGGATTGATGATTTACCTGTATAAATGTGAATTTTGATTACATACATGTAATGTACAGGAGCTCTTCATTATGACCATCTGGGAATCATGAGGCACAGTTACCCCAGAAACGGTTTTCTCTATAAAGACACACTGCAGGGGCTGTCCCTCCATTTGAGTCAGTGCTTAATTTGTAAAATATTAAGTCCAGGTGCTCAAACTTGTGTAGGAGGCCACTCCTACTTTTCCCGGCTCCGCCCACTTCCTCTGTTGGCTCCACCCACATCCTCAACTGGCCCTGCTGAAAGCCAGATGTAATACCCAATCTGAATTTCAGCAAGGAAGCCTTCCTCAAATAAGGTTTTGATAGGAGGTTCCCCGACTCCATGACCATTTTGAAAAAGATTAAAACAAACGTGCATTTAAAGCACAAATTTGGAACAAATTGGCTAAAGTGACATGGCATGTTAGGATTGTGAAAAATCCAAGCTTCACACAAAGGACAAGCATAGCAAATTAGCCTTGCTCATTCCGGCGGAGGTGGCGAGGGTGTGGTAATGTAAGCAGTGGAGCATTTTGGAAACCACTGTTGCAAACATATTACTAAAGCATTCTGTAGCAGTGCTCTGTCAATTACAGACAGCACATTTCCATTGAAATTGTCAAAAAATGCCACTGACTTTCAGTTTTACTGATAAAACTATGTGCCAGTCAAACGATTATGAGTGGAAATTGGGCTTCAGAAAATATCTACAATTTGCACATCACCAAGTGAGGTGTCTTTTTTAATTTTGCTCCAAATAAAATCATTATTTTCATCACACTTCAGATTTACAAAATAATGTGCTTCACTTCTTTAAATGGCGATATAGTTTTGAAATATGTATGCAGTTTCTTTACAGATAGTTTGTTTTACAAAAGCCACTAACTTTACAGTCCTATGAAGAATAAACAGCACTCTGCCAGATAACATAGCCTACCATTTGACCTATCTTTGAATGCACAGAAAATGTGACAAGATGAAAAGAAAAAATGTTAAAGCATTAGTTTGGCCACTCCCCATTTGAACTCTACCCTGATTAATTTGGGGCTGCTGCAGCAGCATCCACACGCCTATTTCCAGCACCTATGACCCAGGCCATAACGCATGGAAATGCACATACTAAGTTTGGACAATGCAAACTTAGCAGGTTATAACCACTACCACCAGTCCACTCTGCCTGTGCTGCCCTCTACCCTCATGGCTCGACAACACAGGAGAAAGCCCCACACAGTCTTGGTCTAAAACTCAAGGTCACTCTGCCTTGGACCAGAAGCACCCAGGGAGCCTTTTGCACGTGTGCAAGGCAAGGGGTAGCCAGCGAGGGATTACATATCAGAAGTGAGTGGCTCCTGCATATTGCAGAGAGGAACTACTGGGGAGTCCAGGTACGCATTTGCATATTATTTAATGATTATGCTCTGTGACGCACGCAGCATAAGCATCAAATAATATGCAAATGCGTACCATGGTGGCGACGAGGGCAAAGGCCACGGGCACAAGGCAGACTAAGCACACTAGGGCAGTCAAATTTGTAGCGTTTTCGGCTACCAGATTGAATGACAGTCCTGGGGATGGGGTGATGTCTATTTTAAAAAGGAAAAAAAAGCAGTGCAGGGTCAGCATGTGTTAAGCTGTGTGCACGCTGAGCATGCGCCCTACATTGTGCTTGCTGCTGGCACCGGCTCTGAGGGAGAGCTGGAGGCTGGCAGCATCATGGGCTTGGAGCAGACTGCAGACTGTCACAGTAGCCTTCTTATTTTGTTACTGTGGGCCGATTTTGCTAAAAAATTGGCCTACAGTAAAAAAAGACAACCTCCTGTTTCAGAAACATCCCCATCCCTTCCATCCTCCCAGGGGTCTGCCCAGCATGCAAGTGTGATTGCTTGTCAGTCACAAGTTACAATATCGGCTGCCTCACCAGACGTGCTCACTGGTGCAAGTCCTCCCAGGCACCTTCCCTCTGCTCTACTGGTTCCTTCCATCTGAACTCTGCATCCAGACGTGGCACACTCCAAATAAATCAACTTCTTTATCAACAGTCGAAACCAGCCCCTGCAATCAGGGGCCAGCTGCTGGCTGAATATTTACAAGGGCTGCACCACGACCATTCACTTCTGCACTCAAAACAATTTTTAAGACAGCAAAACAACTGTCCAGGCAATTTGCAAAATGTGCAAACTGACGATCTTAGAGCTTGGGACACAATATCATAAAATGAGAATCTCTAGAGTCTGCTGGTTAGGTGTCATATAAATGTATAGATTGGTAGTGATACTAACAAATTAATTCCTACAGACTTCACTCTCAGTAGCAATTTACATGCCTCCCACCCGGTCACAAATTGGTCTCTGATTCAATTTATAGAGACGCACATACAAAAGTAAACAAACTGTTTGGCAGGGTCACACTGTAGGAAAGAGTTAAGTCACTATCGTAAGATGAAAACCTCATACAAATGTGTTGGGATAAAAAGCATGCACATTAATCCACTGAGCTATCCACTCTATATTAACGTAATGTAATGTTTCTCTGCAATACTTGGTTTAGAACATCAGAAGCCAAAACAAGCATACAGAAAAAACATATTTCTAAGTAGAGCCCTGAAGTGAGGATCAGTTTGAGGGCCGTCTCTAGGGCAGGATAAAACTAGTTATCTCCGAGGAAATCACCCATATTTCAGCTTAGCAGCTGTGAATGGCGGGGCATCATTCCCAGTATGAGTGAGTTGGGTACAAATAAAATTACCATTCTCACACCTCGTTCCTCTCCCACCCCCTGCTTATGGCGAACCCAGCACCTATGACATGCTCCTAACATTTCGTGTGAGAGGCTCTGTTATAGCAAGTAGCCCTGACCAGAGTGCATTTTAATAGCTATACATATTAAACACAGGACTGTTAGGAAATTAACCTTTGGCAAATAAATGTGCATCTCTGTCACTTTCAACAAGTTTACTGGACGGTGTGGTCTGCAGAGGGAATCTCCAATGTGAGGCAAAAGTTCTGTGGAAAGGGCGACTGTGATTTCTGTGGCCTTATCTCACATCATCAATTTTCACTTCATCTAATAATCGCCAATGCGTTTTTTTTTACAATTAGACTGATGCCTACTTCGAGGGCCAGAAAAGGCCCCTGCCGTCAATTCGGTATCAGATTACAAAAGCTTTTCCCTCCTGCTCGCGTTTCGGTACAATTAAAATGAAAACTTTAAACTGTAGGGCTGTATTACTGGAGTAATCTCGTTCCACAACGTGAGGTGCTATGTGAAAGAACAATGGACAGCGATTTTTCGAGCGTTTCGTTTCTCTCGGAATAGGCCTAGGGCCGCACGCCAGTCAAACTACAGTGGTGGACTTCATATGACTGGCATAAAACTGTGCTGGCCGGAAAGCTCAAGAAAAAGCAGCATTATTTACAGTGGTCGAAGTGGGGAAAAAAAAGTAGGGGAACTGTGGGCAGAGAATCAGAGGGCGGGAATAACCTGAGGATGGGGTCAGTGGGAGGAGTTAGAGGTGTGGCTAGGATGCGCAAAACATCCCAATCTTTAGTATTTGTTTTGCATTTTGCTGACCAGTTACAGCTTATTATGTTATGTAATTCAACCGATGGATACACATGATTATTTAACGATTAATATGAGTTCTTGACATTAAAATAAATTCACAAAGTGGGATATGTTTCTAATCACAGAATGTCCCAAATATGCTTAAAAGTGGAAGCACAAGCCATTTGTGTCCGAGCCATGGAGTTTCTGTCGTCAGCAATATACACAGAGACAATCAATTTTATGTGTGTAAATCACTGTATAGGAAATGTTACATAAGACAAAGGACTACAAGGGGTAGGAGTCACATGATAACCATACTAGTAGGCAGTATAGTTTAATAGTGATTGATCTGGAGAAACACAAACCCAGATTTTAAAACTTAATACCATGATTGGGGGTTCTCTTTAATAATTATTATTGATTTCTATCCAAATGAACACTTTTTGCAACATTAGGATAATCAAAGGCCTAGGGAAAAAAACATAACATGCTAGTTTATGCCTTGCAGTTTGTATGCGGCTCTTAGATGAAATTTAATAGCTCCCTGTTCTTTGTTAGGATTTTAACTTATAAACTGCAAGTAGCAAAAGGATCTCACTGACAAATGCAGTAACCCACTGACCTATTTACAATATGTGCACTTTGTTATGGGCATGGTACATTTTCTTTGCAGCAGGCACATTAACCCTCTGCGCTATCTTTCCATGAGTCAAAACTTCCACTAGACAAAACTCCGATTTCGCTCTAGGAAGAAGTTTATTCACCGGAGTTATGACATTTTTATTATTGCCGAAAATTGCTGGAGACCAAGAAGTAGGCATCAAGTGCTTCTAAAACCATAATATACGATGCCCCCACTCAAAGTCAGCGCCTGTTGTGGTCACACCGGTCACACAGCCCTAGAGCCAGCTCTTCTCAGAGGTTCTGTGACCTCAGTGACACAGTCACTGTTGCTCTAGGGTCTGCTACTTCGCAGACTGGAGGTGAACTTCAGTATGGATTGTGGTGGACAAGCCTTCAAGGAGAATCCACACTGCTAGGGTCCACCTGCTGGTGCTAAGACACCAGGGGGCATATTATCAAGCCCCAGCAATAATTATCGCTGGGCGCGCTTAGCGCGCTTTTAATTATCGCCGGCTATCGCTGGAATATATCGCCAAGCTAGCGCTGCATTATCAACGCTTAGCGCTATGGCGATAAATATTCCAGCGATAGCGGGCTTTTCCATGGAACATCGCTGGTTTTCCAGCGTTGTTCCATGGAAAACGGCGATATCCTTGATGATAGACCCTGTGGCATTAGCCCCACAATCCACCTCCCATGTTAGGTATGCCTTAGTCAGGAATTTAACAGACGTTAAATTCCTGACTTAAGGCAGAGTTAGCGCGATTTAAGTTATCACTACGCCTCGTTCTTAATATCGCGAAGCTGCCTTCGCGATATTTTCCCATGTTGTTTTCACAGCCACGCCTACTTTGCATCTCATTATCGATGCGCGGTGAGGCATGTGAAAAACGGGACCTACGTCAAGAAAACACGTGCTAGCGTGTCCTTGTAAATAATGCAGTATAATTGATATAAAAAGAACTGACGCTAAAGCGGCGCTAATTGTATCGCAGGCCCTTGGTAATATGCCCCCAGGGCTTTTCAAGTTTTGTGGGGCCTTCTAAGTTCTAGCATGGAAATGTGGTCTCTCAGCAGAGTGGTCTGGGGGACTGTTCATGAAGGCTGAACCTGGTTCTCCAGTTCTAAATTCAGCAGCTCTGCCCACAGCTCCGCTCCCTCACTGAACACCATACTTCCCCACTGAGAGAAATTCACACTGCCTTCAACCACAATCCAATTTGACCTGCTATAAACAACTGGATGCGACTCAATTCAAATTACGCACTAGGCAAGAGCAATATGCTGCTTAAAGGAAAAAGTAACAACATCCTGGAAAAAGCAAACACTCATAGGAAATTAAAGGTTAAATAAAGCATGTGAAATGTAAGCAGGAACAACATGGTGAACTTAACGCTTTTACAGTAATTATTCAGAAATCAACGAGTATTTTTGCCAGAAAAGCTAAGGACATAACTACAGGGCCCAGAAAGGACCCATTTCAATGTCCACTGCTTATATGCTTACAAAACGTAAGCAGTATGGTTTAAAAAGACCACATTCGTAAACACAAAGCCACCATACACGTTTTGTTTTCCAATCCACCCATCAACCAGGTATTGCAGTACCTCCAGGTCTGGAGCACTTACCCACAACAATGCTGTTCAAAGAAAGACAAGAAACCAAAAGTAGTGTTTCACTGGCTAACTCTGTAAAGTGACGCTGTGTTTGGGTTTGAATAAAACCAATCTGGCCACTTTAAGAACACTCCGTCTTGCTTTATTTAGTTATTTATTTTTCATATTTTGAACTTTTTATTTCCGAGGCTGCACTTTGGAATAGAGAAATGTCAAAACGGCAATTCCAGCAAAAGTGTTTTTCTTTTTTGCATCCATTTCACAGGGGAACAAATGAAGGACTGGAAGAAGGAGAGGGTGAGAACTATTTCTTGTGTCAAGAGGAGCTAGACAGAAAGAGGGGGAATAAGAGTAAGAAAGAGAGGTGGGGGGGCAGCTGCCAACGGCTGAGCAGAAGTGGACATCTTCCTTGTCTCGTCTGGGCAGGAAGCAAGAGACGGAGACATTTTCCTTCCCTGCTCCCCGCCCGTCCCGAACAGCCCACTAATGCCGAGCCTTCTTTGCAGGCCTTGGATGTTTCTTACGCCCAGGGTCGCAGGTTCAAAATAAAAAAGTAGAGGAACGGAAGCTATAGAATTAAAGCAGTAGGGGCACGCCGTGCCCTGCCAATCCCGCCCACTTCGACCACTGATTACTTACCGCTTTTATTAATCTGATTCCGAGGCCTGCACTGCACTGCACGGCATGCTGCTGCTTGCTTCAAATTGTCTGACTGAATGGTGCCAGTGCGTCGTACGTGTGTGCCTCATGACAAGGCGGGTAAAGTTGAATTTTTTTAAAGTTACACTTGCGCTGCAGCTGCTGCACACAGGACCAAATACAGTCCAAGTGGCCCACCCACCGCAACACTGACTGAAGTAATGGATTTATTGAACTGTGGGAAATATCGATTGGCTCTTCACTGGAGATTGCATGAAGTGCCCATAATGTGTGACAGACGTTGAGAAAGCTAAGTTGGCGGACTTGGCGCTCATGCTCAGGTATGTCTAGACCCGGCCCTGATGGATAAGTGCCGGTGCTAAGCACCGGAAAGCACCGGCACAAATTAAACACTGATTTGAGTGGAGGAGCGACACCCCACAAAGAAAAGCCCCTGGCCAAAGCTAAAAAAGGAATTGGTAATAAAGTTTATTTATTACCATTTTATTTTTCAGCAACCAACCTGACCAGAACTGAGTGACAGGACGGGGCGTGGACAGTGCTGCCTAGTGGCAGCAGGGAGCAGTGCGCTAAATTTTAAAATATGCATGTCTCTTTGGCCGCCGTCTTGCGCCGCCCTGCCAGACATGTGTATTTTAAACTTCTCTAACCTAAGCTTCTTAGACAGCTGGCTTAGAGAAAGCGCAGGCATCCAGTGCTCTTGAGAGAGTGAGGCCGCTCACTCCATGCCTGGTGCAGCTCTCATGCCGGTGAGTGCAGCACCAGGGTTGGTTAGGGGAGTTGGCTGGGTCCCACGTTGGAGCTTGTCTTCAGAGAAGACCGAAGGAGGAGGATGTTGCGTCACACAGGAATGTAAGTGTATTTTATTTATTTATTTTGTCCTTCACCCCACCACCAACATGCCAGCCGCCACTGACACAATGTACCAGAAATTTGCTGCTGCCAATCCTAATGTACTTTGAGTAATTAATTTAAAGCCAGATTGGAGAGATTCTCAAAGGTGCTCGGTCCGGGTAGGTGTCTGCACTTGCAAGGTTATTCTAATGTTATGTTTGTGATTTCTTCATCCGTCTTTGCAATGAGATTGGCTGTTGTAGAACAGAAGTTTAGTTTCATCCTTCTTTAGATCACCACTGGGACATTGCTCAGATTGAAAATGTAGTGTATTGTTACATACTTCTTTGGCATGACCAGAGTGTTGTAAAACCACTGGGCTCAACTGAAGAGATCTATTAATTCCAAGACCAGAACCTTTAAAGAACGTATGGCCAGATGTAACTTCAAGCTGTTTGTAACAATGGTTTGCAAATTGTGTACTGACTTTGCCACCAGTTTTATTTTGTGAACTGACTTATAAAGTAATGGTTTATTCACAAAATATTAAATCACAGGGGGTCTCAAAAAGATCTGCCTAATATTCATTATGCAGATGATAATTTTTGACCCCTTGTGATGTGGCTTCAATCATAGGATGGATCATTCACCACCCCAACTTGGAAGTTGGTAACTGATCAATGGTTTCAAACAGAATTACAGTCACAAATCGAATCGCAATTTGTAAACAACACGCCAAACACAGCCCTTTCAAATTGCGATTTGTTAATTATTTAAAAATTCATTTTGTGATTCGGAAAAACATCTGAATCATAAAATGGGGTTTTTCTACATATGCAAAAGGTTTTTTTGCAGGTACAACCCCTGCATTTTACCAAATGAGAGGTGAATTAAAGCCTTACATTAAAACAATGTATGCAGTCAACGCAATAAAAATACGAAATTTGTAGATTTCTGAAGAGTTATTTCTTTGTGACGAGATGTGTATATCAAGGATTTTACTCCCAAGTAGGCTCATAATTATGTTTCACAAATTGGTAGAAGAGGGGACGAATGCTGAAGTGGAAGCAATTCCGCTGCACCCCACCCTTTGGTTTTTAAAAAGGAATCCTCGAGTGCAAGCACAGGAGGTTTCCTTTAAACCCTCCCAAGTGATAGCCAATGGCTGACAGATGTACCGAGAAGGGTGTGCGGGCATTGGTCGTTGGCTGACGCCCGCACACAAGGGGTTAAAGTCAACCAAAACTGAGCTGCATCTTACTTGTCAACGCGTCTCGCAGCCTGCCCCCCCATGACCTTTCCTCTCTTAAGTAAGGGGGCTGTAGTCTTGAATATCCACTATAAAAATATAAATATACGAAAATGTAGATAAAAATATTGACAACCAAAATATTTGTTAATATAACAAAAATACGAATTCCAAAATATTGGCCTACAATAACTAAAGTTACAAATTATCTAGTTCGAAAGTATAGAGTACAATAATATCGAGTTTTAAACTTAGCATTAGAACTTACAAAAATATCAAAAACCAAAATATAGTGTGATAATATTTATAATATATTTTAAAAATTATTAATTAAATTAAAAATGAAAAAACGTTTAAAAAACAAATAATTCAAATTCTTAATTCTTCAAAAATATTCATTTTAAAGTACAACTAATCAAAAAAATAACATAACTGTTTACATTCTATTATATGTTAAACTTAGATCAATTATAAAAACTTTAATATTTTTATCATAGAAATCATTTTATTTAAAAATAGAAAATTCATTTTAAATATGTTCACAAATAGATGTATTTTTAACATTTTTAATATATGTTTTAAATGTATGAAAATGTAAAACTTTTTAATATCTTTTACCAAATTGAAGGCCTATTTACTAACTGTGAGGGCTATTCACAAGGTTTACTTGCACTTTTGAGTAATATACATGTGTGATTTACTCATACACTTGAGTAGGTTTACTGTTGTTTGCTATTCACAAATCTGAGTGTAAAATTACTTAAAAGTGAAAGAGTAAATTACATGTGTAAATGACTCAAAAGTGTAAGTTACCTTTATGGATAGCCCCCTCAGTTGGTGAGTAGCCCTCAGGCTCTTCAATTTGGTGGAGACATGGACGGTAAATATTTGGAGTACATTTACAGCCAGAACTTGTGAATAGCAAAAAAGTTATGAACGTACCCATGTGTAAAGTAGTCAAAAGTTTAAGTTACCGTTGTGAATCTGGCTAAATGAATTTAAATGTGAATTTATTTGCATAGTCACAGTTATCCTGAAAGCCTGGCACTGAATTGACTCTGAAACCAGATCCATGCCACGTGCAGACATAGTTAATGCACATTCTGGCACTGGACAGCTGTTTGGCGTTGCTGTTCCTCACTAGATAAAAGACCTCATAGGCCTACTTTGACATTCAGATGCATCAATCAATCAATCAATCAATCAAAGCATTTATATAGCGCACTACTCACCCAGAGGGTCTCAAGGCGCTGGGGGAGGGGGGTCCGCTACTGCTCGAACAGCCAGGTCTTGAGTTGCTTCCTGAAGGCGAGGTGGTCCTGGGTCAGGCGGAGGTGGGTCGGGAGGGAGTTCCATGTCTTGGCGGCGAGGTAGGAGAAGGACCGTCCCCCTGTGGTGGCTCTTCGGATGCGGGGGACGGCGGCGAGGGCGTGGCCGGTCGATCGAAGCTGGCGTTTGGGAGCGTAGAAGTTGAGGCGGCTGTTGAGGTATCCTGGGCCTTGGTTGTGTAGGGCTTTGTGTGCGTGGGTGAGGAGTCGGAAGGTGATTCTCTTGTTGACCGGGAGCCAGTGCAGGTCTCTCAGGTGTCCGGAGATGTGGCTGCGACGGGGGATGTCCAGGATGAGTCGTGCTGAGGCGTTCTGGATTCGCTGGAGTCTCTTCTGGAGTTTGGCGGTGGTTCCGGCGTAGAGGGAGTTGCCGTAGTCCAGACGGCTGGTGACGAGGGCCTGGGTGACCGTCTTCCTGGTCTCGGTGGGGATCCACCGGAAGATCTTACGTAGCATGCACAGGATGTTGAAGCACGACGAGGAGACGGCGTTGACTTGTCTGGTCATGGAGAGGGAGGAGTCCAGGATGAAGCCCAGGTTGCGTGCGTGGTCTGTTGGTTTGGGTGCGTTGCCTAGGGCGGGGGGCCACCAGGAGTCGTCCCAGGCGGAGGGTGAGGATCCCAGGATGAGGACTTCCGTCTTGTCCGAGTTCAGTTTCAGGCGGCTGTTCTTCATCCATTCGGCTACTTCTTTCATCCCTTCGTGAAGGTTGGCTCTGGCGGTGGCGGGGTCGTTGGTGAGGGAGAGAATCAGCTGGGTGTCGTCGGCGTAGGAGATGATGTTGAGGTTGTGCTGGCGTGCGATGTCTGCGAGGGGGCTCATGTAGACGTTGAAGAGGGTTGGACTGAGCGAAGAGCCTTGAGGAACGCCGCAGATGACTTCGGTGGCTTCAGATCTGAACGGGGGGAGGCGGACTCTCTGTGTCCTTCCGGCGAGGAAGGAGATGATCCACTCCAGTGCCTTCTCCTGGATTCCGACGTGGCTGAGTCGCTGCACTAGTGTACGGTGGCAGACAGTGTCGAAGGCCGCGGAGAGGTCTAGGAGGATGAGGGCTGCTGTTTCTCCGTTGTCAAGCAGTGCTCGGATGTCATCGGTGGCTGCGATCAGGGCGGTCTCGGTGCTGTGGTTGGCCCGGAAGCCAGACTGCGAGAGGTCGAGGGAACCGTTCGTCTCGAGGAAGGCGGCCAGCTGCTTGTTGACGGTCTTCTCGATGACTTTTGCAGGAAACGGGAGCAGCAAGATGGGGCAGTAGTTCTTGAGGTCGGTGGGGTCGGCTGATGGCTTCTTTAGTAGAGCGCTGAGTTCGGCGTGCTTCCAGCTCTCCGGGAAGGTAGCGGTGTCGAAGGAGGTGTTGATGATGTCCCGCAGGTGGGGTGCGATGACAGCGTCGGCCTTGTTGAAGACGTGGTGAGGGCAGGGGTCGGTAGGAGATCCGGAGTGGATGGAGTTCATCGTGCGGACGGTGTCTTCGGTGCTGATCGGGGTCCAGGCGCGGAGGGTGGTGGTGGGGGGCGGTGGTTCGGTCGTGGCGTGCGTCGGTTGAGTGCTGAAGCTGTTGTGTATGTCCGCGATCTTGTTGTGGAAGTAGGAGGCGAGGGAGTTGCAGAGGTCTTGCGAAGGGGTGATGTTGTTGTTTCCGGCGTTGGGGTTGGAGAGCTCTTTAACGATGTTGAAGAGTTCCTTGCTGTTGTGTGCGTTGTTGTTCAGTCGGTCCTTGAATGCGGTTTTCTTGGTGGCGTGGATGAGTTGGTGGTGTTTTCGGGTGGCGAGCTTGAGGGCAGTCATGTTGTCCGGTGTTGGGTCTCTGCGCCATGTTCTCTCGAGGGCTCGGCAGTTCTTCTTGGAGCTCTTGAGTTCGTCGGTGAACCATGGGGCTTTCTTGCTGCCGGGTCTGCTAGGCGGGGTCTTCAGAGGGGCGAGGTCGTCTGCGCAGTTGCTGATCCACTTCGCGAGGTTGGTGGCCGCCTGGCTTGGGTTCGTTGCGCTGGTGGGAGGGTTCATGCTCAGGGAGGTCGCGAGCTGGTCGGCTGTGATCTTGTTCCAGCTTCTGCGTGCAACCTGTTGCTGGTGGTGGTGGATCGTGGTCCTTCTGAAGCTGAAGTGGACGCAGCTGTGGTCCGTCCAGTGGAGTCCGGTGGCGTGGCTGAAGGCGATGTCCTTGCTGGATGAGAAGACGGGGTCGAGTGTGTGTCCGGCATAGTGGGTGGGGGTGGTGACCAGCTGCTTGAGTCCCAGGTTTGCGAGGTTGTCCAGCAGGGTGGTGGTGTTGCGGTCGTTGTTGTTCTCCAGGTGGAAGTTGAGGTCCCCGAGGAGGATGTAGTCAGCGGAGAGGAGGGCGTGCGGGCTGATGAAGTCGGCGATGTCTTCGCTGAATTGTGTGCGTGGTCCCGGGGGTCTGTAGATGAGGGTGCCTCTGAGGGTGGTCTTGGGGTTGATGTGGACCTGGAAGTGCAGGTGCTCGGCGGGTGCGAGGGTGTAGTTGGTGTTGGTCGTGATGCGGATGGTGTTCCTGTGGATGATGGCGATGCCTCCTCCGGTCTGGTTGATGCGGTCCCTTCGGATGATCTTGTAGCCGTCTGGGATGGCGATGCCGATGTCGGGCGCTGAAGAGGCGTTCATCCAGGTTTCCGTGAGGAAGGCGACGTCTGGTGAGGTTGAGTCGAGCAGGTTCCAGAGCTCGATGGCGTGTCTGTGGACGGAGCGGGTGTTGAGCAGGATGCATTTCAGGTGGCTGCTGCTGTTGCTCGTCTTGGTCTTGGTTGGTGCTGGAGTAGTGCTGGTCCGGATGCAGGTGAACTTGCAGGCGTTGCAGCAGAAGGGTCCGTGGGTGCGTCTCGGGGTGGCTCGGTAGCATCCTGGGATTCGGCCGGCGTTGAGTGCGTTGAGGGTGGCGGCGTTGTACGTCCGGCGGGTGGGCTGGGGTCTGCGGGGGCCAGGGGTCCTGGCGCTGGGCGCGGGCCAGGCGCGGACGGGCGCAGACGGGCTTACCTTTGGCGCACCTTCGGCACTCAGTCGGCGCTCCCGCTGCGCGCTTCCGCTGCGCGGTCGCTCTGGGGGCGTCATAAGAAGGGGGACGAGAGGACGGGTCAGCTGGGCGGCGGGAACGGCTCGGCCAATGGGCCATGGAGATGTAAATATTGTTATGCATGGCTCTCACTGACAGCAAGTGGCATGACCACTGGATTTTAAGTCTAGTTATTCACTGCTACTAGGTCAAAACCGTTGAAAAAGTTGTTTTTCCACGGGCGTGATGTCACTTGGGTATTGTTTCTCTACTGGTACAATGACCCAAGAGAAGCAGCAGAAAGGCAGCGGGTGCTTTTACCCGCCTTCTTCCATCTCTCTCGGATCTCCATGGACTGAAGGGACACTGGTAGATCATGGGCACCACTTAGTCACTGAATACCGCCATCTCCCTTCTCTGCTGTGGGTCTTTGCCGACCTGCTCTGCTTGAGAATAACCACAGAGCCCTGACACGAGTCTCAGGGAGCAGCTGTCTGAGAAGTCTACAATAGGATGGGGAAGCAATGAAAAAAGGGTGGTGAGGTTGGGTTGCAGAATAAGAGGTAGTGTTATTTTTTTCCAACACTGGAGTGAGGCGGTGGCCCGTCTTTCACGGGTGGTACGGGAGGGCCACAGGATGCCATGCACTGGATGTTTCTTGAATATTGGAATGGCTTGTTGGAGTTTGTTTCAAGGTTGGTGTGAGAGGATGGCAGGATGCATGATACTTAAATATTGGAATGAGTTAGGGAAGGGTGTTCCAGAAGTGGTTTGGGAGTGTGGCAAGAGGATAAGTTTTGATGTGGTTCAAATATTGGCATGGTGAGAGAATGGTACTTCAAAGGTGTTCTGGGAGGGTGGCAATACCACAGGTTATTTTGGGTACTTGAGACTGGGAGGACACTAAAGTTGGTGGTAGGGATGGATGGCAGGACACCTGTATTATTTTATTCTTAAAGTACAGTTAGGGGTAAAGGGCTGAAGGCGGTGAGGCCATATTGTGCTAGGTCTCCCCTTGACTGTTCTTCTGTTACAACTGATTCATACTATCAGCAATAAAGGGGAAAGGATAGGTGTTACATACATATTATAAAAAAATAGAACATGTGTAGCCATTAATAAAGTGGAATTATCCATCTCAAAATTCCATGCGATATCATAGACATATCAAATTAAGCTTTTCTCTCATTGTCTATTTAGTCTCACTTGAAGCCTCTCAATTTAAAATAGTCCTGTTATTGACAGCTACCATTTATAGCTACCCATGTATAATTCTATATATGTTTTAGCTACCTACTCACCCCACCAAATACACGTACTTACATTATCCATTCAACATTGCAACGGAGCTGGTTTTGTGGAATAAATAGGACCCCTTGAACGTGATTTCCTATGTACAGTGTATCATTATACATTTTCCAATTTCGGGCCATAATCATGTCCTTGTTATGCCAGTGCATGAGTTTGGATGAAGGGTGGTGGCCTAATAACTACATTATTGATTGTGAAAAAAGGGAACTTGGGGGCATATTTACAAGGGAAGTGGCAGAGAGAGGCATTAGCCGCCTTGGATTAACCCCACTCTCCGCCACTTCAGAAACACAGGGCTGCACCATATTTCCAAGAATATGGTGCAGCCCTGTGTTTTCCCCTGCGCTGACACTACACTTAGCAGCCTAGCGCCATTGCCGGTACCCTTGCACCATAGTGCAAGGGTGTCTGCGTGCAGGGAAAGATTGTTTATGTACAGGAAGGTGTCCCTTCCTGCACATAAACAATAATTAAATGGTGCTTTGTTACTCTATGTGTGCTGCTTCATGCAGCACACACAGAAATTGCAAAACAACATTTAAAAAAGAAATATTGTTTATGTGCAGGAAGGGGGACCTTCCTGAACTTAAACAATCAATGGCCTTTTGCTTTTTCTATGTGTGCTGCACAACGCAGCACACATGAAAACAGCAAAAACGAGGAGAAATTAAATATTTCTCCTCATTGCGCAAGGGTAAGACCAGGTTTTCCCTGGTTTTCATTCTGGTGCAACTTCCTACTTGTGCCTCCCTTGTAAATAGGAGGCAGCATCAGAATCAATGGGTGTTGCGGTGGAACGCCCACCGCAACACCCATTGCCCTCTCGTTGTACGCTAAGCATAGCATGAAAGGAGGCCTTATTTATAAGGCAAAACACACAAGATGATGGACGTAATGTTTCCCATTGGCAAAACATTCACCCCCAGTCCCAGATCTGGATTTAATCCATCGTTATTTTGCTCACCACGCCACCCCTGTTCAGACATGGCCATATGCAAATCAGTCTTGACCCTGTGCCTCATGGGAACAGTCCAGCCCGAACTGCCAAGCCATGTCTTCCCTGGACAGGAATCAAGCATCCTAGGACCGGTTTCAGGGTTTCACCCCTCTTCAGCCAGTATAGCTTGACTCCAGTGGCGTAGTGAGCACGGGACCCACATCTGGGCACACCCTTCACACATAGGGCGAACAGCAAAACACACAAGATGATGGACGTAATGTTGCACATTGGCAAAACATTCACCCCCAGTCACAAATCTGGGTTTAATCCATCGTTATTTTGCTCACCACGCCACCCCAGTGAGACATGGCCATATGCAAATCAGTCTTGACCCTGTGCCTCATGGGAACAGTCCATCCCGAACTGCCAAGCCATGTCTTCCCTGGACCGGAATCAAGCATCCTAGGACCAGTTTCAGGGTTTCACCCCTCTTCAGCCAGGATAGCTTGACTCCAGTGGCGTAGTGAGCACGGGAACCACGTCTGGGCATACTCTTCCCACATAGGGCGAACAGCGAAACACACAAGATGATGGACATATGTTGCACATTGGCAAAACATTTACCCCCAGTCACAGATCATGGTTTAATCCATCTTTATTTTGCTCAAAACGCCACCCCAGTTCAGACATGACCATCGGCAAATCAGTCTTGACCCTGTGCCTCATGGGAACAGTCCAGCCCGAACTGCCAAGCCATGTCTTCCCTGGACCGGAATCAAGCATCCTAGAACCGGTTTCAGGGTTTCAACCCTCTTCAGCCAGGATAGCTTGACTCCAGTGGCGTAGTGAGCACGGGGACCACGTCTGGGCATACCCTTCCCACATAGGGCGAACAGCAAAACACACAAGATGATGGACGGAATGTTGCACATTGGCAAAACATTCACCCCCAGTCACAGATCTGGGTTTAATCCATCGTTATTTTGCTCACCACGCCACCCCAGTTCACACACGGCCATATGCAAATCAGTCTTGACCCTGTGCATCATGGGAACAATCCAGCCCAAACTGCCAAGTCATGTCTTCCCTGGACCGGAATCAAGCATCCTAGGACGAGTTTCGGGGTTTCACCCCTCTTCAGCCAGGATAGCTTGACTCCAGTGGCATAGTGAGCACAGGACCCACGTCTGGGCATACCCTTCCCACATAGGGAGAACAGCAAAACACACAAGATGATGGACGGAATGTTGCACATTGGCAAAACATTCACCCCCAGTCACAGATCTGGGTTTAATCCATCATTATTTTGCTCACCACACCACCCCAGTTCAGACATGGCCATATCCAAATCAGTCTTGACCTTGTGCCTCATGGGAACAGTCCAGCCCGAACTGCCAAGCCATGTCTTCCCTGGACCGGAATCAAGCATCCTAGGACCAGTTTCAGGGTTTCACCCCTCTTCAGTAAGGATAGCTTGACTCCAGTGGCGTAGTGAGCACGGGACCCACATCTGGGCATACTCTTCCCACATAGGGCGAACAGCAAAACACACAAGATGATGGACATATGTTGCACATTGGCAAAACATTCACCCCCAGTCACAGATCAGGGTTTAATCCATCTTTATTTTGCTCAACTCCCACCCCAGTTCAGACATGACCATCTGCAAATCAGTCTTGACCCTGTGCCTCATGGGAACAGTCCAGCCCGAACTGCCAAGCCATCTCTTCCCTGGACCGGAATCAAGCATCCTAGGACCGGTTTCAGGGTTTCAACCCTCTTCAGCCAGGATAGCTTGACTCCAGTGGCGTAGTGAGCACGGGACCCACGTCTGGGCATACCCTTCCCACATAGGGCGAACAGCAAAACACACAAGATGATGGACGGAATGTTGCACATTGGCAAAACATTCACCCACAGTCACAGATCTGGGTTTAATCCATCGTTATTTTGCTCACCACGCCACCCCAATTCACACACGGCCATATGCTAATCAGTCTTGACCCTGTGCATCATGGGAACAGTCCAGCCCAAACTGCCAAGTCATGTCTTCCCTGGACCAGAATCAAGCATCCTAGGACGAGTTTCGGGGTTTCACCGCTCTTCAGCCAGGATAGCTTGACTCCAGTGGCGTAGTGAGCACGGGACCCACGTCTGGGCATACCCTTCCCACATAGGGCGAACAGCAAAACACGCAAGATGATGGACGGAATGTTGCAAATTGGCAAAACATTCACCCCCAGTCACAGATCTGGGTTTAATCCATCATTATTTTGCTCACCACACCACCCCAGTTCAGACATGGCCATATGCAAATCAGTCTTGACCTTGTGCCTCATGAGAACAGTCCAGTCCGAACTGCCAAGCCATGTCTTCCTTGGACGGGAATCAAGCATCCTAGGACATGGAATGGCATGGTGAGTAAAAAAACGATGGATTTAGGCCCAGATCTCTGTACTGGGATGAATGTATGACATTGTTCTGCATTCTGTCCATCAACTGTTGTTTTTGCATTTGTCACCCCGAGTGGGAGGGGTATGATAAGACGTGAGTCCCGTGCTCTCCATGCCACTGGAATCAAGCTATTCTGGCTGAAGAGGGGTGAAACCCCGAAACCGGTCCTAGGATGCTTGGTTCCATTCCAGGGAGGACCTGGCTTGGCAGTTCAGGTTGCACTTTTCCTATGAGGCACAGGGTCAAGACTGATTTGCATATGGCTGGGTTCAAACTGGAATGGCACGGTGCCCAAAAAAACGATGGATTTAGGCTCAGATCTCTATACTGGGGTGAATGTATGACATTGTTCTGCATTCTGTCCATCATCTGTTGTTTTTGCATTTGTCAACCCGAGGGGGATGGGTATGCTCAGACGTGAGTCCTGTGCTTTCCATGCCACTGGAATCAAGCTATCCTGGCTGAAGAGGGGTGAAACCTCGAAACCGGTCCTAGGATGCTTGGTTCCATTCCAGGGAGGACCTGGCTTGGCAGTTTAGGTTGGACAGTTCCCATGAGGCACAGGGTCAAGACTGATTTGCATATGGCTGGGTTCAAACTGGAATGGCATGGAGAGCTAAAAAACAATGGATTTAGGCCCAGATCTCTGTACTGGGGTGAATGTATGACATTGTACTGCGTTCTGTCCATCAACTGTTGTTTTTGCATTTGTCACCCCGAGTAGGACGGGTATGCTCAGACGTGAGTCCCATGCTCTCCATGCCACTGGAATCAAGCTATCCTGGCTGAAGAGGGGTGAAACCCCGAAACCGGTCCTAGGATGCTTCGTTCCTGTCCAGGGAGGACCTGGCTTGGCAGTTCGGGCTGGACTGTTCCCATGAGGCACAGGGTCAAGACTGATTTGCATATGGCTGGGTTCAAACTGAAATGGCATGGTGGGCAAAAACACGATGGATTTAGGCCCAGATCTCTGTACTGGGGTGAATGTATGACATTGTTCTGGATTCTGTCCATCAACTGTTGTTTTTGCATTTGTCACCCCGAGTGGGACGGGTATGCTCAGACATGAGTCCCGTGCTCTCAATGCCACTGGAATCCAGCTATCCTGGCTGAAGAGGGGTGAAACTCCAAAACCGGTCCTAGGATGCTTGATTCCAGTCGAGGGAGGACTTGGCTTGCCAGTTCGGGCTGGACTGTTCCCATGAGGCACAGGGTCAGGACTGATTTGAATATGGCTGGGTTCAAACTGGAATGGCAATGTTGAGCAAAAAACACGATGGATTTAGGCCCAGATCTCTGTACTGGGGTGAATGTATGACATTGTTCTGCATTCTGTTCATCAACTGTTGTTTTTGCATTTGTCACCCCCAGTGGGATGGGTATGCTCAGACGTGAGTCCCGTGCTCGCCATGCCACTGGAATCAAGCTATCCTGGCTGAAGAGGGGTGAAACCTCGATACCGGTCCTAGGAAGCTTGGTTCCAGTCCATGGAGGATCTGATTTGGCAGTTCGGGCTGGACTGTTCCCATGAGGCACAGGGTCAAGACTGATATGCATATGGCTGAGTTCAAACTGGAATGGCATGGTGAGCAAAATAGGGATGGATTTAGACACAGATTTCTGTACTGTGGTGAATGTGTGACATTGTACTGCATTATGTCCATCAACTGTTGTTTTTGCATTTGTCACCCCGAGTAGGACGGGTATGCTCAGACGTGAGTCCCATGCTCTCCATGACACTGGAATCAAGCTGTCCTGACTGAAGAGAGGTGAAACCCCGTAACCGGTCCTAGGATGCTTGGTTGCTGTCCAGGGAGGACCTGGCTTGGCAGTTCGGGCTAGACTGTTCCCATGAGGCACAGGGTCAAGACTGATTTGCATATGGCTGGGTTCAAACTGGAATGGCATGGTAAGCAAAAAAAACGATGGAGTTAGGCCCAGATCTCTGTACTGGGGTGAATGTATGACATTGTTCTGCATTCTGTCTATCAACTGTTGTTTTTGCATTTGTCACCCCGAGTGGGACGGGTATGCTCAGACATGAGTCCCGTGCTCTCAATGCCACTGAAATCTAGCTATCCTGGCTGAAGAGGGGTGAAACTCCAAAACCGGTCCTAGGATGCTTGGTTCCAGTCCAGGGAGGACCTGGATTGGCAGTTCGGGCTGGACTGTTCCCATGAGGCACAGGGTCAAGACTGATTTGCATATGGCTGGGTTCAAACTGGAATGGCATGGTGAGCAAAAAAATGATGGATTTAGGCCCAGATCTCTGTACTGGGGTGAATGTATGACATTGTTCTGCATTCTGTCCATCAACTGTTGTTTTTGCATTTGTCACCCCCAGTGGGACGGGTATGCTCAGACGTGAGTCCCGTGCTCGCCATGCCACTGGAATCAAGCTATCCTGGCTGAAGAGGGGTGAAAAATCGAAACCGGTCCTAGGAAGCTTGGTTCCAGTCCATGGAGGATCTGATTTGGCAGTTCAGGCTGGACTGTTCCCATGAGGCACAGGGTCAAGACTGATATGCATATGGCTGAGTTCAAACTGGAATGGCATGGTGAGCAAAATAAGGATGGATTTAGACACAGATTTCTGTACTGTGATGAATGTGTGACATTGTACTGCATTATGTCCATCAACTGTTGTTTTTGCATTTGTCACCCTGAGTGGGATTGGTATGCTCAGACGTGAGTTCCGTGCTCTACATGCCACTGGAATCAAGCTATCCTGGCTGAAGAGGGGTGAAACCCCGAAACCGGTCCTAGCATGCTTGGTTCCAGTCCAGGGAGGACCTGGCTTGGCAGTTCGGGCTGGACTGTTCCTATGAGGCATAGGGTCAAGACTGATTTGCATATGGCTGGGTTCAAACTGGAATGGCATGGTGAGCAAAAAAACAATTGATTTAGGCCCAGATCTCTGTACCGGGGTGAATGTATGACATTGTTCTGCAATCTGTCCATCAACTGTTGTTTTTGCATTTGTCACCCCGAGTAGGACGGGTCTGCTCAGACGTGAGTCCCATGCTCTCCATGCCACTGGAATCAAGCTATCCTGGCTGAAGAGGGGTGAAACACCGAAACCGGTCCTAGCATGCTTGGTTCCAGTCCAGGGAGGACCTGGCTTGGCAGTTCGGGCTGGACTGTTCCCATGAGGCACAGGGTCAAGACTGATTTTGCATATGGCTGGGTTTAAACTGGAATGGCATGGAGAGCTAAAAAAGATGGATTTAGGCCCAGATCTCTGTAATGGGGTGAATGTATGACATTGTTCTGCGTTCTGTCCATCAACTGTTGTTTTTGCATTTGTCACCCCGGGTGGGACGGGTATGCTCAGACGTGAGTCCCGTGCTCTCCATGCCACTGGATCCAAGCTATCCTGACTGTAGAGAGGTGAAACCCCGTAACCGGTCCTAGGATGCTTGTTTCCAGTCCAGGGAGGACCTGGCTTGGCAGTTCAGGCTGGACTGTTCCTATGAGGCACAGGGTCAAGACTGATTTTGCATATGGCTGGGTTCAAACTGGAATGGCATGGAGAGCTAAAAACGATGAATGTAGGCCCAGATCTCTGTAATGGGGTGAATGTATGACATTGTTCTGCGTTCTGTCCATCAACTGTTGTTTTTGCATTTGTCACCCCGGGTGGGACGGTATGCTCAGACGTGAGTCCCGTGCTCTACATGCCACTGGAATCAAGCTATCCTGGCTGAAGAGGGGTGAAACCCCGAAACCGGTCCTAGCATGCTTGGTTCCAGTCCAGGGAGGACCTGGCTTGGCAGTTCGGGCTGGACTGTTCCCATGAGGCACAGGGTCAAGACCGATTTTGCATATGGCTGGGTTCAAACTGGAATGGCATGGAGAGCTAAAAAACAATGGATTTAGGCCCAGATCTCTGTACTGGGGTGAATGTATGACATTGTACTGCGTTCTGTCCATCAACTGTTGTTTTTGCATTTGTCACCCCGAGTAGGACGGGTATGCTCAGACGTGAGTCCCATGCTCTCCATGCCACTGGAATCAAGCTATCCTGGTTGAAGAGGGTTGAAACCCCGAAACCGGTCCTAGCATGCTTGGTTCCAGTCCAGGGAGGACCTGGCTTGGCAGTTCGGGCTGGACTGTTCCCATGAGGCACAGGGTCAAGACTGATTTTGCATATGGCTGGGTTCAAACTGGAATGGCATGGAGAGCTAAAAAACGATGGATTTAGGCCCAGATCTCTGTAATGGGGTGAATGTATGACATTGTTCTGCATTCTGTCCATCAACTGTTGTTTTTGCATTTGTCACTTCGGGTGGGACGGGTATGCTCAGACGTGAGTCCCGTGCTCTCCATGCCACTGGATTCAAGCTGTCCTGACTGAAGAGAGGTGAAACCCCGTAACCGGTCCTAGGATGCTTGGTTCCTGTCCAGGGAGGACCTGGTTTCTCAGTTCAGGCTGGACTGTTCCCATGAGGCACAGGGTCAAGACTGATTTGCGTATGGCTGGGTTCAAACTGAAATGGCATCGTGAGCAAAAAAATGATGGATTTAGGCCCAGATCTCTGTACTGGGGTGAATGTATGACATTGTTCTGGATTCTGTCCATCAACTGTTGTTTTTGCATTTGTCACCCCGAGTGGGACGGGTATGCTCAGACATGAGTCCCGTGCTCTCAATGCCACTGGAATCTAGCTATCCTGGCTGAAGAGGGGTGAACCTCCAAAACCGGTCCTAGGATGCTTGGTTCCAGTCCAGGGAGGACCTGGCTTGGCAGTTTGGGCTGGGCTGTTCCCATGAGGCACAGGGTCAAGACTGATTTGAATATGGCTGGGTTCAAAATGGAATGGCATGGTGAGCAAAAAAATGATGGATTTAGGCCCAGATCTCTGTACTGGGGTGAATGTATGACATTGTTCTGCATTCTGTCCATCAACTGTTGTTTTTGCATTTGTCACCCCCAGTGGGACGGGTATGCTCAGACGTGAGTCCCGTGCTCGCCATGCCACTGGAATCAAGCTATCCTGGCTGAAGAGGGGTGAAACCTCGAAACCGGTCCTAGGAAGCATGGTTCCAGTCCATGGAGGATCTGATTTGGCAGTTCGGGCTGGACTGTTCCCATGAGGCACAGGGTCAAGACTGATATGCATATGGCTGAGTTCAAACTGGAATGGCATGGTGAGCAAAATAAGGATGGTTTTAGACAGATTTCTGTACTGTGGTGAATGTGTGATATTGTACTGCATTATGTCCATCAACTGTTGTTTTTGCATTTGTCACCCCGAGTGGGATGGGTATGCTCAGACGTGAGTTCCGTGCTCTCCATGCCACTGGAATCAAGTTATCCTGGCTGAAGAAGGGTGAAACTCCGAAACAGGTCCTAGGATGCTTGGTTCCAGTCCATGGAGGACCTGGTTCGGCAGTTCGGGCTGGACTGTTCCTATGAGGCACAGGGTCAAGACTGATTTGCATATGGCTGGGTTCAAACTGGAATGGCATGGTGAGCAAAAAAACTATTGATTTAGGCCCAGATCTCTGTACTGGGGTGAATGTATGACATTGTTCTGCAATCTGTCCATCAACTGTTGTTTTTGCATTTGTCACCCCGAGTAGGACGGGTATGCTCTGACGTGAGTCCCATACTCTCCATGCCACTGGAATCAAGCTATCCTGGCTGAAGAGGGGTGAAACCCCGAAACTGGTCCTAGCATGCTTGGTTCCAGTCCAGGGAGGACCTGGCTTGGCAGTTCGGGCTGGACTGTTCCCATGAGGCACAGGGTCAAGACTGATTTTGCATATGGCTGGGTTCAAACTGGAATGACATGGAGAGCTAAAAACGATGGATTTAGGCCCAGATCTCTGTAATGGGGTGAATGTATGACATTGTTCTGCGTTCTGTCCATAAACTGTTGTTTTTGCATTTGTCACCCCGGGTGGGACGGGTATGCTCAGAAGTGAGTCCCGTGCTCTCCATGCCACTGGATTCAAGCTATCCTGACTGTAGAGAGGTGAAACCCCGTAACCGGTCCTAGGATGCTTGGCTCCTGTCCAGGGAGGACCTGGCTTGGCAGTTCGGGCTGGACTGTTCCCATGAGGCACAGGGTCAAGACTGATTTGCATATGGCTGGGTTCAAACTGTAATGGCATGGTGAGCAAAAAAACGATGGATTTAGGCCCAGATCTCTGTACTGGGGTGAATGTATTACATTGTTCTGCATTCTGTCCATCAACTGTTGTTTTTGCTTTTGTCACCCCGAGTGGGACGGGTATGCTCAGATGTGAGTCCCGTGCTCTCAATGCCACTGGAATCTAGCTATCCTGGCTGAAGGGGGGTGAAACTCCAAAACCGGTCCTAGGATGCTTGATTCCAGTCGAGGGAGGACTTGGCTTGCCAGTTCGGGCTGGACTGTTCCCATGAGGCACAGGGTCAAGACTGATTTGAATATGGCTGGGTTCAAACTGGAATGGCAATGTTGAGCAAAAAACACGATGGATTTAGGCCCAGATCTCTGTACTGGGGTGAATGTATGACATTGTTCTGCATTCTGTCCATCAACTGTTGTTTTTGCATTTGTCACCCCCAGTGGGACGGGTATGCTCAGACGTGAGTCCCGTGCTCGCCATGCCACTGGAATCAAGCTATCCTGGCTGAAGAGGGGTGAAACCTCGATACCGGTCCTAGGAAGCTTGGTTCCAGTCCATGGAGGATCTGATTTGGCAGTTCGGGCTGGACTGTTCCCATGAGGCACAGGGTCAAGACTGATATGCATATGGCTGAGTTCAAACTGGAATGGCATGGTGAGCAAAATAAGGATGGATTTAGACACAGATTTCTGTACTGTGGTGAATGTGTGACATTGTACTGCATTATGTCCATCAACTGTTGTTTTTGCATTTGTCACCCCGAGTAGGACAGGTATGCTCAGACGTGAGTCCCATGCTCTCCATGCCACTGGAATCAAGCTGTCCTGACTGAAGAGAGGTGAAACCCCGTAACCGGTCCTAGGATGCTTGGTTGCTGTCCAGGGAGGACCTGGCTTGGCAGTTCGGGCTAGACTGTTCCCATGAGGCACAGGGTCAAGACTGATTTGCATATGGCTGGGTTCAAACTGGAATGGCATGGTAAGCAAAAAAACGATGGATTTAGGCCCAGATCTCTGTACTGGGGTGAATGTATGACATTGTTCTGCATTCTGTCTATCAACTGTTGTTTTTGCATTTGTCACCCCGAGTGGGACGGGTATGCTCAGACATGAGTCCCGTGCTCTCAATGCCACTGAAATCTAGCTATCCTGGCTGAAGAGGGGTGAAACTCCAAAACCGGTCCTAGGATGCTTGGTTCCAGTCCAGGGAGGACCTGGATTGGCAGTTCGGGCTGGACTGTTCCCATGAGGCACAGGGTCAAGACTGATTTGCATATGGCTGGGTTCAAACTGGAATGGCATGGTGAGCAAAAAATGATGGATTTAGGCCCAGATCTCTGTACTGGGGTGAATGTATGACATTGTTCTGCATTCTGTCCATCAACTGTTGTTTTTGCATTTGTCACCCCCAGTGGGACGGGTATGCTCAGACGTGAGTCCCGTGCTCGCCATGCCACTGGAATCAAGCTATCCTGGCTGAAGAGGGGTGAAACCTCGATACCGGTCCTAGGAAGCTTGGTTCCAGTCCATGGAGGATCTGATTTGGCAGTTCGGGCTCGACTGTTCCCATGAGGCACAGGGTCAAGACTGATATGCATATGGCTGAGTTCAAACTGGAATGGCATGGTGAGCAAAATAAGGATGGATTTAGACACAGATTTCTGTACTGTGGTGAATGTGTGACATTGTACTGCATTATGTCCATCAACTGTTGTTTTTGCATTTGTCACCCCGAGTAGGACGGGTATGCTCAGACGTGAGTCCCATGCTCTCCATGCCACTGGAATCAAGCTGTCCTGACTGAAGAGAGGTGAAACCCCGTAACCGGTCCTAGGATGCTTGGTTGCTGTCCAGGGAGGACCTGGCTTGGCAGTTCGGGCTAGACTGTTCCCATGAGGCACAGGGTCAAGACTGATTTGCATATGGCTGGGTTCAAACTGGAATGGCATGGTAAGCAAAAAAACGATGGATTTAGGCCCAGATCTCTGTACTGGGGTGAATGTATGACATTGTTCTGCATTCTGTCTATCAACTGTTGTTTTTGCATTTGTCACCCCGAGTGGGACGGGTATGCTCAGACATGAGTCCCGTGCTCTCAATGCCACTGAAATCTAGCTATCCTGGCTGAAGAGGGGTGAAACTCCAAAACCGGTCCTAGGATGCTTGGTTCCAGTCCAGGGAGGACCTGGATTGGCAGTTCGGGCTGGACTGTTCCCATGAGGCACAGGGTCAAGACTGATTTGCATATGGCTGGGTTCAAACTGGAATGGCATGGTGAGCAAAAAAATGATGGATTTAGGCCCAGATCTCTGTACTGGGGTGAATGTATGACATTGTTCTGCATTCTGTCCATCAACTGTTGTTTTTGCATTTGTCACCCCCAGTGGGACGGGTATGCTCAGACGTGAGTCCCGTGCTCGCCATGCCACTGGAATCAAGCTATCCTGGCTGAAGAGGGGTGAAAAATCGAAACCGGTCCTAGGAAGCATGGTTCCAGTCCATGGAGGATCTGATTTGGCAGTTCAGGCTGGACTGTTCCCATGAGGCACAGGGTCAAGACTGATATGCATATGGCTGAGTTTAAACTGGAATGGCATGGTGAGCAAAATAAGGATGGATTTAGACACAGATTTCTGTACTGTGATGAATGTGTGACATTGTACTGCATTATGTCCATCAACTGTTGTTTTTGCATTTGTCACCCTGAGTGGGATTGGTATGCTCAGACGTGAGTTCCGTGCTCTACATGCCACTGGAATCAAGCTATCCTGGCTGAAGAGGGGTGAAACCCCGAAACCGGTCCTAGCATGCTTGGTTCCAGTCCAGGGAGGACCTGGCTTGGCAGTTCGGGCTGGACTGTTCCTATGAGGCATAGGGTCAAGACTGATTTGCATATGGCTGGGTTCAAACTGGAATGGCATGGTGAGCAAAAAAACAATTGAGTTAGGCCCAGATCTCTGTACCGGGGTGAATGTATGACATTGTTCTGCAATCTGTCCTTCAACTGTTGTTTTTGCGTTTGTCACCCCGAGTAGGACGGGTCTGCTCAGACGTGAGTCCCATGCTCTCCATGCCACTGGAATCAAGCTATCCTGGCTGAAGAGGGGTGAAACACCGAAACCGGTCCTAGCATGCTTGGTTCCAGTCCAGGGAGGACCTGGCTTGGCAGTTCGGGCTGGACTGTTCCCATGAGGCACAGGGTCAAGACTGATTTTGCATATGGCTGGGTTCAAACTGGAATGGCATGGAGAGCTAAAAAAGATGGATTTAGGCCCAGATCTCTGTAATGGGGTGAATGTATGACATTGTTCTGCGTTCTGTCCATCAACTGTTGTTTTTGCATTTGTCACCCCGGGTGGGACGGGTATGCTCAGACGTGAGTCCCGTGCTCTCCATGCCACTGGATCCAAGCTATCCTGACTGTAGAGAGGTGAAACCCCGTAACCGGTCCTAGGATGCTTGTTTCCAGTCCAGGGAGGACCTGGCTTGGCAGTTCAGGCTGGACTGTTCCTATGAGGCACAGGGTCAAGACTGATTTTGCATATGGCTGGGTTCAAACTGGAATGGCATGGAGAGCTAAAAACGATGAATGTAGGCCCAGATCTCTGTAATGGGGTGAATGTATGACATTGTTCTGCGTTCTGTCCATCAACTGTTGTTTTTGCATTTGTCACCCCTGGGGGGACGGGTATGCTCAGACGTGAGTCCCGTGCTCTACATGCCACTGGAATCAAGCTATCCTGGCTGAAGAGGGATGAAACCCCGAAACCGGTCCTAGCATGCTTGGTTCCAGTCCAGGGAGGACCTGGCTTGGCAGTTCGGGCTGGACTGTTCCCATGAGGCACAGGGTCAAGACTGATTTTGCATATGGCTGGGTTCAAACTGGAATGGCATGGAGAGCTAAAAAACAATGGATTTAGGCCCAGATCTCTGTACTGGTGTGAATGTATGACATCTTACTGCGTTCTGTCCATCAACTGTTGTTTTTGCATTTGTCACCCCGAGTAGGACGGGTATGCTCAGACGTGAGTCCCATGCTCTCCATGCCACTGGAATCAAGCTATCCTGGTTGAAGAGGGGTGAAACCCCGAAACCGGTCCTAGCATGCTTGGTTCCAGTCCAGGGAGGACCTGGCTTGGCAGTTCGGGCTGGACTGTTCCCATGAGGCACAGGGTCAAGACTGATTTTGCATATGGCTGGGTTCAAACTGGAATGGCATGGAGAGCTAAAAAACGATGGATTTAGGCCCAGATCTCTGTAATGGGGTGAATGTATGACATTGTTCTGCATTCTGTCCATCAACTGTTGTTTTTGCATTTGTCACCCCGGGTGGGACGGGTATGCTCAGACGTGAGTCCCGTGCTCTCCATGCCACTGGATTCAAGCTGTCCTGACTGAAGAGAGGTGAAACCCCGTAACCGGTCCTAGGATGCTTGGTTCCTGTCCAGGGAGGACCTGGTTTCTCAGTTCAGGCTGGACTGTTCCCATGAGGCACAGGGTCAAGACTGATTTGCGTATGGCTGGGTTCAAACTGAAATGGCATCGTGAGCAAAAAAATGATGGATTTAGGCCCAGATCTCTGTACTGGGGTGAATGTATGACATTGTTCTGGATTCTGTCCATCAACTGTTGTTTTTGCATTTGTCACCCCGAGTGGGACGGGTATGCTCAGACATGAGTCCCGTGCTCTCAATGCCACTGGAATCTAGCTATCCTGTCTGAAGAGGGGTGAAACTCCAAAATCGGTCCTAGGATGCTTGGTTCCAGTCCAGGGAGGACCTGGCTTGGCAGTTTGGGCTGGACTGTTCCCATGAGGCACAGGGTCAAGACTGATTTGAATATGGCTGGGTTCAAAATGGAATGGCATGGTGAGCAAAAAAATGATGGATTTAGGCCCAGATCTCTGTACTGGGGTGAATGTATGACATTGTTCTGCATTCTGTCCATCAACTGTTGTTTTTGCATTTGTCACCCCCAGTGGGACGGGTATGCTCAGACGTGAGTCCCGTGCTCGCCATGCCACTGGAATCAAGCTATCCTGGCTGAAGAGGGGTGAAACCTCGAAACCGGTCCTAGGAAGCATGGTTCCAGTCCATGGAGGATCTGATTTGGCAGTTCGGGCTGGACTGTTCCCATGAGGCACAGGGTCAAGACTGATATGCATATGGCTGAGTTCAAACTGGAATGGCATGGTGAGCAAAATAAGGATGGTTTTAGACACAGATTTCTGTACTGTGGTGAATGTGTGATATTGTACTGCATTATGTCCATCAACTGTTGTTTTTGCATTTGTCACCCCGAGTGGGATGGGTATGCTCAGACGTGAGTTCTGTGCTCTCCATGCCACTGGAATCAAGTTATCCTGGCTGAAGAAGGGTGAAACTCCAAAACAGGTCCTAGGATGCTTGGTTTCAGTCCATGGAGGACCTGGTTCGGCAGTTTCCGGCTGGACTGTTCCTATGAGGCACAGGGTCAAGACTGATTTGCATATGGCTGGGTTCAAACTGGAATGGCATGGTGAGCAAAAAAACTATTGATTTAGGCCCAGATCTCTGTACTGGGGTGAATGTATGACATTGTTCTGCAATCTGTCCATCAACTGTTGTTTTTGCATTTGTCACCCCGAGTAGGACGGGTATGCTCAGACATGAGTCCCATGCTCTCCATGCCACTGGAATCAAGCTATCCTGGCTGAAGAGGGGTGAAACACCGAAACCGGTCCTAGCATGCTTGGTTCCAGTCCAGGGAGGACCTGGCTTGGCAGTTCGGGCTGGACTGTTCCCATGAGGCACAGGGTCAAGACTGATTTTGCATATGGCTGGGTTCAAACTGGAATGGCATGGAGAGTTAAAAACGATGGATTTAGGCCCAGATCTCTGTAATGGGGTGAATGTATGACATTGTTCTGCGTTCTGTCCATAAACTGTTGTTTTTGCATTTGTCACCCCGGGTGGGACGGGTATGCTCAGAAGTGAGTCCCGTGCTCTCCATGCCACTGGATTCAAGCTATCCTGACTGTAGAGAGGTGAAACCCCGTAACCGGTCCTAGGATGCTTGGTTCCTGTCCAGGGAGGACCTGGCTTGGCAGTTCGGGCTGGACTGTTCCCATGAGGCACAGGGTCAAGACTGATTTGCATATGGCTGGGTTCAAACTGTAATGGCATGGTGAGCAAAAAAACGATGGATTTAGGCCCAGATCTCTGTACTGGGGTGAATGTATTACATTGTTCTGCATTTTGTCCATCAACTGTTGTTTTTGCTTTTGTCACCCCGAGTGGGACGGGTATGCTCAGACGTGAGTCCCGTGCTCTACATGCCACTGGAATCAAGCTATCCTGGCTGAAGAGGGGTGAAACCCCGAAACCGGTCCTAGGATGCTTGGTTCCAGTCCAGGGAGGACCTACCTCGGCAGTTCGGGCTGGACTGTTCCCATGAGGCATAGGGTCAAGACTGATTTACATATGGCTGAGTTCAAACTGGAATGGCATGGTGAGCAAAAATACAATGGATTTAGGCCCAGATCTCTGTACTGGGGTGAATGTATGACATTGTTCTGCGTTCTGTCCATCAACTGTTGTTTTTGCATTTTTCACCCCGGGTGGGACGGGTATGCTCAGACGCGAGTCCCGTGCTCTCCATGCCACTGGATTCAAGCTATCCTGACTGAAGAGAGGTGAAACCCCGAAACCGGTCCTAGGATGCTTGGTTCCTGTCCAGGGAGGATCTGGCTTGGCAGTTCGGTCTGGACTGTTCCCATGAGGCACAGGGTCAAGACTGATTTACATATGGCTGGGTTCAAACTGCAATGGCATCGTGAGCTTAAAAAGGATGGATTTAGGCCTGGATCTCTGTACTGGGGTGAATGTATGATATTGTTCTGGATTCTGTCCATCAACTGTTGTTTTTGCATTTGTCACCCCGAGTGGGACGGGTATGCTCAGACATAAGTCCCGTGCTCTACATGCCACTGGAATCAAGCTATCCTGGCTGAAGAGGGGTGAAACCCTGAAACTGGTCCTAGGATGCTTGGCTCCAGTCCAGGGAGGACCTACCTCGGCAGTTTGGGCTGGACTGTTCCCATGAGGCATAGGGTCAAGACTGATCTACATATGGCTGGGTTCAAACTGGAATGGCATGTTGAGCAAAAATACAATGGATTTAGGCCCCGATCTCTGTACTGGGGTGAATGTATGACATTGTTCTGCGTTCTGTCCATCAACTGTTGTTTTTGCATTTGTCACCCCGGGTGGGACGGGTATGCTCAGACGTGAGTCACGTGCTCTCCATGCCACTGGATTCAAGCTATCCTGACTGAAGAGAGGTGAAACCCTGAAACTGGTCCTAGGATGCTTGGTTCCTGTCCAGGGAGGACCTGGCTTGGCAGTTCGGGCTGGACTGTTCCCATGAGGCACAGGGTCAAGACTGATTTGCATATGGCTGGGTTGAAACTGGAATGGCATGGTGAGCAAAAAACGATAGATTTAGGCCCAGATCTCTGTACTGGGGTGAATGTATGACATTGTTCTGCATTCTGTCCATCAACTGTTGTTTTTGCATTTGTCACCCCAAGTGGGACGGGTATGCTCAGACGTGAGTCCCGTGCTCCCCATGCCACTGGAATCAAGCTATCCTGGCTGAAGAGGGGTGAAACCCCGAAACCGGTCCTAGAATGCTTGGTTCCAGTCCAGGAAGGATCTGGCTTGGCAGTTTGGGGTGGACTCTTCCAATGAGGCACAGGGTCAAGACTGATTTGCATATTGCTGGGTTCTCACTGGAATGGCATGATGAGCAAAAAAACGATGGATTTAGGCCCAGATCTCTGTACTGGGGTGAATGTATGACATTGTTCTGCGTACTGTCCATCAACTGTTGTTTTTGCATTTGTCACCCCGAGTGGGTCGGGTATGCTCAGACGTGAGTCCCATGCTCTCCATGCCACTGGAATCAAGCTATCCTGCCTGAAGAGGGGTGAAACCCCGAAACCGGTCCTAGGATGCTTGGTTCCAGTCCAGGGAGGACCTGGCTTGGCAGTTTGGGCTGGACTGTTCCCATGAGGCACAGGGTCAAGACTGATTTGCATATGGCTGGGTTGAAACTGGAATGGCATGGTGAGCAAAAAAACGATGGATTTAGGCCCAGATCTCTGTACTGGGGTGAATGTATGACATTGTTCTGCATTCTGTCCATCAACTGTTGTTTTTGCATTTGTCACCCCCAGTGGGACGGGTATGCTCAGACGTGAGTCCCGTGCTCGCCATGCCACTGGAATCAAGCTATCCTGGCTGAAGAGGGGTGAAAAATCGAAACCGGTCCTAGGAAGCTTGGTTCCAGTCCATGGAGGATCTGATTTGGCAGTTCAGGCTGGACTGTTCCCATGAGGCACAGGGTCAAGACTGATATGCATATGGCTGAGTTCAAACTGGAATGGCATGGTGAGCAAAATAAGGATGGATTTAGACACAGATTTCTGTACTGTGATGAATGTGTGACATTGTACTGCATTATGTCCATCAACTGTTGTTTTTGCAGTTGTCACCCTGAGTGGGATTGGTATGCTCAGACGTGAGTTCCGTGCTCTACATGCCACTGGAATCAAGCTATCCTGGCTGAAGAGGGGTGAAACCCCGAAACCGGTCCTAGCATGCTTGGTGCCAGTCCAGGGAGGACCTGGCTTGGCAGTTCGGGCTGGACTGTTCCTATGAGGCATAGGGTCAAGACTGATTTGCATATGGCTGGGTTCAAACTGGATGGCATGGTGAGCAAAAAAACAATTGATTTAGGCCCAGATCTCTGTACCGGGGTGAATGTATGACATTGTTCTGCAATCTGTCCATCAACTGTTGTTTTTGCATTTGTCACCCCGAGTAGGACGGGTCTGCTCAGACGTGAGTCCCATGCTCTCCATGCCACTGGAATCAAGCTATCCTGGCTGAAGGGGGGTGAAACACCTAAACCGGTCCTAGCATGCTTGGTTCCAGTCTCGGGAGGACCTGGCTTGGCAGTTCGGGCTGGACTGTTCCCATGAGGCACAGGGTCAAGACTGATTTTGCATATGGCTGGGTTCAAACTGGAATGGCATGGAGAGCTAAAAAAGATGGATTTAGGCCCAGATCTCTGTAATGGGGTGAATGTATGACATTGTTCTGCGTTCTGTCCATCAACTGTTGTTTTTGCATTTGTCACCCCGGGTGGGACGGGTATGCTCAGACGTGAGTCCCGTGCTCTCCATGCCACTGGATCCAAGCTATCCTGACTGTAGAGAGGTGAAACCCCGTAACCGGTCCTAGGATGCTTGTTTCCAGTCCAGGGAGGACCTGGCTTGGCAGTTCAGGCTGGACTGTTCCTATGAGGCACAGGGTCAAGACTGATTTTGCATATGGCTGGGTTCAAACTGGAATGGCATGGAGAGCTAAAAACGATGAATGTAGGCCCAGATCTCTGTAATGGGGTGAATGTATGACATTGTTCTGCGTTCTGTCCATCAACTGTTGTTTTTGCATTTGTCACCCCGCGTGGGACGGGTATGCTCAGACGTGAGTCCCGTGCTCTACATGCCACTGGAATCAAGCTATCCTGGCTGAAGAGGGGTGAAACCCCGAAACCGGTCCTAGCATGCTTGGTTCCAGTCCAGGGAGGACCTGGCTTGGCAGTTCGGGCTGGACTGTTCCCATGAGGCACAGGGTCAAGACTGATTTTGCATATGGCTGGGTTCAAACTGGAATGGCATGGAGAGCTAAAAAACAATGGATTTAGGCCCAGATCTCTGTACTGGGGTGAATGTATGACATTGTACTGCGTTCTGTCCATCAACTGTTGTTTTTGCATTTGTCACCCCGAGTAGGACGGGTATGCTCAGACGTGAGTCCCATGCTCTCCATGCCCCTGGAATCAAGCTATCCTGGTTGAAGAGGGGTGAAACCCCGAAACCGGTCCTAGCATGCTTGGTTCCAGTCCAGGGAGGACCTGGCTTGGCAGTTCGGGCTGGACTGTTCCCATGAGGCACAGGGTCAAGACTGATTTTGCATATGGCTGGGTTCAAACTGGAATGGCATGGAGAGCTAAAAAACGATGGATTTAGGCCCAGATCTCTGTAATGGGGTGAATGTATGACATTGTTCTGCATTCTGTCCATCAACTGTTGTTTTTGCATTTGTCATCCCGGGTGGGACGGGTATGCTCAGACGTGAGTCCCGTGCTCTCCATGCCACTGGATTCAAGCTGTCCTGACTGAAGAGAGGTGAAACCCCGTAACCGGTCCTAGGATGCTTGGTTCCTGTCCAGGGAGGACCTGGTTTCTCAGTTCAGGCTGGACTGTTCCCATGAGGCACAGGGTCAAGACTGATTTGCGCATGGCTGGGTTCAAACTGAAATGGCATCGTGAGCAAAAAAATGATGGATTTAGGCCCAGATCTCTGTACTGGGGTGAATGTATGACATTGTACTGCGTACTGTCCATCAACTGTTGTTTTTGCATTTGTCACCCTGAGTGGGACGGGTATGCTCAGACATGAGTCCCGTGCTCTCAATGCCACTGGAATCTAGCTATCCTGGCTGAAGAGGGGTGAAACTCCAAAACCGGTCCTAGGATGGTTGGTTCCAGTCCAGGGAGGACCTGGCTTGGCAGTTTGGGCTGGACTGTTCCCATGAGGCACAGGGTCAAGACTGATTTGAATATGGCTGGGTTCAAAATGGAATGGCATGGTGAGCAAAAAAATGATGGATTTAGGCCCAGATCTCTGTACTGGGCTGAATGTATGACATTGTTCTGCATTCTGTCCATCAACTGTTGTTTTTGCATTTGTCACCCCCAGTGGGACGGGTATGCTCAGACGTGAGTCCCGTGCTCGCCATGCCACTGGAATCAAGCTATCCTGGCTGAAGAGGGGTGAAACCTCGAAACCGGTCCTAGGAAGCATGGTTCCAGTCCATGGAGGATCTGATTTGGCAGTTCGGGCTGGACTGTTCCCATGAGGCACAGGGTCAAGACTGATATGCATATGGCTGAGTTCAAACTGGAATGGCATGGTGAGCAAAATAAGGATGGTTTTAGACACAGATTTCTGTACTGTGGTGAATGTGTGATATTGTACTGCATTATGTCCATCAACTGTTGTTTTTGCATTTGTCACCCCGAGTGGGATGGGTATGCTCAGACGTGAGTTCCGTGCTCTCCATGCCACTGGAATCAAGTTATCCTGGCTGAAGAAGGGTGAAACTCCGAAACAGGTCCTAGGATGCTTGGTTCCAGTCCATGGAGGACCTGGTTCGGCAGTTCGGGCTGGACTGTTCCTATGAGGCACAGGGTCAAGACTGATTTGCATATGGCTGGGTTCAAACTGGAATGGCATGGTGAGCAAAAAAATGATGGATTTAGGCCCAGATCTCTGTACTGGGGTGAATGTATGACATTGTTCTGCGTTCTGTCCATAAACTGTTGTTTTTGCATTTGTCACCCCGGGTGGGACGGGTATGCTCAGAAGTGAGTCCCGTGCTCTCCATGCCACTGGATTCAAGCTATCCTGACTGTAGAGAGGTGAAACCCCGTAACCGGTCCTAGGATGCTTGGTTCCTGTCCAGGGAGGACCTGGCTTGGCAGTTCGGGCTGGACTGTTCCCATGAGGCACAGGGTCAAGACTGATTTGCATATGGCTGGGTTCAAACTGTAATGGCATGGTGAGCAAAAAAACGATGGATTTAGGCCCAGATCTCTGTACTGGGGTGAATGTATTACATTGTTCTGCATTCTGTCCATCAACTGTTGTTTTTGCTTTTGTCACCCCGAGTGGGACGGGTATGCTCAGACGTGAGTCCCGTGCTCTACATGCCACTGGAATCAAGCTATCCTGCCTGAAGAGGGGTGAAACCCCGAAACCGGTCCTAGGATGCTTGGTTCCAGTCCAGGGAGGACCTTCCTCGGCAGTTCGGGCTGGACTGTTCCCATAAGGCATAGGGTCAAGACTGATTTACATATGGCTGGGTTCAAACTGGAATGGCATGGTGAGCAAAAATACAATGGATTTAGGCCCAGATCTCTGTACTGGGGTGAATGTATGACATTGTTCTGCGTTCTGTCCATCAACTGTTGTTTTTGCATTTGTCACCCCGGGTGGGACGGGTATGCTCAGACGTGAGTCCCGTGCTCTCCATGCCACTGGATTCAAGCTATCCTGACTGAAGAGAGGTGAAACCCCGAAACCGGTCCTAGGATGCTTGGTTCCTGTCCAGGGAGGATCTGGCTTGGCAGTTCGATGGATTTAGGCCCAGATCTCTGTACTGGGGTGAATGTATTACATTGTTCTGCATTCTGTCCATCAACTGTTGTTTTTGCTTTTGTCACCCCGAGTGGGACGGGTATGCTCAGACGTGAGTCCCGTGCTCTACATGCCACTGGAATCAAGCTATCCTGCCTGAAGAGGGGTGAAACCCCGAAACCGGTCCTAGGATGCTTGGTTCCAGTCCAGGGAGGACCTTCCTCGGCAGTTCGGGCTGGACTGTTCCCATGAGGCACAGGGTCAAGACTGATTTACATATGGCTGGGTTCAAACTGGAATGGCATCGTGAGCTTAAAAACGATGGATTTAGGCCTGGATCTCTGTACTGGGGTGAATGTATGACATTGTTCTGGATTCTGTCCATCAACTGTTGTTTTTGCATTTGTCACCCCGAGTGGGACGGGTATGCTCAGACATAAGTCCCGTGCTCTACATGCCACTGGAATCAAGCTATCCTGGCTGAAGAGGGGTGAAACCCTGAAACCGGTCCTAGGATGCTTGGCTCCAGTCCAGGGAGGACCTACCTCGGCAGTTTGGGCTGGACTGTTCCCATGAGGCATAGGGTCAAGACTGATCTACATATGGCTGGGTTCAAACTGGAATGGCATGTTGAGCAAAAATACAATGGATTTAGGCCCCGATCTCTGTACTGGGGTGAATGTATGACATTGTTCTGCGTTCTGTCCATCAACTGTTGTTTTTGCATTTGTCACCCCGGGTGGGACGGGTATGCTCAGACGTGAGTCATGTGCTCTCCATGCCACTGGATTCAAGCTATCCTGACTGAAGAGAGGTGAAACCCTGAAACTGGTCCTAGGATGCTTGGTTCCTGTCCAGGGAGGACCTGGCTTGGCAGTTCGGGCTGGACTGTTCCCATGAGGCACAGGGTCAAGACTGATTTGCATATGGCTGGGTTGAAACTGGAATGGCATGGTGAGCAAAAAAACGATGGATTTAGGCCCAGATCTCTGTACTGGGGTGAATGTATGACATTGTTCTGCATTCTGTCCATCAACTGTTGTTTTTGCATTTGTCACCCCAAGTGGGACGGGTATGCTCAGACGTGAGTCCCGTGCTCCCCATGCCACTGGAATCAAGCTATCCTGGCTGAAGAGGGGTGAAACCCCGAAACCGGTCCTAGAATGCTTGGTTCCAGTCCAGGAAGGATCTGGCTTGGCAGTTTGGGGTGGACTCTTCCAATGAGGCACAGGGTCAAGACTGATTTGCATATTGCTGGGTTCTCACTGGAATGGCATGATGAGCAAAAAAGCGATGGATTTAGGCCCAGATCTCTGTACTGGGGTGAATGTATGACATTGTTCTGCGTTCTGTCCATCAACTGTTGTTTTTGCATTTGTCACCCCAAGTGGGACGGGTATGCTCAGACGTGAGTCCCGTGCTCCCCATGCCACTGGAATCAAGCTATCCTGGCTGAAGAGGGGTGAAACCCCGAAACCGGTCCTAGAATGCTTGGTTCCAGTCCAGGAAGGATCTGGTTTGGCAGTTTGGGGTGGACTCTTCCAATGAGGCACAGGGTCAAGACTGATTTGCATATTGCTGGGTTCTCACTGGAATGGCATGATGAGCAAAAAAGCGATGGATTTAGGCCCAGATCTCTGTACTGGGGTGAATGTATGACATTGTTCTGCGTACTGTCCATCAACTGTTGTTTTTGCATTTGTCACCCCGAGTGGGTCGGGTATGCTCAGACGTGAGTCCCATGCTCTCCATGCCACTGGAATCAAGCTATCCTGCCTGAAGAGGGGTGAAACCCCAAAACCGGTCCTAGGATGCTTGGTTCCAGTCCAGGGAGGACCTGGCTTGGCAGTTTGGGCTGGACTGTTCCCATGAGGCACAGGGTCAAGACTGATTTGCATATGGCTGGGTTGAAACTGGAATGGCATGGTGAGCAAAAAAACGATGGATTTAGGCCCAGATCTCTGTACTGGGGTGAATGTATGACATTGTTCTGCATTCTGTCCATCAACTGTTGTTTTTGCATTTGTCACCCCAAGTGGGACGGGTATGCTCAGACGTGAGTCCCGTGCTCTCCATGCCACTGGAATCAAGCTATCCTGGCTGAAGAGGGGTGAAACCCCGAAACCGGTCCTAGAATGCTTGGTTCCAGTCCAGGAAGGATCTGGCTTGGCAGTTTGGGGTGGACTCTTCCAATGAGGCACAGGGTCAAGACTGATTTGCATATGGCTGGGTTCAAACTGGAATGGCATTGTGAGAAAAAAAAACGATGGAGTTCGGCCCAGATTTCTCTACTGGGGTGAATGTATGACATTGTTCTGCATTCTGTGCATCAACTGTTGTTTTTGCATTTGTTATCCCGAGTGGGACGGGTATGCTCAGACGTGAGTCCCGTGCTCTCCATGCCACTGGAATCAAGCTATCCTCGCTGAAGAGGGGTCAAACCCTGAAACTGGTCCTAGGATGCTTGGTTCCAGTTCAGGGAGGACCTGGCTTGGCAGTTTGGGCTGGACTGTTCCCATGAGGCACAGGGTCAAGACTGATTTGCATATGGCTGGGTTCAAACTGGAATGGCATGGTGAGCAAAAAACAATGGATTTAGGCCCAGATCTCTGTACTGGGGTGAATGTATGACATTGTTCTGCGTTCTGTCCATCAACTGTTGTTTTTGCATTTGTCACGCCGAGTGGGACGGGTATGCTCAGACGTGAGTCCCGTGCTCTCCATGCCACTGGAATCAAGCTATCCTGGCTGAAGTGTGGTGAAACCCCGAAACTAGTCCTCGGATGCTTGGTTCCAGTCCAGGTAGGACCTGGTTTGGCAGTTCGGTCTGGACTGTTCCCATGAGGCATAGGGTCAAGACTGATTTGTATACGGCTGGGTTCAAATTGGAATGGCATGGTGAGCAAAAAACGATGGAGTTCGGCCAAGATCTCTGTACTGGGGTGAATGTATGACATTGTTCTGCATTCTGTCCATCAACTGTTGTTTTTGCATTTGTTATCCCGAGTGGGACGGGTATGCTCAGACGTGAGTCCCGTGCTCTCCATGCCACTGGAATCAAGCTATCCTCGCTGAAGAGGGGTCAAACCCTGAAATTGGTCCTAGGATGCTTGGTTCCAGTTCAGGGAGGACCTGGCTTGGCAGTTTGGGCTGGACTGTTCCCATGAGGCACAGGGTCAAGACTGATTTGCATATGGCTGGGTTCAAACTGGAATGGCATTGTGAGAAAAAAAAACGATGGATTTCGGCCCAGATTTCTCTACTGGGGTGAATGTATGACATTGTTCTGCATTCTGTCCATCAACTGTTGTTTTTGGATTTGTTATCCCGAGTGGGACGGGTATGCTCAGACGTGAGTCCCGTGCTCTCCATGCCACTGGAATCAAGCTATCCTCGCTGAAGAGGGGTCAAACCCTGAAACTGGTCCTAGGATGCTTGGTTCGAGTACAAGGAGGACTTGGCTTGGTAGTTCGGGCTGGACTGTTCCCATGAGGCACAGGGTCAAGACTGATTTGTATACGGCTGGGTTCAAATTGGAATGGCATGGTGAGCAAAAAACGATGGATTTAGGCCCATATTTCTGTACTGGGGTGAATGTATGACATTGTTCTGCATTCTGTCCATCAACTGTTGTTTTTGCATTTGTCACCCCGAGTGGGACGGGTATGCTCAGACGTAAGTTCCGTGCTCTCCATGCCACTGGAATCAAGCTATCCTGGCTGAAGAGGGATGAAACCCCGAAACCGGTCCTAGGATGCTTGGGTCCAGTCCAGGGAGGACCTGGCTTGGCAGTTCGGGCTGGACTGTTACCATGAGGCACAGGGTCAAGACTGATATACATATGGCTGGGTTCATACTGGAATGGCATGGTGAGCGAAAAAACTATGGATTTAGGCCCAGATCTCTGTACTGGGGTGAATGTATGACATTGTTCTGCATTCTGTCCGTCAACTGTTGTTTTTGCATTTGTCACCCCGAGTGGGATGGGTATGCTCAGACGTAAGTTCCGTGCTCTCCATGCCACTGGAATTAAGCTATCCTGGCTGAAGAGGGATGAAACCCCGAAACCGGTCCTAGGATGCTTGGTTCCAGTCCACGGAGGACCTGGCGTGGCAGTTCGGGCTGGACTGTTCCCATGAGGCACAAGGTCAAGACTGATTTGCATATGGCTGGGTTCAAACTGGAATGGCATGGTGAGCAAAACAACGATGGATTTAGGTCCAGATCTCTGTACTGGGGTGAATGTATGACATTGTTCTGCATTCTGTCCATCAACTGTTGTTTTTGCATTATTTACAAGGTAGCGCTAAGCCACGTTAAGTGGTTTAACGCTGCCCTGTAAATAAGGGACGATGTAAAAAGTGACGTTCCCGTGGCTATAAGGGCTTTTAAATATGCCTTTTTGAGTCTCAAAGTGACCAAATTATTATATCCTGGTCAGTTTGCTTCTCTCATTTTGCCAAAGTGTCTTTTGTTTACCAAAATTAAGAGCACTTTGAATTGGTCTTGATTTTACAGTTAAGCTCCATATAAATAACTGGGCTTTTATTTCTTAACGGAATAGGCACCTGCTTCAGGAGTATGGATAAGGGGTGCCTGGTTATCTGCTCTAAAAGGACTTTGCACTGCCATACCTCCAGCTACTCACCCTCCATGCCTTGAAGGCAGAGTCATGTTTATGGGATCTGTATCTTTTCATTCAGTACCCCTACTGTGCATCTCTGTTTTATATATTCGCAGTGTTAGCTCCCCATGACTTTGTTGAGATGTCTTGAAGCATCTTATAATGAAAGCTAAAATCATTGCCAAACACATACTCAATATGTGTATGGATTCTTATGTGATTGCCTCTTCTTTCATCTCACATTTGTAGCTACCTGTGATTACACTGAGTTAATTAGTTGACTGCTCTGCCTCCTCTTCACAATTCATGCAGCTTTCTTGTGCAATATGTCTGCATCCCTCACTTTCATTTGCTAAAATCTCTCATCTCGACATAATAGGCACTAACATTGATGTGGGCTGTGTAGGAGGAGATCCGAATTCGGGGAATCAATGTTGACAACCATGCCTAAACTCCTTAGGGACTTATATAATATTTGGAAGTGTCATCATGCATAGTCAAAATAACCATGCTCAAGTCAGCTAAAAATAGCTCCAGCTTACTTGTCAAAATGCAGCAGCCTGTCCTCCCCCGACCTCCCAGTTCGTCTTCTGAAAAAGATGGGAAGCTTGTCTTTTCTTTTTATTACAGGAATACTAGAGGGGTGTGTTTGTTGCACCATTGCTGGTAGGATTGCCCCGATCATATCAGTATTTGACTTGATCAGTTGATGAATACAGAAAATCACACATTTACACAGAGACACATTGCAAATGAGTCATCGAGGATCAACAAGAGGATGGTCAAGGGGCCATATTATGAAAACCGACCCCCACCCACCTGCCCTAATTACCCATGCATGCTGTATAGCATTTCAAAGCAGGTGCATTAAAGCTTTTTTAAGGTGTGAAAATGGGTGCCCCTTGACCTTACAGGAGGCCTTAAGGCTCCTGCAGCGACAAAGAATGTCTGTTCTTGTGTGACACCAGTTGTGTGTCTAAGCCTGAGTCTGAGTAAGGACATCATTTCATAGTAGCCCCCCACATTTCCTGTTTGGTTTTGCAGACACTAGAACTGCTAAATGTGTTCACATCACACTTGCTTTTTCCATAAATATGTGGTTTTGAATTAGTTACCCTTAACTAGCTTATTAACCCTCCAGTAAGGCCATGGTAAATAAAGCAGGAAAAAATAAGGGGAGCTGAAGTTAAGACCCTAATTTACCTATCTCTTTTCATAGTCACTGAATGTCTAAACCTTTTGCTACATCAGGCTCCATATGTCAAATGGGGACTGTAGTTAGCTTTTATACCACCCGCATTTATGACCAAAGCATAAAGGTCCACTGAGCACCATTGAGCTCCGGGTGGGTAGCATTTTAAATCAACTGCAGTGACACATGGCAAGAAAATATGCCTTGTCATTAAGGATCCCCCTACTCAACTGTATGAACTAAGTCATCTCTAGGGGCCCGATTCCTAGGTTGGACAGACCGGAGTCCATCCGACATCGGTTTGGAAAAGGAACCAAATGACCTCCAGTCGTCGGTTCCAGCCCAGGAAGTAGGATGCGACTGAACCCTGTTTGGTCGCATGCCTATTCTTTACAATGGGAGCCTGCATGCTCCCATTGCAAAGAGCAGAGGTGCAATTCATCCCTGCACCCGGTGGCAGGCACGTCAAGGTGCCTGCCACCGGGTGCAGGGATCAACAGGGGGGCACCCATTCGGCAGCCTTGCACCCATGGGGGCCCTGCTGGGGAACCCAGAAGACAGATTCCCAATGCCTTTCTGTGCCATCCAAGGGATTACTGAGGGCTTTCCGATGGCAGACGGGCTCTCCAAGCTTGTCGGAGGCCATTCGGAAAACCGATTCGGATTCCCTTCCAACCGAGCCCATCAAAATGGCTCAGTCGGAAAGGAATCTGAACTGGCAAATCCAAAGCGGTCGGGCGGCTCTGAATTACAGTTGGAGACGTTCCCAACTGCATCGGAATCGGGCCCTAAGTGTGAATTGTAAGCCCACAAGGTTGCTGCTTAGTATCAAAAAGATGCTAGTTATTAAGGAAAAATGTCCCCACAATGAACAGTTATATGAGTGCCACTGAGTAGGTTAATCTACATTTTCCAAGTATGAGTCTGATTCTGAATACTCAATTTAGGAAAATGCAGGACAAATAGTTCTAAATTCTTTTTCATTTATTAAAATTATGTTTTTGAGAATTTTAGTGGCAAAGCAACAGTTAGGAACTGTACTTTGAGTAGCCTGAGAGCAGGTTTAGAACTAATATGTAAAGTAGCTATACTCCAGAGACTGAACTACACAGATGGGCTGAAAATATTTTTAAGAATTTATTATAAAACATATTAAATCTTTTAAAATTTTCCCGATACCTTCCCATAGGGAGCTCACCACCATGACTGTGGAGTCTACTTATTGTAAACTACAGGGAAAAGTAAAAAATTTATTTAACTCAAACATTTGTAAAAATATTTCTATTTTAAATATTAATGTGAATTATATTTTTATATCAAATATTGAACAAAGTATAAAAATGCCAGCACTATTTATTAATGTTAATTAAGCCTCTAATTAATTTAAATCAAATATTTTTTTCTGAAGTTTAAGATAAAAAATAAATTACTACTCAGAATAATAATACATCAGAAATGTTAGCTTGTGCCAGGTAAATTCCAAAGGAGTACATGATAAATCCCAATGCCCTCCTTTGGCCACACATGAAGAAGCATATTCCTTATCACTATGGGCCAAATTCCTAGTTTCGCAGGGCGGGAGCGGCGTGACATGCCAGCGGCATGCTCTTGCACCGCCAAACACGTGGTCAGGCCAGCCACCACCGTATGAGTTTCCTCGTCTCTGGCGGGCTGTTTTTGGCATTCCCCCAGCAGTGCCCCAGAAAATATGCACCGCAAAAGGAACATCAAAAACAGTTCCTACATGCCAGGACCCAGGGGATGCAAGGGGGTCCTGTAGGGCCCCCTTTGTTTCCTCTCCACCATGGTTTTATGGGACGGTGTTGCATCACCAGTGGATTGGCCATATATGTGCAAGACGTATTCCAGCTCTGACGTGCAGTATTTTACTCCTGTTTTAGGTTCCTTTGGCTGTAATAAATTTAGAAGTTAGGTTTGTGAATAGCAATTGGATAACCTCTGGGCGGGGGTTTAGTATGCACAGCAAGGTTCTCCTATTCCCAGTTCTTAAATGAAAAATTGGTCAGAACATGTAGAATAAATTTTTAACACACCAAATTCTGCATGTTGTGCCATATTCTGGGCCTTTTTCCCCTAATAGATTTCGGCAGGTTTGCCTTGCTGGATTTTGTTTCAGGAAAAAATCTGCAAGGGTGTGATAATCAAACCCAACTACTTGTAATTCCGATCCCTGTGCAAACACGTGTTTTAGCAGCGATCAGAATTTAGCCTTTATTGATGGCCTAAGTAGTAAATTTCATTTTGTGAGGATCTTAAAATTCAAAAGATAGGAGAAGTGGAAGGTGAGATTTCCTACTAAACATATACAAAAGGCAGTTTGTGAAGAGGCTTCTAGGTATGTTACATGCCCTTTCCCCTACATATCTTGATGACTTACTGGTCGACCATTCTCTAAGAGGATTAGTTTGGTGTTGAACCTGTTTTTAGATCAGGTGGTGTTTGTGAAATATTAGGGAGTGAACTATTGATTAAGAAGTGATGTGATGTGTAGTTAAGATGGAGGGGGGGCTTTACTGTACTATCGGGTGCTGAATTAGACCGGGTCCCTTACATATAGTAGGGTGTATCAGGAGAACGGAAAGCATATCATTTTGGGGAGTGGTATGGTGAGCAGTGTTATTGTGTGCTGTCTAAGGTCTGTGGTAACAGTGTGGAGCAAACTGCCTTAGGGAATGTTACAGTGTGGGGCAAATCACATTAGGAGCAAAGTACAGCATGGAGGAGATCATATTTGGAGCAAAGTGCAGTGTGGAGTTAATAATTAGACAAGAAGTAATTTGTAGCTAATGATATAACAGTCCTAATTGCCACTTCATACCTTGATTTGTGTGTCTGTCTTGGTGTGCCATCTTGAAAGCCAGGGGCGATTGTGGGGTGCAAAGTTTATTCAGGAGAGAATGGCACCCTGGTCCTAACTTTCTCAAGCCAGCTCTAACAGGCAAGATGCCCTTAGAAAACACCCTTTGAAAAGAAAGCTAATGAGAAATCTGTTCAGTCTTAACCGTTTCAGATTCTTGAAGGACGCTAGAGATGGGCTAAGAAATCTAAACTAACAATGGAAGCCGCAAGGGGGTGAAGAACCCAATATGGGAGTGATCAGCGGCGGCCGCTCCATTAGAGCGGAGGAGTGCCAACCCCGCCACCACCAGCAAATCCAGCAAACAAAACGATATTAAAACCGGGTTTTAAACGTTTTTATTTTAATCCCCTGGACCCGCTGCCAGGACACTGAAGAGTCTTGGGGGCGGCTCCAGGAATGACACTGCTGGTGGGGGAGTAGTGGGCACTCCCTTTAAGGCGCATGAGGTGTTTGGCCGGCTATCTCAGGCCGACCAAACCCCTAAGGCACAGTGAAGCTCTCTCCAGTCTCTGCTGAATTGCTGGGGCTGGAGACAGCAGGCACAGGCTCCCAGTCTGCCTGGGAGCGCAAGTTGTCAACACGCAGGACAATCCTGAAGCTTCTCTCATGCGAGAGCAGCTTCAGGATTGGCCGGAGGACAGGCTGGGAGGCTGTGCCCAGGGCTGGAAGCATGAAGAGCGCGTTCCTGCAGGAGACCGCAGGAGCCGCTTTAAGGTAAGTTTATTTTCTTTCTTTTTTTATTTTGGTCCCCGAACCCTTCCCACCTCCCTCTTCCCTCCTCCCCATCCCCCTCCTTCCTCCTCCAGCCCATCCCGCCCCCCCCACTCCCCACTTTGACAGGGGACGGGGCCGCTTGGGGTAGTGATGGGCATGAAACGTGAAGAATGCCCAATAGCAGTGAGTGTAGGCTTTATGAGGCTGGAGGGCTGTTGGCATCAGGCACAGCTGGAGTACTGGTGAATGAGAGCAGGTAACAAGTGCACTAGCCCTCATTACAAATTAGGTGGAATAAGTGAGGTATTTGTTGTGGTAAATCCCATTACCCCAGAATGAGGAATTTACCACTTGTGGCTTTTAGCACACCGAATTCCGCATGTTTTGCCTTTTTTACGAGACTTTACCCCTGATCACTTTCGGCAGACTTGGCTTGCAGGAATGTATTCGGGGAAAACTTTGAGCTTGTAATAATTATTACACAGCTCCTAATTCCGGTTTCTGTGTAAAACGTGTTTGCACACGAATCAGAAGGTAGCCCTGTAATGAGGACCACACTCTGATCACAACTAGGGGACCCGCAGTGGGGCACATTTACGGGATGCTGGCCATGTGTGAAAAGGTACTGCCCTGAGCTAACCTGAATTAGGGTTTATCAAATAGGTAAAGCAACACGTTTCCAAAGACATCTGGTGTAGTCGGTGGAAGCTGGAATCCATCATTACAAGACACGTCTCCAATAATGCTATCAATACTCTTGATTGCACACTCTTTCGTTTTACATTTGTCATCTAATTGCAATCATAATGTGCTAATCTAATGACCTCTTTGCCTCTTCTTTATAGCTCATCCCACTTTCCTGGTTGCTGTAATCTCTCTAATTGGCACAACAGACACTAACCTCTGGTTCTGGGGGTGCAGAACACATGAGGATGAAGACTGACAACCAAGCCCTAGCTCCTGTGGAATGTGCAAGTGTTATCTTGTGTTGCCAAAAGAACTAGTCTGCTGAGACTAAGCTGAATCCTACTTGTGATAAAAAAAATCATAAACCATCATAATTTGCATTCGTTCACAAATAAATGTATTTTTAACATTTTACATTTTAAAATTTTATTTTTTTAATGTATGAAAATGTAACCTTTTTAATATATTATACCAAATGAAAGGTCTGTGCACTAACTCCAGGAGCTATTCACAAACTTAACTTAGACTTTTCACTAAGTTACATGTGTAATTTACTCACACACTTTTGAGGAAGTTTACTACTGTTGGTTATTTACAAACTCCGAGTGTAAAGTTACTCAAAAGTGAAAGAGTGAATGACGTGTAAATGACTCAAACGCGTAAGTTACCTTTATGGATAGCCTACTGTCCTCTGCTGGCCCTTTTACTACACACTTCCAAATGGATTTTTTGCATGAATACAGATTCACCTTGTTCATTTCAGTGTCTATTGTCTAACTCTATCAACTAAGACATAAATGCTGACAACATCACATCCTGGAACATTAATCTCAAGTCATTCAGAAAGGGAACTCTTGAGACTAAAGCTAAGGGGCCATATTAAGAAACCCCATTCACATTTCTACCAGCATAGTGACATTTTAAATGGTTTCATTACACCTTTAGCATATTGTCCATCAGCTGTGAGTGCCCAGCAAAGCCACACAGCTCTCTCAATAACATGGGGTGACTCCTACCAAGGTCGGATAGGGACACAAAATAGGCCCCTGTATCACAATGAAAGTGGCCCCCACTAGAAAACTAGATAGGTTAAAAAGTGGCCCACATTTGCAAATCAGGACAATTTTAAACTTTGAAAGCCACTGTGTGTCTATTTTGCAAGGTATGTGAGAGTACTTGCATTTGTGTTTGCTGCAGGCAAGGCTTGCTGTAATATCAGGGAACTCAACACTAAAAATGGCTCCCCTGGCGATAAAACAAGCGGATAAACTGCTACAAAAAACGACCCACACACTGATCTGTCTGACCACCCCATTGGGCACTGCCTGATTGTCCTATAGGCCAGTCCGCCCACTGTTTCCATTCACCTATCATCTCCTCCCTGATGGATTGCTAACACTGCCAGTTTGTTTTGGCACTCAGCATCCATATACTCAGGCCAACCATTGTGGCCCTTTGCAGAGCACGAACAAACATCATGTTTATGTCCGCAGTCCTTTCCACTCTGTGCAGACACTCAAGTTCCTTGTTTACTTGAATTCTACCCTCTACAGTGCAGTCTCATTGGTGCATGATCCTTTCCTGATGGAGAAAGTCAGAGGCAAATGTACCTAGAAGTCATACTATGCAGCATAGAAATGCAGCATAGCAACCAAAAGTTCGACATTACATTGTGTGAAAGGGAGGGAGCAGAACAACGCCATATTCACTAAGATATGCCCCTGTTGCTCTGCCCTCAGTACTGGCTTTCTTGCTCCAAGAACACACTCTTCCACCAGAGTGCAAGGGTGACTGCAGGATGTCTAGCATAGGTTTTTACTGACAGGGTTCCCTTTCAGCACAAACAACTATCTTTAGACATAGTTTAAACTTTGCCAACATTGTATGTGTGTAGTACAGTACAGAACACATGCAAAGTTTGAAAAGATTGGAGAAAAATATTTTCTCTAACTTTATTCCACCCTCCAGGAGATGTTACTGTACGCTACTTTAGGGCTACTTTCCAGAGCAAATCAAACGTGTTGGTGGAAAGTAAATCTCAAGAATTTATGTTGTTTGGTTCACTTTTTGTGATACTGTAGTGGTGCAAAGCCACTATACGTCTGACCCTCTGTGCTCAGTGTAAGTGTTGCATCCTCATAAACCTGATTGGCATTTCGGTCACATGTACAAATGGTCACATCTTGCTATGGTCATTGTCCTCCAAGCGCCATCAACCAAAGTTCCAGAATTTGACGTGATGTTGAGTAGTCTTCACCTCCAGCTCTTTCTGTGCTTGTCCCTCAATGTTCAATGTTGGATCTTCTCCTCTTATTTCTCTTTTGTACCTGTCTTTCATTATTTTATTTTCTGGCTTGTTATTATCTCTTATTCACTCCCAAATTGAAATAATGTATTTATCAGGGCTTTTCAACGCTTCTCATATACCCCCACCAGTCTATGCACCCTCAATGCCATCATACATTTATTTTCATCTTGAACCCTTGTGTGTGGAGTGGTATTTGAACCAAAGGTGCATATCAACAATTTTTTTATCAGTCACTGCAGGTAGGCTCCCGCTGCTCAGCGCCGGTCAGATTTGCCATTATCTCCCATGCTCCACTACCAAGACATTCATTAATGAACTTGTCATGAGCAATTTAGATTACTACAAATGTATTGATTGCGGGACAATGACATGCACATTCTTCCCCTTGAGAAAATTAGTAACTTCAACCCAGCATCTGTAACTACTGGCTGTTTGCTGAACGTATACTTATTAGCTCCAGAACCCAGTTCAAGCTCCTCACCTGGCTCTTCCAGGTGACAAATGACCTTCCAATCAATGAATCTATCAATCATTCAATCAGTATTTGTAAAGCACAGCTTTTCACTCGTAAGGTTAACCAGGCGCTGAAGACCCTGCTGCGCAGGAGGATCAGTTGAACAGCCAGTTCTACTGTCCCTTCTGAATTTGAGCGGCGAGGCTGATGTCCGCAGGTGAAGGGGGAGTTCATTCCAGGATTTCAAGGTGAAGAACGAGAAGGACCATCCATTACTGTTGCTCCGGTGGATGCAGGGCGTGCCGGCGAGGGAAGCGGAGTGCAGGTGCCTGACGGTGTGGTGGAAGTTCAGGTGGTTGTTAGTGTATGCTTGTCCCTGGTTGTGGAGGGTCTTGTAGGGGTAGATCAAGATCTTGAATTGGCATCTTTTCTGGATGGGGAACCAGTGGAACTTCCCGAGGTGGACAGTGATGTGGGTCTGCCTGGGTAGGTCGGGAATGAGTATGACCGCTGAATTCTGTATGGTCTGTAGTCTTTCCAGGAGGTGGGAGGTGATTCCTATATAGAGTGAGTTGTTGTAATACAGCCAGCCTGAGTGATGGTTCATGGGGTGTTGACGGGAAGCCACCTGGAGCTCATGCGGAGCATGCAAAGGGTGAAGAAGCAGGTGGAGGAGACTGCGTTGATCTGGTTTTTCATGGTGAGTTTGCTGTTGAGGATGATGCCAAGTTTGTGGGAGTGGTCTGTCATCGTTGGTGAGGGTCCTGGTTCAGAAGGCCACTAGGAATCACTTCACGGGGAGGTGTTGTTCCTGTAGATAAATACTTCAGTCTTGACCGTGTTGAGCTTTAGGCAGTTGTCCATCATCCAGTTCACTCCATTTGGCATGCACCTGTGGAAGTTGGTGATGGTGGTGGATGGGTCTTCTGAGGATGAGAGGATGAGCTGGGTGTCATCTGCGCAGGATATAATGCTTAGTCTCTAGGTTCTGAAAATGCTGGCCAAGGGGGTCATGTCAGTGCTCAACAAAGTAGGGCTGAGGGACGAGCCTTAAGAGATGCCGCAGATGTTTTTAGGTTCTGAGGTGAAGGGCGATAGGTGGAGTTTCTGTGTTCTCCCAGTGAGGAAGGCGCTGATCCATTTGAGGGCGTCTCCTTGGATTCCGATGTGGTGAATGAAGTCTCTTGATGAGGGTGTGAGGGGATACAATGTCAAATGCTGGCGACAGGCCAAGGAGGATCAGGGTGATCATGTCTCTCCGGTCAAGAAGGGTTGGGATATCATCTGTGGCTGCGATCAATGCTGTTTCTGTGCTGTAGTTGGAGGGCACACCAGATTGGGAGGCATCTGGCAGGTTGTGTCTCTCCAGGTGCTTTGTGAGTTGGCCGTTGATGGCCTTTTCGAAGACTTTGGTGGGAAAAAGGAGCAGAGAGATGGGATGAACGTTCTTGAGTTCGCTGGGGTCGACAGGTAGGTTTGTTGAGAAGGGGTTTGACTTCCACGTATTTCCATTATTTAGGGAAGGTGGCAGTGGTGATGGATGAGTTGAGGATGGTGGTGAGATTGATGCTGATTATCTTGCTCCCAAGGTTGTAGATGTGGGGGTGACAGGGGTCTGTGGGTGCCGCTGACTGGACAGAGTTTAGGATGGCTGCGGTGTTGTCAGTGGTGAGCCGATGCTTTTTACTCCTTCCTCAAAGAGGCGTTAGTTTTTTGTGTGCAAACCCGGTCTACTGTTGGTAGACAGGGCTTTGTGTCAAAAAACTATGGGTGTTTGCATGGCAACAACCATGTACGACCCGTGCAGCAATCCCTAATGCAAATTACTTTCAAGCAACTTTCCAGCACATAACGTGTTTTGCACTGTAAAGTAAATTCCAAATAAACATTTTGTACCAGTGTGCATTACGTTTGCGACACAGATCTGGTGCATAGTGTTAGTAATACAGTCCCTGAGTCGCTATTTCCGGAACCATATTCTATTGTTCCAATGGAAGAGCAATAGACCAAGGATTTAGGGTTTTTGTATATGGAAAGGTAAAGGTGTGACCATAAATTAAGATGAATAAAGCTCACTCTGTGAACTTTTCAAGGATATTACAAATCCCATCAGAGTGCTGTGACCTTAAAAAGTTAGAGGGCATTATATCCAGCACAGACTAGGAAACGCTCTTTTTTCTTTTAGACAGCAAAAAAAACCCTTTAAATTGGGGAACAGATCAATGCACATCATTTAGGTATTTCAATGTAAAACCAAATCGGTTCTACTTGTAGTCATCAATATTTGCAGCGCTTATTATCTATTTGAAATAAATATTCCTTAAAATAAAACATCTTTTGTTATATCACCCTTGCCTGGTTTCTGATTTATGGGACCCAGACAGTATTTGTTTTACAGTAACACGCAGGTGACCCTGACATGCTGGCACTGGACTGATTTATGAATGGGCCTTCATCCACAGGCAGCAGCTTCTCATATCCTGAGGCAGCAATGAATTCCTAGAATTCCTCCATGATAGAAATCTGGCCGAAACACACTTGCAGCTTTGTGTATGCACTGGTTAGCAGGTCAATATAAGAATGAAAAAAAGGATCATATTTAGAGTTTAATAGACGTGATACTCTGTCACAAACGTTGTGGATATCCCATCCATCGTATTACAACCTATAACGTGTATTTGTAAAGCGCACGTTCATCTAGATGGGTATCTTGGTGCTGAATAACAGATGTTTATTGTTAACCAACTCAATGGTACTCATTTAATCGACCTCAGGTGGATGAAAGGCTGAGTGGACCTTCTGGGATTTGAACCTGAGACCATGAGGTCAAACACTCGCCTCTACAGTGGATGCATTTGTCCACTAAGGCACCAGTCCCAGCTTTGGCATTTGTAATATGGTGCACGGGATATAGGCACAATGTGATGCACTATCCCATCCTTCAAACTCTGACTAAGGCCCCACTTTTTTAAACATGACATAGAAGTTATTCTGGGTTAGTGACAATCGTTGCCTGCATTTGTAGGTCAGTTGTAAAGTGTACAGTGGAATATGCCTCTTTATTCCACTTGCCGCCACCCCGCAAGTTGTTACAGTGTGGTAGTTACAACGACAGTGTTGTAACAACGCATGCCATTACCCCGCAAGTCGTAGCAACGACTTGAGGAGGGGGGCGCTGGATATTGGAATAGTATAATTTACCATTCCATGGGATTAACTATACTGCTTGGGCAGTGAACTTCCCTTGATAGTCCGTGTCACCAGAGATAGCCAACAAAGTCAATGATGCTTCGTTCAGGTTACATAGCTGCTCAACACCTGATTATTTTTATGCTTTGATATTTTCATATAATGCGAACAGACCTTAAGGTACTGGAGCGCTTTACATGAGCACCAGTTACATTACACAAGGCCACATTTATGTATTTATTAGACACAGGAGGGCAGATTTACAAGCCCCGTACGCCTCATTTGCGCCGCCATTGCGTCACTTTTGTGACGCAGCGGCGGTGCAAAGCCAGCACCAGGCTGCGGGGTATTTACAACGTGACGCATCTAGGGAGATGCATTACGTTGTAAAGCCCTGCACCGCATGTGGGCGTTCCGGTGCAGGGGGGGCGTTCCGGCGAAGGAACGCCTCCTAAAAGTGGCTGAGTGAAATCTACAAGATTTCACTAAGTCACTTTTACAGCCATGCTGCGTCAAAACCCTGCGCCTGCTTGAAGCAGGTGTAAGGGTTGATGCAGCATGTTAGGCATAGGGGCACCCCGAGCCTTGCTGGAGCTGCGTCGCGCTTGCAACGCGACTCCAGCAATGCATCACCTTTACGGCAGCAGATGCGTCACGCATCTGTCTATTCTTGCCCCATGGTGCGCCACATTTCATATGCGGCGCATCCATGGTGGAGCAAGAGGTGTCTGCCGTGACGCAAAATAACTGACGCATCCCTGCTGATATGCAGGGATGCGCCAGTTATTGTAAATCCGCCCCAGGGAGATTAGGTGATTTGACCAGAATCACAGGATGTTGAGCCAACGCTGGGACTCGAACCTGGCTCTGGCCATACGTCAAATGCTCCCCCCTAATATTGTTATTTAATTTCACGTGCATCATCTTTATTTTCAGGTAGTTCTACCATATATCTGGACCAATAAGACAAGCCAAAAAACAAATTCAGTAGGAAGGGAAAAACAGTTCATAACTCAAAACCAAGGAATCATATGCACTACAAAAGATTTTTATGTTTCCAGTTTAATTTCAACGATGCTGTAATTACATTCTTTCATAGGTTAATATAATGACCCGGAGGCACTTTATGATTTCATGGACATATGAATAAAGGATCCCATTATAAAAGTAATATAAAATGTTCAAATTCTTTCTTTTACCTATTATGAGCTATATTCAGGCTCCCTTGAGCCGGTGGGGCTGACGAGCTCATGGTTACGCACCTGAATGCCACGAGCGGTACAGGACCTAAGAACAATTTTTGGCAGCCTTCGCAGCAACCCTACACACATGCCTATTCCCTGCTGACAAGAGGTAATAACCTCGAAACACGTGTCCAGGGATGGCCAACGCGACTTTAATTTTGCTTAATACTCTGGCAGAGGCGCACTCGCTGATGCTGACTTCATGGACCATAATGCTTTGGGGTAACACGCTGGTAGGATGAGCAGTGTGCGACCAATTGGATTTATGTTAATATTCAGGCTCCCTTGAGCCGGTGGGGCTGACGAGCTCATGGTTACGCACCTGAATGCCACGAGCGGTACTGGACCTGAGAACAATTTTTGGCAGCCTTCGCAGCAACCCTACACACATGCCTATTCCCTGCTGACGAGAGGTAATAACCTCGAAACACGTGTCCAGGGATGGCCAACGCGACTTTAATTTTGCTTAATACTCTGGCAGAGGCGCATTCGCTGATGCTGACTTCATGGACCATAATGCTTTGGGGTAACACGCTGGTAGGACGAGCAGTGTGCGACCAATTGGATTTATGTCAATTTTCAGGCTCCCTTGAGCCGGTGGGGCTGACGAGCTCATGGTTACGCACCTGAATGCCACGAGCGGTACTGGACCTGAGAACAATTTTTGGCAACCTTCGCAGCAACCCTACACACATGCCTATTCCCTGCTGACGAGAGGTAATAACCTCGAAACACGTGTCCAGGGATGGCCAACGCGACTTTAATTTTGCTTAATACTCTGGCAGAGGCGCACTCGCTGATGCTGACTTCATGGACCATAATGCTTTGTGGTAACACGCTGGTAGGACGAGCAGTGTGCGCCCAATTGGATTTATGTTAATATTCAGGCTCCCTTGAGCCGGTGGGGCTGATGAGCTCATGGTTACGCACCTGAATGCCACGAGCGGTACTGGACCTGAGAACAATTTTTGGCAGCCTTCGCAGCAACCCTACACACATGCCTATTCCCTGCTGACGAGAGGTAATAACCTCGAAACACGTGTCCAGGGAAGGCCAACGCGACTTTAATTTTGCTTAATACTCTGGCACAGGCGCACTCGCTGATGCTGACTTCATGGACCATAATGCTTTGGGGTAACACGCTGGTAGGACGAGCAGTGCGCGACCAAATGGATTTATGTTAATATTCAGGCTCCCTTGAGCCGGTGGGGCTGACGAGCTCATGGTTACGCACCTGAATGCCACGAGCGGTACAGGACCTGAGAACAATTTTTGGCAGCCTTCGCAGCAACCCTACACACATGCCCATTCCCTGCTGACGAGAGGTAATAACCTTGAAACACGTGTCTAGGGATGGCCAACGTGACTTTAATTTTGCTTAATATTAATACTCTGGCAGAGGCGCACTCGCTGATGCTGACTTCATGGACCATAATGCTTTGGGGTAACACGCTGGTAGGACGAGCAGTGTGCGACCAATTGGATTTATGTTAATATTCAGGCTCCCTTGAGCCGGTGGGGCTGATGAGCTCATGGTTACGCACCTGAATGTCACGACCGGTACTGGACCTGAGAACAATTTTTGGCAGCCTTCGCAGCAACCATACACACATGCCTATTCCCTGATGACGAGAGGTAATAACCTCGAAACACGTGTCCAGGGATGGCCAACGCGACTTTAATTTTGCTTAATACTCTGGCAGAGGCGCACTCGCTGATGCTGACTTCATGGACCATAATGCTTTGGGGTAACACGCTGGTAGGACGAGCAGTGTGCGACCAATTGGATTTATGTTAATATTCAGGCTCCCTTGAGCCGGTGGGGCTGACGAGCTCATGGTTACACACCTGAATGCCACGAGCGGTACTGGACCTGAGAACAATTTTTGGCAGCCTTTTCAGCAACCCTACACACATGCCTATTCCCTGCTGACGAGAGGTAATAACCTCGAAACACGTATCCAGGGATGGCCAACGCGACTTTAATTTTGCTTAATACTCTGGCAGAGGCGCACTCGCTGATGCTGACTTCATGGACCATAATGCTTTGGGGTAACACGCTGGTAGGACGAGTAGTGTGCGACCAATTGGATTTATGTTAATATTCAGGCTCCCTTGAGCCGGTGGGGCTGACGAGCTCATGGTTACGCACCTGAATGCCACGAGCGGTACTGGACCTGAGAACAATTTTTGGCAGCCTTCGCAGCAACCCTACACACATGCCTATTCCCTGCTGACGAGAGGTAATAACATCGAAACACGTGTCCAGGGATGGCCAACGCGACTTTAATTTTGCTTAATACTCTGGCAGAGGCGCACTCGCTGATGCTGACTTAATGGACCATAATGCTTTGGGGTAACACGCTGGTAGGACGGGCAGTGTGCGACCAATTGGATTTATGTTAATATTCAGGCTCCCTTGAGCCGGTGGGGCTGACGAGCTCATGGTTACGCACCTGAATGCCACGAGCGGTACTGGACCTGAGAACAATTTTTGGCAGCCTTCGCAGCAACCCTACACACATGCCTATTCCCTGCTGACGAGAGGTAATAACCTCGAAACACGTGTCCAGGGATGGCCAACGCAACTTTAATTTTGCTTAATACTCTGGCAGAGGCGCACTCGCTGATGCTGACTTCATGGACCATAATGCTTTGGGGTAACACGCTGGTAGGACGAGCAGTGTGCGACCAATTGGATTTATATTATGTGCTATATATCCATCGGCTATGAAAAATTATTTATGGATTTGTTAGTATGGCATATCATGAACATACATATATATTTTAGGGCGAAAGTTTGAAACACCAAAGTAATTTGAACTAATGTTCGTAGAAAATAATAGCACTTGTTGAGTACTGAATTGAGCGTTTGCAGCAGTGCTGGTGTTTTGGCTTGTCTCAGAAGCCTTGCATCTGTGCTAAATGTTTGCTTTAGGGTTATTTATCTAACTTCGCTGGTGTTTCCTGTCATTGTCTTGTAGAAATTCCCCTTATCATTCGGCTGCAATGCATCTGAAGAACAAGATTACCAGCAGTGAGCTGTGGGGGCTCCTTTCGTCTGTCTCTCATTGAAGATTGTCAGCCGACTCAGCCCTCTTCTAGTCTGAAGCCTTTAAAACATGAAATGACAAGCAAACACCCCCTCCACCCGGAATGATTTTGGACCGGTCCAACTGTTAACTATTCTAACTCCATCTTATGAGAACATGTCATGAAACAAAGGGGCAGATTTACAAGCTCCTTGCGCTGCCAGTACGCCACTTTTTGTGACGTACTGGCAGCGCATTTCTCTGCCCCGTATTTACAAGGACAGGAAAAGCCAACCTGCGTGGCTTTTCCTGTCCTTGTAAATATGGCCGCTTTACACGCAGCACTTTGCTTGAAAGGGGCATTCCATGGGTGTTGCTGTGGGTGCTCCCATGGGACCAGACACATTTCCAAATTTTCGAGAAATCGTAAACCTGGAAATGCGTCAGTTGGCTATGCCACCCAAGGGGTGGCGTAGCCAGGCGCAACGAGGAGAAATGTTTTCATTTCTCCTCGTTTTTTCCTCTTTGAATGCATGCTGTATTCTACAGCACACATTGAAAGAGGAAAATGCCTGTAATGATTGTTTTTGTGCAGGAAGGTGCTCCTTCCTACACAAAACAATCGCCCCTTGGCGCAGGCATCCTTGCACTATGGTGCAAGGGTGTCTGAGCCGGCGCATGGCAGCTGTTTGTGCGCCAGCGCAGGGGAGAGCACAGGAATGCGACATATCATTGTAGATATGTTGCACTCCTGTGCTCTGAAAGTGCTGCAGTGTGGCGCAGCCAAAGGGCTTGCGGTGCCGCACTGAGGCACTTTCTTGTAGATCTGCTCCTACATACCTGATAACGCTTTTATGCGAATCATTTGAGTATAAAATGAGCATGACGTGGTTATTTGTACATCTCTGAATTTATGGGTACCCGTACTAGCACTGATTTAGAGAGTATTTTTGAAACTGACACTAGTTTACATTTGAAAGACATAAATGCAGCAAACCCCAATTGGAGTAAATAATAACTGTTCTACTATTTTGTGCTCCAACATGTCTGCCTATAAAAATGGTACCACACTTGTGTGGGTAGGCCTGGTGACCTGCAACAGGAAACGGCCCAAATCACAACATGACACATTACATTTTACCACTGAAATCTAACTGGTTTTTTTGCAAAATGAGAAGCTGTGATTTTAGAACCTTGCTCAGTCTGCACCAAGGGAAACCTAGGAAAAATGGACATTTTTAAAACTAGACACCTGGGGGAATCTAGGGCGGCGTGACTTGCGTGGCTGTCCCCAGGTCTCTTTATACCCAGAATCCCTTGTAAACCTCAAACCTTGACTAAAAAAACACATTTCCCTCACATTTCTGGGATGGAAATTTCTGGAAATTGCTAGGACCCACAAACTTATTTCCACCCAGCATTCCCCCATGTCTCCCGATAAAAAATGATAACTAATGCCCGCGAGAGGAAACGGTCCAAAACGCAACATGGATACATCACATTTTTTCACTCATATCTGATCCTTTTTTTGCAAAGTGGGTGGATGAGGATTTGGGCCTAAGATCAGTCGGCACCTAGGAAAACATATCAAACTTGCACTATTTTTTAAAATAAACACCTGGGGCAATCCAGGGAGGATGACTTGCGTGGCTCTCACTAGTTAATTTGACCAAGAAGCCCTTGCAGACGTAAAAAATTACACATTTTCCTTACATTTCTGGGATGGAAAGTTCTAGAATCTACAGGGAGCAACATATTTCTTACTACTCTGAGTTCCCACTTGTCCCCCAATAGGAACAGTACCCCACTTATGTGGGTGGGCCACAAGACCAAGACACAATAAGTCCCTAAAGCCCTACATTGTGAGTTAAGCAATCGGAGTAGCTGTGGTATTTGGGGCCATGCTGTGGTGCCACCCATGCAAACCTAGAAACCACAGAAATGTTTGAAAACTAGACAACCAGGGGATTTCAGGGTGGTGTGCATTGTTTGTATCTCAAGAGTTTTTTTTACCCGCAATGCCCTCCAAACCTCAAACTATACCTGAAATCAAACATTTTCCTTACGTTTCTGTGATGGAAACTTCCGGAATCAGCAGGAATCCATAATAATCCTAACAACTGGCGTTACCCCACTTGTACAAAGGCACATTTTACTTTTCCTTTAGTGTAATGATGTGAGTGTGCCCTGCACGCTGATCATCATTACACTAAAAAATAGAATTTGGCTGCTTAGGAAGCTATTCCAGAGCAGCCGAGCTTAAAAAATAATATGGAATCCCTGTGGTGATTTGCACCAGAGAGGCCTTAATGTGGTAAACGATCTTTAAAACACGGACAGAGCCACACATGCCGTTTCCCCGGACGCTGAACCACACATGCCTTAACTACACATTTGCATTAACAACACATATGCGTGGTTAAGCAAGTGAATAGCTAGATGCTGGAATGGGCAGGAACAGGAAGTTTTGTGGAGAGGACGCGGTGAGGTAAGAGGGCCTGGGTTCGGTATTGGGGGGGGGTAGTTTTTAGGGCTCGGGGGTGTTGGGGTAGTTTTTAGGGCAAGGACGGTTGAGGTAGTTGTTAGGGCTCAAGGTGGTCGGGTAGTGTTTAGGGCTCTGGCGGGAGTTGGGGTAGTGTTCAGGGCTCGGGGGTCTGGGTAGTGTTTAGGGTCGGGGTTGGGGTAGTTTTAGGGCTCAGGCGGTTCGAGGTAGTGTTTATGGCTCGGGGTTCAGAGTAGTGTTTATGCACGGGGTCGGTATAGTGTTTCGGGCTGGGAGGGGTTGGGGCAGTGTTTAGGGCTCAAGGGGGGGTCGGGTAGTGTTTAGGGCTAGGGGATTGAGGTAGTCTTTAAGGCTCAGGGGGTTGGGGTAGTGTTTAGAGCTCAGGTGGGGTTGGGGTAATGTTTAGGGCTCAGGCGGTTGGGGTGAAGTTGAGGGTTCAGGGGGTGGGGTAGTGTTTAGGGTTCGGGTGGGGTATTTAGGGCTTAGGGGACGTTGGGGATTGTTTTAGTGCTCAGGGTGGGGGCGTTGAGGTGTGATCTTTACTACACATCCCTTTGCCAGTCATGCCTTTACCACGAAATTGCATGGTAAAGGCATGCGTGGTAAACAAATGTGTTGTTCTTGGGGCCATATAGTAGAGGCACGTGTGGTTTACCCATGCGTGCCTCTGTCATACAACCCCTCTATGTGCATCCTATGTGTCAGCCAATGGCCAACAGACGCAATGGGAGGTGCTGCAGGTGTCAGCCATTGGCCGACAGCCACACTGAAGATGTTAACTTGTAAAAATAAATACAAATAAATGTGGGTTAGCTTAGCTTTTCCTAGGGGCTTGCACCTAGTGCTGCTGAATATCGGGGTGATTCATTACCAAGGCTTGAGACCAGCTCATCCTCTTTCCAACTCCTGTCTCTTTATTTATTTATTTAAAACATTTATAAAGCACGCTTTGACCATACTGGTATCCTGGCGCTGGTAGAGACTCACCAGGACATACGAGAGGGCGAAAAGGAGGGAGTAGAGGAAAAAAACTGCAATTGAGACAATACCAAGAGTTCTAAAAGACTGCTAAATAAGTGCTACAGTACAAGCCAACCTTACTTTGGGAAAAGCCACGTTTTCAAGGCTTTTCTAAACTGCAGAATATTTGTCAAAGATCTGATGGTAGCAGGAAGCTGATTCCAGGTTTGGGCTCTCTCACCATAAAGCACTTCTGCCATGTCTGGTCTTCCTGGTCTTCCTGAATTTTGGAATACACACCAGGTTGGCAGTGGCAGAGTGAATGCACCTCCCAAGGGAGTATCATTTTAGCCTGTTTTGTAGAGGCACTGGTCCACTGCCCTGGAAGGCTTTAAAAAAAGTACAAAGTGAATAGAAATCTATGCTCTGACGTAATGGAAGCCAGTGCAAATCTTTCAAGGCCATTGAGGTGGATAACCTCCTGGGTCTGGTAAAGGCCAACTTGGAAGTATAGACCTGGACTATGTGCAATCTATTAAGATACTTTGGTGCACCTAAAAAAAGGGCATTACAATAATCCATCCTGCTCAAAATAACACTGCGAACAATTAGTTTTTTAGCAGTGGGTGGCATCAATGAGTGAATCTTTCGAAGACTTCATAGTAGTGAAAAACAGATACTTGCTACTTTATTCACATGTGTTTATTCACATGTGTTTCCATGGACAGGTTATCAAACGTAACCCCTAGGTTGCGAACAGATTCAGAAGAGGATAACTCTACATCGGTGCATAGACAGAATGTTGAGTTTTAAATGTCGACATACACAAATATCGAGTTGGAAATATCGTGATGCAGAAATATCGAAAGCAAGAACATCGTGGTCAAGAATATCGACTTGGAGGTAAGAAATATCATTTTTGAAAACATCGAATTCATTAATATCGTTTTCAAAAATATAGTTGTTTAAAATATCGATGTTTAAATTAGTGTTATGTATTTGAGAATGTATTTTAAAAGTATGTGAACTATTTTTTTGAATAAGTATTGCTTTTGTTTTTTAATTTATGTGTTACATTTTTAGTGGCTATTCATTTTATTTTAATTACATTTTGCTTTTTTTAGTTCTGTAGCGGGTTGTGAGTTTTTTAGGGGAATAGGGTGGGAAGTAATTTAATCATAATAAATTAATTATAATTTATTTATTAGTATTTATTAAATTTAGGAGCTCATTACGATGACGGATGGAAGCCCATCCGCAGTGGTGGCTGTGGCAGAAAACGTTCATTTCCCCGCTCTGGATGCAGTCATTGCGACCACCGAATTACAATGGTCCAACAGAGGCCATTTTGCATCCGCACGTTTCTTGCGTACGCAAGGGTGGTGGATGGAGCCAACAGAGCAAGACCGGCATGCGGAAACACGTTCCGTCCGCCAACCAGATTATGATGTTGCAAACAGCCCTTCTCACCGCCCCCTAAAAACCACCACGTTGCGGATGGTGGAAACAGCCCAACGGAGAGGAAGAGCCGATACAGAACCCATCTAAGCCACCGGAGCCGCCATGGATCCTGCGCTACAGGCCTTCCCGCTGCTCTACCTGCTGCACCTCCGGCAGACAAGACGCCGCCGCGCCCAACAGCAGAGGTACGTACCAAACATCTTCATGCATGCAAATGATTTTTAATTTGATTTGATTTTTAAGCTTGTAAAGCGCGCGAATGCCCGAAGGCGTCTTGGCGCTACTGTTAGATACACTTCAGGTTACTGCAGGGATGCAATACTAGCTTAACAGGGGTACAACCATGTTTTAACTGCCTTTCTGAAAGCCAGAAGCGACGGGCTACTTTTTATATTGATAGGTAAAAGGTTCCATAGCTTGGTTGTCCTCAGCAGGAAGCTTCTTCCTCCCCACCTAGCCTGTTTGAACTTGGGCACTTGAACGAGTTTTGCGTTAGTGGATCTCAGACTTCTAGCTGGAACATACCATTTGAAGTGAGTTCTCAGGAATTGTGATCCTGAGCCATGGAGTGCCTTAAATGCCAGACACAGGGACTATAATTTTATCCTTTTGTCCACTGGCAGCCAGTACAGGTCCTTCAGTCTATGGGAGACTGATTCGGATCTAGGAATGTTTAGCACTAGTCTTGCTGCTGCGTTCTGGAGACGTTGCAGTTTGGTTAAATATTGGGTTTGAATCCCTGTGTATAAAGCGTTGCCATAGTCCAGTTTAGACAGGGCGAGCGCCGTGACCACTGTTTTCCGTGAGTCAAGGGAGATAAATGGGCATATTCTTCTGATCATTTTAGTATGCAACCCCATAACAACTACAACCCACAGCAAGCGTGGCGGCACCACAATGAATGTGGAAACCTGCCAAATGCAAAGTGCGAGGCCCACCCAATCCCTATGAGTGACCCTCGGTGCCCCATAAGCAAATTGGTCTCTCGCACTGTACCAATGTTGTGTAATGAAACATCCAACCTGGGAACATCGCTTGTAAATCCCTTGACATCGGACTGGTGTCTCTTGGCCAAGGCTTCATCTTGTGAAGGGCCAGTGATGTAGGAAGACAATTAAAGGTGTCCATTGTCTACAAATCAGACAGACTTGTAATCCCTACCACTTCCAATACACGTACTGGGGTGGCGTGCAGTGTGCCTAGCTGCCATTGCCCGTCAATATTCTCACACACGTAATATGAGTGCAAATGTGGACCAAACAAACATAGCTCTGACCTACATCAACGGTCATTGTCAGCCATGTGGGCATGTATACACAATACAAGTGCATTTGTGCCTTATTCAGGTGAACATTGCAATGCCTGTAACTCAAAATCAACACACACTCGCGCAGGACTGAACCCATAATGTCCACTTGTGTCTGTCCACCATGCTGTAATCCATGTTGCATTGTCCAGATGACACTCACTGCCCTCATTCTGTAATGTTGGTGTCTATTGTGGGGCTAAAGCTTGCGGTCTTGCAGAGACAGCAGCTACATGCAAATCAGCACTGATGCTAAGAAACACTAGTGCTGTGCCATCAAACCACAGGGAAGCTCATCCTTGATGTAGCAGTGTACTATATGCCACACACATCGACTTCTTTGGATGTTACAGTAGTCAGTATGTCGAGGGAGTGAAGACAAACAATGTCTGAATGCAGGTCACTGGTGCATTCCACGTGACCATGAGTTCTGTCAATGTTGAGGTTGTGTGAGTGTCTGGGTAAGCTGTTCACCACATCTCATCTCCAACTCATCTCATGCATGTGTACCCTGACGAATGTATGATGTTACAACGCATACATTTACAACGCATGCCTTTACAACGCAGTTTTTACATCGCAACATCCTTTACAATGTATACATTTATATCGCATACCACTACAACAATTTTTTTTAAACTACACTTACAATGCATTCCATTACATCGCATTATACCTTTACAACGCATACCATTACATTGCATTTAAGTTAAGTGTTGGATAGTGTAGGGGTAAAAATTACTATTCTAACTCCAGGGGGTGCAACAGTAGGCTAAGTGTTGAATAGTGTAGGGGTAAAAATTATTATTCTAACTCCAGGGGGTGCAACAGTAGGGTAAGTGTTGGATAGTGTAGGGGTAAAAATTACTATTCTAACTCCAGGGGGTGCAACAGTAGGATAAGTGTTGGATGGTGTAGGGGTACTATGCGTTGTAAAGGTTTGCGTTGTAATGACATGCAATGTAATGCCTGCATTGTAGTGACATGCGATGTAGTGTCATGCGTTGTAGTGACATGCAATGTAATGGATGCGTTGTAGTGACATGCATTGTAAAGGATGTTGCGATGTAATGACTACGTTGTAAATGTAGTGCGATGTAATGACTGCGTTGTAAAGGTTGTTTCCCTACCCTGACAGAGTACGTAGCAGGAGACCACCCATCTTTCAACCTGTCCCCAACCTGGCGACGATGGAGGACAACAAAATCATCTGGAAATTCTGTCTGGAACGCTGCACACTACGAAACCTATGTGCCCAGTTGGAGCCTCATGTGAAGCCCAACAGAACACATCCAGCTGCATTGTCTGCTACATCTAAGGTGATGGCTGCACTGCATTTCTTCGCTACTGGGTTTTTCCAGTACACTGTGGCCACCGCCGGTGGGATGTCACAGCCATGTTCAGCATGGTGTTGTGTGACGTCCTGTCAGCATTGATGCTGTACAAGGGCAGGGACGTCCACTTCCAGAGGAGGGATGAAATGGGGGCTATGAAGGGGGAGTTCTCTGACCTGGGAGGCATTCCAAATGTTGTGGGAGCCATTGATGGAACCCACATCGCCCTCGTTCCACCACAGCTCCACTGAACTTGCAAAAAAATACTTAGAGGAGTCACTAGTAACCACAGGCCTAAAAGATCTATGGGAAACCTCTCTTCCGAACGCACAATTCAAACGTGTCGTAAATAAGAACATAAAGCGACTCTCCTTTATAGAAGATAAAGCTACCTTTGCTCACAGACGCCACGCATGGATGACACTGAGCACTTATAAATCGCCCGGGTTACAGGCCTATTTCGGCCTGGGATACTGCAGGAAATCAAAAGAAGCATTTTTAAAACATAGGTTTGGAATCTTACCAGCCATACCCCACTTACAACCCTGGCTGAGAAAGAATTTTGGCTCCACATGTAGGCTGTGTGGCTCAGGGAAAGAAGACATGGAACATTTGATATGCTCCTGCAAAAAGTTAAAAGAGGAAAGAGTAGCTCTCCTGAAAACCACCTTCAATTAACTTAACATACGCACACGGAGACAAGCAGTCATTGCATGCTTTGACCCAAGACTGTTACATCTGAATGGACTGCTGGTAAAATTCCTGACATTAGTCAAATTCAAACAATCCAAAACAGATGACGGTGTTTCCGAGAAACAAGGAATCATGAATATCGGTTAAATTTTCACTCTCAAACTTTTAATCTAATATTGTTCTTAAATTCAGAAATTGATGAAATGTGCACTTATTATGAACTTTTGGAATGGTTTTAATTAATCAGAAACAATACATTTTTTACTTACTTACTTACACAGGCAAGTGAACACGTCCATAGGACCAGCAAACACTACCACTCCATCAACATGCGAATCGTATGCCAGGCGGAACAGATTATCTCACATGTGTGTGCAAAGTATCCTGGGTTGGCACATGAACACTACATCTTGTGACACAGCACCATACCCCAAATGATGGCCAATCTGCACCCCGACCCGGCCTGGCTTGTTGTTCAGTGGGCTGTGTCAATGATTGTGATGTTTGTGTGACATGCTGCTCACCTCATAAATTCAGATTACACTGTTTGCATCTTTGTCTCACAACTAGGTGACTCTGGATATCCCAATTGTCCATGGTTGCTGTCCCCACTGTGGAATGCAACAACGCCGGGGGAAGTCCAATACAATGATGCACATGGGAGGACACGTCGTGTGGTGGAGCGCACTTTTGGACTGCTGAAGTCATCATTTAGGTGCCCGGACAAGTCTGGTGGTGCACTTATGTACTCACCACAGAAGGTATGCCACATGGTAGTCGCCTGCTGCATGCTTCACAACCTGGCCTTGCGCAGAAGGATCCCCTGATTCTGGACGACGATGAATAGCAGCAGCCCCCCGCTCCCAACCCACACATGCCCAGTGACGATGACAGTGGTTAAGAAGAGGCCTTGACCAGCGTCAACAGCTCATCGTCAACTACTTCCGTTGAGTGTAAGTTAACAATGAGCAACTTTGACTATGTCTGTGTGCCTTGCTGTTGTCCCACAAACTTGGAGATTTGTTGCTGGCATTTTGTACACATACAGGACTATGTGCAGGATTAGAGAACTTGGGCAGGGAGGGACTGAGCTCCCAGAAGCACATTAACCAATTTCTATAGTTCCACACTAGCTCTCCTATTCACACAGAGGTATTCAGGTGCTTGTACCAAGTAGAAAAGTTGAAGATAAGATACGCTTTGAAATGTGCATTTTTTACTACAGTGTCAAAACATGCAACATACGTCCTAAAACAAGTTGAGAATGTATGAGTACAAAAACAGTTACCATAGTGACACATCCATATCAAATGAAGCAAGCTGTCATATCAATAATCCAGTTAGACGAAGAGCCATGAGCATATACCCCCACCCCTTGCTGGGAGGAGTTGCATGAGATGTCCCTGGTCTATGGGCTTTGTCAGCAGACTCCATTACTCAGCCAATACATGGTGAAATGTACATCCCATGTGCTGTGTCGCTCTCATCACTGTTTGGATCACTCTCCAAGTGTGGGGCAACTAACTTGCCTTCCCATGACATCTAAAAGGCACCCGGTTCCTCTAGCAGCTGTGACACTATGTGGAGTCGGGGTGCTAGGGCCTGACCAGAACAGAATGACAACGGACAATGTTGTTCGACCACGGACAGAATGTTCAGGCAGTACTCCTGGACCGCACAGAGAACAAGCTCTGCGGACACTTCTCATGTCACAGACATATACTAATGTACTTGCAAAAGGTAATAGGATATTGAATTAGACACCAACAGTTCCTGTTGCTGTGAAGTAGTTACGAATCCAAGAAGGCACAGGCAGCTTCTAAGGCAATCAGTTCCAAAAGACGATCCAAATCATCTTCAGCAAAAAGGACCACCATCCAATCCAGCAGTATGAAGGAACAGATGTGCTCCTTGCACCACGAGAATGTAAGGAGCATCCCATGGCAACCTGGAAGAGGTTCAATTTCAATTTCAAAATCCTTTATTCGATATTTAAAAAATATCATAAAAGTACAATGAACCATTTAAAACATCATCTCAATGCATTTCATTTTACATTGACCTTATGGAGAACATTTAACATCAGTTCATTCAATGTAACCCTCTAGTGTGTCTCAGTCTTATTACAACTCTAATAAAATTCATAATGCAAGCCAGTGTCAGTGGATTCTCGGCCCTTTGTAAATATAAAAGAGCAACTTTGGCATGTCTAAACTTCATTTGTTTTAAAAACCTTACTAAAAAACGGCATCTGGGTACTGACTAAAAAGGGCAGAATAGTACAAAATGAAGGGTATCCTGCGGAGACCTATTGTCGCAGCCGCAGGTACCCTTCTGCTCATCCGTAACAGTAAAACCAGGCGGGTCAGCCAAAAGATGATGTAAAAGGTTGAGCCTAAAACGAGTGATTAAAAATCTATCTTGTGCATTATATAATAGAGCGAGATATGGTTCCATGCTATCTGCTGACTTTAGTATGCTATAGGTGCAGACTGTGGGCTTACTTTCTTCTAAGGCCGCTCTGCGCATAATCTCTTTTGCCAGAAAAATTCTTTTGATGCTGGTTTTATCCTCGGGAGTAATTGTTGTGGGTTCAGTAAAGAGATTCTTACAATCTAGCCTCTTCAGGGCACTCTTTACATAACTCAACCATGGGATACACATCCCCTTATCTCTGCCCATACAATCTCTAATTATTTGCCTACTCAGACCAGCCTCACTGTTAGTCCAAATTCTTAACCAAGCCATAAGCGGTCTAACTTTGATCAGGTCCTCCATATATACCCTTCCCAATTCAGCATGGGTAATATAAGCTGATGTGCTTTGTGGGATTTGTAAAACCTTCCTCAAATTTTTTTTTCCTCAATTTGAATTTGTTGGGTGTTTGCAAAGCCCCAAACTTCAGCCCCATACATTACTTTGGGACAGCAAATTGAGCCATATAGGTGCATGACCTGTTCGGGCGACCACCTGCCCAACCTACGTCCATAATTCATTATGGCCCCTGTGGATGCCACTACTTTTGCACTTCGCCCTTCAGTTAAAAATTTTAAATTTAAAAGCCCGTCAAATAAAACACCCAGGTAGGAAAAGGTTTTGACACGTTCCATTGTGTGTGTGCCTATTCTATGACAAAACTTTTTACATGGTTTAGAACCTGCCAACAATACATATGACTTAGATAAGTTAGCCGATAGATCTAAACTGGCCATAAAACTGACAAACCCATCCAACAGAGCCTGGAGGCCTTTGGGCGTACGAGCTAAAAGTACCGCATCATCGGCATATAGCAACACCGGTACCGATTTTGAACCTACTCTGGGGGTATCTACATTCAATTTGCATAGTGCCTGTTCTAACCCATTTATATATAGTGAGAACAGGAACGGGGCCAGGATACATCCCTGGCGCACCCCGCTAGTGCAGGGGAAGGGAACCGTGGTGTCACCCTCCAAATTATAACGGACTTTAGCAGAGGTGTTCCAGTGGAGTGCTCTCAAGATGACTACTAGGCCCTCTTCTACCCCTAGTTTAATCATCAAATTCCAAAGCTTTTCTCTGTTGACATGGTCAAAAGCCGATGAAAGGTCCATAAACCCCAAATATACCGACTGATTACTTGCGATAGTATATTTAGCTGTTAATAAATAAAGGTTCAGACACTGGTCTGTAGTTGACCTTCCTGTTCTGAATCCATATTGCAAGTCTGTAATTATATGGTGTTCAACAGCCCAGTCTAATAGGCGATTTAGGACAACTCTCCCCAAAACTTTCGCCGTCACATCAATTAGAGATATGGGTCGGTAACACCGCGGGTCATCCTTTTTTCCCTTTTTAAAAATTGGGACTATAGTGGCTTCAGACCAGGATCTTGGCATACCTGTGGCAACCGCTGTGTTTATTACTCTTGTGAGGATGGGTCCCCAAAGATCAACCCTACTTAAGTAGAGATCCGGGGGATGCCGTCCGGGCCTGGGGCTTTGTTTTGCGTCAGCCCCTTAATTCCCGCTACCAGTTCATCCACCGTGAATTCGGTATTTGTCGTGCATGGGCAATTTACCCCCTCTCCCCTCGGTTGCTCATTTGCATGGTTATACAATAATTTGAAATGATCGAACCATTGCTCCGGGAGAATGATTGTACCGATTTCCGGGGCAGCCGCGTCCTGAAAGCAAGGGTTATTTATTATTTTCCAGACTGCCCTAGGATCTCTTCTTTCTGCAGCCTCCCGCAGATTTTCCCATGTCTGTGATTGAAGTGCCAGTTTCCTTAATTTAATAGCTTTTTTATATGCTGACCTACATTGTGCAATGCGCACCTTGTCTCTAGGGACTTTTTTTAAGCTTTCTTTCAATTCATTGTGAGCCCTAGAGCAACGTCTGTTAAACCATCTGGGAGAGCATTTCACTAACCCTTTCGCGGGAGGGATGGAAACTGCTATGTAGTCTATAATGGAGCAATACCCTCTTCCCTTCAATGTTGGGGTAACTTCATGACCGTCTTTAGGCCCCACCAGATCTAATGTGTGCCTTAGTGCATGATTGTTCAAAACCCTCTCTAGCTCCGACCCAGCAGGAGTATGTTCGAAGTGCGGGCCTTTTTCCACTGTGCAACCGGACCAGGCACCCTCTGTCCATCTTAAATTGGAGCACAGATGACAGTTTAGGTCACCCGCTAGTATCACATACGGGGCCACTACTGTCTTCCTCTGCACTAGCTCATCGGTCAGTAGGTTATCTAAGTCTTGTATTATTGAGCTCTTCCCAGTCCCTACTGTGGCCTTGTATACATTAATCAAAACAATATTCATCCTCCTTACTTCAAACCCAATGGCTTGTATATTAGCTGAGTTCCACTTCAGGTCAGTCCACACTCCTTCTAACTGTAGGTCCATGTATGTAATTAGCCCTCCCATTGGTCTTCCCGGGGCTATTTTCCGTGCGGGCACAACAAAACACTTATACCCAGCAAGATGAAAGGGATTGTGGTCCACCACCCAGGTTTCCTGTAAACAGATTACACGGAATCTACTGACATACTGTCTCCACTCCTGGTTATGGAATTTGGAAGCTAACCCCGCAATATTCAATGAAACCATTTCAATCCCCTCTTGCAATTCCATCCCTAATGGGCCTGTATGGGTGTTTGGAGAGGGAGCCGTTACTTCAATATTTATAACTTTATTTGATGCAGACTCAATTTGGGCAGCTTGTACGTGTTGTAATTGAGAGGACACATGTGCTTCCAACTCAGTAACCCTTTTCTCCTGCGAGCCTACTTGATTCCCCACCAAATTACACGATATGCATTTAGTTGCAATGATATTATCCAAAATCCTCTCCCCACTCAAAAGTCTGGTACCGGGTTTACTCCGTTTGGAATGGTCTTGGTCTTTGACTGTAGGGGAGGATTGATCAATAGTCAGCTCCTGGGCAGTTTGCTCAACCTGGCCTTCCACCCCTTGCAGTCAATCCCACTCCTCCATAAACATGAGGGATCAAACCTATTTGACAGGGCTAATCCACCTTGATTCCTCGATGGAACATATGGCTTTATGCCATAGGCATCCATAATGCTCTGGTAATACTCCTCTCTGCCTTGGGTTGCCCAACTCCTAGACAGGGGGCTTGATTCATTGACATAAAAAGACCATAGGGGTGAGGAACTAATACTGCTTCCAGCGACTACCGAGCACCAACTTAATATGTAATCTACTGTTCTGCGGTCCCTAAAATTTATCACCACGCAATCGCCTGCTTTATTTTTTACCCTGTTCCCAATCCACCTAGCCCTTCTTACATGCAAAAGTTCCCCCTGTTCATCCCTTGGCAATGGCCTATTTTTATTCAGACAATGCGAGACTTTGTTTTTAAGCTCGTCATGCAGCTCTGTTTGGCCGAGTTTTAGCTCTGGGACCCCTGTGAGAATGATGACATAGGGGGCCGCTTCTGGGGGTAAATTTAAGTATAGCCCCTTGTTGACTGATTTAGTATAGGGTACGTCTCTGGTATTAACAGATGTTGTGTTCTGAGGAGGGTCTATGTTTGTTCTACCAGTATGTGGAGGATTAGGAATGGGCAATAGTGAAGATCTTATGTTAACACTAGAGGGCCCTGCTACAGGATTATCTAGTGAAGTGGAGGGCGAGTTCTTTTTGGCAACTCAGCTTCACTAGGTTTATCCCTTTGTGCAGATAATAACTTTGTACTCAATGGATCACTGACCGGGATACTGGTCAGTGAAGATGAGAGCGTATTACCTCCCCCCCCCCCCTTTAGCTTTACTAGCGAAACAACTTTATCCAGCCTACTCCCGATTTGTTTTGTCTGGGCATCAATCAGTTGCTCAAAGTGTAGCTTCAGGTCACTAATAATGTTTAACACCCAACCCGGAGGAGCCTGTATGTCCATTGCTTGGTCCCTTATTTCTTCAGCAGCTGTAGATTCTATATAATTGGTAGCCAGACAACCTCTGCCCTTTTTATGCCCAAATTTCCTTTTGCTATTCCCCTTCTTCTTGACAGCTTGTATGTTAGCCCCTTTACCCCTTACATCTGAACCCCTATCAAGAGTTATCTGTGCAGGGGAACTAACAATCAATGGGGATTCCAAGGCCAAGTCCTGAATTGTCAATGGCAAAATGGAGGGAGACGATGCAAGTTGACTCAATTGAGGTGTTAGTGAGAGCCGACTCTCAGTGCGTGCGATTTCGCTGGAGACTTCACCAATAGCTTTGAGCAACATTCTATCAATAGCCGTCTGCTGCGCTGGTACTTGTGGGGGGGTCTTTATTAAATTGCTCCCTTGTCTGGGGTTTGAGTGACCCTTGATACTCAATTTTGCCGATTGTGTTTGAATTTTTGTGGCCATATCGGAATTGCTGTGTAGCTGATATCTGTGTGGGTCCTTGCGATAGACTGTCTATGTCCTAATAGTCCCAAATCAACAGTTAAATGATTTACACCCTCCTGTTTTTTAAACTTAGGACAATACCTTAGTGAGCCTTCTGCAGCCTCCTGTGGATGTTGGGGGGGTGGCCCTGCCCGGCCTCTTCCGACCCCTAACGGCCACAAACGGCCCGCCCTTTGCCCGGGCTTAGCCCGGCGCACGCCCGCGCGCAGTCCCGCGATGCGGGGGCTCTCCTTTCCTTTAAGCGCCTCCTAGCGCGAAAACAGTGGAATGCGGCTTCCGGCCGCCGGGACTCACGGGACTTGTAGTCCCCCTCGCACAGTGTCCGCGTTGGTGGTCGGGACTGCGGCAGCGGGGGGAAACAGGCGGCGGAACTAGTGGTCCGGTGGGTGGCTGGAAGAGTGCTGTTGCTATGACCCCCAAGGTATACCAGCTATTCGCCCGCTCAGCCGGAGCTCTCCTTTCCTTTAAGCGCCTCCTGGCGCGAAAACGGTGGAATGCGGCTTCCGGCCGCCGGGACTCACGGGACTTGTAGTCCCCCCCACACAGCGTCTGTGTTGGTGGTCGGAACTGCAGCAACGGGGGGAAACAGGCGGCGGAACTAGTGGTCCGGTGGGTGGCTGGAAGAGTGCTGTTGCTATGACCCCCAAGGTATGCCAGCTGTTCGCCCGCTCAACCGGGGCTCTCCTTTCCTTTAAGCGTCTCCTGGCGCGAAAACAGTGGAATGCGGCTTCCGGCCGCAGGGACTCACGGGACTTGTAGTCCCCCCCGCACAGCATCCGTGTTGGTGGTCGGGACTGCGGCAGCGGGGGGAAACAGGCGGCGGAACTAGTGGTCCAGTGGGTGGCTGGAAGAGTGCTCTTGCTATGACCCCCAAGGTATGCCAGCTATTCGCCCGCTCAGCCGGGGCTCTCCTTTCCTTTAAGCGCCTCCTGGCGCGAAAACAGTGGAATGCGGCTTCCGGCCGAACGGGACTCACGGGACTTGTAGTCCCCCCCGCACAGCGTCCGTGTTGGTGGTCGGGACTGCAGCAGCGGGGGGAAACAGGCGGCGGAACTAGTGGTCCAGTGGGTGGCTGAAAGAGTGCTGTTGCTGTGACCCCCAAGGTATGACAGCTATTCGCCCGCTCAGCCGGGGCTCTCCTTTCCTTTAAGCGCCTCCTGGCGCGAAAACAGTGGAATGCGGCTTCCGGCCGCCGGGACTCACGGGACTTGTAGTCCCCCCCGCACAGCATCCGCGTTGGTGGTCGGGACTGCGGCAGCGGGGGGAAACAGGCGGCGGAACTAGTGGTCCGGTGGGTGGTTGGAAGAGTGCTGTTGCTATGACCCCCAAGGTATGCCAGCTATTCGCCCGCTCAGCCGGGGCTCTCCTTTCCTTTAAGCGCCTCCTGGCGCGAAAACAGTGGAATGCGGCTTCCGGCCGCCGGGACTCACGGGACTTGTAGTCCCCCCCGCACAGCGTCCGTGTTGGTGGTCGGGACTGCAGCAGCGGGGGGAAACAGGCGGCGGAACTAGTGGTCCAGTGGGTGGCTGGAAGAGTGCTGTTGCTGTGACCCCCAAGGTATGCCAGCTATTCGCCCGCTCAGCCGGGGCTCTCCTTTCCTTTAAGCGCCTCCTGGCGCGAAAACAGTGGAATGCGGCTTCCGGCCGCCGGGACTCACGGGACTTGTAGTCCCCCCCGCACAGCATCCGCGTTGGTGGTCGGGACTGTGGCAACGGGGGGAAACAGGCGGCGGAACTAGTGGTCCGGTGGGTGGTTGGAAGAGTGTTGTTGCTATGACCCCCAAGGTATGCCAGCTATTCGCCCGCTCAGCCGGGGCTCTCCTTTCCTTTAAGCGCCTCCTGGCGCGAAAACAGTGGAATGCGGCTTCCGGCCGCCGGGACTCACGGGACTTGTAGTCCCCCCCGCACAGCGTCCGCGTTGGTGGTCGGGACTGCAGCAGCGGGGGGAAACAGGCGGCGGAACTAGTGGTCCAGTGGGTGGCTGGAAGAGTGCTGTTGCTATGACCCCCAAGGTATGCCAGCTATTCGCCCGCTCAGCCGGGGCTCTCCTTTCCTTTAAGCGCCTCCTGGCGCGAAAACAGTGGAATGCGGCTTCCGGCCGCCGGGACTCACAGGACTTGTAGTCCCCCCCACACAGCGTCCATGTTGGTGGTCGGAACTGCGGCAACGGGGGGAAACAGGCGGCGGAACTAGTGGTCCGGTGGGTGGCTGGAAGAGTGCTGTTGCTATGACCACCAAGGTATGCCAGCTATTCGCCCGCTCAGCCGGGGCTCTCCTTTCCTTTAAGCGCCTCCTGGCGCGAAAACAGTGGAATGCGGCTTCCGGCCGCCGGGACTCACGGGACTTGTAGTTCGCCCCGCACAGCGTCCGCGTTGGTGGTCGGGACTGCGGCAGCGGGGGGAAACAGGCGGCAGAACTAGTGGTCCGGTGGGTGGCTGGAAGAGTGCTGTTGCTATGACCCCCAAGGTATGCCAGCTATTCAATGTTCAAGGTTCAATGTAGGCATGGCCCAGGAGCCTTTGCGCAAACGTCCAGGTGCAGCTGGCAGCCAGTCTGAACCATTGAAAGGCATCCCACAAACGTGTATCACTGAAGCAGTCATGGTTGTGGACCAACAAAGGACTCACTCACAGCTCATGACCCAGGGCAGCATGGGCTGTGTTGGAGAGGCAGACATCCATGGCCCAGTGAAAGGGGCAGTGCTGTGTTCAGCAGTGACTGAAACACGCGGGAAGGTCAAGGCACCTGAAATTCAAAGGTCTCAGGGCTGATGTGTGAGCGACTACTTGTTGAAACAGAAGCCCATTGTGCCTGCACACCTATTGAAGTATGCTTTCGCTGTGGGAATGTGAGGCCTCAAATGACTATCCTCAATCACATATGGGGGAGTAAGGAGAACATTGCTACAGCAAGGAACATGGCATGCAACAGTTCCTATATACATGATGCCTGCCCTGTAACCGCAGCAGTTGTGCAGAAGTCGTGCTTATTCAGGAGAAGATAACTTTGGTTGTAAAACTGATTTAGCGTGGGTATGTTGTCATGGATTCAAGTGGGTAAACATGCATAGATCGCACATGCCACATGAAATCCCTGGGCAACAGTACTTGAGTGTGTGAATGCGACAATGTCACCATCATCCACATGACAGGATGTGTTGTGAGGCTGACTCTTGTGGGCACACTGCTAAGGATTTCATTGTTCTGCACTGTGTGATCTGTGGCAACTTCTGTCATGTCCATGATGATGTCATCAGGGGGATGGGAGCCCACTGCTTCACCTCCCAGCACATTTCACCCCTTAGCATTCTGATAAATGCAGTTCAGTCATGATGCTTACTTGTCATGTGACAGGGGTGTTTCACCTGACTTGAGCAGGGAGAGGTACAGAGACCTGAGTAGATTGTGGCAGCTTCCTCAGCAGACACCGATCACAATGTATCTTACCGCTACTGATGTAGGAGGGTAACACGACACATGTGTCTACAGATTCACTGCACTGACCTGCACCAACCCTGGTGACACACGACAATGGTAACAGAAGTAAGCTTTTCAACAGAACTGCATTTGCCAGGATGCTAAGGGCTAAACTGTGTTGCCAGGTGCAGTTGTGTGCTCCAGTCCCCCTGCTGTCCATGTTGATGGTGTTGGCCGATGTTATCTGTAATGCATATTGTACAGTGTTGCCTAGTGGTTTGCTTTTGCAGTTGTTCCATAATATGTCAACGCACTGTTATTTCCTTTGTCTTTCCAGATTCCTCCACTTTCTCAATGGATTTTCGCTTTCACATATTCAGATACATTGCAATGTGAGTTAACATGCTTCTTACTGTAATGAGAATGCTTTTGACACAAAGGCATACTGTTGTGAGTCGTGTTTATTTTGCAATGAGTGACAGGTGAGGGGTGAAGTAGGATGTGATGGTACACGGATACTTAGGGTAGAAGACACAATGGTAGAGTTTCAAAGTCCAACCGAACTCTCCCATCCTTGTGGCAATGTGGTTTCGTATTTCAACAAAGTCAATGCTCGGTGTTGCAGTGGTGACATCAGCGGTTGCTCCGAGAACTGGTACAGCACAGTGCTGTGCCATTCCCCCTCTGCCATTTGTCTGGGGGGGAACTTGCTGCATGCTCATCAGAGGTGTCTGAGGATTCTCCCTGGTGTGACTCACCCTCCCTGTGGCCGCTGCTGAGGTGGTGTGACTATCATCCGGCTGACCACGAGGGGGGGTTGGCAGCGATTTGAGCCAAATGCATGTCCCTCAGGACATCCACAAGCTGGTCCATTTACTCCACATGTTGTCCCAAGCGAGTGTCCATGGAGCTCTGCGGCCGGCGGAGTCCCGCAGTTCTTCAAGGACCTGGCCCATCTGTCCCTGGTTCTGCTGGTATGCACCAAGGACAGTTAGCACGGTGTCCAAGACCTCAGTCTCATTGTCCTCCTGTGGCTGTCCCTGAGTTGGCCTCCCACCTGCTCTGCTGCCACGGACCTGTGATGGTGCCAGGCGCTGCCTCCGCACATCGTCCCCCGCATCCCCTGTCTGCCTGGTGGTACTCGCAACTGCTGGCAAAGGGACAGTGTTGAAGGCAGCGGTGGTAATGGTGGAGGTGGCTGCCACACAGGTCGTTGCTGCGGGGATCTGGGTTGGTGGATGAAGCTGTTGTGGGAGTCGTGGTGGTGGTGGTGGGGACAGTGAGGGCCAAAGACTGAGCTGTCCTGGGCACACGGGAGGGGCCAGGTCGGTCCTCCTCATCCGAAAAGACTAGGGTGTCTGCATCCAAGGGTTCACCTTCCCGGGGGAGACTGGCTGAGCTCGCCCATGGCACGGTCGCCTGCTGTTGCTAGCGAGTTACTTGTTGGAGAGAGGTTATTCTGTCAGCATGTTCAGTACACAGCACAACTTTGATGTTCATGTCTAGCACATTTCATTTGAGATGGCCTTACTTCCTACCTTGGGATTGCTATGCTTTCATAACAGTTTGTCAGCAGTTGACCGTGATGTGGAGTACATACATTGCTCGCAAGTGATGTTTCATGGCTGAAGAAACAAATTCATATGTACAGATATTGTATTCCCAAGGACATGTCCTCTGGTACCAACTTGTTGCTCATCCGATTCAGTTCATGCTTGGACATTTGTGTCTTTTCTATGAGTATCTGACTAGTATGCCACAACTTCATGATTTGTGTTATGCTTTTTATACTTCCCTCCTGTGGTTTGTGAGGTTTGACAGAGTTTCTATGCATGTGTTGTGTTGACCCGAGTCTTTCTGCTCTGAGGCAATGGAACTTACACATTGGCTTTTTGTGATTGCGTTCTTGTATTTTGCTTTGCAGTTACATGTGACTTCATCTCTGACACTGTGAATCATGTGGCCTCTCGATGGTATTAGCTGTATGTGCACTGCCTACAACTTATGGGGGTTTCTAGAGTTGGCTACCAAGTGCGGGATGTGGGGGTCATTTGGCTCCATGCTGTCTGTGAGGGAAGACAGAGGGCCTTGTGGGAGTTGTGGTCTTGCTGTCAGGGCTCAACAACCCCCTCCCCAGTGAGATGGTTACCTACCTGTTAGGTGGGGTGGGGAGGGTGGGCCATGCTGTTTGGGATGGAGGCCAGGCTGCATGAGCTGACTCACCTGTGAGGCCAGGCTGCATGAGCTGACTCACCTGTGAGGTGAAGCTGAGTAAGAAAACGCTAGCCTTGTGATCCATTTAAATTGAAAGCATGCATTCCACATGAGTTTGATGTGGGCTGGTGATTGAGGCTCACTTGTGCAGAACAGTACATTGCAGTGTGATGGGAGACATTTGTTATTAGCCTCCACTCCCCCCTTGATTCCTGTGAGACTCTCTGGATGCATTATGGCAAGAACCTTCTCCTCTATTTCGGTGAAGGTTAGTGGTGGAATGAGAGGGCCGCCACCAGTTCTCTGGGCCACCGCGTGGTTCCTTTAGGCCCCATGCTTGACCCGGCCCTTGAGGTCGCCTCACTGCTTCCTGATGTCATGCACAGCATGTAGGGTGGTCCCTACGGCATTGACTTTGCTGTGGATCCTTGCCCACATCTGAATCTTGCGCACAAGTGGGGGGTGTTAGACCAGGTGCCCAAACAAATGTGGTTTTACCCTGATTATCTCGTCTACCATCACTTTCAACTCTGAGCCAGTGAATTTGGGCATTTTCTTGGGGGCATGGTGCAAATGAATGAGGGGTGCAGGGTGCAAGTTTGTGGTAGAGATGTGTGAAGTGTGTGAGGTGTGTGGGTGAAAGTGGTGTTGTGTGGAGATGGGTGGGTGTGATGTTGTGCAGTGTGAGTCAATGGTGTCCTGTGTCTTTGTCTCGGCTTGTGGTGTGCAAAGGATGCTGGTCCAGGAAGGGGTTGGTTTTATACTGTGGCATGTGGGTGTGTCAACATGAGTGATGGCCTCCAGATGTCTCTTCCATGCTGTGCATGGCTTACCATATCAGGAGCAAGTTGGGGTGTATCATTGTGGCGTGTGTGTTGTGATTGAGGGCGGCAGGGAGTACAGGCACACTTCGAGCATTGTTGTGAAGTTGATCCCATCCGCCGTTCATTTGCCCTATGTGCGCTCGCAGCGGTCGGACGCAGTGCTCAGTCCGCCAGCTCCGCATTCTCATCGTAATGAGCTGTGCGGTCATGCCGCGGCAGGAGCACCCGTTTCAAGCCATTGAACAGCTTTCCCACATCTGCCGCCGTCGGATTTGAAGCTTTTCCGGCCATGGTAGACAGTCTTTTGTGACATCCGTCCGCCGCAGTCTGATTTTGCGTACATTGCATCGTAATTTGACTGACGGAAGTGGCGCGGGTCGTGTGGGAGGATTTTTTCCGAGACCATGGCGGTCGGAAGGCTTTTCCGTACGCCATCGTGATTGGGCCCTTAGATTTTATAATGTTAATTGTGGGAATTAATTTATTATTAATTATCAATTGGTTGTTAATTATTATTAATTAATTAATTGGTAAATATGTTACTTGTGTCATTTTTTGAGGAGCGGGTTGTGGGTTTTTGAGGGAATAGGATAGAAAGTAATTAAATATAATACATTTATTAATACATTTTATTTAATAATATGTATTTAATTTACATTTTATAGTGTTAATTGTGGGAATTAATTTATTGTTAATTAATTATTAATTGGTTGTTAATAATTACTAATCAAATAATTGGTAATTATGTTAGATGTGTCATTTTTTAAGAAGCGCGTTGTGAGTTCATAGGGGAATAGGGTGGGAAGTAATTTGATTATAATATATGTATTAACATTTGTTATTTATTAATAATTCTTTAATTTATATTTTATAGTGTTAATTGTGGGAATTTAATTGTAATTAATTATGTATGAATTGCTTGTATATTGTTATTAATTAATTGGTAATTAATTATTGTTAATTGTGTTATTCTTTAGGAGCAGGTGGTGGGGTTTATAGGGGAATTGAGTGGGAAGTAATTTATTTACAATTAATTAATACTTTTGTGTTAATTAATGCTAATTAATTAATACAAATTTAAATATGGCAATCAATTTTAGATGTGAGTTGTGGGGTTTATAGTGGTAAAGGGAGGGAAGTAATATCTTTTAAATTATTTAATAAGCTGTTGTTAATTGATATTAATTTATTAATGTTAAATTAGTTATGGAAATTGTGTAATGATTTTTAGGCGTGGGTTGTGGTGTTTATTGGGGTAGAGGGTGGAAAGTTATTTATGTTTAATTAATTCATAATTAGTTCATCATTAATATTAATTCATCAATTCATAAATATTTATGGTAATTGTTTATTTTTATTTTGTGTGTGGGTTTTGGTTTATAGGGGTATCGTTTGGGGAGTAAAATAATTTTTATCTGTTTTAATTAGTTTTTTTTAATAATTAATTATATTTCTTTAATTGATAATTAATTATGTTAATTATGGAGGTACATTTAAAAAATAGATGTGTGTTGTGACTTGTGTGTTGTTATAGGGTAGGAAATAAAAAAGACTACATTTTTTTAATAATTAATTTTTTTGATTATAAATAATTTCTGTTAAAAATAGTTATTTGTTTGTAAATTATTTAAAAATTAAAAAAAAATATTTCTAGGTATTTGTTAGATCTTTTTAACATTATAAATGTTTTTATCTTTTGTAATTTTTTTAATATTTTTATATATGTTTTCTTTTTTGGTTTTTTAAATCCCTTTTGTTGTAGTTGATATTATGTTTGTTTTAATTTTGAACTAATTCCAATGGGAACATTAATTTTTACCCCTCTGCTATCCAACACTTTCCGTACTGTTGCACTTACTGATGTGGGAATAGTAATTTTTACTCCTCTGCTGTCCAACACATTCCCTACTGTTGCACTCACTGGAGGGGCAATAGTAATTTTTACCCCTCTGCTATCCAACACTTTCCCTACTGTTGCACTCACTGGAGTGGGAATAGTAAGTTTTACCTCTCGGCTATCCAACACTTTCCCTACTGTTGCACTCACTGGAGTGGGAATAGTAAGTTTTACCCCTCCACTATCCAACACTTTCCCTACTGTTGCACTCACTGGAGTGGGAATAGTAATTTTTATCCCACCGCTATACAACACTTTCTGTACTTTAGCACTCACTGGAGTGGGAATAATAATTCTTACCCCTCCCCTCCAAGAACAACTGCACACATACCCTGAACTGCTATCACCTTCATCTCATCCACAAGATATCTGGAATCCCTTACGACAATACCTACTGGCACAAGCACAAGCTACTGAAGCAGCGGTTACTGAGACTGGTAGTAACTGACCGCGAATCCCCATGGGAGGGTGCACCAAGATTCTGGGCTCCTTAATTTCACAGGGGGCACATTACTGTTTTTATTTGTTACAGCTGGGCACTCACAACGTAAAAGGTAGCATCTTGTTCTGCACTGAATAACTTTCTGTAAACGTGACAGAGTGTTTTTTCTTCTTTTACTCGCTGTCATGTGGTGGTTCCTCACATGGTGTGTATTTCTTTGTTGATGAAAATCAATAAAAACAGAGTTTTTCAAAGAAAAATGTACCCCTCTCCTATCCAACCCTTTCCCTGCTGTTGCACTCACTGGGGTAAAATAGTACTTTTTACCCCTACGCTATCCAACACTTCCCCTAATGTTGCACTCACTGGAATGGGAATAGTATTTTTTACTCCTTTGCTATCCAACATTTTCCCTTCTGTTGCACTCAATGGAGTGCAAAATTGAAGTTAAAAGACTATTAAATATGTCAATGTTTTATTTTATAATGTGATGTTTTTTAATTAGATTTTATGTTTTTTAAAATTAAATCTATTTCTTATATTTGTTAAAATGTATATTAAATCCGATTTTTTTAAAAGTTATCTATATTGTTTAATATATTTTACATTATTTTTTACATATATAATAAAATCGATATTTTGTACATCGATGTTTTTTCCCCAATATTTTTATACTTACCATTACAAATATAGGATGTCGATATTTTTGACATCGATATTTATGTCTCGATATTTGTGTAGTGGGATATTTTGGGCATCAATATTCTATCAGTGGACCCTCTAAATCAGAGGTAATGATATTAGAAGGGATTGCAATCAGGACTTTGCTTGCGGAAAAACACAGGAGCAGAGTTTTGTCCCTGTTATACCTAAGGGAATTAAGATTGAGCCAGCTGATGACATCGTTCATACAATTATGAAAAGCGGTGACAGACGACGGTTGGACATTTTCTAAGGGCAAAATTAATTGAGTGTCATCTGCATAGTTCACCACATTGAAATTATGAGATTTAATGAGAGTGATTAGAGGTCTCAGATAGATATTGGATAAGACTGGACTCAAGTCTGAGTTCTTCAGAACTCCTTGATCCAAATTGTTAAAGTCGGAGCAACGAGGGAAAGAGCAACGGCCTGGGAATGTTCAGATAGATAAGAGCGCATACATTTACATGCGGTGTCACATGCATCAATTGAAGATAATTGATCCAAGAGCGTAATCAAAGATCTAAGAGGACCAAAACAGCCGATTGGCCACTGTCAGTCTGCATTCTGAGTTCATCCAGTGCCATAAGCCAGTTCCATGATTTGGTCTACAGCGAAATTGCCCACATTCGAGGAAAAGATTGTCCTCCACAAATTGAGACAGTTTCCTGCTAACAAAGCATTCCAGAATTTTACCTGTATATGACAGGAGAGAAATAGGCTTATAGTTCTAAGGACCTCTGGGTCCAGGGAAGGCTTTTTCAGTATAGGAGTAACTATTGTTTTCTTCCAGTCTAGAGGAACAGTGCCAGATTGGAATGACTGATTGCAAAGTTGCTTTAGCTCCTCAAAAATATAGTTTTACAAAAAACATGGCAAAGCAAAAGAAGCACTGACAAAACCCAAGACTTGCAGTCAGTTCCAGACCTATTGGCATAGTCAATGCTTGTTTTAGTTTGTATTTAGTACGCAATGATAATTAAGATGTTTTCCTTCTCCCCCCTACATAGTTTGTGCCCCGCATGCTCTCTTTTTACTCCCCAATGCTCCCAAATCTGCTCTGCGTCCCACTTTACAATTTTTTTATTTCAGTTTATTTTTATATGAGGTTCCAGGAGCTGCTGGATCACTTGCTTTATTTTTGCGCTCATGCCTAGTATTAAAAAGGGGAAACATCATTTACAATGCATGCGACACATCGCATGCCATTACAACGCGGTCATTACAACTACTGCATTCTTACATCGCATACCATTACAGTGCAAGTCGTTCCAACGACTTGCTGCAGGGGGCAGAAGGTGTTGGATTTTAAATCTAACACCTTCCCTACAGTTGCACAGACTGGAGTTGGAATAGTAAATTATAGTATTCCAAAATCCTTCACCCCCTACAGCAAGTCATTGTAACGACTTGCGTTGTAATGGTATGCGATGTAACAACGCGGTCGTTGCAATGACCGCGTTATAATGGCATGCGATGTATTGCATACGTTGTAACATGGCCTATTCATCAAAAATGGTCTTGACTGGCCACTATGCATGTGCACGCATGAGTCATGATAAATGCGTGCACAGGCATCGTAACACATGAGTATGCACCTACAACCAACTTTGAATAGTTTTGCTATAACAAAAAACGAATGGAACAATTACCTCTCAATCGTTTGTGTGCATCCTGAAGCAGGAGTTCCTCCACACCAAATAAAAAAAACATTAGCAAAGTCAATAGATCAGTCTTTTTGAGTTGAGTCATATTGGCTTCGTGAAAGCTTGTCTAAAAGGATCACAAAGACATAATGATAATGCAGTCTTACATCATTGTCTGATATTTTGGTACTATACCAGCATGTTTAATTCCATCCTTGCCTTCAGTTTTTAAAAGGCTTGGCCTTTCTTTCTATTTAATAAAACATCAGTCTTATATCCTGAGGGTGCCTTAGGCCAGCAGAGCAGTCATGTTAGGTACTTTTGGCAAGGGGAATGGATAGGCCTGTTTTTAATTGGCTCTTTATGCTGACGTCACCTAAAAGAGCCTTCCAGTTCCAAAACTCTCTGGCTCGGATTCTAAAGGGCTCCTAGTCCTGAGGCGCATTCTGTTCATAAGCCATTTCTTGCTGTACAGCGCCTTGGCAGGGGTTCCTCTTTATGGGGCTCCTACATAAACATTTAGATAAATAAAGGCAGCAGGATTCAAGGGAGTTTATTTTTGTCTGATGAATTCCTCTAATAAGAGCGCCGAGTTGAGCAAAAGCTGCTGTACTTACAGGAGGACAGAGGGTGAAGTTGAATTACATAGGGGCATATTCTCAAGGATCTGTCGCCGAGTTATCGCCACTTTATCGCAGCCAAAGTCGAGATAAAATTACTGCCCCGTTCACAAACAGGTGCAAACAGCCAATATCACCAGATTTCCGGCGATAGCATCCTCAAAAAACATCGCCACAGATGACACCGGCAACTATCGCTTATGAGATGCAGAGTAGGCGTTCCCGAGCAAAAAGCCGCAACAACACCACACCCCAACATTCTCAACGAGCAGCCACATTGGCGATAAAATCACAAAACAAGCGATAAGGCGTGGTAGCAGCAGGAAACTAACACCTGCTCTGACCTGGTGCAAAGTCGGACGACAACCGGCAACAGAAAAGGGAGCCCCGACCACAGCCACACCTGAAGTCCAACAGATGCCATGTAGCCACTGATCATGCAGCTCGGAGCCCCAACAGGGCCACAACACCCACCGCCACCACACCCAGGACCGCAACCCCCCCCCGGAACCCCCATCTGGACCACCACAGAGGCAGCACGGACAAAGACAGCTGACCCCCTGGAAACGCACCAGCCTCACAGACCCAACACCTGACAATGTAATTGCCCACTACAGGCTCAAAAGGACAACCATCCACACATCCTGACCATCATCGCCCAACAGGCTGACGGCACCAACACAACGGACAACCAACATCCCACCACAGAGAAAGCTGCTGGCTGTGCTGCACCTGTTGGCCACTGGTACCTCCCAATCAACAACCGCCAGAGTCAGTGGAGTCTCACAGCCAGCCACATCCAAGTCCCTCACACCTGTCCTGGATGCAATCATCAGCCTGGTACCCCAGCACCTATACGTCCACCACAATGCGCAGGAACAGCTGGAGACCAAGTAAGGACTATACGCCATAGCTGGATGCATGCAAGTGTTGGGGGAAATCGACTGCACACATGTCCTAATTGTGCCCCCTGGTGACACAGCACACAATTACCGCAACAGAAAGCACACGCCTCACATCAATGTGCAGGTAACATCCGAACACCGTGGAATCGCCACCAACGTCGTCGCCAACTACCCAGGCAGTGTGCATGAGACCTTCATCTTCCGAAAGTCCAACATCAACCAGCGCTTCCGGATGTCACCATTGGAAATGCACAGCCCGTTGGCAAGTACCAAATGAACACCACACAAACCTCAATTCCACAACCATGCAACTTACAACTCTGGCAATGCACACGTCACAAAATCACATACAACATGCAAAACAACATGCCCACCCACCAGACAGAACAGCACAACTTACTATGGTAACCTGGGCTAGCCGTGAACATGAGCTATCAACGTCATGGCACCCCAGCCACACAATAACGGAATGTGGGGAGAGGTGGAAACCAGGCATGTGTGAAGGAGGCAGGACAACCATGATTGGGAAAGTACACAATGCCAAGAGTGGCGGCGATGTGCTGGACAGACCGCAGAATGCATAACACACCCATATCCATGGCGACATACACCGCTGGTGTATGGAGTGTTCTGGCAGCCAGGCCACACTACTCACCTGCCAACTCCGGCGTGTATCAAAGAGGGCACACCACGTGCCGGCGCAAGCTCCAAGCCCGAGGCCCACGACCTTGGCAGCCTTCTCAGACCATCATGGCCTCCGGGACACAGGCCCACTTTACTCCTTTCTCGTTGACGTATTCTACTGCTGCCTCCGGCCTACACTACGGTCAAGTAGGTCACCCTTTTGGAACTGAGTCTTGATTATGCAATGGCAAAGTACACACTTCATGGCTGAGTCATATCTGTGTCCTCCCTTCTATGTGGGGCCATCAACTCTGTGCATAGCATTTGAACGACAGCTTTCTGTGGTCCCTTGTTGACTACTGCCTTCGGCCTACACTGAGTCCGAGCAGGTCACACACTTGGACCTGAGTCTTTATTCATGTATAACAGAGTTCAAATCATTGCACGAAGGGAGAGGTGTAAGAGGAAGACGCGGTTCAGTCCGGAGGAGAAAAGAGCATCGTTACGGAGGTGATTGAACACTGCCAACAACTGCTCTGGTGTTACTAACTCTGTGCATCGCAGGCCAACCACACGGGCCTGTGTGCCCATGTTGACCGCTGCCTCGGGCCGACACTGCGGTGAAGCTGGTCACACATATGGAACTATGTCTTGATTACATGATGTCCGAGGCCATACATACATGGCAGCCTTACTTCACTGTACACCCTTCGATCAGGTGGCAGCAACCCTGTGCATGACATGCCAACGACACTTGGCTGTGGGTCCCTGCTGACCACTGCCTCAGGCCTACACTACGGTCCACCAGGCGTTACACCAATCCAATCCAGTCCGTACACGGCATCGTCGCTGACTGTACACCCGCTCAGCTCTGGTGCCTCTACCTCTGTCAACCACAAGTCACCCCCACATGCCATTTCAACGTCGTGTGTCAGAGTTCCAGGAGGAGCTCGCTGAACAGCGTTTTGACCACGCTGACCGCTGCCTAGGGCATACACTGCGGTCGAGTAGGTCACACTTTCTGAACTTGATTCATTGATGGCAGATTTGACAAAATGGTACAGGCCTCATCGCATACTGCATCCCCTTTCAGCTCCGGTGCCACTAAGTCGGTTCCACGACATCCATGGACACTTCCTGGTTGTTCTGTGGTGGCGAATGGGTCTGAGGACTTGGGTTTGTCATCATCATCATGTCTGTGATACTGACTTGGTGGCAAAAACGAGGCAGTAGCATTCCACTACTTCATTTGCTGCTTCCGGACGGCTTCTACCCTCTGCATCATGCCCTGGAGGACACCTTCCACTGTCTCCCGCAACCCTACGCCACATTCACCTTGGACATCGATGAGGACCTGCTCAGCTCGCGTGTCCCTATCTCTGTGCACCACAAGTCACCTTCCCTTGCGGGTGTGCCTGTGCCGGCCGCAGTGCATCCGGGGCCACTAACTCTGTGCAGCACAAGTCAGGGACCCTGTCTGTTGAGATATTGGATGGCCTCTGAGACGGTGGCCTTGGGTCATCAATGCCATGTGTCTGTGGCCCTGCGCTGTCCTCTGCCTCCGGGCTCAACTGCAGTCCACCAGGGCTCACACATCAATTCGAGTCCTGACCGGCCCGGACGTCGCATCACCGCAGGAGGCACACGCCACCACCGCCAGGGCCACCTCCAGACAGCAACTGCCAGAGTCAAAATTGTCTTGCTGCCAGACTATCAGAGTTGGTCACACCTGTCGTGGATGCCATCATCTGCCTGATACCCTGCTCTGCACTCCAGGTGCCCATGACTCAGAGCACCACGACTCATGGACCGTTTCTGATTGAATTGTGTGCTGTTGGGAGGTCATGCAGCAATGTCACCTCAGGCAGTGTGGGAGACCTAGCACGATGATGAGGAAGATGATGCAGGTGAAACACACCCCAATGCAGCTGATTCAGGTATTTCCCGAAGGGACACAATCCTAGACATTTAATTTGCATGAGCAAGCTCAGCTCTAGTGCCCCAACATCAGGTGCACTGCAACTCACAGACACTTCTGTTTCCATGTTGGGTGGCCTCTGCACTTGCTCCGGCTACCAACATGATGCTCCACGATTGTCTCTGTAATGCTGGTGTTTTCTGTTTCTGTTTCCATAGTGTTGACTGTACAAGTTGTTGCCAGCACCAACCTCTCCGTGTGGGCTGGCTTACACTCACTCCACACACATCCAGCACAGGCATCACTGTACATGTGTCCCTATCAATAAAGGAGACAGGCGCACGTGCCCGTAGCCTGTTCCAAAAACTATCAGAGTGTGCCCGTGTGGTCATGATGTATTTATGAGGGTCCCTGGGCCTACAACATTATATTGTGCTGTGTACAGCAGGTGCAACCATGTTACCTCTGGCAGCGGGTAAGGCCTTGGACATGCAGCTTTGTCGTCACACGCTCAATGCGTGGGAGGAGTGGACTGGGCCATCGTATGGAGGTTCAGTGTATGTTGATTCCTGGGCTCTGGGCGTGGTTCATTGCAGGAAGTATGCATGTGTCTCTGTCAAGGTGTGGGTCTCCTTTGTGGGGTGTAGGTGGTCCCTGTTGGGACTAGAACACCCATGTCTGTGATCTAGTTTGGCTTCCATGTGCTCTGACCCCACCCGCACCTGTTCGGCCATCTTCTTTTGGCATTCTGACACCTGGCGTTGGAATGCGATGTGTGCTGAGGTGGAGTGTTGGGAGCCAGACGTGCAGGCGGGTGTTTCCTGCTGTGTGGTCTGTGCAGGGATTGGTGTCTCCTCTATGTGGCTTGGCTGCACTGCTCCTGGGGGTGGGTCACCTAAGATGTCCATGAGCTGTTGTAGGGCGTCGGTGTTGATGGTGGGGTGGTCCTCTCCAGCATCACTGATGAGTAGTCTGGTCTGCTCTGCTGGAGGTGTTGTTTGTCCCTCTACAACGTAAAGGGGAGATGCATGTTGACATTGTGTTGACATGTGTGTTGACACATTATTCTGGTTTACATGCAGATTGTGTGACGATGTACATTGTGACTGTTTGGGAGGTGATGTATATTTGATGCGGGACAGTGGGCATTTGGAGTACAAGACATAGGTGAGGTTGTACACGTGCGTTTACATCTCGCACTTTCCTGCTATGTTATATGTGATTGGCCTGTTTCTGCGCATTTGCGGACCCAGTTGTGTCCTCTGTTCTGCAGTGTTGGTGTTGCACTTTGTACCACATTGTCGTCGGATTTGCTGTTATTGCTATGGGTGTGTGATGCAGTGTGCCACGGGGATCAGGGACATGTTCCAGGGTCATTGTGGTTGTGCAGTGTGCTGCACATGTTTGTGCATGTGTGCCATTGTGCTCATCTCTCCCCGTCCCCCCAGTCCCGGGTCGTTACTCACCCGGTGGATGTTGTGTCAGTTCATATTGAGCTGTGTCCGGACTCCCAACTCCTTGCGTCGTCTCTACCCTGATGACTGTGGCCTCCATTTCCTCCTCCTCCTCCTGTGGCGCAGGACTCCCACCTCCTGTCGCCGTTGCTGCCTTCCTTTTGGCAGTGGGTTTGTACTTGGTTTGGCTTTTCACATCATGCCAGCACCTCTTGTCCTCCTTCATAGGCCTCCTCAACACTCCCACTGTATTTACGTTTGTCATGTTGACGATCAGTGGATGGTGGTGTTCTGTCACCTCCGTGACGCTGATCTGGGTTTCCTGCGGACACACCCCGTCTGCCTCTTCCTCTTCTCCTTGGCCTTCCACGACCACGAGGTTCCTTGGTGGTTGTCTGTGGGGTTTATGGTGTTCCCGTTGGCCTCTGCACTCGGTCCGGGAGCATCCATGGTGCTACGTAGTTTCTTTTTTTCTCCTTTATTTTTTTGTTGCTTTTATGGCGCATGGGAATTGCAGGCCTGTCGCTGGTTATCGCTGATTTTTGTATCGTGGTTGGCCTCATCGCTACTTTTATTGCATTGGTGTTGCGCATTTTTGCGGCGTCCCGTTGTGTTTAACGCGTTCATTTGACGCGTTATCGTGTGACTATCGCATGGTGCCGCCAGATTGAGAATGCTACGTTGACACAGCGTTGTTTTCCCACGATAGACTGCGATATACAAAGTTGCACTAAGCTAAATTTGCGATGGTTATCACACGTTCTTGAGAATATCCCCCTCACTGTGCACTTTCCAAACAGACTTTAGGGGAAACAACACTAGGAAGATGACCTGAGCTTAACAAACAAGGCGTGCCAACAGGACCGGAGCCAAAATCAGCCAAGGCAAAAACGCAGCACCCTTTCTCCTCTCTCTATCTTTTTCCATTCATCCAGTCCTTGCTCTGTTTCTCACACACACACTCTCTGACATCTCGCTCTCTCCTCTTCACTCTCGCTCCCTAATGAAGCACCCCTGCCTGCTGTAATTACCCTATGGGAGCTGGAGAAAGTGACATAGGCCCCAGAAGTGGTCCCAGTGTTTACAAACAAACCAGCCTCCAGCCCTCGGGGGAAATGCCAGCTAGGATAATTAACCACTCCGGCCCTGGGTGCCAAATAGGAGCTGCAAGCCACCCTTGTGGTGAGAGCTGGAAGGAGACAAATAAAATGTCGTCTTAGTGGCCTTGTTCAAAATGGCGTTTAATGCTCGCAGTGACATTGAACCAGCATTAAGACAGCCCAGATGGTCCTTTCAGACATACATACCTGGGGGATTTTTTACCACAGTGCCACAAATGGACACAGCCCCTATCGCTAACACAATGCCACTTGTCTCAACGTTATGGTGGCGATAGGGGTTTTGCCTTATTCAAAGGCGGCATTAAGCAGCTTAACGTGGCTTAACGCCTCCTTGTGAATAAGGCACCCTTTCACGCTATACTTAGCATGAAAGAGGCGGGCAATGGGTGTTGTGGGGGGGTACAACCGCAACACCCATCGATTTCGACGCTGCCCCATATTTACAAGGGTGGCATAAATATGGGGCAGAGCCAAAGTTAAGACCAGGGAAAACATGGTCTTACCCTGGCGCAAAGAGGAGAAATGTTTCATTTCTCCTCGTTTTTGCTGTTTCTATGTGTGCTGCATTTTGCAGCACACATAGAAACAGCAAAACGCTATTGATTGTTTATGTGCAAGAAGGTGTACCTTCCTGCGCATAAACAATCATTAAAAAATTATGCTTTGCAACTTCTGTGTGCTGCACATAGAAGTTTTAAAACGCCACTTCAGATTGTTTATGTGAAAGGAAGGGACAAGTTCCTGGACATAAACAATAATTTCCCTCAACTCAGGCACCCTTGTACTATGGTTCAAGGGTGCCTGCATTTGTGCAAGGCAGCTAAATTTGCACCAGCACAGGGGGAAATGCATGGGTGCATCGTATTCTCATAAATACGGTGCAGTCCTGCGTTTCAGAAGTGGCGGAGCGCGGCGTTAAGCCAAGGAGACTAACGCCACGCTCCGCCACTTCCTTGTAAATATACCCAATAGTTTGTTTCATATCCTCCTTTTTTGTGCTTCTCTCCCAAAAACGGGGAAGAGGGTATAGAATCTTCCAGCTAATACAATGTTTGATTTGCATAATTTAAGCATTTACAATTATTTACAAAACGTTACTAATGCATAAGTGTTGGAACAATTTACATTAGAGCTTTGTATCTTTTCTGGTGACTGCTTGTATTGTTATTTTGGAAAAATATTTGGGGGCATATTATCAAGGACGGCGTTACAATTATCGCCGGTTTAGCGGCAGAAAACTGCCGCTAAAGCGGCGATAATGGGTGTGATAATATGCCCTGGAGAATTCCAATAGGAGCCCATGTTCACGCCAGAACATGGACTTCTATTGGAATTCTCAAGGGCATATTATCAAGCCCATTATCGCCGCTTTAGCAATATGCCCCCAAGTCTTGGCGAAATTTTTATTACACAAATCAAATCTTTACCATAAGGTGAGAGGCCTATTTCACAGAGAGGAAGCCCATGATTGGGCGAAACACTTTGGCTGCGTGTATGCTTTTTCTGAAGAAAAACAGAATTAAAGAGAAAGACACAAGCAAAGGACCCAACCGTCTTATTGTTTTTTTTTCTCTGAATGTCTAATGCTTAACTCTACTGGTACACTTAAAAAAAAAAATCAAGGTTTATATAGCGCAAACTCGATCGCTTTACATGAGCACCAGTTGCGTTACAGACGGGCACATTCATTTTAGTATCCATGGGGAAATTAAGTGATTTGCCCAGAATGTTGAATGTCCCTGCCAAGGCTCGAACCCGGGTCCCCAGTTTCGAGTTCAACCACTCTAGCCATTAGGCCACATCCTCCCCAAGCCCCAGCCGCCACCGGATGCTCCAGTGGTGTATTAAAATTTCCAATATTTTCAAGGTTGTGCTAAGACAATTAGCGTGGCTTAACGCCACCTTGTAAATCTGCCCCTTTCCGCTGCAGTCCTCTGCGGCAAAGGGCCATGTAAAGAGTGATGCTGTGGGCGTTCCACCGCAACACTCATTGCTTTTTGATGCTGCCCCAGATTTACAAGGCTGAGGCAGCTCCAAAAAGATTAACAGGCATTAAAATGGAGATTCCAGGAGAAATCATTCATTTATCCTTGTTATTTGTTCTTTGCATGTGTGCTGCATTCTGCAACTTATGCATTCTGCAACTTATGGAACTCATTGCTCCACACGTCATATCTTCCAGGAATTTTATACTTCTGGGAGATTTCAATATACACAACGAAATCCAAGACAATCCAGAGGCTTCGTCTCTTTTGACAGAACTGTCTGCACTCAATCTTACCATAATAAATAAAGCCCCTACTCACCAAGCGGGACACACTTTGGACATAATACTAACTAACTCCCCGATATATCCTACGTAGCTACGCTCCCCCTGACATGGTCTGACCATTCTAAGGTCGAGTTCCGCATTAACAGTCCCAAAGCACAGCCGGTCCCCAAATGCTATCCAAATAAAAGCTACAGACACTGGCAGACAATCACACCAGCATGCTTTGAAGTCGCATTTTGTCCACCTCAACACTCAGAATCGGAAAATATAGAAAAATTCCTAGCCTCCTTTGATGCCAGCCTACTTGCAACCATAGACAGCTTAGCCCCTCTGAAACAATGCCCTACGAACACAAAACGACTCCAGGCACCCTGGTACTCGGCCTTCCTGCGGCTAGAAAAAGGTTTATGCAAAAAACTCGAATGCCTATGGTGGCGCTCATGAGACCCAACTGATACAGACAAATTTAAACATGCTTTAACTCACTACCACAGCAATTTAAAAAACGCAAGGAAAACACATCGAAACCACTCTTGAACAAGCAGGGAGCTCTCAGAAAAGTCTCTATCAGATCCTAAAAAGATTCACAAACCCTAAGGCCTGTGACATTGTATCTGCCCCATCCCAATTATTGTGCGACAACATTGCCAGCCAATCTAACTCAGAAAATTGACATGATCTATAATAAAATCACCTCCACGAAAGATCCTCAAACTAATCTTGAATTCGATCTCCCGCCTATCCTACCCATCTCTCGTTCGCTAGAGAACTTCCTGTCACTCACAACAGAAGATACAGAAGCCCTATTAAGGTGCGCAAAATCAGGATCCCCACTTGACCTCATACCTGCAAATATAGCCGCCACTCTGTCCAAACATCTAACCAACTCCATTTGCTCTATTCTAAATAGTTCCCTGAAGGAGGGGGCCCTCCCTCTGGATCGGGAAGCCGCGCAGATACTTCCAATTAGAAAAAATCCCAAAATTTCGACGGAAAATGTAACCAATTATTGACCCATCTCTCTTCTTCCCCTTCACACTAACATTTTAGAAAAACACATTAATAAACACCTTTCAGACTTCATCAAATCCACTAACTGCCTAGACCCCTCACAGTCAGGATTCCGTCCCAGATGCAGCACAGAATCCGCACTGGTGGCAGTCATGGACAACATCAGGATGCTGCTGGATAAGGGTCAAGCAGTGCTTTTGGTGCTGCATGACCTTTACGCCAAATTCAATACCATCTCTCACCAAACTCTACTCAGAAGATTGGGTGACATAGGCATCACAGGAAATGCACTGAATGGCTGTCTAACTTTCCGACAGAACACAGACCGTTAACCTAGGTCCATTTCATTCTAAGACCACCAAGGTGACCAAGGGAGTACCGCAGGGCTCATGTCTGAGCCCCACCTTGTTTAACATTTACGTTACTCCCTTGGCAAGACTGTTGAGGAAATTGGGATTTATCTCCATATCCTATGCGGATGACACCCAATTACTCCTCTCATTTGACAAATCCAACTCCAATACTCAGAACACCTTCGCGGAAGGAATGTAGACCATAGCGGAGTGGATGAAAAATCATTTTCTCCAACTCAATGCAGCTAAGTCGGAGATAATGCTATTTGGCAATGCCACTGTAAAATGGTCTCCTAGCTGGTGGGCAGAGGAATTGGGTCCTATCCCATGTCCAAAACAGGTGGTAAAAAACCTTGGAGTCCGATTGGACCACAAACTTACGCTGGGAGACCATGTCTCTTGCACCGTAAGAGCTTGCTTCCATAGCCTCAGCCTGCTCAGAAGAGTCTTCCCCTTCCTGCCACTATCTTCCAGGAAAACGCTGATCCAGGCGCTAATCTCAAGCCGCCTGGATTACTGTTACACGCTGCTGACCAATGCTCCCCCAAGAACTGCCTCCCTCTCTTTGCTTCAAAAACTACATTGGTTACCGATACAGAAAAGGATCAAATTTAAAATATGCTGTATGGCATACAAAGCCGTAAACAGATTAGGCCCCAGCTACCTAGATGATAAATGATAAATGTGTTCATTATGTGCCCTCCAGCCCCCTCCACTCCAGAGCCAAAGCCCTGCTGCAAGTCCCACGCTTTAAAAAAAAAAACACCAAGGTGGTAAGGCCTCCTACCATCTAGCCCCACACTACTGGAACGAACTCCCCTTTCACCTGCGTCAATGCACGGATTACCTGGCTTTCAGGAAACTGTTGAAAACCTCGCTGTTCTGATCAGCTCATCTAGGCGGTCCTAGCTCAGAGATACCCTTATGGGGTGATTTGTGCGCTCTATAGGCATATATAAATAAATAAATAAACAATGAGTACTCCAGGTGGTGCATCCTTAAGGTCATTAACTGCCAGTGTTTGTACAAATCAAATCTTGCATTATTACCATTTTTAATTTTGAATGTATTTTCTGTAATTTGCCACTTCCTGGTTATGCATTTTCACATAATATTTGCCAGTGGTGGAATGGTTTGGGCATATCTTGCTTGAACTGTGAAACTGTGCTGCAGCCGCTTTGAATTTGTTGTCAACTCCCAGCATCTCAAGTCACCTTTGACCTTGTGTATAATTCTCACTCAGTTGACTGACAAAATGAATTTCACATAATAACACATTTTTTGCAACATTTACATATATATCATGGGGAAAACAATTGCAATTCTGCACACCCATGAACAGTATGTAGATAGATAGATCTCATTGCACTGTGGAAAGGGTCAAACTGCCCCTTTCACCAATTGGACTATTAAAGTCTGACTATTGATCCTTTGGTAAAAATGGAAATATAGCACCGCATATGATCATCGCCCTTCCTCGTTCCCCAGCAAGTTATGGGTCCCTCTGCAGAAACCATACAACATTAGTTGATTCGCCTGTGGGAAGTAACAAGCTTACTGAAGCTGAGTTGTAAATGACACATCATATGCAGCAGCCTCTCGTTTGTTATGTATATTATGTGAATGTCACCCAGGGGGGGTACCTGGCACTGAGCAGGTGTGTGCCCCTAGCCTTGCCTATGGTAGGTTCATTAATGAAAAAAAAGATCTTGAGCTTCTTAAAGAATTCAAAAAGAGAGGATAAGGCCCTAATGTGGAGTGGTAGGTTGATCCAGGCTGTAGGAGAGATGTCGGAAAATGCCAGTCTCCCTGATCTGGTTCTGTGTATGTATGCTATCTGGGCGATAAGAGTCAAGTGGAGGTGTCTGGGTGGTTGGTGGAAGGAGATGTGACTGTTCAAGTTACGGAGTGCCTTGAATGTGTGTGTGATGAGTTTGAATTGAGCGCGTTTCTGCACCAGGATCCAGTGGAACTGCCTGAGGGGTGGTGTGGTATGAGTTCTGTGTGAAAGGTTGAGTCTGGTTCGAAGGTTTGAAATCGTCTAGTGAGTTGCTTGATGATCCCACCTTAGTGGGTGTTTCCCATGTCTCGTGACTAGGGTGCGAGTGACAGTTTTTCTAGTGTTTCTTGGGAGCCATTTGAATATATGCCTTATCATCTAAACGGTATGGAAGCATAATGCAGTGACAGCACTGACTTGTGCGACAATGTCCAGTTTGCTGTTGACGATTATTTTGAGGTTCCGGGTGTGGGTTCTGGGTGTGGGTAAGAGTTTGGCCAGCCACCAGTTGGGGTCCCATGGAGATGTGTTCTTGCCCAAGATCACTACGTCTGTCTTTCTGTTGCTGAGCTTGAGACAGTTGGCTTTCACGCAGGTAGCGACTTCAGTTATGCAGGCGCCAAACTTGTTTCTTGTGTTGGGGGTCTCATGCAAGAAGAAGAGTATGAGTTCCATGTCATCGATATAGGATATGTTGTTGGTGTCATGTGATGATTTTGACAAGGGGGATCATGAGGTAGTGATGAACTTTGAGGCATTCCGCATATGTGTTTGTAGGCTTCCAAGGAGTAAGGTGCCAGACTGACATCTTGTGTCTGATCCGTTAAGGAGATAGTCCTGCTGAGAGCGGGTCTTTGGATGTCAATTTCATGTAGGCGCCATGGGATGTGTGAACATGTCAAATACTGTAGAGAGTTTGAGAATAGGAACTACTATGTCTCCTCTTTCAAGGGTCATGTGGATGTCGTCTGTGGTGGTGATGAATGCTGTTTCTGTACTGTGGTTGGGCCTGAATCTGGACTGCATGGCGTTTAGAAGCTAGCGGTTGCTAAGATGGTCGGCGAGGCATTACTTGATTAGTTTCTGTAAGACCTTTGCTGGGTATGGTAGTAGGGAGATGGGTCTGTAGAAGGAAACCATGGCCGGGTCAGTGGATGGTTCTTGAGCAGGGGTGTTATGGTGGCATATTTCTAGGTATTTGGGAATGTGGCTGAGTTGATGGAGGCGTTGAGGATGGGTGTTAGTGGATTGCTGATTGGTAGTAGTCCTTTGGTGAAGGCATGCTGGGGGTAAGTGTCTGATGGGGCCTTCATGATAGCAGCAAATTTGATGGTGGTGATGCGGGCCACAAGGTCACGGTTTGTTCTTTGGCCATGATGGGCAGCTGAGTTGCAATAGTGACGGGGTCTGATTGGGGATCAAAGTTGCCATATAAGACAGTGAGTTTGTTACAAGAGACCACTGAGAGCTTGTTGTAGTGGTCTTGTGAGAGTGTGATGTTGCTGGAGGTGGTAGGAGGCGCAGTGAAATCTTTGAAAATGGCAAAGGCTTCCTTGCTGCTGTTAGTGCAGGCATTGAGCTTGGTGTTCAGTATCTGCTGACTGTAGTGTTTTAGGGCTGATTTGAAGATGTCTTCATCTGAAGTGTCTTGACTTATTCTTCATTTTGGCTCCAGTTGCTTGCTATGGCGTTTTGTCAGCCTGAGTTTTTCTGTGTACCATCTGGCTTGTAGTCGGGATCTTGAACTTGAGGGGAGCCATGGTGTCGGTATATGCAATTATCCAGCTAGCTTGATTTCTTTTGACTAGTTGCTGGTGTCCTCGGGCTGGTGCATGGAGAGAGCAGAAGCCCATACTTATCTGTAACGTCTTCCCAGCTGCAGCGTGAGGTTCCGGCGGTGGTAGGTCTGTGGTGGTTCAGGATGGGTATGCTAAAATTGACGAGGGTAGATTATCAAGGTCATGGTTGCTGGATTTTCAGCTATGATGTGGCTGATTGAGGAGAAATCGGGTCCATTAGTGTGGGTGGTTCAGTAACACGCTGGGTGAGCCAAGGTTTCCAAGGTTTTCTTGACGGGCCGTAGAGTGTGGGTCAGTGTGTTGTCCTAGGTGAAAGTTAAGGTCTCTGAGGAGGAGGAAGATGCTGGCGTTAATGATGAGGGGTGCAATTGTCGTGTAGTTCCTATAAAACCTATATAGGATCTGCATGTTTAGACAACACACACACTATAGGATTGGTGTCAGACTGATTCTAGACACCCCCGTCGGGTATGTTGGCCTGTGTACCAGCTACTCACAGTGCCATTAGAAACTCCTCTTACCAAGGAGAGAATAGTTCCTGGCAACTATCGAACATGGCAATTCTGATCCCTCAGAACCGTGGAAACAGTGCACTACTTTTTGCCCAGTCACTCGTGCTCACTTAGTCTCAGAGAGATACACAGGATAAACGGTATGGACGTTTTTCAATAAGCATTTATTGATCAATCGTTATTCTAATGTAAAATAGGTGTTCTGACACAACCATCAGACAGTAACATATATAAATGATTAGGAGCACTAAGAAAGTAAAAGGATGGTAGATTTCTACCATCTTGCTATAATCACGAATACAAGCAAGTACATAAAATAAATGACAATAAAATGCGTACTCCTACGATGCTGCCCTAACTAGATGTACCTGAGTGTACCTAGCATGTATGTAGGTGTTAAGCCAACAATCTCTCTAGGATAAAGTCAACCCGATTACCTGAAGTGAGAGACTGTGGGACCCCGTCTTGGTCTCGAGTTGGACACCCTGCAAGGGATGTTAGACCACTGCGAGCTGGAGTATCTGCATGCAGGAACCTCAGAGTCTTGCATCAGTGTGTCGGCAGGGAAATCCTGATCTCTCCTTGTTGCAGTAAGATGTGATGTTTATATACCCAAATGTCTCCCCGGGGGTTCTATCTTGCTGTGCCACTTGTCAGATTTAGGATGACGTTAGGAATGAACTTTATACATAGTTATTATACAGGAGATAGTAGTCCTGCTGAGTTTCCAAGTATCCTCATGCATAATGTATAAGGCTTTTACCACGGAAAATCCTGCATTCTGTGTGCAGTCTTATCTAGGTAAAAGGTCAGTCCTTAAGAAACGTTATGTGTATAATGTAGAGAAGAATATAGGTGAAGGGTTATGATGTTACCTGAGCCTATATTGTGGTACCTATATGGAATATAACAAAATGAAGTCTGTGATATCACTGTCCAAAGTGGTGTGGGATCCTTATGGTCTGTATACAAGAGTTCTGAGTAGAGAGAAGTTGGCTGTGATGGGTATCTTGAATGTGAGGTGTTCCAAGTAGCTGGTGTAAGTGTCCATGCAGTTGGTGAAACTGATGATATATTTGAATATGAATGTGACTCCAACACAGGGCTTGGGCTGACAGCCTTGCCTGGCAATCTTGTAGCCGGTGGGGATAACTGTAGCGATGTTCGGTGCATAGTTCGGGGTTAGCCAGGATTCCGTAAGGAAGAGCAAGTCATGGTTGTCCTCATGCAGTAAGTCCCATACCTTTGTGGAGTGTTTGGTGAGTGAGATTGTGTTGAGGGGCATGCCTGGGTGTGAGGCATGTTGTATGAGTGGTGTTTGGTCTCTGTGAGCATAAGCAGGTGGCTGGTTTGTGGTAGTGTGAGCTGGTGGGGTGGTGAATTATGTTGGTGTGGGAGTGGTGGTTGTAAGGTGTGAGAGAGCGCATGAGAACTTGTAGGAGGCGCATGTGAATGCACATCTGTAGTGTGTGGTGCAGTGCTGCAGCAGTGCAGCGAGCCGCTGCTGGGGTTGAGAGCATGTGGCAGGGTAGTGGTGGGTAGAGGTAGATCGAGGGTTCCTGCCATTGGGCACTGTAAAGGCACAGATTGGCTCAGACAGGGTTGCATTTGGTGCCTCTGCAGCGTGCCAGTGGCGCAGCTGTTGCATGCATCCACTGTACATCCGCGCTGCAGTCACCATTAAGTAGTTCCTGGGAGGGGGAGGAGCGCAGGGTGCCATGGGTGAAAAACCAGTTATGTCACTTGCGGTGCAGATGAAAGATGGGATGCAATTTGACACTATTGTCAAATGTTGCACAAAGGCCACTTAATAGCATTCTCACATCAATCTTGGCATAGTGATCATGAATACCAAGCCTTTAATGATGTAACATTCAGCAACAATGCAATGCAGAAAATATTCACACAGTCATCCCTCTTTGGTTGTATGTCACAACATCAATAAAAAATATTTTGATACAGAAATATTGTTGCCTAAACATTGACTACAATAATATCGACTTTCTATGCACACTTTGTGAAATATCATAATATCAACAAGATAAATATCAACCCAAAATACAAAAACAATAGCAACTACAAAAATATGTATTACCAAAATCTTTTTTTCACACAACAGAACAGAATATTAATAAATATCAACAGCATAAATACAGACACAAATATCAATAAGACATGTGAAGCAAGGAATCAACATATAGCTAAGAAAAAATAAGGAGAGGATGTACCCTTACGGCTAAAGCTTTTGACCTTGTAGCGGGGGGACCGGGTTCGAGTCTCGGCAAGGACGCTCATCATCCTGTGGTTCTGGGCAAATCACGTAATCTCCCTTCGCCTAACAAAAATGAATGTGTCCATGCGCTATATAAAACTTAAAAAAATATATTGATATATATTTATATAACAAGCTTATAAAAACAAACATTGCTAAGAATCCAAAATATTTACCAAACCAATCACATTCAAAACTACAATGGTTAACAAAGAAAATCACAATTTATAAGAGTGGTGTATCAATTGAACAGACACCAAACAGTCATAGCTAGCTAACAGAGAGCAGCTATTTGAAATCATACAAAGGTGCCGATCACGATCCGGTAAAAACCGGGTACGAACCGTCGGACGGAGCATATTCTCCGTCCGACGCGTACCCGGTCGTCAATTTCTACAAACAAGGAATTACGAATCGCACGGGTACACCATGACCGTACGATTCGTAAAAAAGTCCGACCGAACAAAAAAACACCTACCAATGCGATCCGGGAAAGTGCCGACCTGACGTCGGGACGCTCGCAGCCAGCCATTCACGACCCAGGAATCACGATTCGCACCGACGTCACCCCGCACGGTGAATATTTTGCGGCAGCCAAAAACTGCCGGGAAATCAGGACGACGCGAACAAGGACCACCAGTACGCGACGGACAGACGACGACGCGAACAAGGAGGACCAGTACGTGACGGACACACAGGACGACGCCACCAAGGAGGACCCGTACGCGACAGGACGACGCGATTGGAGTACCAGTACGCGACGGACAGACATGGACCCGAACCTACGAGTCATCCCTGCCCTCATAGCAGTCCACCTGCTCTACAGGCACCGACGCAGATGCCGCAGAAGGTCAGAATAACTAAGGGAGGGGGGAAAGTGGGGTGGGGTGGGGGTGGCACGACCAGGGCAGACCACAAAACAACCACATAAGTCACACATGGCCTGGACATACCTGACTCCCATGCCCTGGTCACCACGAGGGGGTGGGGGTGTGTCCTGATAAGCCAGCGACCGCCACAACGGAAGTCCGTCACCACGCGAACCGGCAACACAACCAGACAGGTACGTCCCGTACCCACGCCTCAAGAGCGTGGGTACGAGTCGTACCACGCCCACACACACGTCACGCCAACAATGGCGGGACGGATCGTACCCACGTGGCAAAGGCCTGGGTACGGCCCGCACAAGCATCACATAGCGTGGGGACGGATATGTACGGACCCTACCCCCACCCGCGTATGCATGGAGCGTACCCCCACCCCAACAGTGTAAGTACGACTCGAACCCTCACCCGCGGACGTACGGACCGTACCCCCCATGCCAACAGTGGAAGTACGACCCGTACCCCCACCCGCGTATGCATGGAGCGTACCCCCCATGCCAACAGTGTAAGTACGACCCGTACCCCCACCCGCGTATGCATGGAGCGTACCCCCCATGCCAACAGTGTAAGTACGAACCGTACCCCCACCCGCGTATGCATGGAGCGTACCCCCCACCCCAACAGTGTAAGTACGACTCGAACCCTCACCCGCGGACGTACGGACCCTACCCCCACCCCCACCAGTGTAAGTACGACCCGTACCCCCACCCGCGTATGCATGGAGCGTACCCCCCATGCCAACAGTGTAAGTACGACCCGTACCCTCACCCGCGTATGCATGGAGCGTAACCCCCATGCCAACAGTGTAAGTACGACCCGTACCCCCACCCGCGTATGCATGGAGCGTGCCCCCCACCCCATCAGTGTAAGTACGACTCGAACCCTCACCCGCGGACGTACGGACCATACCCCCACCCCCACCAGTGTAAGTACGAGCCGTACCCCCACCCGCGTATGCAAGGAGCGTACCCCCCACCCCAACAGTGTAAGTACGACTCGAACCCTCACCCGCGGACGTACGGACCGTACCCCCACCCCCACCAGTGTAAGTACGACCCGTACCCCCACCCGCGTATGCAAGGAGCGTACCCCCCACCCCAACAGTGTAAGTACGACTCGAACCCTCACCCGCGGACGTACGGACCGTACCCCCACCCCCACCAGTGTAAGTACAACCCGTACCCCCACCCGCGTATGCATGGAGCGTACCCCCCATGCCAACAGTGTAAGTACGACCCGTACCCTCACCTCGAATGCATGGAGCGCACCCACACCGTGTATGTCCCAAGCGTACATATCCAGAAATTGGAGGTGTGTGTGCAGAGTCCTCCCAGCAGTGCCCAGAGACAGGAGGGTGTGTGCAGAGTCCTCCCAGCAGTGCCCTGAGACAGGAGGGGTGGGTGCAGAGTCCTCCCAGCAGTGTCCAGACCCAGGAGGGGTGTGTGCAGAGTCCCCCCAGCAGTGTCCAGACCCAGGAGGGGTGTGTGCAGAGTCCTCCCAGCAGTGCCCAGAGACAGGAGGGGTGGGTGTGGAGTCCTCCCAGCAGTGCCCTGAGACAGGAGGGGTGGGTGCAGAGTCCTCCCAGCAGTGCCCTGAGACAGGAGGGGTGGGTGTGGAGTCCTCCCAGCAGTGTCCAGACCCAGGAGGGGTGTGTGCAGAGTCCTCCCAGCAGTGCCCTGAGACAGGAGGGGTGGGTGCAGAGTCCTCCCAGCAGTGTCCAGACCCAGGAGGGGTGTGTGCAGAGTCCCCCCAGCAGTGTCCAGACCCAGGAGGGGTGTGTGCAGAGTCCTCCCAGCAGTGCCCAGAGACAGGAGGTGTGTGTGCAGAGCCCTCCCAGCAGTGCCCTGAGACAGGAGGGGTGGGTGTGGAGTCCTCCCAGCAGTGCCCTGAGACAGGAGGGGTGGGTGTGGAGTCCTCCCAGCAGTGCCCTGAGACAGGAGGGGTGGGTGTGGAGTCCTCCCAGCAGTGCCCTGAGACAGGAGGGGTGGGTGCAGAGTCCTCCCAGCAGTGCCCTGAGACAGGAGGGGTGGGTGTGGAGTCCTCCCAGCAGTGCCCTGAGACAGGAGGGGTGGGTGCAGAGTCCTCCCAGCAGTGCCCTGAGACAGGAGGGGTGGGTGTGGAGTCCTCCCAGCAATGTCCAGACCCAGGAGGGGTGTGTGCAGAGTCCTCCCAGCAGTGCCCTGAGACAGGAGGGGTGGGTGCAGAGTCCTCCCAGCAGTGTCCAGACCCAGGAGGGGTGTGTGCAGAGTCCCCCCAGCAGTGTCCAGACCCAGGAGGGGTGTGTGCAGAGTCCTCCCAGCAGTGCCCAGAGACAGGAGGTGTGTGTGCAGAGCCCTCCCAGCAGTGCCCTGAGACAGGAGGGGTGGGTGTGGAGTCCTCCCAGCAGTGCCCTGAGACAGGAGGGGTGGGTGTGGAGTCCTCCCAGCAGTGCCCTGAGACAGGAGGGGTGGGTGTGGAGTCCTCCCAGCAGTGCCCTGAGACAGGAGGGGTGGGTGCAGAGTCCTCCCAGCAGTGCCCTGAGACAGGAGGGGTGGGTGTGGAGTCCTCCCAGCAGTGCCCTGAGACAGGAGGGGTGGGTGCAGAGTCCTCCCAGCAGTGCCCTGAGACAGGAGGGGTGGGTGTGGAGTCCTCCCAGCAGTGCCCTGAGACAGGAGGGGTGGGTGCCCATCACTCCCAGCAGTGCCCTGATACAGGAGGGGTGTAACACATGTGTGTGAGGCCAGAATTATCCACATGCATACTGGCTACAAGGGAACATGTCCCCATGAACTCATGTCAACAGACTCCACACACAAGTACAGTGATCACCAAGGATGCCACGATTGTCGCAGGTGGAGACATGGCCCTGCATGCATGGCCAAAGTAGAAGGGCTCCGTCACACACACAGCTCATGTAGACACAGTTCTGCGCTAAACATTGGGAACACCCTGCAGGGAAGAAAGCTGGGTACACAGAGGAAGGAATACACCCTGGGACAAGTGCACCATGCAGTAACTGCTTACATGAACAAAGAAAGTTAGCCAACACCTTGTGATGGCACACAGATCACAGGGTCCCACCAATGAGCAGTACACTACTACACATCCCACACACCCAAACCCTTACACACCACCCAAAACCATGTAGCAGCCCCACCAACACCAATACCAGCATAGCAGTAGTGTGATAATGAAAACAAAATTAAGCTTTATTCAGCATGAGCACAATGTCCGTGGATCGCAGGCAGTTCAATCTTCACAAAGCCCATAGGGCAGTCAATGATTCTCAGCTGGATGGGGGACACAGTGGGATGCGTGTCCCCTACATTGCCTGCACAGTCAAATGGCATCGTCTTCCACACTGGTGAGGGCATCAGGGGGGGGGGAAGCAACAGGCACCGCAGGGACATCAGGGCAAAGGGGCGGCGTTGTGGGTGCAGGGATGGAGGACTCCACCACAGGGGGTGGGTCAGTGCCAAAGGCGGAGGCCAGGATGGCACTACACACCTTTGCAAGGTCCTCCAGGGAGTCCCCTGCACCCGAAGGGACCTCAGGCCCCAAGGAGGGGGGGGGGGTCAGAGGGATGGGTCGCAGCGCCACCGGGGGAGGGTGGAGACAGGGGGGGAGACTCAACCACCCTGACCGGGGACCTCCTTGACCGCTTGCGTGGTGGTGTAACTGTGGGGCTCAGGGACAGAGCGGCCATGAAGGTGTCCTTGGGGGAGATGTGGCCAGGAGAGCTGAGGGGAGGGGATTTGGAGGGAGTGGACTGGGTGGAATGCGGACTCCCACTATGGCTGCGTGTCACACGTTTGCCCCCCGACCCAGTGGGTGTGCCTACCTCACCCTGTGTGTGCGTGTCAGGAGGAGTGCGGTGGACCTTCCCTGCTGGTGTGGTGCCCGTGTCCGTTGATGTGGGTGCATGCCGACGTCTGGGTGTACGTGTGACAGGCATGGGAGTGGGAAGTGTGGATGGGGCAGGGGTAGGTGGGGGGAGGTCGCGCTGCAGGAGACCCACTGCTGCAGTCAGTGTGGAGTCGATGGACCTCAGCAAGTTGCGTTGGTCAGCCTGCGATGAATGAATGCCCTCCAAGAAAGCCTCGATGTTGGTGAGGGTTTTGCCGTGGGCATGGAGGACATTAAGGATCGCAGCCTGACCAACCTGCAGTTGCCGCTGGATGTCCACAGACTCTGCATTGGCGGCAGCAGTGGAGACAGGGGCAGGGGGTGCGGTGCCTGGCAGGAAGGAGACATGCTGTGACCGGGCACGCTGGGAAGGGACACGAGCAAGTGGGAGGCGGCTGGTGGAAACTGAGGGGGCGGTGCGAGGTGTTGTTCCGCTGTCAGCTGCTGGTGCAGCCTCCGCCCACTCGGAGACATCGTCCCCGGACCTGTCAGCTTCGTAGTCTGATGTGCCAGTCGACAGGTCCTCGGCCACACTCTCCTCCGCCTCTGTACCACTCGATGTGCCAGACCCGATGTCACGGCTGGCACTGGTGCTCGGTCCCTCCGCCTGGTCTGTGTCCATGTCTCCCTCTGTGTCCCCCGACGATGCTGTGGGCAGGGTGGAGAGACAGAAATAATCAGACATCTGTACACATCTGTCACATGAGTCCAATCCACATAGGTAACATTGCATGGCCTGAAAAGGAAGATCCCTAACATCTACTGAACAGGGTACCGATGTAGGGCATGAAACACACAGTTGGTTGAGCCACCATGCCACTGAAATACCATGGAGAGCATGAGACAATAGCTAAACACAGGAAAAGGAGTCTGACATAGCACCCAGGCCCTGGGGACAATCCAGCACTGCATCTGCACCACACAGCGTTGGCGAAAATACCGATGACCAGGGACCATATCCATGAACTTGAGACACATGCTGCATAGGTAATGCTGAAAACATGCACAACATGACTCGGTCACTGCACATTGCGTGTGTGTCCAGACACATCACACACTGCCCAGACCCAGCAAGTGGTAATCAGGATTTAACACATAGGCATTGCCCGCCCCAACAAGACCCTACACGAGGCAAATTGTTGAGACACAGGTGGCACCAACATCTCATAGTCTGGGTGATACACACAGGGGCAGGCAAAAAGCGAGATTGAACGCCAAACAGCCAAGGTGCGCCTGTACAAATAATGTGGTACCAGTGCCCATCCTCAGATGAGTATAGCAAGACACACAGGCACTGGCAACTGTGAGTATGAAGAAGGACAATCAGGTCAGGCTGCACAGTGGACACCTGTACAAAATAGCACGTCTATATACATGGTGACAGGGGACAATGGCAGAGAGCACAACTTACGCTGTAGACACTGACAGTGGCCACGTTTATGATGACACATACACCACTGAGGAAAAGGTGCCCCAGGGGACAGTAGTGGGCACGCAACTACATGCTACTGAATGGTAATGACTGCAACACACGTCACCATCCCTGCACTATGTGTATCGCACACTCATGCACATCATGTCACAGGCCACTACATGGGACATGCGCGCTGTAAGGCATGACACATGAGAGACCAACTCCCATGTCTGGAGTCAGCATCAGTGCCAACTGATATGGAACCCACATGCAGTGAACTTGACAGTGCACAGGCAATGTCCCACAACCTGTTACACACCACCCCCACACATGATGCTACAGACATTGTTCCCGTGGACAAAGCGCCAGCCTACATTACCCTGTGGAGGAGTGACTACACACAGACCAGGGAACACATTGCAAGGAGGGGAAGGGTGGCAGGGGCACAGCGCTATACTGGGGCAAACAGGATCTGCACAGCACCTTTAAACCCTGCCAGTGAATTCATGCTACTGTGCCCTTACAAATGCCGGTGACACACAACAAACACACATGTACCTACCCCCTTCCGGCTGCTGCATCGCCTGTAAGCGCCTCTCCAGGTCTGGAAAGACCACCGGCAGCACACGCCTGTGGAGGTGGCTCAGACGGCGGCGGCCGCGGTTCTTGTGGCTCTCAGGTGAGTCCCCCAGCAGGAGCCGTGCAATCCTCCGCGTCCAGCACCGGATATCCTGCCAGCGTTTCCTCACCTGGGGCAGGCTCCGCCTCCGACCATCCACACGCCTCACGGCACTGACGGCGGTCAGCCAGATCTGCTCCTTGGCAGTGGCGCCTACCTGTGAGGTAGAACAAGTGACACCACATCAATACACCAGCCACATGTCACAGAGAGACATATGGGTACAAATTAGCTGGTTACAACAAGGCATGTCATGCAGCCAACGCATTGCACCTTTGTCATAGGGACATCATCCCCTGGTGAGGGGAAAAAGCACTACGTGCCACAGTGGGTACACAGGTGGAATGATGGCAATGTCACAATCAATGATCAAGGCTCACACTGTGCATCACACCCACCCCTCCTGTCTCAGGGCACTGCTGTTAGTGATAGGCACACACCCCTCCTGTCTCAGGGCACTGCTGGGAGCACACTGTACCCACCCCTCCTGTTTCAGGGCACTGCTGGGAGCACTCTGTACCCACCCCTCCTGTCTCAGGGCACTGCTGTTAGTGATAGGCCCCCACCCCTCCTGTCTCAGGGCACTGCTGTGAGTGATAGGCCCCCACCCCTCCTGTCTCAGGGCACTGCTGGGAGACATCAGGCACCCCCCCCTGGGACCCCCCCGACAGTACATGGCATGTGTGTTACACCTGGACGCAATGGCAGAAGTCACAGTCACAACATAGGGACAGTCTGTGGCAGTGGCCTATGCACTCACCTGATACCCTGGTCGCCCATACAGCATGGGGTACTGTGGGAGGATCACATCCAGCAGAGCCATGTTCTCCTCCAGGGTGAATGGCTGTGTCCTCTCCACAGCCCTTGACATGGTTCCAGGGAATCAGTAGCAGCAGCTGGGTCGACGAATGCAAAGATGTGCAGGCAAGTGCTCCCTCATGGGACCTGGCTGCCTTATATGTGCCCTTCTGCCCAGTCTCATGCACAGGAGTACAGAGAGATTGGTCACTCACATTTGCATCCTATGTTTCCACCAATCCCTACAAACCTAGCAGTCTGTGTGTTCTCTATCGGTTTCATTCTCCTGCATGATGTCAGCCCCACAAACACATTGCAACAAAGTAGACAAATTCCAACTGACTTCTGCTGTGCACCTTCCAGAACAATTTCGAATTTTGAACTTGGTCTCCATGACAACCAGCATGCATGTAGGCCTTAATACTTGTCCCCTATGTAATTTGGAGCATCACACACAGGTACGGTGCGTGTGGGGGCCCTAGGGCACCCCAAATGCATGGCAACGGCCCGTACATGCATGCCTACCCTCTCCATCACTATGGGTCTGCACGCGTATGCGTACCCGTAGTGGTACGGACCGTACACTCGCATCTACGCTCACTATCACTATGGGTCTGCACGCGTATGCGTACCCGTAGTGGTACGGACCGTACACTTGCATCTACGCTCACTATCACTATGGGTCTGCACGCGTATGCGTACCCGTAGTGGTACGGACCGTACACTCGCATCTACGCTCTCCATCACTATGGGTCTGCACGCGTATGCGTACTCGTAGTGATAGTGAGCGTAGATGCGAGTGTACGGTCCGTACCACTACGGGTACGCATACGCGTGCAGACCCATAGTGATAGTGAGCGTAGATGCGAGTGTACGGTCCGTACCACTACGGGTACGCATACGCGTGCAGACCCATAGTGATAGTGAGCGTAGATGCGAGTGTACGGTCCGTACCACTACGGGTACGCATACGCGTGCAGACCCATAGTGATAGTGAGCGTAGATGCGAGTGTACGGTCCGTACCACTACGGGTACGCATACGCGTGCAGACCCATGGTGATAGTGAGCGTAGATGCGAGTGTACGGTCCGTACCACTACGGGTACGCATACGCGTGCAGACCCATAGTGATAGTGAGCGTAGATGCGAGTGTACGGTCCGTACCACTACGGGTACGCATACGCGTGCAGACCCATAGTGATAGTGAGCGTAGATGCGAGTGTACGGTCCGTACCACTACGGGTACGCATACGCGTGCAGACCCATAGTGATAGGGCCGTACACTCGCATCTACGCTCTCTATCACTATGGGTCTGCACGCGTATGCGTACTCGTAGTGGTACGGACCGTACACTCACATTTACGCTCTCCAACACTATGGGTCTGCACGCGTATGCGTACCCGTAGTGACACGGACCGTACACTTGCATCTACGCTCGCCATCACGATGGGTACACATACGGCAGCACTCCCACAGTGATTTGGGAACATGCACAGGCCCTCTCAGCAGCAGTACGGCGGATTTTACACATCACTGTGGTGATAGGCGACACACATGTAGGAATAGGGCGGACATACTTGTCCATGGATGGACATACTTGTCCAGGAATGGACATCAAGGCATCGTCTGTGCATTACCACATGTGTGGGGCACAGGTGTCACAGGCTGTGATGTGGAACATGCCTCCTGAGTGGAGAAGGCACCAGATGTATGATGAGATGTGTACATGTGTACTGTGTGAGGGTGCAATGTGTGCCAGGCATGCCCTTGACTCCTTTGACATGTGTGCATGTGGGACTGCGCACTTGGGGTGAGCGTCACTGGCATGGCACCGACACCAACACACGGAAGTGTCCCATGATGCCAGGTACAGGGGTCATGACACATGACTTATCACTACCCACAGTGCACAATGTGACTATGCCATATATGTGTCCGGGATTTACATCAGGTTGATGTTGTAGCACCCTCAAAGCTGCAGCCGTTGCAGCAACCAACATGTGGCTGTGTGTAGATTGTCATTGCACACTGTTCCCAACACCATGCCACATGTGTTCTCGGATGTGAGGTGCACATGTATGCAAGGGACACGGAGTAGCGTGACAAGGCCATGTCAGCAAACTCACAAGGAATGTGTGGTGAGTCATGACATGTGCACCTTCATGGCAAGGTGTGTGGGCTGGACTAGTGTAATGTCATGTGACCTGTGGCTCAAGTGTTCCGCTGCCAGTCTCTGCAATCGGCATCACACTTCTGCTGATGTGTGGGTGTATGTCACTCCTGTCTTGCGTCGGGCAGTGCACTTGCACTGGGACACAGCTATTTCCATGGCGTGGCATGGGGAGGTTCTCAATCACCGTGTGTAGCTGGGTCTTGGAAGGAGTGTCACCTTGCATCCATACGTGTCCTGGGCATGTAGCACATGCCTGACTCCCTATGTGGCATGTGTGTATTGCCAGATTTACATGTGCTCAGTAGACATGAGTTGTTCTCGTAGTGCACTCACTCTTCCTTGTCACTTCCAAATTACTGCAGAGCGCCTCCTGTTGCCCGAAGAATTCCAGACTTGGCCACCATGCAGGAGAATGACAGGATCCGGCTCTACCGCTTCACCCAACCGTTGATTCTGGAGCTGACGGCGAGACTGGCACCACACCTGCAACCGCAGCACAGGTATCCTACGGCACTGACACCCCAGCTGAAGGTAATGGCTGCCCTACATTTCCTTGCCACGGGTACCTTCCAAAATACCATAGCTCATGTTGGTGGCATGTCCCAGAGCATGTTCAGCGGTGTGCTGCATGATTTCTTGGAGGCCATGTTGATTCACCTGGATGACTTCATCAAGTTCCCAACCCCTGAACAGATGACTGAGGTCAAGCGTGGTTTCTATGCCCTGGGAGGGATGCCCCATGTCATTGGGTCCATAGATGGGACACATGTAGGTTTGGTACCACCACACGCACGGGAGGTGGCGTACCGCAATCGGAAGCACTACCACTCCATCAATGCCCTTGTGGTGTGTCTGTCCAACATGGTGATTTCACATGTCTGTGCTCGTTTCCCAGGATCAGCACACGATGCCTACATCATGAGGCGTAGCGGGATGCCTGATATGATGATGCAGCTGCGCAACGAACGAGCATGTGTTGTTGGTGGGTACAGTCTGTCTGTCCTGTATTCTGTTTGGCCGAGCAGCACTACCGCTTCGCCAGTTCTAACGATATCCATGTGCTTTCCATTTAGGGGACGCTGGCTATCCCAACATGCCTTGGCTGCTGACACCTCTCCGCAACCCCATCACGCCGGCCCAGCTCCGCTACAACACCGCCCATGGCCGGACAAGGCGAGTGATAGAGAGGACGTTTGGCATGCTGAAGAGCCGATTCCGGTGCCTCCACAAGACCGGCGGCGCACTCCCATATGCCCCGGCAAAGGTTTGCAAGATCTTCATGGTCTGCTGCATGCTGCACAACATGGCAGTTGAAAGAGCTGTGCCACTCATCCTGAATCAACATGACGAGGACCATCCACCCGTGGAGGACGAAGGGCTTGGCAATGGGGCTAGTGATGTGGAGGATGTGGAGCCGCAAGAGGACATCCGGACTCGGCTCATACGCGACTTCTTTGCTTAGTGGTGAGTACCAGTGTCTGAGTGTGCACGCCTTGGTCCCCGTGTGGCATGTGTTGTGATGTGTGTGTCCACCTGCATGTATGGCACGTGAGTCAGAGGTGTGTGTGGGTGTGTCACTGGAGTGATGGTGGCAGTGATGGTAGTATTTCCCCAGTCATAATTGTGACCTAGCATGTTGTCATCCATACATGTGTCGAGTCAATGCACATGCAAGTGGCTGTGCTTTTTGTGGCTGACTTCTTGTGTGTCTCTCTTCCCCAGGTACCTGCGCATGCCATCTGCTGGTTGCATTGTTGTGGCACTGCTATTCCTCATGGACATGGCATCGTGGGCTGACTCAGCGTTACAGGCACGGACACGTTTGGAAGTCTCCATGGGGTAAGGGATGCATCTGGGGTGTATTGGGTGTGGCAGTTGTTCACGATGTGTGCACACTGCCCAGGTCGGGGTTTGGTTCCTCTGCAGTCATGTGGCATCCCCATGGGACACGACATGCAGCTGGGTACACCAGAATAGATGGGCTGCCTGGTTGTCAGTCATCAGTGATGGGATGGTGGATTGTGATGATGGCATCAATGTGTGTGACACTGCCCTCGGACACATACGGTTGACATTGGCTTGACATGGCGTGGGACTTCCACATCAGCGGATCTATGGTGTATGGCAGGCTCTCCGTGTGCAGCTGTGGGTATTTAGCTGTTAGCCGACGCTTGTGTGCCAGTACCATGGCTATCACGCATTTGTGCTGCAGAAGGGGGGTGCCAGTGTTTGAGCCACATGTTACTCCACATGATGTGTTCATGTGTACTTCAAGTTGCCTCTGCAATCCCAAAAACATGACTATTAAAGGTGTCCCTATGCCTCCAAGGTGCCTCTGCTCAGTCAATGCTGGTGTGTTGGCACGGTGCATCCTGCATGTCTGGCATGGTATTCCCAGATTGTGGCTATGTGTCAATGTGTCGAGTGGCAAGATGCAAGCTGTGTGTGTGTGCTGAGACTGTGTATTGGGCATGATGTCCATGACTGTGTGGGTAGTGTGACATGTGCCATCCCCATGCATCCAACGTTGTCCAGGCCCCCATTCTCTGCATCCACCGGACTCAAGCTTGCAGGACATGGTTCTGCCACCTGTCTACACGTACCTGGGTGCCCCCCAGGACACGGGCCAGGTTCCCTGACCTCTGCGCATGACTGTTGCTGTACTCAATGTGTCTGTCAGCACGGTTGTTCGGCCACCCCCTCAGCTGGTTCTGCACATCACGGGTGTGTATGGTGCTCCATGTCTGTCTTGCCTAATGAACTGTGACCCATGTGTCCTGTGCCAGACTCAGGCCCCAGGGTGTGGATGGTTGAAGTGAACAGATGACTCAGGCATGTTTAGACTGTACAAGACACATGTTAGGTAATAATGCTACCAGCAGGCATCTACTCTTAATAGTGTGATTTATTAGGGGGGGGGGGGGACAAAGTGGGGGGCTTTCCGGGATTAGGGAATCCAAAGTTCAGTAGGGGAGTTGGTGTCCTTGCCATTGGAAATCCTCAGAGTCCATGCCACAGTCTTTGTCAACATTGGTCAGCCAGTGACCAGCAGGGCCATGTGGCAGAGAATGTCTCTTGATGCTGTGATGCTGTTGCTCCAGTGGGCCAGGTGCCAGGCCAGGTGTCCTGGGAGATGGTGATGTAGCAGCCACCCTCACGGTCCTTTCCGTGGACGACCCGGCTTCCTGCGGGGAACCTCAGCAGCAGGCCGTGACGACGTCTGGGATGCTCCGTCGGATGTTTCCTCCTCCTCCTCATGATCCCTCCCTGTGGGTGGTGATGTTCTCCGCCTTCTGGCACAGGGAGGGTCGGCCATGGTGTCGGCCATCCGACGGAGTTCAGCGTGAATCCCCTGGGACGCCGTCACTTGCTCAGCCTGTCTGTCCTCCATCCTCCGTTGGTGTAGCTGTAGACAGGCTATTAGCTCCGCATGTTGCTGGGCCTGCTGGACCTTGATCCCCTCGAGGACGGACACAACCTGGGCCATGCCCGTGGTGTCCTGCCGGTATGAGTCCAGGATGTTACGGACATGTGAAAATACCGGATCCCCAGCCAACTGGTCAGGCTCGCGCCTCCGCCGTCCTCCACTCCCACCACCCCTGCCCACTTGCGTCTGGCCTGCACTTGTGGGCACATCGGGTCTCCGGGACCCCTGAGGGGTGGCATTGGCGTTGTCGCCTGCCTCCTCCTGGGTGCCCGGGACACCGTGTCCCTCCTGGCGAGCCTGGCTGCATTGTGGTGTTGGGGCAGGGATCCTGGGTGTCTCCTGGGATGTGGCAGGAGTGGGGGTGGTGGTTGGCACGGTTGTACCTGACGCAGGTGCTGCAGGTGGTTGGACACCAGAGGGGCCAGGTCGGTCGGGGTCGTCCGCAGAGTGGTGAGAGTGGTCGCTGCCGGTGGGATCGGTCTCCTGCAGATCCGGGTCCTGTGAGTGTTCCCCCCCAGTGTTGGGGGGTGCAGCACGACGTTGACCTGTGTGTGAGAGAGAAAATGTTAATTTTGATCCATGCAACATCCATGTTTCATCCGTTACAAAGTTGGCACATTTCCTCTTGGAATTAGGATCTGTCTTGCATTCCACTCACAGTGCACTTGTGCATGTGTGTGTCCCTTGGGCACCAATTTGGCCCCTTTAACTATGTGTGGCACAGTCTTACTTGCTGCGTCAAGTGTGACTGCAGTCAGCAGTGGAGTGTGCATGTGTGCCGAGCTATGCATTTGCGCCTTCCTTGTAGCACTGTACATGTGCACATGGAGTGGATCCACACACTCATATGATGCAGGTGGCTGTCCTTGTGCTCGTGTACAGGTTGTGACATGGCCCTGCGTTTTGCCATGATGAAGAGGGGGGGTTCTGGCACTGGCCACCCTTGTCTACATGCACGCAGTCCACCTGCTGACGAGCAGACATTCCCACACACCACAGGACTGATTTGCTCTCCCTGTGTCTCCCTCCTTCTCTGTCCCCCTCTCCCTCCCTCTCTGTCCCCCTCTCCCTCCCTCTGTGTCCCCCTCTCCCTCCCTCTCTGTCCCCCTCTCCCTCCCTCTGTGTGTCAGCCTCCTCCCTCTGTCCATCTTCCTGTGTCTCCCTCCCTCTGTGTCCCCCTCTCCCTCCCTCTGTGTGTCAGCCTCCTCCCTCTGTCCATCTTCCTGTGTCTCCCTCCCTCTGTGTCCCCCTCTCCCTCCCTCTGTGTGTCAGCCTCCTCCCTCTGTCCATCTTCCTGTGTCTCCCTCCCTCTGTGTCCCCCTCTCCCTCCCTCTGTGTGTCAGCCTCCTCCCTCTGTCCATCTTCCTGTGTCTCCCTCCCTCTCTGTCCCCCTCTCCCTCCCTCTCTGTCCCCCTCTCCCTCCCTCTGTGTGTCAGCCTCCTCCCTCTGTCCGTCTCCCTCCCTCTCAGTCCCCCTCTCCCTCCCTCTGTGTCCCCCTCTCCCTCCCTCTCTGTCCCCCTCTCCCTCCCTCTGTGTGTCAGCCTCCTCCCTCTGTCCGTCTCCCTCCCTCTCAGTCCCCCTCTCCCTCCCTCTGTGTCCCCCTCTCCCTCCCTCCGTGTGTCACCCTCTGTCACCTTGGCCCAGCTTCCTGGGCACACACTGTTAGCAGATCTTTGAGTGGCCCTTGGCCTGTTGATGTGAGTTTGTTTCTGATCTCCAGGCACCCATTTTGTCTGCTGTGTGTCTGTGCGCTGCTGCTGTGGTGGTGTGTGCTGCCACTCTTTCACACTGTTGGCTGTTCATTAGCTGCTGGCATGTGCAAAACAGTGCCTTCACCCCCATGTGTTGATGCAAGGCATCCGCCATTTGCTGGCAAGTCATTCCTGTGTTGGGACACAGTGTTTGTCTGGCTGTGACCTAGGCCATATGGGCAGAGGGCATTGTTGTCTGCTTTGGAGTCGCACTATGTGATTCTTGGTGCCCAGCCTCCCGCCATCCGGGTTACCGTGTCATGTGTTGTTGTCTTCTGTGGCCTGTGACTTGACATTGTCCAGCTGGGTGCATGGGGCATGGTGGCAGCAGTGGCATGTGCCTGCTCATGGAGTGTGGTTGAGTAATGCGATGGCTTGTGGTGGTTGCGTGCCTGTTATTAATTTTGGTTGTGGTTGCAGTTCCCCCCATGTGAGGTGCGTTGTTTGTGTACTCACCCGGGTCTCGGAGTCCTTCTACTCCTTCAACTGCCTCCACCGGCAGTATGGCCATCACCCTCTCCTGGCCTGGTCGTGTTCCTCCTGTCTCTTGGCTCTGACCCTCCTCCGCAGATCGTACCACCTGTTCTGGCAATCCTGCTTGGTCCTCCTGGTGTCCGCAACAGCATTCACAGCATCGACGATGGTCTGCCACATGGCTGTTTTGGCTGCCTGGCTGGTGCTTCTGACCAATGTTCCAAAGATCTGTGGCTCGACTCTGAGGATTTGATCAACAAGGACCTCCAACTCTCGGTGACTGAACTTTGGATTCTTGGTAGTGGGCATGGTGAGGGGTGTGGGTGGGGATGGTGTGGGTGTGGGGGGTGTGTGGATGTTGGGGGGGGTGTGGATGGTTGTGTGTGTGTGTGAATGTGATGAGAGGGTGTTTGTGAGGGTGGTCGTGTGAAGGTGTGCAAGTGTAAGATGTGGTGTCGCTTGTAGTCTGGTTCTGTGGTGTCTGGCAGCAGTGGGTCTGTTGCAAAGGCTCATGGTTTGTGTGTGTGGGCCCTTTTTATTGGTCCATGGGTGGGTGTGGCAGTGTTTGAATTTTGGGTGGGTGTGTTATAAGGAGTGGTGGTGTATTGGGCCTCTGTTTGTTTTTGACAGTTGCAGGTCAGTGATTGTGTTATTTTAGTGGTTGTTGGCCATGTTTAGTGGCTGTGTGCCTTTCGAATGGTGTATTGTTGAGTTGTTTTGTTTTGTCCTTGTTGTGTACGTGCGTTTTGAGCGTGTGTACGGTGTGTACATGGGCCATTTGGTTGTACGATTTGGTCCTTGTGTGTGGCTTTGTACGACTCGTACATGCGGTTGTGATGTTGGGGCATGGGGTGCGCTCCGTACTTAGGAGGTTGTGTTGGGGGTGCGCCAGGAACGTACTGGGGTGGGGGTACGACTGGAACGTACTGGGGTGTACATAGACGGTGGTACGACACGTACAGGGGTGGGGGGGTGTACATAGACGGTGTTACGACACGTACAGGGGTGGGGGGGTGTACATTGACGGTGGTACGACACGTACTGGGGTGGGGGTACGACTGGAACGTACTGGGGTGTACATAGACGGTGGTACGACACGTACAGGGGTGGGGGGGTGTACATAGACGGTGGTACGACACGTACAGGGGTGGGGGGGTGTACATTGACGGTGGTACGACACGTACTGGGGTGGGGGTACGACTGGAACGTACTGGGGTGTACATAGACGGTGGTACGACACGTACAGGGGTGGGGGGTGTACATAGACGGTGGTACGACACGTACAGGGGTGGGGGGGTGTACATTGACGGTGGTACGACACGTACTGGGGTGGGGGTACGACTGGAACGTACTGGGGTGTACATAGACGGTGGTACGACACGTACAGGGGTGGGGGGGTGTACATAGACGGTGTTACGACACGTACAGGGGTGGGGGGGTGTACATTGACGGTGGTGCGACACGTACTGGGGTGGGGGTACGACTGGAACGTACTGGGGTGTACATAGACGGTGGTACGACACGTACAGGGGTGGGGGGGTGTACATAGACGGTGGTACGACACGTACAGGGGTGGGGGGGTGTACATTGACGGTGGTACGACACGTACGGGGGTGGGGGTACGACTGGAACGTACTGGGGTGTACATAGACGGTGGTACGACACGTACAGGGGTGGGGGGGTGTACATAGACGGTGTTACGACACGTACAGGGGTGGGGGGGTGTACATTGACGGTGGTACGACACGTACTGGGGTGGGGGTACGACTGGAACGTACTGGGGTGTACATAGACGGTGGTACGACACGTACAGGGGTGGGGGGGTGTACATAGACGGTGGTACGACACGTACAGGGGTGGGGGGGTGTACATTGACGGTGGTACGACACGTACAGGGGTGGGGGGGTGTACATTGACGGTGGTACGACACGTACAGGGGTGGGGGGGTGTACATTGACGGTGGTACGACACGTACAGGGGTGGGGGGGTGTACATTGACGGTGGTACGACACGTACTGGGGTGGGGGTACGACTGGAACGTACTGGGGTGTACATAGACGGTGGTACGACACGTACAGGGGTGGGGGGGTGTACATTGACGGTGGTACGACACGTACAGGGGTGGGGGGGTGTACATTGACGGTGGTACGACACGTACAGGGGTGGGGGGGTGTACATTGACGGTGGTACGACACGTACTGGGGTGGGGGTACGACTGGAACGTACTGGGGTGTACATAGACGGGTGGGGGTATACATATACGGGGGGTACGTGTCGGACGTACGGGGGCTGGGGGGAGTGTTGGGCGCGTATGCGGGCACATGTCTCCATGGTTGCTATTGGTGTTCGGTGCGGACGGTGTTTTTTCCATACGGTTGTAGGCTCGGACGCACGGGATGGATCGTGATTCCTCGGTCGGACTTGGATTTTTACGTTTGTAAGGTAAATCGTCCGAGGACGTGTCGGACACATTTTCCGACCCGAGGACGTGTGGGGAATGATTCCCGATGCGGTTCGTATGGACTTTTTACCATGCGAATCGTGATTGCCAGTTCGTACGGCACTTGTACGATTCGTACGGTAAAAAGACCCGATACGAGTCGCACGGGGGAATTTTTTACCGGATCGTGATCGGCACCAAAGTCTAGATTACTTAGGATCTAGCCTAGACCCTAAGTTAACCTAACCCCCTAATAGCAACAATATACTATGCAACCATACTAAACTAAACCAAAAAGCAAAAGACTGCTCCTACAACCAGATTTGTGGTATTTTTAGAAAGTTTCGTTGAGTAACTTACTCACAACATGCTTTCCTTCCATTAAGGAACTTACTAATTTTTATATAAAAACTAAATATTGCAGCATGAAGTGAAAAAGCACATCCAAGATAAAGTACTAACACATTCAAAAACCACAACTGTAAACTGTAAAACACATTCCCAAAACAACATATACAACTTAAAAAACATACATAGCTATTAATTATGTTAAAAATAGAATTAATTGAAGACAACCATTAACATTATGTTAAGTATTACATAAAAATGCAAAAATAAAATTCTCCAAACCAAATGATCGAAACATAACGTTCCATAGCACATCTTTCAATACCCTCCATAACTCAAAAAATCTATTAAAAAACAGCTTAACTGGATACTCAACAGAAAACGTAAAAAGTAATACAACATATTTTCCTTAAAAGACATAAAAAGATACGTTTAATTCCACCCCTACCTTCAGAATGTCTCTTCTGTTCCTGTATATTGAAAATTTAGGTGCTTGATTTATAAAAAAAAATATTAAATCTCCACTCACAGCTTTACACCTAAGTGCGCATATAGATTTACAACTTTCTGGAATACAAAAACACTCCCAGGTAGGCAAATTTCCCTGGCTATTCCTCCGAAGGTCATCGTAGTCCCATTGAGATGCTATTGCTGTTGTACACAGTTCTTCACAGTGAAGAACTTGGGAGAGGGGGCACAGGACCGCCTGTGAAAACCCACTCTTTGTTTTGGCTTTTTTTCTTCATGAGGAAAATATCTTTCCCAAGCAAAAACCTTCCCCTATATGCCCATCAAATCTGGAGACACTCCATTCCCCTTTCAACCCTGCAAGGGGAATTACAAAAGCTTCTGGTTAGAGTACACATCTGACCTTTTCCTGGGTGGCAATGGGAAAGAGATAAGTTTGTCAATACTAGCAAAAAAAACAATATCGCCTGGTGTTCACAAACTTCCCTTTGAGTGGGAAGCACGGATGCTGTGAATACTATACTCATGACAGAGATCCCTGCATTCTTATAAGTACTTACACGTGCCAGGAATTCCTTTGTAAAATCCTATCAGGAGTAAGTAAAGTAACATCAGTAGTACATATGTGTTTACAAATAAATTTACCGTATAGGTTCCTAGGTATTCCTACCATAACCAAAAAAAATAATGAAAATCTGACTAACGTCCACAAATTACACTTTTGTAAAAGCCTCCAACTTCTTAAGTAACCCCAATAGTTACTAAATACTCACCCCCTTTTAAGTCCTACTCTTAGCACACACTTACCTACTACTAACTTCCAGAAATACACTGTCACTAATGCCCGCAAATTCTCAATATACTCAATTATTACTAAATACACACTTCCTTATATGTCCTACTGTAAGATAAGAAACACGCAATAACCTGCTACTAGAAACCATTAATTTATACAATTCTAATAACGAATTGAATTTTAAATGACTTAAAGTTAAGCTACCTCACCTATTTAATCCAAATATTTATAAAGTTAAAGTTATCTTACCTGAGCTAACAAATCAGGAACCTGCAGTCACTTTCCTAGATGTCTACTAGGGACTGACATGTAAAAAGACTCTATAATAAACTTACCAGTGACAAATTAGCTGCAGAGTTAAAATTCAAAAGAGAACACAAATGCACGAAGGTCAGTGGGAGAAAAATGCCTCTTTTTGCATGATCACCCCCATTATTTTAGGCTGATTCTGCTGTTTTTTGATTCTGTGCACTGAGACTCAACCTGGTGATCAGCCCCCAGTGCATCTGCTCTGACCCTTAAAACATCTAGAAATTGGCTATACTCCTAATTGGCAAACTTAATTTACCTATAAATCCCTAGTATATGGTACAAAGTGTACCCAGGGCATGTAAGTTAAATACCAACAGTAGACTGTAGCACCCATTGTGCCTCCCTCTATAGTGACAGTGCAATCATGACTACAAGCCTACCCCTGTAGACTATCTGCGCAGTATTAAAACTGAAAATTTGACCTGCCAAAAATACCCCCTTTTAACAGACTAGATCCCCTTTTTAGAATATTAGTAATAATAATAATGTCACCTCGAAGTGGGTCTTACTGCCCATAAGGCAGGGTTCAATGGAATTTAATTTAAAAGTAGTACATGTAAAATTGTAATGTTAAACGTACTTACAGTGAAAAGGCTCCCACAGCTATTTTCACTGTAGCAGAGTTGTCTCTTCCATAGTAAAGCGCTGGTTTACAATATACAAAAATGTATAAGGTTAACCCAGGTGACCAAATGGCTAAAAAAGTCAATTTTAGACTTTTTGAAATGTCTATTTCAAGCCTAATTGACTTGGGAACTCTAATTTGTAATACATATTTTGGGAATGGTACTTCAAGAAAGTTACCTTTTCTCTGACTAAAGCCTCCAAAAGCCCATTTGGATGAGCTTCAACTGTTACCCAGAAGTCGAATAGCCCCCTTGATGAGGAGTGATGCTCCAGAGATGAGATAAAGGCTTTGGGTGTGGAGAGGTGTTCTGTTCTACCATTTGGACTGTTCACAAAACTTAATTAGATTCAAAGAGGGCTACACTGTCATAGGGAAATGTTGACTAACACATGAACAGGGGTTTCTTTTGTCCACCTAGCCATGCAGACATCAATGGCAGTGGGGGAGGAGTTGCCCCCAGAATGAGTTTGAAGCAACCACAGAGGAGGGGGTTCCTCATTTCCATGGTCACACTGTGGCCACAGGAGTTCTGCATGGGGGAAAACAAATTCTACAATCTTGGTTTTAGGTAGAGTTGGGTAGTGTGAGATTGTTTGCAGATGGGCATACAGGAACTGCAGCAAAAGTGAGTAGAATTACCCCTCAGAACCTTTCCCTACTGGTTAGGGAGGGGCCATGAGACACCCAAAGGCTAGTTCCTGGCATAAATGTGCCACATGCACCCTCTTCAAAACTCTACTGGACCTGCGGAAGACAAAAGAGAGACTAAACCTACTGTTGAGACCTGTGAGGAGACCTAAAAGGCTGTACCTGCTCCCACTTGTACCCGGGACAAAGAAATGGGCTCCAAAGGTCAGCTGGTTAAGCTGAAGGAGAACACATCTGACCAGTTTCCCAAAGAGCCCAGCTGACCAGTTTCAACTGGACCCAGCCTGGACCCTGCTGGGGGCTGCTACTGGAGTGAGTCTTGACCCTCAAGCACTGTTCCTGAGGCCCTGGAACCCTTGGCTGTGTCAAAGTGTACTCCTTCTAATATCCTAGACACCTAGGACTTAGGAACTGTTTGGCTCGAAAGACCTGCAGAGGACCTGGACAAACCTCCCAAGTCAAACCCACAAGGGTGCATTGCCCCAGGGCCAAAGATTCAGTTTGCTACCGCTCGCAGATTTACAGCTGCAGCAAATCTGTTTCTGCGGGACGTCGCAGAGAGGTTATCCAGTCTTGTGGAACCGTGTTTGCAACCCATGCAGTCTTGTCCACTGGAGGAATTTGAGCTCCAAAAATGTGACTAAGTCCAAATGTAGAAATCTTCAGCGGGCAAAGGCGCCAAAAGTATCTGGCCAACAAGTGACATACCTTGGGTGCAAATTTTGAATTTCTCCTGCTTAGAGCTTTTCCACCAAAAGGCAAAGGCTTTACTATGACTTTTTCCGATGGTTATCTGGCCTCATGGAGACCGTCTGAACCTTAGCCTACAGTCATGATCCCCTGAGGATTTTTGACTTCCATTAAAAAAACTAAGGGCCTGAGTACAGCTTTGGTGGTGTGGGAGCGGTACCACAACGCTGCTGCCTCGCTCCCACACCGCCAAAGCAGTGTGAGGACCACCACCCAGAATATGAGTTTTCTCATGCCTGGCGTGCATTTCTCTGACGGTCCCACGTGCCTCTGAAAATGGGCACGGCAATGGGAACGCCAAAGACAGTTCCTGCACGACATGGATTCTGCGGCCCATGCTGTGCAGGAACTGGGGTGCATGCCCATGGCCCTGAGGCAACAGGGGGCCCTGTAGAGCCCCCTTTGTTTCCTCTCACTCACAGTTGTCATGGGATACTCATCACCATGAAAACTGTGGCAGAGAAGAAACTTGTAATATGCATGGCGGTTCTGCAGCGGCACTGCCAAGTATATTGCGGCCTCAAGACTGCTGAAACAGCGCCAGTTATCTTTGATCCCTGGCAGTTAAGGCGGCCCCATGGAGGTCCGACCACCCAACTTGTAATAGGGCGGTCGGACCGCCTATTCAATGGTGCCCACACTGCCACCGTGGCTGCGGAAGTCCATCGGACAGCCATAGTCATAATTAGGGCTTTAGTCAGAAGGTAAAACTTCTGACTGGGACAAATCTGGTTTCTGTATCCAGCCTGTACTCCATCATGGTCAGCCTTAAATCGCAGCTAGGTCCCAGTCAAGCACGACCAGATGACCATCATTGGAACCTAGTGCTTTTAGGCTGTATTTTTACATTTATTAGATTTTTGTTATCTTGGTGTCATTATGTTCATTAAAGTATTCTCTACATTTATAAACTGAAGTGCAATTTTGATTGTGTCATGTTTTTGACCCTGTAACTGTTTTGGTACTTCTAAATGTTTTATATATTTTCTTAAGTTAAGGTTATCTGCTCTGTGCCATAGCTACCAGGTGTTGAGCTCAGGGTTAAGCCACAGAAACAATTTACTGGACCTGGAAAAACTATTGACATTATTACTTGTGTTGGACTAACATCCACTCCAACTAATAATCTACTTACTCACATCAGCAGAAAACTATTACTTGTTTTTTTTACTCTTGAATTTCTCAATGTAATATAAGCACTTAGTTTAAAGAATGTTAATCAATGTTAAACATTTAATTATTTAAAATATGTTTTATGACTTATTTATAATTGCTTAACATTCCATTTTTTTATTAAAATATGATCCTAGTTAGAAAATGGACATGTATCTTTTTGGGCCTTTACTAACAGTTACTGCTATGTGAAAAATAGATTTAATGTATTATTTCACCAGATTGTCTAACCCTACTTCATATACATATACATTATGTTTCCCGTGCTAACATTTCATATTTAATTCTACAATGGGCAGATGTTTTGTAACAGAAAATAAAAACTGTCAGGACACCACTTAGCGGTACAACTAAGGAGATACCACTAACCTGGTAGGAACGGCAGCAGAGGCGATGGATCCTAGAGCGTTCCCTTCGTCCCGGAAGCGCGCCTCGCACAGAGGGAAATGTACACCACTCCGTTTGATGGCACCCCGGGGAAAAAGGGAAGGAGGGGTAAAGGAGGCAGTTCACCAGAGCGACCCTTCTGGATGGGGGTGACAGGAATAGCACTGGAGGTTCGGAGGAACTGTAGTGAACGAGAAATAACAATAATTACACAATGGAAGGACCCCCAGGCTCCCCAGTATCCCTCTCTCCTTTCTTCTTTTCCCCCACTTACGGAAAAGACTGGGATAGTCTCCAATGATCCGTAGAAACAATAGTTTATTCACGCAAATGAAAGTATATTACGCCTTGTAACATCGATTTCAAAACGCCACTTGTGGGCGGGGTCGTTATACACAGGAATACAGTTTGTGATTGTCCTTCCCCATGGTTGTTTAAGTCACAACTAACGGGAGGAAGCTTTAGGCTTTGTGTGCCGCCCCTTGACTGCAGGGGAGGACTCGGAGGTAATCTTAATACAGAAAGGATCGGTAGCGTGAGTGTTACTTATCTGGAAGGCCAGGCAGGTGATCACAAGGCAGTAGCCTGTTATGCACGGCAAGTTACCTGTACTGGTCCTAACCTAGGGAGGTACAACATGAGCACGCAGTGAGAGAGCAAGATCCTTAGTAGGAAGGCGCCCGACCTCCGGCGGGGAAAACACCATCCGCCTGGCGCGTCTTCATTATCCCTGGACGATACTTTGGAAAGGTTCCGGAAGGCTTGCTGAAGCACGGTGTAGCGAGACGCCCGACCTCCGGCGGGGAAAACACCATCCGCCCGGCGCTCGTGACAATGCGGGAGTACGTTGTAGATTGACAAGCCCCGTGGTGCGGAAGAGGCGGGGCTTTTATCTCCGTCGAATCGGGTGACGATTTACTCTGGATGCGTCCTAGGCCCTGTGAGGGTCTGCTGGGTAATGTAGTTTGTCGTGCGGGGAGCTTTCATGCTCTCTATGGTATTCCCCATGCACGGCATAGCAGAAATGGGGGGGACATTGCCTTCCCCGCGATCCCACCAGTAGCGTCATGACAGTACCCCTCCTAGAGGACCGTCGTCTCGGCGGTTGACCTGGCTTCCCCGGGTGCTTGGTATGGAATCGCTCAATTAATCTGGGACAGTGCAAATTGTTAACGGGTTCCCAGGTTCGGTCTTCCACTCCGTACCCTTTCCAGTCTACTAGATATTGCACCCTTTCCCTTACGAGTCGAGAATCTAGTAGTTCTCGGACTTCGTATTGCTCTTGCCCCTCGACTTCTATCGGTAGTGGAATGGCAGGCAGTCTCATGTCTGCATGGCAGGGTTTTAGTAGAGAGACATGGAATACGGGGTGAATGTTCCAGGAGGGGGGTAATCTTAACCTTACAGCCACAGGGTTTATGATTTGTTCTATGCTATAAGGCCCTATGTAATTCGGCACCAGTTTGCCCACTCCCTTTAAGTGTAGGTTTTTTGTTGCCAGCCATACCTTATCTCCCACTTGGTATATGGGTTCGGGGTTTCGCTTTTTATCGGCATAGTATTTGTGTGCTGCTTGCGAAGCCATCAACTTGTTTCGTGCTTCCTTGAGCACAGCTCTGAGATGGCGGTGATGTTCTTGCACGGAAGGGAGTTTAGAATCCGCAGGCCATTCAAAGGGGAGCGTGTTAGGATGATACCCATATACGCAGAAGAAGGGAGAGCAACCCAGCGTAGAGTGGTCAGCGTTGTTATAGGCAAGTTCTGCCATCCAGAGTAACGGGTACCAGTCCAGGATATTCTGAAGGGAAAAACAGCGTAGGTATTGCTCGAGGGTTTGTTTCAGGCGTTCGGTCATGCCGTCTGTTTGGGGATGATAGCTGGTTGACAGTCTGGCTTCCACTCCCATGGTTTTGCATAATGCCTTCCAAAACCGTGAGGTGAATTGGGATACTCGGTCGGTTATGAGGACTCTGAGTAGTCCATGGGCCTTGACCACGTGTTGAAGAAAGACCATTGCTAATTCCGCCGAGGTAGGCAGCCTTTTCAGGGGGATGAAATGTCCCATCTTGGAAAGGTGGTCAACCACTACCAAGATGGTGGTGAATCCTTCGCACAGAGGCATCTCTACTATAAAGTCCATGGACACTGTGTACCACGGGAGCGGGGGAATAGGTATGGGACGCAGCAGTCCTGTAGGTCGAGAATGACTGGTCTTGCTTTGCGCGCAAATGGCGCATTGGCTTAGATACTCTTTAGTGTCTTTCTTCAGTGTGGGCCACCAGAAGGAACGTTCAATGTATGCAATGGTTTTGTTTTCGCCTAGATGCCCTCCTATTGTAGTGTCATGTGCCCAGGATATCACCTGTAGCTGTTGGACCTTTTGGGGAATGTACAACGCCTGGCGATGGTATAAGAAGGTTTTGTTCATGGTTCTGTGTTCGGGATCTTCGTTGATCCAGACTTGTTTGTTCACTTGGGTCAATGACTTCGTTAGGTTTTCTATAAAGTCGCCTGAGGTGGTCAGAGCTATGGTCTTGGTCGGAAAGGAGCCTTCTGAGAGAATAGGAGGACTGTTCTCGGTGGTCTCAGATGAGTCGTCAGCCGGGGGGTCTATGCGTGATAACGCATCAGCCTTGCCGTTTTGGGGTCCTGGTCGGTATCTAATGGTGAAATCATAATCCGAAAAAAATAAGGACCATCGTAGTTGGCGAGGTGTAAGCGCTCTGGAAGATTTCAGAAACAACAGGTTTCGGTGATCTGTATATATCTCCACGTGTGACTGGCTCCCAGGAGGTAGTGCCTCCATTCCTCGCAAGCTCGCTTTATGGCGAAGAGTTCCTTGTCCGAAATAGAATAATTTATTTCGCTGGGTGTTAGTTTTCTTGAATAATACGCCACCGGATGTAGTTGTCCTGTCTCTGGATGTCATTGTGATAACACCCCTCCGAGAGCGAAGTGTGAGGCGTCTGTTTCGACTATGAAGGGCAAACTAAAGTCGGGGTGTCGTAAAATGGGTGCATGGGTGAAACGATTCTTCAGTTTTATAAAGGCGCTCTCTGCTTCTTGGTTCCAGGTAAAAGGTTTGTTCTTTCGTAGCAGGCGCGTGATGGGGTGTATTATCCTCGAGAAATCTTTGATAAAACGCCTGTAATAGTTCGCAAAACCAAGGAAGCTTTCTACAGCCTTTACGTGCTGCGGCGTCTTCCATTGCGTGATGGCTTCCACTTTACCTGCGTCCATCTGAAATCCCTGTGCATTGATTACGTATCCTAGAAATGCTATTTTGGTGACATGAAAAAGGCACTTTTCCAATTTGGCATACAGGGAATGCTATCGGAGTCTGTCCAGAACCGTTTTGACATGAGTGACGTGCTCTTGAGGGGTTTCAAAATAGATGAGAATATCATCAATGTACACTATGCATATAGTTTCCAGCAACCCCCGTAGTACTTCATCCATGAAATACTGGAACGCCGCGGGGGTGTTGCACAGGCCAAAGGGCATTACTTGGTACTCGTAGAGCCGAATTTGGTCCTGAAAGCGGTCTTCTATTCGTCCCCGTGTTTGACCCTAACCAGGTGGTACGCCCCTCGGAGATCTAGTTTCGTGAAAATGCGTGCTCCCTTCAGCTGGTCCAAAAGAACGGGTATCAGGGGCAGGGGATATCGGTTCTTAATGGTAATCCTATTGATCGCCCTGTAGTCAATACAGGTTCTTAATTCATCGCAGTCCTTCTTCGATATAAAGAAAAGGGGAGAAGAGGCAGGGGAAGAAGAATGCCTGATGGAGCCGGATGCCAGGTTCTCCTCAAGGTAGTTCTTCAGATACCGGGTTTCAGGCTCGGTGAGGGCATACACTCGGCTACACGGGATGTCTGCTCCGGGTTGTAGGTCGATACGGCAGTCATACGACCGATGGGGGGGTAAGTGTGTGGCCTTCTCCTTATCGAAGACGGGTTGGTATGCGTGGTATTCCAGGGGAAGGGTGGTAGAACAGCAGAAGTGGGTTTCTGTACAGCCTTCGGCTAGTAGACCCGCTGATGGACCGTACTCTACCAACGAGGGCCTTGGCTCCTTGAGACAGTGCTCCTTGCAGTACTCGGAGGTAAGGGATGTGGAACGCTCTGCCCATCGGATACTAGGGTCATGAGGGGTTAGCCAGGGCATTCCAAGTATCAGTCGAAAGTGGGGAGCATCAATCAGGTCAAATTGAAGTGTTTCGTAGTGGTTCTTCCCTATTCTCATCTTGAGGGGAATTGTGTGATATCGGACGGGTCCTGAGGTTAGGGGTTTTCTGTCCACGGCTTTCACTATTTCAGGTGTCTCTTTACATATGTACGGAACGTCAACGGCCCTGGCGTATTTTTGATCGATGAAATTTCCTGTTGTACCTGAATCCAAGAGGGCTGATACTTCAACAGGGTCTGCTTCGGTAATCCATAAAGAAACGCAAACGTTTATGTGTGCCACTGAAGGTTGTATGGTGTTAGCAACAGACACTTAGAGACCTTTTCTGTGTCAATGCCCAAGGCAGAGATCCCCTCCTGTCTTGGACGCTCGAGTTTTCCGACGACGGCGGGAAGGCAGCAACTTGTTTTTGGGAAACGTTTGGCCTTTCTGGAGCATTGGCCCTCGCCCTGCACTCTCGGATGAAGTGTCCACTTTTCCCGCAATAGAGACAAAGCTTTTGTAGTCGTCTTTTTTCTTTCTCTTCCAATGTGAGCGGCCCTCTAAGTCCCCTGATCTGCATGGGTTCTACCCCCTCAGGTTGCCTGGCAGGAAGGTCAGAGGCAACTTTTGGGCACGTTGGGAGAAAGCGCATATCGTTTCTTCCTCTCTCTCCTTTTCTCTCTTGGAGACGGTGATCCAGTTGTACTGTGAGATCTATTAGTTCTTCACAGGTGCGTGGGAGCTGAACTACCTGGGAGAGCACATCCTTTAATTCTCCCCTCAGACCCTGAAAGAACAGGGTCGTCCTTTTCTCTTGTGGCCAGTCCGTTTCCACCAATAAGCGATTAAAGGACGTGATGTAGGTCAACAAGTCCTGCGACCCCTGTCGGAGAGTGAGGAGTTCTCGGTCCAGGGACATCATATGGGATTTGCGATCAAACAGTTTCCTCATTTCTTTGCAAAAGTCCTGAAAATTATGAAGAACTGGGTCGTTACGCTCCATCAATGGGATAGTCCAACTAGCGGCATTCACCCCCATATAGGATATCATAAATGAGGTTTTAGCTGCATCATCCTGGAACACCGAAGGTTTACAAAGGAAATGTAACCTGCTTTCATTTAGGAAAGTCTCGAACTTCTTCGGATCCCCGTAAAAGCGTTCAGGCGGAGCCAGGGGAATACCATGGGTTTGAAGTACATGAAACGTTGGAATGGAGCCTTCTTGTGGAGAGGCTGAGGCTGGCATGGCAAAAAACCCAGGGCCGTGTGCCCCTCCCCCTGAGACTAGTGGGGTGGCCGAAACAGGAGGGGGAAGCATCCCTTCTTTTATGTAGGACCCTTTTCCTTTTTCCTGGCGAGATATACAGGCGACCTCCCTACGTAAGGTTCCCAGTTCCTTCTTTAATTCCTGGTTCTCTAACCGTGAGTTGTGTACTTCCTACTGCAGAGTGGCGAGGCTCTCCATCAAAGAGGACAACACAAGATTAGTATCCATCGCCCGGGCTGACAGTCTCACTTGGGCTTGTCAATCTGTCAGGACACCACTTAGTGGTACAACTAAGGAGATACCACTAACCTGGTAGGAACGGCAGCAGAGGTGAGGGATCCTAGAGCGTTCCCTTCGTCCCGGAAGCGCGCCTCGCACAGAGGGAAATGTACACCACTCCGTTTGATGGCACCCCGTGGAAAAAGGGAAGGAGGGGTAAAGGAGGCAGTTCACCAGAGCGACCCTTCTGGATGGTGGTGACAGGAATAGCACTGGAGGTTCGGAGGAACTGTAGTGAACGAGAAATAACAATAATTACACAATGGAAGGACCCCCAGGCTCCCCAGTATCCCTCTCTCCTTTCCTCTTTTCCCCCACTTACGGAAAAGATTGGGATAGTCTCCAATGATCCGTAGAAACAATAGTTTATTCACGCAAATGAAAGTATATTACGCCTTGTAACATCGATTTCAAAACGCCACTTGGGGGCGGGGTCTTTATACACAGGAATACAGGTTGTGATTGTCCTTCCCCCTGGTTGTTTAAGTCACAACTAACGGGAGGAAGCTTTAGGCTTTGTGTGCCGCCCCTTGACTGCAGGGGAGGACTCGGAGGTAATCTTAATACAGAAGGGATAGGTAGCGTGAGTGTTACTTATCTGGAAGACCAGGCAGGTGATCACAAGGCAGTAGCCTGTTATGCACGGCAAGTTACCTGTACTGGTCCTATCCCAGGGAGGTGCAACGTGAGCACGCAGCGAGAGAGAAAGATGCCTAGTAGGAAGGCGCCCAACCTCCGGCGGGGAAAACACCATCCGCCTGGCGCGTCTTCATTATCCCTGGACGATACTTTGGAAAGGTTCCGGAAGGCTTGCTGAAGCACGGTGTAGCGAGACGCCCGACCTCCGGCGGGGAAAACACCATCCGCCCGGCGCTCGTGACAATGCGGGAGTACGCTGTAGATTGACAAACCCCGTGGTGCGGAAGAGGCGGGGCTTTTATCTCCGTCGAATCGGGTGACGATTTACTCTGGATGCGTCCTAGGCCCTGTGAGGGTCTCCTGGGTAATGTAGTTTGTTGTGCGGGGAGCTTTCATGCTCTCTATGGTATTCCCCACGCACGGCATAGCGGAAACGGGGGGGACATTGCCTTCCCCGCGATCCCACCAGTAGCGTCATGACAAAAACGTATTTAATGTTACTTTATTTTTTTAATGCTTTTTTTATTTAAAAAATTCAACATGTAATTATTATATTTATTAATTCTAGACAGAGGAGGGTACAAAAGAAATATGCCTTATTACTTGCATTGTGAGTTTAGTAATGTAGCTATTAACTGGGTTGTGCAAAAATCACAATAATGTACATTTTGGAAAAATTATACAAATCTGGCATTTGGCACTATATTTTAGAATGCAATGTGACCTCACATCAATTTTGGATGCCACAAACATTTGAGGGCGGATTCCAATCCTGGAAAAAGGCTGTACAAATCATTGTATGGAGCGTTTTTCCCGTACAACTCGTACCCGGTAAACTTTTCTTACAACCTAGGAAGTACGATTCGTACAGAAAGCCTCTTTCCATACAAATCGTACAAAAGACCATACAGCTAAAATAAACCAACAATTCTGATCTGGAACAGCTTGCACGCGACGTCTGTATGTATTTAAGCAGAGGTTTCCAGCCCAGCAAGTACGATTCGTCCCTACGGCACTCCGTACGGCTCTTTTCTTACGGGAGCCAAAAACAGCTGTAAAAGCAGAGTCCCCAGGGGTACGAGTCGTACAGGCATATACCCCCGTGCATTGTGTATGTATGGTGCGTACCCCAACATCGCGTATGTACTGTGCGTACCCCCAACATCGCGTAGCCCAACATCGCGTACCCCAACATCACGTACCCCAACATCGCATTCCCCAACATCGCGTACCCCAACATTGCGTATGTACGCACCGTACATACGCGATGTTGTGGTACGCGATGTTGGGGTATGCGATGTTGGGGTACGCGATGTTGGGGTACGCGATGTTGGGGTACGCGATGTTGGGGGTACGCACAGTACATACGCGATGTTGGGGGTACGCACAGTACATACGCGATGTTGGGGTATGCACCGTACATACACAACGCACGGGGGTGTATGCCTGTACGACTCATACCCCTGTACGACTCGCACCCCGGGAACAACTTTTCCCGGGATACGAGTCGTACAAAGTTCGCTTCGTAGCGGGTAATGGCATTCCCCGTGTACGGGACGTTTTCCGTACAAATCGTAAATTGGAAAGCCGGTCCGGATCGTACTAGTACGGTTGCACTGCATTTTTGCAATTTGTACGGAAAAGTGTCCGGGTCCGTCTGGTACAACTTTTCCCGATCCGATTTGTAAGGAAAAGTTGTATTTTTCCCGTACGAATCGTACTTCACGGGTCGGACAGGACTTGTACGATTTGTATGGAAAAATTTACCGATACGAGTCCGACGGGAAAATAAAACACAGGACCGGAATCGGCCCCTTGGTGCAAACAACCCCAATATGAAACACAAGTATCAAAAACAACAGCTACTGGTGTTCCGGTCATTCATGTTGTTACCATCTACTTTGTGCTTAACATTTTCTGCAAACAGCATTTAATAACACAATGTAACCTAATTGTGTAAATTTGTACATTTCAAGTAATAAGCCTAATTCCAAATGCACAATAACATGGAAATAATTCTGACTTAAAGCACATTTTGCCCAGGTCGACTACTAATCCCAATTATTAAAGAAATTGCATTAATAAGGGACTAGAAATTATTATTCAAATTCCATTAACCACTAACATTCATGAAAAAAGGAGAACATGGGGAAAGAGTGGTAAAAATACTATTCTAATTTCAATTCTTCAAACCTTTAAATTGCCTTGTATGGAATTGTAAAATATTCTATTCTAACTCCAATCCAACAAAGGTTGGGGCACTTCTATAAAATCTGGAATAGAACAACAAATGCTCTATTGTAACTCCAAATACACAAACAGTCGGGAAAGTACATGTATCACTATTCCATCTCTAGTTCAACAAACACTGGGTAAAGTGTTTAAATTTAGGGTTGTGACCAATATATTTTCCTACATCCAAACATCAAAACATTGGAGGGATGGGAAAAGTTCATAATGTTGGGGATTGGGTCACATTTGCTATTCAAATTAATGTCCAACAGACACTGAGGATAGTGTGCAAACAGTGGGCTGGGGCAAATATAGAATTGTAACTGCAAAACCCCAAACATTATTAAAAAAAAGTGCATGGTTGTTAAAGTTTAGATGTACTATTCTAAGTAAGATTCAAGTAATCCAAGAAATATCAGGGATGGTGTATGAAATTGGGGTGGTCCGCAAATATGCCATTCTAACTCCAAAACCCTAAACTTTGGGAAAAGTGCATAATTTGAGAGGGTAAGATTTACTATTCTAACTCTAGTCCAACATACATTAGGTAAAATTAATAATTTGAAAGTGTATGAATAAATATTCTATCGCTAGTACCACAGAAATTGGGAAAACATGTAGATGGGTAAATAAGCTATTTTAACTCAAAATTTTCAAAAAGTTTGAAATGTGCATACTTTGAAGGATAAGATTTAGTACTCTTATGGCCATGTATATTAACAAATCACACATCTCATTGCTGCAAATCACATTGCTGCACTGCATGATACAGAAATGTCAGGAATGCTTCATGCTTAACATTGTATGGCTCATTCCTGTTTTTCCCTGCACTGGCACACAATGTGCTGCCTAGTACCAATGCAGGCATCCTTGCACCAGGCGGTAGAAGCAGGGTTGGTTTTGTGCAGGAAGGGATACCTTACAGCTTGTTCTTCTTTCATTCTCTGTACTAAAGATTTATCAATAAACAACGATAGAGGGACCCTGACTGTTTCACATGTGTGAGGAAGGTACAGGGAGAAAACCTATAAGCTACAACAAAAACTTCCTACACCTATTTATTTAAAAATTAGGCAATATGTCCATGTAATAATATAGACCCCACAGTCAACAGTGTATTAAAACATGTCAACTCTATATCGAAGGCTGTTGATAAAAATGCTGGTTCCTAGTATGTATTCATTTGTACTATTTTTCACTATTTAGGTGATGGGAATCTAGAACTTTTCTCTTTCCAACATCTATCGAATCACACTTATTTTTCGGTTTATCAACTTCACCTATCGAACACGCCCTGAAGAAGGAGCCTATACTGGATATATAGGATCTCCGAAACGCGCGTTGGCGCTGGTCTTATGTTATTATCATTGTCTCATTGTTATGTATATTGTGTTTTTTCTTCATTTTTTTTGTTTATTGTGAATGTATAGTCAAATGTGCCATATTGGCAGTGTGTTCAACATCAATATGGTGTGTTTTTTTTTAGATAGGTTGTAATTGTTTTATATATATAAACATATTTGTATAGGTTTTCTATATTTAAAAAAAAGAGAAAAAAAGAATCAACTGAATGAATTGACATGTTCTAAATAAATGAAATGACATGTTTTTAATACACTGTTGACTGTGGGGTCTATATTATTACATGGACATATTGCCTAATTTTTAAATAAATAGGTGTAGGAAGTTTTTGTTGTAGCTTATAACTAAAGATTTATCATACACACTCTCTTTCCCCTTTTCAAATTCATATTTGTTAACCCAATGTGGTTCTACACATGTATTTGGCACACTACCAAGTTTTATGCAGAATACCGCTAGAAGATAAAAATTCTTCCATCTCTTTGGAAATTAATTGTACACCATTGTCTGTCAAAATGGATACTGGTAAGCCTTCTCTAGCAAATACACTTTTCAAACATTGAATAACATTTTTGGAATCAACAACAGATGAAAAGAAACTCTCCGGCTACCTTGAATACATATCAATGACAACTAATAAAAATATTTGTGTCTTTTTACCATGAAGAGAACCAACAATATCCAAAGCAACATCTTGCCAAGGTCCACTAGGACGCCTTCTTAAAACCATGGGCTGTACATGTGTACACTTAGATTTATCACTCAGAGTGCAAGGAACACAATCTCTTATGACACATTCCACCATTTTATCCATTCCAGGCCACCAATATGACAGTTGTAATCTTTCTTTGCTCTTAGATTGACCAGAATGGGCGACATATACTAAATCAATCAATTCCTTTCTAAGACTATTAGGTGAAATTAATTTCGGCCCACAAAACAACAATCCATTAGCTACAGATAACTCATTACGTATAACCCAAAATGGTTTTGTAAACTCTGAACCATCCTTATTACTATTCCAACCTTTTTTTAATTAAGGAAATTATTTCACACAGAGTTGTATCAAGATCCAATTCCTCACACCACCTTTTCTCTGAAATGATATCATGGTCCATAACACACACCCATTCATCTTCATCATCCGAACCATCATCTTGTGTAAGATCATTGGTAACTAGATGTGGCAACACATCCGCTACTCCATTATCAATTCCAGGAATGTATCTGAGCATAAAACTATATTCTTGTAAACCAATAATCCATTTAGTTATCCTAATAGAAATTAAATCAAACCCTTCTTAATAAAAATATATACCAAAGGTTTGTGGTCAGTTTGTACCTCAAAGTCTAAACCCCAAATAAATTTCTTACGTTTTTTTATTGACCAAAACACTGCCAGTGATTACCTCTCCACAACAGAGTAACGAGTTTCAGGATCCCTCAAGCTCCTTGACAAGAACATTATAGCTTGCATACCATTGGCACCTCGTTGTTGTAACACAGCTCCTAATCCCTTCTCACTAGCATCCGTTATTAAAATAGATTTACTTGTGGGATTAAAACTTCTAAGAGAAGGTGCCTGATTAAGCTTTTCTTTGATAGCAATAAATTCTTTCTCACAGAGATTGGACCATGCAAAATCTATACCTTTGCGCAACAAGTGCCTCATATTGACAGTACCATCAGCAAAACCCATCACAAATTTCGCATAGTATTCAATCATACCTAAAAATGTCATTAACTCAGCCTTATTTGAAGGTGAACACATATTTGTGATGGTGTTAATCAAGTCAGCTTTGGGTTTAACTCCTTCACCAGTTCTGTTAGGTCCCAAATAATTAATCGAGTTTGATCTAAATTTGCACTTCTCTACTTTGACAGTAAGATTATGCTTGCACAAGCTCTTCAATACAGATTTAAGCCTTAAATCATGTTCAGACTCATCCTTAGCCTAAATTACAATATCATCTTGATATATACATACACCAGGAAGATCGTTAAGCACCCTTTCCATCACTCGCTGAAACACAGATGAAGCAGACACCAACCCAAATGGCATCCTCATAAACCTAAAAGTACCAAAAGGTGTAATAAAAGATGTATAGTCTCTGCATGATTCCTCTAAATCTATCTGATGGTAAGCAGATGTAAGGTCAATGGTGCTGAAAACACATTTGTTGAGCTGTCTCAAATCAATGCAGAGACGTAAATCCCCATTTGGTTTTCATGCGGCAACAATTGGAACCATCCATTCTGACCCCTTAACTTCTTCTATGAATCCCCAATCCTTCAGTTTTTTAATCTCTTTTTCCATATCTTCCCTAATAGAGAGAGGCACATTCCTAACCTTACAACACACAGGAATGGCATCTCTTTTTAACTACATGTTATGCTTATAGCCCTTTAAACATCCTAAATTTTCTTTAAAGACCTCAGGAAATTCAGCTTTCAAATTATATACAAATTCATTATCACCTTTTTTAGCCACTGAATGAACACTATCTCTAAGTTGTATAGGTGGATTGGCATTAGGATCCAGAAACACCCCCAGATCACCTTGGTGTATCCAGCTGATTATACTGTCTCCTTTCTTCGACACAGAAATTTTCCCAGACACCAATCTTTCCTTATATTCTATGAGTCTCACAAAATATCCTTGTAGTTTCATAGGCTTGCCCCCATATGCTAAGGGGATGATATCCGGTTTCATTAAAGTAATTTTTCCCTTTAACATTTTATTGTAAAATTCATTATAGATAATAGTGATCTTTGCACCAGAGTCAAATTATACTCTTGTCCTCTCCCCTTCAACTATGATCTCATCAAAAGGACAAGATTTCTTAGTAGATTTATTATCGACTTGAACTATTATCTGTCCACATTCAAAATTTTCAGAGCTAGATCCAACCATGGCACCTTCGTAAATTTCAACCTTCTTAACTTTAGGCTCAGATCTGGTTTTACATAACGCAGTAAAATGTCCCTTTATTTTACATTTAGAACAAGTTTGGTTAAGTGCCGGGCAATTTTTACCATTGGCAAGATGCCCAGCTTTGCCACACCTATAACACTTTCTCTCCGTCCATGTTTTGACATCTTCTTTCCTATCTTTAAAAGTCTTCTTTTCACGTGTGTCCTTAACTATATGAACCTTAAGATTCTTTTCAGAATCTTTTTTTATAACAGCTACACATTTAAGAGAATGTTCAATTCGCTTAGCAACTGTTAAGACTTCTTCCAGAGTGGGCTCATCTCTCAGCCACAATTCCTCTCTGACCTTCTCAATACTACACCCAAACATAAATTGATCCTGGAGGCGCTCATCAGTGAGACCCTCAAATTTACATAACAAAGCAAGCTTCCTTAAATGAGTTACATAATCTTCAATTGTCTCATCAGTTCCCTGCATACGCTTCGCAAATTGATATCTTTCTAATATCGTACTGACTTTCAGAAGGTAGTGTTTATCCAATTTTTTTATACAAATTTCATAGTCATTCAAGTCTCTGGCTTCTGCTGGAGAAAGATCAGGCAAGTTGTCAAAAACATCTTGTCCTTCAGACCCTAAACAATGTAAAAGCAAAGACGATTTCCTTTCAGCACTAAGAGAAGGTCCACAAACCCTGGTATACCTTTCAAAAATGACCTTCCACTTTTTCCATTGTATGGGTGGCGTTCCAGGACTCGATAAAAAGAAAGGAGCCGCAGTAACATTTTGCATATTTGCAACCTGAAATGCAAACAACACGCGTAAATGAACTGAAGCAACTATGTTGTTCAAAAGCACTAAAATATATATAAATGAGCAACATGAAGAAATCCATTTCCATCAAGTGTGAATGTGACTGCAGTAGAAAAACATGCAGTATCGTAAGCCACCACAAGAAAAAATGTGCGTGTCACTGAAGTTCCATCAGCAATGCACGCTGAGTTACCAAACAAATGTGTGCGTGTCACTGAAGTTTCATTAACAAGTGTGCATGTCACTGAAGCTTTATGAACAATGCACACTGAGTCAGCAAACAAAGTGTGTGTGTCACTGAAGTTTTATTAACAAGTGTGCATGTCACTGAAGCTTTCTCAACAATGCACGCTGAGTCAGCAAACAAAAGTGTGCATGTCACTGAAGCTTTATTAATAAGTGTGCGTGTCACTGAAGTTTTATTAACAATGCACACTGAATTATCAAGCAACAGTGTGCGTGTCACTGAAATTTTACTAACAATGCACGCTGAGTTACCAAGGAAAAGTGTGCGTGTCACTGAAGTTTTATTTACAATACATGCTGAGTTGCCAAGCAAAAGTGTGTGTGTCACTGAAGCTTCATTATCAATGCTGGATTATAAGCATAACTCCCATGTCACTGGTATAGCCAAATTTCCAAAGACACTGAAATCGCATAGCGTGACACTGCAGCTTTATTAATAATGCACAATGTAAACATAACTTCTGTCGACTTCCAGAGCAGATGCCATCTCCACACACTAGCAATAAAAGTGTGCGTGTCACTGCAGCTTTATTATCGATATCAATGTCAAATTCCAGTGCGGATACTATTGCCGTAACCCAGCAACCAAGACAATATGCCTGCCACGCACACACAGCTTACGTGATGACAAAAGGCCGCAACAGAAGCACAGAAGATCAAGGCAGACAAATTCCAAGGGTAACTTAGCAACCAAAACAGTGTGGCCGCTACACACACGCAGTTTACGTGATGACGAAAGCCGCAACAGCAACAATGAAGAGCCCCGGAATGTCGGAACCACAGAAGATCGATAAAGTAAGAAAGTTTTCTTTTCAATAGAAGTTTTGTTGCAGCTTGAGCCACACTGCAGTTAAAGATTTCCGTTACAGCTCGAGCCGTGCTGCTATCACAGACTACTTTAAATAACAATCCAAAAATAACAATCAAGATTAAGGTCAATTCCAAAAACAGGATCCCAATCCAATATAATGCCACAAGACAATTTTTGAACTGGCCAAAAAATTAACAGTTTAAACAGTCAAGAGTTCACATTGAGGCAAACCAAACAAGTTGAAACTAATGTTTCATGATAATCCACAGCAGAGAGTACAGCTTGAATAAATTTTACGCCTCATTGAGAGTCATGGATGGAAAATAACTTAAGAGGCACCAAACTTAAGCACTCTTAAAGTTAAATTTAAAATATTCACATTACTGCTTAATCATGAGTTCCATCAATTCTTGATATCTCGGGAACTTGACTTTAAACAGCTTGCCAGTTAAGTGAGATTGACATAATACGTAAATTGGTTCCTAGCTCCAGGGAACATCCAAAAAGAAAAATATCTCTTACCAATCCTTCCTGTTGAGATCTTCACTATTTATCCTGCCGACTACGCCAGTGAAACATTCCTGGTAAATGAATTCTGGACACAGGGATGCCATTGATAAGATGTTTATTCCAAGAGAATTATCTCATCCATCAGCAAGCAAGAGTCATCAACCACTGACCAAATACAGAACCTTCTCATGCATAGAACATCATGACATGTATAGGATTCCAAATTGACATAACATTAGGCATTCATAAAATAACACTAAGATAACTAAAGAGGTAAGATACCGCAATTAGTAAATACCACAGTAAGATTTACTATTCTAATTCCAGTCGAGCAGAAAATAGGATTGGTGCATAGTTAGGAAGTATAAGATTCTAAATGAAGTCCAACAAATATTTTGAAAAGTGTATAATGTTGGGGGATGCACTGCATTAGCTCCAAACAATGATTGTCAAAAGTGCATAATTTTAATGGCCAACATCTAGTATTCTAATTACAGTACAACAGGCTTTTGAAAAGTACATCATTTGCAAGGGCAAGATTTACTAGTCTAACTGAAGGCCAACAAAACAACAGAAAAGTGAATTACGTTGCAGAGTACACTATGCTGATTCCAACGTCCAAACAGTAGGGAAAGTGCAAAAAATAAATATTAATGATTCAAAAATAAAAAATTGTTAAAGAAATTTCTCATTGCCACCCAAAATAAAATTCCCCAAAGAAGCACACCCAATTTGTTTTATTTAAAAATATTAAACACACTAATTGCAAAAGTATCCCCCAAAAATACATTCTTATTCTTAACCTGACATTCAATGCTATGCTCCAAATGCACCAAAAACCTGTGTAACTTATAATAGAACGATTAAATATGAATTATTCATCACAAAATACATGATCCCAACATTTGTAAAATTTATAACATGTTAACATTATATTTATTGCAAAAATATTAATATTTTTGAAAACATTAAATGAGTATATTTTCAGTCATTTGTAAATACACACTGCCTACCCAAAGTACTAAAGTAACCCAAAGGCCACATACAAAAGTAATATAATATGCTTACTAAAAAAGGAACATATAACCAAAAATTAACACTTTACCTAACAATAATGTCAACTATATTAAATACCCCGATATTTTAGTAAACAATATTTGAAACAAGGTTGTTATTAATAATCAGAAAAAAGACACTTTGGGGCATATGTACAAGGGGTTAACGCTGCCTTAGCGGCACTTTTCTGACGGTTTTGTGGCGAGATTTTTATTGCCGTATGTACAAGCTGTTGCTAACCTCTGTCAGCGGCAGTTATCCGTCGAAAACGCCCATTCTAAAGATAGCCACTTCTGTCAGCGATAATGCAATGCAAGGGAGGCATTCCCGTGCAAAAACAGGCGCTAACCCCACTTTGCGATATTTACAAGGGGATTCCTCAAGTTTGGAGGACCAAAAAAAACTGCCGCTAACTGCAGTTAGAGGCAGCTTTTAAGACCAGAAATTAGCTGGTCTTAAAAATGGAGATAACACTTTGGGCCTCTTTTCAGCAGGTTTTGGTGCTGGACAGAGCTGCAAGCAATGTTGTTGCGCTGCGACAAAGCTACAGGGCAGGAATGTGCACCATCAATAAGATAGTGCCCATTCCTGGGCCTCAGTCATGAAAAGTGTTGCAGTGTTGCGACAAGACAGTGTTGCAATACTTTTCACTACGCCCTTCTTGGGACACCACGGATGCGCTGCATTCACTAGACAGATCTCCATGATGCAAGTAATGACAGATCCATCTGGAATCCTGACATATCTGTCTGCGCTAAAGTCACACACTGCTGCAGTCGTGTCACAAGAATGATGCAACTCCAGCAAAGCATGGGACCAGCCTATTCCTGTGGCACTGCGTCGCCCTTACGCCTGCCATCAGGTGGGCGTGAGGTACTGATGCAGTGCCGTCCTACAATTGTCGCAGTGAAATCTGAGGGATTTCACTGTGCCACTCCTAAGAAGCCTTGTTCTGTGGGAACGCACACCCTGGGTGCATCATACCTGATGCAGGTATGACGTGACACGGGGCTTCACAAGGTCACGCATGTGCCTACATGCGTCACTTTGCAAATACGGCGCAACCTGATGCTAGTTTTGCCTGGCCCTTTCTTGAGGGGTGCCAGGGTGTCGGGCAGTTGGAGATCCATCGGTGGCGGTTGTTTGCTGTGGTGTCATCGTCTGTAAGTGTTGGCAGAGTGGTGGTGCTGAGGGAGTTGACGAGATGTTCTTCGGTGACCTTGATCCAGCTGCGAGGGGGGCGATGATGGTGGTGGTGTATGGTGGGCATGGTGAAGACATGATGTATACAATGATGGTTGGTCCAGGAGAGTCTGGTGGTGTGGCTGTAGTTGAAGTTCCCGCTGGCGGAGGAGACGTGGTTGACAGTGTGTTCTGCAGTGTGGCTTGCTGCGGTGACTAGCTGCTTGAGTCTGATGTTGGGGAGCTTCCCCAGGAGATGCTGGTGTTTTGGTCACTGGGGTTGTCCAGGTGAAACTTGAGTTCGCTGAGTAGGATGTCGTTGTTGAATAGGAGATCCTGTTGTGCAATGAGGTCTACAATGGTATCGGAGAATGGGTGTCCATGGCCCGGGGGGCCTACAAATGAGGGTGCCGTAGAGGATGGGGTTGGGGTTAGTCCGGTTCTGGAAGTTGAGGTGTTCCATGGTCACCGTTGGGTCATTAGAGTGCGTGGTCAGTTGGAGTGTGCTTCAGTAGGTGATGGCAATGCCTCCTCCTGGACGGTCGGGGTGGTCCTTGCGGGTGATTTAGTAGCCGTCAGTAATGGCGATGGCGATGTTCAGTGCGGAGCAGATGTTGGTCCTGGCAGGCAATGTGGCATCCAGGGTTGACGGCGAGGCGGGTGCTGGGGCCATAGTGGTGGAGTGTGTGAGAGGAAGGGTCCTTGGTGCTGAGTGATGTCCAGGGGCAGACGGACGCAGACGGGCTTGCCTATGGCTTGCCTTTGGCATGGGAGACGTCCATTACAATGCATTACAATGCAACTCCTACAACGCAGGTGCCTTTACATTGCATACCATTACAACGCATTGTGAGGTCAGTAATGGGGTATTTTCAAGTTTTAGGGTGGGTATGGGTTTCGGGTGTCGTAGATAACATTTGGAGTGTCTTATGGGGTAAAATTTGAAAATCAGGGTGTGTTTTGGGGTCAGTCATGAAAATTGGAGTGAGCATTTGGGTCAAATATGAAAATTGGGGTATGCATTTGAGTCAAATATGATTTCTAGGATGTGTTCTGGAGGCTCAAAGATGAATTTTAGGGTTTAGGGTTTGCTCTGGGGTGCAAGGGTTAGTTTTAGGGATGCACTCACTGAAGTGGGAGTAGTAATGTTTACATCTCCGCAATCCAACACCTTCGCCTTCTGTTGCAATATGCCTAGTATTAGTATTCATTGTAATGGAATGCGATGTAATGGTATGTGTCGTAACTCCATAGATACCTTTGGCACACCAGTGATACGCCCGCTGCACATGGCCGCACAGTGGCTGCCATTGAGAAGTGCTGCGGGGGGAATGGAAAGCAGGGAGGTGGGAAAAGCCGGAAAGAACACTGGATGGAGTGCGGATGCGGGGGGGTGTGTGAGCGGGTGTTGTAAATATTTGAATGAGAGAAATCTTACCTTGAGGCCGGGTCCCATGTCTTCATTGCTTCTGCTCTCCTGAGTCTGCTTCCAGGCACCGGAAGTAGGCAGCCAGGCTCCCTCCCCTAAGCCAATCACAACGCTGCAATGTGGTGTTGGGATTGGTCATTGGCGCTGGGACGAGGCGTTCAGCCAGGGGCTGGAGGGGTGGGCATGTTCTCCATGCAGACGGTAATGCAGCCTGCATTGCAAACAGGACAGTGCGCATGACTGCTTTGGGTGGCCTGAGCGGGCCGACCAAACAGTCACTGCGCACTTGAGTGAGCATGCCACTCTACCCCTGCCCTGCTCTGTGAGTGGAGCAGCCCTTACCCGCACACCCACCCTCCTGTCCGCAATTGAAACATGGCACGATTACATCAGGAAGTTATCATCATGTGATGATTGTTCCTCTTCTTGCACTGCTTGAAAGCAGTGGGGCAACACTCTTCTGCCGTAGCAGATGAGCCGCCACTGGGGGTGCGTCATCTACAGGAGCTAGGCCTGGGCGACTCAAACCCCGGGCCTCCTCCACTACACGTCCCACTTTCTCCTTACCTGGACATTGATACCGTGGAGCAATCCGCTGCACTCTCTCCAAATCTGTGACTCAGCCAGCAGGAGCCTCAGCCAGGTGAGATTTCATAAGCCTGGGTAAAGCAGTCTACCGCAAGTCCGCTGGTGAACCTCCCGATGCAGTTGATGCAGCAGGGCCCCCTTAGGCGTGAAGTTGCAGCGCTCCCGCCACACAAGTTTGGTGCAGCTCAGGGGCCTCACCCTCCACAACATCCGGCCAGTGCAACATCATCCGGCCTGTGATGCAGAGAGGCGCCACCCACGGTTTGTTCACCCAGGTCAGCAACGTGTCTCCATGCGACCGGCCAGACTTCACCACCAGGTACGGGCGATCTCTGTGCCTCAATGTCTACCGCCACGGCTCATCGACTCCACAGCTCCTCCGCATCCCACTACAGGCACAGGTCCAGCGAGGCATCCAGGCTCCAGGCGCAGGTCCAGTGAGACATCCAAGCTCCAGACGCAGGTCCAGCGAGGCATCGAGGCTCCAGATGCAGGCCCAGCGAGGCATCCAGGCTCCAGCTGCAGGCCCAGCAAGGCATCCAGGCTCTCATCCTGGTCATCCTGGATGTTGGATGGCTTGAGGGGGTTGTTGATGTGTGCTGCACTTGGCCCTGGCTGCTCCATTCTGCATGTTTTTGTTTTCTTTGCCTATTATCTATTGGAGGTCGACCGACAGGCTATTTTTTCCATTAGAGGCAAAAAAAACCTCAAAAAAAAACTCATGTTGGGCTGACAAACGTGTGTTTTTTTGCTGCTAATTGGCCTTTCGTTTTTGCCACTAATGCCAGAATTCCGATCGCCATCGCGCTAATGCTAGCTGCATTTTTAGCCACTGATCCCTTGAACTATCGCCAAGTAGCAACGGCTTGTAAATAAGTAACTAACATGGGGATAGTTTTCAGCGGTACGCGTCAGTAAGAAAACTGCTGCTAACTAACGTTAGCGATAGTTTTCGCCAGTTTTTGTACATATCCCCCTTTCTTTGATATTATGTCCCACAGAATTTTTGGAATCACTGTCTTTTTACCACAATATTGGTCCGATTTATTTTAGACTGAATATTCAGGTACAATATCTCTGTTTTGACGTAAAGTCCCTAAGGTCCAACTCAATCTTATGTAGGACTCGACTCCATCTTGAGTAATGGAGTTCGCCATCTTCCCTCTATCAAACAATGGAAGTCATCATCTTTCCCGATATATGCAGTCAAGTCTGCTATTAAACGCAGATGTTGCCTGACATTATCTCTCTAAGAACTGTAAAAGCATAAAGTCATTCAAATGATGACACAGATACAACCCAGATAAATGCGACATTTATCTGGTTCAAATGTCTACTTTCCACCACGTCAAGGTTAATTAAGAAGACATACAAATGTATAACTAAAATAGTGTAGTCTGAATTGACGGCCTTTTACCTTATATGTCCATAAGGAAATGTCTAGAGCACTTACCTTGACGCAAATAATCTTTATCAGACATTCTTAAACTTATGTAAAAAATTCAAATTTCTGATAAGATTTAGTATATAAGAACATTCACTTGTCAGGAGAGGTCCTTCACCAAGATTATCGCCCGACAATCTGCCAAATACTGTTTCACCTACTGCCACTACTTCACAGGTCCTACATCTTGCCTGAAGCTGATAAAGCTGAATCCCGGAGGAAGACTGCAGGGTGCGTTTGTTCTTCGCGGAGAATACTGTCTTCATTCCTCTGCTAATAAAGATAGCCTTTGCTGTCAACAAAGTATGCAGTGTGTCTCTTCTTCCTAAGAAACTCTAGACTGCAAGTTGCTCTGCCTTCCACGCTGTCTTAGGTTAGCACAAAGCAGTAGACAATGGGGTGTTAGATTTTAAGTAACATTTTAAAACATACTAGAAATGTTCATTTTATCCTCCTTATCTATAAAATGCCTTTTTGCTGTTTTTATAATACTCTGTGTAATTGTTTTAGGTGTACTAAGAAACAGATTGTTCCTGTAGTAATAAATACTTTTACTTCAAAGTGTTTATTCTTCTTAGTACAGTGTGCTTGATACTGTGAATAACAAAATAAGGTTTGTTCCTGTTTTGGGAGATTGTTAATAACCCAAAAGCAATACTGCTACCTCAATTTCATATTGAAAGGTGTTTTGCGGGCGACAATAACCTGTTTTCACATTCATCACTGGTGCACTGACCCAAGATCACCCGTGGCACCTGTGGGTGAGAAAGCACACCTTGAAGAGTTACACCAAAGTCATAACTTATGCAACAGGTTTGAGGTGTGTAGATTGAGTCAAAGCATGATTATTTGCACGTATAGTGAGTGACAGTACAGAACCAGAGGACGGTGGCAGAGGATTGCTTCCTTAGGGAGGACAAATCTAGATAACAGGTTAGGGTAAGGAGTGCATCCAGTCACTCATAACAGATTGCCCCACATGAGAAATAATAACTGCGTAGCTATACTTTGGTTAGGTGTGTAGTACACAGTTATGTAAGTGGCCCTCTTTCCACTTTTACCCTCTCTACAACTTAAACACTTGATAAATTCCTTGAAGGAATAAAGTGGTTGTGTCTTTAATCAAAATAGTTTTGATCTTGCGCGTGAATCTCTCCATTGAAGTAGAGTCCCAAAGTGGTCATTCAAATCACACCTGGTCACCCGGCACCGGCACAAGCTCTTGAATTGGAATATTCACGGTAAACATAACTTTGAACGCAGAATGATGCAGATTCATTACATGGAGACATAAACCTATTTGGCAAGGTGTTTCATTTTTCCCTGTGCAAGACTATCTGTGCATAATGGAGTTCACTTTGGTGTGTGTGGAGAGTGATTAGGGCTATCACTTTATATACAGGGATGTAGTCTGTGTTGCATTCAAAATTGTCCTTTTTTGGCAGTAGTTTTGAAGTGTAATGTATTAAAACAGTAACTTTGCCTGTTTAAGATCCGATGGTTCTCTAAATTTTACGTTGACGCTTAACTTTGGATAGTGGCCAGTTTTAGGACTTTTGGGTTAATTAGGTTCATTTTCTTGCCAGTCCCTGAAGGAGAACATTCTGTATCACATGATGATTTAATGTAATGTGTCTTTGATAACAGGTTTCAGTTGCAGAAGGACCAGACCTGATGGGTCAGATAAGGAATCTTGGGAATAGAGATTCTTGAGTTTCTAGATAACTGAAGCCACGTCTGTTTCACTGTTATTGAGTAATTTAAAAAACATATTTTGAGGGCAGATAAATCAAAGCTTCTAAATAAAAAAGTAAATATAAGGCATTGTACATTTACTATGGTGAGATGCAGGATATTTTAACTTGAGCTCTCAGAGTAGACAGTATAAAGCAAAAAGCAAACACTGCCCTCAACATGTGTACTGATGCTGATCCAATTTGAAACCTGCATGGGCAATGTCAGCCTGGAGGTGTTATTTGTGTCTCCCTTGTTAAAGTAGTCTTTTAAATCCTCGATGTTGACAATCATTACTGGCCTAATGTGCTAACAAATTCACTACTTCCCACTGCATTCCTGGCCCTAATCCTGGGTGAGAACCCACTACCCACCCCTTGTAAAGTACTCTTCCTACTAAGGTTAAACCAATTTTGACCAATTTAAATGGCCGAAATACTTACCAATGTACTAATTTATACTACATCTACCACCAACACTGTCTTTTGTGCTTGCCACACTCCAACAGTCCACCTCCTCCCTCCCACTCACACACAAACAATACACTTTTGTCACACTGGCTTAATTCCAGAGCACTGCCAATGATTATACATATGTTTAACCAGTAATCCAGGTGTACTAAATGAATAATGATCTTAAGAGCAATGGTCTCTGTGCATAGAGTTCTGCAGCATAGAGTTCTGCAGTATAGAAACAGACTGAGAAAACATAAAGGAAGTAATCATAGAGCACAACAAATTGTAAAACGAAGATGTGCATTACCCTACATAAATAGACACACACTTTGGGAAGACACCAGGAACACTTCAAACATGTTTATTGATTTTCTGATCAAAAAACAGTGAGATGAACATGTGGAATACAAAAATAATTTGGCACATAGTGAGGATACAAGTTGGACGATGGACAACAATCGTGACTGTGCTTCAAGGAAATAATATTCACATATTTGAAATAATGAATGGCAACCAGAGTACGATCCGCAATAAGGCTGGTAGGGTGACCACCTCCTTTCAGGTCATTATGGATACTCTTTCCAATCCTGGAGTTTTGTGTGCCAGTCTAGTGCATTCTGGTTGTTGTTGTCTTCTTTTTCTTCTATTGAACTAATTAGACTAACAAACCTGAAATAAATGCTTTGCAGATGAAAAGTTCAGGAATGGGGGCAGGAGTAAAGTGAGGTGGTCATACTACATGCAAGTGCGCCCAGGCACTCCATTATCAAACATCAAATCAGGCATTCCTTCATGGCAATCAGATCCTCTTCCCCTTCTTTGCGCACCAATGACCTCAATATGAAAAATACTCTATGATCATTCGTCAGTCCATGCAGATTAATTACTTCTCAGACCGGGAATGCGGTTGTTGCTCTATTCACAGGCTATATCCATTCCATCATCTGGCATCGGGAGCAATTGACACTGATCAATATGACCAATATCATACTACAATGAAGTCATAAAGTAACATGTCATTCAGGGTTTGTAATGGAGTGAACATCAAAGGACTGATTCACAAAGGCATTTATGAGTACCTAAATAAGTACTGTTGTACTACCTGATGGACTCTTGAAGTCCGTTGTGATTTAGCTCCTAACCTGCTCACCATACCCAATGTCTTAAGGTCAGGACACTTCAATTAGAATAAACTAGGAAGATTCAGAACATATTCTTATGAAGTTTCTACAAAGAGAAAAACTGTGTCCTCCCTGCATTTTTACTAACAGAGAGTTGGACATTTCAAGGCCAATGCACAAAGGCATTTATGATAAAGTGAAGTAATACACCTTTCAGGTAATTGCTCAGATTAGCGGGGGTTTACTGCTATCTGGAGTCAATACCTGAACTATTAAATTTCATATTTTCTCTGCGATGAACATTATTGCAATTGAACAATAGAGGATATTACAGCATGAGTGTGCCTCTTTTCCCAAAGGGTCCAAGAACTTGATTACGTAGCATTCTGTGTTTAATGCAGCTGTCTAGAGACAGTTCCTCAGAAACACAGACTTATTGTAAAGTCAGTGTGTGCGCATATGCAGCTTACCATTTCCCAGAACTGGTGCTTAGCGGCAGGCTGACTTTTATCTTTAATAATGAGGATATATTATTCCACTGAGAGAAGTACAATATATGAAGAAATCAGACTTTCAGGGCCATATTCTCAAGGAGCCACCGCCGAGTTAACTTCATCGCCCCATTCACAAGCTGGTGCAAACAGCTAACATCACCAAATTACCGGCGATAGCAGCCACAAAAAACATCGCCACAGATGACCCCGGCAACTATCGCTAATGAGAGGCAGAGTAGGCATTCCCAAGCAAAAAGCCGCAACAACACCACTCCTCAACATTCTCAACCACCAGACTGATCTGCGAAAAGACCACGAAACATGCGATAAGGCGTGTTAGCTACAGGAAACTAACACCTGCTCTGACCTGGTGTAAAGTCGGACGACAACCGGTAGCAGCCAAGCGAGCACAGCCCAAAGCCAAACATGATGAACAACAGATGCCCCCGAACAACTGAACATGCAGCCCAGAGCCCCAATAGGGCAAAAACACCCACCGCAACCACCCCCCTGGACCACAACCCCCCCCCCTTCCCGGACCACCCCTCTGGACCACCACAGAGGCAGCACGGACAACACACCAGCCTCACAGACATAAGACCAGAGGATGTCATTGCCCACTACAGGCTCAAAAGGACAACCATCCTACGCATCCTGACCATCATCGCCCAACAGTCCCATGGCGCCAACACAGCGGACAACCAACATCCCACTCCACACAAAGCTGCTGGCTGTGCTGCACCTGTTGGCCACTGGTAACCCCCAACCAACACCCACCAGTCGGAGGAGTCTCACAGGCAGCCGCATCTAAGTCCCGCACACCTGTCCTGGATGCCATTATCAGCCTGGTACCCCAGTATTTATACAGCCACCACAATGTGCAGGATCCGCTGGAGACCAAGCAAGACCATACGCCATAGCTGGATGCACGCACGTGTTGGGGCAATCCACAGCACACATGTACTACTTGTGCCCCCTGGTGACACAGCACACAGTCACCGCAACAGAAAGCACACGTCTCACATCAATGTGCAGGCAACATCCGAACACTGTGGAATCTCCTCCAACGTTGTCGCTAAATACCCAGCCAGTGTGCATGATTGCATCATCCTCCGACAGTCCATCATCAACCAGCGCTCCCAGGATGGCACGAATGGGAATGCACTGCCCGTTGCTAAGTACCAAATGAACTCCCCACACACCTCAACTCCACAACCATGGAACTCAGAACTCTACCAATGCATACGTCACAAAATCACATACAACATTCAAAATAACACCGCTGGTGTATGGAGTGTACTGGACAGTGGACACAACCACGTCACCCCAGCCAGTGGGGGAGTTTGCGGAAATGTTGCCTGTTATTTCCCCCCGTAAGCGTGAGCGGAGTGGGATGGCCCGGTGTATGCCGTGCCAGTGTAGGGGTGTGAATAAAAAGCACGTAGCCCTGGGCGTGGTTCTGTACTGGGAATGTGCATTTGCATGTGTCTATGGCAGTGTGGGTCTCCTTTGTGGGGTGTGGCTGGTCCCTGAAGGGTAATAGACACCAACGTATGTGATCTAGTTCGCCTTCCATGGGTTCGGAGCCCACCCACACCTGTTCGGCAACCTCCTTTTGGTGTGCTGACACATGGCATTGGGGTGCCATGGGTGGGTGAAGTGTTGTAAGCCACCTGTGTTGCAGGTGCTTCCTGCTGTGTGGTCGGTTGCAGGCTCTGTGTACTCCTCTAAGTAGCTTGGCTGCACGGGTCCTCGTGGTGGGTTGCGTGGGATGTCCATGGGCTGTTGTAAGGCGTCGGTGTTGAAGGTGTGGTGGTCCTCTCCGGCATCACTGATGTGTTGTCTTCTGTGCTCTGCTGGAGGTGTTGTGTGCCCCTCTGCAATGTGAAGGGGAGATGCATGTTGACATTGTGTTGACATGTATGTTGGCGCATTGTTCTGGTTTACATGCAGACTGTTTGACAATGTACATTGTGACTGTTTGGGAGGTGCTGAGTACTGCAGCAGGACAGTGTACATTTGGACTACATGACGGATGTGAGGTCGTACGCGTACTTTTCCATTTCACCGTTTCCTGCTCTGTCAGATGTAGTAGGCATGTTTCTGTGCGTGTGTGGAGCCAATTGTGTCCTCTGTTCTGCAGTGTCGGCTTTGCGCATTCTACCACGTTGTCGTCAATGTGGGTGTGCTGTTCTTGCTATCTGTGAGTGCTGCAGTGTGCCAAGGGGATCAGGGCCATGATCCAGGGCAATTGTGGGTGTGCAGTGTGCTATACTTGATTGTGCCATTGTGCCCATCTTCCCCCGTCCCTAGTCGTTACTCACCCTGTTGATGTTGTGTCTGGTCCTCTTGAGCTGTGTCCGTACTCCCTACTCCTTGCACCGTCTCCACACTGATGACTGTGGCCTAGGTTTCCTCCAGCTCCTCCTGTGGCGCTGGACTCCCACCGTCTGTCGCCGTTGCTGCCTTCCTGTTGGCAGCAGGTTTGTGCCTGGTTTAGGTTTCCACGTCATGCCAGTGCCTCTTGGCCTCATCCATTGTCCTCCTCGACACTCTGGCTGCATTCCAGGTAGTCTGATTGTGGGACAGTTGCTGGTAGTGTTCTGTCACCTCCGTGACGCTGGTCTTGTGTTGCTGCGGACTGCACCCCATCTTCCTCTCCTTCATCTCCCTGGCCTGCCCCGACCCGGTTGTACCTTGCTGGTTTGCGTTGGCCTCTGCGCTCGTTCATGGTGCTGCGCACTTTGGATTGTTACTGGTGTGTTTTCTTGTTCTTCTTTTATAGTGCATTTTTCCGCCAGACTTGTGGGATTTGCAGGCCTGTGCCTGGTTTTCGCAGCTTTTTTTATCGCGCTTGGCCTCATTGCAGCTTTTGTTGCGTTAATGTTTCGCATTTTTGCGGCATGGCGTTGTTTTTAACGCGGCCATTTGACGCATTATCTGGTGACTATCGCATGGTACCGCCGTGTGGTGAATACTTGGTTAACACGGTGTAAATTTCCAGTGATAGACTGCGATGATGTAGTTTGCGTTAAGTTACTTTTGCGATGATTATCACACGTTCTTGACAATATGCCCCAATATCTTGGGATGGCCAAAGAAAACGCACCCAACGCAGAGAATAGAGACTGAAAGGATGCAGGCAAGAGAGGATTATCCTAGACAAATTGACTACAAAGTGCAACAGTAAGATTGGGAAAGGTATACGAGACAAGTTTAATAAGAGAGTTGAATAATGTAAAGGACAGGAACTAAAGTAAAGAGTCCTAAGCAGTGTTTAATTTATACCGGTGGTTGGTGGTATTCAATAGTGACATTCATTTGTGGGCACCTGGACATGGTTCTCTTCATCAGACTTTGACCCCAAATAAGAGAGAGAAAAGCAGACAAGGGGAAAAGGAAGAAAAGGAAAGAGAAACACTCACAAAGAGAGAAATAAGAGATGAAAAACCTATGAGTAAGATAAAGAAAGAGGCACGAGGTGAACTCAAGGCTAGGTTGCCTTGATATTCGATGAGCCAGGCGTTAGGCAACATTGGCGTCAGGCTCCTAAAAAAGCTTTGGGGCCCTGCATTTATGGGTTATTTATGAAGGACTTGCATGAGTTGTCGCTTGGCACAAATCAATGCACCAATTTACTAAGCTTTATAAAAGCCTGCGGACACATTATAACATTGAGCAGCACGCAACCCTTACAAATCTAGACCTTATGTTTGTTTTTAACAATTAAGCATTGGGACCAAGGCGATGCTTAAAGTCAAAATAAGCTGAGTATTGCCTTTGGTTGATAGAGTGAACAAATGTGAATTAGGCCAAGTAGGACTATAAAGGGAGCAGTAATATAAAGGAAAGAGACATAATAGGGTCCAATATATTACAAGATACAGAAAACCAAAATGTGACTAGCATGTTCATGGGATGGCCAGAACATTGAAATATGTCTGATGAATGAATAAAGTGTGACTATCAGGAGTGGGGATTTGAACCACAATAAGAATAAGTGGCTGAAAAGACGCATAACATGGGTGCACTCCATCAAATCAGGCGTAATAAATTTCATGTGCATCTCCTGGCTTTAGTAGTCGTTCTTCTCTTTGTGGTCTTCCATTGTATTGTGGCCCTTTGAGGCTATATATTTCATAATGGCATCAAGCCTCTAGTTTAATAGGTGATATACTCAAATCCCAATGTTTTTTTTACAGGCATTTAGGTGTTCATGTATTAACTTTGATTCAATGCAAGCCTTTACCTTTAGTATAATCAATTCTAAAGAAACAATACCCAACAATTTACTTTAATGCAAATTCTAATAAGTATTTTTAAATTTTTGTAGCTCTTTAGTGGTGTGTAGCAGTGCCACTTTGAAAGCTGTTGCATTTTCACTGGATAAGGCCTTTTCTGCAAGGGAACTTATTCCCCAATGCGATGAAACCTTCTCCTAGGAGTCCCCATAGATGTACAGTTTGATGTACAGAGAGATACACCGATTTGCACTCATTTTTGCTTATGCTATGAAACTTCCATTAGAACCCAGGTGTGCAGCTTCGAATATGGACTAAAAGATGTTCACTCACTTGTGTAAAATGTAGGTGGATGTGAGCAATTACAGTGCTATTAAAGGATGCCACCTCACTCATGTCATACAGCACACTGTTTCCAGCCCTGTGCTTCTGCCTGACGAATCATTGCTATCAGGTGGGTCAGTAAACCAACACTACAAACCCAATGAACTAGGTTGCCACATCAAAGATCAGGACTGGAAACGTGTCTGTGATGACATAGAGTCAGGTGGACATTCTATCCCTTCGTGTTCGACGTCTGGAAACGGTGTCCATGATGACGTGCAATCAGGTGGCCATCCCATCCCTTTGTGTTCCACATGTGCAAACTGTGTCCGTGATGACATGGAGTCATATAGACATCCCATCCCTATGTGTTCCATGTCTGGAAGCAGTGTCCATGATGACATGGAGTCAGGTGGACTAGAAAGAAGAGCGGAGGATGCAGAGGGCCGCTCCCAGCAGAACAATGAGTGGTGGTGGGTCTGCCTGAGAGTGCTGAAGGAGCTGTTGCAGTGGCATATACTGAGACATGGTTGTGTGACCTCCTGCCAGCAGGTGCACTCTCCCCATTCTTTGTTGTGGAGCGGGCCCATCGAGTGCTGGTGAGCTGTCCGCTGCTGGGGACAGGTTCTAGACCCTTTCTCTTCTGCCTCCTACAGGGATCGTGATGCTGCCCTGAGGGAGGTACTCAAGCTGGGGGAGGTTAAAGTAGATAACGCCACAGTATTTTTTCCCTGACAGAGGCGGTCGGTTCTAGAGGTTAAGAGACGGCTCAGAGAGTTGGGCATCAAATACATCCTCCTCTTCCCGGCTAGGCTGCGAGTCGTCTCAGATGGTAACATGCGATTCTTTGATGCCACTAAACAGGTCTGGACCTAACTGGAATCTACTGGTCGCCAGGTGCTGTGGGCAGGGAGTGAAGGTTCTGCGTAACAAGCTGTCATTCGCAGAGCCAGTCGTAGTGGGAGGCCTAGGAAGAGCAGGCATCCCTGCCACAACTACAAGCCACCCCCAATCTGGAGAAGGTTATACAAGAGAATTCCCCCTCCACTGCGACGCGGCATCGGGTGCGGGGGTCCGGATTACCCCCGAATGGGACTCCTCAGATGGCAGATGACCTAATTTAAGGGATTGACTACCAAATGGAACATGTGGTGTGGTGATATCTGATGCATTCAGCATGGGACTCTGGTGCACCGGCTGGGATGGTGCCATAGAGAGAAAGATGGAAGGTAGTCTGAGAAGGTCAGCGTCTGCCTTCACAGCTGGACTGAAGACTGATACAAATGACACTGAGCGCTCTTTCATGTGGACATGTGGGGCACTGGTGTGCTAGATTCTCAGCCCCCTAGAGCCTTAAGCTCTGTTGGGCTTGCCAGCAGTTACCACGTGGTGTTATTGCCAGTTTGGGCGGATACATGTTTTCCCTCCGCTCTTATGCTGTTCAATGTTACAATACTCCTGTTCCCCCCTCACCTTGTCATTGTTTAACATGTGCATATTACAGGCAATGTTGTCCTGCAGGTGCTGCCCACATCTGTAGGCTTTTGACCAGATGCTCTGCTCTCTCCCTCCTGCTGCATTCCCCGTTTACCTCAGCATGCCTGTGCCATTCCACTGTTGCTGGTTACTAACATAATCAGCTGGAATGTGAGGGGAAGCTCCAGCTCCGATGGCATGGTCAGGTATTTGTAACAGATTGCTCCGCATATGAGAGAGGGGTGCTTATCTGGGTGTGACTGGGTGGTGGAGGAGAAGGAGGTAGATGGAGAGGCCTGCTATATATTCATACTGGGGAGGTTGAATGGGAGGCGTTTGTTACTCAGGAATGTGTACGCACCTAAGACGGACCAGACGGATTTTTTATGCACAATCTCAAGTACACTAGCCCACTGGAGCGATATCCCCTGGCTCATAGGGGGGATTTCAACGCTGTCACCGATCTGGCATTAGACAGGTGTTTTCCACCGCTTTCCCGTACAGTCGCCATGTTCAATGCCCAGGCACTAGGAGATTGGCTGCAGCACTGGCACTTAGCTGATGTCTGGAGAGCGTTGAAAGTGGATGACCCTGTCTATTCTTCTTATTCTTCACCACATGACCTCCATGTTTGCATTGATTGCATTGTGAGCTCATCGGAGCTTCTCCCGGATTGTCGGCGTGTAGACCTGGGGAGCACACATTCAGATCACAACCCTCAGCTTCTTCAGCTGGAATGGGAAGACGCCAAACAGGCGGTGCACATCTGGTGCCTCCAACCCATGGCAATGGAGGATCCTCCTTTTTAGGTGTTACTGGGCACTGCCACGGAGGACTTCTTTCAAACAAACGCCGGTTCTGCTGCCACCAGAGGCATGGAATGGGAAGCGTTCAAAGTCACAATCAGTGGGCACTGCATGGGACTCAGCTGGGGTCATTGCAAACAAATTGATGGTAATCTCATGCGTATTGAGCGCTCCCTCCTGAGGCTAGAGTCTGCCTCAATAACATACTCGAGCGGTACTCAGCGTTTGGTGGATGTGCGACATGAGCATGCGGACCTACTGGAGCGATTGCAATGCCTGAACTATTCTGTGCATTCTGCCTGCACTCATGCAGCTGCGGACTGAGCGGGGTGGTTGTTCGCATGGATGATCCATTAGGAGCAGGCACGGCACCCTAGCCTTCTGTTGTGTTCCCTTTCAGGACATCTGTTATACACTCAGCGGGTGATCCATGGGGAGCTCACCAGACACTATACAGCTCTGTATGTGTCTGCTGCCAGTATTTGTGATTGATCTAGTGGGCTACTATGCATTCACTTGCCCACCATTACGCCGGAACAGCAGGCAGACCTGGAGGAGCTAATCACACTATTTGAAGTCGAGAAGGCCGTCAGAGCTCTGGCCATGGGCAAGACACCCAGGCCGGATGGGCTGCCAGTGGAATATTATAAGGCATATGCTCCTGTATTGGTCCCTCCCCTGCTCACCCTGTATGAGGATTCGCTTGAAGCCTCCATCCTCCCGGGCTCTCTCAGTGAAACTCTCCTAGTTTCTTTGCCTAAGCTGGATAGAGACCCAACCCTCTTGTGCTCCTACTGCCCACAGGCACTTTTAAACACTGACTATAATTCCCTGGTCAAAATACAGGTGGATCCGTTGGCCCCCCCTGGTGCCCAATCTGGTGCACGCTGATCAGAATGGATTTGTGCCTTCCCAGAAAATGTTCCTTAACCTGCAGCAATCTTTCTGGGTGGATAGCTATTCAGCTTCAAGCAGGCCTCACTCTGGGTGTCTGGTGCTTGACTTGGAGAAGGCATTTGATACCATGGAATGGGAGTTTCTATTCACCGCCTTGTCCGGCTATGGACTCTGGCTCGTTTTCTCCACCTAATATGGTTGTTATACACCTCTACTTCCATCAAAATGGGAACATGCGATCTCCCTGTATGCAGACGACATGCTCCTGTACATCCTGGACAGAAGGGAAACATCTGTTGACTTGGCACAGATCCTCAATGATGTTGCGTCCCTCTCTGGTCCCAGAGTAAATTGGGTGAAAGCTTGCTTGTACCCATTCAACCAGGCTTGCCCTGACCCCACACTTGCCATTAACGATATACCTTTGAAGTGGCAGCCCACTGTCTTTTGGTACCTTGGAGTACGTCTAAATCATCAGTCAGTGGACGCACTAGAGGGGAACATCTCCCATATGATAGCAGCTGTCAAGACTCAAATGCTCTTCTGGCGGAGTGTGCCCCTGACCGTCATGGGTCCCATAGCGCTACTTAAAATGGTGGTGCTGCCCCAGTTACTGTATTTCTTCACTAACTAGCCAGTGTATATTTGACCTCCTCTCTTCCGCTCCTTCAAATGCGTCATGTGTGAGTTCATATGGAACGGATCGCGGTGCTGGGTTGCACTGTCCAAGCTATACTTACCAGTTTCTCAGAGAGGCCTTGCAGTACCTAATATGGAACACTACTACCTGGTGGCGCAATTACAGTGGGTGGGCAGATGGGCCAGGGGACTAAATCTTGAGGACACGGCTGCGCTCTCGCCAGCGTAAATGCAGTCATCAGTCCTGGCATACTTTCATCACAGGAGAAGAGGTGGGGTGCCTGTTCAGATAATGTTGGTGGTGGCTTATAAATGCTTTCTCCGTTGCTTACATCTTGCGCTCTGCCATCAGTATGTGCAGACATTACTGCTGCAAGGCATGCCGAGTGGTGGTCACGCCACATCTAGGGCACAACTTTCTGCCTGGCAGGTGATTGATATACAGACTCTGGGCGACCTATTCCAAGATGGGTTGCTGGCGCCCTCAATGCCTTAGTAGAGGATGCTGGACTGCTGCAAGGTCAGCTTTTACTTCGTACCTCGTTACACACAGCACTGCGGACCCTATGGGGCACGTGTCCTGGGAGCCTGACACGCATCTCACAATTCAATACATACACGTGAATGGCACAGGGAGGCATCTCAAGTGATTTGCTAGCTCGCTGCACAAGCACACAGCACACCCTTTAACGTCTTTTCAACATCTCTGGGACTCACCCGTGCACAGACCAGGAATGAGTGGCTATACTTGAGGGACATACCCATATTCCTATAAATGCCAGATTCCATCTCATTCAGTACTGAGTATTGCACAGAGTCTATTTGACTCCAGCTGAGATCAACAGGTACTTTCAGCATATGGATGCTTGTTGCCTCCGATGAAAGCTGATTGAGGCGGATCTCATTCATTTATTCTGGGGCTGCCTCACGCTCAATGAGTAGTGGCGTAGCGTCACAGCACACTGAGCTGGCTGCAGTGGGAGGACGGTGGCGTGTACCTGGGATTTATATCTCCTGAAGGTCTTACATAGATCGGCTAGGCACAGGGTGGAGTCCAGGTTTATAGATCTGGGACAACTTGCAGCTAAGTGCTTAATCACCAAGAGATGGAAATGTTCGGAACGTGCCCCCGTGCTGGGGTGGTCCCCCTCACTAACAGTCTGGGCACAAGCTGAAAGTATCGCCGTGTGCTGCAAAGACACATTGGGGTTATGTAAAGTTCCCATGGCAGCCAATTGGGATGTTATATTGCAGGACTTTCAACGCAGCAGGCAGACAGAGGCGAGACCCAGGCCCCCGTAATAGGCATGGACGTAGTGGTGGTAGTGGCGACATAGAGGCACGTGAGGCAGGGATGCTCCATGGTCGAGCTGGCTCCCTGTCTTGCCCCCCTTCGCCTTCCATCCCCATCGTTCATTCTCCACCTCCCTCATCATCTTCCAGGGATGCAACTAGATATGTACCCATTGATCCTACGGTTATGTGGGTCATGCAGGCGGTGTGGGAAAGAAGAGTAGTAGTGGAGATCTGAGTTGGGGATCAGTTAATACAGTTAGTCCCTAGGCTTTGATTTCTCTCCCCACCCTTCAAAGTGCCATACTAGTCAGATCCTATTAGTGGCATAAGATGCAGCGTCCTATCCTTGTATGCCCTGTCATGCATATTGGCGAGTGCTTCCATGGTAGTTACAGCAGCCATGCACTGAACTATTGACTAAATTGGCATTACCTTCGCACCTGAGCTGAAATGATGCTGTATGGCAACTATGTTTTGCGAAAAATACCAATAAAGAAATTTAAAGAAAAATGCTGCAGCACAAACGGATAAGGCACTTCCCCTTCTAATTGATTTTTGTGCTGGAAGGTGGCCCTTCCTGCACAAAATCAATCCGACCCGCATAGCAAGCACCCTTGCGCAAGGGTCCCTGCGTTGGCGCATGGCAGGTTTGCATCATTTTTAAGACCCTTGCCTGACATTTAAAAACTGCTGCTAATGGGACTTTTTTTGCGATGTACAAGGAAATCTTTGTCAATATCGCGTTGTGCATTTTGCAAGAGTTTTTACGCAGGAACGCCTACCTTTCATCTCAAGGTGCTGTGAAAAATTCATGTTAATGCTGGAAAAATGCGGCTAACTGGACTTTGCAAAAACTTGTAAATATGGCAATAAAAAAAGCCGCTATAACGTCAAAAAATTTACGCTACGGCGGTGTTAAATCCTTGTAAATCTGCCCCTTAGTGTCTTACAAAAATAAATACTGAACTTAAAGACCAAGAGATACACTTCTATGGTACCAGTGCTTCTGACTGTAATTGAAGCCCAGCAGAGACACTGCAACACCGACTGGCAGGCCCCAGACCCAACTAGCAACCTTAAATTGCATTTATCAGGGGTGTCACAGCCTCAAAGACACCCCTGAAGCTGCACCTCTGAGAGCATGAAACAAACACTAATAATAATCATTGAGAAGTCTGGAAAAGACCATCAACTTTGTGGCAACCATCAACTGATCTCCCTAATAAAGTGGACCTAAAATCCTTATAAAAATAATGGCAATCAGTTTTGAAAATGAAGAAGAAAGAAGTTTATTTAAAAAGGCTCAGACATCATTTACAAATACTAGACTTGTGCCTGAGAAACAATTCCAGTAGTCTGACATGATTCATCCAGGAGAAAAACAATCCACTCTCACAGTGGGCTAAAGGAGTGGGCACGCAGAAGGCTTGAGACCACTCGAACTGGAACAGTTTGCGTTTGCTATTAAAGAACAAGTGGTTTGGAAAGTCCTTCAATTAGACAATTTACAGGCTACAGAACAACTCCATGTCCCAACTGGTAAATGATTCCAAAGCTGCAGCAGTCTATCCATCATAAAGTGGGGACAAACGAGAGAGGCCCATGGGGCTTATTATCAAGCCAGGCGATAAAATTATCGCCGCTTTAGCGGCAGAAAACTGCAGCTAAAACGGCGATAACGTCCTTCACATCTAACATGGGCTTCAATTGGAATTCCATAGAGCATATTATCAAGCCCATTATCGCCGTTTTAGCAGTTTTCTGCCGCTAAAGCGGCGATAATTTTATCGCCTGGCCTGATAAAATGCCCCATAGTTAAATTGAAGTCCCTTTGGCAGTGTTTGTCAAAGCTGTCAAACAATGGCGGGCAGGCAGTCACTCCTTGCACTTGCCTGCTTCTCAACTCTGGAACAGTCCTGATTATTCAGTCTTGTTCAGCCTTTAGAAAGGCTGTGGAAAGTCACTTTTTGCCAGTTTAGTTTCTGTATTTTTTTCTTTCTGCTTTGTTTGTTTTACCCAAAATGTTTTACTGTTTCTAGAGCCAAGCTGCCTAAATTGGTGAAAGAGACTACAATTTGTGGATCAAGAGCCATTGGTGCTTCCCTCAAAAGTGTTACCTGTGGCGTTTTTGGATTGAATCATTTGTGACCTGTGAGTTATTAAAAAATCATAATGAAGATAGAATGACTCATCAGATATTTAAGCAATGTTGATGAAAAGGTGATGGAGTGTATGCCACAAATACAAACTGATGCACAACAAAAAGATCTACAAAATAATTTCTACAAAATAATCAATATGCTGCCAGGATGCAAGTAGGAGAAAGGTAGTCACATTATGACCTTTTTCTTTTGTTGAAAGACCAGTGACATCAGGACTTTCGTAGGGCTCAACCTCAACCCTGCATTATTCTATATATTCACTTTATATCTCACTGACAGTGGAAGAGGTGTGGCACAGCTGCCAGGGTGCCTGACATGGTGTGGCACAGCTGCCAGGGTGCCTGACATAGACCACAGGGTTCACGGTTCGAGCCCTGGATCTGGCAGCAGGTTAGCCCAGCACCGTGTGACTCTGGGCAATAGCTTGCTTAACCCCTTCAGTGCCCCGCCCTTTCCCCCTCCTGTGCCGGGCGTTGCATATGCGGGTGGGGTTCATGACGAGATAGTCTCGTCATGGGCACAGCGCAACCGTGCTCCATGACGAGACTATCTCGTCATGGGCACAGAAGAGGTTAATCTTCCTGACGGCCCCCAGCGCCGGGACACCTCTCCGGAGGTAGCTGTGCACTTTACAAATGCTGGCATTTATTTATTTCATTTTGGAATTTCTACAACGTCATATGCAGATGACTCACAGCTGATTCTCCCATTGGATAAAGAGTCTTTTGGCACAGAACTTAATTTCCGAAACTGTCTGACTGAAGTTGTCTTGTAGATGCAATCAAAACACTTAAAATGCAAGACTGACAAAATGGTGATCTTGCTATTCGGCAAGTCCAATTGCTTCTCTCCACTTCAATGGAGGCCAACTCGTGACCACCCCCCCATCACAGTGTAAGTAGCAAGAAACCTAGGAGTAAAATTTGACACCTCTCTCTCCTTTCACTCCTGTGCTCTTACTGTGGCTGGGACAAGTTTCAACTTAATCAAATCCCTAAGAAAGTTTTTTGATTTCCTCCAATTAGCCAACAGAAAAACTGTTGCTTTTGCTCATATTACCTCCATACTCCACAAACTTCAGATGGTACAACATGCGGGAGCCAGACTGGTGCTGAAACTCCCCAGACGGAGTTCCGCTTCTGCTGCTCTAAAGGCTTTGCACTGGCTACCGGTATATACAAGGATCATCTTTAAGATCCTTTTAATGGTCTTTAGGGGCATATTATGAAGAAACGGCGTTAAAATTATCGCCGCTTTAGCCCTGGAGAATTCCAATAGAAGCCCATGTTCTGGTGTCAACATGGGCTTCTATTGGAATTCTCTGCGGCATATTATCAAGCCCATTATCGCCGCTTTAGCTGCAGTTTTCTACCTCTAAAGCGGCGATAATTTTAACACCCTGCTTGATAATATGCCCCTTAGAGAGTTCAAAGCCACCGGTCCTAAAACTTACCAGCCAGATTCATACACTATACAACCCAAAGAAGCTTAATATCCTCGCACATGAATCTTCTTAAGCCTCCCTCAGACTTAAAACTCAAGGGGGCAAATCCTTCATGCTACTAGGACCCAAGGCATGCAACCAGCTCCTCAGCCCTCTGAAGATCATTGAATCAAAAGCCCTCTTTAAAAAACATTTAAAAACCTGGCTTTTCCTGGCTCCTGATGCACTCTGTCACTCCCATATATAGGGGCATATCAGCAACAACCAGCGATAATCATCGCTAAGCGCACTTAGCGCTAGGATAATTATCGCCGGCTAGCGTGGATTTTTATCGCTGATATAGCGTGCTATTAGCAACGCTTATCTCAAAAGCGATAAAAATCCTCGAACTAACTGCCCAACGTGAGATTATCGCTGGAAACCCAACGATAATCTCACGCAATGTGGCATTAGCTTGATGATAGGGACTCATAAACTTAACCATGATATCCACCTTCCATAGGATATCATGGCTAAGTCAGTTTCAAAGCAGGTGTAAGGAAAGTAGCGATAACAGAGGTTATCGCTGCTTTTCTTATTGCTATGCTTCATAGCGTGGGGCTTGATGATAGGAGAAATGTCGCTTAGTGACATTTCTCCTGTCATGTCAGGTCAGGAACGCCCACTTTGCATCTCATTAGAGACGCAAAGCTGGGCGTTAGGAATTCCTACGCTAACGCAAGTTTTCACGCATTAGCGTGAGCTTGCTGATTAGGCGATAAAATTATCGACGGTTTTCTGCCGAAAACGGCCCCAAAAGTGGCGATAATTCTATCGCCTCGCCTTGCTGATATGCCCCCTAGTTAGCCTCATTTTCTCTCTTTTTTGCTTTCCTTCATCTGGGTTTTCAGACACCTTATTCAGGGAATGATTGTTGAAAATTGAGGATTTGCTTGTACTTTTTATGGCAGATTAAAATGCAGCAGAATGTTTGAAAATTGTATGTGGTTGTGATGTACAGATGTTTTAGTACATAACTGTTAGAAATGGGGGTCTCTATTAGGCAGAGGTAGGTACCTTTGTCCACATAGGGACCCTTGCTTCTAGTCAGGGTAAAAGGGATACACACTTTAGATAACCCGTGCTCACCCCCTTGGTAGTTTAGCATGAGCAGACAGGTTTATCCCAAAGGCAATGTGTAAAGTATTTGTACCAACACTAACAGTAACACAGTGAAAACACCACAAATGGACACCACACCAGTTTAGAAAAATAAAATATCTTTATCTAAACTAAACAAGACCAAAACGCACAAATCCAATATACACAGTTAAAAATATGACTTTCAAAAGGTTTTGAAAACTTGTATTATAGAAAACTATGGATGTGTGACTTTTACACAAAGTACCTGAGGTTGCGTCAAAATTCACAAGGCTAAACAGCCGCAGAGTCGTAAACAAAGAGATGCCTCAACTCCTGAGACCTTGGGGAGGCAATGCAACAGTCCTGCTGCAAGCAGAGGAAGAGTTGCGTCGAATCCGGTCTGTATGGGGAGTGATGTGTCGATTCTTTGTGACGGTTCCGGTCTGCTGGCGATGCGTCGGGAAAACTTGTCACACAGGTGCGATGCGTGGAAATCTGGGATGCGCCAGTGATCGATGCGGCAGCTTCGAGCGGTGCTGCATCAGATCTCTTCAGCCTCGTTCCCTCTATGCGTGAATTCTTGCAGTGGCGACAGGCGCTGCATCGGTTTTCAAACCGGCATGGTGATGCGTGAAAATTCTTCTTGCGCATGGAGATGCGTCAGAAAAACAGCTGCAAGAAGGGCAATGCGTTGATTTTTGCAGTTCTTCTTTCTTCCAGCTCCCAAACAGCAAAAACAACATCCAGAGGCCCAAACTAGTACAGACACCACCTGGAAGGCCAGAACTCACAGCAGCAGAGTTCAGGGGAGTTGGGGGTGAAGTTTTTGTATCCCTGAGACTTCAGAACAGGAGGCCAGCACACACAGGCCCTTAGAGATCTCTTTCTAGAAGGGGACACAGCACACAGCAAAGTCCTTTTCCTTTCTTTGGCAGAAACAGCAACTGCAGGCAAACCCCACACAGCAAAGGGGCAGTACTTCTCCACAGTCTCGCCAGGTCTTCTCCTTGGCAAAGGGTCCTCTTGAATTCCAGGGATGATCTAAAAGTCTGGGGTCTGGGCCCCTTTTTTATACAGTAAATCTCTTTGTTCTCTCCTGGCCCAGGGCTCTGAGCCCAGTACAAACCAGCTCTGGGGGGGGGGGGGCATTTAAAAATCTCCTTACAGTGCACAACACTCCCCATTGTAAGTGTAATCCCTGGCCCCAGACACACCACAGTGGGGGGAGCCATCATTGTGGAAGGCAGGCACAGCCCTATTCAGGTACAGGTGCTACTCCTCCCACCACTCCAAATGCAGACCAGGCCTATTCAGCCTCGCACTGACACATCCAGACTCTCTGGAGCCACTGCACCTTCCCAGCCCCTGTCACTCGAAAGCCAGACAGTCAATACACAACCCAGTTGAGGCACACAGGATGGCTAAGCAAGAAAATACCTACTTTACCAAATTGTTTTTTTCAAACACATAATGTAAAAATTACCTTTCCTAAAAGATGCATCTTTAGATTCTGAGTACAGGCATACTAAACTTTATTTTCCTGTCTGGTTTCCAGGGATAGTTATGCTTATAAGATATTATAAGCAAACTCCCAATCTATCCTATGGGAGCAGATAGCCTTACAATAGTGAAAAACAAAATTGGCAGTATTTCACTATCAGGACATGCCACACACATCAGGGCATGTCCCACCTTTCACATACACTGCACCCTGGGCCTACCTTAGGGGTGACTAACATGCAAGAACAGGGAAGGTTAGGGCCTGGCAAGTGGGTGCACTTGCCAGGTCGACATCAGGGCTACTCATGTGGGTGGCAAAATCAGTGCTACAGGCCCACTAGTAGCATTTGATTTACAGGCCCTGGCACACTCAGTGCACTATACTAGGGGCTTACCAGTAAATCAAATATGACAATCATGGATAACCAATCATAATAACAATTTACACACAGAGCATATGCACTTTAGCAGTGATTAGCAGTGGTAAAGTGCCCAGAGTCCTAAAGCCAACAACAACAGGTCAGGAAAAAATAGGAGGAAGAAGCAAAAAGTTTGGAGATAACCCTGGAAAAAGGGCCATTTCCAATGCAATAATGTTATTACTGGTTTTACTGGTTACAATAGCCTGGATAAAATGCTACTCTGTGTAAGGACATTTGTTGGCTGTGATGTGGCAATCTGGAGAATTATTAATAGTGTCAGTGTAACCACAGCCTGAATTCTATGTCAGGACATGAAGACATTTATTAAGTGGTTTCTAGTCTTTACCACTCATCAGCAGCAGATGAGTATAACAAAAACCATAACATTTCTTTGGAAGGCTATATATCCCATGAGTACAAGCAAAGAAATAAACAAAACTCTTCTACCAATTAGTGCTCCTCCAACTGTCCATAACCTATTATCCTGTCTCAAACCCCTCCTTTTTTCTTTGTTGCGACGTTCTTTGTAAATGCGACACAACTGACGTTTCTACTGCCCCACTGTAACTTCTCTCACACATCAGCATCTCTACGCCTTCCATATATCAGCTGTCAAAACATTAAACATTAAATCAAAAAATCTGGTTGTGTAACAAACATCAACAATATCGTATCTCCTCGTCTATTAAATTTCATGTGTAACCTTATAACACATTACATAACAAAGAAGGTATACTTTCTCCTCGCACACTAACCCTCATCCCTTGTATCGTTTGATCCCCTTTTTCCATTAGGGAGATAATGCTCCTTTGTGTCAATAATTAGAATCTAGACTTTTCTTAACATTGTACAGAAAATCACTATTCAGTGTTGTTCTATCTGATGACATTTGTTGACAGATAGTAGAAACAATCATCCAGTACTGCAGCGTGTCACTCATAGATATTGTTACTCAAGTCAGTGCAGTCTATGGGGCTTATTTCGATCTTGGTGGATGGAATACTCCGTCACAAATGTGGTGGATATCCCGTCAGCCGTATTACGATCTCCATAGGATATAATGGGATAGTAATATGGTGGACGGGATATCTGTCATGATCTAAATCAGGCCCTAATGTGTATTACCACGTGTGAGGACATCTGCTGGTCAGTGAATAATTTTTGGTGAAAGTCCATTCATCAAGATAATTGTTGTATGCGTCTGTTGCAGAGCTCACCGATCTTTGAATATATGTTTTTGGGGAGAGCTTTGGAAGAATTTTGAAATGTAGCACCTCAAAGCGGGAAGCAGTAAAACTGGCCCAAGAATGAAAGGACAAAATGTCAACTAATGCAGCAATTCCATGATAGGGTGTGCACTGTGGATGAAAGTAAAAAGCAGTTCTAATCCAAAAGAAACCTATGAAAAAGGCAATGTATGTGTCTTAAGAATAGTTTGGCTATTAAGAGTAAAATCTTAATTTGTATGCAACTTAACATATTACCTGCATCAAACGTGTTAGGTGTTTAAATATGCACTAAAATGCCCTCTGCCATACATTATTAGGATATTGCAAGTCACAGTGAAGAACCATGTCCATATAGAGGAATTCGTCCGAAGGTCATGGAACTCCTTGATGACTTGCAGTATACTTTTAAGTATGTCAAAGTGTATTTTATTCCATATAATACATGGTCACACAATCACCCTTGACTCAAACTGCTTAAATCCTTGGTGCCTTTCTCTTTTATATGCATTGTAGACAAGAGGAATAAAAGCAGAGCACACCTTTTGTGTGATATTAAAAACAACAAAAAGTAGTTATTCATTTTTGCTCAAAGGTAGTAGAATCAGTTTAATGTAAGATTAAAAAATGCTATACCTCAAAAAGCGTGGACACATGCAGATATTCTGCTTTTCCTGAAATAACCTGTAGCATGGAAAAAATAAACATGTAGCCATAAATTTCTCCTTACTGCTGATCACTTTTTGTTTTCTGAAAAATATATCAGAAGAAGGAAAAGCCTGTTCCCATTTTCCTCCTTTAAACTGTACAGTAGTAATTATGCTCTGTGACCTGCCTTTTACTCTGGCTGTTAGCTCTGGCAGAAGGCACAGTGAAGTCAGAACTCAACTGTGATAACTTATTACAGTTGAGCAGGTATGTCATTTAATTATTACTACCTATGAGAGACATCAATCAATCAGAGTTTTTTTTATAGTGTGGCTTGTCACCCCAAGGGGCCTAAAGGTGGCTGGTGGGCTGTGTGAGCCTCGGTCAAAGAGCCAGTTCTTGAGCTGCTTTAGTCCTTCAAAGAAGGGGAGGTTGTTCCAGGACCTGGTGGCAAAGTAGGAGAATGCATCCATCACATCGGCTGTGGCGAATATGGGGGATGAGGGCCACAGTGAGGGTGGAGGATCAGAGATTCCTAGTCAGTCGGTGGAATATTAGATGGTCGTTGATGTAGGTGGGTCCGGAATTGTGGAGGGCTTTGAAGGCGTGAGTGAGGAGCTTGAAGAGGAATCTTTCTTGGACTGGCAGACAGTGGAGAGTTCTGAGGTGGGGGTGATGCTGGTTCTTCTGGGGAGGTCGAGGATGAGTCATACTGTCAAGTTCTGGATGGTCTAGATGCAGTTCAGGAGTTTTTTTGGTGGTCCCGCATAGAGTGCATTACCGTAGACTAATCGGCTAGTGATCAGGGCCTGGTTTATTGTCTTCTTGGAAGAGACAGGATCCATTGGAAGATTTTTCTGAGCATGTGGAGGGTGAGGAAGGGTGAGGAAGTAGAAGGAGGAGACTTCATGGTCAAGTGGGAGTCCAGGATGATTCCAAGGTTGCAAGGTTGCGTGCTTGCCTGGTGCAGGTGGGGGAGGGGCTGAGTGACACGGGCCACCATGTGTTGTCCCATGGGGAGGGATTCTTTCTGAAGATGATGACCTCTGTCTTATCCAAGTTTATATTGAGACAGTTGGTCTTCATCCAGGTGGCAATGTTTGTCATGGTGTGTTGGAAGTTGGCCCTTGTGGAGCCAGCATCTTCTATGGTATCTTCTGTGAGGGATGGGAAGAGCGGGGAGTCATCGGAGATGGCTTTTTCCAAGACTTTGGCGGAGAAGGGGAGAAGTGAGATCGGGCGGTAGTCTTTGAGCTTGTTGGGGTTGGCAGAGGGTTTTTTCAGATGCTTGGTATGGTGGCTGTGGTGATGGAAGTGTTCAGGAGATTGGTTAGGGGGCATACGATAACTTCTCTTCCTAGTTTATAGATGTGGTGCTGGTAGGGGCCTGAGGGGAATCCGGAGTGCATGGAGTTCATGATCGAGATGGTGTCTTCATTTGGTTGTCCTGGGGTGGTGGGAGGGACAGGCAAGTGTGCTGAGGTGGGGTCCAAGGTGTAACCATCTCTATGTGTGGGGTGGTGACGAGTTGAGAAAGGCCAATAATGCTCATGTTTTGGAGGAGAGTGGTGGAGGTGGAGTTGCCGAGGTCTACTAGGTGGGTGTTTAAGTCACCCAGGAAGATGTAGTGGTCGGAATCAATGACCAGGGGGGCTAAGAAGTCTGGGATGGAGTTGCAGAAGCTGGGGCGGGGGCCAGGAGGTCTGTAGGAGAGGGTTTCTCTGATGGTGGTGTTGGTGTCAGGTTTGATCTGGAAGTTGAGGTGTTCTATGATGGGAGTCGTGTCGTCGTCGAAGACAGTGCAGTTGAGGTAGTCCTTGTGGATGATGGCGATGCCTCCGCTGAGTCTGTCAGGGTGGTCATGGTGGATCGTCTTGTATCCAGTGGTAGTTGTGGTGGCAATGTTAGGTGCTGAGGCAGGGGTGAGTCAGGTTTCTGTTATGGACATGACGTCGGGGAGAGGGTGGTTATGGTTTCCCAGATTTCCGCGGCATGCTTACAGAGTGATCTGATGTTGAGTAGAGTGCAGTGAAGCTGAGGCATGTGGCTTAGTGTCTGTTGGGTAGTGGTCATGGGATACTCACCTCACAGCAGGAGAACTGGCAGTGATGGCAGGTTAAGGGTCCGCTAGTGGAGCGTGGTGAGGTGTGGTGGCAGTTGGTGGCGGGGGGGTTTGTGTCCAAGGTTACAGATCTCATTGGGAGAGAATCAGAGGTGGGCTGTAGGTCCTGGCGCTGGGTGCGGTCCAGGCGCAGATGGGCATAGACGGGCTTGCCTTCAGAGCGCCCACTGCATGCGTCCCCTGAGTGACCGCACTGCGGCCTCCAATAATGAGAGCTGGGAGGTGGGCAGGTCAGTCCAGGTGGTGGGAGGGCAGGCAGGAATGAGGAACCAGAACGAGCCGGTTGGCCACAGAAAAGAACGGCCGACCGGAGGAGGGGGGAGAATGGAATTAAATTTAGTAAATATAACTGGTGAGAAAGGGAAATGAAAAGAGGAAATAGAAAGAAAAATCAGGGCACATGGGAGGGAAAAAATGCCTTGGTCAGCATTGGACCAAGGCAGCAGGAGGCCCGCAGTAGGCTCAAACCTCCGTGCAGTGACGTAGGAGGCTTGGGAGTGGTTCCTCTGTACCACTGCAACCGAGAGGAAGTGGCTTTCTCTACCAGGGGAGGTAAAGGGCTGCTCAATGCAGCCGCGCTTGGCCTTCATTAAGTAGCCCTGGGTGGTGGGCAGGTCAGTGCGGGTGGCAAGAGAGCAGGAGGGAACGAGAAACATGAAGGAGCAGGTTTTCTGGAGAGAAGGATAGCAGCCGACTGAAGAGGGGGAGAATAAAACTAAATGTTGTTTAAAAAAAAACTTGTGAGAAAGGGAAAAGAAGAGGTAAATAGAAATAAATATCTGGGTACAGTGGAGGGAAAAAATGCTTCGGTTAGCATGGGAAAAAGGCAGCAGGAGGCCGACAGGAGGATCGAACATCCGCGCAGCAAGGCATGAGGACTGGGAGTGGTTCCTCTGTACCACTGTGGTGGAGGGGGAGTGGCGACCTCTACCAGGGGAGGCAAAGGGCTGCTCCTAGCAAGTCATCTGCAATAAATAAATTAGGGAGAGGTTTTACACAGTCTCATATATATTATAGATGCCATAAAGTACACCCTTGGCATACATTATAGGGATAGTGCAAGTCTGAGAGGAGTTCTGCTACCATATAGAGAAACAGGGAAAATGGCCAAGTTCCTTTACAAGGTCATGGAACTTCGAGGTGAATTTCAATATCCTTATGATGCACACGATGGTGCACTTTATTCCTTATTTTACATGGTCACATCATCACCCTTTGCACAAATTGCTTAAATATTAAGGGTCACATGTTTCAAGCTTTTGAGTTGTCCTTGCGATGCAAGTAAAATGCAAAGGCTTCAATAATATTTACATAGCCCCGCAAGGGGTGATTTGCGCTACCTTTTGTGGCTTTGTAAAGAAATGCAAAGCACTGCAGTGGCGTGCGCTGGATTAGGTTCTACTTCAAGCTGAGAGCCATTCCATAGGTGTTACATCGGTGTTCCCGTACATCCACCCATGAATTTTGAATCATTCCCAGATTTACTAATACTAGTAAACCTGGGAATGCATCAAAATGCTACGCCTTTCCGCAGTGAAGCACAATGAGAAGAAATATCTTTATTTCTCCTTGTTACTTCCTCTTTCCATGTGTGCTGCATTGTGCTGCACACGTGAAAAGCAGAAAATGCCTCTAAAGATTGTTTTTGTGCAGGAACATGTCCCTTCCTGCACAAAACCAATCCTGCCTGTAATGAAGTTACCTTTGCACTATGGTGCAAGGCAATGGCGTAACGAAAGTTTAAGGGGCCCCCCTGCGATGTGCATAGAGGGGCCCCCACTCCGGATTTAATCCTGAGCGCTCAGGTTTGAGTACTGTGCTGAGGGGGCCCCCTGCAGCTTGGGGGCCAGAATTACGCCCTTGGTGCAAGGTTGCCTTTGTTGATGCTGAATATATGGTGTTACAACGCATGCAATTACAACACAGTCTTTACATCGCAACTACCATTACATAGCATGATTTTACAATGCATGCCATTACAACGCATATTTTAAAACTACCATTACAACGCATTCCATTACAATGCATACCATTACAACACATAATACTTTTAGGGCAAACAGTAGGGTAAGTGTTGGATAGTTTAGGGGTAAAAATTACTATTCCCACTCCAGTGAGTGCAGCAGTAGGGTAAGTGTTGGATAGTGTAGGGGTAAAATTACTATTCCCACTCCAGTGATTGCAACAAAAGGGTAAGTGTTGGATAGTGTAGGGATAAAAATTACTATTCCTACTCCAGTTAGTGCAACAGTAGGGAAAGGAGTGGATAGTGTATTCCCATGTATCCCAAAACCCATACCCACCCTAATACTTAAAAATTCTCCATTACTTACCTTATGATGCTTTGTAATGGCATGTGTTGTAGTGACATGCATTGTAATGGCATGCGATGTAAAGGCATTTACGTTGTAACAGTTGTGTTGTAAAGGTAGGTTGTTGTAATGAGTGCGTTGTAATGGATGTTTCCTGTTGGTGCTAGGCTCCACACAGTGTGCAACAGCAAGGAGCAATCAGAAACGCTCCATATCTTTGTAAATATGGAGAATTTCTGATCTCTCCCTTATACACAACGCAGTACATCAACTTGTTTTGCATGGAAGATTAGTAAATATGCCCCTTGGTGCTTTGCTCTTTCATGTAAACGATCCAAGATGTTTGCAAGCATGAAGAATAAAAGTAGAATCTCTAGGGTAAAATTATACACAACAAACAGCAGTTACCTGTCTGTTGCAAAACATTATAGAATAAGCATAATACAAGCAAAATTAGAAGAAATAATATAGCTCAGACTATGTACAAACATGCAAAGAGATGGTATCTTTCGTATAATTACATACAACATGCAACAACAAAAAATATGCTACCATAAATATCTAATTTCTTCTTATTACTGTTGCTCTGGATAAACAGAGCAGAAGGAAAAAAACAAGTTTTGCTTTCATTGTTTAAACTGCAATTTTAATTATCCTCTGTGACTTGCTTTTCACCCTGCCTGCTTGCTCGGGTAGTAGGCATTCTGTCCTAATCTTTGACGTCACAAGTCGACTGTAATAGGAAAATTAGAGACGGACGCTTATGCATGGATTGTAGGCTCTAATATATTACATAATTATTATACATAGCACTGTGTATTGTATTTCGATGTAAATAACGGGTATTCCTAGTTCTCATGCTAATGGTACTCATTTATTGACCTCAGAAGGATGAGGGCTGATTAGGGCCCTGTTGGTATTCAGGCTTGTGATCTGTAGCAAGCACTCAACCTACTGAGCCAAACACCAGTAACAATTCGTAACTGTTTTTGTCTGCTATGCACACTATATGTTAGCGCAGTGAGTCAAAGCGAGTCACCGACACGCGCGCTCACGCGATCCATCCTGTTTTGTATTTGTTCTTACACAAGCCGCAGGATATGAGTCCTGCATTCTGCTTCCTGGTTAGTTCTCTTAAACGTCACATTTCTAACAATTAGAGAATATCAGAAGCTCTTAGCCTGTAATAGTCCTCATCTGTGGTGAGTACACAGTTACCGGTTGAGAATGTTTTGTAAGAGATTGACCTTAGAAACTAATCAGGGCCGGACTGGGAACTCAGAGCAGCCTTGGCAATGGTGTCGGAGCAGCCCCCAGGGAAGTGGGAGTGCGCAAGTGTGAAGCTCTGCTGCTTTTTGTTACTGGGGGCTGATATTGCAGTACTACTGCAAAAGCGGCCCCAGTAACAAAACCGCCCCCCCCCCTCCCCCCCCCCCCACCCTTCAATGCTGCATAGCCAGCCTTCACCCTTCCAGCCTCCCGGGAAAATGCCCAATGCCCGGTATGGCCAGTCCGGCCCTCGAACCAATCCATCTATTATTGAAGAATGTATTCGTCTTACCAGACCTAAAGCTCCAATAAACAAAAGATACAGATGGAAGAATGACAATTTTTCATAGTACCAAGAAAAAGGCTTTAGGTGTGCAGTCATGTTATTATCATGCATTTAACAAATTCTGTATATGTACTGTAAAAGCGGCTTTATTACATTGCATCACCCAAAACCGTTATCGGTTCCACCAGCAAGTATCAGCAATGCCAATAGGTCTGGCTTTAAAGGCATGCTGTATGGCAATGTGATGAATTGCATGTAAATAGTATTGGACTAGATCTGCATTTGTGTGGAAGCAAAGAACTGTAGCATAATATTGTAGAAGGTTAAAAGGTCAGGTGACAGTTGCACTAAAAACCAGGCCTAAAAACGACTGCCCTCCTCCCATCTGCAGCTGCCAGAGAAAAACAACATAAAATATCTAGTTATTTTCTAGTTATCTAAGACAATGTATTAGCATTCCAATAATGGATAAATAAACAAAACGATTAAGCTGTGAGGAAGGCAAGCACTTTTTTTTGTGGAAGCACACAACTTCTGCCCAATCAGAACATGTTGACATTTTGGTGGAGCCAAAGCCCCTCTAGTGATGCAAAATTGTCTGGCGACAGCTGCATTGTTGAGTCAGACCATAACAAGTATTTGCAATGCAATCGGTCTCGCCTTTGGGACCTTAAATGTATTTAGCTATGCAGCACATTAGCCTGAGTGCTAAACCATCTACTGTTCTTTAACATAGAGGGAAAGTAAGCACCAAACTGCGTGACACGCCAGGTATGGGAACACATAGAGAGAAGTATTGCCTTTCAGCGGGAAATGGTATAGTGCAAAGATCTGTATTCATTTTAAAATCTGGGCCTTCGGTAGTCATATCACTGAAAATACAAGTTTTGAAATAAAAAAATATTGTCTACTGGTGCTTGTGGAAGACAATTTCAAAGGAAAACGCCAACAAAATTAAAAATGCAAGACATTCGCCACTAAAGTTTGAATAAAATAATACAGTTTCTGGCTTTTTTGTGTGCTAATGCCTTTCTCGTTCCTCCCCCTGCAAACTGGCAATATTATTGTGCAAGTGCTAGTTGGTTATGAAAATTACTTTTTTCTCGTGTTTGAAAACAAACTTTTTCCTGACAACTTTGAGAGTTGTATGGATGTTGGCTATCTTATTTTCTCAAGACTAAAAAAAAGGGACAGGAAAGTCCAGATTTCAACAAGTTTGACCACATGCAGAGAACTACAGTAGATTATGGTAGTATAGGCAAGAACTACTGGAAATTCACAAGGGAACAAAAAAATGTTTGCACAAGTTTTGTGTACTGCAGTGCTTAATTTGAACCAGTGGTTTCCGGTGCTCTGCACCGGAACTTAGTTGTCAGCACCAGCACTTAATTGTCGACACTGGCACTTATGACAGCTGCAGCATGGTGGCGCTGTTTGTTTAAATTAGAGATGAGCGGAACAGCAATTGTTTATTTATTCAGTATGCATTAAAAACAACTAATACCTGCCTCCCAAGCTTTGTTTATAGCTTTGGGGGCCTGGAATAGGCTGAATTGGCACACTTGTAGTGTGTTGGTTAGTAGGAGTTGTGTAGATGCAGTCATTTGCAACAACAGCAGTGGCAATGGGTGATGAAAACTGCAGAGGTCTTCTGACTACAGCAATGGCACTTGCTTCTTTTTTTAGAAATCAAGCACTGAATGCAGCTAATACTAATTTTTGTAACTTATTCACTTCACCATGGTGGTACCATCTTGGGGTCTAGACTGTGACGGCAGATAGCCCCATGTACTCCCCACATTGATGTATTTTCCCTCCATTACATAACACCTGTGTTTCTGAATTGAGTTAGCTATTCATTCACACATTCAGACTTTGAAAAATTACATGTGACTGTTCCCTTGTGCAGCAGCACCCTGACACTGCAGATAAAATGTAAGTTACTGCAAGGCTTGTGCCAGAGGTTGAGGGTGATGAGCACCCTTTTGTTTGAGAGCCAGGCCTTTAATTTTTAATCGTCAAACTTTGGCCCAGAGAAAGAGAATGGTAAAAAAAAGAAGGAGGTGGAGAAAAATAGGAAAACATTGACAAAGGGGGGAATCAGGTATGAAAAATAACCTGACTTGTGGAACTATAGGGTGGTGGAAAAGAGAAGCATGAGGTGAACTTAAGACTAGGCATCTTTAACATTCAACAATCACAGCATTAGGCACTACTGGTAGCAGGCTCCCAAGAAAAACCTTCAGACCAGGCACCTATTTTTTATTTCTTTGATTTAAGCTGAGCAGTCACATGAACATTCACACTTTCATGGCTTAAGAGTTTCTGTTGAAATTGACTGATCCTCATTATAACATTCTTATTTTTCAGCCTAGACTTTCAAATCTGCTTCTTGCACCAAGGTGTAATACATCTTCTGTCAAATCAGGTACAAAATTTGCTGTAACTCTGGGAGCCTTTTTAGTATAAAGGAAATTGTCTTTGCTGCTCCACGGACAAGTGCCTAACTCTGACAGACGTTATCTATGCGTGATAGAAATAGCACCAGAGGACATGCTGCTTCTTTGACTCAAGAGGCTAATTTAATATCAGTGGATCCTGTCAGTGCTGGGGCTTAAAATAGGCCTGCCCTCCTCCTCTCTGGATGTCATTAGAGACAGCTCCTGTGTTGCAAAGGGAGTCTGTTATCTCCATCTGGGTTGCATGAGGCATCAATTCATTTTCAGAGAATATAGTGGGCAGGGGAAGGTGACAAAGTAAAGAAGACCAAAATAAGGCAGAAAGTGCATAATGATATCTAACTGGCTGCTCTAGTGAGGATATGGATGAAAAGAGAACATGCTGTTATACACAGTGTGATAGGTATCTGCCTTTTTGGGATTGTTTGGGAGAGTTGTGTCTGAATGCTCAGTAGACTAATGCACTTACTTCATGGTCCTTTGCTAGGCAAAGGTGCTTCCTAGGTGTGTTTCGTCATGTGCTCCTCAGGCGCCACATCACCATATGCGTCTAAAGCATATCACCTTCTTCCCCCATTCTGTGACCCTGCTGCATAAGCATATATATGACTCTCAGTCTGTGTGCCTTGGTATCTGTGCATTTGCTGATCTGTGCTTATGGGAGCCTGAAGATATGTACAAGTTTATGAAAAGGTGTTCCTTCAGGTGTGCTGGTCTGTTGCATGTCCAGTCTATGCTTGTGCTCCCTTACATTTTGTGCTTCAGTGTGCATGTACTACACCAAAGCCAAACCTCATACCTTTATTCATGTTTGTTTTTCCATTGCTTCCTTTTTAAACACTAAGTGAACTTTACTCCTAGGCTGGGTTTGGAGAAGGGACTCCTATGAACTCTATAATTCATTGATAGAGTTGGTTGATTGATTGATAGATTTACCAATAGGGATGTGCTGGTGCTGTGCAGACCTGCCTAGATCTAGGTGAGGGTAGACATTGCCTGTAAAAAGCCATGTTGTCTTCACTTTGTTAAAAGCCAGATTGTTGTTTTAGGACCTAAAAGCTTGGCACAGAGAGTTCCACATTCTCAATGTAAGGAAGAAGAAAGAACGACTACCATGGTTAGTCTTGCACCACTAAAAAATAAGAAAAAAGATGAGTCGTGGGTGATAGAAGTGCATGGATGCAATGTAAAGCATGTATAGTTTTTTGTAAAATAATGGGCCAGTGGCACATATTTATAACATAGGCACAAGCATTTGGCCATTAGAAGCCAGTGGAGTTTGCCAATTGTGAAGAGACGGGAGAAGGGAGATGAAGAACCAAAATGTGATGAGCAACCTTATACCGCAAAATATAAAGTCTAGTGATCAAATCTAGGCACAGGTAATTACTACCGTCCAGTCTGAAAGATTTGACTGACTGGACAACAATTAAGAAGGCAGCAGAAAGAGCACTTTGTTGTTGTTGCAGTTGATGCCCTAAGTGCGACAGGTATCCTGCAGGTGCCAGATGTGTTAGGTAGGGTGAAGATCAAAGAAACTACTCTTGTCTGTGGTTCAAAGACAAAAATAGTTAAATGTTAACTTTCCAATTGTATCACTGAAAAAACATGGATGAGATCATTGTCATGAGTTGCAGAGAATAAAATGAATAGATGGGAGGCAGCTGTATCTGTGGAATGAAAATAGTAAAAAATAAATGCAGATTATTTGAGGAAAGATTGTGGGTAAACATGTTGGTAATTCATCTTTGTAAATATTCAGAAACAATAGGTGGACTGGAGTGAGGATGTTAGCTGGAGAAATGCATGGGTCCATTGATTGCTTCTTAATCTGTCTGTAATATAGAAGCATGAGTGTACTTATCTGTGAAAAGTGATTAACTGAAGAGCTATAACCAGCAGTGATTGAGGCTATTGGAAGGTAACGATAATTAGCTAACAAAGGAGTCAAAGCAGATACAGTGGGATTTACCAAGAGGTGGATGGATTGAGTGTGTGTGTGTGGTTGGAGTAACCTTGGTAGAGAATTGAAGGACAGCATAAGAGAGACGGTGAAATACAGGGACAAGGTGATACATTTGCACAGTTTAGGGTTTTTAGTGGAATGAACACCTGACCACAAGTCTAGAGTATTTGATAAGTAGGAGCAGAGGAAAAGTAAAGGTTGAGGGTGCAAAATAGGTGGAAACAGTAGGGGTAGAAAGAGTAAACCTGTGCTTGACAGGAGGAAGAGTTGGCCTGCTTTTGGGCAGAAGTGAGACTTGTAAGCATCAATCAACATGTTGCAGGGAGTTTAAGTGGTTTAGCTTCTCTCCATTTTGGGAAGTGTGCACGTTTGTAGATTCTAAAAGCATGAATTACATGGGTGACACATTGGTGGAGGTTGGGATGTGGGTTGACTGGGTGAAGATTTGAACATTGGTGCTATCAAGAAAGAGGTGTAGACGGTGTCAATATATAAGCAAAGTACTGAGAGAAGTGAGATGTCATAGGGTAGGGATTGAAGAGAGTCTTTGACATGTCCAGCCGCAGTGAATGTGGATGAGTGCATGGATGGATTTCACCTGGATGTAAGGAAGAGGTGACAAGAGTGGCCGAAAGATCAGTGATGGAAATGTGGAGAAGGAGAGGCCACATATCTACAGGACAATCAATGGTGAAATATTTTTATAGGCATTTCGAGTCAAGAAAATGCTCAATTAATTTGTGTTCAGTGTGGGTGGAAAGTGACGGAGTGGGGATTCATTAATGGTCCCAAATGTATATGCATGAAGTACTCCTGGGTTTAATGTGTATTCATAAATGCAGATGGTTGAGGCTGGAGTAGGTACTGGGCCAGGTGCAGATATCTGAAATATGGTTAGTGCCACTTCTGCTGCACCTCAATGAAAACATGCTATGGCTGTATATTACTTTAGCTAAAAGCGGAGAGTCGTCTTATGACTATCCGTACTGGGAGTTGATCAAATAAATGAAAGGAGGAAAGTCAGAACTCCCAGCAATGCAGTAGGACCGAGACATGCCTATGACATGGCAGCAGTCTTAGTGGATGAAGTCCAAGGAAAAAAGTACCATACACCTCAATGCAATAAGGAAAAATGGCTCACTATCCCCAATTTTGTAGTAAAATTCAGGCATGGTTGAGGTTCAGTGGGCCCATCCTAGATCTGGACTTCGTTGCCAATGTATCTGGCTCTGGCTGCACTATTGATAGCTACACACCTGGTTGTTTAGGCCTTGGCCTCCCAGATTCCTGAAGCAGTAAGATGCATGGTACACTAAGATGCATGGTAAGGAAGAACCTGCTTGCCTTTATTGGTAGCCTTGCACACCTATAAGCTGCACATTCTGCAGTGGGGAGGTTACAATTGGCGTATCAATATTTACAAAAGGTGGGATAGGAGGTAGGTAACCCCCAAGAACCACCAGATGAATCCATCACCATGTACTTAATTTTGCCCTCTATTCTTCTGCAAGTAAATTTTGTTCTATTGCTTAAAATGCAGTTTTTGAAGTCTGTAAACGAAATGTGGTTCTTGCAGCTAAAATTCGCAAGTGCCTGTGACCTTAGAAATGTAGGCATGGCAGATGGCCTAAAAACAGCCAGGTTGTCCAATGGTGCAATGGCCCCCAAGATCCATGGAAGAGATACTTAGGATTGCACCTGAGAGCACTACACCAGGATCCGAAACCAGCCGCTCAACAGAGGTACACTCCAATACATGCAATCCTCCAAATGGCATATGAGGAAAGAGAATGGAGGCGCACTTCTGTCTATGATTATGAGACTGAGCCTTGACAAAAGAGACTGGATGCTACCCTGTTTATACCTGAATTGCATCCTTAGCCTGCGCCCAGGGCCTTGCTACACATCTTCTTGAAAGGCATAGAGAGACACAGACAACAGTCAACCAACAAGTGAGGAGTCACAGACCTGAAACCAGAACAAACCAAGGGGCATATGTACAAGCCCCTAGCACCACCAGTGCGTCCCTTTTTTGACGCTTCGGTGACGGTATGCCGTCACAATATGTACAAAGTGGCCTTTAGCCACTTTTTGTGGCTTAATGCCACTTTTTAAATATGCATGTATCTGCATGAAAGGGGCATGCAATGGGTGTTGATGTGGGTGTACTGCTGCAACATCCATTGCTTTTTGACGCTGCCCCAGATTTACAAGGAGGTGTAAATCTGTGGCAGCACCAAAAACCAACGACATGCAAGAGCAGTCGTTAGAATGGCGCACAAGGAGAAATGCTTTTATTTCTTCTTGTTTTTGCGTTTTCTATGTGTGCTGTCATTAAGTAAGGACGCTTTGCTACTTCTATGCATGCTGCACAATGCAGCACACATAAAAGTAACAAATAACCATTATGACTTGTGTATGTGCACATGTGTACACAATCATTCCCTGCAGTACAGGCACCCTTGATCTATGGTGGAAGGGTGCCTTCGTTGGTGCTAAGCAGCTAAAGTTTGTGCCAGCGCTAGAGAAAACACAGGGGTACGCTGTATTGTAGTAAATACGGTGCATCCCTGCGTTTTGAAAATGTCAGAGCGCGGCGCTGCCAAATTTGGCATAGCTCTGCGCTCCAACATATTCTACAAAATATGCCCCAGGAGAATGGTAGAGTAATGGGCAGGGCTCTTAAAGAAGTGTGAGATGTATGCCCTCTCACTTTGTCCTAAGAAGCCACTGGGTTCCACTGCCTTCACGTCTCATAGCAGAACACAGACCAGCATGGTGTCAGTTGCTGAATGAACTGATACCAGATTGAGAAATAAAAATAGCACAATGCTTTGTCAACCAATCATAAGTTTTAGCAAAGGTGCACACAGAAGTAGTTCATGTGCTTTTTAAATATACACAAATATGACATTTTATTTTTTTCGTCCCCAGGGGCATGGGTCTGACATTTGCAGACCAGGTTAAGTGAGGAGGGAGCAGTCAAGTTCCACTCCCTAAAATTCACAAACTTCAAAAGCGGCACTGATATTATGCTTCTAGAGTATAACACGTTTCCCAGGCATGAAGCACACTGCATCTGTCCCCACACTGTCCCTACGCCTTTACCAATACACTGCCCCTTCACTTACACTTTGCCCCTTCCAGACACTCTGTCCAAGACTCACCTCACAGTGTCCCTGCCTACCACTCACTACCTTCGCCCTAATTGCCAATACATCCTATATTGCCCTTCCTCCCCCTAATCTGCCCAGGACCCTTCACTGTTTCCTTGCCCTTTCATTGAGCCATGCATGCAGTCTTCCATTAATTCAGCCATCCACCCAAGCACTCACTCGCCTATTCATCCTAGCACGAAATCATTCATTGATCCATGTACTCATCATCGAAGGACTATCTCATCCATCCATTCACCCGGATCACTGGCACAATATTGTGGTAGACAATATCGTTGTCAAAAATATGGTGTCAAAAATATTGTTTACCACAATATTGTGCTCCTATACTTACAATGGTAAGTACCAAAATGTCAGAAAAGAAATATTGTTGACACTGATATAGTCCAAAAATATCTGGGTGACAAATGCTAAAAGAACAATTGATTGACAGAATGCACAACAATGTCATACATTCACTCCAGTACAGAGATCTGGACCTAAATACATTGCTTCATTACTCCAAATGCCATTCAAGTTTGAACCCAGCCATATGTAAATCAGTCTTGACCCTGCCCCAGTGGGAAAAGTCCAGCTTGAGCTGCCAGGCCTGGTCCTCCCTGGACTGGAAACAAGCATCCTCGGACCGGTTTCGGGGTTTCACCCCTCATCCGCCAGGACAGCTTGACTCCAGTGGCATTGAGAGCACGGGACCCACATCTGGGCATACCCGTCCCACTCGGGTGACAAATGCGAAAAGAACAATTGATGGACAGAATGCACAACAATGTCATACATTCACCCCGGTACAGAGATCTGTGCCTAAATCCATCGTTTTTTTTTGCTCCCCATTCCATTCCAGTTTGAACCCAGTATATGCAAATCAGTCTTGACCCTGCCAGGCCAGGTCCTCCCTGGACTGAAAACAAGCAACACCCACTTACAGACCCACTCAGACACTGACACACTCACTCACAGACCCACTCAGGCAGATACACACTCAATCACAGTCCCACTCATATTCTCATGCACTCACTCACAACTCACTGAGACACTAGTGCATATACTTGCAGACACTTGCAGATCTGCACAAACACTCATGCACCAACTCACAGACACACTCATATACTCACACACCCAGTCACAGGCCCACTCTGAGATGACATTCCACTAACAGGTGCAGTAAGACACTCATGCAGCCTCTCACAGATCCACTCATACACTCACACACCTAGTTACAGACCCACTCTGAGACTGACACTCAAACTCACTGATTCACTCAGACACTCTGAAGGCACTCAAAGACCCACTCAGGCACTTATACACCCAGTTACAGATCCACTCAGACAGTCTCACACTGACTCACAGACTCATTCTGAGACTCATGCACCCACTGATAGACCCAATCAGAGATTCTGACACCCACACCCTGACCCACTCAGAAGCTAACACACACAGTCACAGACTAAGTCATGCACTCGCACACCCACTCACAGACCCACTCTGACTCTCATGCACCCACTCACAGACTCATCAGAGACGTAGACCTCTACCTACAGAACCAATCAGAGACTTATGCATCAACTCACAAACCCACTCAGACCCACACAGAAACTCACATACCCACTTAGAGACTCAGGAACCCACGCACTCACCCACTCAGAAACTCATGCATCCACTTACACACCTATTCATATTCTCATGCACTCACTCAGACACCCACTTACACACTCACACACAGACCCATTGACATATTCTGATGGACCCACTCACAGACCCACTCAGAGATTCATACTCTCACTCAGAGATCCACTGAGAGACTCATGCATCCACTCACAGACCCTGTCAGAGACTCAGACACCCAACTCACAGACCCACACAGACACTGATGCACCCACTCACATGTGCATTGTGAGACTCATGCACCCACTCACACACCCACTTCGAGATGCACAAGACCCCTCACAGATCCACTCAGACTCATAAACCCACCCACTCACAAACCCGCTAATACACACTGTCACAGTCACATTCAGAGACAAATTCATGTTTTTTAGATAGTAATGTATCTAGTTTGATGGTTAGAATCAATTATATAGTTCTACATTTCCAAAGTGCTGCTGGCTACTGAATGTCTGTTTTTGTTTTGCAAATTTGTGGCGTATTCACGAATATTGCGGCTTCGTCGTGAATATTACAGAAGATATTAGCCACTGACATACCCACACTCCCACTCAGACACACACACTAATACACCCACTAACAAACCCACACAGGTGCTCATACATCTACTGTGAAACATTACAAGTTACAGTTATGTTCTTTTTTTAGAAAACCTTAGAAATTTAATTAAAAAAACACTAGGTTACAGGGACGTTATATTTAAGAAAAAACCCTTAGAAATTAGCTGGAAAAAACCAAAGCCAAACCAAGGTTACAGTTAGCTCTGTAACTATAACTGCTAAATTTCACTGGTTTTGTACGTGTGAGTGTGTGTGTGTGTTGGACCTGGCCTTTTCTGCAGTGTTATCCGCAAAGATTTTGCCTTTCTCTGCCTATTTTTATGACCTGACCTTCTTTTTGTTGGTGTTCGGACTCTGAGCACTTTACCACTGCTAAACAGTGATAAGGTGCATGTGCTCTCTCTCTAAACATGGTATGATGGGTTTACACCTGTTTGGTATATTTGTTTTACTTGTAAATCCCTTGTAAAGTGGCATACCACATCTCCAGGGCCTGTATATTAAATGCTACTAGTGGGTCTGCAGCACTGCTTGTGCCACCCACCGAAGTATACTTTCAAACCTGTCTTAGGCCTGCCACTACAGGGCCGCTGTGTGAATTGTACTGACACTTTGACTTGGCATTTAAAACTACTTAAAACCAAAGGAAATGATGGACGGAGTGTTGAACATTGCAAGCACTCACCCCCAGTCAACTGAGCTGCCAAGCCTTGTCTTCCCTGGACCGGAAACAAGCTTCCTAGGACCGGTTTCTGGCATTTCAGCCGTCTTCAGCCAGGCTTGCTTGAATCCAGTGGCAAAGTGAGCAAGGGACTCACGTCTGAGCATACCCTGCCAACTTATGGCGAACAAAGCAAAATTAAAGGAAATGATGGACGGAGTGTTGAAGCGTGTTTCCGGTCCAGGGAAGCCATGGCTTGGCAGTTCGGGCTGGACTGTTCCCATGAGGCACAGGGTCAGACTGATTTGCATATGGCCATATCTGAACTGGGGTGGCAGAGTGGGCTAAAGAACGGTGATGGATTAAACCCAGATCAGTTGACTGGGGGTGAGTGCTTGCAATGTTCAACACTCCGTCCATCATTTCCTTTGGTTTTTGCTTTGTTCGCCATAAGTTGGCAGGGTATGCTCAGACGTGAGTCTCTTGCTCACTTTGTCACTGGATACAAGCAAACCTGGCTGAAGACGGCTGAAATGCCAGAAACTGGTCCTAGGAAGCTTGTTTCCGGTCCAGGGAAGACATGGCTTGGCAGTTCGGGCTGGACTGTTCCCATGAGGCACAGGGTCAGACTGATTTGCATATGGCCATGTCTGATCTGGGGTGGCAGAGTGGGCTAAAGAACGGTGATGGATTAAACCCAGATCAGTTGACTGGGGGTGAGTGCTTGCAATGTCAAACACTCCGTCCATCATTTCCTTTGGTTTTTGATTTAAAACTACTTGCCAAGCCTTAAACTTCCTTTTTATTACACACAGGTTGCCCCTAAGGCAGGCCCTAGGTATCCCCATGGGCAGGGTCTGTGTAAGTAAAATCTAGCACATGTGCCTTGATGTGTGGCATGTCCTGGTAGTGACAAACAGCCTATTTCGTTTCTCAGTGCTGTGAGTCAATCTCCTCTCATAGGCCAGCATTGGGAATTTAATTATATACTTTTAAGTGGCAATTCCTGATCAGAAAGAAATGGTGTTGCCATGTTTGGTATGTTTAGAATAATGGTGATAAATCCTTACTGGTGTAGTCAGATTTTACATTAATGCCACTTTCAGAAAGTGGGAATTTCTCTGTGCTTATGACTCTTTTCACTTTGCAGACCTGTCTTCAATGCATGACTAGACTGGGTGACATCAACACTTGGTGCTTAGTTTCCACACAGCCCCAACACTGGAAGGGTTGGGTGGGACAGGGGATACATCTGCATTCATCTGCATGCTGATAGTCTTCTTCTTTACATAACTAAAAATCCATTAAATAATAATGATAATAAATTGATTAATAATATTACATTGTTGAATAATTATTACTAAATTACTAAATTATCTTCACACCCTACACCCATAGTAACCTAGCAACATGTAACCAAAATATAAGTAAAATAGATAAGTATTCCAAAAATTACATAATTGAAAATCAGTTAAATAATTAATTATTCATTCATTGATTAATTATTTATTACTTACTTAACTTACCATCCTATACCCCTACAAATCTAACAGCCTGCAAATAAATATTCCTCAATATTATATAGTGAATTATTACAAATCAGTGTTACATACATTACACTATAAGTATCAAACAAATAATTAAATAAATGTTTTGAAATAATTCTTAATTAATTATTATCTAATTATCGTCCCACCTTGTCCCCTTACAAACCCACTAACCCACTAGGATACTATAAATTGCTACAAAAAATCTATAAAAATTCTAAATTACTTAAAATTTAATGGTAAGTTTTAAAAACAATCAATAACATTATATAAACAAAAGCAACACATAACAATATAGCAACTAAAACACAGTACAATAATTTAAAACCTAATTTTTTTACTTATACAATAGTGAAAACAATACTAAAAACTTTGATATTATTTATATTACCTCAAAAAACAATATTCTTGTCAACAATATTTGTGCATCACGATATTTGTGTGTCACAATATTTAATTTCCGATATTTCTGTCTCCCAATATTTTTAATTCGGCATTTTGTCCAAACACCATTCATCCAGCCATTGAACCATTTCCACGTTCAATTGCTCACCCATCCACACAACTAAACACACAAACTCGCCAATCAATGAAGATATGTTTTCACCTATTAAAAACAGAACAATTGACTTTGTCAATGCTTATTTCTCTTTTCCTCATTCACCATCTCAGCAGAGAGCGCGGTTAATTTACGATTAGACTGTTCTCGCCTCTGTGCCCTCATAAGGAGCTTTGCCAAGAATATGTTGCATTTATTGTGTATGCCCCTCTTTCTTTGTAATTGTTTCTTTGGTACCGCGTGTTATCACATCAGCCCCACTGAACAGCTGTGCGAATGCAATAAAACATTGAACCTTGTGTTCATGGAGATAAAAGTCGAGCCTAATGTGTGTTGACGCAATGGCCATGGCTTAGTATCGTCATGCTGAAAATGCCAATTGTCAAACCTATTGGAGAAAAATAAATATCACACGCTCTTTTCTAAGAAAGGAAAGAACTGTAAACCATTTCATTCTATTATTTAGAATAATTTATTTATTCAAAATACATTACTGTAAATATGTATTTCTGTATCACAGTAGTTATGTACTTTAAATTGACGTTTTTAAAACAACAAGGATTCATTCTAATTCAGACCACTACAGGCGATATTTTTGAGAGGCTTGTGTTGCGTTTGCACCTCGCAGCATGGTACATGCGTGACACAAACCTCTAAGTAGCAATTTTGAAGTCGTGCGAAGCCTCTTTGCGTAGCCCTGAGTGGTTTCATAAAACTGGAGTAGCGCAGAGCAGCGCACATCGCTGCGTTGCGTTACTCTGCCCTGCGAAGGCGATCCATGGGAAGTGTGTGGGTGTTTGCACACAACCCCCATGGATTTCAACACATTCCCAGATTTACAAGCACTTGTAAACCTAGGAATGTGCCAAAATCTTACGCCTTTCTAGGGGAGTCGTAATGAGGAGAAATATCTCTATTTCTCCTCGTTTCATTCTCTTCTGTGTATACTGCATTCTGCAGCACACATAGAAAGTGGAATATTCCTCCCAGGATTCTTTCTGTGCAGGAAGGTGAACCTCCCTACACAAAAACAATCCTGCATGCAACACAGGCACCCTTGCACCAGGGTGTAAGGGTCCCTGCGTTGATGCTAGGCAGCCCAAAAGGTGCCAGCGCATGGGAAAGGACAGGACTGCGCAGTATTATCTTAAATACGGTGCATTCCTGCACTTTCCCTGTCACGAAGCGCAGCAACATGACTTGCTGCACTGAGTGAGTCCTTATGTCCTTTTCAACGTGCAATTACTTAACCATTGGTTGACTTCATTGTCACTTTCAGTTACTTGCTTTTTATGGGTCAGCTGCCGTAGGATTCCTTCCTTTATTGTGTTTGTCCCTTCCTTGAAGCATAAACTCATTACTTGTTTCCATCCACTGCTCATTTGTTTTGGAACTACTTTTTTTTTAGTACAAGCACTCTACCAGAGTGCAGCTTTTTTAACTGGCCCCCTTGTGTACTTCTTCCCCCTCTGTGTCACTCCATCCCTCATTGTATTTGTCTAAATGTTTTGATCCACATGTTTATGGAGTAAATGGAGTAGAACACATGCAATCATGATCCAAGTTCAAGGCATTAATTATAATGGCGAGTCAACAACAAATCAAAGGCATAAGATACATTACTACCAATCTACTATGCAGAGAAGCGGTGGCCGTAGAGTAGCCATTGGGGTTTAAGGAGGCCCTGTATGCAGTGACCGGGCAAGACTACTTATCTTAGCGGCCTCAAAGTAACTTGGATGTGCATGTGAAAGGGGTTGGGGGGTTTACTGGGGACATGAAATCTCCAAGTGTATCGGATTATATGCCCAAGCTATTCACTGTCAGTCTGTGCCCGCCTCTAGAATTCTGGTGTTCAGCCACCCACCCAGTTGAGGCATGCGCGCATTATTGAGTGATAGGAATGTCAGTGTAGGGGGCGCGGGTGGTCACGCCAGTTAGGAGTGTTAGTAGTTACTGTCTAAGCGTTATCAGTCTTGATAATTTCTGGCTCAGTCTGCATGCCCGGGGCTGGGGATCAGGGCTCCTGGTGGGGTTTTTGTAAGTCCGTGAGCATTACATCCCAGGCCGATGCCAACGGGATCTGGCGCAAGCCCAGTGCATCTTCCTGTCACAGTGCCACTCTCTCAGTTTGTGCCCAATTAAGGAAGGAGTGGTGCCATGCTTCCCAAGGAGGGGGTTCTGTGTGTTTCAAATGCCTGGTAATCAGGCGTTTGCAGTGATCAGGCCCAGATCTATAAAGCCTGACAACGCTTCATTTTGTTTGGGTCTGTGGTTCAGCCCAGAATGCAAGTTTCCCAGGTGTTTGCCACTGTACACTCAGTACCGTCTGTGTGATGGGTGGTAATTATGCCCCAGTAAGCGACCAGAGCAGGGTAGCCCCACAGCATATGAATCAGGTCTGCATTCACCAGCTGGCAATGGGGGCACTGGGCACCCGTGCTGCAAAAGTATCTATTAATGTTCTCCAGTGTAAGGTATGCCCAGTGAACTATAGAAAGTTGTATGAGGTGGAACCGTACGTTTCTGGGTATGCAAACTGGTCCCTGCAGGATGGCCTCCCAGTCTTTGTCAGTACTGGGGTTTTGCAGCGCGGTGTCCCAGTGATTTCTAAGTGAAAGTAGACTATGTGCCGTGTGTGTGCGCAATGAGTCAGCGAACCATTTAATAAGCTGCCTCCCTATGCCCATGGTATGAATGGATTGTATAGTGTGATGTAGTGCTGGTTCCTGCAACATGTTGCCCCAATTCTTCCTCAACCCTGCAAGTAGGGAGGCATTTATTTATTTGAATAGTTTTATAAAGCTCGGACAAGACCCAAAGGGGTATCAGAGTGCTGTATAGAGTTGGTGCAAGCAAGGGTACAAACACAATGTGAAAGTAGGCGAAGTTACAACATAGTGGAAATCATTGAAAGTTAAGAGTTGGGGGTAACAACGGTGCCCTAGAACATGAAGAGCAAAACATAATAAAATAAAACGCACCAGAGGAGTGCAATATAAATCAGGGAATTTTAACAAAAACAACAGCGAGATCACCAGTTAATGAAATTGAGGAGCTATAGAGGACTAAATCAAAATAACGTAAAAGCATACAATAAAACGCATCAGTGTAGTACAAGAATTAGGGTATAAATAAAACAAGAGCATGATCACAGGATGATGGTGTTAACGTTCGTTCAGAAGTAGTCGTTTGACCAGTTTTTTAAAGGATGTAGTGGAAAGGTTGGATCTGATCTCAGGTGGCAGGGAATTCCAGATTCTCTGAGCAAGACCAGTGAAAACACGGTTGTAAGATCGTTTCTTTTTTAATCTTGGAGGTTTCAAGAGAAGAGTGGACGTACTTCTAAGGTTCCGGCTGGAGCCCGATAGTTCAAGCTTAATTGCCTGGTAGTACGGGGTGTTGTAGTGTATGGCTTTATGAGTCAGGCAAGCTATCTTGAGTCTGATTCTGGCTTCAATAGATATCCAATTTAGTTGCAGAAGGTCGGGGGAAATGTGGTCATACTTTCTCGAGCCCGTTATGAGTCTAGCCAATGCGTTCACGGTAGCTCTGAGTGGGGCCAAGCTAGCTTTGGGAAGTCCAACAAGGGTCACCAGCCCATATTCCAATCCCAATTCCGCCGGCCTGAGGTCTTCAGGGGGGAGGAAAGGTTTGATTTTCTTAAATGTGTTAAGTTGGAAATTGGCTCCCCTAGTAGTAGCACTGATGGGAGCTTGCATGTTTAAGTGTTTATCCAAGGTGATACCTAAAGATTTGGCAGAGTCTACAACATAAGGGGTGCAGTTCAGAGCAGTGAGATGGAACAGGAAGTGCCTTGAGGGAGTCCGTCATCTGACACTAGTGTCATGAAAGGTATCAGCTGTCCGGTTCTGTAAAGGTCGCTCAATGTTTGTAATCCTACTGTTTTCAAGGTGAGGAGGTCCGCACTCGTGACATAGCTTTGTCCTCTAGTTGTGCCCAGTAGGGGGAGGGCTGGCGCGTAGGGGATACAGTCTTTAATAAGGAATAAAGCATGTCCTAAGCACCTATGGGCCTCTGCCAGCATTAATTGCTTCGGGGTCTTGTCCTCGCTTCCTGGGTGAAATAGCTGGAGAATGGATGAGCTTGGCCAGGACTGGTGCTGCCGTCAGCCGTGTGTGCTTCCCACTCATCCATCTGGTGACCCACTGGAGCTGCGCCGCCAAGTAGTAGTGTTCTATGTGAGACACTGCAAAACCCCCCTGGTCTACCGGTAGGTGCAACTTGGATAGCTCGACCTGGCAGCGAGAGCCGTTCCATATGAACTTGTGCATCATGCTCTCGCAGGAGTGAAAAACTGAGGGGCGGATATGGTAAATTCGCGAAGGAATATAATAACCTGGGCAGCACCACCATTTTCATCAAGGCAATATGACCCATTACTGCCAGTAGTAGAGTGCACCAAAATGACATCTGCGATCATGTGACATTGCAGTCTAGTAGGTCATCAGATCGGCGGTATATCCTGATACCAAGATAGCAGAAACCGGCTGGTTGCCAGCGGACTTACTGACCAGCAATGAATTGCCCTGGGTCTACGGTGGATAAATCAAAGGGATACAGGCATGATTTGGCCCAGTTTACCCTGAGACCAGACAACGACGCAAATTCTGTGAGTGTGTTGTCAATGTCATCTCGAGGAACCCCGACGTCTTTGACATACAGTAAAAGTTCATCCGCGTAGAGCAAGATTGCATGTATTGTGTCACCAAGCGGTATTCCCTACTCCACTCCCCCAAGCCAGATAGTCGTCGCTAATGGTTCGATGGTCAATGAAAACAGGAGGGGTGACAGAGGGCAACCCTGTCTGGTACTGCGTCTGATGGCCACTGGACTAGACAGATAGGGTCCTGTTTTTACTCTTGCCATGAGTAGGGTGTATATGAGTTTAACCAGGCGGAGATAGCGAGGGCCCAGGCCACATCTGACCAGCACAGCAAGTAGGTAGTCCCATTCCAGGGTATTGAATGCGTTCTCCAAGTCTCAGAGCAAGCACCCAGAGTGTGGCCACTGTTCTGGAGTGTATCTGGCCACTCAAAAACAACGGCGCAAGTTTAGCCACGTGCTGCGAGATGGGACAAACCCATTTTGGTCAGCCTGCAGCAATATGGGGACCCAAGGGGCAAGCCGCTCCACTAATATTTTGCCTAATATTTTATAATCAGTGTTGAGAAGTGCCAAGGGGTGGTAGGAGCCCAGTTGTTCCGGGTCACAGTCTGGTTTTGGTAAGGAGACCAGGAGAGACTCACGGAACGATGACAGTAGTTTGGACATCTCCTGTGATGTCTCACAGAGGGCCAGTAGATGGGGGGCCAGGGGCTGCGGTGTATGCCTTATAAGATTTGGCCAGCAAGTCATCTGGACCGGGAGCTTTCCCGTGGCCAATGATTTAATGGCCATATGTACTTCGTCTGTTGTTGCTTTGTGATGGCAGGTAAGGGGAGACAGAAACTCTTCCAAATTGCGCAGTCCAGTACTTTGTGCAAACTATAAATTGTTTTGTAGTGCTCAATGAACTCAGCATGTATGTCCGATTGGGTGTAGAATAGGTGTCTTGTACTCAAGTGCAGCGTGAGGACTGGCTGTCGTGCCTGCTCCTGCCTAATTAACCATGCCAATAGGTGACCCGCCCTGTCCGCAGAAGAATGAGTGCGGGCAGAGTGGGCAGCGTAGTTCAGGCATCGCAACCTTTCCAGGAGGGCCGCATGCTTGTGCCTTGCCTCAGCCAAAGGCTGGGTTCCCGTGAAGTCAGCCACTGCGGCGGTCTCTAACTGGCAGAGTGAGCGCTCTATTTGCGACAACTACTTGTCCAGCTGCTTGGGGATGCCCCAAGTCAGGCCCAGGCAATTGCCCCGAATCACTGCCTTGTGTGCTTCCCACTCCGAGCCCGAATCTGTTCCCATGCCCATGTTAATGTGAGTATGGCTTCCCCTATGGTTGCATGATAGGCTGGGTCCTCCAAGGCTGTCGGTTGAAGGAGCCACAGCGTGTGGTTTGGTCAGGACCTGGCCATCTAAGCTGGATGAAAGAAGTAATGTGGGCTGAATGCGGGGATCCCAGGTAATCAGTATGGTGACAACTGGAAAGCAGTGCTGCGGACCCTACACAATGGTCAATGCAGACATGCAGTTTTTGCGGGTGGGAGAAAAATGAGTAAAGATTGGTTGCCGGATGTTTTGTGTACCAGACATCTGTCAGGTGCCAGTGAGAGAGCTATTACTGTAGTGATTGAGCATTGGACCCTGCAGTTGTACGAGAGAGGGGGGAAGGACCTGTCGAAAGATGTGTTGAGCACTGTGTTAAAATCTCTACCTATAAGCCAAGGTAGAGAGCTGATAGGGACTGCCAGAATGAGGCCTGCTCAGAGTTAGGGGCGTATATCGCCCCAACTCCCATGTGTCGCCCGTCCAGGCGGTCACGTGCAAAGACATATCACCTGTCCTTGTCTGTCAGGGATTTGTCAACCTGAAATGGGGTGCCTGGCCTCACCCAAATTAGTACCCCTCTGGCATGTGTGGAATAACCTGTGGCAAGTACATGCCCACCGCAACCTATGGTGGAAACGACGTGTCTCAAACAGAGTGAGGTGCGTTTCCTGCAATAATGCTATGTGTATTGACTGCTGCTTGAGATAGGCAGATGTATCATAACGACGTGAGGGAGTATGTACCCCCCTTATGTCCCAAGAGAGGATGTTAATGGATGACATTTATAAGGAGGTGCGCATGGGTGCATACATGGTCTGTGCCCGGGGGGGGGGGGGGGCATGGTGGGAAACAGGAGAAGTAGGCAGGAGGTTGCACCTGATTAAATGTGTATTGCTTGGGCATGGGCAACAACAAGCTATAGTGGGAGATTATGAAGGAGGAGAGAGTGGAGAGTGTGAAGGCAAATGGAGGCGGAAGGGTGGAGGCAAAACATGTGATAACTGGATTGAGGCAGAGGTACAACATTTATCTGCTGTGGGAAAAAACGATCCACTACAACAAATCAACTGATTTGGTCGGCCATAGTGGAGGTGTGACATGTTGGGAACGCTGGAGGTGGTAAATGGGCGTGTGCACTACCGGCCCCACATGGTGCAGTACTGTGCCCGCAAGGTGGTGTGCCAGGTACGTAGATATAACAAGAGAATGACGCCTGAATGCCTATGGAGCACTATAGTGAATGGTCGGATTAGGCCAGCTAAGTGAGTTATACTAGGGAGTTAGAGGCATACAGAATATAACATTGCCGTGACCAACATATGATAGAGTGAAAGTCTCCAGAACAGCTTATCCGCCATTCGAGGCATGACAGCTGGGGGGTCTAGACTCCTCTCTGAGGGCCGAAGCCATAGTGGAGCTATCATCACTGAAGGGGAGATCAGGAGTGGCGTCCAAGTCCCTATCCATCTCATTGGTACCCAGCGTGGCCGCAGCCTGGAGGACATCTCTATGTTCCTGGATCACCTGCTCCAGGTTCGGTACTGCACGAGGCTGGGAGGGCCGAGCGGGTCGGGCACGTAGACGTCTTCTCCCACGGGTATTCAAGCGAGGATGTGCAGGCAGTGGCCCTTTCCCGTGTCTCAGGGACGAGCCCGGTTGGGGGACAGACTCCAGCCAGAACCAGGCCTCCTCCACCACATTAAAAAAATATGTACCTCCATTAGCGGTGACTTTAAGGCAGGCTGGGAAGTAAAGAGAGTATGGAATATCCAGCTCACACAAGTGTCTTTTTACTTCTAAGAAGGAGCCCTGCTTTCTCTGGACTCCCATGGCGTAGTCAGGGAACAAGAGAACAGCAGCATTGTCAACCTACCCTCCTCACGTAGGACTGCGTCGTGATCCTTGTAGTTAAGGAGGTGAAAGAGAAAAGGTCAAGGCCTCGAGCCAGGTGGTGGATACCTCACCGGGACATAGTGAGCCCTTTCAACTGTAAAAAAGGGAGAAAGCGAGCCCGAAGGGAGCAGGGCATGCAGCCACCACTCAGTGTATTCCATTGTTCCGGATCCCTCCACGCCCTCTGGTAGACCAATAACGTGGACATTATTCCTGCGGTATCACCCCTCTGCATTCTCAGCGTGACATTCTAGAAGATGGACCCGTCTGGTCAGGTCACGTACCATGGCAGCTGTGTCTGTGACCATAGGGTGGTCTTCTGCAAGAGTGAGTTCCATATCCCACACTTTGTTTGCAAGCTTGCAGTGGTCGTCGTGCAGCAGAATAAAGTCCACAGTAATTTTGTCAATATGGTCTACGAGCAAGGATCTGGTCTGGGCCTGAGAGGTACCCAGACTCTCCGCAGCCTTTAACACAGGGTCTAACTTGGTGTCCAACACCAATTAGAACACTGCATCTGGTGCATGCTTCCCTCGCTCCAGGTGCATTGTCAGGGTGTGTGGCTGCAAGGAAGATAAGGCGGGGGGCACGCTGTTGACCCATCTCTTGGGAGTGTTCTACAGCGCTGCTCTCAAAGAGTAGAGGGTGCTGCCGGTGGTCTGGAGGGGTCAGGACCTATGTGGGCCCCTTTCTTTTGTAGCAGCCACAGGCATGTAGTCTAAGGTGATAACACTGTGCAGGAGCAGATGCTTTCGCAGGTGGATCCGTGTGGATGTGTTCCAGTCCGCTGTGGTCTCCCGGGTTTGCTGGGGCTCAAGCATAGGTCGCGGGCCCACACTCAGTGGCACACCAGGCGAGAGATGGGGAAGTAAGTTAGGGGCTCAATGGAAGATGAAGCCTGTAGCCATACGTCTCTGGTAAATCAAGTCTAACCAAGCAGCATGGCAGGAAACAATTGTGACCAGCACCCCTCCGGAGGATAGGCCTGGGTCCAATCTGACCCCCGGGTCTAGCAGCACAGCTCCCAGCCACGTCACCCTTCAGGTGCATTAGGAATGGCTTGAGATGTGAGACAAGTGGTGGGGAGGTGCCAGGTAGGGGGAGATTTGTGTGAGGAAGATGAGGAACTATGGCGGTACACACAACTCCAACCCGGCGCGCAGACAACAGTCTGATGAGGTTCCCACCAGTGCAGAGGTGGGGTTAAGTCTGATGCGGCCTCCAGACCTAGCGGTGCACCTACACCTCCGGACTTCCACGCAGGATACCCAACATTAGGGGATTGTCAGGTAGATATTGCAGCCAGGATAGGCCTGGGACCTGCACGGCCCCCAAACCCTCCGGACTTTTCAGCAGTCCTCTAAGCAGTGTCCGCACCTGAGCTCAGCGACCAGCGCAGGCCTGGAACCGACATGGCTCCCAGGCCTGACGACACCCTCTCTCACTCCCCCTCCTGCAGACCTCCCGGTGGGCTGCAGTATGAGTCTGAGGCTCTGTGCAGGTGGCAAGGCAGTGTCAGCGGGGGTAGGTGAGCTGATTCTCTGGGTCCCTCAATGCGGGTCAGGTAAGCTGTGGGCGATTTGGCAGGTCTTTGATTATGCTTGGGCCTAGGCCCAAAATGGCTCCTGTGCCCGACAGCACCGTCCAGTCGCAGGGGCCACCACCAAACCACCAGGCACAAAGGAGTTGACCTTCCGCTTAGGTTGCTGCAGACTGGGGCCGCAGGTCAGTGTGCCTCTTGCGTGTAATCAGCAGCAGTCAGGTCCGTTGAGGAGGGAACCACTTCGGCCGCAACACTCAGGCTCCGGCTGTGCTCTGGGCCTCACTTCAAGATAGCGCTGGTGTGGTCCGGGCAGGGCTGGTGGCCTCCACTCGCCCCTGCCACAGGGGAGCTCAGTGGGGTCAGCCGCAGGTGGAGCTCACCATGCAGAGGGTCTGTAGAGGTGCGACTCCGAGAGGTACCTCGCTGTGGGCACTCATCTTGCAGGGACCTCGGAGCATCAGAGTCGTACAGGCTGCCCAGGAGGCCACCATTCACTGCACAGCAGTCGTCAGCAGGACGAACAGCTCTAGGTTGTCCTCATCAGCTGCCGCATCTTAGGGCATGGCTGGAGTGTTTCATGGCAGTGCAGGCATTAAGGTGTTGCCATATTGAGGGGGCTGGAGCGCGGAGCACTTTCAAGGTGTGTTCGCCATGTTGGGTGCTTATCCACACCCCCTCCTTCATCGGTGCTACTTCGTTCCACACTTCCTCCTTTTATCGACGACCTGTTGTGTCTTGCCACTTCAATTCCCTACCACTCTGCCTTGTCCATGTACTTGCTCCCAGCCGCTCCATCCCATCCTCTGTTGTCAATGTTGCCCCCAGCTTCTCTCTCCCACCCTCTTCTGTCTGTGTTGTCCCCATCCCACCCTCCCTCCCTCTAGGTTACCTGCTGGTCTGCCCTGACTAAGTATTAAACAAAAAAGCAAAATGGTGCATCCAGCGCTGCCTGTGCTACATCGCTTTCTTCTCACCTCCACTGTTGTCAGTGTTGAGCTCTACCCCAGGTGCCCTCCCTCTTGCCCCCTCTGCCATTGCAGTAATTAAAAGATCTATATTGCGGACAGCCCAGGGCGCATGTTTGTGGAGTATATAGCAGTATGAAAATATAACAATGCCACTTGAGTAACTTTACTAATGCTCTGCAAATGCTGTTTTGTTTATCCCAATTTGGTGTTGCCAATTTCTCTGGAGTCGTAATTTGTAAAAATTGATGCATAGGCCTTCTTCACCTGGAGAAAACCTTTTCCATTACCAAAACTGTGGATATTACTTGTCCACTCACATATAGGTGCATGTAAGCAGAGTCAGCTTTAGCGCTGGTGGTGCTCGGTGCAACAATGCTTGTTGACAACACAATGACCACCTCCGCCACGGATACCCTCACTACCACCCTTCAACAGTGCCTCTCAAGTCTCCACAATCACTCTCGCTCCCATGCATTTCTTTTGTTTCATAGCTCTACTCATACCAGTGTAAGATGTCAGAGCATTTTACATCACATACACATTACACAGAGACAATCAATCATGTGTGTAAATCAGTGTATAGGAAATGTTACATCAGAAAGAGGACTACAAGGTGTAGGAGTCACAAGTCATCCCTACTGGTAGACAGTATATTTTAAGCATGCTTGAACCGAAGAAGCACACACTCAGAATTTAAAACGTAACACAATGGTTGGGGGTTGTCTTCACTAATGAGAATTGATTTATACCCAGATCGATACATCCCAGTTAAGCATCGGAGCATATGATTTGACTAGAAATACTTAACCCTTCATGTGTATATAGATCACATCATGTAATAAGTGCATATAGGTGAAAATATATGTAATGAATGAAATTCAAAAGTAAAAAACTGAGATATTGCAGATTAAAAAAAATCTCAAGTCATAATATATCATTGACATAAACAATATACTTGGTCAGAGTAATCAATCATTCCTATGACCTTCATGATCAATTAATATCCCAACCTGAATATTAGATCCAATGAATGATTCCTTGTTCTTCGTATACATACTTCCATAACAGAACAGCAGCATCCAGCCGCAATACACAAATGTGATTGAACCTTAATGCAAATGTTATTGTAGGACACTATCAAAGTGATCTAATCGCATGTTTCAAAATATATATAAAATTAAAGGTGGAGAGTTATCCAAACGGGACACATATGTAATGGGAGTCTTAGGCCAATGCTAATGCTGCCAATAGAGGGCTCCACTGTTCTCATGTATGAGGTAGATTTATCCTAAATGAACAGCCATTGCCTCATCCTTGTTCAACCCATGTGGAACCTTAGTGTCCAAATCAACAATCAGTCTCAACTCCAAAGTCCTGAGTGCCTTTTCTGTGGCCCCACCACTGTTCATCTTTTCAGTTCTCTTAATGCCAAAAAAGGTGAGTAATTCTTAGTTGCTATGACGATGTTCATTAAAATGCCTGGCCACAAGATATGCCTATGTACTGCACTTTAGGGGGCTGACACCCATGGGGCTTGCACTTGAGAAAGGCTTTTTAGATGAAACACGTTGTTCTTGACATGTAAAATAAAACACTCTTCGCCACAGTGAAGTGCTGTGATATATATTTTTTAAGCATAGCCCACATACATATGTACTAATATTTATATTACAGAAAAGGTTGCAGGAATTTAATTTATTTTATGTTATTTCCTGTGGGGCGGTATATAAAGTCCCTGTTATTTTTTACAGGATTGGATTGTAGTACCTGTTAGTGGCCATGTTTGGTTCTAGACTTACTCCAAGGCTCGTTTGAAGGAAATGGGCTGTAGTAACTTTAGAAGTGTGGTTTGTGAAGAGTAAATGGTCTTACTCTTTAGTGTGTGGGTGTTTATATTAGCTAGTCACCCATAAACTTCCCCCTTACGCCCCCTTAAATCCCATTTAGAAGTGAAACCTCCCCATATAACAAGCATTCCCCTTGGACCCTCCCACATTTACGACAAAACCGTACACCTACACCTAAGATGCTGCTAGGTTGGTGGAGATCTTCGCATAGAAAAGATGGAGAGGCTGAGGGCTCTGCACCTTGGTTTGTGAATAACATGTTGTAGTACTATTGTAATAACTACTGTATGTATTACAAAATGCAGTTTCTGAATATGCCCCACGTTTTTTTAGAACAGTTTTCTTTACTAGACGGAACGAATCAACCTTTAAGTTAGAAATGGCATCTGCAGAACATTCCATAATGAGAAATATGAATATTTTTTGAGCTTCTGAAGGAAGGTGGATAGCATGTGGCCTAACGGCCAAAGTGCTTGACCTCGAAGCTGGGGAACCCGGGTTCCAGTCTTGGCAGGGATGCTGAACATCCTGTGATTTTGGGAAAATCACTTAGGGGCATATTAGCAAGACGAAACTGCCGCTAAAACGGCGATAATGGGCTTGATAATATGCGTTTTAGAATTCCAATAGAAGCCCATGTTAGATGTGCAGGACATCTAACCTGGGCTTCTATTGGAATTCTATAACGCATATTATCAAGCACATTATCGCCGTTTTAGCAGCAGTTTCCTGCCACTAAAACAGCGATAATTTTATCGCCGGTCTTGCTAATATGCCCCAATATCTCCACGTGCTGAATAAAAAATAAATAAAGTGAATGTGTCTGTCTGTAACACAACTGGTGTTCATGCAAAGCGCTGTGATACCTTTGGGTCTAGCTCGTGCTATATTAAAAAAAGGTATGGGATAAGCAGCTTATTAATGCAGATAGAGTGAGGAGTAGTAAGGGGCATATCAGCAAGGAACGGCGATGAATAACGCTTGTTATTCATCGCCGTCTATCTCTGGAATTAATCGCCCTGGTAGAGCGTTATCAACAACGCGTTGCTCCAAGGCGATAAAAATTCCAGAGATAGCGGGGGAAATCGCCGTTTTGCAGGGAACATCGCTGGTTTTCCAGCGATGTTCCCTGCAAAAGGGCGATAACCTTGCTGATACGACCCTGTGGTCGCAGCAGCATAATCCACCCCCTATGTTAGGGATGGGTAAGTCAGGATTTTAGCAGACGTTAGTTTATGGAGAAAACAGCGGTTTTCTCCAAAAACTAACGTCTGCTAAAATGCAGGGGCAGCCTTGTAAATATCGCGATGTGCACAAAAGCGATATTTGCAAGGCTGTACTGCCCAGTGACGCCCACTTTGCATCTCATTAGAGATGCAAAGTGGGCGTCACTGGGCAGAAGGGAGGCGTCGCGAAAAAGGGTGCTAACATGCAGTTATGGGGCATATCATCAAGGTGGCGCAATGAAATTACTGCCGCTTTTGCGGCCATTTTCGGCCGAAAAGCGGCGATAATTTCGTCGCCTTATAAGCGAAGACACACTATCGCGTGTTTTGCTGATTTAGCCTCCATTTCCAGCACGCCTAACTTTGCATCGCTAACGAGATGCAAAGTAGGCGTGGCTGTGAAACCAACCAGGGGAAATATCGCAAAGGCAGCTTCGTGATATTATCAAGGAAGGTGAGCGATTTTTATAATCGCCTTAAGTATGCCTTAACACAGGAATTTAACGTCTGTTAAATTCCTGACTAAGGCATACTTAACATGGGGGATGGATTGTGTGGCTAAGACCACAGGCCCCTATCATCTAGGACTATCTCTGGAATTTTTATCGCCTCGGCAATGCGCGTTGTTGATAATGCGCTAACCGAGCGATAAATTCCAGAGATAGCCGGCGATAAATATGCAAGCGCTAAGCGCGCTTTGCAATATTTATCGCCAGACCTTGATAATATGCCCCTATGATTGTTAGCATCCTCTTGTAAATAGGGCGATAGTTTAAAGCCAAAAAAGCGGAGATAAAGCCCTTGTTAATATGCCCCTAAATTCTTTCTTCGCAGATGCAGACACATCACATCTAAAAGCAGCAAAAAAACATAAAATAAACCGTAAGAACCCTTGGGATGCAACTTGTGAAAGAATATCATTTAATCATGCTGAACAAGTGGTTTGCAAACTATTATTAATCTGCATGGCAGTGTTAAACGTTTACAAAGCTTCCGACTCATCACAAGATGGAACTGAGTTGCAAAGCTGGAAAGGTTCTGAGCATGACATAGTCAGCCTATTTTTGCACCGTCCAATCAACGGTGATTGTGGTGAGTGGGCTATGCAACCTAACATGCTCCCACGTGACGTGCAAGACTGCGGAAGATAACTTTCGGCGCTGTTATGATTAATGCCTTTTTTCGGTGCTGTTCGTGCATATTGAAGGAACGTTTTCTGTTGCCTCCATCATTACTATAACATTTGCATGTAACATCTGAGACACAATGCATCTGTTACCAGCAGCCACTTTGGAGAATGCATGGCTTTCATTTTTTAGTAGGCGCTTTTTAGGGCTCGCCCCTAGCGATGCAGTGCGCAGCTCTGCTCGCGCAGGCGAGAGCCCTTTTGTGGAGGGTTCCAAAACGGACCCTGGAATCGCACACGCTCGTGCGTGTGTGATTCCTTTTGTGCTACGTGATTGGCCTTTGCGTGCGTCTTTTTATAAAAGACTGCACGCAATTAGCCAATGGCAGGCGCATTGCTCTGCCCATGGCTTATTGGTGTCTATTACGCGCTTGGTGCACATAATAGACAGCAATAGGCCATGGCTTGCAGTGTCGCGCGCACCACTCGCGGGCTTCTTTGTTTTTTTTCAAGCGGAAGTGAAACCGAACGCTTTCCCTCCCGCTTGTTGAAAGTGGTCGTGGCTAATGTGAGAGGGTGTATGTCCAGTCATCGACCACATGACCACATAAATCTCATGCTACCAAAATATCGTGGCCAAGACCTCGACGGCCAAATTATAGAGGTTAGTGCAATTAAAGTGCCAAAATCGAGCATATAGAGGGTTATACACCCAGCTTAGAAAGCCTCCCCCAACATCCACTATGGCTGATCCTATCCAATTCTGCTTTATAATGAATAAATGCACAATAGCGCTTATTGTTTTTGAAACCCAGATTGCTGCAAGATACAACATCGTCTTTACTGAAATCTAAATTTTTTGCAATAGTAGTTTCGCAGGAAGATTGTCAACAGTATTCATTTTGGAACGAAAAGATATTTTTTCTGGTCATTCTGCGGGCCATTTTTGTTTTGTGTATGGATGAGGACTGGTATGTCATCGTTTCGTCTTTTGTAATGTTTAAGTTAGCGCTTACTACTCCGGACGAGATGTTTTTCCCACATGCATAAGCTACATCTCCTCTTCATGGAAGACCCGATACGCTGAATTAAGTACATAAACCAAAAACGCTACAAGGATTTAGTCAGTCAACTGATCTCATTCCAGCAGGCGCATAAGAATTTTTAGCTCCATCAATTAGTTTTATTGTAATGGGGACCTTACCAAAAAAATCTGATAGTAGCCTCCGGGGAAGGGTGGCATAGGAACTTTTTTTAAACAAATATCCCTAGTATAGGACTCCCAAATCATTATTTTGATGCATGGGACCCAAAGTGACTTGTGTGTGTTTACAACCAGCTTTCGCCAGACACAGAACCTTTTCGATCCTTCATTCTGTTTGTATCTGCCACAGAAGCTCATTAATCACTTCAGAATACAGTGTTAGATTTGCTAATAGGTTTTTATAATTTTTCTTGTAGCGTAGTCAGGGTGTCGAGGGCTCTAGTGCAAGGAAGTAAGTGACCCCTGCCTGCGGCTTCATTATAAAATATAGCAACAATCGGGGTTCTGAGGGCCCCACGTGCCTTTGGGCGTCGGTGCCACTGCACCTGCTGAACCAGTAGAAGCAATGTCCCCTAAAAACACGAGTGCACTGTGGCTTCTTCCCTTCGCAGCATTGGCTCAAAAGCCACGGGTGGATCGGGGTTTCTGTCTCGCATGACATGAGGAGACGTGTCATCTCAGAGTACCCTCTATTTAGTACCGGTCAGTCTGTGAAGCTCTCCACTGGCAGGGAGGGAGCCCTCTGTTAAATCCAGTAATGGAATAAATACCCTGTGTAGCCGAAGTGTCCAGCGGTAGCTGTTGGTACACGGGAGTGTGTCTTGCTGACTGGAGCGGGAGGCAGGCTTGTTTTGGTGAACTTTCTGTACCTCGGAGCGGGGCGTGCTAAAACTTTCAGCCTGGTTTCTTTTTGTTTGGACCTCTACTGAACAGAGAATCCCCAATACTGCTTAGTGGTCGCTAACGCAGGCCCGTCAGCATTTCTCCACACTTGCCCTCCACGTTGTAGGATTGCAAAGGAAGTTGCCTATACAAGCACTTAAAAATCAAGTGCTCGACACATGTGCCTTCAGTGTCGAATTGAATGGTGCTATATCAAGCGCATGTGACATCATTTGGCCACAAACACAAGTGCCTCAGGTTTGTATATTTGCATTCATAAATGTATAGCTACAATTTCTACCTCACAATCTATACATTAACTACGCCGTTTTATTCATTTTGCAAAATTCTGTCCTGATACTTTGCCAGGTGCTTCCGTGTATCTTTTCAAAAATGGCTGCCTAGTCCGTTTTTTAAATGTCCTTTAACCACCTTAATTTATTACGTTATTGGTACTTAAGCTTGCATAAATAAAAATTGATGTTTCTTCTTCAGGAATACAGTGTTTTAATTTCCTGAATTTGTGTGCAATAAAAGGCTGCCTTTCTTTGTAATTATGTTTCATTGCTTTTAAACTTGGTATCACAAACCACACAAATACACTCCACGCCATGCCACATAATATCAATCCACACACTTTCACTCAATGCCACACACTTCCATGCCAGACAGTTCAGCTCTACACATTTCCATTCTACACCACTTAATTCAACAACATACCACATATTTTAACTCAACAACACAATTACACAACACAACACATACATCCATTCTGCACCACAGAATTCCACATCATGTCACATAATTCAACAGCACACCCCATAATTAAAATCCACATAATTACACTCCCTGACACACAATACCATTCCACACAATTCCAGTACACTCAACACCACATAATTACTATCTACATAATTCCACTGCACACCATGCCACATAATTCCACTACACAAATTCAATACAATTCCATAATTAACAATTCCAATCCAACCCACATAATTCCACTCCACATCACAAACATGTACTCCAAACCAAAACACATGGGTAAAAACAATATCATTTACAACACCAATAACTCTAACTCTCACAAATGCGAGACCTATTGCATTGCAAATGCTTGTTTTATTTAAGAGGTGTTCAAAGATTCTGCATCGTATTGTAAAAGAATGCATGCCCAGCCCACACGCATTTCTTAGATTTTTTCATGGAATTGCAAGTGGTAATGTAATTATGATGCCCAGAAAAGTTTAAATGTGAATCAAGCAGGTTGGCAATGAACAACAGTTATGAGACTAGTAGAGGAGCTACAGGTATTCGACTCTAATATCCCCTAGTTTTTGATCTTTGTAAATATGGAAAATTTGTTCAGTGCTCTCTGCTTAATTGCGGTGTGTGTGTGTGTGTGGGGGGGGGGTTCTGCCTGTTTGCATGGGTGTCAATTAGGGATAGCCAGGGTTAACAGTTGCCCCACCTAGCTTGTTCTCTGTCGATGGTTCTGCCATGATGCTGCCTGAAGCATTTTTGATGAGCTAAAAAAAGAAAGATATGGAAATGTGGGGTGATCATGTGAGAAGCCTCACAGGATCTTGTTTGGAGATGCTGAATGACGCAATTAATAGCTGACATGGGGTGGTATTTTAGAGGCAATGTCTTTGAGTTGATGTACTGATGGAGACAACGTCTGACTGACTTTTGAGGTGGGGCGGTTGTATGCTGGCTGTTGAAGAACTGAGACTGAGGCCAGCCTGAAAGGTGTACTTTCTCAATGGTTTTCCAATGCACATGAACCAGAGCAACTTTAACGTGGGATATCAGTAGTGTAGCAGGTTCAGTGGCACTGGGGCTTTAGGGTGTGAGGGGCCCACGTCTGACAAAGTGATGGATGTTTTTTACCGGAGTAGACCCTCTCAAGTTTGTCTTTCTTATCTTTTGAGTCGCAAATGGATTCCCCTTGTCTTATTCTCCTCTTTGGACACTCTTCTACCTTAAAACTAATATTGCAATATTGCACGGTCATCTCAATCTCTTGGCATGAGAAATCTCAGGGGATTCTTGCAATGGCCGAATCTTTTGGTAATAACGGCGGACCATGTTAAAAGGGGATCCCAATGTGCCTATTGCTCTGCCTGGGCTTCATTGGTGCCTGGGACAGAATCTGAATTCCTTTCGTTCTTCTCCCTACACCCTATCAGTGCTTAATTTGAGCTGGTGGTTTCCGGTACTCAGCACCAGCACCTAATTGCCAGCACCGGGACTTATGAAAGTCATCCACATGGTGGTGCTGTCTAGCCAATTTAGGTATGAGCACAACAACAGCTGTTTATTAGTTCAATTTACATTTACAATGACTAATCCCTGCCTCCCAAGCCATTCTAATAGCTTTGGGGCCATGGAACAGTCTGAATTGTCACACTTGTTGGAGAGTGATGGTTAGTACCTCTGCTTGTACTGTCATTGGCAGCTGGCAGGGGCAATGTGTGGTGAAAGCTGCAGTGGCCTCCTGATGAGAGCCCCGGCACTTATTCATTTACAAAATTATCACTGCACCCTACACAACTTCCTCTCAGCCCTTTTCCCTAGAGGCCTGTCATACAGAGCTATTAACACATACTGCTCAGCAATTGCAGCTCTCTTTCCTCCTTTCAATTCCATCTCCTTTGATAGGGATCATCTTGTATGTTACCCCAGTAAGAACATTTGTCTTGGGAGACCCCCTTCCCTGCTATTCCAGATTCTTTATTTCTGTCTTGCAAATCACCAAACACTTTATTCTCCCTTAAAGATCTCTCCTCAAACTAAACTCCCTGATGGGTCTTATTTGCTCTTGAATGGTATCCGAATTATAGCCCTTTCTATTTTTGACCTAATAGCGCTATATGTTAGATCTCATCTCGCAGAAAGACAGCTTCTGAATCCATACTCTATCCTTATTTTCCTTCCCTTGATTCTCTTTATCTCCTCCTTTATCAAATCCTCAAGAGTATATTGATCCAACCTCACCTCTTCTTCAGACCAATTCCTTATCTCTTTTGAGAATCTTTGCAAACCACACTCTTGCATCACCCTGCCTCCCTGGTTCACTAATGGATGATGCTGACATCGCAACGTCCTGCTTTAAAGCATATTTCACAGGTGGAGTCATGGCTTCTAAGGTTTTATTCGCTAACTCAAGTTTGGAGGACATTTTGAGAACCGCATGTTGGTCTCATGCATCCACCTTCATGCAAGAAGAATCTGTGGGCAACAGATTTCCTATCCGGTTTTGAACTTGCATATTGCACTGCCGCGTTGTCTTGTTATAAAATTCGGTTTTCCCTAGTTTTGGTGAAGAGAGAATCGAATATTGTATTAACAATCATGAGGCGAGTATATTATCTGTCAACCTTTCCCATTGGTGTATATTTGTCTAGCTGTGTAAAAGTTCCTTCACACCTTTATTCTGTTTCTGGTTTACTTGATATGTTGTCCTATCCTGATATTTTGCATTTCTCTCAGGATCTTCATATCCAGGGCCTTGTATCCTTCCAGGGTGCTTTTCATGTTCCAACAGTCTTCGCCTGGCTTCTTCAACCAACTGTTGGTGCCCAAAGTGTCTTATGAAGATTAGAGAATATATTCCTGATTTCTTTGTGGCCAGATTGGTGCATTATCTACCTCCAAACCAGATGTCTTTCTGCACATTTTGCTGACCTCCTTGTTGTGTTGCGTAGCATCTCCATCTCTTGCTCCTGTTGATGCTAAGAAACGAGGTTACTGTTGTGGCTACGCCTTCTATATCTTAAGTGATACCATTATGTGTTGTTTTCTCTCATCATCATTGCTGCTGCTAGGACAGTGATAAAGGGGATTTGCATATTATGCCTGCCCTTTTTTCTTTAAGAAAGTCCTTGGGCCTGATTCATGAAGGGTCTTTGTACTCGTGACTGAGGCCCCGCACTCGTGGGGGAGTCTCCACTATCGGGACAGAACCCTGCAATGTCTCATTGCGGAGATTCCGCCCGAATATGGATACTCCCCCACGACATTGCAGAGATTCTGCCCAAATATGGATACTCCCCCACGACATTGCAGAGATTCTGCCCGAATATGGATACTCCCCCACGACATTGCAGAGATTCTGCCCGAATATGGATACTCCCCCACGACATTGCGGAATTTCTGCCCGAATATGGATACTCCCCCACGACATTGCAGAGATTCTGCCCGAATATGGATACTCCCCCACGACATTGCAGAGATTCTGCCCGAATATGGATACTCCCCCACGACATTGCGGAGATTCTGCCCGAATATAGATACTCCCCCACGACATTGCGGAGATTCTGCCCGAATATGGATACTCCCCCACGACATTGCGAAGATTCTGCCCCGAGTGCGGGGCCTCCGCCATGAGTGCGGAGGCCTTTTGTGAATAAGGCCCTTAGATTTCTTCCGGAATGAAGTTAGGGAAATCCCAATTATCACTATTAAACCAATGCAAGCATTGTATCAGAGCTGATGTAAAGTGCTTTATCGGATTACCTTGTAACGCATGGCCTTCCACAGTATTGCACTGTATGGCATTCCATTGTTTAGTATTGCTGCATTGTACAGTATTCTAAAGTGTTGCAGTGCATACTTGTGTTGCATTATCTGCACTTTGCAATGTATACAGTTGTACTGTATAGTATAGCTGCATGACAACACATAACATTCTCTCTTGTATAGTAAGGTATTGTATAATGTTGCACTGCATAGTATTGTATTGCACAGCAATGCATTCCATTGCACTGTACTGTTGCATAGTATTGCATTTTATAGTATTGTTGAAATATATAGCATTGTTGCATTTCATAATATAGAGGCACATCTTTTGTTCCTACGACAAACACCAACCAATTGGAAATAGAGATCAGCTTTTTTAAACTAATGAGGAAATTACGATTAAAACACTACTTTTCCAACATAGTAGAACCCAGAGAAATCATTCAGGCTGATCCCTTGAAAGGATTGAGACCAAGAAGCACTTATTTGGCCCCTATTAGCCACAAAACCCTCGACACATTTGAAGCTCTGGTAAAACAAGACCTACAGAAATTCAATTTCCAAAAACAACGAAGACATAAAAACCTCACCCAGAAAGAATGGGGAGCCTTAACAACTTTGGCCAATAGAACCAACATTACCTACCAGAAAGCAGACAAAGGCGGAGCATTGGTAATACTTAACACCAACTATTATGAAGAACAAGTGGAACTACACTTATCAGATACTGAAACTTACATGAAACTGGATATCAATCCCACTAATCCAATCAAAGAAACACTTATTCAAATAGTGGATAAAGCAATCCAAAGAGGAACCATCAATGAAAAGGTTAAAAAATACTTAATCCAAACGCATCCAAAAAGTCCAACCATTTATATGGTGCCAAAAATACACAAACATCCGACTCACCCACCTTTTCGACCGATTGTATCCACAAAAAACAGTATTCACGAACCAGTGGGAAAGTACCTTGACAGACATTTACAAGAGAGTGTCACCAAACTACCAACCTACATTAAAGACACCACAGACTTTTTAATAAAATTTCATCAAACAACAAAAGATATAACAACACCAATGATCATGTGCACAGTAGACGTAAAATCTCTCTACACCTCAATACCCCATCAACTTGGCATAGAAGCCACAGAACAAGCATTGTTACGAAGCGACTACGACCTAGACCTACAAATTTTTCTAATGGAACTTCTAATGTTTACACTCCACCACAGCTATTTTAAATGGAAATCTAACTGGTATTTACAAAAGACGGGAACATCGATGGGCAATTGTACTGCCCCAACATATGCCAATATCTTTATGGGCAATTTTGAACAGACATACATACTAGCTGATCCAGAATGGCATAATCATTTGAAAATGTTTGTACGTTTCATAGATGACATCTTTATCTTATGGCAAGGATCTACAACAATTCTTACTAACCTATTGGAACAACTCAATACCATTGATCAAAGATTACAATTCACCTTTGAGATTCAACATCACAAAATAAACTTCTTGGATGTGACGATCATACAAACAGACAAAGGTTTTCAGACTGATCTTTACAGAAAAACCACGGACAAAAATAACACTCTGGCATACAACAGTTTCCACCTCAACGCCTTAAAAAACCATTTACCCTTCACACAAATCCTCAGAGTTAAACGCATTGTATCAGAACCAGACAATATAACAACACGCACTGAGGAAATGTTACAGCGATTCAAAAACAGAGGATATCCCCAAAATATCCTACATCAAGCAGAGGAGAGAAATAATAATATCAGCAGAAAAATGGCACTACTACCAAGCAAGAGGAACCAACAAGATCGTATGACTGTGGTGTCAAAATACTCAACCATGAGCAAAAGATTTAAGGATACCATCAAAAAGCACTGGCCCATACTTCGTTTAGAACCAGATTTTCATCAAATATTTGAAAATGAACCTATATTCGCATACACCAGAGCCAAAAACTTGGGAGAAATAATAAAGAACCCAATTCAATCAGATCAACCCGTCCAACACAAAGGCACAATCGCTTGTAAAAATTGCAACAATTGCAATAACATTATACCAGGATCACAGATAACTCACCCAATGAGAGGACACAACATCAAACTGAAAGTAACAGCCACGTGTGATACGACAAACACCATATATGCCTTAAAATGCCCATGTGGGAAGATATATGTAGGACAAACAGAAAGAAAAATAAAAGTACGCTTGAATGAACATAAAAGTAACATCAGAACAAACAATGCTAAATCCACCGTAGCCAGCCACTTTCAAGAAAGTGGTCACAACGTAAGCCAATTGAAATTCATGGTTCTAGAAACAGTTAAAAAAATTGAAGAAAGAGACAACCATAAGACATTGTTAAAACGGGAAAATTATTGGATACGTCTACTAAATTCCATGAAACCGCATGGGATGAATGATCGCATGGAATTCGCATGTTACCTCTGATTTATATTGCTTAATTGATATCACCTTGATAAGTCTATCTTATGCTCGTTTATTATTATGTGTTAACTAAAACCACCATCAGGCATAATGTAGTATTCAACCAGCGCACATGCACTACAAGACCCAGAAACCCTTGCACCATTACCAACCGCCACACTCATAGTCCTATTTTGACTCTTACACTCCGAGGCACACTTAATCACACGCTCATAGAACCCACGTGAAATTTCCAACTTCAACACCGAAACGAAGGGAGAGCGTTTCAGCTACCGACACATACTGAAGGACACCAACCAGAATTAGACCACGCTGACTCACGAGTAAGTACCCAACGAACACATTAATTCGAGTACACATAGTCACCTCCGCACCACGAAGTCTAATAACCACTCGCACTAACCCACGCAAAGACCCACACAGAGCACGCTAGATTAATGATGAACAGGAGAAACCACAAACCTACGTTATGTAATTGACACATTTTTAGCCAAAATGAACTTATCGTTTTCTTTGTTTTTTTAAAGACATATTGAAGGAAAGATACAACTTGCTGATTTTGTTCATTTATGTTGTAGATAAACCCCTGACGAAGGCTTTATCTTGAAGCCGAAATGCATTGGGATATGTGAGACGCGTAGAAATTGTTAATCACTGCATTTTCGTTACAAAAAAAACGTCGTGATGAATTAAACGAACGTTTAAATGAATTGACAAGAGTGCAACTTTATTGAAAATTACAAACAAATGTTTATTGGTTCAAACAAAGCTAATGATTCATTCGTTCAACCAGTGCCTGGGGGACACACCCTAAACCTAGGGTTTGCTACATTAGGATAATATAGATGAGAGCATGGGGATCGCACTAAAGCAGGTTGATTATTTTCCACAACTGGGGGGTACCTTTGATTCAACCCTAAATTGGACCTGTACTATCAGGCCTAAGCATATAAGATTTCCCCAGGCTGAGTGACTGCTAGTTTTAGGACTAAACCTATATCCCAGATGTTGAAGATCTACGTAGTACATTATGTTGTAGGTGTAAGATATGGGGCCATATGTAGGTAACATACTATTTACCGATTCATAAATACCGAATTTTACAGATTGGGTATTTAAGAATCGGTAAATAGTATGTAGGTAAAAAATCGGTAAATTTTACCGATTCGGAAATATTCGGTATTACTGATTCGGTATTTACCGAATCGGTAATGAGGCATACCTTCCCATTGATTCCTATGGGCCTGGAGGCCCATAGGAATCAATGGGAAGCCATTCACCATTACCGATTCGGTAAATACCGAATCGGTAATAGGGGGAGCATATTCAAGGGTGGCAGGGTGTCACATTGACACCCTGTTGCACCCCTGAATCGTACATGTGTGCACATGTGGCGCACATACATGCCCTAAGGGCATGTATGTCTGCCACATGGCACTGTCAAAACAGCAAAAAATAGATTTTTGAAAGGTATTCGATATTTACCACCAACCTGTATTTGGTGGTAAATACCGAATCCTGAATACAATAAAACACTCACTTGAGTGCTCCCTACATATGATTTAAGGATTCGGTAATTTACAGAATCTGTATTTTACCGATTCGGTATTTTACCGATCCATTACCGATTCGGTAAATTACCGAATCCTTAAATCATGCCTCCTACATCTCAAATGCCTAAATACCGGTCGGTAACGGGATATTTACCGAATTTCGGCCGTTACCGACCGGTATGTAGCTACCTACATATGGCCCATGGTGCTGGTGCCTGATCACTTCACTGCTTTAGGAAAATAGGTTCTTAATGCTTTCACTTGTTCTTATACCTTTGGTGAGAACTTCAGTGCCAGCTTCCGGTCTACCTGCAGTTTAAAAGAAGAATGTTCTCCATCATATCCACACTACACTAACACTATTAATTGGCACCATTGCTTCTTTGGCTCAATATATGTTTCTAAAATCCAGAATCTCTCTCTTGTTACATATTAACTGAGATTTTGAAGATGGATTAACCAAGATCTATTTCCTGGTTGCATGCAATATTTGTATATAACATGTACTCAATAAGTTAGGGCATCCCACACACTTCACAGCTTCCCAAAGACTAACCATGGGCTTAAAAAACTATTCCTTAACTATCAGTAAAAATGATTTGCTGGAACCACCAGACGATCAATTCGATCATACTGACTTTTGCAAATATCACCACAGAATACACCACATCTACTTTGGACGAGGATCTCACGCAATGGAAGCCTATGAGATAGGCTTACATGCGAACACATAAGGCAAATTTTGTTATTCCCAGGTGCTTGTGCTCACTAAGATTTTTGGATTTCAACAAGTATGTATGTATGTGTGATTTCGTATTTCTAGAACGCAACCTTAACCAAAAGGTGCTGTACATGGTCAAAGACGAGCATAATATCAACCAGTGAGAGAAAAGGTATCTGAGTTGTGGATCGTTAATATATTGTGATGTAGTAGTGTTTTAAACATGAGTTTTTAAAGCTTTCCTAAGCTGAGGCAGATTTGGGCAGTTCTGATGGATATGGGGATGTTGTTCCAGATGCTGTGTGTGTATATGGAAAAGGCCAACTGTCTTGTGTTTTTTTCCTTTTTAAACTACTTGGACATCATTTATGGGATTTGGGGTAGGGCAGCGCAGAAAGTCAGCTTCCTGCGCTGCCCTAACCCAAAATGAAAAGGCACGAATGCACTGTATTTATGCAATACAGTACATTCCTATCCTTTCCCCCTGCTTTGTCGCCATTTCAGCAGCCTAACGCCAATGCAGAAACCCATGCACCATGGTGCAAGGGTACCTGTGTTGTCAGCAGGATTGTTTCTCTGCAGGAAGGGGCACCTTCCTACACAGAAACAATCCTAAGAGGCGTTTTCCTCTTTCTATATGTGCTGCAAAATGCATAGGAACAGGAAACAGAAGTGGAAACAGTGAGGAGAAACAAAGATATTTCTCCTCGTTAAACCTCACCTCAGGAGGCGTAACAGTTTGATCTCGGGAAGTGCCAAAATCTATGGGTGTTACTTGGGAAAACCCACCGCAATGCCCATGGATGCCTCCCGAGTGCAGAGTAAGCCAACACAGATATTTGCGCTGCCTTGTCTTACTCCATATCTATTAGGCCATTCAAAGCTACGTATAGTGGCTTTGCGTGGTCTCATAGATATGATTTTGTGATTTGTGCCACTGGAGTGTCACAAAAAGTGACGGTGCGGAGGCAGACGGGGCTCGTAAATATGTTCCTTAGTCTGCAGTCTAATGGAGTCCTGGCTGCAGCTGTGCCAAGTACCACCAGAGCTGAGAGCTTGTCTTCTAAATAAGCGGTGGTGCTGGTCATAACAACTTTGCACATGATGCAGCTAGTTTTGGACTGGCGAGGAACCCATAGAGTTCATCCGGAAGGAGGTGATGTGATCATATTTCTTCAGACCCTGGATGAGACATGCTGCGGTGTGTAGCATGCCCTTAATAGGAGCATTGTGGAGCCTGAAAGGCCATGGAGTAGGGTATTACGAAAACTAGATGTGAGAGTTTAAGCGCTTGAACAGCAGTTCTCAAGTGGCTTTTTGGAAGGAACAGTTTAACTTTCTTTAGAAGACAGATGGGACCAAGGTGCCTTTGTTTTTTATCAATGTTTTCTTTGAGGGTGAGGTTGGTGTACAGTGTGAATCCAAGTAATTTGATATTTGTTGAAATTTGGGGTATTGACCTATCCAGTTCAAGTTTCATATCATTGAGCCAGGTTTCTACTATTTCTTGCTTGTTGTTTATGGCAAATAACAGGAAATCTATTTTGGGTGGGTTGAGCTTCAGATAGCGCTGGACAACTAGACCTGGATGATGTGCAGGCAGTGTTTGAGGCATGGTGAATCTTGATGCTGGTATCTGTGAGTAGAGCACCGAGCAGCTCCATGTAGAGGTTGAAGATGACCAGAGACAATGTGGAACCCTGGACACCTCTGCTATTGATATGGATCTTTTGGGTTCTGGAAGCCCATGTGAATGAACTACCATCATTTGGAATTGTTGCAGGAGAGCCAGTGAATGACATGACTGGTGAATCCCAATCAAGACTCCAGGGTACGTATGAGGATGAGATGGTTGATTATGTCAAAGACAGCTGGGAGGTCAAGCAATATGAGGAGGCAGGGGCCATCTTCATCTGTGGTCAGTAGGGCATCATCTACAACTTGTACAGTAGCCATCTCAGTGCAAGCATATTATTATTTATATTTTCTGTACATTTTAGGTAACACACCACCATATATACATTTCACTAGTTTTGAGATCACTGAGCATTAGCTAATGTAGATCAGCTTTCACTTGCCTTACAATGTAAGCGATCCAATCAACTTGCGGAGGACAAAGACATTTTGAAAGCAGGAATTAAACTGAGACTAATAAAAGAGAACAATAACATAGATTTGGATGTTGAACTAGATTATGTAGTGGACTATATGTATGTTAAATCACATTTGGAATTGTTTCAATCCTGAATCGATTTTTAGAGAAAAAAAAATTGGGAAATTAGGTATACGTAATAAACTGTGCATGCTTTAAGGTGAGAGATTCTATTCGTGATTCACCGATTCATAGTTTGAGGGAGACGTGAACAAAGTGACCCAAAGGCTAAAAGGCCATTGGGTGAGACAGGCACTTGTAAAAGGACATACAGATGCTGCTAATGATAGACATGTAAGTTAAGGTAAATTGAACCCCACAGCACCATCTAGTTGTGACACTGACGTACTGCAAATATCCTGAATAACAGGCTTTTTTGTTAGGTCTCGCCTGACCCAGCGCATGCGCTGGTCTGGCGAGACTTATTGAGAGGGCTCCAAAAAGTGCTACCAGGCCAGCCTAGAGCTACAGTGCATGTGCGCGGGCGCGCGCGCCACTTTTACCACGATTACTTTCACTTTCGCAGCGGCAGGGCCGCTTTGATGTTTGATCGCAATCGCGATCACTTTCGTGGCCACAAGGCCGCTTTGCATAGCCAATAGGTCTCGCTTTTGGGACCTTATAAGTATTTAGTTATGCAACTGTTGCATTGCTGAACACTTATAAGGTCCCAAAGGCGAGACCATATTTAAGTGGGCCGGCTGAACCCGGCCCACTTAAAGCCCTGGCTATGCTTTGATTATCTTTCAAGAGTGTCTTTTATGTAATGTTGTAAACTCAATGCCAAGATAATGTAGGGTACCCTTTCAGAAAGTGATGTTCCCCACAACATACACTAAGCATGTATGCCTCTCATGTGAGGGACTTGGAAGTCAGTGTAGTGAGCACGGTTAAATAAAAATCGGGTAACCACTTTTCATTACCAAAATATAAACGCATCTCGGAAATTGTGACTTCCTTTACCTCCCAGTAAACGCCACCGGCCTCGTAAGTTGTAAGCAAGGACACGGGGTATCTAAATGAAAGCTGTTCTTAATCACGCCCTGAACCTTTCGGTGCGTCTCAGAAGGACAGTCTCAGGCAAGAGCCAGCGGGACACGTTTCACATGTGCCCATCCACCAACTTCATCATCTCCGTGCCACTTCCGATGCAGAACGGGACAAGGGGGTTGGCCATCGCAGCACACGGTACAGCCAAGCAAAGACGCAGCGGGCGGAAAAGCCTGTCCAAAATCTGCGGTGAGTCAGTGTTTAATTCGTACTTACCGGGTGCAGCTGTGCCACACCCCATCCTCTAGTGGTACACTACCCTCTCCCTGGGTGCGACCGCAACAAGACAGCATAAGTTAACAGTAGGCGCGGTGCAGCTTTTTGGGAAATTGGACACGGGAGTGAGGAAAGCGCTGCGAAGAAAGCAAAGCTTCTGTGTGTGCTTTAACCACGGCTCTCTATGAATTCATTGTCATTGCTAATGCAGTGGAGTCTAGAAACAATCAGGGCTGTTTTTGAACAAAGATTTAAAGCAGGACCACAATTTTGAGATTTTCAAGTGTGAAACTCGGAAAAATAATGAAGAGCAAGCACTAACTAGGCCATTAGTTCGGCTTTTACTATAGTGTACGCCCAGCGAGGCACAAAACACAACAAAGGGCGGGCCCATGTCCACACAAGCAGATCGCCTATATGCCTACAGCTGTTTTATCGACCTTCAGCAGACATACACGCATGTACCCATGTACACAGAACAAGAAACATGCAGCCCTTCATGCACATGGACCCACAGTGGTACATAACCCTAGGAGAGAGTAGATAATAAAACATAACAAAACACCACACACCAGCAAGAGGCCCAGGTTGATGTAAAATACTGGAGCACTGGCAATGTGCTCACATTGGATCCCAAGAGGAAGCGCGGGGGGGGGGCATTAGTTTATAAACATGCGTGGTGCACAAGGCAATTGTGTGTGAGAGAGAGAGAGAGAGAGAGAGAGAGAGAGAGAGAGAGCGCGTGCACAGGGAGATGTGTACCAGGAGGGTACTGGAAAATGTGCCACATGGAAGCACAGTGTAATGTACCTAGACTTTTTCTAAGGAGTCCGACGTCTATCCCCTCTCGGCCCCCCCTCCCTTTGTGGCACAGCTCACTTTCACTACTGCCACTGCCTGCACTGAGAACACACGCCAGGCTGTCAACAACCAAAGCGAGCGAGCCACCTAGAAAATGTTTCCATTGGCCCTTTCCATATTTTAAAAGTTAGGTAATTCCTCAAAAGATTTTCCCATCGAATTAGAACTTCAACTGGCGCATGCCTGGCCACCGTTCTGCAGAGGCCAAGGATAGGATGAGCCCGTAGTAAGAGCACATTCAATTCATGACAATGACTGACAGTGGAACTGTCAGAATCTCGGGCTGCCTTCAGCCTCACCTCCAGAGGGGCAGGGCTGCTGTCATGAACACCAATCCACTTCCCGAGTGCAGCCCCATACCTAAAGCAACTCACTCAGTATGCGCTCGCATGAAAAACTCAACCGCAGAAACAAAACGCCTGGGAAAAGAAACACTGTTAAGAGATAGGCAACATATCCCACACAACCTGAAGAGAAAGTGTGAAATGTAACAGAGAACGCATCACTGACTTGGATTACCTAAATAATTCTCGCATACATTGTCTACAAAGAAATCATTGTCCCTGCCTGAGAGTTAGGAACTTGAAAGACAGGGTAAATTTCAAAGTCTGTTTTAAAATATAGCCGATGGTAACTACTCACCGCATATCAACCCCTGCCTCACACACAGTCACACTAACATTTGTTCTCTTTCTCTCTCGTTACTCCTCATTCTCGCGTCACACGCTGCCATAAAAGACAGACAATTAGTGTTGTGTAAACAACGCCAGTCTTGCACCGTTTACACAAAACTAACAGGCTGTAGAAAAGCAGCGGTGTGTGTGTGTGTGGGAGGGGGAAGGATTGTGAAGTGAATCCTAGTCCGCATGCTGGCAAGCCCCACCGCCACACACTGGTACAAATTAACCACTGAATGTACCTCAGGGGAGCACTTTATGATGCGCCTCTGAGGAACACTGAGTGGCGTGCCTCGTGGCAGCGCCTGCTGCTGCTGTACATCAAGGCACTGGATGATGTTGTTCAGGGCCATGGGTTGTAGGCATTAGCGGCTCTGTGATTTGCAGTGAGGGACAGGGTGACGTCAGAAGTTGTATGAACAAATGTGCAATATAGCACACACTTCAATGTGCTGTAGTTAGTCACACAGGGTGTTATCATAGAGGGCTCAAATTCCACGTGTCCTATTTTTTAGGTCGAACCTACGCAGTGCATGCACTGCGAGACATACTGTTTTAGAGTATGGACTTGAAGCCCCGCCTACTATCCCCCCCATATTTTTAATTGGCTTGTGTAATTGTCTTTCGTAAATGCTGGCTTCTAATTCATGAATAGGCTTGTTAGTCCCTCCTTAGTACCACCTTGTCTTCATTTGTAACCTCCTATGAGGACTGGTCCTTTTACTTCAGTTGTTACATGGTATGTCTTATGCTACCGGCTCAATGCCTTTTTGTATTAATTATCAAAACACATAAATAAAAGGCATTGTCATTTACAATGCCAATAACTTAAACTCTCACAAATGCGAGACCTATTGCATTGCAAATGCTTGTTTGTAGTGCGTTCTTGAGGAGGAAACAGAGGCCCAGATTTATGGAAACTCTTAATTACGGTTTGTGTTACTTTTTAGTCTACTAGTGTCATTTATAATCCAACACAAATCAAGATTTGCATTGAATTGTAATGTAATGAAGTGCAATGCGCTGCCGTGCATTATTTTGTGTTAAAGGGGTGTTTCATGGTTGGTACACGGGTGTTTCCATGCAACCATCCATGGGTTTTGACACAAATCCCTATCGACAATGAATTGTAGACGGGTATATGTGTCAAAATCCTGTGCCTCTGTGAGGCACGTGTAACGAGGAGAAATATTTTAATTTTTCCTCCTTTGTCCCTCTCTGCATGTGTGCTGCATAATACAGCACACATACAAACACGGAAATGCCTGAAAGTATAGGTATCCCTTCTGTATCCCTTTCTGTACAAAAATTATTGTTACCCTAACCCAGACGCCATTGCAATATGGGTGTCTGCATTGGTCCATGGCAGTCAAAAGTGTGCCAGCGCTAGGGAGAGAGCAGAAGAGAGTAGCACCTAATATGTATGTTGCTGGTGAGCTGACTGTCGTTAACGCAGGGCACCAATGCTACTTTACTCACTGCACTGTGTGGTATCATTTCAATTTCACCCATATTATATTTCCTGACACAATACAAATCTGGAGGAAGATTCAGGCAGTAGTACAGACAGACAGGTAGAGGGAGATACAAACATCCTTTGCGGTACATAAATACCAAGGGGCATATTTACAAGCGGGCGATAAAAAATTATCGCTGCTTTTGCGGCCGTTTTCGGCCGAAAAGCGGCGATAATTTTATCGCCTAATTAGCAAGGCCACACTAACGCGTGAAACCTTGCTTTAGCGTGGGGATTCCTAATGCCCAGCTTTGCATCTCTAATGAGATGCAAAGTGGCCGTTCCTGACCTAACATGACAGGAGAAATGTCGCTAAGCGACATTTCTCCTATCATCAAGCCCCACGCTATGAAGCATAGCAGCAGGAAAAGTAGCGATAACCCCTGTTATTGCTACTTTCCTTACGCCTGCTTCAGGACTGATTTAGCCATGATATCCTATGGAAGGTGGGTATCATGGCTAAGTTTGTGAGGCCCTATCAGCAAGCTAACGCCACACTACGTGAGATTATCGCTGGGTTTCCAGTGATAATCTCACGTTAGGCAGTTAACGTGAGGATTTTTATCGCTGAGGAGATAAGCGTTGCAAATAGCACGCTATCTCAGTGATAAAAATCCACGTTAACCGGCGATAATTATCCTCACGCTAAGAGCGCTGAGCGATAATTAGCGCCGGGTGTTGCTGATATGCCCCCAAGTGAGATAGTCAGTCCCTGAGGCAGTGATCCTTACCACGATACAAGTAGATATGCACAATTGGACATCTAGACATGGATTTTGACTCTGAAATTTGGAGTTTCAGACTAAGACAATAGGAAAAAGACACACCAACATAGAATAAGGAAAGACCAACATGAGAGAGGGTGCTATGATGCTGGAAATGGGAAACAGGGACTGTAAGGCTGTAATCCTGGGACATGGAGGAAGAGACGGCCGGGCAGTTAGCTATGGACACTGGTACAGAGAGGCATAGACTTGAGTTCAAAGAGACCCAAACATTTGTACTGGAAGCACCGAAATGGATGTATGTCGTTACAACGCACACTTTTACAACGCATGCACTTACAACGCATTTTTTACAACGCACAATCCATTACAACGCATGACATTACAACGCAGGACACTACAACGCATTTTTAAAAACTAACTTTACAACGCATTTCCATTACAACGCATACTACCTTTACAACGCATACCATTACAACGCATAATATTAAATTGCATTTAAGGTAAGTATTAGATAGTATAGGGGTAAAAATTACTATTCTAACTCCAGGGGGTGCAACAGTAGGGTAAGTGTTGGATAGTATAGGGTTAAAAATTACTATTCTAACTCCAGGGGGTGCAACAGTAGGGAAAGTGTTGGATAGTATAGGGGTAAAAATTACTATTCTAGGGGGCGTGGCCAGCAGCATGCAGGGCTAGACGTGTCTCCCGGGAGCTCCCGGCCGACGTCTATATATCCGACTAACTACTCATCTCCACCGGACTAAATCCACACACTGGCTGTCGGTGGCTGCCTGGAGAGGGGCGAAAGAGATACAGCCCGAAACTGAAGCCTCCGGAGGGAGTTTGGCCGGCCTTGACGCGACGCCCGTGGTGAAGGGGTGACGGCCAGACAAGATGGCGGCGCGGTGAACGGATCGGGGCAGAGTACCGCAGCCCATCAGGGACAGGAGCTGCCTGTGAGCGACGAAGCGCCATCGGACACAGACATCAGCCGTGCCCGGAGTGCTGTATAAGCCCGGGGGCCTGCAGGTCTGCCCGCCGGGCGAAGAGTCGATGCGTAGCGAAGGCGCCCAGGTGACGGAAAGCCGCACGAAAGCTGACTGCAGAGGGGCCGGAACCCAGGGGGGCACGCTGTTAGGCTCCCCCGTCAGGGCCTGAGAGGGACACCGGGCCACACGCTGAGCGGATCGGGGGCAGCGGGAGTCACGGAGGCGTGCGGCACACCTACTCAACATGGCGGCCACTACACCGGACTGAGGGCCAGCGAAGAGCCCTGCGGTCTTCACGGCGGGGGACGGGGACCCCTCTGCCCATACCAGCGATAGCGAAGTCACGGAGGAGGTACGTTGGGCAAGGCTAACGCAGGGGAGCAGCGGACGCCGAGAGCCCGCCTTTACCAAGATGGCGGCCGCGACCTCAGACACACCCGGTGGGGGAGCGGAGTGGGAGAAGGCGGCCCTGCGCGCCCTGACACACGGTGGCTGGTAGAGGGAGCCTCTGACTGGACACGAGGAATTTCTGTGGCGGCTGACCCCCCCACCCCGCTCCTCACGACCTCACTGCCGACACTGGCGACCGCTGCGCGCTAACAGCCGCGCGCTCCGGGGAGAGGCGCCCCCCTGACCGCCCCGAGGAAGCACTACTGAGGAGCCCAGTGACAATGAGTGGGCTGGCCATGTAGAGGAGCAGGAGTAGTGCCCCGCGAGGTCGGATAGCGGGGGAGAAGGAGACCTCCACGCTGCACTGTCGAAGGGCCCTGAGGGAGGACTGAGATTCTCACCAGCGGCGGCGTAGACTGGGGGCCAGTTGGAATCTCGCTGGACGTGCCGCTGCATAAGGTGGGCCCACCACAGCTACCGCGGAGGGGCGTTGCCGCACACCGCACTGTGGGGCGCTGGGGTGTAGTGGGCCGGACGGAGCGGAGGGTCGCTGAGGGACCCACGGCCGGAATACTCGCTAGTAGATCGGCGGGGAGGAAGCGGAGCACCAACCCCAGTACACCAACTTGGCCGATTAGTGTGAGGTGGTGCCGGGGGGGCCGCCTCGTACAGGGTTGGAGCTGGAGCTTTGACACACGACGGGCCGTGCCGCTGCACTCTGGATCCCGGTGGGGCACTCGACGAGGGAGCCGCTAAACCACTCCACCCAGATCCCTCCCAGCTGGGCTCACCACGGACTCAATCAGGATGGGGAAGAGGGATCCCCCACCCAAGCCCCCCAAACAGGGCACTCTGGATCTCTTCGCGGCGCCGAGGTCCTCTAAAGACGCCACGGGCGCGGCGGCGGAGGGGGCCACTGACACGGACAGGTTACTGGCGGCAATCCAGGCATCGAGAGCGGATATCCAGGAATCCCGATCCGCGTTAGAGGGCAAAATTGGGGAAGTGGGCGCTGAGGTCACGCTCCTGCGCCAAGATTTCAAGAACCTCTCCGCCAGAGTGTCTGAGACTGAAACACGCATTGGAGAGGCTGAGGACTCGATAACTACCCTTCGAAGAGAAATGGCGGAGCTCCAGGCGTCGCACAGACAGCTGCTCTGGAAGGTGGATGACGCCGAAAATAGGGCAAGAAGGAACAACCTTCGTTTCGTAGGCTTTAGAGAGGGAATCGAGGGGAACAATATGGTAGCCTTCCTGCACAAATGGCTCACGGACACCTTCCCTGGAGCCCGTTTTTCCTCTTGCTTCGTGGTCGAAAGAGCACACAGGGTGCTCCTAGCGAAACCTCCGGAGGGCGCGAGACCCCGGCCAGTGATCGCAAGATTCCTCAATTTCGCTGATAGAGACTTAATATTGCGGGAAGCGAGGAAACTGGGCGAAATCCGAGTGGAGAACACCCATATAATGATTTTTCCGGACTATAGTCAGGAGGTCCAGAAGCAGCGGCACTCCTTTGACTCGGTGAAAGTGAAATTGAGATCGCTGAACATTACGTATATGCTGCTATTCCCAGCAAAACTTAAAGTCATCTACATGGATAAGGCGCACTTCTTCAGCCATCCGGAGGATGCCTGGCACTGGCTGGAGGAGAGACCGATCCTCAATAGTCGGGAAACGGCAGGGAGAGAGGAGCTGGTGAGGGCGGCACAGGTCGGGACGCGGTGGGGTACGCCAAAACAGCAGAGGAGGAGATCTAGGAGACTTTACTCGAGATACACAGGCACCCCATACCGTTCTTGCACATCGGCAGGTTCCAGGAGAGGGAGATCGGAATCACCCGGAACGTCTAGGACGGCACACAGACCACGGGAAGGGTCACGGGGCCCGCCAGGTTCGGAAGGAGAAGGTGAACACCCCAGGGATTCGGATGCGGAGGGTGAGGTGTCGGACATAGACCAGCGCTCCTTACACCCACTGGAAACAGAGATCCGGCTGTTGGAACAGGACGTTTCCGACAAACACTGCAGCACAGTACTGACAACGCAAGACTCACATTCGTGACCTTGGAGGAAGGAGATGATTGGATTGTCGGCCGGGACGCGGCCAGGACACGCAAGTGGCCAACACCCTTTTAGTTGTTGTTTCTGCTTCTTTTTTTGATTCCTTCTGTTAAATCTCTTTGTGTTTCAGGAACGGTTTAATTGTTAGTGACAACGGTTCTGTAGAGGGAGGGAGAGGGAGGGGTGACAGACCGACTTCTACTAACAGCTTGGACCGTGATGGGGACGAGGCTGGAAGGGGAGAGAGGTGGGGTGGGGGGCGGGTGAGGACACAGGGAACCTTCAACAAGTTGGGGAAGTAGGGAAGGGAGTTGGATAAGGGTTAGCACAAAGAGACGCAATTTGAGGAGGGGGAGTCAACACTGTCGCACACAGTCGCTGTGGTCGCTTAGCGGCCTCCTGAAGACCTACACAGTATGGCAGGTACACTAACAAACTCAGACGGTCTCCACAAGGGGATCTCCATCCTGACTTGGAATGTTAATGGTCTGGGCTCCAAAATAAAGCGGGGATTAGTGAATTCATACATAAAGAGGACCGCCCCAGACTTCATCCTCCTGCAGGAAACTCACCTTAGGGCGGGCAAATGTACATTTATAGCGAGGGGGAGATACACAGTTTTGAACCATGCGGGCTACACGTCTGGCGCCAGGGGAGCCGCAATACTAGTTAACAAAACACACCCCTTTACCGTAGCGAGCACGTGGAGTGATCTACAGGGTACATATGTGGGAGTACAGGGAGTGTGGCACAGACAACGCATTACAGTCATCTCAGTATATGCCCCACCGAAACTCCAACCACGCACGCTCAGGGAGGTAGCGTCCATCTTACTGGAAACGGCGGATACGATGCAAATAGTGGGGGGGACTTCAATGATGTCATGTCGGAAGAATTAGACCGCTCGGGGGCGACACGCAGTGGGGGGACACAAACAGCTCTTGCGAAGTACGTGGCGGAGATGGGACTCACCGACGCATGGCGATGGCGACACCCGACAGAAGAGACGTTCTCCTTTTACTCCGGGGCCCACAAAACCTTCTCCAGGCTGGATTATATTTTTGTTGCAAGACAGTATTTGTCAGCGGGAGATGAGATCACGTACAAGGCAAGGGGAATTTCAGACCACTCTCCCCTATTTGCGCTCCTAGGGAAGAACACCGAAAGGTGCGAGACGGAATGGCGCTTGGCAGCCTGGGATCTGCAATCCCCAGAAATAGTAAGGGGTCTGAGGGCAGATATAAAAGTGTATGTAGCGGAAAACAAGGGCTCAGTGGAATCTAACATTACCTTCTGGGAAGCCATGAAGCCTGTGGTACGAGATAGACTTCGAGGGAGACTACGGGATGAGCGCAGCAAACAGCATAGGGAGGCAACAGCGTTAGAAGCCGGAATCCTGACCCTAGAAAGACAATACCTTGTAAACCGAGGGGAAGGTATACTGCGGCAACTGCGAGACAAACAGAAGGAGTATAGGGAACTGGTCTCTAATGAGGCTAAGACGCAAGCACTAGCAACGCTACACCGCCTGTACGATGTAGGGGACAAGTCGGGCAAGCTCCTGGCTTGGCTTAGCAGAAAAGAACAAGCGGCGAGGTGGGTGGATCGAATCAGGGACGATGGGGGAGGTCTGGAAACTACGGACAGGGGCATAGCAGATGCCTTCGCCCGGCACTATGAGAACTTCTATAGGGGCCGGAGCCTCGGGTCAGTGGACGAGGCCCTACTCTATATGGAAAATCTGGCTATCCCAGTATTGGATGAGGAACTTAGCGCTCCTTTGGAGGCGAGCATTACACTGGAGGAGATCTCCGCAGCCATTAATAAATTAAAAACGGGGAAGACACCGGGGCCAAACGGGTTCCCGGCGGAATTCTTTAAAAAGACGGCTGACCTATTGACGCCTCACCTGTTGGCGCTCTATGTAGAAGCATACGGACTAGGGAGACTCCCACGAGATCTAGCATTAGCAACCATAGTGCTGATATACAAACAGGGCAAGCCGAGTGAGGAATGTGCATCGTACCGCCCCATCTCCCTCCTAAATATGGAGGTCAAAGTATTGGCAACAATTCTAGCGGCGCGCCTGCGGACGGTGGTCCCAGCCCTGATACACACAGACAACCTCCGACGGACCCACAACTGGCTCCAAGAAATACAAGATAGAACGGAGCCGCACTGGTTCCTGTCCTTGGACGCGTAAAAAGCGTTCGATGCAGTGCATTGGCCCTTTCTCGTGGCAGTGTTGCGTCGGTTTGGCTTTGGCCCCCATTTTCAGAAATGGATAGAGCTGCTATACGCGGCGCCGAAGGCAAGGGTACGAGTGAATGGGTCGCGCGATTTCCGGGTGGAGCGAGGCACCAGACAAGGATGCCCGCTGTCACCTCTCCTTTTCACTCTCACCATAGAAATACTGGCGGCCAAAATTCGGCAGAACCCAGAGATCCATGGCTTCAGGTGTTCAGAGTCGGGGGATACCCAGGAGAAGGTTTCGTTATATGCAGACGATGTACTGTTGTATATCACGAACCCCGAGGTATCCGTAGGGCAGTTGTTCAGAGAGTTGGAAGACTTTGGGGGAATGGCAGGCCACACCATCAACTGGCATAAATCAGTCTTGTACACGCCACGAGGAACGGTACAGGGAGTGACGCTACCGGACCGTCTACTCACTACCGCGGAGGGGTTCCAGTACCTTGGGGTATATGTCACCTTAGACAAAAGGCTCTCGTTCCAGAGAAACATGGAACGAATACTGAAGGAGGCCGTAGAAGATATGACAAGATGGAGACAGTTGCCACTCACCCTACTGGGGAGGGCGGCGATGTATAAGATGATTAGCCTACCCAAATTCCTCTACGCACTTCAAAATGAGTATTATCCGCTTCCGACTAACACTCTCACCAGAATACACGCCGACCTGCGGGCATTCATATGGTTGGACAAACAACCACGCATTGCGCTCCAGACACTCCAGCGACATCAATATAGTGGAGGGATCTCATTACCGAACCTAGAGGCCTACTATTGGGCGGAACACCTGACCCCCATAAATGACTGGCTGCATGCACCAGCGGACCACCCAACATATGCTTTAGAAAGGTATAAACTGTCCACACACAATATACTCCACTATCTGTATGGGGGAAAGGCGGAGAGAACGCTCTTGCCAGCGACTTTGATTTCGATCAGAGCATGGTCCCGAGCCTCCAGATCCACGGGATGGGAGGGGAAGCCAACACGTCAGACGCCACTGTGGCACTGCAAATGGTTTAAGGAACTACATAAACTGAAAGGCTTCCAAAGGTGGGATGACATAGGGATCTCCACCATTGGGGACGTGATCAGTAAAGGGGAGCTGAAGACGTTCGCGATGCTGCAGGCAGAGTTCGGATTACACCACACACAACGATACAAGCACCTGCAGCTAGTCCATGCTTGGAATGCACAGCAGATATCATTGCAGGGCATACCGGATTATTCACCGTTGGAAGGGAGACTCCTACAGGAGCAGATGGTACATCAGGCGGTTTCGCTTACATACAAAACCCTCACAAACAACATGCTGGGTAATGTGGCGAAACTCAGAAGCACATGGGAGGCGGAAGTAGGGCAGCTAGAGGACTTAGATTGGGAGCTGATATTGATGCACCCCCGAGAAGTCGCCATTAAGTCACGGCTGAGGCTGATCCAATTAAATATACTACACAGGACATACTTCGACCGGAGACGTCTCCACAAGATGGGTAGTATAGCAGACGCCACATGTCTTCGATGCAATACTGAACAGGGAGATTTCTATCACACTATCTGGTCCTGTGAGAAAATTCAAACATACTGGTCTCACATCTTCACGGAACTGGGAGAGGTGTTGGGAATGGAGCTCACACTAGACCCGAAACTGGCGTTGCTGGGAATGGTGACCGAAGTGGACCTGCCACGCCCACAGATTATTTTCCTGGGGTTGGCTCTGGTTGTAGCAAAAAGGAACATTGCGAAATATTGGGGGGTGGCGGAGCGGCCGGAGATAGAGGAATGGAGGAGAGGTCTGGACCTCTATATGGCAGCAGAGCGAGTGACATACAAAGCGAGAGGCTGTCCCAAAAAATTCCGAAAGATATGGAGCAAATGGAGACAATACCATGGCCTAGAGGTGGGACACATAGGAGGTCACACATAGAGGGGTAGATGGCGGGGACGAGCGGGAGGGACCACCTGATAACGACAGTGATTCATTTAGAGATTCCGCACATGCGAGATGCGATACTGTGTTATGGGAGGGGGGACAGGCACAACTGCACGATACCCGAATGACACCGGTGGACATAGTTGGATGGACGTGGGAGCTCTCTGTGCTATTAGTTTTGTAGGGGGAGGGGGGGGACGGGGGGGGTGTTGTGGGAGAAAACGTACAAAAGCAGGATCGCGGGGTTCCATGTGAAAAGCGCAACATTGGACACATTTGCGCTCTATTGGAAATACCTAGGTGTCGCGGCCCGGCCGCAGGGTTGCGGGCATAACGGCTGTGAACCTACTATAACGAGATGTAAGTTTGACATGATGGTCTGGTTGTGCTACATTCGTAATTTTGTTTCATGCCTGCACAAAAATAAAGTTAAAAAAAAAAAAAAAATTACTATTCTAACTCCAGGGGGTGCAACAGTAGGGTAAGTGTTGGATAGTATAGGGGTATAAATTACTATTCTAACTCCAGGGGGTGCAACCGTAGGGTAAGTGTTGGATAGTATAGGGGTAAAAATTACTATTCTAACTCCAGGGGGTGCAACAGTAGGGTAAGTGTTGGATAGTATAGGGGTAAAAATTACTATTCTAACTCCAGGGGGTGCAACAGTAGAGTAAGTGTTGGATAGTATAGGGGTAAAAATTACTATTCTAACTCCAGGGGGTGCAACAGTAGGGTAAGTGTTGGATAGTATAGGGGTAAAAATTACTATTCTAACTCCAGGGGGTGCAACAGTAGGGTAAGTGTTGGATAGTATAGGGGTAAAAATTACTATTCTAACTCCAGGGGGTGCAACAGTAGGGTAAGTGTTGGATAGTATAGGGGTAAAAATTACTATTCTAACTTCAGGGGGTGCAACAGTAGGGTAAGTGTTGGATAGTATAGGGGTAAAAATTACTATATTATGCGTTGTAATGGTATGCGTTGTAATGGTAGTATGCGTTGTAATGGAATGCGTTGTAAAGGTAGTTTTTAAAAATGCGTTGTAGTGTCATGCGTTGTAATGTCATGCGTTGTAATGGATTGTGCGTTGTAAAACATGCGTTGTAAGTGTAGTGCGTTGTAAAAGTTGCGTTGTAAAGGTTGTTCCCCCACCGAAATGGACCATGAGGCAAGATGGAACAACACTGGGACACAGAGATACAGATGATGGGACAGTGTATCACTGCTAATGGATCAGGAATTGGGGGCAGAGACAAACAGCAGGGCAGTAAGACACAGACACTGGGATGGAGATACATTACACTTGTGCAGTGTAGCACAGGCTTGGAGGAAGGGAGACACAGCTCTCACGTTGGGACTAGTGGACATGAGCTTGAACTCTGCAACAGTGAGGCATATACATGCAAACTGAAATGACAAGATATGAGAACAGACAATGAGACTTGGAGACATAGACATTGGGAAACAAGCACAAGCTCAGGCTCAGAGAAGCAAAGTAAATAACAGTGGCACAGGGAGGCCCAACATGTGATTAACCATTGTAAGTATGCACATTTGACTCATACTATGAAACACCCAACACTGCATCTACACAAGTGTCAATGTGCTCATTCACCATGTACATACCACTATCATTGTATAGATAAACAACAGAGATTCAAATATATTCAAACCTCCACTTCCCACACATAGTTTTCATACAATAGAATGCCAAGATCTTCAATCACTGCCGCCAACTATTTGCAGTCAGCTCCCAAGCGTACTCTCACCTTCAATAAGAACCTACAATCAATACACACATGCACGTGGGATTGGGGAAGGTCAGAAGACCTAATCCTCCAAAGGTGAGTCTCAAATTCATGCAACTCACAACCACCCACCCACAACACTGCCAATGAATCAACACCTGCCTGCGGAAACAGGCAGTGTAAGTGGCAGGTTTCGACCTTCATAAATGTTGAGCAGCATAGCATATACACAATCCAAGTTGCGTTGAATGAAGAATGAAATGGTCCTGCATACAATGCAGATACCTGTTAATGCAGATTCAGTGTGTTGCTTATTGATGCATACATTCAAAATCCAGGCCCTCCCTGGAAGTCCAGGGATAACAAAAAAAGTATCCTGAGAATGAGGGCAAATTGGTAAAAACCAGGATTGAACATCTACGACAACGTCTTTATACTGGTATGAGAACATAGAACTGATCATGTGTCTAAAGGTGGGACCTTTCTAAGTACAGAGCTTTTTTAAATCACAGCATATTTTTATACATTTTGATACATATTATAGCTTCAGTTTTGCAAAAAGGTGTTTAATTGCACACAGGAAAAAGTATCTAACATGCAAGAATCTATGGGAAAACGAGTTGAGGCATACAAAAGAAAGGATATTGCTAGGCCAAATTTTGTTTACGGCAATGCTCTTAATTTCTGTCAATACGGGCTGGAGTGTTCCTATTGGAGCAGAGTCAGTACTGATTTGCATATGGTTAGTTCCAAACTGGAGTGGCATGGTGGAGAAAAGAACGATGGATTGGAATGCTATTCCAAGTGATTGTGAGTGGTTAGACTATAATTCAAGCATAACCCCAATCACCCTTTGTGTGTTTGTTCCCCTACAGAATAATCTCTTCACAATGTAAAGGATAGCTTAAGTAGATGTCCTGATGACATATATAAATATTACTGTAACTTCGTACATATTTATAGAAAACTCCGCAAATAGAAACTTAAAGTTTGATAGCGAAAGAGATTGGAGAAAGGGGGATTAAATTGTCTCTGCTATTAGATACTAAGGGGCCTATTTATGAGGGAGTGGCGGAGCGCAGGCGCGGCGTTAGCCTCCTTGGCTTAACGCTGCGCTCTGTCACTTCTGAAACACAGAGCTACACTATATTTACAACAATATGGAGCAGCCCTGCGTTTCCCCCTGAGTTGGCACTAAATTAAGCTGATTAACGCCAATTCAGGCCCCCTTGTACCATAGTGCAAGGGTGTCTGGTTCAGAGGAAGATTGTTTATGTGCAGAAAGGTGCCCCTTCCTGCCCAAAAAATCTTTAAATGGCGTTTTGTAACTTCTATGTGTGGTGCTTAACGCAGCACACATAGAAGTTGCAAAACGTAATTTTTTAAAGATTGCATTTGTGCATGAAGGGACATCTTCCTGCACATAAACAAACAATGGTGTTTGCTGTTTCTATGTGTGCTGCACACTGCAGCACACATGGAAACAGCAAAAAGCATTGGTATAGCCAATAGGTCTCGCTTTTGGGACCTTATAAGTGTTTAGTCCTGCAACAGTTGTTGTTGCACCAAGAATATTGTGCTGCATAACTAAATACTTATAAGGTCCCAAAAGTGAGACCTATTGGCTATCCCAATGCTCTTTTTTTCTTTTTTACAAATTAAGCACCAGGTCATTGCTTACCGACAGCCTGATGAAGACCCAAGCACAGGGAGCATTGGATGACTTTACAGGTCGGTGTTTAAGAAGGCAGTAGGTGGCATTGCTGTTTGACCAGGAGTCTTGTGAGCATGAAGCATCCCTTACTGCTGTGAAACATGCCTAAAATAATATTGACAAGACCAATAGATCTCGTATAGGTAAGACCTACTGGCATTGCCAATGCTTGGTTTTTTGAACAAGGTCAAGGCTGTCGCAGGCACTGTGAAACCAGGCGGTGGACCTCAAACGGCTCAATGGATCACAAAAAGGTCTGAAGGCGGCAATTGTAAGCAATGCGGGCAGGGCATGAGGTGGGTGGGGTTAGGGTGCAATATGGCAGGAGGAGGGCAGGACAGGCAAGCAACACCAGGAAGGTGGGGGGATGCAAGCAAACCCACAGACAGTGAGAGGTGGGAGGCAAATAACAGCACAGATAGTGGGAGGATGGTGGGATGGAGCAAGCCCACCACTGACAGCGGGAGAAGGGAAACGTATGCACTCTTATGGAGTGCAACAAAGAAAATGTTAAAAGTTCTTTCAGAAGCACGTATCCAGTGGAAATACACTGGTCGCAATCAGGAAACTGTACTTGGTCCATGCTTCATGGAATGTCCAAACACTGGAAGAGAAAGTGAAGGGAGGAGGCGTTGACCTAGGAGAAGCAAGGAACTGACTGTTGAAGTCAACCCCATGTAAGTAATAGGCATACTCTGAGCCCTTTTATAGTTTTTTTATTTACAGGAGACTTGCAAGTGACAGCTCATCCGCTGTATCAGGTGACACTTAACAAAAGACAACATAATTCTTTAATGTACAGTAACAATGAAGAGACAACCAAATATGCACACCATTACATGTCGCACACAGAGCCACCATCAATCCTGGGATAAAGAACAACATGATTCCAGCTAAGCTAAAAGTCAAAACTGCTATGATTTCAGTCCCTTACTTTACGCAACACTCTGGAAGGCATTTCATAATGTCAGACGTCAGCATTACCAGCTAAGAATAGAAAGTCTTGTAATCGCACACCTAATATAATATTGAGGGACAGGAACACCTGCGCTTGAGACAATCTGCCACAAGGTGGTGCGGTCTGGCTTATTCAGAGATGACTACAACAACAGTGCATTATTAATTCAATATACATAAAAAATTACTATTACCTGCCATCCAAGCCATTCTTATAGCTCGAGGGGCCCGTCATATTTGTAGAGGTGTGATGGTTAGTGTTTGTGTTGTTACTGTCATTGGCAGCATGGTGGAGCAGTGTGTGGTGCAAGCTAAAATGGCCTCCTGACGAGAAACCTGGCACTTATTTGAATTTATTTTTGATTTTTTTTTTTTACAAATTTAGCACTGGAGTAAGTACAGGGAAACAGGTGACCTGGTCCTTTCCTGTAGACAATACTAAAGGGGGAAGGAGTACAGCAGTCGCAGTGCCCTGGATGCTAAAGATGCAAGCGTCAGTGGCTGGCACAAAGGCAACGAGAAAGAAAACTTACCAGACAATGATCTGTGGCCAGAACAGGCAACAACAAAATGTCTTATGGAGGGCTTTTAGGAAGTTCACCCCTGAAAGAAGAAAAGCAGCAAGCAAAAATAAAACAGAGGAGTATATTGAAAACGGCAGAAGTCAAAGATGAAATGGCAGGTGAATAAGACAAGATTATTTGTATTCAGTTACAATTAACCTCAGAGTCTCATCTCTCCAAAAAAAGATGGAAACTTTTGGTGCAGGATTAACCCCTTCAGTGCCCGCCCCTTTCCCCGCCCAGTGACGGCCGTTGCATTAGCGGGCGGGGTCTATGACGAGCTGGACTCGTCATGGGCACAGCGCCACCGCGGCCCATGACGAGTCCAGCTCGTCATGGGCACTGAAGGGGTTAAGTGTACCAAAAATCAAAATGACATTGACAAAAACCAAAACGGGTCTGAAAGTTTCGCTTTGCACCTCAAACCTTCAGACGAAGCAAACCATAAGATCTCTCGGTCAATGCGATTTCACACTCTTGAGTTCAGCTATCGCATCTTGTTAACTTGCTCTGAGGTGGGCATGCATGTCAATCCTGGCTACATAGCTCGCTTTTGAAACAAAGTGAATGTAAACATCATTGCAAAGACTGCAATGAGACACCACTAACGATCTTCTACCATAAAATAAACTTGTTTAGGTCGATGTTTCTCACCCAGATACATGTTTCACTAACCTAAGCCAAATGAGTGAGTTGACGTTTCAAACTATTGATTAGAATCACTAAGGCGGCCTCACCTCTAGAAATATGACACAAAATTGTGTGGGAATGATATGTCCACAAAAGAAAGAAAGAAATATGGAGCAATGTTTGCTCACCCCAGGCACAAAAGCAGCTATGCTATGCATAAGCTATGATGAACCTCGGGGCTTGACAGCTAGCAAATCAAAAGGCAACACAAATGCCACTGTTCTGAAAGTACAGTGTACAATAGGCGCGGGTAGCTGTAAAAGAATCAGCTGCCAGCTGCAGTGCCAAAGCATGCGTTCAATAATAAAAAAGTACAGTGTACAATAGGCGCGGGTAGCTGTAAAAGAATCAGCTGACAGCTGCAGTGCCAAAGCATGCGTTCAATAATAATAAAGTACAGTGTACAATAGGCGCGGGTAGCTGTAAAAGAATCAGCTGACAGCTGCAGTGCCAAAGCATGCGTTCAATAATAATAAAGTACAGTGTACAATAGGCGCGGGTAGCTGTAAAAGAATCAGCTGACAGCTGCAGTGCCAAAGCATGCGTTCAATAATAATAAAGTACAGTGTACAATAGGCGCGGGTAGCTGTAAAAGAATCAGCTGACAGCTGCAGTGCCAAAGCATGCGTTCAATAATAATAAAGTACAGTGTACAATAGGCGCGGGTAGCTGTAAAAGAATCAGCTGACAGCTGCAGTGCCAAAGCATGCGTTCAATAATAATAAAGTACAGTGTACAATAGGCGCGGGTAGCTGTAAAAAAATCAACTGACAGCTGCAGTGCCAAAGCATGCGTTCAATAATAATAAAAACAAGCATTGGCCGCGCGGCCGTGAGAATGACATTGCCGCGCGGCCGTGAAAATGACACGGTCGCGCGGCCAGTGGAAGTGATCGTGGACGCGATCAAGCACGGCAGAGGTAAGACACATGGCGGCTGCGCGCGTGCACGCTCACATGCACGCAAGCTTTAGGCCACAGGCAGCACTTTAAAAACCAGTACACTAAAATGAATTTTTTGTCGCCGGTGTTGCAGATAGCTGATTTGCCCTTTCTAGGTTTTAGCAATTTATTAACTCAAAAGGAAAGGAGACTTCCTACACGATGCATAACACAGGAACACATATGGCATACATGGATTCCATGGAAAGATCATACATGTATTTCGCCAGCATACCGCTATATTTACACAATATTACCATTATCTTGCATAATCGGGAAGTACTTTTTTTGCCAGCTTGAAGCCACATGGAACATGCCGTGATTTTTCAGTTCTTCTTTCAGTCATTCATGGCTATTTTATGATAATCCTAGCCCAGGTCATTCAGTTCCCAAACAAGCCATTCAAATTCATCTCTTATTAATATATATCTATCTATATATATCTATCTAGATATATATATTTATCTATCCATCTATATATATATATATATATATATATATATATATATATATATATATATATATTCACTGAAAAAACCATAGGTTTCACACATGTTATAGTTAGCGGAAATTTTACTGATAAAAAACCAATGAAATTGCCCCGTTATAGTTAGTGCTGGCAACTATAACTCACGCGACCGCAATCTTCTGCTGATGCTAATACTGTATTTAGACACTTATTTGCCCATGTCTTCTTCCATACATTTTTAGCTATACATATATTACAAATATTTTTTTTTATAAAGACACATATGTCATCAGCAGAAGATTGCGGTCGCGTGAGTTATAGTTGCCAGCACTAACTATAACGGGGCAATTTCATTGGTTTTTTATCAGTAAAATTTCCGCTAACTATAACATGTGTGAAACCTATGGTTTTTTCAGTGAATTTGCAAGGTTTTTTAAATGCTAATTCCTAACTATAACGTGTGTGAAACCTATGGTTTTTTCAGTGAATTTGTACGTTTTTTTAAATGCTAAGTTACTTTACGCCATTCGAGGCGTGCGCGCCCACTTAACGCAGTGCGTTCCGTGCACGGTTTTTATCAACTTTAATAAGCCCTGTACATTTGGTGGCCTTCGGCCACCAAAAGCACAGGGGGTGGGGTCAATGTGGATAGTGTATTTTTTATTTCGATTTTATAATTTCATGTTGCCAAAATATAGTTTTTTTACTGATGTAATAAGCACTGTACATTTGGTAGCCTACGGCCACCAAAAGCACAGGGGGTGGGGTAAGTGTGGATAGTGTTTTTTTTATTTCTATTTTTTACCGTACGCTTACGGTAAGCGTACGGTAAGCGTACTCGGCGAAATTGCCGAAAAAAAAATAAAACCGTTTTTGCTCTTGGGGGATGTTTGGGGACTCCCTCAACATGACTATGTGGGAGGGAGTTGTCAAAACAGCCCCGTAACATGTTTTTGGGCATCATGTTTGAAAAATAACACTCAGTGCGAGAGACAAAATGGCGGACGCCGCTTCCTGGTTTCGGCCGATTCGAATGTTTACTAAGATCTAAGAGCCAATCAGAATCGCGCTCGCGCACGCCACCGTACGCGTACGGTAAGCGTACGGTAAGCGTACCGTAAGCGGGCTCAGATATATATATTGATTTAAAGGCTATTTTCTCAGAATCTACTGAACAGATTTACACCAAACCTACAAAAGGCACTTCCTTGACATAGGGACTACCTCTCTGCCAAATTTCTAGTAATTCTGTTCAGCCGTTCGGGCTGTAGCTCTGTCTAAAGGTCCTATGGAAAAATGCATGGGAAAAACGCGTTTTGGGACCCCCCTTTTATCTCAGCCCCCGCTTGACGAATCCCCCCGAGACTTTCAGGGTAGGAGCGGAGCGTAGCGCCCCACCTATTTTGAGAAATTCGCGAGGATTCATCGACCGGCGCCAAAGTTATTCAAAATAGAATGTTGCGGATTTCCTATGGAAAAGGGGTCCTAACTATAACTACCTACTGGCGACCGCCAGTAGGTAATATATATATATATATATATATATTCACTGAAAAAACCATAGGTTTCACACACGTTATAGTTAGGAATTAGCATTTAAAAAACCTTGCAAATTCAGTGAAAAAACCATAGGTTTCACACATGTTATAGTTAGCTGGACATTTTACTGATAAAAAACCAATGAAATTCCCCCGTTATAGTTAGTGCAGGCAACTATAACTCATGCGACCGCAATCCTCTGCTGATGCTAATACTGTATTTAGACACTTATTTGCCCATGTCTTCTTCCATTAAATTTTAGCTATACATATATTGCAAATATTTTTGTTTCATAAAGACACATATGTCATCAGCAGAGGATTGCGGTCGCGTGAGTTATAGTTGCCTGCACTAACTATAACGGGGGAATTTCATTGGTTTTTTATCAGTAAAATGTCCAGCTAACTATAACATGTGTGAAACCTATGGTTTTTTCACTGAATTTGCAAGGTTTTTTAAATGCTAATTCCTAACTATAACCTGTGTGAAACCTATGTTTTTTTCAGTGAATTTGTACGTTTTTTTAAATGCTAAGTTACTTTACGCCATTCGTGGCGTGCGCGCCCACTTAACACAGTTCATTCCGTGCGCGCACGGTGCGCTTCACGCACCGTGCGCGCACAGTGAGCACGCGGTGCGCTTCGCGCACCGCGCGCCCACTTTACGCAGTTAGTGGCGTGCACGCACGGTGGGCACGGGGTGCGCTACGCGCACCGCGTGCCCACGTTATGCTGGATGGGCCATGTACGCACGATGCGCTTCGCGCACCGTGCGCACATGGAGGACATATTATGCGATTCGTGGTGAAAGGTGAGCTTTGACATTTTATTTTTGGTGAACAATATGCCAAGCACAAATGGTACCCTTCGGGCACCATTTGCACACGGGGTGGGGAGATTGTGGATAATTTTTTTTTTTTAAATTATTTTTACCGTACACGTACGGTAATCGTAATCGGCAATTTTTCGGAAAAAATTAAAAATGAATTTTTGGCCTTGGCGGTTTTTGGGGGACACATTCACCAAGGCTAGGTGGTTAGGACTTGTCTAACCGCTCTCTTTACATGTTTTTTCCCTTTGTTTTTACTCCCCCCCTCAGAGTGCGAGAGAGAAAATGGCGGCCGCCGCTTCCTGGTTTCGAACGATTCGAATGTTTACTAAAATCTAACAGCCAATCAGAATCGCGCTCGCGCACGGCACCGTACGCGTACGGTAAGCTTACCGTAAGCGCACGGTAAGCGCACCATAAGCTGGCTCAGATATATATATTGATTTAAATGCTATTTTCTCTGGAACTACTGAACAGATTTACACCAGACCTACAAAAGGCACTTCCTTGACCTGAGGACTACCTCTCTGCCAAATTTCAAGTAACTCTGTTCAGCCGTTCGGGCTGTAGCTGTGTCTAAAGGTCCTATGGAAAAATGCATGGGAAAAACGCGTTTTGGGACCCCCCTTTTTTCTCAGCCCCCGCTTGACGAATCACCCCGAGACTTTCAGGGTAGGAGCGGAGCGTAGCGCCCCACCTATTTTGAAAATTTCGCGAGGATTCGTCGACCGGCGCCAAAGTTATTCAAAATAGAATGTTGCGGATTTCCTATGGAAACAGGGTCCTAACTATAACTATCTACTGGCGACCGCCAGTAGATAATATATATATATATATATATATATATATATATATATATATATATATATATATATATATATATATATATATATATATATATATATATATATATATATATATATATATATATATATATATTATATATATTATATATATATATATATGTTTTGATGCTGCAAGACACTGCAAATCTAAGAATATATGTTCCCTTTGTATTGTGTTTGTTAGCACTTATGTCAAGCAGCTCTCAGATCTTATAGCAAGAAAGTCTCATGCCAATAGGTTTTCTACTTTACCCTGGACGGAAGTCAAGCAGTTCTCTCATTGTAATGTTTCACAAGCATTCCACCCACATTCCTTTCTGGCACAGCCTTTCACTGAGATGCTAAAGGACTTCTCCTAACAGCCAAGAAGCATTTTCTACATAAGATCATTCATTTTCCTGAGACAAAAGTGTACTTCTTTAAACTTGTAAGAAGAAGGAGCGCATCATTTTCATGCAGTTTGAAATGGAAAATAAGAATTAGATTGCTTCTCGTTTTTATAAAGGTTTTATAATTTTGATAAAGTTTTTATAACTTTTATAAATCTTATATCCATCAATACTATAATTGTTACTTCCCTTGATATACTTATCTATCACATATTTAAAGGGACACCCTAAACAAGCCCCTTCCAAATTACAATTCAGTATGTATTTCTAGCCACATTTTGCAATGTGGTAAGCACTTACTAAATTTAAATACTAAAAAGTTATTTAGTATGAGCAAACCCTGTGATTTAGTAAATCATGGGATTTGCGACTTGTTAATTGCCTCGTACATTTGGCCTTTAATTTTTAAAGTTATATTAAAGTTAATCTTTGTACTCAGAAAGCAGCCATACAATATATTGTCTGTTTATCATCTGGGATATGTGACCATATTTTTCCCATATTGAGGACAGGTGCATGTTTATAACGTTCTCATGGTTTTGTCTATTGACGGCGTGTAGGCTTGAACTGTCAGCCCTATTGCTCTTGAAGGGTTGCTAATTCACTGAAGAGCTTGTATTCCAAGATGGGGGTGAGCAACATAGTAATTCTTGAACAATAGCATTAATAATGACTGATTTCCCCCTCTTCCAAAACGTTGATGGTAGTTTCTCAAATGATTCCCAAATTATTTGGTAAGTTGATTATTTTGTGTTGTTAAATTTCCTCTTAATACAATGGACATCATAGACCACAATAGTCTCTGTGGTCTTGGAATGCCATCCAGTTGAGCATGGAGCGCCATAGTTCCCAGTTCAAGCAAATGATATTTAAGAACTTCTTTTTACCGATAAGATGACATTCCACAATGCTAGAAGCTATTGTGGTCACACATTGATTATTCTAGTGTTAGGAACAAATTGGACCTTGACTCAAATTATTGAACCTTCTTTGAGAAAGGTATTTATAGCAATATGCTAGAGTCAAAAGTGTGTCAACAGTAATATGGTGAGATATAATCACAGAAACAATTGTTTTTGAGAAGAAACAAATCATTCCGCCAAATAGTTTTTGAGTCATTACAGAAATTAGTTTCAGTAGTACTCTCCAACACTGACACTCTACTAGTCAAAACCCCATTAAAATAAAGAAAAGAGCAAAATACAATGACTCAATCTTTCTTCCACTGTGGTCGCACAATATGGAATTAAATCCTCCTCCATGAGTACCTTTCCACCTTGAAAAGAGAGTTGGAGCTTCTCTCTTGTTTAATAAAAGTTCCTCTCTTTTTCTCCTTAGTGTATCTGCAGTCTCCAGATTGGCTGACATGAGCTTCTCCTATCTACACCTTTTGGTATAATCTCCTATATAGGCTTTTTGGTATGCTTATTAATTTACTGAATCACATATTTTTCAACCAGACAAAAGAATTGTAGTATCATTACCTGCAGATATTGCATATTTCTTCCCTCTTCTTCGATCAGTTGAATGACTTACATTGTTATTTCTTATGCTTGGTATTCCAGTAAACTGCAACACATTTACTATGTCAGCCCAACGGTATCCTTTTTGTTCCCTTATATTTACATTCCTGCATTTTGTAACTTATTTATTAATCCTACATTTTTGTTCACTTTTGCAAAGGCATTTCAGGTTCTAAATGACACATAACGTGCTGAGATACCAGGTGTTGTATATAGCACTTAATATTGACAAGTAAATAAATAAAGACATGTATCTATGGGAGGAATCATCTTCAACACTTTATATCTAAGACCACTTTTTTCTTCTTTAGTCAAATTTGCGGGTGCCCAGTGTGCAAAGGGTAGCAAACAATTCTTACACAAATAGGAAGAATCTTAATGATGGACTGTTTCACCAATTCAATGTGCAAACAAACTTAGATATACCAAAGATCAAGATAATATGGAGAAGCATTAAGATCATATGAAAATATTTCCTTATGGTCTCCAAACATGATAAACCATGGATTCGATTAAATCTTGACAAGTCTTATAGCTAACATTTTATCATCTACAACTTGTACCATAGCCAGATTTTGCATTTCAATAATTATAGTGATTGACAATTTCACCCAGACTGGATCTATGTACCATTCAGATGCTCCTTATACAGAAGTTCGTCAACTTCAATTGTAAAATAACATAACAAAAATATGATACTAGTGCCAGCAGCAGCAATGTACCTTTGTCTTCTGTGAAGCAGCCTGGGAGGTCTTACAGGGAATGAAGAAATATTACATGCATTCTCAGTGTAATAAAGAGAGAGGCCCAGCCAATGCCTTTTGTAAAACAAATTGCTGTGAAAAGGCTTTCCAGTTACTTACTATGTGCTTTGGCTCTTCAGTAGAAGTAGGTATAATTTCAACTAGAGCATCAACCTGGTTTTAAAAACCATAGTTGGAAGAAACAACTATCCTTTCGATTTTTATTTTTATATTTCTAATTGTTCTCGCAAATCAGATCACTGAAACACGCAAAAGATGGAGAATGGATCATGTGCAAATTCATCTTTAATCTTGTAGAAGACTTTGTTGACATGGCAAGTTCTTCTGACTCTAAAAAGTGTTTATAGCCACTTGCTTGAACTTTTAAGTTTGCCACACATTCATGTAAGCAAAGGCAAAGCTAATATAGTCATTCAGCTATGGATCATTAGCAATACCATGCAGTATAGCCCAGAGCAACAAAGGAGAAGTCAGAGTTCTTATTAATGAGGTCTTTCGTACAATCTGATTCATACTGCACAGTTTGAAAGCGGAATGTTTCTCAGACAAAACCAGCAACGATTCCTCCCATTAAGTTCACACCAGAACATGGGCTTCTATTGGAATTCTCTGCGGCATATTATCAAGCCCATTATCGCCTCTTTTAGCGGCAGTTTCCTGCCGCTAAAGCGCCGATAATTTTAATGCCGTCCTTGATAATATGCCCCCTGGTTCCCTCAGTTTACTAAATCTCAGTATAAAACAACATGTAAAATAAAGTGTGCAGACATGTAAGAAATGGTGATACAGGTCACAGATTATCATATCATTAAGTGCAACTAAATGATGGTGGCACAGCGCCACCAATTCCAATAGTCTTGCACTTGGCCACATAGTACCTTTCACCACTTTCATACAGACAGGCATGCCAGACTCGGGTCAAAAATTGTGTGAGGGGCCCCATAGCTCGGGCAACTGTTTCCAAATAAAAAAATTTAAAAAATCCATTATGGAAAAAGATAAAAGAGAAGCTCCATCTAGTGGTACAAATATGTAATTTACCCCATCATTAATAAATAGGGCAGGCTTGATCAGAAATGTATAAATAGATTTTGCAGCACAATGTGGGACTCTAACAAAGAAAGGGCCATGTCTTTGTGCTCCACTTCTGATGGATATGTATAAAGCCATCATTAAGTACAGAAGGAATAGAGGGGCTTATTTACAAGAAACTGACGCATCTGTATAGATGTGTCAGTTTCCCTGCATCTGCGTGCGACACCCTTGCACCACCATGAATGCGCCGTATTTACGATACGGTGCACCATGGCGCAAGGATTGACAGATGCGGCAGAAATTCTGACGCATCTGTCGGCGCGAAAGTCACACATTGCTCGAGTTGCGTCGCAAGCACGACGCAACTCCAGCAATGCAAGGGGAGGCCTATTCCTAATACACTGCATCACTCCTTATGTGTGCTCCAAGCAGGCGTAGGGTTTTGACGCAGCGTCGCCATAAACGTGGAGCAGTGAAATCTTGTAGATATCACTGGGTCACTTCTATGAAGATTTTCCGTGTGATAACGCCCACCCTGCATACATTATACCTGATGCAGGAATAATGAGACGAAGGGCTTTGCAAGGTGACGTCACGTTGTAAATGGGCTGCAATGTGGCGCATTGTTTACGCCTACCCTGCGTCACAAAAAGTGACTCAATGGCGGTGCAAAAGGGTCACAAGGGGCTTGTAAATCTGCCCCAAAGGACTTATATCCATAGTGGTGTCGTTGACATGGTCTCCGCTTCGCATTCTTGTAGAGAGCTGCAGCCCAAAGTGCCAGCGGGCCCACAGGTCGTCCCTGGCTAATTAACGGCCATCTTTCATTTCTTCCAACGTTAATGAAAAGTCTTTGACAGCCCCATACACAGTGAAGATCAGCTTCCACAGAGTTCCATCCACCCTGTTCTCTTCATTACGTCGGTGGAAGATAACAAGCTTATTGTCTGAACTAACTTGTGTATTGTGTTATGTTATGTTATGTTAAAAGGTTTTATAAAGCGCAACAGCTGCCTCAGCTAAGAGGCGTCCCGGCGCTAAGCAACAAAAGAGCAGTGCGCACAAAACGCTGAAGGCCCACAGGGAGGGGAACAAGAATGTCCTAATCGCTTTCCTGAAGTGGAAATAATTAGTAAGAATTGAAATAATTTGAGAGAATTGATTCAGTCAGTGTCTTTGTTCCAAACGCATCTTCCTGTTTTTAATGGCTAGCTCACCTCTGGGCGCACAGAAATGCTGGCACTCTTGAATATTGTATGGGCATTATAATATTCAGTGACGTCTTTTCTGCGGTACTGAATGGCTGCTTTCATCGATTAAACGTGATTTGAACAGGACAGTAATCATTAGGGAACACAATATAGCAAATAAAGAAACGCAAGAAAACTCGAATTCAAGAAATTGCTGTTTTGCGAGCCTCCCTTTCTCCTTTTCTTTGGGATCATTAGAAATGGGAAACACGGAGCTTCCTATTAAATTTCCTCAAAACAAAAGAGCATTTTTTCGGCTCTATAATTTGAAACCGGGCAACACTTAGACAAATTTGCATGCATGCAGTGTAAGCCTTTCCAAATGATTGTGGGTGTGGGTCGCTGAGGTCCTTTTGTGTCTTGCGCTTGCTCGGTCGGTTCTGTACCTTAACGAGGTGGATTGCACAGCGAGGGAGGCGGAGATCATTATGCCTGGCTTACCTGTCATATCTGATTTATACGCTTGATGGAAAGAGACTTTGGCTGGAACTGGCGGCTCTTTCGGCTGCCTCGCGCTAGGAAGAAAAGACATTCAGCTCTGCCTGCATGTCACTTCCCTGCTACAACTAAGACTGTTCACAAATAACATAAAGGCATTTTAAGGGCTAATTAGATTATCTTTCGATGGACTGGCCAATTGTGCAGATTTATATTTATAATGCGACACCTTTCCGATTTGGACATTTAATTTTTTACTCTTTTTTATTCTTTTATTCCTATTGTAATAAAAGAGATGGAAATAAGAAAAGTACATTACATTGAGGTTGGTAGCATTGAATAGGGTTAAAAGAAGAGTGCATCTGATTTGGTTGCAGAAGCAAGCAGCTGACTGACATTCCTGCATTTACAGGCAGCGGCGGCTGGCACACGTAAGCGCGGTGAGGCGGGGTGGGAGGGGGTAAAGTCCACAGATGACAGAATAGGTATGATTAAATAAATAAATAATACCTATTCTGTCGAGTGTCGACTAACCCGCCGCTGCGCTCCGCCTCACCGTGCTTACCTGTGCTGGCCGCCGCTGGCACTTAGGCTGGAGATGTAGGGTCCCAGCAGAAGGATTGGCCCATACTGAAATCCTGTTGATTTTCTAGGTATTCTTCTAGGGTTCCATGGAACCTTTGTAATTCCCAGTTGGCAGCATGTTTGGATCTTCCAGCCATTTTCCTAGTCTCCGCAGGTACCGCTCCTGCCTTAAACTCTCCATTCGGTTTGGATTCTTTCTGTGCGTCCAGTATCTTTCCACCACCATGGGCTCCCTGTTTGGCTCTGGGATCTTTGCTGGGCGCTCAGATTTTCTTTGGTATTCTCCTCGGCCCGCTAGTTTCCCTGAGTATTGACATTGACTCCTCAGTGTCCCTGTATCTTCTCCTGGTCTTCCCAGTCTCTCCAGGTCTTCCACTTGACACTCTTGTCTCCCTGGATCATTGACCTTTCCTAGGCCACTGTAGGGACTATTGCTTCTACTTAGGAACATTTTAAAGAGATGGTAATAGTGCTTTGTTTCCACCCTGCGGGCCTAATTACGAGCCAGGTGGTTCGAGGACCTCCAGACCCGTGGTGTCGCAGTGGTGGTGGTCCAGATACCTCAGCACGTGTGGTCTGACCGCCCTATTACGACTTAGGCAGTCAGACCATAATTGGACTGCCCTCTCCGCCTGGTAACCGCCATTCCCTGATAGTGTTTGAGGTGATTAGGGGCTATGTATATGCCGGTGGTGCCGCTGCAGCACCGCCATGCATATTACAAGTTTTAGGTCCACCAGTAGTTTTGTGGCAGTCCCACCTGTGAAAATCGCACCACAGCGGGACCGCCAAGCCGCCTGTCTGCCAGACCACAAAATTGGTTATAATCTGGTGGGCGGGTTGGCAGCAACCTTCAGCGGAGTGGTGGCACTGCGATTGGCACCGCCACGCCACTGCTCCGCCAAAAAGTCGTAATTAGGACCTAGAAAGGGTGGCGGAGCGATAAGTGGTGCAGGTGTTGCTGTGTTTCCTTCATATCGTTAGTGACTAGGTTGCAGAACCGTGCATCAGATTTATGCTGTAGAAGTTGTCAGTATGCTTTTAGCCTTTGGCTCACACATTTGCTTGCCAATGTCCTATAAGGAACTGGGCAGTTTCTTGAGCGATAATTCAAAGAGAGAGAAGAAGTGCAGATGCTCTGGGGGAACATCATCCCATTTCATGTTTCTAAAGATTTGTTTGATAGTTTGGTGAAATCTTTAACTACTCTGCTGCATCCATGAGTTTAAAAAAATGGATGCCTCTGCCATAAAATGTACTTAGTGAAACAGGTTTTTGAAAAGAACTCAATGAGCACCTTACAGATGGTTTACACGGTATTGATCCACAAGGGTATGGCCGCTGCACGGCATGTACTGAGTGGGTGGGTCATGGCGTTCTTGTGAAATTCAATCCCTATAACGTAAAATGGGCAAATGCCTAAGTCCTTCCACATATCCCAAATGCTACCAAACACAAGAACATGCCCTTATTCTATCTGCCCCTACTTGAACCATAATCATAGGAGCTAGACTAGACAACCTACACTGAGGTAGCCTAGCCTAGGACACTTTAAGCTGGGCATGTGCTCAAGCCATGCGACACCTCTGCCCTCCCAGAGGTCAGAGCAACAAGGAAGGAAGAGTGGTGTGCCATAAATCCAGGCCTAACATCTCAAGCTCTGCCTTTGGTTTCGTTCTCTATCTCTCTCTCTTTCTCTCTCTCTTTCTCTATTTCTCTCTCTCTCTCTCTCTCTCTCTCTCTCTCTCTCTCTCGCTATATATATATATATATATATATATTCACTGAAAAAACCATAGGTTTCACACACGTTATAGTTAGGAATTAGCATTTAAAAAACCTTGCAAATTCACTTAAAAAACCATAGGTTTCACGCATGTTATAGTTAGCTGGACATTTCACTCATGAAAAACCATTGAAATTCCCCCGTTATAGTTAGTGCAGGCAACTATAACTCACACGACCGCAATCCTCTGCTGATGACGTCAGATATTACATCACTGTATTTAGACACTTATTTACCCATGTCTTCTTCCATTAATTTTTAGCAATACATATATTACAAATATTTTTTTTTCAGAAAGACACATATGTCATCAGTGATGTAATATCTGACGTCATCAGCAGAGGATTGCGGTCGCGTGAGTTATAGTTGCCTGCACTAACTATAACGGGGGAATTTCAATGGTTTTTCACGAGTGAAATGTCCAGCTAACTATAACATGTGTGAAACCTATGGTTTTTTAAGTGAATTTGCAAGGTTTTTTAAATGCTAATTCCTAACTATAACGTGTGTGAAACCTATGTTTTTTTCAGTGAATTTGTACGGTTTTTCAAATGCTAAGTTATGTATTTATTATTATTTTTTTTTTTAATGTTGCGAACCGAGCGCGCACCGTGCGCGCACCGTGCGCGCACCGTGCGCGCGCTGTGGGCGCGCGGTGCACTTCGCGCACTCCGCGCCCACGTTACGCAGTTCGCGGAATTTTTCCGTTTCTACCGTGCGCGCACGATACGCGCACTACGCGATTTTTCGTAAAAAAATTAAAAGAAATTTTGGCCCTTGGGGGTCCTTCTGGGACCCCCTGACAAAGGCTAGGGGGTCAGGAACTGTCCACCCTGCCCCCTTTTCACGTTCTCCACATTTGTTTTTCACCCCCTCAGACTGCGAGAGACAAAATGGCGGCCGACACTTCCTGGTTTCGACCGATTCTAATGTTTACTAAGATCTAACAACCAATCAGAATCGCGCTCGCGCACGGCAGCGTGCGCGTACGGTAAGTTTTACCGTGCGCGCACGGTGCGCGCCTATAGATATATATATGCTTTTACATGCTATTTTCTCAGGAAATACTGAACAGATTTACACCAGACCTGCAAAAGGCACATCCCTGACCTGAGGACTACCTCTCTGCCAAATTTCAAGTAATTCTGTTCAGCCGTTCGGGCTGTAGCTTGGACTAAAGGTCCTATGGAAAAATGCATGGGGAAATCGCGTTTTGGGACCCGCCTTTTTCTCAGCCCCCGCTTGACGAATCCCCCCGAGTCTTTCAGGGAAGGAGCGGAGCGGAGCGCCCCACCTATTTTGAAAATTTCATGAGGATTCGTCAATCGGCGCCAAAGTTATTCCAAATAGAATGTTGCGGATTTCCTATGGAAACACAAACCTAACTATAACTATCTACTGGCGACCGCCAGTAGATAATATATATAAATATATATACTGAAAACCGAAGGTTATAGTGACACTATAGTGTGGAATTGTATATATATATAGCAATTTACTGAAAACAACAAAGGTTAAAGAAACGTTATACTTAGGTGAAAATGTCATAAAATATACAATTTTAATCAAGCAAAACCACTGAAATTCACCAGCTATATCTAGCTCAAGGAACTATAACTCGTTCCCTAAAGTAACTATAACTTGCGCTCGCCATGCACAGTCTTACCATCAATGATATATTTTCAGATGTATGTATGTATTTATGTATACATTTATGTATGTATATATATATCCCACTTTCAGGTTTTCTTCACTTGCATTTGCCGTGGCCAAAACATGAGTGATAGCCACTTTATCACTATTTAGCCAAATAATATGACTGTTGTCATCTCCACAAATGGTCACCCTACAACAACCTAATTTATTAAAGTGACTCGTCTATTGGAGAATACATTTTTTGTTGTTGCTGATTATGTTTAGTGCCCAGACACAAAACTGACACAGAACCATGCAATTAATACATTATAAGGTGTTTATATGTGATATGTTTTTTTTTTGTTTTTAGAGACCAATGATATTTTGATTTGAAGAGTATTTTATCTGCTTTTTATTGCAATGGTTTTACAGTGATAAAATTCAAGTTTGTTACGATGCCGCCTCATATCTTGCTGTGCATCTTTTTTGGGGTGCACCTCAGTCTGACTCTGTTCCTGTAAACTATACTGGAGTGCCATGTTTATCTTTTCTACATTCTCAAAATGGCAGGTCATCGTTTAGTGGCTGGGGCAAAATATTGGTGGGTTCGAATGTCCTGATTTTTCTTAAATTTCACTCTTCAAAAATACATTTCAGGGTATGCATAAATGGAAAGCAATAAACCTACCTGGGGAAACAATTTTATTAAATAGTACGACAAACAACCACATGTATGCGATTATTTAGGACATTCATAAAAGAAGACAGAAAGGATAACATTCCTTGCAAGGGTTTTTATGCGTGTTCCAAAGGACCCACTCACATTTGAATCCAAGCAGAAAAGCAATAACATTCTTAGAGTTCTTGAGAAAAGTGAAACTATGCTGCACACTCTTCCAGCTGCATTCTTCAGCTGTCCCCTCAGGGGACAGGATGACACTGGACTCATAAACTACATTCTTTTTCCCACAGCCTAGCAGCATTTGCGATACTTTAGACAATATACTTTTTTTAAATAATTTTATTTAACTAAATGTACATTTCCCAATAGATATTGGAAGTGCAAAAAAAAAAGCAACAGATAAACAACAGAAAAAAGCAGAGGTGGAGCTTGACATGATTAATGCCTGTGAGAATTTTTTTTTCAAGTAACATATACAGAGAAAATGATTGTGAGCACCCTTAAGTGCACTCTTTTCTGGCTGATGCAGAAAGCATGTTCTTTTTATTCAGTGCAAATCTGTTCAGTAGTTTTTGCAAACTTGAGGTTCTAAATGTATAGATATCTAGACTGTTGGTGTCCAGATATGCACTAATGTATCAGTTTAAAGTGGACTATTCAATCCTGATTGGTTGGTCACAACCTGAGCAATTTGTTCTGGCAGCCATTATTGGACTCATGGACATGGTCCTAGTATCCTGAATGAATTAAAAAAATATGTAAGGGTGCAGGGTTAGCATACCCTGACCCTAAAGGACATGTGGCGGGCAGCCCAGAAGGAGCCCACCTTCATTGGCTGGCCACAACATGGACAACATGATGTGGAAGCCATTAGAGGACACTGAAATGCATTGTAGTGAAAGGCAGATTTGGAGGGTGACAAAAGGAGCACATATTAAGTGTGGTAACAGATTTTAATCACATTTTAATTTATTTGTTGGTGGTACCATTCTAATTTTAGAAATTGTGGTGTATTCTAAGTTGATATTACCCTGTGTACAATGTTGATCCTCTGCTGGTATTTGATGAACCGTGTTTTCGAGAAAAATATTTGTTGTCATGATTTTCTCATAGAGGTTATGGAAGGTGCTGGAGAATCTAAAATGAGAGAATGTATATTGTGAATTCACACGATCTTCCTCAGCTGTGCAAGAATTAAGTCTAACATACTTAGTAAAACTTAATACTTCCAATAGCAGTAGCCTCTCAATTGATTCTTCTGTGCTCCTCTGCAGCCTCCCAAAGTGTTCTGGGACAGGGAAGGCATGTACAAAACCATAGAAATTCAGCTGTTATAGTCAGAGTTATTTCAAGTAACTATAACTCGCACCCTTGCCATGCACAGCTAATTACCCTACATATTACATCATGTATGACATCTTCTATAGCCTCATTGATATCATCGCTACAAAATTTACAGTGAAATCAATGATGCAAAAACTGTCCATGGGTTGGGTGCAAGCTATAGTTACCTTAGGGCACGAGTTATAGTTACTTGAATTAACTCTAACTTTAACAGCTGAATTTCTATGGTTTTGTACGTGTAAATTCAGAACCTAACTATACTGTCCAATTCTAACTATAACAGCAGCTTAACCTTTTGTTTTTCAGTGAATTTCTATTTTTTTATGCATCCCCCGGGGCCTGGCCTCAGCACTGTGTGCCCTAATCCCACCCAGGGCACCCCGTTTTTTTCCACATTGGGGACCGCGGGGAGAGCCTGAAGGCCCCCGCTGTCCCTGCCAGCACCCCCCTCCTACGGGAGACGGCATTGCTTTTGGACAGACAGAGCTGCTAACATGGAGCTCCCTCTCTCCAAAAGAAATTCTGTTCTGCTTTGTGCAAGCAAGAGCATTTTCAGTGCTCTCACTTCCACGAAGCAGAGCAGAGTTTACTATGGCTGGTGGAAGCGGTGCTCTCGCCAAGCCTAGCAAACAGCAATGTCCTGGGGTGAGCACCTCGGGACATTGCAGGAGCCTGCCCTACGGGATGGCGGTCCCTAGGGCCATCTAGGACTCCACAATGGGGCCCGTGCACCCCCCTCCAATGTTAATTAAGCCCCAAGGAGATGGTGGGGGTGGAGCCTCACTACACATTAATATTTCATTTAGCCCTGGGGAAGTGGCAGTCCCCGGGGCTGTGGGGCGCCACGTAGTTTCCCTGCATTTGTCACATTTATCCTGTGGAGATGGTGGTTCCCGGGCTGCGGGGGAGGCCATAAGGGCCTCCCAGCATTCATTTTATTCAATGGTCTTGGGGAGGTGGTGGTCCCCGGGGCTTGGGGTGGGCCGCGTGGCCCACTGCATTTGTTACATTTAGCCCCAGGGATGTGGCGGTCTCCCCCATTTATTTTATTCAATAGCCCCAGTGGAGTCGCAGTCCCTGGTGCTTCAAGGGGTCGTGCTGGCCCACATCAGTTTTCATATCTTTTCCCCGGGGAGCTGGCAGTCCCCGTGGTGTAGAGGTGCCGCATGGTCACCTTTCGCATTACTATAAAAACTGCCCCTGGGACCTGACCCACCCAGGGGCCCAGATTTAAAGAAGCGCTGGTGTCCACTCTTCGTTTAAAATAAAATGCTTTTTAGGCCTTGGGTGGGCCATGTGGTACCCCCTCAAGAGGCCTAAGAGGTAAGGGTGTTTCTACCCTGCCCCCTTTTCTTTTTTTAAATATTTTTTCTGTGACTTGGTTCTATGGAGTCACAGATCTCAGCACGAGAGCGTGTGGGGTCACAGAACCACCGCGTCCCTATATATACAACTGGGAATTTCTTTAAACTTCTCCATAACTACTGAACGGATTTACACCAAATCACAAAAAGGCACATCCCTGAACCAACATCTACCTTCCTGCCAAATTTGGTGCAATTCTATTCAGCAGTTCGGGATGAAGCATTGTCTAAAGGTACTATGGGAAATAATATCTGGAAAACACACTTTTTCAGCACCCCCCTGGTTCTCGGCCCGGCTTGACAGATCACCCTGAAACTTTGAAGATGGCAGCTGATGTGAGCGTTGTATTAGTTTTGAAAATTTGTGAAGATTCGTAATATGGCGCTAAACCTATTAACTAAACAAAAAAAGTTTTTCGTATGGAAACTAGGTCTTAACTATAACTACCTAACATATATATATATTTCAACTTTGCTTCTACAGTACAGCATAACTGATAGGAGGAAAATACCTCTTACTGCTCACAATTACTTTAAACATGGAAACAACTATTCAAGCAACCTAGGATCCATTCTAGCTTGCTTGTGTTCCGGTTTGGTGAGGACCTGGCCTGTCAGTTTGGGCTGGACTCAGTAGGCCTCTATGTGGACTTTACACCTGAATATAGATGTTGCAACTAATTCCACTGTGCCGTAACTCTCTTATGGAGATGGATAGTAAATTCCATAGTGGAATGACTTTCTCTCTGGTTGGGCCTCAAAAGATCATCGATACAACCAATTTAGCGTCCACATTGACATATCTGCCTAAATGTCCATAGGGCCACTAAACAAAAGTGTGGCCCTGTACACAGGAGTAGACGCCCCATCCTTATCCTTCCTCACTCCTGTGGATCTCCTTGCAAATCAGAACCCGCTTGTCCATCCATCTGTTGGTGAAGGAAGATGGGGATTGCCCCTTTGGCAAGAACCCCCACATTTTACCACCAAGATTTGTGTAATGGGGCAATAGCTCCTGCCCGGTTGCAGGCCCACCCACTGCTGAACAGATACCAATGTAACCTGTTAATTAGGCCCCAGAAGCCATAACCCAGAATATTGGCAAGATCGGATTGGATAGTTGCAAAGGAAAAATACATCTTTGTTTGCTGTATCCCACCTTTATAAAATATGCTCTGGATGCCACTGGAGTCAAACTAGCCTGACTGATGAGGGGTGAAACCCTTAAACCTGTCCCAGGATGCTTGTTTCTGGTCCAGGGAGGACCTGGTCTGGACTGTTCCCATGGGGAGCAGGGTCAAGACTGATTTGCATTTGGCTGGGCTTAAACTGGAATGGCATGGGGAGCAAAAAACCGATGGATTGAGGCCCAGATCTCTGTACTGGGTTGAATGTCATTGTTCACCATTCTGTCCATCAATTGTTCTTTTTTCAGTTAAAGATTGGGCGCGGAGTGGGATTGGTAATTGTAAACCAGTTTCTGGGGATCTACATTCTCACCCTCCCTCAAGTGTTGTATGAGCCACTACATATTAACATGACACAGGCCTACCCAAATTGGATTCCTTCATTTCTGCATGGTACGCCCCCTGCAAATAATGGGAAAGCCCATTTATATCAGCCGTGCTTCACCAGCACCGATGCATTCATATCTACAGGGGCCTTGAAGTGCATATGAACCAGGTATGTGCTATTTAATGCAGGTAAGGGCCCTTTAAAACTCTCAGTGCATCTACAGTTACTGGAGCAGCAGCACTTATATAAACAAGTTCTGCTTCCAGGTAGGAGAACAAGGGACCTTGGGAGTTAACACTGCAGGCATCAGCAGACTGTGATTTATGAAGCAAGCAAAACCATCAGCCTGATGGAAACTCGCAGGCGAGAAGTCCATTAATCAGAGACTGTTAGTGTGATTACTACCTTTTTAGTTTGATTCCTGTCACGTTTAGCAACCGTGAGTATTCGGAAGAAGGAGGATAAAAATACTGGCATAAAACTAATTTGTACCACATTAAAAACTGTGAAGAGTCAGCCTGATCACTGAACAGTGAAAAAAGCAGCCCAGCGCCAAACAGTTCTGGTAAGTCATTTCAGTGACTGGAACACGCCCTGCCACTGGAAGGAATGTGCTGTGCTTGCTCCTAAAAGGCCACAGTCCTACCATGTTTACGAGAAGTTGTAAAGTCAAAGCACCAGAACAGTGGCCTGCAAGGACGAGTCCTACAGCTGCCCCATTTTATCTGACACAGAGACCATTTGGTCTCACAGGGACAAGGGGCAGATTTACAAGCCCCTTGGAACAATTTTGCGCCCCGGTTGTGTCACTTTTCTGGTGCGGCGGCGTAAACAATGCTGCCAATTTACAACGTGACATGTCTAGGGAGATGCGTCACATTGTAAAGCCCTGCATCACATTATACCTGCGTCAGGTATAATGTATGCAGGGTGGGCGTTCCCAAGCAAAAAAGCCTCGTAGAAGTGACCCCGTGATATCTACAAGATTTCACTGCTCCACGTCTAGGACGCCACTGCGTCAAATCTTTACTCCTGCTTGGAGCAGGCATAAGGAGTGACGCAGCACAATGAGGATAGGCCTCCCCATGCATTGCTGGAGTTGCGTCATGCTTGCGACACAACTCCAGTAATGTGTGACTTTTGCGCCAACAGATGCGTCAGAATTTCTGATGCATCTGTCAATCCTTGTGCCATGGAGCACTGTATTGTAAATATGACGCATCCATGGTGGTGCAAGGGTTTCTCAGGGTGGCGCAGGGAAAGTGACGCATCTCTACAGATGTGTCAGTTTCTTGCAAATCTGCCCTGGGCATATAGCTTCATGCGAAAATGGCGCAGAATGAACTGCCCAAAATAAAGAACAAAAGGCTGCTTTATTAGGACATGTATGCAGCTAAAACTTCTTTATTTACATTACAACATGTCACAAAAACCATACATCACTAATACAATTGATACCTAGCCCTCCACCCTTAATCCTCTACCACAACATGACCAATCCCCCAACACCATCCAAACATTCCACATCATCCCCTTTTTATTCCATTCGCCATCCTTCACTAGTGACCCAACCATCGGTCAACTGTAGTCTCTCTCCCAAGGTGTGCCCTGCAAAGTCCCCAACACTTCCTGTCTAGTGCAAGGTCCTCCATGTTTGGCACCCAAGAAAACACCCTGTCAGATCCCATCTGGTTATTTTCCTGTCTCCACCTGCCACACTATTGTTTAGAAATGAAACGGCTGTCCTTCCAACAGGCTTTAAACAGCTCTCTGATACAGGCTTTCGTTCCAACAGCCTATGCCTCTTTTAGCATCATCTGTGCACTGCAGCTTTGTTGCCAAACAGCTCCTTATTTCCAACAAATACAGCTCATTTCCCAAGGAAGACAGATGCACCCCATCTTGACGATAACACATGCAGTCCTCTTTCTTGATGTGACCATGCTCCAACCATCCTATGCCCCTAGCTGTACAAAAATGCTGCATCTCCCAATTTACCTTACACCTGATTTTTGAGTCTGACTTTTTCTACTGCATTGTATTTAACTGCCCCTCTTCAAATTTTTCTTGCCACCAGCCCACCCAAAACAGGTATGCCCCCAACCACATTGTGCCAATCAAATCAAGATCTTTTATCATTTCTTTCAGCAAACCCTCACAGATTGCTGAACCAAATAATGTTCCACCAAATGTATAATCAATACATCTGGGGCCATATTACATAAGGTGGCCCGGGGGCACAACGGGCGTTTGCGCCCACTTTCTGCGCCCCTGGGGCACTTTAATATTATGGAAGGGGGTGCAGACTCTTGTGCGTCCCCTTCTATAATAATGATAGCGCTGGCGCACTTAAAGCGCCAGCAGTATCGACAGAGGGTGTTCCCTCATTTGCATTGGGGTGTGCCCTATGTAAATGAGGAAATCCCTCAGGAGGTGCACTGACAGTGCGCCATTCAAAAGGTGGGGCACTGTCAATGTGCCTCCTGACAGCATCCACTGCAGGGGGTAAAGGGGGCCCCATGGACCCCCCCAGACATCCCTTTGCAGGGAGGTGCAGTCACTGGCTACACCTGCCTGCAAGGGGATCTCCAAACCCCCTTGAAAGTTAAGGCGGGTGCCGCCTCCACTGTGAAAACACGGAGTTCACGGCTGCCCTGGGTGCAGCGCATTCACCATAATGGGGCGCATTGGCATTGTTTGCGCCTTGCGCACCTTTTCAAAGGTGTGCCAGGTGCAAACAATGCCAACACATAATACGGCCCCTGGACATGGTCTCACATTTCCTAAAATTTGATAAACATGGCAACAATTGTCCCAACATCATTCCCCTGCCCCACCATTCAATCGTAATTTCATCTGAGTGCAATCCCAAATTTTTTTCCAAAGGGATGCTTTGCTACTTGTTTTGTCATCCATCTAACTAAAGAATGGCCCATAATCCATATAGAAAGGATCACCATGCTGAGTCCCACTATGTAAACTAAAGTACATGGAAGATGTGATACCCCAGAACATTATACCTCTTTTAACTGCCCAATAAAACGTAAGCTACAGTCTGTTGACCATCTACTCAATTTCATTACTTCTTTCATCACACAGCCCAACCTGTTCGCCTCAGATGAAGCACGAGTCCTAACAGAATGCGCACCAAAGTCTCTGGGATTCTTCCCCATTTCAGTGAAAATTCTTCTCATTCAAGATCCTCACCCACGCCTACAAGTGCCTACACGACACCGGACCCAAATACCTCAATGACAGAGTCACCTTCCACGTACCCAATCGAAACCTCCGATCAGCTAACCTCTCCCTCGGCGAAACCCCTCGCATCCACAGAGCCAAAGCAAGAGGAGGATTCTTCTCCTACATCGCGGCCAAGACCTGGAACGAGACATCAGACTCTCCACCTCCCAGAACACCTTCAGGAAGGCGCTCAAGACCTGGCTCTTTGGCTAAAAAGCACTGCGGCCCCCCCCCCCGCCCCACAGCGCCTTGAGACCCTCACGGGTGAGTAGCGCCCTCACAATTCCCCTGATTGACTGATTGATTCTCATCATCCCAAGCAGCTGAGCCGCCAATAATGTCTTTCCGTCTGCGCGACAAAGCACCCAGACTGACTGTGCCCCCCCCCCCCACTAACTGCCCTAAATTGATGCTAAGCCCCAACCTGGCACACTGTTGTATTAAAGATGACCTTGGCCCCTTTTCCAATGTGATCAGTTTTGTATCTCATCAAGCACAACCTCAATTTACCATTGGACCACTTAACTTAATTTACCTTCAACCTGCCTTCCTTGTCCCTGCCTAATAACTGTGATACTCTAATTGCCCTAAAATCAACATTAACATGCACATCCTGAACAATATCGTCCCAGGCAGAGCAAAAAACAAACCTTGCTAAGTCCCCTAACTAACAGTACCAACCTCTTCATTATGAATGGGTTGGGTCTGACCTGTTCTTTTCTACGTTGCCCACCGTTGTAACAGTTGTTTGCCCATCTCTCCTGCTGTGTGCTCATATCCCCAGAAACATTTCCTATAACTACGTATGTCAGACAATATTCCTGAAATTGTTTTGGTTGCAATACCTCTGTCAATGTTCATAATTGAAAAAGGCTCCACTTTCTTCCATCTGGATTCCATACTCTCCTCATCATGCCCTCTCCTACCTACACCACTGATCAAAAATTCTTCCCACGCCTGTCTGTTTCACATTCTGGTATTCGGTGCAATACAGTGTTCTATCAGTTACTAAATTCTCAGTCTCCCAGCTCCCAAACGTTTGTTTTAAAGAAGTGTTTCATATCCCCATAAGACTCCTATTGTAAAGCTTACAAGATTGTAGGGAAAAAGCACATTGACACGCATTGGAAATATCAAGATACCTTGCTTTACTGCAACATGTTTAACATAGTATTACAAGTAAACTAGGGAGCATATCAGCAACAACCGGCGATGATTATTGCTAAGCGCACGTAGCGCTAGGATAATTATCGCCTGCTAGCGTGGATTTTTATCGCTGAGATAACGTGCTATTAGCAACGCTTATCTCAATAGCGATAAAAATCCTAGCGCTAACTGCCCAACGTGAGATTATCGCTGGAAACCCAGCTATAATCTCACAAAATGTGGTGTTAGCTTGTTGATAGGGACTCACAAACTTAGCCATGATCTCCACCTTCCATAGGATATCATGGCTAAGTCAGTCCTGAAGCAGGCGTAAGGAAAGTAGCGATAACAGGGGTTATCGCTACTTTTCTTGCCGCTATGCCTCATAGCGTGGGGCTTGATGATAGGAGAAATGTCGCTTAGCGACATTTCTCCTGTCATGTTAGGTCAGGAACGCCCACTTTGCATCTCATTAGAGATGCAAAGCTGGGCGTTAAGAATAGGTGCGCTAATGCAAGGTTTCACGCGTTAGCGTCACCTTGCTAATTAGGCGATAAAATTATCGCCGCTTTTTGGACGAAAACGGCCGCAAAAGCGGCGATAATTTTCTATTGCCGCCTTGTAAATAGCTCCCACTCTCTCTAAGAAGAAACTCATTAGGGGTTTCTGATTGGTATCTTTCCTTTAACTTAGTATCAGGATTCATTTCTTTATGGAACATGCACACTATTATTAATTATGTTTTGCACTTTTATGAAATGTGTTATATAATGACCAAATAAAATTTCGACTACTAACTTGGAGAAAATAAAGTTTTAAAACTTTCCAATCTCTCTTTATTGACTGACACTAATATGTATTAATGTTAAATGACGGCTGATTCTTACATAGTTTGTGTTTCTTCTCACCACAACAGTCAAAATCTATTAGCCTGGCAGAGCGACAAAATAGGCCGAAAACAGGCCCTGGCAAAGAGTTTGGCGGCAGCCCCAATTCTCCGGGGGGGGAAGGGGAGGCCGGCCGAGCACTTTGCCAGGGCCGGTTTTGGTTCCCAGTCCGGCCCTGAGGTCCACTCTCTCCCCGCAGCTCTGCTGTGCCGTCTCTTGCCTCCAGACCCGACCTCCTCTTTGGGAGGTTCGAGGCTGCTGTCCGCTCCTGCGCCTGCTGCCCGCTCCAACTGAGACCAGACTGCCTGCAACCACCGTAACCTTTCTCAGCCGTTTTTTTCTTAATTTTCCCTGTTGTACCACTGTTATTGTGCCCATCTGTGTCTTGCTCTAATTCCACCTCTGTTTTGATTTTCTCGTGCCTGCCTGTTCCTTTCGCCTTTCGCCGCTGCCGCCCCTGCGGCCCCTTCCCCCCGGAATTCCCCCCGGGAATTCCCCCCGGAATTCCCCTGCTCCCGCCTCTCAGCCTCTCCTCCCTCTCCTCCCTCCCACCTCCCCTACTTAATGGCGGCCGCTGCGCAGTCACACAGCGGACGAGCGCAGCAGGCTCGCCAAAGGCAAGCCCGTCTGTGCCCGTGCGTGACCCAACCGTGGCCAGCACCAGGAACCCTGGACTTCCCACTACCCATCGCTACGACACCACCACCCTCCTCGCACTCAACCCTGGAAGACTTAGAGAATGCCAACAGGCCTCGCCGAACATGATCCATGGGCAGTTCTCCTGCCTCCACTACTGCCAGACCCTCACCGCCACCCTGGCCTCCAATACCGCTGACGCCAGCACCGGCGACACCCTAAAATGCATCCTCCTTAACGTACGCTCCATATGCAAACACGCCATGGAAATCTGGAACCTAGTCGACTCTCTCTCACCCTACATCGCCTTCTTCACAGAGACCTGGACCAACGCAACCTCCGACCCCGACATCAGCACTGCCATCCCAGACGGATACAAGATCCAGAGGAAAGACTGCCCTAACCACCCAGGAGGGGGCCCTGCCATCGCCCACAAGAGCACCCTCAACCTCACCACCTCCAGCGAAACCTTCCCCTCCCCCGAACACCTGCACTTCCAGATCCAGACCACCCCCAAAGCCACACTCGAGGAACCCTTGTCTACAGACCCCCCGGCCCCTGAACACCCTTCGCCACCACCATCACTGACTTAATCGCACCCCACGCCATTGCCTCAACAAACTACATACACATTGGAGACCTGAACTTCCACCTCGACATCCCCAGCGACCCCCAACTCCACTATCCTTCGTGACATCCCCGCCAGCATCGGACTTAAACAACTCATCAACACACCGACCCACAGAGCATGAGACACTCCCGACCCCATCTTCGCAGCAGGAAACAGCATCCAATTCAGCCACACAATGCAGCCACCATGGACCGACCACCACTGCGTACACTTTGCCATCAACAAACCCAAGGCACCCAAACCAACCCCACGCCGATCACGAAGGAACTGCAGCAAGGTTACTGACGAGCAACTTAACTCTACCCTCACCCGAGACAACCACACCTGGGCACCCAACGCAAACGACGCAGCCAGAGAACTCCACATCTGGATCTCCGACTGCGCAGACGAGCTCACCCCGCTACGCAACCCCGACAGACAATGCCCCAGGAAAGCCGCCTGGTTCACCACCGCTACCAAGAAGCCAGACGCACCTGCAGACACCTGGAGAAGAACTGGAGAAACACCAAGACAACGGAAAACCACACCACCTACAAGGACGCCATGACGGACTACCACAACCAGATCAGAGCCACCAAGAGGAACTTCATCCACAACAAAATCCTGTTCAACTCCACCAACTCCATTGAACTTTTCAGTGTCATTCAAGAATTTTCCAACCCGCGCAGTGAAGCCACAGACATCACCCCATCCCAAGACCAGCCAGCCCACCATCTCCAACTGGACACCGATCACGGCCGAAGACACCGCCACGACCATGAAAAGCATCCACTCCGGAGCCCCGACTGACCCCTGCCCCGTCACATCTACCACAGAGCCACGGCTGCCATCGCACCCGAGCTGCAACGCACCATCAACACCACCTTCGAAACAGGCACTTTCCCAGACGACTGGAAGCGCGTAGAAGTCAGACATCTGCTCAAGAAGCCGACACCGACCTCAAGAACTATCGGCCCATCTCGTTCCTCCCCTTCGCAGCCAAAGTTGCAGAGAAAACAGTCAACAGGAAACTGACACGATTTATTGAGAAGAACGCCGTCCGCGACCCATTTCAATCCGGATTCCGAAGCAACCACAGGACAGAGACCGCCCTACTCGCCGCCACAGATGACATCCGCACTCTCCTAGACCAAGGCCACTCTGTAGCCCTCATCCTACTCGACCTATCAGCGGCCTTCAACACCGTCTCCCACCGCACACTAGTCGCCAGACTACACGATGCAGGCATACAAGGAACAGCCCTGGACTGGATCCGATCATTCCTCACTGGAAGAAGCCAAAGGATCAGACTCCCACCCATCCTCTCCAACCCCACGAAAATCACCTGCAGAGTCCCACAGGGTTCATTCCTGAGCCCCACCCTCTTCAACATCTACATCACCCCCCTCGCAGCCATCGTCCGACAACACGGCCTCAATATCGTATCCTACGCCGACAACAACCAGCTCATCCTCTCCCTCACCAAAGACCCCACCACTGCCAAACTCAACTTCCAGAAAGGAATGCAAGACGTCACAGTCTGGATGACCAACTGCTGCCTGAAGCTCAACGCCGAGAAAACGGAAGTTCTCGTCCTCGGTACCACCCCTTCGGCATGGGACAGCACCTGGTGGCTGACTGCCCTCGGAAGCCCACCCACACCCTCAGACCATGCCAAGAACCTCGGCATCGTACTCGACTCATCACTCACCATGAACCGACAGGTCAACGCCGTCACCTCCAACTGCTTCAACACCCTCCGCATCCTCCGCAAGACCTTCAAGTGGATCTCCCCTGAGTCAAGGAAGACAGTCACCCACGCACTCATCACCAGCAGACTGGACTATGGAAATGCACTCTACACCGGCATCAACAAGTCCTGACTCCGCAAACTCCAGACAATACAGAACACCGCCGCCAGGCTCGTCCTCGGCATCGCCTGACACGAACACATCAGTCAACACCTACGAAGTCTCCACTGGCTCCCGTGGAGAAAAGAGTCACTTTCAAAATCCTCACTCATGCCTACTAATGCCTACACAACAAAGGACCCAAATACCTCAACGACAGAATCCACTTCCATGTGCCCAAAAGAACCCTCTGATCCCCCAACCTCGCACTGGCCGACACCCCGCACATCCACAGAGCCAGAGCAGGCGGAAGATCCTTATCTCACATTGCAGCCAAGACCTGCAACGAGCTACTGGCAGACATCAGACGCACGCCCCCCCCTGAACACCTTCAGGAAGACCCTCAAGACCTGGCTCTTCGGCTAAACAGATCTGCGGACCCCCCCTCAGCACCTTGAGACCCTCACGGCTGAGTAGCGCACTTACAATTCCCTGATTGGTTGATTGAAAGGTGATGTGACAATTACAGTCCAGAAAGGTGAAGGACACCTCCTGAAGATTTACCTGCACATTGTATGACAACATGTTTATGGCTTCGTCAGTGGTGCAAGATCACTGAGAATGAAGGTCCATTAAGTTTACCCGAATATGGTACATTGGAATTGAGAGTTATTGAAAGATTGAGGGACAAACTGTTTAAAAAGAAACCACATCCTAGACCTGCACAGTATGAGGCATTGAACATTTGGGGTAAACTAGCACACGCTAGGGAAAGAGAGATATCAGAACAGGACTAAAGCAATGCGAAATTACACAGATGCTAGATGGGATGAACAACAACAGAGATGGAGATAAACACTAAAAAGAATAAGGCACAGTGAAAGATGAAGCTACAAAGAAATCACATTCCAAAAGTGATTCAGGGGATGAAATCTTGGATGCATTGTTAGCTGCATGTCCACCACCTTATATGGCCCTGTGAATGAGGTTGAAGTTATTGTGACTGTAGCTACAGATCCTGTTAACCCGAACATAGATCAAATTGTGAGACTGCTATACATAACACAGCTTGTTGTACAACCTGTTATATCAAGCATTGTGCCTGCACAAGTTTGCCTTTATGGTGATGCATTCAGGCATTACTGCACAAATCGTAAGGATACCAGTACCCATGAGTAGCGCTGTGACACCACTGCCAAAAGAGATTCGCACACCTATGACTCCAATTAATGTAGTTCCTGAAACTGTATCTCAGGGAGCTGTTGAGGGAGCACCTGCAAGAGTGTTTATCCCGACATCACAGAATTCACAAATTGTCACTTGGACACTGTGAGAAGTTGGCCTGATATGTAGTGCTCACTATTCTAGTGATCACTGTGTATCATTCCAAACGACCCTTATTGATGATTGGTTGTAAGTCAACCTTTTAGACCAGCTATCCTAGTAGCGTGGATACGAGCAGTCTTAGGCTAAACTCTAGAGGGCGTGTTAAGCCAGCTGTTTACCATCACATATACCCCTTGAACACCAAGTGAAAGGACACCACACAAGTTGTTATGAAAATAAAAGGATATTTATTTATAACAAGACTACCCTGGCTCTTTATGAGTCAGGGAGCTAAGCACACTACAAAACTCTTAGGAAAATACTTCAGTTGCACAATTTAAACAAATGCCCGAGGGGCACGAGAAACCATCTACACTAACAGTGAAATGCGAATGGTTAGAGTCTGGAGGTACTGATTCCGGGGTGATCCGATCAGTGGGACTAAACGAAAAAGGAACTGGACACTTGTAGAGCGAACCTGCGAGGGAGCACCGAGATGCTCGAGTTACCTAGCCCGGAGGCTGCGGCTGCGTGAAGTTCGGCAAGATGTCGGGAGTCCTCGTGTAGTCTCAGGAGCCTGAAAGAAGAAGTTGCTGGCAGGCGACCAGTGACGATGTTCAGAGCGATCCAAGCCTGGATCGGTGATGAAGGAAACCTGAAAGCAGAGGGGACTCAGTTCTCAACCGCTAGCCAGCGATCGTGTGGGTACCAGGAGGGTACCGGCTGAAGTCACCTCGACCAGGTGAGTGGGTGACGTCGGACTCGGCTGTTCCTCGGACCAGGAGGCGCGGCGGCGACCAGGATGGAGGGCGAGCTGTCCCACGAAGGTGTCTGCTGTCGATGATGCTGGGCCCAGGAAGGGGCAGCGGGTCTTGGCAGTGGCAACCCAAGCGGGGGAGTCAAAGATGGCGTCGGGAGTGGACCAGGAGGGTCCGGGATACTCCTCTGTTGAAGGGGAGCAAGAGCCAGTCTGGAGCAACCAGACTAGTGATGAAACAAACGTGGTGCGTCGTGAAGAGGGCCACAAGCCGGTCGGCAAGTGGTCGGACAACGCGGTGAACAGCAAGGAGCGGAAGGGCCCCCACGGCAGATCTCGGGGATGCTGGGGAGGCAGGCTTCGATGCTGGAGCTGCTCAGGGTTAGGGCTTCTCAAACCCTAGGTGCACTCACTCGAGGGTCCCTCGGTGGGCGTGCTAGATAAGCGTCGTGCAGGTTCTGAAGATAGCCGGTCCCGCAGGTCTCGTCGCACCTACGACTCTCAGCTGGGCTGATGAGGTAGGTAAAAGGTCGGAGATGGCAGGGACTCGGGTCTCGTCGAGCTGGGCAGTCTTGATCCGTAGGAGAGACTTACAGCAAACCGCAAGCGCTTAGATGGTGCCTGCTGGTGCAGGGTGGCTACTCCTTAGCCCCAAGGGAGAGTCTTCAGAAATAGTCAAGAGTTCCTTTCGTGGAAAGTGGTTCGTGATTCGGAGTTATCCGATTATCTGATTATCCAATTTGGGAAGGGGACGCGCTCCTACCTTTATTCTAAGAAAAGGGGCTGGCCCGTGACTAGGTTCTACCTATGGGTGGAGCCAGGAGGGGGGTGGTTACACCCCTATCCTTTGTCCGGCTTCGCGCCAGCTCAGGGGCTGGTGTGCCCCCGAAACTGGTTTGAGCCGGGCTATGCACAGTGAGCACCGGGGTGCCACTGGCAATCACCTTCCTTTCAGCCCTGCCTACCTGGGATACACAAACCCTGTCTGGGACGGTGCTAACACCGCCCTCGACAGGAAACCCTTTGTCCAAGCTCCCCTTGCTGGAAGGTCCCCCAGCAGCGGGAGGTCAGACTTGTGTCTGGTGGCAGCATCCATTTTGTGATGCTGAGGCTTGAGTCAACTTTAACCGGGGTTCAAGGTTACTTCCATGTCGTGTCCCTCTAAAAGGGGGGAATGCCAACCCCGTCACCAGGACTGGCGAGGGGTTCGTATTCCCATTCGTATGACACCTTACTCGACATGTGTAGGTGATGTGAGGCCAAAGTTAGCAAATAACCGCAAGGATTATAAGGCATTAAAAGTAGTTGGCCCGCGTCACCATGGAACGGCTATTAGGACTTGGTTCCGCAAGCCGTCGACGGGCTCAGCTCGCGCCAGAGCACCGTCCCACATGATTCCCTGCACTCTGCCTTCAGGATTGATAAGGCCTGCTATAGGAGTGACTGATAGGAATCCATGTGTCCATTTTAGGGTTTAGGTGTAGGAATACTACACCTACAGCAACGGGTGATTACACCACGTGGCCCCAGCTGTCGTGCAGCCAGTTGTGTCAGATTTGGGCGGCCATTCCAGGGGTGGCATAATACATGCTTCAGCCCCGGGTAGGCCCTGGGTACACCGATGCCCTGGATACCTGTGGTATGCTGAGACAGGGACTGACAGGGCGGCCCAGTTCCAATTAGTGGATGCACCTAATGTACATGTGTGTTAATTTCGAGAGAGAACAGCTAGGCTGTGGGTCTGATTGGCAGGCCCACAGCCGGAGAAAGTCGTAAACCAATGAAGCAAAAGCAAAAAATCTGGGTGATCATAGGATTGCAGACCCTACTCTCCTACATGACCCCCCCCCAAACTTTGGGACAATAAGCTAACCTTGACCAGGTGAGTCTTCTTGCTCTAAGTGGAAATACCTGGAGAGCCCATCTGCATTGCCATGATCAGTGCCAGGTCTATGCTCCACTGTGAAGTCCATCCCCTGTAGGGAAATGGACCACCTAAGTAGTTTGGGGTTTTCACCCTTCATTTGATTTAGCCACAAGAGGGGCTTATGGTCGGTCTGAATCTTGAAGTGAGTGCCAAACAAGTATGGCCTCAACTTCTTCAGGGCCCAAACCACAGCAAAGGCCTCCCTCTCAATAGCTGACCAATTCTTCTCTCTGGGGGTCAGCCTCCTGCTAATAAAAGCTATGGGCTGGTCATGACCATCAAAATTCAGTTGCGATAGAACAGCTCCCACACCCAGCTCCGAAGCGTCTGTTTGGACAATGAATGGTTTGGAGTAGTCTGGACTCTTTAGGATAGGTGCTGTGCACATGGCCTGCTTTAGGTCATCGAATGCCTTCTGACAGCTTGCTGTCCACTGAACTTTTTTTGGCATCTTTTTACTTGTCAGGTCGTTTAGCGGGGTCACAATGGATCCATAATTTCTGACAAATTTCCGGTAATAACCAGTCAGGCCCAAGAAAGCTCGAACCTGAGTCTGGGTGGTTGGAGGAGCCCAGTCCTGGATGGCCTGTATTTTGCTCTCCAATGGTTGAACCTGGCCTCCACCTACAAGGTGGCCCAGGTATACAACCTGTGTCTGCCCTATCTGGCACTTGGTGGCCTTGATAGTGAGGCCTGCCTTCTGCAGGGCCTCTAACACTTTCCTCAGGTGGACCAGGTGATCCTCCCAGGTGGAGCTAAAGACAGCGATATCGTCCAGATACGCCGCACAGAAGTCGTCCAACCCAGTGAGAACTCGATTCACCAGCCTTTGGAAGGTGGCAGGTGCATTTTTCAAACCAAAGGGCATTACCACGAACTGATAATGCCCATCCGGGGTAGAAAATGCTGTTTTGGGCTTGGCCTCCTCAGCTAACCTGATTTGCCAATACCCAGCTGTCAGGTCAAATGTACTTAAGTAGTTGGCCGAGGCCAACCGGTCGATAAGTTCGTCTGCTCTTGGTATCGGGTGGGCGTCAGTCTTAGTGACCGCATTGAGACCTCTGTAGTCCACGCAAAACCTCATCTCTTTCTTACCGCCCTGGGTGTGAGGTTTCGGCACGAGCACTACGGGACTAGCCCAGGGGCTGTCCGAGGGTTCAATGACTCCCAGCTCCAACATTTTCTGCACCTCTGTCTTGATGCAGTCTCTGACATGATCAGGTTGCCGATAGATTTTACTCTTTACGGGCAGACTGTCCCCAGTGTCGACCTCGTGGGTACACCACTTGGTCTGACTGGGTGTCAGAGAGAACATATGTCGAAAGGATTGAAGAACCTGTTTACAATCCTCTTGTTGATGTCCAGAGAGGCTGCCACAAAAGACAACACCATCTACTGATCCATCGTCAGGGTTCTGAGAGAGCAGGTCTGGGAGAGGGTCACTCTCCTCCTCCTGTCCCTCATCTGTGGCCATGAGCAAGCCCATGCCCTCCCTGTCGACATATGCCTTGAGCCTGTTTACATGGAGCACCCTGTGGGGGCTCCGGGGAGTTCCCAGGTCTACCAAGTAGGTGACCTCTCCCTTTTGCTCAATGATCGTGTGGGGCCCAGACCATTTGTCTTTGAGTGCTGCTGGGGCCACTGGCTCCAGCACCCACACCTTCTGTCCAGGCTGGTACACAGTCAGAACAGCCTTTTGGTCGTGCCAAGCTTTCTGTAATTCTTGGCTCGCCTCAAGGTTTTTAGACGCCTTTTCCATGTACTCCGCCATCCGCGAGCGGAGACCGAGCACATAGTCCACAATGTTTGATGCCGGCTTTCTGAGAGGTCTCTCCCATCCTTCCTTTACCAAACAAAGGGGTCCCCTTACAGGATGTCCGAACAGAAGCTCAAAAGGGCTGTAGCCAACCCCCTTCTGCGGGACCTCTCTGTAGGCGAACAAGAGGCAGGGTATCAGGACATCCCATCTCCGCCGAAGCTTTTCAGGTAGTCCGTGAATCATCCCTTTTAGGGTCCTGTTGAATCTCTCAACAAGCCCATTGCATTGTGGGTGATAGGGTGTGGTGAACTTGTAGTTGACACCACATTCCTTCCACATAGCAGTCAGATATCCCGACATGAAGTTTGCACCTCTGTCTGAGACGACCTCCTTAGGGAAGCCCACTCTGGAGAACACTCCAAGTAGGGCCCGTGCCACCACAGGTGCTGTAGTGGTCCTAAGGGGAATAGCTTCAGGATACCTGGTGGCGTGGTCCACCACCACCAGTATAAACTTGTGCCCTGATGCTGTCTGGGGTTCCATTGGTCCGACAATGTCGATCCCCACTCGTTCAAAGGGTACCCCCACCACTGGTAGTGGTATGAGGGGGGCCTTTGTCGTGCCACCTGACTTACCACTGGCTTGGCAAGTGACACAGGAGCGGCAAAACTCCTTCGTATCTTCGGACATGTGGGGCCAGTGAAAGTGTGGAACAATTCTGTCCCAAGTCTTATTCTGGCCTAAGTGACCTGCAAGGGGAATCTCGTGGGCCAAGGTGAGAAGGAAACCTCTCAGAGACAAGGGGATGACCAGCCTCCTGGTCGCACCAGGTTTGGGGTCTCTTGCCTCGGAGTACAGGAGTCCATCGTCCCAGTACACTTTGTGGGTACCTGTGGCGTTCCCTGCAGCCTCAGCAGCGGCCTGCTGTCTGAGGGGTTCAAGTGAGGGGCAGTCTAACTGTGCCTTCCCCAGGTCTTCCCTGGAGGGTCCCCCTGAGCCCAGAAACTCAACCTGACCAGGCTCAAGCTCTTGCGGCTCAGTTTCCCTCAGTTCTTTAAGGTCAGCCTCCTCGGAGACTTGATCCACGACCTGGGGCAAGGGGGAAGGCGAAGCCTTACCCTTACTGCTCCTTTTCTTGGAAGGTGTCTGGTCCGTTCTTCCAGGATCCAGCACCTGTTCAGTGGGGCATCTTTTGGCCTGTGACCTGGTCACAGCAAGGACATGTGCTGGCAAGCCTAACATCTCCATGTGAGTCCTCTGCTCCACTTCTGACCATTGTGACGTTTCCAAATCATTGCCCAACAGACATTCTACGGGGAGGTCTGAACTAACCACAACCTTTTTCGGGCCACTTACCCCTCCCCAGGAGAAATCAACAACTGCCATACTGTGATTGGTAGTGACGTTGCTGGCATTGGTCACTAGGTAACTGGTACCTAGCATGATCTGTCCAGGGTCCACGAAGTTAGGCGTCACCATGGTGACACTGGCACACGTGTCCCTGTAGGCCTGAGCCACTCTTCCATTTATCAAAGGTGTCTGTCTGTATTTGCCCAAAGTATTGGGACTGGCATCAGGGGACATATCCATATCCCCTGTACAGACAAGGACGGCCTGAGTGAGCGTGCCGACTAAGTCGTCACTCCCCTCGGTTCCCAAGGTTAACCCAACTAATGCCTTGGGAGGCGCACTACCACTGCTGACTGTACTAGGGGGTGCAGGTGCCTTAGGGGCTGCAGTGGTAGGAGTTTGCCCTCCTTTCTTGGTGCACTCACTAAACCAGTGAGTCTTACTTTTACAGTATTGGCACCACCTTTTTGACTGGCCTTCTTGAGTCTTCTTCTTCTGTGAAGCCTGACCCCCACCCTCTTTGGTTTGTTGGGGACCTGTCGAAGACTTCTGGTCATTTTGTTCGTTCTTGTTACCCTTTTGGTCTGCTTTCTTCTGACCACCCTGGTTCTGATTCTGGTTCTGCGTGACCCTTGTTCTGACCCATCTGTCTGCCTTCTTTCCCAATTCTTGGGGAGAGGTCAGATCCGAGTCGACAAGGTGCTGATGCAACAATTGGTTCTGACAGTTGTTTAAAATCTGTTCTCGCATGATAAGATTGTACAATCCTGTGTAATCAGTAACCTTGCTACCCAGCAACCAGCCTTCCAAAGCCTTAGTGGCACAATCGACAAAGTCAGCCCAATCCTGAGACTGAATTTTCTGGGTGTCCCGGAACAGCACCCGGTACTGTTCCGTGGTTAAGCCGAACCCATCGATCAGTGTGTTCTTCAGGACTTGGTAGTTGTTAGCATCCTCAGCTCTTGTAGTGAGGAGCTTGTCCCTTCCTTTACCTTCAAAGGAAAGCCACAGTATAGCTGCCCACTGACTTGGGGGGACGCACTGGACAGTGCAGGCCCTCTCCAAGGCAGTTATCCACTTGTGGATGTCGTCCCCTTGTTTAAAGGGGGGCACTATTTTACTCAGGTGTCTAGTGTCTATACCCCTGTCTTTCTCTCTATTGAGAATGCTGCCACCAGTGGGATCTAACCCACTTAATTTCTGCTCTCGGGCCAAGGCAAGTCTTTCTTTGGCGAGGGCAAGTTCTTCCCGCTCGATCCTCAGATTGACCTCCCGCATCTTCGCTTCATGCTCCCTCCTCTGAGGGGAAGTCATTCCTCTCTGAGAAGATGCCTGAGAGACATGTGTATGAACCGATCTGCCAGAGCCTCTGGAGAGAGACCTAGCTCGTCCGTTCCCAAGGTTAAGCCTGCTTGAGCGTGGGCCCGGGGCTCCCCCAGTTCCATTCTCATGCCTGCTTAAGTTGGTCCTTGTAAGCCTGCCGACTACCACTGGACCTTTGTCTGCCTCGTCTCCCGATAACTCGTCCTCGTCCTCCTCCTCTGTGTGGAGGTCGAGGTCTGGGTCACCGAGGGTTCCCTCTAAGGGAGGCATGTTCCCATCTGCACTGGGGGGACCTGGGTTAGAGGACCTCCTAGCATCGTACGCCTCTAAGAGACCTATCAGTATGGCGATGGTAGGGTTAGAACCCTGGTTTAGCTTCCTGGAGGCACACAGTTGTCGCATCTCCTTGAAGCTAAGAGTTGCATATCGTGACACGACCTGTGGAGGGTCACTGACCACTAAGGGAGTCTGCGAAGACTCTCCGTGGATCGACATGCTTTTCTAGTGAGGTGTAAGTGTTGCACCTACCTACACTATGGGTTTACCTACTGATCCCTTGCTAAGAGTTGTAGTCAGGGTGTGCTAAGCCCTGTTACACTACAACAGCCGGTTCAGTAGAACTCGGAGTATTCTAAGTTAAGTTATATGTACCTGGGTACTTATGTGATCTTTCACTGCGATATTCTTAGGATACGTGTGTGGTAAAACAACAGCAAGCTCAAATCCCAACCGCTGCTCACCAATGTGAGAAGTTGGCCTGATATGTAGTGCTCACTATTCTAGTGATCACTGTGTATCATTCCAAACGACCCTTATTGATGATTGGTTGTAAGTCAACCTTTTAGACCAGCTATCCTAGTAGCGTGGATACGAGCAGTCTTAGGCTAAACTCTAGAGGGCGTGTTAAGCCAGCTGTTTACCATCACATATACCCCTTGAACACCAAGTGAAAGGACACCACACAAGTTGTTATGAAAATAAAAGGATATTTATTTATAACAAGACTACCCTGGCTCTTTATGAGTCAGGGAGCTAAGCACACTACAAAACTCTTAGGAAAATACTTCAGTTGCACAATTTAAACAAATGCCCGAGGGGCACGAGAAACCATCTACACTAACAGTGAAATGCGAATGGTTAGAGTCTGGAGGTACTGATTCCGGGGTGATCCGATCAGTGGGACTAAACGAAAAAGGAACTGGACACTTGTAGAGCGAACCTGCGAGGGAGCACCGAGATGCTCGAGTTACCTAGCCCGGAGGCTGCGGCTGCGTGAAGTTCGGCAAGATGTCGGGAGTCCTCGTGTAGTCTCAGGAGCCTGAAAGAAGAAGTTGCTGGCAGGCGACCAGTGACGATGTTCAGAGCGATCCAAGCCTGGATCGGTGATGAAGGAAACCTGAAAGCAGAGGGGACTCAGTTCTCAACCGCTAGCCAGCGATCGTGTGGGTACCAGGAGGGTACCGGCTGAAGTCACCTCGACCAGGTGAGTGGGTGACGTCGGACTCGGCTGTTCCTCGGACCAGGAGGCGCGGCGGCGACCAGGATGGAGGGCGAGCTGTCCCACGAAGGTGTCTGCTGTCGATGATGCTGGGCCCAGGAAGGGGCAGCGGGTCTTGGCAGTGGCAACCCAAGCGGGGGAGTCAAAGATGGCGTCGGGAGTGGACCAGGAGGGTCCGGGATACTCCTCTGTTGAAGGGGAGCAAGAGCCAGTCTGGAGCAACCAGACTAGTGATGAAACAAACGTGGTGCGTCGTGAAGAGGGCCACAAGCCGGTCGGCAAGTGGTCGGACAACGCGGTGAACAGCAAGGAGCGGAAGGGCCCCCACGGCAGATCTCGGGGATGCTGGGGAGGCAGGCTTCGATGCTGGAGCTGCTCAGGGTGAGGGCTTCTCAAACCCTAGGTGCACTCACTCGAGGGTCCCTCGGTGGGCGTGCTAGATAAGCGTCGTGCAGGTTCTGAAGATAGCCGGTCCCGCAGGTCTCGTCGCACCTACGACTCTCAGCTGGGCTGATGAGGTAGGTAAAAGGTCGGAGATGGCAGGGACTCGGGTCTCGTCGAGCTGGGCAGTCTTGATCCGTAGGAGAGACTTACAGCAAACCGCAAGCGCTTAGATGGTGCCTGCTGGTGCAGGGTGGCTACTCCTTAGCCCCAAGGGAGAGTCTTCAGAAATAGTCAAGAGTTCCTTTCGTGGAAAGTGGTTCGTGATTCGGAGTTATCCGATTATCTGATTATCCAATTTGGGAAGGGGACGCGCTCCTACCTTTATTCTAAGAAAAGGGGCTGGCCCGTGACTAGGTTCTACCTATGGGTGGAGCCAGGAGGGGGGTGGTTACACCCCTATCCTTTGTCCGGCTTCGCGCCAGCTCAGGGGCTGGTGTGCCCCCGAAACTGGTTTGAGCCGGGCTATGCACAGTGAGCACCGGGGTGCCACTGGCAATCACCTTCCTTTCAGCCCTGCCTACCTGGGATACACAAACCCTGTCTGGGACGGTGCTAACACCGCCCTCGACAGGAAACCCTTTGTCCAAGCTCCCCTTGCTGGAAGGTCCCCCAGCAGCGGGAGGTCAGACTTGTGTCTGGTGGCAGCATCCATTTTGTGATGCTGAGGCTTGAGTCAACTTTAACCGGGGTTCAAGGTTACTTCCATGTCGTGTCCCTCTAAAAGGGGGGAATGCCAACCCCGTCACCAGGACTGGCGAGGGGTTCGTATTCCCATTCGTATGACACCTTACTCGACATGTGTAGGTGATGTGAGGCCAAAGTTAGCAAATAACCGCAAGGATTATAAGGCATTAAAAGTAGTTGGCCCGCGTCACCATGGAACGGCTATTAGGACTTGGTTCCGCAAGCCGTCGACGGGCTCAGCTCGCGCCAGAGCACCGTCCCACATGATTCCCTGCACTCTGCCTTCAGGATTGATAAGGCCTGCTATAGGAGTGACTGATAGGAATCCATGTGTCCATTTTAGGGTTTAGGTGTAGGAATACTACACCTACAGCAACGGGTGATTACACCACGTGGCCCCAGCTGTCGTGCAGCCAGTTGTGTCAGATTTGGGCGGCCATTCCAGGGGTGGCATAATACATGCTTCAGCCCCGGGTAGGCCCTGGGTACACCGATGCCCTGGATACCTGTGGTATGCTGAGACAGGGACTGACAGGGCGGCCCAGTTCCAATTAGTGGATGCACCTAATGTACATGTGTGTTAATTTCGAGAGAGAACAGCTAGGCTGTGGGTCTGATTGGCAGGCCCACAGCCGGAGAAAGTCGTAAACCAATGAAGCAAAAGCAAAAAATCTGGGTGATCATAGGATTGCAGACCCTACTCTCCTACAGACACCACCACAAACAATTCAGTCCTTAAGAGAAGGGAGACGGATTTACCTTACCACACCAATGAAGCAGGGTTTGATTAATTGGTTTGAAAATTGGATTTTTCCACCATGGTTTGAAGAGATGGCAATGGACAAAAAGACAAAAGGTCAGATTATCATTACACAGCAAACAGAAAGGGAGAAGCCATTAAATGTCCCTAGATTAAAAATATTATTGGAGGAAATAATTAGAGGTTGATTGGAGCTCGAATATGTGAACCAGTACCAAGAGAAACCGTTAATATATCTATGTAAGGAGATTACCAGACGTGCAGCAGTCATGCACAACAAGTTGACAGAAATAGCCTGAAAGTATGATATTTCAAAAAGGGTTCCATTCCAGAGAAGTTTCAGGGTACAATTAGATGACGAATCAATTGAAATAAATTGTTCTTCATGAATGCGGCTGCACATCATGGAATTCGTAAATTTTGAGAAATTAGAAAATAAATGGGCGAAGAAAATTCAAAAGAAGAAGAATGCAGATGAGACAAATAGTAAACTACAAATAGGGTCTCCAGATAAAGGAAAAGCATCAGCTTATCTCCTAATGAAGATCAAGGAGGAACATATGTGCATGTGGTGTGGAGCAGGGGAGATCTTGCCGCATTTACAAACAATTTTACCAAATTGATAGATAAGCCTGTGCAGTCATACACTCAAGTTGGCAGATTTGTAAAAATGCCCAAGGTTTTGTGCATTGCTTGAATACATTTTTTTTATATTGTAGTGCCGAAGACTTGTGGGCTGAATGGAAGGTTGCAGTACAGTGGCCAAGTGAAGAGCCAAAAAGAGAGGTTCGCATTAATGCACCATCTCCTGTAGTTATGGAAAAGTATGAAACGGTGAATACTTTCCTGAAATGTAAAGTTCCTCCAAGGGATATGGATTGGGTAAAAATTAAGAGAACCTCACAAGAACCAAAAGAATCAGTGCATGATTACTGTGAGCGGTTACTCCAGGTGTTTCAACAACACAATGGAAGGGAATATCCTGACCCAAGTGATATGGGATTTTTCGGGTGTCAGTTTGTTATCCGGTTGAGACCTGAGATCAGTGCGCATACACAGCAGAGTGTGGTTTGTTGGCAAAAGAAATCATTGGACGAGATCCTGGGGTATGCGAGATATTGCAGTGATGAACAAGAAATGAAGCAGAAAAAGAGAAAAGAGAAATTCATGTTAACTCAGACAAAGTTTGCTAAGAAAGCTTTCAAAATCAGAATCAGAATGCAGGAAATGCTGATGGTATGCAAAGTGTTGGTCTACAAGCTGGAGTACCAGGCATGCAAAAAGGTTTTGTTCCACAGGGTAGAGGTGTTTTGGTTGATCCAAATACAGGTCTGGATATTGCAATGTTTAATAAAATGTCTCCCTGTCACCATTGTAACAAAATCAGACATTGGAAGAGAGAATGTAGGCTTAATCCGGATAGACTAAACATGAAACATTCCACTGCAGAGAGGAAACCAGATACAGATAGCGAATGTACCTGTTCAGCGGATGCAAATGCCAATGATTCAAGTTGCACAAGCTCAGATGGGTCCACTGAATACGTGAAACCCTACTTTCAATCAAAACCAGATGCCCAAAGTGAATATGACTCCATTTCATAATCAGAACACATTCTAATAATTTCCTATGTTAGACAATATTTCTTTTTATTGGAAACAAGGCATTGACAATCCAGAAAACATACATACATGAGCAATGGTGGCAGGACGTTGGTACATGACAGGCAGCAAACATGCAATCACATGATCTATCCATAATGAATTCACGATTCCCCATTTGTCAGATCCAGTGCGCCAATACCTTCTCTTTTTTGTAGGGGCTCACATATCCCTCCCCTGTAATTGTTCTTTTTCTCCCAGATCTGTGTCCACTTGGTGGGGTACCCTCGAGATTCATATATAGTCTTCTCTATTACCATGCACCAGTCCATATCATTACCCCCTTTCATTTTCATGCTATATTTCTTTTAGCAACCATCAGTCCCAGAGTCACCCATATTTGTTCCTTGGAATTCAAGTCCATTGGGCCTCAGACATTCAATAGACCTAGCTTGATGTTGCAGTCAATCTTTTATCCCAATACTTCCTCCATGCGGACCGCAACTGTCGACCAATACCTTTGGGTAGTCATGCACTCCCAGAGCATGTGGATAAAAGTGCCTTCCTGCCCACAATTCCTGGGGCACCCTCCCTCGGTAAAATAGCCCATTCTCAGCAGCAGCAGATCGGCTAGGTAGGACCTATGCAGTAGCTTCAACTGTACCAATCTGAGCCTTGAGGAAATGGCCACTTCTTTAGGAGAAGCCAATGCCGCGAGACACTCATCGTCGTCTAGCTCCGCTACGTCATAGTCCCATTTTGCACGAAGCCAGAGTAATGGGTCTGCCGTGTTGTTGACTAGTTTTTGTAGATATGTGACATGGCCTTTTCCGGCAGATCCCCATCTAAGACCCTATCCTCGAGCAGGGAGGATTAAGGTGGTGACTCCCCCCTGGATAGCACGGCTAGCAAAGTATGCCTGATCTGCAGGTATCTAAAATACTCGGTGCTTGCCAACTCATATTCCTCCTGTAGTTGGGTGAAGGGGATCACTTCACTCGCCTTCCACAAGTCTCCCACTCTTGAGATACCTATGAGGTATCAGCGGTCAAATCCTTTTGTGTGAATCAACTTGCCCAGCTGATCGTTGTGCCAAAGTGGTGTGGCCTGTGTGATCTTGTCCTCCCAACTCAGGCTCTTCGTGGCCTCCATCCACACCTGCATCACGTGGTTCGAGGGCCCTCTCAGTTTCAGCTTGACCGAGTGCGAATATAATGCCCTTTGAAATTCCGCCCCGACAGGAGCCACCTGTCCATTTGGAATGTGTTCTACATGTACATTGATTTTTCGCCGCGAGGTGAGACGCCTAGAAATATTTTTTAATGTCCGGGAGGACAATTCCCCCATCAAACCACCCTAGTGTTAGCTTTTGAGTGGCAATACTTGGTGGTTTTCCATCCCATAGTATTTCTCGGACAATGACAGTCTTAGTTCTGACAATTCACAATGATGGTGCCTGAGGGGGAAGGAAGATTGCGTGCTTGGCCCAGTCTTAGACGTAGACCAGAGTGGACCATTTGTAGAAGGAGAAGTGAATGGCCATCAAATGTCATTTTTAATCGACACAGGTGCTACCAGATCCACTGTTAGAACAGCTTAACCTCTTCCATGCTCATGACGTCTCCCGGCAGTCATGAGTCACGATGGGCATGTGCGGACGACAGCCGGGAGACATCATGACCACGCCCGCGATCGGAATGTCAGCACTGCGGGAGCGCTGCGGCGGAATTTGCGCCGCAGCGAAGAGGTTAAGTCCCAGACCTACCTCTTTCGGGAAAGAAGACCAAAGTTGTAGGAATTTCAAATAAATAGATAAATAACCTAGAATAAAAAAAAGTTCCAGTTAATATTGGCTTGTTTGAAGAAAATCATCAGTTTGTTGTTTGTGATTCAAGTCCTGTCAACCTGTTAGAAAGAGATATATTGTACAAACTAAATCACATTTTCTACTGTACTCCTAACGGTGTTGAATTTCAGACCCATGATGAGGATGGAGAGTTTAAAATGACCCAACTAGAGACAGTTGTAGGTTTGTATCCAGTTTTAACAGCTGCGGAATTGCCTCCAGATTTGAAAAAGACAGTGAACCCAGAAATATGGGACTTCACAGGGAAAGATATTGGACTGAGAAGAGGTGTAGAACCTAACTGAGTAACTGTAAAGTCTAATGCTGTGTTTTCTAGAACTCCACCGTACCATTTGACACCAGAAACAATTGCAGGAATAACTCCTGTAATCAAAGACATGTTAGAGAAAGGGATCTTACGGGAAATAGTGGGAAGTCAATGCAACTAGGATCATGGGTTTACAGAAACCCAATGGTAAATATCGGATTGTGTAGGTCCCTCGAAAGATTAGTAACATTGGTGTTCCATGTTGTCACGTGGTTCCGAATCCAGCAAACATACTTTTTAAATGGTATCAGGCTTTCTTTTCTTTTCAATTGCAGAGGACAGTCAGTACCTGTCCTCCCTTGTGTTCAGAGAGAAATTTATCGCATGGTGCAGAGTCGCACAGGGGTTTACAGAGAGACCATTGATCTTTAACCAGATTTAGAAAAAGAATCGGGGCTCTTTGCCAATGCCTTACAGATCAGTTCTCGTGCAGTATATTGAGTACCTACTGTGAGGCTTGTAAACAGTAAAAAATGAGCCCTTTTGAACCACCTGGCTCAGAACGGACACAAGATGTCTCTAGATAAAGTACAATGTTGTCAAAAAGAAGTCCAATATTTGGGACTTACAATTGAGAAAGGAGCAAGAAAGGTGTCACCAGAGAGAATTGCCGCCATATTCCAGATGGGTGTGCCCAGAAAGTAGAGAGAAGTCTGAATGTTTTTGGGAAGGATACCAAACGTTTCCCTATTGGTCAACCTTTACTGAGGTTGATGCACAAAGATGTGCCAGATCTGCAGAGAGATAGCCTCTGTCATGCGCCGGCACTAACAATGCCTGATTACAGTAAAATGTTTACTTTCTTTTGCAGTGAGAGGAAGGGCTGAACTCTCTTAATGCTTTCAGAGATGCATGGAGACTCCCTGAGACCAGTGGACTACTTTTCGACCGCTCTTGACCCTATAGCCGCAGGACTGCCTGACTGCCTTAAAGTGTTTGAGGCAGTGGGAGCTAGTTTGGAGAGGTGTGAGAACATATTGATGGGACATCTTTTAACTGCTATGGTCCCTAACTCAGTAGACATTCTGCTTACCAGATCAAAGACCCAATACAAATACCCGTTTCACTAGATATGAGCAACAGTTGCTCGCTAAAGAAAACAATGTGATTAAAGGTTGTCAGATTCTCAATCTTTCAACACTGATGCCTACAACGGGTACTAATGGTGATGTTGAACATGATTGTCTAGAAGTCACTGATTTGTGCATCAAACCAAGGCCAAATATAAAAGATGAACCTTTGACTGAGCCTGATTATGTCATTTTTGTTGATGGCTCATGTTTAATAAATAATGAGGGTGTCTTAAGAGCAGTGTATGCTATCTGCACCATTCAAAAAATTGTAGACGCTTCATAGCTTTCTACTCTTACTAGGGGTGGGTGGTGAAAACAGCTCCGCCGGTGGAGTTCGCTGAGTTTTTTCCACTTCAGCCTTCTCTTGGAGTGCAGAGTTCAGCAAAACCTCCACCTCTGCCATGTAGTAGAGTTTTACTGGATCCCACTGCATCCACCCCTCATTTATGGCTAATCCTGGAGTGACTGAAGACAGGCAATGGTCACGTACAGTAAATCACCAATAAGGACGCAGAGCCCGTTCCTCAATGACCCTTTGTCGGGTCCCTATTGGATAAGTAATTTGTCAGTCATTGGATGGATGGGATCTCCAATGTCATGCCATGCACCGTAAATATCACTTTTCGTGTTCTTTTTTTCTGACATATTTTCTTTGTGCATTCTTCCCATTGCCCACCATGCCGCTTGACTTGGCCACATTGACTGGACCACTGAGCCTCAAGGTGGAAGAGAAACTGATGCATCCTCTCTGGGTCAGGTATGGGAGCTTGGACTGGATGCGCTGGGGAAGAAGCTGACCACCGCCCAGATAATGAAACGATGCGCTCTGGCCACCGAACAAGAGACAGCTAATTCATCTTCACCGCCCCAACAGTAATAAACAACAACAACTGCTATAATTAGGGATGTAATAGTCACCCCTCACCTTCAACTGAGGTCTAGCGATGGAGTCCTCAAACCACTAGGTTGCTTATGATGTCCACTTGTTACATTACTCATATGTTGGCTTGTCTCACATACATAGTTAATCACATCCGCCTTTTCTTTTATTGGCGTTGGAAGAGAATACTGCACACTTCTACAGACCTGCGCTTGTAAGGACCATGTGCTACCCAAGATCACACTGGCGTGCATCTGTGCTGAACACTGCAAGAATCTGGTATGTAAGCTTTGTAGTGTCCACACTTGAGAAGACTCCAGATCACCCTCATACCCCCTTTGAAAAACAAGTTTGGCCAGGGAGGTGAATTTGAGAAAAGCTGATGATATGAACGATCGCAGTTAGTGCTGTAGCGGCTCTTGTTGGAGCACTTGGGAAGCGCTGACTACTGTCAGTAGAAGAGCAACCCAGTGGGCTGTGCTTCTGAAGGGGCCACTACTTACAGAAGGGAAGGGCTTCCCACTGAAGGTGGGTATTTAGGTGGCCGTGCAATACTATGCCTGCACACGGAACTCCGCAGAATTAGGCTGAGTTTTTCGGTAAGTCCGTGGAATTCCTTGGAGTTCCATGAGCTCTGCCCAGGCCTAACTTTTACCTATGCACAAATTGCAGAATTATTTGCCCTTACAAGAGCATGCAGTTTACTGGCACAGCCGGGAATGGCTATATTTACAGATAGTGAGCAGGGCTTTGGTGTGGCCCATGATTTTGGACAATTGTGGTCCCAGAGAGGTTTCATGACCACTTTGGGAACCCCAATTAGGAACTGGGTGCATGTAAGAAATCTACTTGAAGCACTTCATCTGCCAGCAGAGATAGCACTGGTTAAATTTGCAGTACACATGAGTGGCACCTATTTGGAAATTGGTAAGCTGACGAGGTTGCACAATATTTTGCACGGGTGGCCTGCACATTTAACGGAACTTACACAATGATTCGGAAGACTAGATAACTGGGAAGAGTTAAAAGAAATGCAGGAAAATGCGTCCGAAGCAGAACAGCAGGGTTGAATCAAAGCAGGTTGTGAGAAATACTCATTTGATATCTAGATATCTGAAGGTAGAAGATCAGTACTGCCAGATAGTTTGTTATTCCCCATAACACAACATTACCATGGTGCAACACACATAGGGGGGGATGCAGTGCTGAGATCATTTAGACAAAGCTGGTTTAATCTCAAATTTAGAATGTTTGCAGAAGAATTATGTCAAAGATGTGTAACATGTCAACAGATGAACGTGGGAAGTATGACACCAGTAACACTGACTCACATAGGGAGATCAGGTGTGCCATTCAACAGGATGCAACTGGACTTTATTGAAATCCCTGTCTGTAATGGGCTGAGATATGCCTTAGTGATAGAGTGCATTTTCTCTCGATGGCTGAAAGGCTACCCAACACAGAGGAATGACAGCCTCACTGTAGCTAAACTATTGTTACACACATTAATACCTAGGTACGGTCTACCGGTTTCTCTGGAATCAGACTGTGGGACTCATTTTAATAATGAGATCCTGAGAATGATTTGCACAGCACTACCGATTGAGCAGATATCGCATTGTAGATATCGTCCGGAAGCTCCTGGCATCGAGTACCAGCGAAAATGGTAGTATCAAGTCCCAACTTGCAAAAGTCTGTGCATCCACTTCATTAAAATGGCCTGATGCTTTGCCTTTGGTGTTGTTGAGTCTGCGAAACATTCCTGATAGGAAGTCTGGGTTATCACCGCACAAGATCCTAATGGGCCGTGCAATGAGACTGTCTGTTGTGCCTGCAAATACACTGTTGAACATAACAGATGACATGATACTCAACTACTGCAAAGGATTGGGTGATGTGGTGGGTTCTGTTTCTCAGCAGGTTGCAGCTGTCACACAAGATCCACATTGAGAACAGTGCCATGACCTCAATCCTGGGGATTGGGTTGGGATCAAGAAGCACGTTCGGAAGACTTCCCTGGAACCGAGAAGGGAGGGCTGCTGTTAAGTCATATTGACCACATACACTTCTGTTAAATATGGCAGGCTGCAGAACTGGGTTCCTGGTTCGCACACCACAAGGGGAGGGTACCCACATGATAAATAGTGGTCTGTGTGCCAGAATAAAGAGCACTAGTGATAGAACCATCACAACAGTCTGAGCGACCGCAAGCCGTAGCATGACAAGGAGTGGTTCAGCAAGAAAGACAACAGCAAGAAGAAGAGAGGGGTGAGGAATAACAATCAGCAGCACCATTTTAGGTTCCAGTTGTCGCACAAAGTGGCATCAAAATCTCCGACGAAGAAGAGACAAGAATTCAACCTGAGAACAGTTGAAGCAGCACATGTGCAACAAGATGATCTGGTTTAAGGGACAAGCACAGAATCACCCGCAGTGCTTAGTGGCCAAGAACTGACAGTCAATGAAAGTTAAGGTCAAATGTGTCAGTGGATTGAATACTTCAAACAATTCCTGAGGAGACAGAGTCAAGAGGTATAAGTGACACAGAGGAAGATCAACAAACACCAAGAAGGTCAAAAAAGATCTTGAGTGGTTGTCAAACGTATTCTGCATCTGAATGGACATATTACATGAATCAAATATTGAATACAACATAAGCAAATGTATTCAATTTGAGTTCAGAGCTGTGTGAACCACCATGATTTCAATACTAAAAGAAGTGGGAAAAAGCTGTTTGAAAAAGATTTCTGAAAATAAACCTAAAGTTAAGAGACACTGTTATACGTAAACACTTATATAAAAGGCTCAGATAATATTTTTTTGTTTTAAGAAGATTACCCAGGCCCAAGGCTGCTGAAGAAGAGTAGGGATAACAATTAGAAGAAGAGAGACTAGAGCTAAGGCAGACCGTACAAATTCTTTTTACAAAAGAATAACTGTTTCAGAAACGTATTGCTTAAAGAGAGCTAACAACTGCAAAGAAATTACTCAAAGCAAATTGAACAGAACTTCTGAATTACTGTTGCTCTGTTTTTGCCTAAACCATCTGCAGACAAACGTGTTGTTTACATAAAAATAATTATAGGTGTTACTTTCTTATTAACAGAGTTAGTGATTATAATATTGTTAGACCTGTCATCCTTAGGGTGGTCTCCCCCCACACATTTTGCCTGCTTTGTTTTGCTGTATCTTTTTGTTGGCCATATGACTCTTAGCATGTTCCCACTGCTAACAAATGCTAAAGTGCAAGTGTTTCTCCCCTAATCATCGTGACATTGGTATATACATGAATGGCATATTTAGTTTACTTATAAGTCCCTTGGAAAGTGGTTACCATCTACCCAGGGCCTGCAATCTAAAAGCTACAAGTGGGCATCTCTCTGCTCTTACTGCTCCTTGTGCCTTGCCTCCTGTCTCCAGTACACGTGTGGGATGGTTGACAGCTACACTTTATGCATACACTCTAGAAAGCCTCAAACACAAGAAGGTGGGTGTGACAGAGAACTCATCTGCATTCATCTGCATTCTGATAGCTCTTCCTGGGCAGAAGAAGGGGGGGCTCACATTTACACCTAAATAGGCAGTGTCCAGTTTCCCACAGATTACCCCCTTCTGATAGTCTGTAGACAGGACTGAGAAGAAAGGGTGACCTGTGCTCTTTAAGGGACTGCTTTGAAGTCATCCCCACTTCAAAGGCACAATTGGGTATAAGTACTAGGCCTCTGACCCTACCAAGACAGTACACTACTGGAACGGTAAAGAACTCTGCCAGGAGTAAAGACTGCTGTACTACAAAGATTGCCACTCTGCTTAATTGCTGCTCTGGAAAAACTGCTTTTCTGGTTTGCAGTGCTGCCCTGCTGCCTGCTGATCTCTGCCTTGCAGCGGACAAGGACTGGACCCATCTCCCTGGAACAGCGAGTTACTCCAAAGGCTTGTTGGCTTGCCCCCTGTTCAGAAGTCTCAGGGGTCATTGAAGGTTCCCTACAGATCTGCAAAAGCATTTGGACTCTGCCATTTGTGAGTCCTGCCAAATGGTGCCAATCCAGTCCTGTGCCCTTGAAACGTGATCTCTGCTGTCCAGAACCATAAAAAAATCAACACATTGCCCTTCGACGCTGATGCAGGAGCCGAACAACGACATCTCTTTGACAGGCTGCACGGCTTGACGATGGACTGCGCAGCTCAGCAATTAGATGGCGCAGCTCGATGACAATGCAGCGCATGCATAGTGAAGGGGTTCCTCAACAGAGCCTTCATCGCCTAAGCAGATCGTAACCAACACATTGAGTCTTTGACGTCGATGTTTGCTGAAGCCAAGGTACTTTTTCAGCAGGACCTATTTGAGTGCTGTAGTCGGCCTGCCCTCCATCGCGGTCGACTTGAACTTTGACACCTTCCTGAACAAAAACAATCCTTAAAGCTCTATTCCTCCTTCTATGTGTGCTGCAGAATACCGCAAGGATTGAAAGAGGAAGTAACAAGAGGAAATAAACATATTTTGCCTTGTTATGCCTGGTTCTGGGAGGCGCACCATTTTGGTGAGATTCCATGTTAGATCACCTTAGAACATCTGGGATTGCATCAAAATCCATTGGTAGATGCATGGCAGTGCTTAATTTATAACAAAATAAGTCCCAGGGCCCTGTTCAGGAGGCCACTGCAGCTTGAACCCCCCATTACCCCTGCCAGCGGTGCCAATGGCAGCACCAGCACAACTACTAGCCATTACACTCCTATAAGTGTGACAATTCAGACTATTCCAGACACCCACAGCTACACGAATCTCTTGTGTGGCAGATATTACACAGTTTTATTATGTTATGCTAATCTCTAAATTAGAGAAACATCGCCATATTGTGACAGACCGTCATAAGTGCCGCGGTTGACAATTAAGTTACGGGTCTGAGCACTGGAAATCACTGGCTTAAATTAAGCACTGATGAATGGGAATGCCATGTTCCACCCATGGAATGTCTCTGTGACGCAGGGTAAAGCAAGGCAGTGCTGGCTTGCCTTATTTTGGGGGAAAAAATCTTATGCAAACCTACGAAAATCTGATTTTGCGTGGCTTTGTAAATCTCAACTAACATTTTCTTCAAGCTATGCCACGAATGTGGCGCAACCACGATGCAAAATGTTAGTAAATCTGGACCATGATATGTAATCAAGGCCCGGTACCTTTGGTATTCAGCAACTCCACCAATCAGCTCAGGAAAAAATCTTTGACCCCTGAACTAATTTCTTAATCTACAAATTAAACTCTGGACCCCTCCGATTGCTAACCTTATTTTTTTTAGCATGTCACCATTCGTCTCATTCACGCACCAACAACTAGTGCTTGACCAACCCAGGCATTGCATCTTCTTGTTACTGTGCAGAACTGCCCCAGGTCACTGCCAAGGATTCAATTCTGGCTTTAATTCAACTTAATTATAATTACATGTTGTTCTCAAATGCTAAGTGCTAATCCCTTTTTGAAATTACTGGAAAGAATTGCTTTGATTAGAGATGATATTAAGTCTCTCCTGGAGCAAACGTGTCCCCAGTTGACATTAACAAATGTATTATGTAATTAAGGCATCTTCCTCAAGTCTAGACATTTGACCTGTCTGTTTTCATGAAACAGTGTCTGCCTTGTTGGATCCCACAGCACAAATCAGCTGGTCCTGTAGAGACATTTCAAGACCCTTCCTAATAAAAAATGCTTAATTGGATCCTAAGATCCTTTGTAATAAAAGGCTTTCAATGCGGGTGATTCTTCAATCCCTGTGTAAAATGCATCTCTTATCTCTGAATTTGTGACACACCCAGCTGCTTCTTATAATGAAATGACGTAGCCGCTCAACTGTAATAACTTATTACAGTTGAGTTCTGAAGTCACACTTCCTGCTGCCAGCAGCAGAGGGTAAAGGAAGGACAGACCACAGAAAGTAATTAAAGCAGCTGTTTAAAGGATGAATAACAAATGTGGGTTTTCTTTCTTCTGCTCTGTTTTTCTAGCTGTACAGTGACAAGAAGAAAGGAGATAATTATGGCAATTATTTTTTGCACTCCTTAGGTAATTATAGAACATGTAGGATCTCCCTACACATTTCTACACATTCATAACTACTGTACCTTTAAAAACAAAGTTAACTTGAATTAAACTGATTCTAATATCTTTTAGCAAAAAATATCTAGCAACTTTTTATGTGTTTAGTTTTGTGCTAGGGATTCTATTTTTATTCTTCATGTTTGCAAAAATGCTCTTGCTTTCATATGAAAGAGATAGGCACCAAGGATTTAAGTGGTTTGTGGAAAAGGTGATAGTGAGACTGTATTGTATGATAAGGATATTGCAAGTCACCTCAGAGTTCCGTAACCTTATGAAGGAACTCAGTCTTCGGCCTTGTTCCTCAACATGAGCATGGCACTCCTATTGAATTACAATATTCTTATAATGTGTGACGGGGTAGTTTACCCCATATATTATAAGTGTTTCAAACTTGGTCAAGGTTGTGGGAGGGCTACTGTAAATTTCCCAGTGAGAGTTTTATCTAGCGCTAGGCAAATACAATGAGAATAATTTATAAAGCCAGTGGCGCACATTAGTCTGACCGAAGCTTGCAAATAGCTTGACTTATGAGTGCAACGTATTCACAAGAGGTTCCTTTGTACTTGCATATTCTTTCTTTCAAAAGCATTACCCAATAATGGGGGTAATTGCATGTGAGCAATCACAATTTAAGTGTGAGGGTCTGCAATTCCGGGGTGGGGGTTTCCTGAGAGTTTGGGAAGATCCAAGCATTCAAGTTTTAGAAGGAATTAAAAAAAAAACCTCTTTAGACCCCTTTACATTCTGCAAGAATTCGGAGGTTGTTGGAAGCCAGGGGCACGAGTTAATCCATTCCAAAGGTGTTGAAGGTAAACAAATCATCACCAAAATTAGGAGAGAAGTAGAGAAGGGGCTTTCTCTACAGGGAAAATATATTCTTCAACAAACAAATAAATAAAAAAGTGGCATTGCCGAACGGCAGTAGCATTTCATCATTGATATTCTGCGCCATGTGCAAATGATCACGCAGAAGTGTCTCCACGTTGACACAACCAGTACTGACAAAGGTTTTCCCGAAAACTTCAGGGGAGTTGCAGTTCTTGCAGCTTCCTATGCCTACTTTTAGTAAGCTTTCATAATTACTACTTCAAGCGCTAAGGGGCTGATTACGATTTGGCGGTGTGGGAGCAGGACGGCATGCCACCGCCCTGCTCCCGCACTGCCAAAGTCTACCGCCAGCCACCTGCCAGATTAGGAGTTTCCTCCAGGTCTGGTGAGAAGTCCATTGGCGTTCCACAGTGGTGCCTTTGAGAAAGGCACCGCAGTGGAAGCGCCATAGTCAAGTCAAGTCAGAGGAACTTATTAAGCTCACTTATCACCATGGGGTCCCATGGCGCTAGCGAAGACTCCTAAGACTGATGATTGGGAATGCAGGCATTATAGAGGGTCGAATAACCAGGTTTTCAGTTCCTTATGGAAGAGCTTATGGTCAGCGATGGAGAGGAGATGTGGGGGAAGCTTATTCCAAAAGGCAGGTGCGAGAAAGGAGAAAGATTGACCACCGTTCCTGGAGGTGCATATTCTGCGAGGGGTGAGGAGATATTTAGTACTTGACCTAAGCGTCGTACTTGGCTGATACCAGCTACGTTTCTTAGCAAAATAACTTAGCCCGGTTCCATACATGCTTTTATGTGCGAGACAGAGGATTTTGAAGCGGCATTGTTTCTTAATATGGAGCCAGTGAAGAGTCTTCAGACTAGGCACTGATGTGGCTCTTGATGGAAGGTTTAATACTAATCTAGCAGCTGTGTTTTGAAAAACTTGAAGCTTGGAGTAGAGCTCCTCGTTTATGGAGGCCAACAGGGCATTTCCATAGTCAATTCGACATTTATGATAAGTCCCTGGACCAGCGTTTTTCTGGATTCGATGGGAATCAATTGAAAAATTCTCCGTAGTTTACGCAAAATGCCATAACAGATGCCGATTACATGATTTATATGGCTTTTCATTGACAACTGGTTGTCAATCATCACTCCGAGGTTCCGCACTACAGGTTTGGGAGATGGAAAGGGGCCCAGATTCTGAGGCCACCAGTCACTAGACCAGTATTAATTTGCCTTACCAAAAGAATGACCTCTGTCTTACTTCCATTTAGCTGTAAGTTATTGGTACGCATCCAGTTGTCAATATGGGTCATGCAGTTTTTAAAATGGATCTTTGCACCGGTGGGGTCAGGGCCAAGGGTAATTAATAGCTGGGTGTCATCAGCATATGACACCACATCAAAACCGTAGGACCTGATCACCTTGGCCAATGGTGTCACGTACAGGTTGAAAAGTATAGGACTTAAGATGGAGCTTTGAGAGACTTCTTTGCTTACAGACAGACTGCAAGAGGCCAGGGTACGTATTTGTACTGTGGTGGTTCGATTAGTTAGATAATTCCTGAACCAGTCCATGGCCTTAGCCCTGACACCTACCTCCCAGAGCCGCTGTTCTAAAATGCTATGGGAGATGGTGTCAAAGGCTGCCGCTATAGCTAGATCCTGCACAAAATACATGCTCCTGCCCATTTTGGTCATAAGGGTATATTTAGTACTAAAACATTTGGTAATTACCCAATGTGTCATAATAACATCATTTTGGGAATTTCACACAAAGAGAAATTACTAAAATTGCACTAAATGATGCCCGATCTAGCAGAAATTTTGACAGGGCCTAGTTACATGGCACACCAACTATAATTTCTTTTTTACTATAGAAACTAGGAAAGGAGGTCCATCTATATTGTTTGCACTAGATGACGTTACCCTTGCTACATCACTGATTGAGGCCACTCTTCAGCGTTACTAATACATCTTCCAATTCATTGCAGATGAGGAGGGGAACCTGATGATTATCAGTATGTTCCATTGGCATTAGATACCATGCACCACAGTTTACAGACGGTGTGGGCTGCAGCTTAATTTCCCATTTAATGTGTGACATTGAAATAAATTTGCCTTTCCAAAGCTTGTCTCCTATGTTGCAATCAACCTCTACAAGGAAGCCTGGATAAAACTTTGTAATTCGTTTTGGCTACTTGTAAAATTTTTGAGTAAAACCAAGCAGTGACATATTTTAGTATTTTAACATGCTGCTCAGCGTTGTCACAATGTTTTGGTTTCTCTTTTTTAAATAGCATGAACATGAATTGCGTCTTTGAGCATGACCAAAAGGTTCAATCATCTTTTCACAACTTTGATTAAGGTTGCTTTTGCCTTGGGCATTGAGCTAAGTAATCTTCAATGTGTCAAAGAAGATGATTCTTCTGAAGTGAGGGCACAACGTCAGTTTATGAAGGGATCATCACCAAGGTGATAAAATAGGCCTCCTGGGGCATAGGTTTTGTTGTTACTGACAAGAAGACCAGACCACAAGACATATCCAATCGACTTTCTGGGGTACTCTGCTGAGATGCACTTCAGACCTGCAACTGGCAATGCTGGGAGGGTGGTAAAAGAGCATGGCTTTATGTATGCCACAAAAGGGGTTTACACCATCTACAAATTAGGTTTTAAGGTACTGTGCCCAACAGGTAAAAGAGGACCTGGTGGGTGCAGGGTTTGTTGGCCCTAGACTAGTGGGACATGGTATCCTGGTCAGATGATGATCAGTTGTATATATTTTTGAAGTAGTGTCTTCTATCAAGGATTGGCTCAACCATCTGGCACACGCCTCCAAGGGACACTGCCTCCATTACTGGAATCAAGACTTTTTGGAGTATTCAAACCATATCTTTACTAAGATACTTTCTCATCCTACCTTTCTTTTTACTCTTAATAAAACAGATGCAACTCATTTGACACATAGTCTGTGCTATGAAACAGCATAGAGGGATGGACGTATGGATTTACAATACCCAGGACACAGCACATATTATAATTATCTGATATGTATTTGTTGAAGAACAGTTAGGTTGTCTGAGGAATTGATACTGACACTTATGGCCGGGAAAAACCTACTTAAAATGAATGACCCAGATATTCTCAGAAAACCCCATATCCTAAAGAGTTTTATTGCCTGACATTTTATGGTTTAGACTTTCTTATGGCACAACTCTTCTTTTGAGGCAGGCTGGTTGGTTAACTGAGAGTCCCACATCTTGAAGTATATTACTAGGCATTAGTACTACTAACAAGAGATTCACAGGAATTTGCATATCGAGGACCCGATTACAGAAAATGGTCCACGACACTGGTTAGCATAAGTGCCTTTGCTTTGTGGATCCAAACTGCAACTTATGCTCTGTTACTAGACCGTGATATCTTGTGTGGGCACACACTGTCTAGAAATGTGTGTGGTACACTGTCATCCAGTGGTATGTTTACCTATGGATAATTGTCAGTTTAGTTCAGGTTGGCATGGCCTTTAAGGAGAAGACTGAAGGCTGAATGTTTCAGTGCAATCCAAAGACCACACCCACCCCCAAAGAGGACACTGAGGGGCATATTAACAAGGAACAAGGAAAATTAACGCTAAGGGCGCTTAGCGTTAATTTTTTTAACGCCAGCTATCGCTGGATAATATCGCCTGGTTATCGCGTTATTAACAACGCTAACTGCGATAGCGGCATTTTGGGAGGTTATCGCGGTTCATGCAGAGATAAAACTACAAGGATAGGGATATCCTTGTTGATAGCCCATGGTGGACTTAGCCATGTAATTCACCTCCCATTGGATTACATGGCTAAGTCTGAAAATTAGCAGACGTAAAAAAGCAGCGTTAACCGTGGTTAGCGCTGCTTTTTTTGTCTCTAACAGGGTTAGCGTGAAGCTTGATAATAGGAGAAATGTCGCTTAGCGACATTTCTCCTATTATTTTGCTCTGGAACGCCCACTCTGCATCTTATTAGAGATGCAAAGTGAAGCGTAGTGGAAACGGGCACCAACATGCGATTTTGCATGTTAGCACCCTGTTGTTGATAGGGTGATATTTTTATCTCCACTTCTTTGGCTTTTAAAGCCAAAAAAGCGGAGATAAAGCCCTTGTTAATATGCCCCTAAGCTCTTCCTTAAAGTTTGGTTGTGAAGTAGGAATGCTAACATCCTGTCTGCTGATACCGACAAAGGGGCATATCAGCAAGGCAAGGCGATAGAATTAACGCCGCTTTTGCGGCCGTTTTCGGCCGAAAAGCGGCGATAATTTTATCGCCTAATTAGCAAGGCCACGCTAACGCGTGAAACCTTGCTTTAGCATGGGGATTCTTAACGCCCAGCTTTGCATCTCTAATGAGATGCAAAGTGGGCGTTCCTGACCTAACATGACAGGAGAAATGTCGCTAAGCGACATTTCTCCTATCATCAAGCCCCACGCTATGAAACATAGCGTCAGGAAAAGTAGCGATAACCCCTGTTATCGCTACTTTCCTTACGCCTGCTTCAGGACTGACTTAGCCATGATATCCTATGGAAGGTGGATATCATGGCTAAATTTGTGAGTCCCTATCAGCAAGCTAACGCCACTTTGCGTGAGATTATCGATGGGTTTCCAGCGATAATCTCACGTTAGGCAGTTAGCGTGAGGATTTTTATTGCCTTTGAGATAAGCGTTGCTAATAGCACGCTATCTCAGCGATAAAAATCCACGCTAGCCGGAGATAATTATCCTAGCGCTATCTGCGTTTAGCGATAATTATCGCCGGTTGTTGCTGATATGCCCCAAAGTTTGTAAGTGAACATCATCAGCCTAACGTTGAAATGGGGTGAAGAGCGCCCTGAGAGTTCTAAAGCCCTCAACTACCATGGAGTAGGCTCTAAACATTGCAGATATGCAGCACATTTTGATGGGTCTGGTTGTCCCACTGCATGCTTCTATGATAGGACATGCTCAGGCGCCATGCTGGTATACACATTTCCAAAAGGCATAACTCGGAGGAATTCGGAGGAATTGAAAACTGAGAACGCATATCAAAATGCCACAATAGTGTTAGGACGGTAGGAACATCAAGGCTGTTTCGCTCGTTACATTATCTAGGATTTTTCCTGATCATGTCCCTTGGACCTCAGGCAAGCACAGGTATATACCAACTTACTAGCTTGAACTGGGGAACAGAAACCTTATGGCCCACACAGCTCTGTCAACTTACTAGGAAAGATTGTATGTTAGAAACGAAACAAAACCTGCCAGGGGATGTCAGGCATATTGATTTATTGTTGCAAGTGGTGCCCAGCTATGTTTGTGCAGGGACACAAGTTATGATAATACAGCCCCAAAATGGCATTAAACAGGAAAGAAGACAACTATTAATGTGTGGGGGACTGTCTTTCGTCATCAGGTAACAACGTGTTTGCTAATGCAATACACAGTCATTAGAAGAAATATTATGAGACAATGAGTTGCTTATAAAAAATGGAGGACTGTCAGAGTCTCCCCCCCAAGGCTTACCTTCTGCTTGGTGGGTTGTTCCTGCAGGGACGAAATAAACTACCACCCCGTTCCCCGCCTTGCCCTAGTCGAGGTTCGGGCACCGTCTAGGATAAGGGGGTACCTGGGGTAGAAGCCAGAAAGGCGCAAGTCTAGAAGGCACTGGACCCCACGCTGTGAAGGAGAGAAGGGAACATGGTTAACTTCCTGCCCCGTTCCTTCTTCTTCCACCTTCGTGTCGTGCCCCGTCTATGCAACCCTGTTTTACCTGGTACGAGGTGTAGAGAGCCCGGCCTCCGCTTCCTGTTCTGGGTGGGAGTGGCCGCTGGATTGGGGGCAGCTCCATGGACCAATAAACAAGAAGAGCGAAACCAGCGCTCTTGCGCAACTAATAACGTACTCCAGCCAGTTGGATCAGAGTACGAACCAAAATCAAAGAAACAAAACCAGCGCACCTGCGCAAATAATAAACGTGCTCAATCCTGTGGGGTCAGAGTAAGTACCAAAATGAAGTAAACAAAACCAGCGCTCCTGCGCAAATAATAAACGCGGGTATCTTCCCCGCACACCTTCCGTGGTGTAGTGGCAAGCAAAGTGTGTAGGGTTGTGACGGCAGAACCCGCCGTCTTTCTTGCCAAGAATCGCCTTTGGTTATGAACAGTACCTGTGCCGTAGGGGTTCCGCAGCAGCGTCCCTTCTCGGCAGATGTGTCTTCTCCGGAGTGGCGTCTCTCCGTCCGTGGCGATGACGAGAATTCAAAGCGGGTCTTCGCCGGAGTTCCCGGCTTTCATGCGTGAGCAACCGGAAGTGAGTATTTCGACCTTCCGTGTTGTCCCACAGGTGCTAGACCGCTAACCTCCTTCCTCGAGGAGCGGGCAGCTCGCAGAATCATGACAGCACCCACCACTAAACAGGACCCCCACCCGGCAGCCGGCGGGTCACACCGCGGTGGCAGGCCGAGGACAGCCAGGATGACCCAAGTGAAAGGCCCGAACCAGCCGGGAGGCGTGGCGGACATGAGACAGCGGCTCCCACGACCTTTCCTCCGGACCGTAACCCTTCCAGTCCACCAGGTAGAAGAGTCGACCCCGGGTCCTCCGGGAGTCAAGAATGGCCCGGACCTCGTATTCGACGTGGTCACCCCGAAGAACCGGAGGAGGAGGAGCGGAGGCAACACAATCAGGGTGAGTGGCTCGCAGGAGGGAAACGTGAAAAACAGGATGGCATTTCATGTGAGGAGGCAGTGCCAATTTCATGGAAACACGGTTGATTACTTTAGCAATGGCATAGGGCCCCACAAACCTGGGCAACAGTTTCTTGGAACCATGAGTGTTAACATGCCGTATGGACACCCATACCCTGTCGCCCACCGCGAACTGGGGTTCGGCTCGTCTGTGCCTGTCCGCGAAGAGTTTGTAGGACTCCTTGGCTTTGGCCAGCTCGAACCTGGCTTGCTGCCACAGATCGCGAAGGAACCCATGATACGTCTGGATAGTGGGCAGAGGACTGGTGAAAGGATCCTCCCACGGGGCCGTTCGGGGATGCCGTCCATGGAGACAAAAGAACGGGGACATGCCGGTTGCGGAATGTCTGCTGTTATTATAGGCGAATTCCACCAGCCAAAGGACGTCCGACCAATCGTCCTCCACAGACAGGAGCAAACAACGGAGGTACTGCTCCATGGTCTGGTTGGTCCTCTCGGCCTGGCCATCGGTTTGCGGGTGGTACGCTGTGGAGAGGCGTACCTCCATGCGCAGAATGCGACACACCTCATTCCAAAACTTGGACACGAACTGAGAGCCCCTGTCCGTGATCACCACCGACGGTATGCCATGTAAGCGTATCACATTACGCAGGACGATACCAGCCAATGCAGCCGCCGAGGGCAGTTTCTCCAACGGGACGAAATGGGCCATTTTGGAGAGATGATCCACAATCGTAAGGATGGTGGTGAAACCTGTCTTTGTCCTGGGTAGTTCCACCACGAAGTCCATTGAGATGGTATGCCAGGGGTACGGAGGTACAGGGATCGGATGCAACAATCCCACCGAGGGTTGAGAAGTACCCTTTCCCTGGGCGCAGACGGCACACCGCGCTATGTAGGTGTGGACATCTGTGTCCAGAGTAGGCCACCAGAAATGCCGTGTCAGCAAGTCCTTCGTTTTCCGACGGCCAGGGTGAATGGCTAGAGGGTGGTCATGGCACATGTACAGGGCTCGTTGTTGGAGGTCCGGCAGAGGCAGGAAGTACCGGTCACCCTGGTAAATGTACCCATCCTTGGAGGTGAGACCTTCATGTACCCCCATCCATGACGAGGCGGACTTCTGTTGCAGGTCGTCACGCAGCTGGGACAAGAAGCCTGATGACAGTACGAGCCCCAGAAAACAACGGTTCGGGATGATCGGTGTAGGAACCTCAGCAGGTAAGGTATCATCGGAGTCCGAGAGCCGTGACAGGGCATCAGCCTTGGCGTTGTTTTTGCCAGGTCGGTATGTGATGTGGAACTCGTATTCGTTAAAGAACAAGGTCCACCGCAGTTGTCAAGCTGTCAGGGCCCTTGCTGAACGAAGGAACTGGAGGTTCCTATGGTCAGTGAAAATGGTAATGGGATGTCTAGCGTCCTTTAGGTGGTGGCGCCATTCCTCAAAGGCGGTTTTTATGGCTAGTAATTCACGGTCGGAAACCGTGTAGTTCCGCTCTGCCGGCTGTAGTTTCCTTGAGTAGAAGGCCACTGGGTGCAACAAGCCCGTGTTGGTATCTCTCTGGGACAGCACCCCACCCATGGCGTTTTGAGAGGCGTCGGCCTCCACGACAAAGGGCCGTTCGGGGTTTGGATGTAGCAAAATGGGGGCCGTAGAGAACCGAGTCTTCAGGGTCCGGAAGGCTCGTTCAGCGTCGTGGTCCCAGTCAAAACGGACCCCTTTTCGTAGAAGACGAGTGATGGGGGTGACAATCCTGGAGAACCCCTCGATAAAGCGACGATAGTAGTTCGCAAACCCCAGGAACCGTTGTACCTGCTTCACCGACGTAGGGGATGGCCATTGTCGAATCGCTGCCGTCTTCTTGGTGTCCATGGTAACCCCCTCCGGGGTGATGACATGTCCCAGGAACTCCACGGCGGTGGTGTGGAAGACGCTCTTTTCTATCTTGACATACAACCCATGGTGTAGCAGTTGTTGGAGAACGGAGCGTACATGAAGGATGTGTTCCTCCCGGGTTGTGGAGAAGATCAATATGTCGTCGATATAGACGACGCAGAACCGGTCGATGAAGTCCCTCAGCACCTCGTCGATAAAAAACTGGAAGGTGGCTGGGGCGTTGCAGAGTCCGAAAGGCATGACCTGGTATTCGTACAATCCGTACTTGGTCCGAGACGCAGTTTTCCACTCATCTCCCTTTCGGACTCTGACGAGATGGTAGGCCCCTCGGAGGTCCAGCTTGGTGTAAACGACGGCGTTTTTCACCTGATCCAGCAGGTTCGTGATCAGAGGTAACGGGTACCTGTTTTTCACCGTGATGGCGTTCATCGCTCTGAAGTCGATGCACGTTCTCAAATCTCCTTCCTTCTTTGCCACGAAAAAGAGAGGAGACGACACCGGCGATCTGGAGTGGCGGATGAACCCATTACGTAGGTACTCGTCTAGATACATACGTAGGTGTTCGTTTTCTTTCTCAGTTAGCGAGTAGATGCGACTACAGGGCAGCTTCGAGCCGGGAATCAGATCGATTCTGCAATCGAAACTGCGATGCGGAGGTAACGTGTTTGCCCCCTTTTTGTCGAACACCGCGGCTAGGTCCAGGTACGCCTCAGGTATTGTTCCTTGTACGGTTAAGACCGTGTTGGTAAGGGGCAACACGTGAGCCCGTATACTCGATGAGTGGGGGGTACACGGTCGGGAGTAACAGAGCGACCTACAAACATCTGAATCCAAGTGTACCACTCTGGACACCCAGTCAATACGTGGATTATGGGCCGCTAACCATGGAAGACCAAGGATCAGGCGGAATTGCGGTGCGTCAATTGCATCAAAGGTAATGGATTCTGTGTGCTTATTCGGGAACGACATCTCGAGAAGCTCTGTTTGGAAACGGATGAGCCCAGAAGTCAGATCCGTCCCGTCCACCGCTTTCACAGCCTCCGGTGTCTTCTTTGGTACCCCTGCCATTCCTAGGCTGGCCATATAATGATTATCGATAAAATTGCCTGTGGCTCCGGAATCGATAAGGGCTATCACCTGCCATGCCTGGCCAGACAGTGCCTTTAGGGTGACTTCCACTCCGAAATGATGGCAACTGACTCCGTTACCTGGGGTTGATAGCCTAATGGACGATGAACCCAGTAGCCGGACCCCACCGTTTACTGGGTTTCTTCGTTTCCCGACCAGTCACCCCTGGATATAGGAAGCGCAAAGGGTCTCTTCGGCCTCGGTTTTGAGGGTTTCACAGGGCATTCCTTCACGAAGTGTCCGCATTTGCCACAATACAGACATAGATTCTGTCGCCGTCTCTTCTCTCGTTCCTCCTTGGTCAGGGCTCCCCGAATCCCTCCGATCTGCATCGGCTCTGGTGCATCGAGGTTATTTACCGCCTCATTGGTGATCTTTTCCCTCTGTGGTAGCACTCGGGAATCCCCGCCTCTGTGTCGATCGGTCTTTCGTTCCTGTAGCCTGAAGTTCAGTTTTACCACCAAATCGATGAACGAGCCGATGTCGTCGGGTGGGTCCGGAATCTGGGACAGAAGGTCCTTCATCTCGTCTCGCAAACCCCGAAAGAACACCGATACCTTCTTGGACTCAGGCCATTGGGCGTCAATTACCAGTCTATTGAAGGTGGTCACGTAATGTATCAAGTCCGTGGTTCCTTGTCTGAGTCCGAGGAGTTCGTTGTCCGCCGCCTGCACAAAGGTGTGGCGGGCGAACATCCGTCGCATGGTGTCTCTGAAGGCAGGTAAGTTGTACAACACCGGGTCATCGTTCTCCACCAATGGTATGGACCATAGAGCGGCGTCGCCTCCCATATAGGAGAGGATAAAGGCAACCTTAGAGGCATCGTCAGGAAAGGCGGTAGCACGGGCCATGAAATGCAATTGGCACTGGTGCATGAACACGCTATACTTCGTGCTATCACCAGAAAAGCGCTCAGGAGGGGCCAGTTGTACGGTATGCGGGGTTATCACCTGGATGGAGGTGTCCTGCATGGGAGTAGAGGGAGAACCACCGGGTTGAAACGTAGCGGGTCTCAACAGGCCTTCTCGCAATGCCCTAGATGAGGGGTATTGGCCCCAAGGTCCGGTTCCGGGATCAGCCGCTTGCGTCTGCAAGGCGGTGATATCCTGGCGTAGGCTGCGGTTTTCCGCTTGCATAGTCGTCAGGATGGCTGCGATGTCTTGAAGAGTGATCTCAGGGTCACCCATGTCGCCCGGGCAGGAGTAAGTGCTTGGGCTTTGAATTCTGTCAGAGTCTCCCCCCCAAGGCTTACCTTCTGCTTGGTGGGTTGTTCCTGCAGGGACGAAATAAACTACCACCCCGTTCCCCGCCTTGCCCTAGTCGATGTTCGGGCACCGTCTAGGATAAGGGGGTACCTGGGGTAGAAGCCAGAAAGGCGCAAGTCTAGAAGGCACTGGACCCCACGCTGTGAAGGAGAGAAGGGAACATGGTTAACTTCCTGCCCCGTTCCTTCTTCTTCCACCTTCGTGTCGTGCCCCGTCTATGCAACCCTGTTTTACCTGGTACGAGGTGTAGAGAGCCCGGCCTCCGCTTCCTGTTCTGGGTGGGAGTGGCCGCTGGATTGGGGGCAGCTCCACGGACCAATAAACAAGAAGAGCGAAACCAGCGCTCTTGCGCAACTAATAACGTACTCCAGCCAGTTGGATCAGAGTACGAACCAAAATCAAAGAAACAAAACCAGCGCTCCTGCGCAAATAATAAATGTGCTCAATCCTGTGGGGTCAGAGTAAGTACCAAAATGAAGTAAACAAAACCAGCGCTCCTGCGCAAATAATAAACGCGGGTATCTTCCCCGCACACCTTCCGTGGTGTAGTGGCAAGCAAAGTGTGTAGGGTTGTGACGGCAGAACCCGCCGTCTTTCTTGCCAAGAATCGCCTTTGGTTATGAACAGTACCTGTGCCGTAGGGGTTCCGCAGCAGCGTCCCTTCTCGGCGGATGTGTCTTCTCCGGAGTGGCGTCTCTCCGTCCATGGCGATGACGAGAATTCAAAGCGGGTCTTCGCCGGAGTTCCCGGCTTTCATGCGTGAGCAACCGGAAGTGAGTATTTCGACCTTCCGTGTTGTCCCACAGGTGCTAGACCGCTAACCTCCTTCCTCGAGGAGCGGGCAGCTCGCAGAATCATGACAAGGACCTTTTATTTTATTGATGAAGTATGTTAGCCCAGGTATAATACTGGCATATAAAATATTTCTCAGGGTCAGACTCCAGCAAACCAGCCGAACCTATATGTATTACGCTGCTCTACTTTATGACTCTTGCGAAAAATTGCTGTGGTTCAACTCAAGACAACGTGCACTAATCGAGACTAATCTCAGGACTCACGTACTACCTCAATACTGCACAGCACACTTGGACTTCCGAACCAATATGTATAACAAGATAACAGGCTCTATTATATGACTCTTACGAAAAAAACTGCTGTAAAGTGCTCCGATGCCCTTGGGCCTGGCCAGCGCAATATAAAACTCCTCAAATAAATAAAATAAATAAATTAGCAGTAAGAACTGCTCTCATCTTCCAGGTATCCCACATTCAGCATACACCACCACATAGATATAGTTGTGTTTGTGCCTTTGCTTCCACTGTCTAGTTTTTGCGGGATTCTTCTGACCCCCTCCCAGGGACACCTATTTAATAAAAGGCAAGCCCTATATCTCCTCTGTATGGATAGTGCAGTGGCACATGCACAGTAAGCACCATGATTTACCCCATTTATATGGAGAAATCCCCCACCCAAATAAAGTATCTCCCTTCTACAATATTTTGCTGATTTTGCTGAGTTAGTTGTGGAATTCTCTATTACAGATGGGGCTGCAATATTCTTTATGCAATAGCAAACAGTGATCTGCACTAGTTTGTAAGAGTAGCACTCTTCATGTAAGCATTTTCCAATTACTAAATCAGCCACAGTAGGATCTAAAATAGCAAATGCTGCATAGGAACTGCAGGTACAGAGAATCTGGGAAAATATGATCAAGTATGGTATCTCAAATTTCCCATGCACAGACATCAACATGGTGGGCGCTTGAGTGGTCAGGGGCTATAAATCAAAGCATGTTAGGAGCACAGCCTCCTTTCAGAGTTTGTCATTGCAATGAATCTATATTTCTCAGCCCAGTGACCAGTCGCCTCACCTCCATATGGTGATGTATATACTCTCAATGACGCACTAAGTAGACTTACAAGAAACTGATCCAAATATTGTGCCAACTGTTTGGTCCTTACTTATTCTTAATTTCACAATTCTTGCCATTAGACTCCTCTTATGTAAATTAATTGAAACTGCAGTTTTTCAGCAACTCACAGAATACAGCAAAACCAAAACCTGTCAAGGTGATGCACAGCTAGACTAGCCTTCTTTTGGTAGGTCAACACCCTCACACATTACTGGCTAGCATGATCTCGAGACCCACCTGGATGAGAATGGAGGTGATGCTCTCATACTGCTTAACTTTTCAGAAGCTTTTGAAATGGGTTATGGCACCATCCTTTTCCTGGCCCTTTATGATATTGGTGCTCGAGACAACATCTGTGACTCTATTTTATCTTTCATCTCTGACGTTCAAGATCATCTATACTCTTCGTTTTCCATTCACATTTTGGCCTTTCACTTCTAGTGTCCTTCAGGCATACAAAATGTTTCCTATTGTATTCAGTGTCTCTGGACCCTTCCCTTACCTGATCGAATCCTTGCTTGTCACGTTCATTAAGTGTGCTCTCTGAGGCACAATACGCCTTTAGGAAAAGGCAAAGGCGCTATAGATCAATGCCTGAACTTAAAGATGATGACAGCCAGATATACCTTAGTAAAACAAGAGCAAATTTGTATGGCTTTTATGGACCTCTCAGCCACCTTTGACTGCATGGTCCATAGTAAGTTGTGGGATATTATGGAGCGCATGGGTGTTGAGGCACCGATTCTTACTTTTATTAGACAGCTTTATGGTGGAGCCACATCCAGCGTGCAGTACGGGAAACAACGGAAGTGCACAAAAAAATTTGGGGCAATAATAGGCTTGATAATATGCCCTTGAGAATTCCCATAGAAGCCCATGTTCTGGTGTCAACATGGTCTTCTATTGGAATTGTCTGTGGCATATTATGAAGCTCATTATCTCCGCTTTAGCGGCAGTTTTCTGCCGATAAAGCGGCGATAATTTTAACGCCGTGCTTGATAATATGCCCCTTTAATATTGAGAGGGGTTTAAGGCAGGGCTGTGTCCTCACCCCCTTTCTTTGCGCTTTCTACACGAATAACCTTGAAGCTATCTTAGTTGAGAGTGCAAAGGATGTTTCCTATGTGGAGGCGGCCCCCTTGACATTACTCCTCCATGCTGGTGATGTTGTGCTTATGGCGAGAACCTCAGTGGCCCTGAAGAGACTCAAAGAGGAGTACACACGTTATATGGATCGTTTGGATTTACATGTTAATGAGTCAAAAACCTTTGTCCTCACCACTGGGGCTGGCCCGGAAAAAACCCTCAATATTTTTCATAGGGACAAGTAGAATAGAAACGGTGGATAATTGACATTATTTGGATGTCATCTTTGACTGTAAATTAAAGTGGAAGGATATGGTTAACAATAGAGCCAACATTATGGAATGAAGCATTGCTGCTATTTTTAGATTTAAAAAAAACTAGAATCCAAACCAATTACGGAAGTGTTGAGGATTTATTTAGCAAAGGCAAAAGCCATAGCCACATAAGGATGCTGCACTCTGGGATATTGAGAATACAGAAAAGTTACAACGCAGGGAGGACACTTTCTGTAAAAGAGTATTAGCTGACCCCAGCAGCTGAGCTGACTTTCAAATCCTATCTGCCACGTTGACTTAGGCTTACCATTTAATTAGCAACATGGTCAAATTGGCTCCTTTATTAATGTGGTACCCAATATGGAAAAGGGATAGCGTAATACTCAACCAGTCACTGTTAAGAGACATTTAAAAAATGGACCATGCATCTAGAATTCCCTGGTTGGGATACTTGGGGGCATATCTACAAGGCGGCGATAGAAAATAATCGCCGCTTTTGCAGCCGTTTTCGGCCGAAAAGCGGCGATAATTTTATCGCCTAATTAGCAAAGTCACGCTAACACGTGAAACCTTGCATTAGCGCACAAATTCTTAACGCCCAGCTTTGCATCTCTAACAAGATGCAAAGTGGGCGTTCCTGACCTGACATGACAGGAGAAATGTCTCTAAGCGACATTTCTCCTATCATCAAGCCCCACGCTATGAAGCATAGCGGCAAGAAAAGTAGCTATAACCCCTGTTATCGCTACTTTCCTTATGCCTGCTTCAGGACTGACTTAGCCATGATATCCTATGGAAGGTGGATATCATGGCTAAGTTTGTGAGGCCCATTCATCAAGCTAACGCCACATTTCGTGAGTGAGTTTCCAGCGATAATCTCACGTTAGGCAGTTAGCGCTAGGATTTTTATCGCTTTTGAGATAAGCGCTGCTAATAGCACGCTATCTCAGCGATAAAAATCCACGTTAGCCGGCGATAATTATCGTAGCGCTAAGTGCGCTTAGCTATAATTATCACCGGTTGTTGCTGATATGCCCCATAGAGACTTCTTTGACATCACTGCGTTTACGCAAATTATATGACTCTCCATCTCTCTGCTGTACCTTTCCGAGGGCTAAAATCAAATAACTCTTTTTAAATAAAATGGGAAATGATAGATCGACTATAAATAGGGATAAAAGCACAATCTCTTTATACCAATCATTACCCACAGCAAATCATAAAACAATCTTTTACTTGGGTAAGGTTCATAATTTACAACACAGGTTTATTTTGACACGATTTCGATAAACCTCATCCCACTTATGATAGCTTTTCTGGCAAATATTCATTCATTGAATCAGTTGTCATCTTGTATCTGGGATAGTAGGTCTATACAATCTAATATGCACTTTTTATTTTTTTGTTCTCTATATAGTCAAGAAAGGCAAAAATATAGTATCCCACTTTTGCGCAAATATGGCCTCAGACACCGTGTGCCAGCATAATATTATATCCAGATGTTAGGTGACCCTTACGTCTGTTTTAGCCTTGCATCCTTCCTTTGGGCAGTTATAAAACGCTGCTTTTCTTTTTATCTATGGCAATTTAGTATAAGGAACTCTACTCACATTATTGTACCCATTAGATATGGAACTTGGTATATCATAAGCCCTTTGCTGCTGTTGGCTGGAACACATATGCAATTTGTGTATTTTATAGAGCCTGTTTGCATTTTTTAAATTTTATGGAATGTTTTTTTTAAATGTCAAATTTCTTTGTATCACTTTATTGCATCAACAAATTCATGAATTGTTTATACAACCTATGTCATTTAAGACAGACCTCTTGATATAAATTAATCTCAATGGTGGTTGTATATGAACTGTACTGTAATAAAGCTGTTAGATGATGATGAGAGTGTGTACTTTCTAATGTGTGCTTACCTTTTTTTTTTTTAAACTTTGTTTATTGGTTTCAAACACAGCCATACATTAACATGAGTGGACGACATGTTTAGGGTTGTCAATATAAAATACACAGATATTACTTTTTGGGTACACATTAAACATTTCCTACAGTTCTTGCTGGTCTATGTATCTCCATTTCCACCGTAGGTGGCACGCAGGGCTCCCCTCGGTATGTATTCCAGTGAGACCATTTCTTATCCCACTTCTTGGGACACCCCGCGCCTTAAAAACCTCAGTCTCTGCCAACATACATCTATCCATTTCATTGGCCCACACGGTGGTAAGTGGTGTGTTCACTCCCCCCCAGCCTCTAGCTAAATCCCGTTTCACCAGTGTGTACCCCAGGGTCGTGAATTGTTGTTCCACCTCCGTGAGGTCAGTCGCCTCCCACACATTCAACAGTCCCAGTTGTGGCGTCAATATTACTTCCTTCCCTAAAGCTGTACTCATGTGGTCTGAAGCTCCCTCCCAGAGGGCACGTATCTTTGGGCAGACCCACAGGGTGTGATAGAAAGTGGCCTGCTGCCCACATCCCCTCACACAGCGGTCGTCAGGTCTAGTCCCTATTCTAGCCAAGACTGTTCCTGATATGTATGATCGGTGAAGGATGCTAAGCTGGATCAGTCGAAATCTCTGTGTAATAGCCGCCTCTCGCGGGGAGTGCAGTCTGCCAGTCCTCGTAGTCTATGGGACCAATGTACACCTGCCACCGCTCCCTGAGCCTCGAAATGGTGTCCGGCAGGTTATTACTCAATTTTTTGTAGGTGAGAGATATTGCCTTGGAGGTGAGGGGCCCGTCTAGCAAACGGTCTTCCAGAGGTGATGACTCTGGTATATTTTTAAGGGATGGAAACGCCGCCTTTAGCGCATGTCTAATCTGTAAATACCTAAACACTTCTCCTTGCGCCAGACAGTATTGTTTCTGGAGCTCACCAAATCTCGCACTGCTGATATCCCGATAAGGTCCCATTTATCAAATCCGGACTGATAGCACAGCATTCCTAGTTTTTGGGTGGTCCATAATGGTGTAGCCTGTGAGAGCACGCCCTTCCATCCCAGCCGGGCAGAAACCACCCGACATATTTCCAAGGTGTTTTGGGTGGGTCCGAAGAATCGCCTCCTATTTTTCCTGTCTGTGGCGTACAGTGGCCCCATATTCCCAGAGCAATCCGTTTGGTATTGGTCCAGGACATAAGCCGGGTCCTCCGGGGGGTGATGCTTCCAGTGATTAATGGTCACCAGTTGTGCCGCCCAATAGTAGCGCTGTAGGTCAGGTAGTGCTATGCCCCCATCGTACCATCCTTTAGTCAATTTCTGCATTGCTATTCTGGGGGACCCTATGGGGACAGTTATGTAATATATAAAGGAAACGAGAAAGGGCTAGCATTTTAAAGAGCGCCGCCCTCTCCAACAGTGTTAAGGGGAGAGATCTCCAATGTTTAACATCCGCCCGTAGTCGGGCCAGAGGGGGGGGCCAGGTTGGAGCTGTAGAAGCAAACCAGATCTGAGGTGATAAAGATCCCTAGATAGCGAAACCCCTCTGTAACGACCGCTATAGTGCAGTCTGCCGGAAGGCGTGGGGCTGTGCCTCTCAGCATAAACAGTACAGACTTGTGCCAATTGATCGCATATCCCGAATATTTGCCAAAATTCGTGAATATATCTAGCACGACCCTAATCGAGTTATACGGGGATGCCAAGTATAACAATATATCGTCCGCATATAGGGATATTCGATCTTCTACGTCTTCTGCCCATCGCAACCCTCGCACCAACACATCTTTACGCACCCAGGCCGCGAGAGGATTCAGGACAAGAGAAAAAATCAATGGAGAGAGCGGGCACCCCTGCCTAGTGCCCTTTCGTAGCTCGAACGTTCTAGATGTAAAGCCATTAACCCTCACCTGTCTCAGCACCCAAGTATAGAGAAGCTTTACCCAGGCTATAAATTTAGGGCCCAATCCCACTTTCTCTAGGACCTCAAATAGATACGGCCATTCAATGGAGTCGAATGCCATTGACGCGTCTGGAGACAACACCGCTGCATCTTTTTCGATGTATTTCCTGCGGGCCATCACATTGTGTAAACGCCATATATTAAGGGCCATATTTCTACCTGGCATAAAGCCAGATTGGTCTGGGTGGACCAGCGACGCTATGACCGACACCAGTCTATTTGCCAGAACTTTAGCCAGCACTTTCGTCTCTGCATTAAGGAGTGATATTGGCCTATATGAGCCACATTTATCTGTTGGCTTACCCTGCTTGTGAATGTCTACAATTGTAGCTAGCCGTTGATCTATCGGTAAACTCCCCACTCCTAAACTTTCTTCATACATGGCTCTCAGGTGAGGCACGGTCAGAGAGGCAGTAGCATTCAAAAACTCGATTGGAATGCCATTGGGCCCCATAGCCTTTCCGGACTTAATTTGCCCCATGGCCTTATTTATTTCCTCGTTCGATAGGTCTGCCTCCAGGGTTTCCCGCTCCACCTCAGAGAGGCTTGGCACGGTACTATCCCGGAGGAGCTGCCGCGAGTCCTCCGCCGTGTATGGGGTAGAGGGGGCATACACCGTTTCGAAATAGTCAGCAAATTGCTCTGCTATTTCTCGCGGGTGGTGCACTATGTCACCCCCCATCGTCGTCAATTTATGTACCCAATCGAGACCCCTGCTCTCGTCTCTCTAACCATGCCAGTGTCCTGCCAGCCCTGTCACCGATCTCATATAGTCTATGCTGAGTGGCATGATATTTAGTCACCATTAGCTCCCTAGTTTTTATCCTGTACTCGTCTTGTTTCAACAAGAGTCTATGGCTAGCATCTGTCGAGGTGTCTTGCGAATGTTCCCGCTCTAGTTCGAAGAGGTCCGACTCTACCTGAACCAATAGTTCGCGCTTCTTTGCGATATAACTCATCTTTAGTGACAGAGCTTGCCCCTTAAGAACCGCCTTGTATGCCTCCCAGATTACTTGTGCAGAATGTACTGAGCCCAAGTTTTCAGCGAAGTAGTTCTCCGTTTGAGTACGGAGTTCGCTTCTTATCTCCGGTATATGTAGGAGCCATGGATTTAGGACAATGGTATTGCGTGGTTGTCGTTCCCACTGCGTATACTCCGTCCATACCGGGGAATGATCTGAGATACCCCTGGGGAGAACCTTGTAATTGGCGAAATTACCTATAGAGGATAGATGTGTAAGGAAATAATCAATACGCGATAGACTGCGGTGGACATTCGAGAGATACGTGAATAATTTAGCAGTTGGGTGAAGTGCCCGACCCACATCCATCAAACCCATTGCCTTCACAAAGTCAGCCATGAGGACGTTCGATTTCTCCCTGGACCTCGGTGGATGGCGATCAATAGTGTCATCTAAGGTCATGTTGTCCCCCCATTATAAGTGTGCCCTCCCGGAGTCTCGTCAGCCTATTCCCTAGTTCTTCCAACGCCGCTTTGCCTAGAGCTGGCAGCACATATATCGAGAGTATGTTGACGTCCCTCCCATCCCATTGGACCTCTGCCCCCATGAAATGACCCCCTGTATCCGCCCATGTCTTATGAACAATAAGGGGCGTATTTTTCTTCACCAGTATAGCCGTCCTCCTCGATCCCATGGTGTAGTCCGCGTGTACTAAAAGTTTATATCCCCACCTGGTGAGAGCCTTAGATTTCTGACCCACCAGATGCGTCTCTTGCAAAAGTATCACGTCGGGCGAGTGTCTCTTTAGATATTGTTGTACTATGCCCCGTTTAATTTTATCCCCAACCCCGTTAACGTTCCAGGACATTACGGAAAGGGTACGGTCTCTGTCCTGCCCCTTTACCGTGTACCTTGCTTAATACCAATAATCGGATCATTTCTATGTAGGAAAAAACTTGAATCTGAACACTCAGTATTCGCCGTCCACTGGTCAATACAACTGTTATACGTTTTACAGTTACATCTCGCTTACCAATAACACAATCAAGAAGATAACATTTCCCAATTCTCAACCCCCTGGTCCCCTCCCCCCTCCCCGCTCCCTGATCAACCACATGAAGCAGCTGCGAAACCCCCTTCAATCCCAAATCCCTCAACAGTCTCCCCCCTCCCTGCCCCCCTGCCCGTGGATTTAAAACTACCCACTCCCTAACAAGGCAGAGTGACTCTTCCCCCCCGGGAAATGCTAGGAATGCACGGGACGATCAGCTCCCATCCCCGCCCACTATCGTCACAGTTAACTAGAATTTTGTCCCCCATCCACTGTTTACATAGTCCAGTCACATTCAAATCACATCTGTCCCATCGGTCTCAAATCGTGCCCCGGGTCCCATTTATAAGTCTCACACCCGGTATGAATACCTTCCCCCAACCCGAACCCCCCTACTTGCGCTTCTTGTTGGGCGCTGGCTCTCCCTCCGCGATGCCATGGGTTCTCACTCCTGCACCTTCAGCGGACCATCTGTCTCTGCCGGGTCATTTCGAGTCTCGTCCGAACGGACACCCCTGCGTTGGTCGGTCCGTTTAGAGCGTTCACGTCTCTGGCCTCCCACCGTGCTCCATCCTTCCATCCAATCCCAGACTGCATCGGGGGAATCGAAAAACCTTGATTTGCCACCTGACTCCACCCTCAGTTTTGCAGGAAAAAGCATCGCGTATTTCACCTCCCGGTCCCGCAGTTCCTTCTTTACGGCCTGAAAGCTGCGACGTTGGGCTTGGACCTTGGCCGTGAAGTCGGGAAAGAAGGCCACCTCGTAGTTATCTATTTTCAATGGAGGACCGGATCTCGTCGTTTGCAGTATAATATCCCTGTCTCTGTAGTTGATCACTCGAGCTATAAGGGGCCTCGGAGGCGCTCCCGGTTTTGGCCTACCCCCAGGTACTCTGTGAGCTCTTTCAATAGAGAAGTAATTAGAGAGAAACTTAGGCCGCAGATGCTTAGTCACGAGGTCTTCCACATATAGGTCTGCTGCCGGCCCCTCCGTTTTTTCCAGAACTCCTAAAATGCGGATGTTGTTCCGGTGGGCCCGACCTTCGTAATCGTCCAGCTGCTTTCCATCCTGTCCTGTTTCTTCTGCATAGCAAGCATCTGCGTCTGGAGCTCCGACGTGTCTGATTATAGGGCACTAGTTACCACCTTAAGCTCTTTAACTTTCTCATCCATCTTCCGGATGTCCGCCCTGATGAGAGAGACTTCCACCGTGACCGAATCCACAGAAGCGCGTACTCCGCTGATAGCCGCCATGATATCGTGTAGAGTTGGCTCTGGTCCTTGTTTGGGGTCTATCCCCCCACCATCCGTGACTGACTGCTGCGAAGCATCTTTGTCTCCTGCTTTAGACCAGGTGAACTTGGCCAGCTGCTTTTGGGCGTTCGCCTTGGGCCTCTTCCCACCCGTCGCCATGGGTGCGCAACAATGGACTTCCTCCTATGTGAAAGGCCTGGCTCAGGTCTGAGGAGTGAAGAGTGGGTAATTGACCAGAGGGCCTGAGTTACCAGAGATCGTCGTTGGAGTCCAAATCTGGGTATTTCGGCTTCAAACCATGAACTGTCGTGACAGGGCTGTCCCCCATCTTGCCCCTGCGCCAGCACAGCTCGATAATCCACGCCCGCGGTCTGTAGGAAGCTCCTCCCCTAGTTATTTGTGGCACTCTGTCTCTGTATCCCCTGTGGAGCTGGGGCCTGCAGCGCCCTCCTGTGATGGTGCAGACCAAACTCAGGGCACCCCCCAAGTCTCCATCCAGTTTCCACCTCACTAACCTGTCCTGACTCAGTTGGGGGGCATCAGGAGTTTCTATGCTGCAGCATACGGCAAACTATGTCCCAGGCTGGTGATTCGCTCCGCAGGCAGCAGTGGTTATCTCCCAGGCCAATACTGTCTGTCCGCAATGAAATGTCAGGGCTAGCGAACCCTATCCGCGTGTGTCCCCGACTTCCCTCGTCGGTCACGGTTGGACAGAACTCTTAGTGTTGATTCCTGCCCCAGTACCCCTCCTATGGAGGTCCGGCGGACCAGGCCATGCCAAGGATAGTGCCCAGGGGCCTGTTTCCAACCGATTGAACTGGACAGGAGCCTTCTGTTACAGCCCTGTCGTAGCACATGGAACTGTGTCAACCCACCACTCTTAGGCAGGACGCAGGCCGGGAGACCACTATATTGCCACAACGACAGAGTGTCTCACGAGCCCCTCCTTCCTAGTGTCAGATGTCTCTCACCACTGGACTTAGGGGAAAGCGTCTCCAGCCTGGCCACAAGACTATATAGTTCACAGAGCGGTGTCTCCGCCTACTCACGGGCTCTCTTGGGACCTTCCACACATTCCTTTTCTGCTGCCCACCACAGCTGCAGAGAACTCCTCTCCCTCAGTGTTGGGTTGGCCTGCCGCCCCGCCTCCTCCGTCTCTTCCCGCAGGCTGCGAAGCCGGGGTCTCGGGCAGCACTCCCAGGCAATTTTCCCCGGCCTGAGGTTGCCACGCCCTTTCCAGTCTACCGGCTTCCACTAATATGCCGGTGCAGCAGTGCAGAGAAGCATGCTATGCTCGTTGGCCGCTAGCCACGCCCCCCCCAATGTGTGCTTACCTTAATGCTATGTTGGTAGTCGATATTGTGGTGTCAATACTCACAGGCTGATATACTTGATCTTGATATTGCAAATATACAGCCCAGAAATTCTGGTCTCTGGATTCCTAACATGTGAGTCCATCCTCCTCTTAGTTGCTGTATGAACTGAGGGCCTCATTTATGAAAGGTGACGCATCGCTGCGAGAAAACAGCGATGCGTCACTTTTCATTGCGCTCTCCATGCGACACCAATGATGCGTCATATTTACTGGATGACGCATCATGTTGCAAGGAGTTACAGCTACGTCAGTATTTCTTACGTATCTCCAGGCGCAAAAATGACGCATTGCTGGAATGTGTTACAAAAGTGACGAAACTCCAGCAATGGATCATTACACATGGGCAAACCCCATGTGAAATGTGCCTGCGTCAGTCTTACGCCTGCCACGAGGCAGGCATAAGATATTGCCGCATTTGCGTCCTAGTAGTGGCGCAGTGAAATCTTATAGATTTCACTGCATCACTTCTACGACCCTTGCTTGTGTCGGACTGCCCCCCTGCATACATTATGCCTGGCGCAGGTATACTGTGACGCAGGGGTTTACAAAGTGACACATCTATGTAGATGCGTCACTTTGTAAATATGGTGCAACAAGGCTCACTTTTTACACTGCTGATGCGTCACAAAAAGTGACACACCGGCGGCGCAAAAGTGACGCAAGGGCTCATAAATAAGCCCCTGAACCTCTGCTCAGGCTACCTGCAGCAAAAAGCCATGGAGTTACCTTGGATGCTTATTTTACCCCTGAACGCTTAGTAAGCTTGGTTATCAAATTTTCCTTACAACTTCCAGGACTGCCGTGTCAAATTGTCCATTATTTTGGGTTTATTTGTTATCACATGTCACCATAACTCTACTGCTGTCACGTCTGCACTATGGTAACAGACTTTACCTCAGTGAACCAGAATGTCTCATGCATAGACTCAAAAGAATCTGGAACATAGTGGTGAGGTTGCTGCTTCACTCTCAGTTTGAAGACCATCTCATCCCAGTTTTGTGTGCTCTGTCCTGGCTTCCACGAGCCAGAAGAGTCACCTTCATGGACCACTGAATCACACCTGGTGCTGTACCTAGTACTGGATGATCCTCCTACTTCCAAAGAAGACTTCAGGTTTTTTTTCCCCAGATGCAAACTTCACTCAAAGATCCTGACATTTCTGTGTCAAAACTGCAAAATTGGAACTTTCTTCATGCCGACATGAGGAAAATTCATGATCGCCTGGTCTTTGGTAGAGCCATCAAGATATAGATGTGGAAAAAAATAACTCTCACATTCTCAGGGAGTCACTTAGACAATGTACAACTACCAAATATATTTAATTCATGTAGGTAAGTAGACACTGTACTCAAAGCCTGCTCACTGCATCACTATTGTGACAGATCCTGCCACTCACAAACAGCATGTACATGTAGGCACTGCTCCCACACCTGCCCTCTTAAACTCTTTTGCTGCCAGTTACCACCACAATGTCCCCTGTTGTACGTAGCAGCCTTCAGACCATGCCAGGGAATTCTAGATGCATAGTCCATTTTTAAAATGTCTCAATCAATGGGATTTATAGAGTGCACTACTCACCCGTGAGGGTCTCAAGGCGCTGCATGGGAGTGATTTGGGCAGGTACGGTCATTCGAAAAGCCAGGTCTTGAGGCTCTTCCTGAATGCTTGCAGAGTGGGGCTTTGCCTGATACTGAGTGGGGAGTTCGTTCCATGTCTTGGCCGCGATGTAGGAGAAGGATCTGCCTCCCGTTCTGGCTCTGTAGATGCTGGGGATTTCGAATGCTAGGGATTTCGGCCAAGGCTAGGTCAGCTGAGCGGAGGTTTCTCTTGGGGGCGTAGAAGGAGATTCTTTTGTTGAAGCATTGGGGTCCGGTGTTGTGGAGGGCTTTGTAGTCATGTGTGAGCAGGTTGAAGGTCACTCTTTTTTCAACAGGGAGCCAATGGTGGTCTCGTAGGTGCTGGGTGATATAGTCTTGTTGAGGGATGCTGAGGATGAGATTTGTTTATTCCGGCATAGAGGGTGTTCCTATAGTCCAGCCTGCTAGTGATGAGTGCTGTAGGTGACGCATCTTCCTGGATTCGCAGGGGGGTATCCATTTGAAAGTCTTGCGGAGTATGCAGATACGGCATTGATCTGTCGGTTCATGATGAGGGAGGAGTCGAGTATGATGCTGAGGTTGCGGTCATGGTCCGTGGGAGTGGAAGGGTTGCCGAGGCGAGGGCCCACCAGGTGTCATGCCATGCGTAGGGGGTGGATCCAAGGATGAGGACTTCTGTTTTCTCTGAGTTGAGCTTCAGGCAGCTGCTGCTTATCCAGGTTGCAACGTCTTCATCCCTTCCTGGAAGCTGTGCCTGGTAATGTTGGGTTCCTTGGAGAGGGAGAGGATGAGCTGGGTGTCATCGGCGTAGGATACTATGCTGAGTCTGTGTTTTCTGATGATGGTTGTGAGGGGGCCATATAGATGTTGAAGAGCGTGGGGTTGAGGGAGGATCCACGGGGTTCTCCGCATCTGATCTCTGTGGGTTCTGAGAGGAAGGGCGGGAGTCTATTTCTTTGAGTTCGGCCGGCGAGGAAGGAGAGGATCCAGTCTAGGGCGGTTCCCTGTATGCCAGCATTGTGCTCTGGCGGCTAGTGTGTGGTGGGAGACGGTGTTGAAGGCTGCTGAGAGGTCTAGTAGAATGAGGGCCTTCAGTGTGGCCTTGGTCGATGAGTGTGCGGATGATGTCTGTGGCGGCTAGGAGGGCGATCTCAGTTCTGTGGTTGCTGTGGAAGCCAGCTTGAGATGTGTTGAGGATGTGTTGAGGATGTCCTTGGATTCTATGGCGTTTGTTAGCTGGATGTTGACGATCTTTTTGGTGACTTTGGCGGCAAAGGCAGAGAGGGAGATGGGCCTGTAGTTCTTGAGGTCCATCGGGTCTACGGAGGGCTTCTTGAGGAGGGGTTTGACTTCTGCACATTTGCCTGTTTCGAGGGTGCAGTTAATTATCTGTCGTAGTTCTGGTGCAATTGCGGAGGTGGCCCTGTGGAAGATGTGCGGCGGGCAGGGGTCAGTGGTGCTCCGGAGTGTATGCTCCTCATGGTCTTTGCGGTGTCTTCTGTAGTGACAGGGGTCCAGACGAGGATGCTCGGCTGAGTAGAGTTGCTGGTGGAAGGTGTTGGGTCGGTGCCTTGGTTCTGTTTGTTCTCTTTGTAAACTACATTACAGTCATTAACTATGTGTTACATTGCACAACACCCACAGCAAATGATGAAAGAACCTTCTCTGGTCTTCACGTACCACAACTAATGTACTTCATATACGTTACTCTATTCAGCAGCCTTACCTTCCCTACATCAAGCATGGTTTCATAGGCAAGGTAGCGCTTTGAGGCCACGGTTGTTGCAGGAGTCTTCCATTTATATGAAAAGCAAAATACACATAACACAGTTACATTTTATTTTGTATACAGCTGCAGCAGTAACAGTTTTCAGTTCAAGAGAGAGCGTAGGCCTTAGTAAAGAATATCAATAGTGCATCTAAACACAGCAGCATGTATTTCTGAATCTGCCAATAGCATTCCACTCAGACTGACAGTTCTTTTAATGGCAGTGGCATAATTTCAATATATTTTGTCATAAAGCTTCAATGACCAATCTTTTGCCAATTTTAACCTAATCTGTATGATTGGTGTAATTACATTTTACATGTCTCACTTTTTGTGAAGATACTAATTATATTGGACAGGAATGTGGGGGTGATTTATTTTAAGCACACACAGTGGCAGGCTTCAAGGAAGCATGAGTCAGATTTACAGGCTTTATGTAGATTTCAGAAGCCTTGATTTAACTGCTTAAGATCTGTCTAGCATTAGAGACGATGATAACATGTTTGATAACGCGTTGTTACCAATGGTTAGTGCTCAGATTTTTGTTCAAAGTCTGAGTCCCAAAATGTATTATTTATGTATAACAATATAGGATTTAAATAATTCAAAAAATGCTCCATTATTGCTAATATAATTGTAATGTTTACTCTTTGAGTTTTAGTGGTTGGCAAGAAACAGAATTACCAAACATTGCTAAAGTAAATTGTTTTAGTTTTGCACAGTGTTAAATTTATTTAGTTCTAATTGGTATTTATTTCATGTAAGAATGTATATGACCACTTTGCGTGCCCCTTTCTGTTCTTTGGAAAAAAACACAGGATCTACTCACAAAAGCCATTTCGGAGTATGTAAAGTAGTACGGGTTGGACCTAGCTCTGTTTGCAGGTTTATCGTCTGACTTTGCTTTTTGCCTCCTATTTTTCTGACCTGTTTTTGTGGGCTTTCGAACTTTGGGTACTTTACCACTGCTAGTCAGTGCTAAAGTGCATATGTTCTCTGTGTAAATTGAGATTCTGATTGTTTACCCATGATTGGCATATTTGATTTACGAGTAAGTCCCTAGTAAAATGCACTGTGTGTGCCCAGGGCAGTTAGTCAAATGCTAGAAGTGGGCCTGCAGCAGTGGTTGTGCCACCTACATAAGTAGTCCTGTAAACTTGTCTCAGGCCAGCCATTGCAGTGTCTGTAAGTGCAGTTTTGAACTGCCATGTCAGCCTGGCAAGTTCACCCACTTGCCTGACTCTAACTTTCCCTTTGTAACCATGTAGGGCACACCTACTTAAGCCTAAAGTACCCCCATGGGCACGGTGCAGTGTACATGTAAGGTAGGACATGTACTGGTGTATTCTACATGTCCTGATAGTGAAATGCTTTCAATTTAGTTTTTCACTATTGAAAGGCCTTTCTCTCCCACAGGTTATCAAAGGAGCTGCCTTGTAACATTTTACAAGTTTCACTTTCAATAGGGAAGAGATAACGATTTACAGTTTGGGCTCCCTGAACTCAGAATTTAAAAGCACATATTTTAGTAAAGGCAGTTTTTAAATTGTGTGTTTTAAAAAGTGAATATAAGCACAAAACAACAAGAGGTGATTGCGTGATTTTAACATATTTACTTTTTTGTGAAGATCATTTGTACTCAATAAACAAAGCAAGGGGGCAGCAGGACAGCAGAGTGGCAGTCCTTATTGCAGCAAAGCAGCACAGCAGTCATTCTTCTTAGTCTTCAACAGGTCTAAATGTGTACTGAAGTGTTAGGACTGAGAGTCTATTTATTTATACATGTGCCTTCTTTAAAGTTGAAGTAGAAGAAGTTTCTGGACATTTCCACATCCCTGAGGTGTTAGGCAACCTCTTCCTCCATGCCCTGGCTTCATCTTGTCTGAGGTCATAAAAGGTTAGTGCAGGTCCAGAATCTTTAATCCAGGACCACCAGAGTGACTCCAAGGGCTATTTGGCTGGCCTCCTGACTAGAGCCTCAGGGACAGAAGGTTCCAACAACCTTGAACTCAGCACCTCGACTCTGTCTGCTATGAGGCCTTCCCCCCCAACTGGTGCCACTCCAGTCATAGACCCTGGAAAGTGGTCCTGAATATGCTCTGCCAGCCCATCTGTGGTCCCAGCAGAGCTGACACAGCATGACCCATTTCCTTGCCAGACTTTGCATTACACTGTGCGATGCATCCTCTCAGATCCTCAAAACTGCTGTTGTGTGATGCGTCCTCTTGCAGGACTTTGCATCACAACCACAGCTCCCTGGACCGGAACTTCACCATGCAGCTCCACACAGGACATCACATCACCACTACAGTTCCTCAAACCCTCCGGTGCACAAGACTCATCTCCACCCATGGACCTTCCATCATCACCTCAGCTCCCTCGGAAACACACTGCATGACGCGTCTCAATGCAAGGACCACAAATTGACTCTGCTGCGTAACGCATCTTTGACGTGAAACTCTGCACTGCTTAGTAACAAGGGTTTAAGGTACTTTGTCCAACAGGCCAAGCCGGGTCCCTATAGCTGGTCCATGCCCCATTGTGGTCACCCTGAACTTGTGACTTTGTACCAAGCTAGCACAACTAGATAACCAGAGTTGGTGTTTTTTGCTTTTTGCCTTGTGACTTCACCCTGACAAGGCTTGTGATTGCAGCTTGATTAGGGTTTCAGACCCCTCAATGAGAAACCCAATTTCTTGCATTCACCATTATACAATGTGTATTGAAACTATATATGAAACGGTATCCAGTAATTAGCAGAAATATATAAGATTTATTTTCATCTGGGCAGCAGTGTCATGTAGCCATGTGGATTATGAATTTTGAAAATTGGGCCTCTAGTTGGCAAAGGTTTGACCCCTGTCTAAGTAGGGATCACAATCCTATTCAGAGTCAGCTAGATACACAGGGGCAGATTGACAAGCCCCTTGCGCCACATTTACGCCGCCGTTGCATCACTTCTGTGATGCAGCGGCGATATAAACCATGCGCCACGTTGCGCCTTATTTACAACATGATGCATCTAGGGAGATGCGTCATGTTGTGAAGCCCTGCGCCACATGAAACCTGCATCAGGTTTCATGTGGGCGTTCCTGCACAGGGTAGGCATTCCGTCGCAGGAACACCTCATAAAAGTGATGCAGTGAAATCTACAAGATTTCACTGAGTCACTTTCCCGAGGCAGCTGCGACAAATCTTATGCCACCTTGAGGCAGGCGTAAGGAGTGGCTCACCACTTTAGGTATGGGCGGCCCCTGTGCATTGCTGGAGCTGTGTCACGCTTGCGACACGACTCCAGCAATGCGCCGCCATTACGCCACAGGATGCAACACACATCACCCTATCCTTGCGCCATGGTGCGCCGCATTGTAAATGCAACGCATTCCCGGTGGCGCAAGGAGATAATTGCGTGTCGCATCTTTTCTGGCGCATCCCTGATGATCTGCAGAGATGTGCCAGAACTTGTAAATCTGCCCCACAATGTATATTAACCTGTGCTCACTCTACGGTAGCTCTGCACAGAGGAGACAAGCTAAATGTAAGAGGTAATGTGTAAAATATTTGTGCAACACACACACAAAGTAAGTAACACAATGAATACACCACAAAAAGACTCCACACAGGACTGGGGTAAATTTAAACTTGAGGCCGACCACGATGGAGGGCTGGCCAGCTATGAGACTCACACAGGCTGGCTGAAAAAGTACATTGACTGGAGAAAAGCATTGACTCTGAGGGCACGATGTGGCAGTCTTTTCTACGCAGTTGGGTCACTGCATCGTTGAAGAGCTCCATTGAGATGCAGGTCATGCATTTCTGTCGAGCCGTGCAGAGCATCATTGGCAGGCTCCTTGAAGTGCACAGGTCCCCTTTCATCTAAGCCCTGTCTGCCAGGCTATCTTTGAGAGGTAATCAGTCCTTTGTGTGGGGACAGGACACAGCCTATTGAGATGTAAGTGTCAGCTCCCCCTCTCCCTACCTGTCCAGGAAGGCTATCAGAATACAGGTGAATGCAGATGAGTTCTCTTTCACACTCACCCTTCCTGTGTTTGTCTATAGGGAATGTACAAAGGGTAACTGTCAGCCAGCCCAGACGTGTATTGGAGACAGGCTGCAGGCACACAGAGCTGAATGCAGAGAAATGTTCACTTTCAAAAAGTGGCATTTCGAAAATAGTAATGTCAAAGCCAACATTACCACTAAAGAGGATTTATCATTACCATTTCAAAGATATGAAACATGATTTAGCTACTAATTTCTAATCAGAAATTACAGCCTATATGTTTTTTAAATAAATCTCAATGCATGATTATGAGAGGAGTAGGCCTCACAGTAGTGAAAAATGAATTTGACTGGACTTTTAATTACACAGCACCCTGCCCTTAGGGCTAGCTCAGGTCAACCTTGGAGGTTGCCTATGTGTAATAAAAGTGATGTTTAAGGTCAAGTCGAGGTGGCAGTAACCTGCACTTACAGGCACTGCAGTAGCAGGCATGAGACAGGTTTGAAAGTCTACTTATGCCGGTGGCACAATTAATGCTGCAGGCCCCCCAGAAGCATTTGAAGTACAGGCCCTGGGTATATGGTATGCCATTTTAAAAGGAACTTACTAGTAAATCAAATATGCCAATCAGGTATACACTAATCTTACCATGATTACAGGAGAATCACATGCACTTTAGCACTGGTAAGCAGTGGCAAAGCGCTCAGAAACCTAAGGCCAGCAAAAAATACAGCACAAAGTGGAGGTAAGCCGGCAAAACGTAGGGGGAAGACTACCCTAAGGATCACAGGTCTAACAATGAAGATAAGGTTGAGGGGTATAATCCAGCCTGGTTACACCATCTCTCTGGTCGAGAGTCTTTTCCTGTATGTGAACAGTGAAAATGAGCCAACTGTAATTCAGTGCATCAGATATCAAAAGTAACAGTTCTCAATCACTTAAGTTTATCTTCAGTTCTTCCTCGCTATTCAGATCTAAGGGAAATATGGTTTCTAGGTTAATACTAGGTCTAAATTCTCTTGTTATCAGTACTTCTTACCAGCATTAGGACTCTGTTGACGCATCTCGAGCTCCACCTGATCTGCTCAATCGCATAGAATTTTATCAAAAAGCTATCACTGGAGTGGAATTTTGACAAATGACGTACTATAGGGTAATGTTTGTTTGTGGTATCATTGGCCCTCATGTGCTTTAGAACGCATTTCTTTACTGGGTGTATTGTCCTCCCAACATATCTTTATCCACAGGAGCATGGGGTTGGGTGCAGGGCCTGGCGGCACAGATGACTGCCATGTAACAATAAAACCTGTGTCATTTTAAATGAGGCAGACCTACTGGCTTTAAAAAAGGTCAGAAGGTCAAAATATAAAAATGGTGCCTATTGGTTTTATTAAGAGTTTAGTACATTAACATATGTAAAGCTGGCTTACTGGCTTTGTCAATCAATCAACACGATAATTTATCAATATGTATTACCAATGTACTCCCATATATAGACTTGATGGTGATTAATAATATTCACATTCACATAATAAATCATTTTTCTTCAATTCAACCATAAACATGTGTTAGGTATTTTTTAACATTCTTCAAGCCACACAATTTGGCCTCCTCAAAGAGGGCTCCTGACTACGATTGAAGAGCATGCAGCTCCAGCCATGAATGCTTTAAAAAATATGGCAAGCCCCCACTAGGGTCTTGAATCCAATGAAACAGGAGACTGACTGCAACTTTTTTCAAATGATCCTAGGGAGGCTGCTGCACTCCATGCAGCCACCCACAACATTTTAAAAAGGTTTAGTGGTCCTCCATGCCCCAGGCACCAGCAACATCATAAAATATTTTTAAAATAAGCCCTTGCAGGGCATTAAAGGGCATGCTTCATCTGGAGTAGTGAATTGGAAATGAACGGTTACTGTACTCAGTTCGCATTCACTGCTTTACATGTTTAATTATTTTTAATCGTGGAGGGGAATGTAAGCCCCCGCAAGACTTTTAAAGGCACTGGGGCCACATGCCTCAGAGCCAATCACTTTTTCAATGGGGAGGGGAGCGTGCAGCCTCTTCATTTTGGTTGATCTTGGTCGATCTTGGGCAGGTTTGAACTGCCAGAATGTACAGGATTGTGCCACTCAGATTGAGATGTAATAAATGTAATACTACGCTAATAACCAAATTTGGCTTGTTTGAAAATCAAATGCTTCTCTTTGGTCTTTGTAATACACTGGAAGCCTATTTTCAATAGCAATGTTTTAAGAGAATATCTCAATATTTTTAGCAAATTACACGCCAATTCTAACATTTGTTGTGTTTAATCTTTTGAGACATCGGAATGGGTGGAATAAAAAAAAAGACTACAACTGACGTTCCTTTTTCTTTGCTAACACCAAAGGTGGCAAATGCTGGAGCTAAAGAAAAACATAAAAACAGTGATAAATATGTGAAAAAAAACTATTTCCCTGTTGCTTGTAAGATTGGGGGTGTGTCTATTTTGAAATTTACTTCGATTTAAAAGCTAAAAAAAATATGATCCTCTGAAAAGATTCTAGGAAAAGGACAGCTTTGTTTTAGGATTCACAATTAAACTTTGGAATAGGTCATACATGTGGGAAAAATGGGGTAGCTTTCGGTAGACATTCAAGATGAGCAGTGCCTAAGATCGGGTTAAGTTTTTAACTGGCTTAGTACAACACTAGGAAAAAAACATGGAAAAGGAGGCTCTCATCTCTCCCGGTTTGATTAAGGAAAGCATTTTCTATTTTCAATGATTATCCTTTCATCTTGGTGTAGGAAATTCGCAGTATCGATTGTACAGAAACATTTTGGGGCATATTTGCAAGCCCCTATCGCCACAGGAACATCACTTTTTATGACGTTCCTGTGGAGATGTGTCCTTTGCCTCATCTACAAGACAGCGTTAAGCCACTTAATGTGGCTTAAAGCTGTCTTGTATACAAGGCACCTTTTCACGCTGAACTTAGCGTGAAAGAAGAGGGCAATGGGTGTTGCAGTGGGCATTTGACCGCAACACCCCTTGATTTTAATGCTGCTCCCTATTTAGAAGGGCAGCGTAAATAGGAGGCAGTTAAGACGGAAATCTGGTCTTAAACATGCAAAATCAACAGAAATGCTTTATTTCTCCTCGTTTTTGCTAATTCCATGTGTGCTGCATTGTGCAGCACACATAGAAACAGCAAGAGGCCATTGATGCACATAAACAATCTTAAAAAAAATAAATTTTCTCATGTCTATGTGTGATGAATTTAGCAGCACACATAGAAGTGACAAAACACCATTTAAATATTGTTTAGGTGGAGGAAGGGACAGCTTTCTGTGCATAAACAATCTTCCCCTCAATGCAGACACCATTGCACTATGGTGCAAAGGGTGCCTACGCTGGTGCTAGGCTGCTAAATTTAGCGCCAGCGCAGGGGGAAACGCAGGGCTGAACCATATTATTGTATATATGGTGCAGGCCTGTGTTTCGGAAGTGGCGGAGCACGGTGTTAAGCCAAGGAGGCTAACGCCACACTCCGGCACTATGTTGTAAATATGCCCCTTTGTTCCAACTTAAGTAGTGACATGTATGAGAGATGATATCAGACTGTTTTGATAGAAAGGTAAAGCGTTGAGAGCAGGACAAAAGTAACCAGCTTTTGTAACAGCTGCACTGCTTCACTCTGCTCCTCCTTTGTCATCACTCTTTCTCTTGGGAGGATGCCAGTTTTGTCAGCCTGCCTCATTTGAAAAATACCCTTTGTTGAGACTGGCTCCATGCACATAATAAAAGTTTACATAATTAATAATAGAACAGCTTAATGTACGTCAGTGACAACTGTGCAAAGCATTGTTGCAAGAGAATATATATACAGTCTGTAGAAACAGTAAGTGTTTTTTATAAAAGCCTTTCAAGAACTTGTATTCCAGAAGTACATCAGGAAAATTGCATTAGCTCTGGTTACTAAATCTCCAGTGTTTGCAGTAAGGGACACAACCCTTTAGGGACCACCATATTTGTTATGTTTTGTTTGTGCTTGGAGTGTGAAATAAATCATTCTGTACCCAGATGGCATCATATACTTCCAAAGGAGCATTCTAGATTTAGTAAATGTGCTCCCTTTGGCACCGGTAACTCCCCTGAAAGTACTGATCTGACCTGATGTGAAAGGCTGGCGAAGCTGGAGCCAATTTCTATGGTGACTTCTATGCTATGACTACAGGGTCTGGCCTATGGGGAGGTTATGCACCTGCACCAGCAGGTGACTCAGATAGATTTGAACCATGTCCCATGTATGTTGGGAACATGGTCAGGCTTTTGGTCCTTCAACCTTCGATCAGGCCCTGCAATCATCGATTTATCCCTAAAGGCAGACACTATTCCATCTGACCCTGGAGCGCAGCCTTGTTCGGCCAGCTTTACTGATATCGTCAGTGTCACTTCTGATGTTAGCCGTGACATTATGGGGTATATTTACTAGGGCACCGCGCCTTTTTATGATGCTCTGGTGGCGCTGTGCCCTGCTACATATTTACAAGACGGCGCTAAGACACTTTGTGTGGCTTAACGCCACCTTGTAAATATGGTCCTCTTCAATGCAGTTTTCTGCGGCAAAAGGGTGTGCAAGGGTGTTGCTGTGGGCATTCCCACGCAACACCCACTGCTTTTTTGACACTGCTCTAGATTTGCAAGGATCTGTAAATCTGAGGCAGCACCAAAAACGTACTCCTCCCCAGGTGAGGGTTAAGAGTGTCTCAACGAGGAGAAATGCTTTCATTTCTGCTTGTTTTTTGCTCTTTCTATGTGTGCTGCATTCATAGAAGGAGAAAAACACCAATGATGATTGTTTTTCTGCAGGAAGGTGCCCCTTCCTGCAAAATAACAATCATTCCTGCAATGCAGGCACCCTTGCTTGTGCTGGCGTTAGGCTATTTTTATGCACAGGTGCAGGGGTGAGCACAGGAATGCGCTGTATTGTTGTAAATATGGCGCATTCCCGCACTTACAAAATGACGCAGCTCAGTGCAGTAAAATTGCTTGCAGCACCGAGCTGTGCCATTTTCTTGTAAATGTGTCCCCATGTGTGGTCATGTGTGGTCATTAACAGCACATGGAGGATGTAATAGGGTTGCATTGCTCTCCATAATGGCTGGCTTTCCGTGATTTTGGGGTTTTGTATCATAATCATGTCCAGGGGTTTTGAAGGGAATTTCAATGCATCAGTGGAGTGACTTTGTCCTCTTAGAATCTACTGCACACAAACTTCAGGGTTTTCAGTAACTTTATTGTCTCTCCGGTTCAGTAAAAAAAAAAAAAATCACTCATAAAAAGGCAACTTTTCTAAGAAGAGACCATTTTTGTGTATTGTAAATATATATATTTGTTTTAGATATGCGCACTACAAAAAGGCGGGATTCAAAAGGTTAAATGTATATACCTCTGGAAAGTTATTTCACCAGTTATCAGCAGATTCATTTCTTTTTCTGTGATTCTAATCAAATATTTCATTTTGGGAAAGGGGAGAGATGCTTAGAACGCTGGACGCTGTCAAAACCATTTAATTCTCAGTGGGCAGTTATGGTTAAATCATGGGTATATTGCCCACAATAGCTTGCAAATTTCTGTGTTTTTTAGTATTTTCTCCAGTTAACCAATTGTTATTTTTAGGTATACATAGTCGCATTTAACAAAGTTAAACATAGGAGTAGATCTGCCCAAAAAAAACCACTCAAACAACAATGCACATATTAAAGTGGTGTAGTGTATGTGTCATCATGTTGATTTGTTTGTAATCTCTTCTGGTGTTTCCAAACAGAAGGTTAGATTTTTCTTCTTTTTCTTAAAAACAGATGCCCTTTTCCATTAAACTACTGATGCCCTATGGAGAAGGCAAGCCCCCATAGCAATTAAATCATTTTTCCTCTTATTTTTTTATTGTCTACTTTTTAACATAGATATGGAGGAAGTGACCTCCTCCTGTTCAAGTTTGCTGGCATCCTCCGAGCCTTGCCCAAGTATTCGCATATTTACAAGCCCCTATTGCCACGTTGTGATGGCGATAGGGCTTCGCCTTATTTACAAGGCAGCGTTAAGCTACTTAATGTGGCTTAATGCTGCCTTGAAAATAAGGCACCCTTTCACACTGTAATTACCCTCAGGTCCCTTATGTCCTCGTCCCATTCATTACAAAGTGGAGTTGACCATCTCCCGACAGAAAAAACCAAAAGGAATGCTGGGTCCCTAATACTTCCCCTCCCACTGGGAGTACATAAGCAGTACTTACCCAGCATCCCGCCTGTTCTTTTTTTCTGTCTGTCGACAGAATGGTTGGCGTGCTGGTGCTGCTCCTGCTGGGCTGGAGTGGCGGTGCTTCTCTTCTCCCCAAGTCCGGCTGCCTGGCTGTGCGGGCGTGGGATTTTCCGTGGGCTTTCTCCTGGCCTGCTGGGCTTGCTGGCAGTCTGTCACTGTTGGAGCCGGTATCCTGCTTGACCTCTCAGCCCTTTGCAGCTGGGGCTTAGTCACCCGGGTTTCTTCCGGGTCGCGTGCTCCTCTTCCCGAGCCTGGCTGGGTGGATGTGCTGAGCTTGCTGTGTTCCTGCCGGTTTCCTGGTGTCCTGGCTGTTGGAGTGGGGGGCCTTGTTCCTGGGGGTGCCCCCCCCTCCGGGTGAGTCCCGCTTGCCGGATTTTTGTATTATCTTGCATTGTGGTGTGGGGTACCGAGTGCTGGAGTAGCACATTCATTTCCTGCCTTTTTCTCCCACAGGGTGGCTGCCTATTCCTCTGTTCCCGGTGGGGGCCTTGTTGTGCTGTTGGCCCCCGCTCTGGCTGTTTTTCGCCGGCGCGCCAGGTGCGCGTTCTGCCGGCGGGGCTGCTCTTCTCCTTGCGGGTGGCCTGCTGCGGTCTCCATGCCCCGCGCTGCTCCTGGCGTCTGCTGCCCTGGTCGGGTGCGCCTTGGTTGTGGGCGGTGCTTCTGGTGTGCGTGAGTTCTGCAAACAGAGCTCCTCTCGGGGAGCGTCCTGTCGGGGGTGCTCTCCTCCTCCAGGATGGTCTGCTGCGGGATCCGGTCTCTCGCACTGCCCCCGGCGTGCAATGGAGCAGGCTTAACAGTCCCGGGGTGAGGAGATGCGATAGCAGCTAGACCTGCCGATGTGCCTCTTTCGTCTCGGCGTGATTCGGGGGAATTATTTTCCCAGAGACTCTAAACAATGAATATGCTTTTGGTTTACTTATGCAGTCCGGGCTCTGGCCTCTGCCCCCCGCCTGCGGTGAGTGGACGGGGGTATTCGCGTTTTTTTCCCTGGTTGCTGGCGGCCCTGAGTCGGGTGGCTTGCATGGTGTGTCCCGCTGCTGCCTCTTCTTTGGGGTGGCGCCATCTTCACCCTCATGCTCTGGCTGCTGCTAGTCTCCTGGTATGAGCCCTGCTTCGCACTGGCCTTGTGCTGCTTTTGCTTCGCGCTGGCCTCTGGGGCACTCTGCTCGGGAGTGCTAGCCGCTCGGGCGCTGTGGTTCCGGGTTCGGTCCTCTTGGTTGGCGCTGGTTCCTGTGCTCCTCTCCCTTGGTCTGCGTGGTGGGTGTGTCTGTTTCTGTTGCTGGACTTCTCCCTTTGGGTTGCTGGCTTCGGGTGGTGCCCCTGCTCCTGGCCCCGCGTGCTTCTGCGTTTTCTTTCGGGCAATGTAGGGGGGTTCTTCTCTACGTTGAGTTTGTTTGCTGATTCTCTGTGCTGTTGGCATTCGCTCTTTCTGTTTGGTGACCTGCCTCGGGTTGGCGTGGGTTCCTGTCGCCACTGTGGTGGCTGGTTCCTTTTTTTTTTCTGGCTCTGTCTGTGCTTGCTCCTGGGGTCTCCCTGCCTGCTTGCTTGTGCCTTTCCCTCTGCTGCTCTTGTGTCAGGGTTGCCTCTCGCTTCCTCAGCGGCAGCCTGTTGGGGTGCGCTTCTGGTCCCCCCTTCTTCGGGGCTCCTCCGCGGCTCCCTGCCCCAGCTGGTAGTTGGTCGGTATTCCTGCTTCTTGGGCGGCTGCGGGGGTCCTGTTGGCTCCCCTGGGTTCCTGTTGGTCCTGCCGGGGGTTTCCCCTCTTTTCTTTGCTTCCCCTCTGCTTCCCTGCTTCTCGGGGTGTCGCGGGTGCGGATTTTGTGGCCTGGCCTTGGGTGTGCTGGGTCTGTCTGTCCATCCGCCCCTTTTCGGGTGGCCTTGCCTCCGTTGCGGGCTGGCTGTTGTGTTGTGGCCTCTGCTCCGCTTGTGTGTTCTGGGTGTTTGCGTCCGCTTCCTGGCTTCTGCGTGGTTGGTCGGGGTTTGGTGCGCGGGGGCTCCTGGTTCCTGGTTTTGTTCCTCCCGTCCCTTGGGCTGCACCTGGTTCTTCTTGCGGCTTCCTGGTGTCGTGCCTGGTGCTCTCTGGGGCTCTCTGCCCCCTCTGCCTGAGCCTGGATGGCTTGTGCTGCCTTGGGTACAGCTGTTCTGTTCTCCTTTGCTCCGGCCTGGGGCTTCGGGTGTTTGTCCCGGGGCCTTCTGTGTGCTTGGGTTGCTTCTGGGGTTTGGCTGCTTCTGTTTTTGTTTGCGCCTGCCCTGGCTCTCCCTGTGCTTGCCTTTGGCTTGCTTCGGGTGTTTCCTGACTGCCCCTCCTGGGTCTGCCGCCATTCCTGCCTGGTTTGTTCCTGGTTGTGGCCTCCTAGGGGTGCCTGGTGGCTTCTCTGGCTGGTGTGGTTGGGCACTTGCTCTTCCTTTCCTGGGCGTCCCCCCGGATGTGTTTCTGGTGGCGGTTCGCCTTTTGGTCACTGTGGTTTGTGCTGCTGCTGTTTTGGCCTGGCTGTCTTTCGCTGCTGCCGTGTCCTTGGCTTGGCGCCTGTTTCCCCTCTTCTGTTCTGCCCGTCTGCTCTCCGTGGTTGTGCGTGGTCGGGCCTGGTTGGTGCCTGCGTGGCTGTCTGGGTCTGCCGGGTGCTGTTGGCTTCTTGGTCCGTCTGCACTCTGGTGCGTTGGCTCCCTGGGGGGTTTTGGTCTCGTCTGGTTCCCGTGGTGGGTGCCTGGCTGGGTGTCTGCTGGGGCTTTTCCGCTCCTGCGGGGTCTTGTGTGGCTGTTGGTCGCCTTTTGGGTTCTGCTTCCTTGCCTGGGCTCTCTTTTTGTGTCCTGGCGGGGCACTGTGCGGTTGTGGCCGCATCCTGGTGGGTCCTTCGGGGCCTTCTCCTGCCGGCGGTTCTCTTCCCGGGCTTGTTTCGCCTGTGTTGGGGCCTGTGTGGAGTCCTGTGGCTCTGGGTCTGCCGGCTTCCTGCTGGTTCGGGGTGGCCTCGGGCTGTGCCTCCTTGGCTTTCTGGCTGTGCTGTCGCTTTTCGGCCTGCTCCGGGGTGTGTTTTGCTGGGAGTTCCTGGTTGTTTCCTGGTTCTGGTGTCCTGGCTCGCTTCTGCCTCCCTTGCTTCCCCGGGCTTTGTTCCCGGTGTGTGTCTGTTTGGGTTCCCCACCCCACTCTGGTTGGGGTGCGGTTCTGTGGTGCTCTTGCCTCTGTGGGGTCCTCCCTCCTGGCTGTGGGTTGTCTGGGGTTTTCCTGCTGCTTGGCAATTTGCCTTCTCTGCTTCCTCCACGGCCTTCTGTGTGGTCCGGCGGTGGTGTGCTGGGGGTTCCCTGTTCATACCTGCCCTTTGCTTTGGCCTGGGCTCCTTCCGGAGTTTGGTTGGGCCTGCGGGTCCTCCTGCGTCGTCGGGTTGCTTGGCTCTGGTCCTGGCATTCTGGTTCCTTTGGCGTTTGTTGCCCTGGTTTGTGCTGTTTTCTTGGCTCCTCCCCTCCGACGTTGCTGGGGTTGGGCCTGGTGGCCTTTTGGTCTGGGTGCTGTGCGCCCTGGGGCAGTTTCTTTTTTCGGCTGCTCCTGCCCTTGCTGCTTGCTTGGCCTGGGTTGGGGTGTCTGTGCGCCTATTTTGTCTGCCCTCTGTGGTTCGGTGGGTTCCTGCCTGGTTGTTTCCTGCTTTGGGGGCTGCTGGGTGTTCCCGGTTGCTCTGGGATCCCGTCCTGCCTTGTTTTCCCTCCCTTTTTGGGTTGGGGGTTTTCTGGGGGTTGTGGCCGCTGGCTCTGTCCCTGCCCTTGTTGGGTTTGTTCGTTGGTGGTTTCCGGTCTTGGTGGCCTCTCCTTTGTTGGTCGGCTTTCGGCTGGTTCTTTCTGGGGGCGTCTCTGGCCTGTGGTCTTTGGGTTGGTCTCCTCTGCCCTTGCTGTTCTGGGTTTGGTGGCCTTCCTGGTTTGGTTTGCGGCCTCCTTCCCTGTGGTTTTTTTTTTGGCCTCCTGGGGTTTCGGGTCTCTGTCTCCTTCCCTGTCCTTGTCAGTTTGGTTGGGGTCTCACTCCTGTTCGGCCCCAGGGCTCTTGCTGCGGCTCCTCTCTCTGGGCTTGGTGCTTGGTGGTTGTAGTTTGGTGGCCCTGGGGTGCTGTTTTTTGTTCCTGGTTCCTGGGCCGCCTTGGTGGGGTTTGGTTGGCTTTCTCCTCTGGGCTCTCTGGGGCCGGGTCGTTCGGTTTGGTGGGGTGGGCCGGTTTCTGGCCTGTGCTTTCCTCCTTCCTTGTTGGTCTGGGTGCTTGTGCCTGCGCTCTGTTGGCCGGTCTTGGCTGTTCTGTGTGGCTGCCGGGTCCTATGGGCCCTCCTTGTGGTTCTGGGATGGGCGGCCTTGTCCGGTGGGTTCCTTGTCCGTGTCCTTTGGGTCTTGTCCTGGTTGCCCTGTCTCCGGTTTCTCTGGTTGGCGGCCTCCTTTGTTGGGGCCATGGCCTTCTGTTTTTCTTGGTTGTCTACGGTCCTTTTTTGGCCCCTGCTGTCCTGTTCCGATTTGCGGGCCGGTTGCTTCCTGCGGTCCCCCTTTCCCTCCTTCTCGGGGCTCCCCTGGGTTGCTGCTTTTGTTGTGGTTTCCTGGGTGTGCTTGTGGGTTCGGAAGGCCGGTATTCTGCTTTGGTATTCTCCACTTTGTAATGAATGGGACAAGTACATAAGGGACCTGGGGGTAATGCTCTATTACTTACCGGTAATCTTCAGTACTCCGGGTCCCGTTATCCTCGTCCCATTGATACTTCCCTCCCTCCCGCCCGGGCGGCCGGCCCTCCTGTCTGGGCTTGTTTGTACAGGTGGGATGCTGGGTAAGTACTGCTTATGTACTCCCGGTGGGAGGGGCAGTATTAGGGTCCCAGCATTCCTTTTGTTTTTTTCTGTCGGGAGATGGTCATCCCCACTTGTAATGAATGGGACAAGGACAACGGGACCCAGAGTAATGAAGATTACCGGTGAGTAATAGAGCATTAGTGTGAGAGGGGTGAGGGAAATGGGTGTTGTGGTGAAACACCCATTGATTTTGGGGCTGCCCCCTATTTACAAGGGTAAATAGGAGGCAGCGACAAAATTAAGACCAGGGAAAACCTAGTCTTAAACAGACAAAATGAGGAGAAATGCTTTATTTCTCCTCGTTTTTGCTGTTTCCATGTGTGCTGCATTGTCCAGCACACATAGAAACAGCAAATTACCATTGATTGTTTATGTGTAGGAAGGTCTCCCTTCCTGCACATAAACAATTTTAAAAAAATGACATTTTGAAACTTCTATGTGTGCTGCAATAAGCAGCACCCATAAAAGTTACAAAAAACCTTTTAAAGATTGTTTATGTGCAGGAAGACCTCCTCAACGCATACACCCTTGCACTATGGTGCAAGGGTGCCTGCATTGGCTCTTGGCTGCTAAGTTTCATGCCAGCGTAGAAGGAAATGCAGGGCTGCACCATATTTTTGTAAATGTGGTGCAGCCCTGCATTTCTGAAGTGGCAGACTGCTGCGTTAAGCCAAGAAGACTAACGCCGCTCTCCGTCCCTTCACAGTAAATATGCCCCGCAGTTGCTGGTGTAACCTCTCCTCCACCTTGCCCACGTGGATGGAGGACTTAGCATACCATATACCTCACCAGTGTCCTGTTTAATTGCAAACCGGACCACAAGGCAGGTGTTTGCTGCTCTGACACGAAAATGACAGCTGGCATCTGACCCAGTGCCGTGTTTCACAATTGTGAACAGGGCACTGGGGCAGGTATCAGTTATTTCTGTCCTTCTTCACCCCCCTAAAGATGCCATGGATGGGCAAGACTGCTATGAGGTGTCCTGGCAGTATTCACTCACAGACATGTTACCCTGCCTGTGTGTAAGGGAAGAGGGGTTCTCAGGGGAGGTTTTGGTTCATAAGGGAGATCAGGGTTCTTGGTATGCTAAGGGTATTTGTGGCAGAACTATCCAGGGGTGTAGCTCCAGGTGTGTTTATGGGGTGGAACACTCCCCCAAATAATTGTTCTGTCAGTTACGAGGTATTATAGTAGGTTCTGCTGACGGTGATCATGTCTTTGTTTTATTAAGATTACAGGGTCTAGGAGGAGGGAGTGCGTGAGAGGAGAGGCAGGGCCCTGGACTCAACACACACATCCTAATAACACTGGCGCAATTGCGCCATAACAGTGGTCCTCTCTCTGCCTATCACTCTCTCCACTGTGCTGCTTGGATGACCCCTCAGTGATGTAACTAATGTTCATCCCTTTGCACCTTTGTGAGGGTGTGGCACCACATTCGGGACCCTGTGTTCATCCCTTCGTGCCTTTGTCAGGGTGTGGTGCTGCATTCGGGACCCAGTGCTTGTGCAGCTGAAGTGGGGTCATTCCAGGCTGTGTCTGCATGCCAGTGATTTTATCTGCAATTGGAATTCTTCTCAAGTGTGTTCTGGGAGTGCTGTGCTTGCTTGTGAGAAGGCAGGTGAACAGGGCAGGTGGGGGAGGCTAGCCCTCTTCAAGTGTATTTGTTCTGTATTTTTGTCTACCACAGGCCGCATGTGCACCTGACATGTATGTGTACTCGACTACCTCAGTGAATTACTGGTTTTGTCAGAGAGATCCTTTTGTTATTTGCAGTTCATAAATTACAACCCTGATATAGCACTTATGAACTGGCATGTTTTCTACCCAGTTTTTTATTATCCTAATGTTGCTAAAAAGGGTTGATTTGGATAGAAATACATTCTTATTAGTATAGCCAACCCCAACCACTGTGGTATGTTTTCAATCCTAAATTTGTGTTTTCTTAAAACCAACCCCTCTTTAAAACATACTGCCTACTGGTATAGATGACTTGATTCCCTACACCGTGTAATCCTCATTCTCTTATGTAACATTTCATATAGATCTGTTTACACTTGTATGATCGATCATCTCTGCATAGTTTAGGTGTAATGTAAAATGATCTGACACCCTACACTGGTATGAATAGGGCTATACAACAAATTAAGGGGCATATTAGCAAGCCAGGCGATAAAATTATCGCTAAAACGGCGATAATGGGCTTGATAATATGCTCTATGGAATTCCAATTGAAGCCCATGTTAGACGTCCTTCTCATCTAACATGGGCTTCAATTGGAATTCCATAGAGCATATTATCAAGCCCATTATCGCCGTTTTAGAGGCAGTTTTCTGCCGCTAAAGCGGCGATAATTTTATCGCCTGGCTTGTTAATGTGCCCCTAAATTAATTTGCGAGAGAGGCTATGGCGAGATGAAGGGCAATGTTGGAGGATGGTATTGAGGAGCTACATGGAGAAGGAGTGATTGGGGGAGGGGTCCCGAAAGAGATTGTTGCACCGGGTACCACCAGCGCTAATGAGTTGCATAAACAAGAGATAATAAAAACAAAAGAGAAGTGACAGTTTTGAAGTACAAAGTGTTTTTTTTTTAATTTTAACTTTTTGGCTTTTTGTAACGAAACTTAAAACACACGGGGCAGATTTACAATGAAGTGCTGCAGCACGGCAACGCAAGGCCTTTGGCTGCGCCACGCTGCGGCACTGACAAAGCACAGGAATGTGACATATTTACAATAATATGTAGCATTCCAGTGCTCTCCCCTGCGCTAACGCGCAAACTGCTGCCATGCCCCAGCGCAGGCACCCTTGCACCTTGCACCATGGTCATGGGGAGATTGTTTTTGTGCAGGAAGGGGCAGCACGCATTGAAGGACGAAAAAACGAGGAGTAATAGAAACATTTCTCCTTGTTGCGCCTCGCTACACCACCCTGGCGTAGCATTCAGACTCATTTCCAGATTTACGATTCCTCGTAAATCTGGAAATGTGTCTTGTTCCATGGGTGTTGCGTGGGAAGAACCACAGCAAAACCCATGGAACGCCCCTTTCACGCAGAGTGCGGCGTGTAAAGGGGCCATATTTACAAGGACAGAAAAAGCCACGCAGGGTGGCTTTTCCTGTCCTTGTAAATATGGAGCAGTAACATGCGCCACCAGTACGTGACAAAAAACGTGATAAAAAGTGATGTACTGGTGGCACAGGGGGCTGGTAAATCTGACCCTCAATGTTTTGCTACCAGTCATTTGATTCGAGCTTCACAGAACTGATCTGCATTCGGAGATCTCTCATATAAGGCTTGTGTCATGCTGCGTTAGTGCACGCCTGATGTATTCAGCTCAGTGAGGCAAAAGGGAATCAAACCCAATCAATTTTAAATACATTTAGATTTGTTATGTGACTGCCAGTTATTTTAGAAATGTGCGATCACTTTCATTTTAGGTTCACACACATCACACGTTTACGGGTACTGAAACTGAACGTATAAGTAGAAGAGAAGCGCTCATAAATTAACATACTTTGGCAACTACGGTTTGTCTAAGCTAAGAATATGTTTTAAGAATACCTAATAAAATATAAAAAAACTTTTCGAATTAAACATATGTTTTTTAACCAGTAAGATCACTCTGCGAGTTACTGCACATTGAATTTGTAAGTAAATTGTGGTTACTGGTCAAGCGTCTAAAGTTACATGCCACTGACTCAGTCTTAGAATCTTTTAACAGTGATAAAAATTAACATACCGTTCCTTTTGTGATGGTGATATTTAGTTTCACTACTTTGAATTAGTGCAGTATTATTAATTAATAATATTGCCTTTCAAGGCTTGTGTGGTGGTGCATTGTCTTTTCAAATTGCTCTTCAGACACAGTGTTTGTGTGGTGAGCCCCCACACAGCATGGTAGTCTCCAGCCTGGACCATCCACAACACAGGCACAAAGAAGCATGGGGGTCTGCACTAACGTGTGATCAAGGCAGACAAAAGGCATGGCCCGACCTCAAGGCCCCTCTTCAACCTGCAGCTCTACCCCTCCTCACCCATAGCATCTACAAAGGACGGTGCTTCTGGAAGTCTAATCAGCAGCCATTTAAGTAGGTCTTCACTGAATTTGTAAAAGGAGCCCTTTCACCATCCCCACACTCACACCAGTGTTTGCCTTTTCTCCATCCAGCCACTGGAATGCAAGAAATACACTTCCACTGTCTGAGAAGCTGTACTCGCCTTCCATCTGGTGCCGATACAAACCAGAGGCATTCAAATGAATCCCATCCTGCTCTGTAATTAATACTGTGAGCCAACCCTGAGGATGAACATCCGAAGACACATCCTCTCCAGCATCTGCAGAATCTCCTTTCCAATCTGCACATTGTTTCCCATGTATTTTCTTACAATGCCATGATCTTGAAGTTGCAGCTTCCGCCTAAAGCTCTTCATATTTCTCGCATATGCCTCCAGCCATTACTTTTCACTTTTCATCCTTGAGCAGATCAAATGATCAGCTGGATCGGTGGCCTAGCAGTAGCCTAGCAACGGACACAAGGTTTACCTGATTCTAGCACCTATCAAAATTCCTTAAATAGCACAATCTTCACAACTAAGCAATGTTGTTTCTTTCTACAGTCTTGCATTTTCAAACTGCATTCTGCTCAAAAACTACATTCTGTTCAAACTGCATTCTGCTTTATTCTTTATTATTGTATTTCTGCAAATATTCCACAACTCATTTACAAGATCATAGGGGCATATCATCAAGGCGGCGCAATAAAATTATCGCCGCTTTTGCATCCGTTTTGGACGAAAAGCGGCGATAATTTTATCGCCTTATCAGCAAGGTCACACTATCGCAAGAATCCTTGCCTTAGCACCCTTTCCCTTAGCGCCCAGCTTTGCATCTCTAATGAGAAGCAAAGTGGACGTACCTTGCCAAAGTTACGTGGAGAATGTCACTAAACGATATTTCTCCAATTAACAAGGAAATCGCTAACCTGCTAAGCAATAATAAAAGAAGCGCTAACCGTGCTTAACTCAGGTTTCTGTACGCCTGCTTTTAATCTGACTTAGTTTTGTAATCCAATGGGAGGTGGATTACATGGCTAAATCCACCCTGCCCTATCAGCAAGATATAGCCTGTCGCAGTGCGATTATCGCCTGTTTTCCAGCGATAATCGCACTGTTTTATAGCTAACGCTCGGATTTCTTTCGCTTTGGAGATATGCGTTGCTGATAGCACGCTATCTCCGCGATAGAATCCAACAATAGCCGGCGATAATTATACTAGCGCTAAGTGCACTTAGCGATAATTATCGCCGGTTGTTGCTGATATGCCCCAAAATCTCTCCTCCGCCTTCTGAAAGTCATACCTCTACAACCTGACAATCCCTAATCTTCTGTAACTAATCTGTTAGTCCCACCAACCGTGTGCATGAGCTCAACCCCCTCCACTAAGGATCGCAATTTACCACTATTACTTTAGTCCACCGTAAACAAACTGGAATGACTGCATGGAATGGCTTACTTTGAGCATGGAGGGCTAATCCTAATAACTAACAGTAACCAATAACACTGGACTAACCACAAACCTTGGTTTTGCCCAGCGTAAAGCGCTTCAGCAGCTTCTCAAGGGTAGTAAGTGCTATATAAATGCAATGACTTTATTTTCCTTTGGTTATGTCAATTTAAGTGGGTCAGCTGCAGCACTGCATCCTGCTCTCCTAAATCCCTGTGCAGATTATCACCGAACTGTTTCTGCAGTGGGACGGTGGTCGCCCTCGAGGACTATAACTGTGATGTGCCAAATCTGAGACTCGCTGCTCAATAGGAACAGTTTATTGTCATGAAGGGTGCCACCTCTCTTTGAAAAGAATAGCACCAGTTTTGTTATATTTGTTATATTGGAAGGGGCATCTGGAGGTATGTGAAAACAATTGTTTAAAACTCTAAGGACCTGGAGGAGCCTAGCGCGCAACCAAGATGGCCGCGTAGGTGCGAAGCTCCTGAGGACCTTCGCGACCTCCTGAATTAATCCTGGCGATATCCTGTCCTTGTTGAGGGGACTGTGTCGGTGAACCCGAGCTGAGGCGCCGCCCGTTCTTTGGGCTCGAATCGGACCCCGAATACCGGTGGGAGCATCGATTGAAGGTTGCGGCCTTCTCCTCGCCGGCCCCCCGGATTGGAGTAGTGGGGCGATCCGGGGACGAAGTGAATAACAACGGCGAGCGGGGCTGAGCGACTCGCATACCCCGCACTTTCACTTTCGCTTTTGCGCCCTCCTTGCCTCAGGCGGGGTCGGGCTGCGGAGCGGGGTGCGGTGGTGTTGCCTTGTCCAGGTGCCCGGCTGACCCGCCGGCGGTGGGGTGACCCGCTGCCCGGTGGTCGCACCCGTCCCCCCCCCTGACACCCGTGATTTGGTGTGGCGGCCCGTTTTGGAGATCTTGGCACGACGGTGTAAGGGCCAGCATGGCCACCAAACAAGATGGCGACCGGGCGAAGATGAAGACAACCCGCCGTGGCACGGCGCACCAGGCCAATAGTATGGATCGCTATACGCTCCAAAAGGGTTCTCCGGAGACAGCGCGGTCGTCCCTGGTGGGCCCGACGGAGGCACCTGCCCAACCGGTGGATCTGACCCTCCGGGACGTCATGGGCGCCATCGCAGAGATGAAGGCCTCGGTGGACCAGCGTTTCGATACCTTGGCGCAAAAAATTGACTCTGTCCTGGTGGATGTGGGCCTTGTGAGGGCAGACTTGTCAAAAACGAACGACCGAGTTGACTCCCTGGCCCACACCACAACGAGCCTCACGACGGACGTGGTGGCCCTCCAGAAGGAGGTGCGCCGGCTTGGCCAGGCGAGCGCCCTGATGGACCGGCGACTGGAGGACTCCGAGGGTCGGGCCCGGAGGAACAATGTTCGCATTATTGGTGTGCCGGAGGGCCGAGAGGCGGAGGCGGCGGATCTCTTTGTGGAAGAATTGATCCTGACTCATCTCCAGTCCCGGGGGCTGAGTAAGCTGTTTGCGGTGGAGCGTGCCCACCGGGTCCCTGGGGGCCGCCCTAAGACCGGTGCCCCGCCGCGGCCTATTATTGCCCGAATTTTTAATTTCCGGGACAGAGACGCCATCCTTCAGACCTCCAGGCAACAGGGACCGGTCAGGCTGGACAACATGGATGTACACTTCTACCCAGACTTTACTCCGACGGTCCAGAAGCAGCGACAGAGCTTTCTCGGTATCAAGCGTCGCCTAAGGGACTTAAACCTCAAGTACTCAATGCTCTTTCCGGCTAAGCTGAGGGTGGAGGTGGATGGCCATACGCTCTTCTTTGACCGGCCCGAGGCGGCTGGGGACTGGTTAGATACTTTGCCTGGAGATCGGGGTGGGGGGGGCGCGGCTGGCGGGGAGGGCCCGCCGGATCAGAACTGAGGGGTGACTGTATAGGCCTTGCTCGGGATATTACTCCTTTACCATATATTGCTTTCGTATGTTCCCCTCCCATGGAGGTCGGGTGGGGTCTGCTGGGGGCTTCCCTCCTCCTCTGGGGGACTAGTTAGTACTTAGCTACGGGGCGACAGGCACACTGCACTTTGGGGGGGCTGTCTGGGCTCACGCAGGGGTGCAGGGAGGGGGGAGTTCTGTTGGGACCGGGGGGTGGGGGGGTGTGTTGTTTGTTAACACCGCGAGGCAAACCCGCAACTGTTTTGTTGTTTTTAAGATGCTCGGTGGGGGGCGACCGATTGTTTTGACGTATCATGGGGGGTAGGGATTTGATTGTGTTGTCATGGAATGTCAACGGCCTGGGGGATAGGATTAAACGTGGTGTGGTCCTGCAGTATTTAAAACGTATTTCACCAGATGTTGTCTTCTTGCAGGAGACACACCTTATTGGTAACACCTTCAATGCAATGAATCGGCGGGGATATAGTTTAGCGGCCCACTCCGGCTTCACTTCGGGCTCGCGGGGGGTGGGTATTATGGTCAAGAACTCGCTCCCGTTGGAGATTGACGAGGTGCGCCATGATGAGAGGGGACTTTACACTGTTCTGGTGGGACGAATGGAGGGTAGAGTGTTCATCTTCATATCAGTGTACGTCCCGCCTGGGTTACAAGCCACTACATTTGCGGACCTGGGGCGCCTCCTTCTGGACCTTCCGGGTGGCCTGTTGGTGGTTGGAGGGGACTTTAACGCGGTTGCCTCTGGGTCTATGGATCGCCATCCCCCTAGGGACCTCCCCCGGGCACAGGCGTGGCTGCCCGGCCTTTTAGACACGCTGGGCCTGGTGGATTGCTGGCGCTTAAAGCATCCCGTATTGCAACAGTACACCTTCCACTCGGGGGCCCATGGTAGCCTCTCGCGGCTTGATTACATCCTTGTCCCGGCGGCCCATGCAGGGAGGGTGGGGGAGGTGCGCCATTTGGCACGGGGTATCTCAGACCACTCCCCATTGTTGTTGCATTTCGATGTCTTCCCGAGGGGGGATGGCAGAGTGGCCCCGATCAATGCATGGTATTTGCGCGACCCCACCATTCGTGCCGACTTGATCAAATCCTTACAGCGCTATTTCGATGAGAATGTGGGGTCGGTCCCGTCTGCCATCTCCCTGTGGGAGGCTTTCAAGGTGGTTCTTAGAGGGGAGGCCCTCTCCTTTATTTCCAATGCCCGGCAGCGCGAGCGGGAGGAGGTGACCCGGGTTGAGGCCGAGATTGCAGAACTGGAGGGTGACCTGGGGAGCGGGGTAACAGACGCCAAGTTGCATGTTTTGCATTTAAAGCAGGCGGCCTATCGGGCCCTCGTCACGGAGGCGGCCAGGGGCCTCAGTAGAGAGCAGCAGGGGCGATTGTATGATGTGGGGGACAAGGCTGGCAAATTGATTGCGTGGTTAGACAAGAGGGAGAGAGCGAGCCGCGTGGTGCCTTTGATTGAGAGCGTGGATGGTGTGTGCGTCACTGAGCCGGACGCCATTGTCTCCTGCTTCGCGGATTATTTCCGCGAGGTCTACTCCCCGGTTTCTCCCTGCTCGGAGGAAGATTCCCAGGCCTTGCTTCGGGACATCGCACTGCCCTCCCTTACGGTGGAGGACAGGGATTCGCTGGACGCCCCTCCTACCTCGGACGAAATTGCCTCGGCTATTCGCTCGGTTGCATCCGGCAAGGCCATGGGCCCCAATGGTATTCCCATTGAGCTATACAAGTTGCGCCCGGATGTGTTGGCGCCCCACCTGCGCGCGATGTTCCTTGCGGCCCACTCGCGGGGCTCCCTCCCGCCGGACCAGCGTCTGGCTACAATTGTGGTGATCCCCAAGGAGGGGAGGCCCCGTGAACGGGTCACATCCTACCGGCCGATTTCGCTTTTGAACGCGGAGCCCAAAATCCTCGCCAAGGTGTTGGCCAACCGGTTGGTTGGCGTGGTGGGCGACTTGGTCCACCAAGACCAATCGGGCTTTATACCACACCGCAACACGGCGCTTAATCTGCGGCGCTTGCACGGGGTGCTCGCGCGTGTCCCATTTGTGCGGGAGCCGGCCATCTTGGCGTCCTTGGACGCCACCATGGCGTTTGATACGCTCGAATGGCCATATATTTGGGCGATGCTGGCGAAGTTTGGGTTCGGCCCGGGTTTCGTCAGCTGGGTCAAATTGCTCTATTCGGGCCCGCTGGCGCAGGTGGTGGTGAATGGGCGAGTATCTGCCCCATTCGCGCTGGGGCGGGGCACGCGACAGGGTTGTCCCCTGTCGCCTCTCCTGTTCGCCCTGGCCATGGAGCCCCTGGCGGAATGGCTGCGGTGGCATCCTTCTATCCGTGGTCTCCGCTGGACCCCCGAGCATGAGGACCGCGTGTCTCTCTATGCTGACGATATCCTCTTGTATCTTGCCTCCCCGCGCAAGTCACTGATCGTCCTGGTTGATGTTTTGCGTTCCTTCGGTCGCAACTCAGGCCTGGTCATCAACTGGGCGAAATCCTGTGTCTATGTGCTCTCCGGGGAGGCCCCGGTCCTGCCACGGGACTGTCCGATCCAGATTGCCTCCCAGGGGTTCCGGTACCTGGGTATATATATCACTCTCGACCCGGAGGCCCGCTATGAGCGGAACTTGCTGCCCCCCCTCCAGCGTCTGAGGGAGGACGTGGTGCGCTGGCGGCGTCTGCCGCTCTCGCCGCTCGGCCGAGCGGCCTTATTTAAAATGATGTCCCTGCCGCGCCTCCTCTACGCCCTCCAGAATACCATGGACTTGGTCCCAGCACGCTACTTTCGCGAGGTGGAGGGCCTCCAGCGGCGCCTGTTCTGGGATGGGAGGCCGCGTATTGCTCTGGCTAAATTGACGCTCCCGTGGTATGACGGAGGAGTCGCCCTCCCGGACATCAAACGGTATTACTGGGCCTCCCAACTAGCTGCAATTAATCATGGCCTTTACGGGCCCGCCTTGAACCCGGCATTCGAGATGGACCGGACGCTTCTGCCCGGTGGCGATTATAATCGAGCGCTCTACTCTGGCACGCCCGACTCCCGTTTGACGGGACCGACGCGTGTCATGGTGCGTGTCTGGCACGCGGCTAATGCAGCTATGGGGTGGAAGGACCGTTTGACCCGAGCGTCTCCGCTGTATGCATCTGAGAGGTTGGGCTCCCTGTGGACGTCGAAGGGCTTCGAGAAGTGGGACACGATCGGAATCAGCACGGTGGGAGATCTCTGGACGAGGGGGGGATTCAAAACTTTTGAGACGCTGCAGGCGGAGTTTCAGCTGCAGGGCGGTGAGTACTTTCGGTACCTACAGGTCCGCCATGCGCTGGGCTCCGTCTTCACGGATGTTGCATCTATCCCGGAGTCTTCCCCCCTGGAGGACAGAGTGCTAGATGGCCATGTCCCGGACAGCACGATCTCCCTCATATATAAAAAACTGATTAACGATAGATCGTGTCTGCTGACTAGTCTCCGCGAGGCCTGGGTTGCCGACGGGCTGGAGCTGGACGACGAGGATTGGATTTCCGCGGTGGCCTCTCCGAAAGAGGTGGCCATCCCGGCTCGCCTTCGTTTCGTCCAGCTCAAGATCCTTCACCGGGTCTACGTGACGGGGCCAAGGCTTTTACGTATGGGTTTTGCCGGTGATGGAATGTGTAAGCGTGGCTGTGGTGCGTTGGCAACTTTCATGCATATATTGTGGGAGTGCCCGAAGGTGGAGCGATTCTGGCGTGGTGTGCATGAGGTTCTACGAATGGTTACGCGGGTCACGCTGCTGCCTGAAGCGAGGAGATGCTTGCTGAATGTCTGGGAACCAAATGACTACTCGGTACCGCAGACGCGGTGGGTGACTCTGGGATACATGATAGCCAAGCGTGATATTGCCCAATTGTGGGGATCCCAGAGGCCCCCTGCGGTGTCGGCCTGGAAGGAGCATATGGATTGGTGTATGTTTCGTGAAAAGGTGGTGTATGTGGCGAGGGGTAAACCTGGGGCGTGGATGAAACTTTGGGGCCCCTGGAACGCCTACCGCGGGGGTATTTGTGAGCCGCCGCTGCTACCGGCGGTCTCGCCGGCTCCGTCTCCCTAGATGGCGCCCCTCCCTTGGCCGCGGGCGCGCGGTCCCCCAGTCCCTGATCTACTCCCGTCCCCCTCCTCGGAATTTTGCTGCTGGTGTGGATCCCCCACTTATGGAGCACGTGTTGTCACTTTGGATCGAGGGTTGCCTTGCGGTTGTGGTTTGTTTATGTTGTTTTGTATTGAGAAAATGGAACCGTACTGTGGGCATGGAGCTTGGAGACCTGCACCATTGATCACTCCTGTTTTCCTACTGTGCACCGCTGAGAAAATTTTTTTTCTTTTTGCTGTATGTATGTAATATGCTTTTGATGCTCTAGCGGCCGGCCGGGTGGTTGTAGGCCCATACCTGTAACTTCTATAAACTGCAATAAACGGTTTAAAAAAAAAAAAAAAAAAAAAAAAAAACTCTAAGGACCTGATTATTAGTGGGTCAGTTTATTCCTATGCCTCCTTAAACCTCATTTTTGCATGGGGATTGGAATTATAAATTGAGTGGTATTTAGAGCATCCGGTAATTAATAGGTGTGTTAAATATCTCACCAATCGTTAAATTTGGTAGGCCAAGCCTGCCGGTAATTAGCAGGGGAAAGAGTATGGTATTCACGTATACTTCTGAATTTGGGGGCGCCATGTTGTTCCCCAGGAAGTCGTAATAGGTGCTATGTATCGCACCTCATATATAACATACCGTGCAATATAATTAATTATCTGGTCTGATAAAAAGCACTTGGATTAAAAAAAGCGTGGAATCAGGGTCTAAGTATTCTTTTGTACAATGGCAATTATCCCTCTGTTTTTTTATTATTCATTTTGACATTATTTACACAGTCTTCTCAATCATTTATTTTTAGTGATTTTCCTCTTGCTGTTTTGGGTATAGATTTCATAAGGTAAACACATATTGGCTGTCACTGGTTTTTCTAATTTTATACTGGTAGAGACATACAAGTATAGGCCAGTCAGGTGAAAGAGACAGTTAGGTGGCAACCCTACTCCCGGGCGATTAGTTTACAAATTATTACTCCTTATAGCGCTTCCTATGGCGAGGGGGCATTTACTTTTTTATTTTCAAAAAGAAAATCCCATGTTGGCATAACCAGGCACAGTTATTCCTCACTCCAGTGGAAACCCCAGTAAGTGCACTGTGTTGGAGAGATGTTACCACTTGGTAACGTTAATTTTGTGTTCAGAGTTTGCTCCCCGCCAGTAGCACACAACGCGTAAAGAGCTCCGCGGTGCAGGTTTTACAGGTTTTCAGTGTCTCACTGCTTCTATTTACTCTACCACACAAAGTAGTCCACTGGTCCAACCTTGCTTATTATTTTCCTTCTTTTTATCTTCTTCTCCCCTTCCAACCTAACAACAATGGGGCTGATTTACAAGCCCCTTGCAACACTTTTGCGCGGCCATTTGCGTCAGTGCAAACAATATGCCACGGTGCGGCCCATTTCCAACGTGACCCATCTAGGGAAATGCGCAACGTCGTAAAGCCCTGCGTCACATTATACCAGCGTCAGGTATAATGTATGTAGGGTGGGCGTTCTAACACAGGAAAGCCTCGTAGAAGTGATGCAGTGAAATCTACTAGGATGCCTCTGCATCAAAACCTTACGCCTGCTTGGAGAAAGCGTAATGAGTGACGCAGTGTATTAGGTATAGGCCTCCCCATGCATTGCTGGAGTTGCGTCGTGCAGCAATACGTTACTTTTGAGCCAACAGACGCGTCAGAATTTCTGATGCATCTGTTTCTCCTTGTGCCACGGTACGCTGTATTGTGAATACAACGCATCCATGGTGGTGCAAGGGTGTTTTTTCCCGGCGCAAGGAAACTGACGCATCTCTGGTCTAATGCACAGATGCGTCCCTTTCTTGTAAATCTGCCCCTAACTGCTACCAAAATTAACATATAATATATATTTTTTAAATGTATAGTATAATCCAGCTCCATTTCTATGATGTTCCCAAGGCAAGCAGTGAGACAGAATATAACATGTCTTGCTCTAGAAATAGAGAGGCACTGCTGATTCGCCAGACAGCATTTACTAAAGCAGATGAAATGTGTCCTTGTTGTTGTGGAAATCACGCATCGAGAACATGTTTATACCAGAGTCATAAATGTCATCAGAAAAGCCAAACCATATGCGGCAGGAGTGCTGCCTGGGTGTTCTTTCTTAGCCAGTTATTGAGCAGCAAGCAGATCTGAAAATGAATACAGCTTTATTTGAAGAGCCCAACATCAAGATGGCGTCAGCCCACAAGCTGCAGCCAGCTTGGCACAGTGAATAGAATACATTATTGATAAGGAAGTACTGTACATTTTGTTCTGTATCGTGCCTTAGGGCGACCACCTCCCTCCAGGTCATCAGGAATGCTGTTTCCATTTCTGCGGTTTTTCATGGTAGCCTAATGCATTCTGGGTGTTGTAGTCTTGCTTTGCTTCTATTATGCTAATTAGACTAACACACCTGAATCAGTGATTTGTAGGCAAAAAGTGTTGGACTGGAACCAGTGTCCATAACAACCTGAAGTGAGGTGGCACCCTATCGTGCCTGCTTGACATGGGTTTTTGCATTATGTTTGTACCATAAAGCATATAGAATATAGTTGAACAGGCTTTTTTCTGTTCTTGGGCAGATAATGTGTCAGTGGAACACTCTCTTTAAGTATTTACACTTGCCAGGTCCAGTGGCCATTTACAAACAGTTCACACTTACTCCTGACCTTGTTACAATATCTTAAAAGTGATCACGTCTAAGAATTGGTAAATTTTGTTAAGACTGCTAGCTTTGTAGTCGTAGAGGGGTTGTGTGCTATATTGAGATATTATTTATAGTACATTGGCCTTTGAGTAGGTCACTCATCTGCTGCTCAGCAGTTTTGGGAGATGTTTGGAACATGTTTGGAACTTAAGGCAAACGGGTACAGGCCTCTCATGCTGCTCGCTAGGGTTTCCACTGAATGTGAAACCTGTTTTTACACTGGCCTGTAGGAAACCAACAGGATGGATGGCCGTTTCTACCATTAGGCAAGACTAGGCGGCCGCCTAGGGTGGCAAAAGGGGGAGGGCGGCAAAAAACATGAGTTTGGGAATATCTAATGCATTAATTCTTCTAGCCTGGATGACAGGGGAGAGAGTGATAGTAGTAAAAGGGAGGGGGCAGCATTTTTCAATTCTCGCCTAGGGCGGCAAAACACCTAGTAATGGCCCTGACCATGAGAAGAAAGCGAGCAAGTGTGTAGGAGTGTAAATGAAGGACTGTGTGAAAGCATGAGCGTTGGGTGTCCGTGATGGAGCATCCTGGAGGAAAGGACCACGGGGCAGCATTTCAAAGAAAGCTCTCTATGCAAGTTGATTAAACTCACACATTCCGAGTCAGATGTGGTTCTCTGTGAATGCTTCCTTGTAGACTGAACCAGAAGTCACAATGAGCAGTCTGAAAGGTGCAAATGAGAGAGTCAGTTTCCTGAAGCTCTCCTCCCTCTCACTTATGCAGTTTCGCTTTAAGAATTCTGCTATAAATAAAACATTACCGTGGTAAATTGCCCCAAACCTCCTTATAGGCCATTTTTAGAGATGGCCCTTCAGTAACAGGGTGCAGAAATGTTGGATGTCAATGAACAAAAGGCAAAAAATATTTGGCCAACAAAGTGCAGAGATGTATTTCACAGCATATTGGCTTTCTTGGGTTCTGCCAGGATGCACTGGCCAAAGAAGAGAGTGGGATCGATCAAAAAGAGAACAGGCCTGCAACCAAGAAAAGAAGCAATGGTGTAACGCGAAATGGTGGGACCCCTGATCCAGAATGTGATGAGTGGCCCCTGGGTCTCGCAGATGAATGGGGTCCCTGGAAGAGTTCTGGGCCCCCTCAATGGTTGGGCGCACCTGCACAGTAGGTAGCACAGGAGTCTGCGTTATGCCTCTAAACAGAGGACAGATTAAGACTAGGGAGAAAGCCCTTAATTTTTAGAGGCTGAGATCAGGCCAATGACTGTGAGAGGTCTGAGCCGTTGAGAGACTCCTGACTGCAAAACAGAAAACTGGGGGAGAGGCCTGGGTTTGAGAAAGACCGCTTCCATTGTTGTAAAGCATGCTGCATTGTGCATCTGTGCAGACATGCTTTCCTGATCCTGTTTCATGATAATTCATGCTTCAATCATGAAATAGGAGTCTTTAGGTTACAGCCAGGGCCGGCTCTAGGGCGGTGCGACCGGTGCCACCGCACCAGGTGCTGACTCTTCAAGGGTGCGCCGTCCTTGGAAGTATTTCATAGTTTTAAAAGCACCTGCTGCTGTATTGCTAGCTTCTGACAAGTCTCATACAGCAATAAAAATGTCAAGATAACTACCATGATTAATGTTCTTCCAGAAGAGAGAAGGAGTTGTGTCTAGTGGAAGTTTGAACTCATTTTTTGGTAGCACAGAGGGTATATATGCCTGCTGCCAAGAATGTGTACCATGCAGATCAGAAAGTGCATATATGGAACAGTGAGCTAATAACTGTCAAAGAGCTGCATGCAAACTGCAAGATATAGATTAGAGCATTATAATGTTTCCTCTGTCTTTCATTATTCTAATGTTTCAAAAAGGGTTCATTTTGGTAAGAATAAAAAAATCTCTATTATTAAATGTAACCCCAACCATGGGGTTATGTTTTCAATTATGAGTCTGTGCTTCTCCAGTTCAAGCACTCTTAAACTAAAATGTCTACCAGTATGGATGACATGTGACTCCTACACCTTGTAGGCCTCTGTCTTATGTAACATTTCCTATACACTGATTTACACACCTATGATTGATTGTCTCTGTGTAGTGTGTGTGTGTGTGTGTGATGTAAAGTGCTCTAACATCCTACACTGGTATAGGAGGTGCCATTCAACTAATTAAATACATGTGAGAGAAAGTGATTATGGAGACTTGAGGGGGCACTGTGAAAGGGTGGTAGTGAGGGAGTCTGTGGGGGGCGCCAACAAACATTGTCGCACAGGGCACCACCAGTGCTAAAGCCGGCCCTGGTTACAGCAATAACATCATAAGCAATGTACCCCTAACCTCTTTTTCATATCATGCTGACCTCATTCTGAGAGGTGATTCCAAACACAGAGATATTTGCAGGGGGATTCACATGCAAACCCGTGAAAGGGCTTTGCCACCTTCCCAGTACCCAACATCTACCTTCTATAATTTGCTAATTTAGCAGCCATCTTTGATTTTCAGTACCTTCAAAAGAAAAAATGAAGGGCACTATATTAGTGCACAGCGGTGTAAAGGAAGTTTCCATATGGCAATAAGAAAATATATAATCATTCCATGAAATTAAAACCATTCTAAATTTGCAAATTTTTTAGAATGAAGACCATTCTAAATATGTTAAAAAAAAATTAGAATGTGACTGCTCTAATACTAATTTTAATTTGTGACACTAGCACAGTTCCGGGTTTAAACTTCCACAGTTGACCCTCATAGAGTAATTAGAAATATTCCCTATTCCAAGACAGCCACTGCATTCACATTCCATGAAGCTCATACTGCACAGTTGCCTTTGCAATGATTGTGACAACTTTCCATACGCCAACATTGCTTGATATGCCTGGCCAGCATCTTTTAACTTGTGTACACCTTGGTAGCATGGCATTCCCAGATGTGTTCAGAGTCCAGCCTTGCTGTGAAGAAAACAGCAAGGTTCAATAGACTCCTCCTCCTGCAAATGTGGGAGGTTATCAATTTAATGGAAGTGCTAATTATTTCAAAGCAAGAACATTCCTGCTGTTTTATATCACCTACCTCAACCAATCGCCCCAGCCCTTTATCCTACAGATTATACGGGATGCAGTACCCACTACATTATAAGGAGTTCTGTGACCATAGAAAGCGATTGGATTTTCTTTATAAGATAATGGAATTATAAGGTGACTTTCAATAACCTTCTAATATACAGCTAGAGTGCTTTATTCTTTATAATACTTGGTCACACCATCACTTTCGCCACAATTTCTTTTTTTTTATGGACTTTTATATAGCGTGAACTTGCCCTGAAGGTATCAGGTGTCAGAGCGCTTAACACGAGCACCAGTTGCGTTACATGTGGACACATTAATTTTTGTTAGGCACAGAGAGATTAAGGGGCATATCATCAAGGAGGTGATGAAAAAATTATTGCCGCTTTTGCGTCCGTTTTTGGACGAAAAGCGGCGATAATTTTATCGCCTAATGAGCAAGGTCACGCTATCGCGTGAATCCTTGCATTGGAGCCTGTTTTCCAAACACCCAGCTTTGCATCTCTAATGCATCTCTAAGCGACATTTCTCCAATTATCAATGGGCACGCTACCCTGCAGAGCGACAATCAAAGTAGCGATAGCTTCTGTTATCGCTACTTTCTTTACGCCTGCTTCAAGACTGACTTAGCCATGATATCCTATGTAAGGTGGATATCATGGCTAAGTATGCCTTGCCCTATCATCAAGCTATCGCCAAACTTTGTGAGATTATCACTGGATTTCCAGCGATAATCTCACATTTGGCAGTTAGCGCTTGGAATTTTATCGCTTTTGAGATAAGCGTTGCTAATAGCACGCTATCTCAGCGATAAGATTCCATGTTACCCGGCGATAATTATCCTAGCACTAAATGCGCTTAGCGATAATTATCTCCGGTCCTTGATGATATGTCCCCAAGTGATTTGCCCAGCATCACAGGATGTTGCGCGTCCTTGCTGAGACTTGAACCCGGTTATCCAAATTTGAGGTCGACCACCCTAGCAGTTAGGCCAACTCCTCTCCCCACTTAAATCTTTTGTACATTGCTCTTTCAAATGATTTGTATGTTTCTCTTTCATGGAAAGGAGATAGCATGTTTGTAAACATGAAGAATAAAAGTAGAATCTCTAGTACAAAATTAAACACGCTAAAAAAGCAGTTCAATATTTGTTGCAAAAAGATAGTTTTTAAAGTGCTGTAGCTTGAAGTATATGGAAAAATGCAGAGGGATGCTATCTTTTCTATAAATACATCAGGCATACAAAAATAAATATGTTGATAGAAATACATCCTTTCTGCTTAAAACTGCTCATCTAGAAAAACAGAGCAGAAGAAAGAAAAGCCATGTTTCTATTTAATTTTTTAACCTTCAGTTTTAACTATGCTCCATGCCCTGCCCTTCCCCTCGTCTGCAGGCTCTGGCAGCAGGCGTTGTGACATCAGCACTCAAGTGCAATGAGCTAACACGGTAGAGCAGCTACGTCATTTCTTCATTACAGGCCACCACCTGTAATAAGGAAATTAGAGACAGGTTTTTAATACAGCGATTACAGAATCCTATGTATTTTATTCCTCCAAAGGTTTGTATTTCAAGAGGTACAGAAATACAATTTAGACTATGAACATCCACATCATAATACCCATTGATTCTTCACTGGGAGGGGTTTCAAATACCAAGAAATGATTGCATCATGGGCAGGCAATCTATAACACACCTAACTACAGTTCTGCCAATACTTTTCACTTGGTGTGAGCACCACTAAAGCCAAAAAGGCATTCTCACTGTGAGAGCAGAGCCTCAAACCCCAATTTTCAAGATACCCAAATTTTAGATTACCCAAACATTTACCTCTGACGATTCTGCTCCAGCGCCCTTGACCTTGTGTTAAAGAACACCTTCCTCAACATAAGGCCAAACATTAATTTAGCAGAGTAATACATAAGTAACGGGAACCAATCAATAACTGAGTTTTAGACCAGGAAAATGGGAAACGATTTTATTAGAAAATCTAAAAATAAAGCTGCACAAAATAAATGTTAAATGCCATGAAGGCCTACATGTAGAGTATAGAAATAGAAAATATGTAGAATTTCAAGTCCCAGATGAACAGCAAAATCATAAGAGAAATGGGCATAGTTCCTAGAGGAAAAGAGAAAATCTCTTTAAATTATAATTGCCAGAGTCACACAGGAAACCAACAGTGTCTCTGAAAGAAAAGGAAAAGTCTCTGGTTCACCCCCGAAACCAGGGGTTTTATACACATTTTGGGCATAAGAACAAAGCAAAGACTGCAAATTCAGCATGACATGACTAGTGATAAGACATTTTATGCAAATCAAGACATTCAGGGGCATATTATCAAGAAACAGAGTTCAAATTATCACCGCTTTAGAGAAAACTCTACGAAGACTTTAGAGAGAGAACACACACTGGTGACTTAATTGGGAGAGGGAATGAGCAGGAGTGAGATGACCAGAACATCATCAATATTAGCTAAACTGATGTCTTCATGAAAATGTGGGGCAATAAAAAAGCATTATTAACACGTCTAAATGTCTAAAAGTGCAATGTTATTAATGCAGCATTTGCGACTAGAAATAATCATAGAAATCATTAATATCCAGAATACTTTGTTAGCCATGTTGTGCATTAAAAAAAAGTCCACAAAAGTGAAGAGTATTGCACATTTCTTAACTTAAAGTTGAAGTTAAAAATGGCAAGTTGAACATGTCACACAAAGCACTGTGCAACTTGGTAGTTAGGTATGACGTGTAAACATTTAGGGGCAGATTTACAAGACCCGTGCGCCTCCTAGCACCGCCATTGCGTCCCCTTCTTTGGTGTAACGGCGGCGGAAACAATACGGCCAATTTACAATGTGATGCATCTAGGGAGATGCGTCACATTGTAAAGCCCTGTGTCACATTATACCTACGAATTGTATAATGTATGCAGGCTAGGTGTTTTCACGCATAAAGCCATGTAGAATAGACGCACTGAAATTCACAACATTTCACTGCGGCACTGTACGCCTTCACTGAGTCAAAATTCCTATGCCTGCTCAGACCAGGCATAAGGAATGACATGACGCAAGGCTTTTTGAATGGGACTCACCTATCTGTTGTGAACCACATTGCTGGAGTTGCGCCACTTTAATGAGCAACTCCAGCGATGCGTCACTTTTGTGCCAACAGATGCACCAGTATTTCTGACGCATCTGTTTATCCTTGCGCCATGGAGCACTGTATTGTAAATACAGCGCATCCATGGTGGCGCATGGACATTTGGCACTCGCGCATGGAAACCGACACATCTATGCAGATGCGTCAGTTCCTTGTAATCTGCCCTTAGATGTTATGTTATGTTATGTTATTTTGTATTTATAAAGCGCACAGATGCCCCAGCCAAGCGGCGTCCCGGCGCTGTAAAGGACAAGCAACATAACAACTGATGAATCGTGCCAGTCATGACCACTAAGTCTCGGGAAACAAAAATGTTTTCACGGCTTTCCTGAAAAGAAGCAGGTCTGAAATAGACCGAATACTGACAGGCAGTGTATTCCAGAGGCCAGCTGCCAGAACACCAAATGAACGGCCGCCCATTCTAGCTCTTTTAAAACGAGGGACCTCAGCTAGAAATTGACCCGCTGAGCGAAGTGTTCTAGCAGGAGTGTAGAAGGAGATAGTCTGGGCTAGAATAGGAGGGGAGGCAAACTTCAGAATCTTAAAAGCCAGGCACAGCACTTTGAATTTTATTCTCTGCCTGATGGGCAACCAATGAAGATCGGAAATAGAGCGCCTAGCCGAACAAAACTTAGGCAAACCAATCAGCGTACGGGCGGCCGCATTTTGCACACGCTGAAGGCGTGTAAGCTCTGCTTGATTGGTGCCCAATAGAAGGCCACTGGCATAATCCAATCTTGAAAGAATCATAGCCTGCACTATAAGTTGCCTAGTGGGGGCATCAAAGAATTTAAAAATAGGCCTAAGGCTTTGAAGAACGCCATAGCAGGTGCCCGCCACTTTCTTTGTATGGGGTGTGAATGATAGATTGGCGTCAAACAAAACCCCAAGATTTTTCACCTGAGTTGCCGGCATAGGAGTAGGACCTAGCTCAGATGGCCACCAGTCGTTTCCCCAAAGATGAGTTTCTTTGCCCAACACCAAAACTTCAGTTTTAGTGGCATTAAGTTGGAGACGATTAGCGGTCATCCAACCTGCCACCTCCCTAAGGTCACTCTGAAAATTGGAGGCGTCCAGCGCAGTATTCCCGTTTAGTGCGACCGCTAATTGAGTGTCATCAGCATATGACACTATGGTTAGACCCCATTTATTAGCAACCTCCATCAACGGTCTCACATACAAATTAAACAGGGTCGGGCTAAGTGCTGAACCCTGTGGAACTCCTTGGGAAATGGGACGGGGAGAAGACTCATAGGGGGGAGTACGCACTTTGAAAGTACGCTCGGTCAGAAATGAACGGAACCAGTCCAAAGCAGTGCCCTCCACTCCGGCTTCTCTGAGTCTCTGGAGCAGAATAGGATGGGAAACAGTGTCAAAAGCGGCACTAAGATCCAAAAGGATCAGTGCCGCCGTCTGTCCAGAGTCTAGGAGTCTTCGAAGTTGCTCGTCCATAGCCACCAGTGCTGTCTCAGTGCTATGGCCTGCTCTAAAGCCATTCTGAGAAGGATGGAGGGTACCTGTTTGTTGAAGGTGGACAGATAGAATATTGTTAACATGTGCCTCAGTAATTTTAGCAGCCCATGGAAGCAAGGATATGGGCCGGTAATGTTCCGGCTTTGCTGGATCTGATGTAGCCTTTTTCAAGATTGGCATAACTATAGCTTGCTTCCATAGGATAGGCACTGTTCCTGTACTCAGAGATAGCTTAATTAGATTGTGGAGAAACGGAAGACAGATCTCAGCAGATTCCCTGAATTGTGCCGGTCTCAAAGGGTCCATTGGAGAACCCGATTTGACCCTCACCACCAGAGAATCAAATTCTTCCTGAGATGGTGCCGGAAGCGCTAGCAGTGGGCTAGTGATGACATTCATAGCTTCTACAATGTTAGTAGGTGTAGTAAGGGGAGGAAAAGATCTGTAGATTGTATCCGCTTTATCCACAAAAAAGGAAGCTAGTTCTTCACAAAAGGCCTGAGAGCCATTCCCCGATGCAGTGGTTTTCCTGTTAGTTAAATCTTTAAGAACCTTAAAGATTAATTTAGTGGGGTTGGGACAGTTCTTAAATTCCGAGGAGTAGAAGGAAGCTCGTGCTTTACAAATGGCTCGATGGTATAACTTAACACTGGCCTGATACCCCTGTTTGAGAATAGGGTCATATGCCTTGCGCCAGGCTCTTTCTGCCCTTTTACAAGTAACCTTAAGGAGCCTAAGAGATTCATCATACCATGGGCTAGAATGGCCAAGCCTGGTCTTACTCCAGCCTGCTGGTATTAAGGTGTCTAAGGCCTGGGTCAGCCAATTGCAAAAGGAATCATACCCGGAGGAAACCTCAGTGGGGAGCTCTAGTGGATGTTGTAATAGGAGCTGATGAAAATCCTCCAGGTTCAAGTTCCTCCAAGGTCGTTTAAAAACGACCGGTGCAATATTTCTAAAAGGGGGGACAGTCGAGGTGATCCGAATGTCAATCAGATGGTGATCTGTCCAACTGATCGGTTTAGGTGGTAGATGCCACTAATCTCTGAAACTAGGTGCATGAGAAGAGAGAGCTCCAGAGACCTCTAAAGGAGAGGTAGAAACTTCAGGTTGCAGAGGTATTTTCTGCCCACCACCACAGGGAGCATGGAAGTTGACTCTCTTCCTTCCAAGAATGCTTGAGTGGTTATGGGAGTAGCCCTACATTTTTGCTGTTCCAGGCCCAATTACAATGAGGATGTAGAGAGTCTCATATGACCGACCATAGGATGTCCAATATTGTTTTTTTTTTTTTTTTTTTTTTTTTTTTGAAACCGTTTATTGCAGTTTGAAAAGTTACAGGTATGGGCCTACAACCACACGGCCGGCCGCTAGAGCATCAAAAAACATATTACATGCATACAGCAAAAAGTCTCACAGCGGTGCAAAGTAGGTAAACAGGAGCAATCAATGGTGCAGGCCTCACGGCTCCCTGCCCACAGTACGGTTCCATTTTCTTAAAACAAAACAACATAAACAAACCACAACCGCAAGGCAACCCTCGATCCAAAGTGACAACACGTGCTCCATAAGTGGGGGATCAAAACCAGCAGCAAAACTCTGAAGAGGGGGACGGGAGTAGATCAGGGACTGGGGGACCGCGCGCCCGCGGCCAAGGGAGGGGGGCCATCTAGGGAGACTGAGCCGGCGAGGCAGCCGGAAGCAGCGGCGGCTCACAAATACCCCCGCGATAGGCGTTCCAGGGGCCCCAGAGTTTCATCCACGCCCCAGGCTTACCCCTCGCCACATACACCACCTTTTCACGAAACATACACCAATCCATATGCTCTTTCCAGGCCGACACCGCAGGGGGCCTCTGGGATCCCCACAATTGAGCAATATCGCGCTTAGCTATCATGTATCCCAGAGTCACCCACCGCGTCTGCGGTGCCGAATAGTCATTAGGTTCCCAGACATTCAGCAAGCATCTCCTCGCTTCAGGCAGTAGCGCGACACGCGTGACCACTCGCAGAACCCCATGCACACCACGCCAGAATCGCTCCACCTTCGGGCACTCCCACAGTATATGCATGAAAGTCGCCAACGCGCCACAGCCACGCTTACACATTCCGTCACTGGCAAAACCCATACGTAGAAGCCTTGGCCCCGTCACGTAGACCCGGTGAAGGATCTTGAGCTGGACGAAACGAAGGCGAGCCGGGATGGCCACCTCTTTCGGAGAGGCCACCGCGGAAATCCAATCCTCGTCGTCCAGCTCCAGCCCGTCGGCAACCCAAGCCTCGCGGAGACTAGTCAGTAGGCAAGATCTATCGTTAATCAATTTTTTGTATATGAGGGAGATCGTGCTGTCCGGGACATGGCCATCTAGCACTCTGTCCTCCAGGGGGGAAGACTCCGGAATGGATGCAACATCCGGGAAGACGGAGCCCAGCGCATGGCGGACCTGTAGGTACCGAAAGTACTCACTGCCCTGCAGCTGAAACTCCGCCTGCAGCGTCTCAAAAGTTTTGAATCCCCCCCTCGTCCAGAGATCTCCCACCGTGCTGATTCCGATCGTGTCCCACTTCTCGAAGCCCTTCGATGTCCACAGGGAGCCCAACCTCTCAGATGCATACAACGGAGACGCCCGGGTCAAACGGTCCTTCCACCCCATAGCTGCATTAGCCGCGTGCCAGACACGTACCATGACACGCGTCGGTCCCGTCAGACGGGAGTCGGGCGCGCCAGAGTAGAGCGCGCGATTGTAGTCGCCACCGGGTAGGAGCATCTTGTCCATCTCAAATGCCGGATTCAGGGCGGGCCCGTAAAGGCCATGATTAATTGCAGCTAGTTGGGAGGCCCAGTAGTACCGTTTAATGTCCGGAAGGGCGACCCCTCCATCGTACCACGGGAGCGTCAGTTTAGCCAGGGCAATACGCGGCCTCCCGTCCCAGAACAGGCGCCGCTGGAGGCCCTCCACCTCACGAAAGTAACGTGCCGGGACCAAGTCCATGGTATTCTGGAGGGCGTAGAGGAAGCGCGGCAGGGACATCATTTTAAATAAGGCCGCTCGGCCGAGCGGCGAGAGCGGCAGACGCCGCCAGCGCACCACGTCCTCCCTCAAACGCTGGAGGGGGGGCAGCAAGTTCCGCTCATAGCGGGCCTCCGGGTCAAGAGTAATATATATACCCAGGTACCGGAAACCCTGGGAGGCAATCTGGATCGGACAGTCCCGTGGCAGGACCGGAGCCTCCCCGGAAAGCACATAGACACAGGATTTCGCCCAGTTGATGACCAGGCCTGAGTTACGACCGAAGGAGCGCAAAACATCAACCAGGACGATCAATGACTTGCGCGGGGAGGCGAGATACAAAAGGATATCGTCAGCATAGAGGGACACGCGGTCCTCATGCTCGGGGGTCCAGCGGAGGCCACGGATAGAAGGGTGCCACCGCAGCCACTCCGCCAGGGGCTCCAGGGCCAGGGCGAACAGAAGAGGCGACAGGGGACAACCCTGTCGCGTGCCCCGCCCCAGCGCGAATGGGGCTGATACTCGCCCATTCACCACCACCTGCGCCAACGGGCCCGAATATAGCAATTTAACCCAGCTGACGAAACCCGGGCCGAACCCAAACCTCGCCAGCATCGCCCAAATATATGGCCATTCAAGCGTATCAAACGCCATGGTGGCGTCCAAGGACGCCAAGATGGCCGGCTCCCGCAAAAAGGGGACACGCGCGAGCACCCCGTGTAAGCGCCGCAGATTGAGCGCCGTGTTGCGGTGTGGTATAAAGCCCGATTGGTCTTGGTGGACCAAATCGCCCACCACTCCAACCAACCGGTTGGCCAACACCTTGGCAAGGATTTTGGGCTCCGCGTTCAAAAGCGAAATCGGCCTATAGGATGTGACTCGTTCACGGGGCTTCCCCTCCTTATGAATCACCACAATTGTAGCCAGACGCTGGTCCAGCGGGAGGGAGCCCTTCGAGTGGGCCGCAAGGAACATCGCGCGCAGGTGGGGCGCCAACACGTCCGGGCGTAGCTTGTATAGCTCAATGGGAATACCATTGGGGCCCATGGCCTTGCCGGATGCAACCGAGCGAATAGCCGAGGCAATTTCGTCCGAGGTGGGAGGGGCGTCCAGCGAGTCCCTATCCTCCACCGTAAGGGAGGGCAATGCGATGTCCCGAAGCAAGGCACGGGAATCTTCCTCCGAGCAGGGAGAAACCGGGGAGTAAACTTCGCGGAAGTAATCCGCGAAGCAGGAGACAATGGCTTCCGGCTCGGTGACACACACGCCATCCACGCTCTCAATCAAAGGCACCACGCGGCTCGCTCTCTCCCTCTTATCCAACCACGCAATCAATTTGCCAGCCTTGTCACCCACATCATACAATCGCCCCTGCTGCTCTCTACTGAGGCCCCTGGCCGCCTCCGTGACGAGGGCCCGATAGGCCGCCTGCTTTAAATGCAAAACATGCAACTTGGCGTCTGTTACCCCGCTCCCCAGGTCACCCTCCAGTTCTGCAATCTCGGCCTCAACCCGGGTCACCTCCTCCCGCTCGCGCCGCCGGGCATTGGAAATAAAGGAGAGGGCCTCCCCTCTAAGAACCACCTTGAAAGCCTCCCACAGGGAGATGGCAGACGGGACCGACCCCACATTCTCATCGAAATAGCGCTGTAAGGATTTGATCAGGTCGGCACGAATGGTGGGGTCGCGCAAATACCATGCATTAATCGGGGCCACCCTGCCATCCCCCCTCGGGAAGACATCGAAATGCAACAACAATGGGGAGTGGTCTGAGATACCCCGTGCCAAATGGCGCACCTCCCCCACCCTCCCTGCATGGGCCGCCGGGACAAGGATGTAATCAAGCCGCGAGAGGCTACCATGGGCCCCCGAGTGGAAAGTGTACTGTTGCAATACAGGATGCTTCAAGCGCCAGCAATCTACCAGGCCCAGCGTGTCTAAGAGGCCGGGCAGCCACGCCTGTGCCCGGGGGAGGTCCCTAGGGGGATGGCGATCCATAGACCCAGAGGCAACCGCATTAAAGTCCCCTCCAACCACCAACAGGCCACTCGGAAGGTCCAGAAGGAGGCGCCCTAGATCCGCAAAAGTGGTGGCTTGTAACCCAGGCGGGACATAGACTGATATAAAGATAAACACTCTACCCTCCATGCGTCCCACCAGAACAGAGTAGCGTCCCCTCTCATCATGGCGCACCTCGTCAATCTCAAACGGGAGCGAGTTCTTGACCATAATACCCACCCCCCGCGAGCCCGAAGTGAAGCCGGAGTGGGCCGCCAAACGATAACCCCGCCGATTCATTGCATGAAAGGTGTTACCTATAAGGTGCGTCTCCTGCAGGAAGACAACATCCGGTGAAATGCGTTTTAAATACTGCAGGACCACACCACGCTTAATCCTATCCCCCAGGCCGTTAACATTCCATGACAACACAGTCAAATCCCTACCCCCCATCATACGTCGAAACAATCGGTCGTCCCCCACCGAGCATCTTAAGAACAATAAAACAGTTGCGGGTTTGCCCTGCGGTGCTAACAAACAACACACCCCCCCCACCCCCCGGTCCCAACAGAACTCCCCCCTCCCTGCACCCCTGCATGAGCCCAGACAGCCCCCCCAAAGTGCAGTGTGCCTGTCGCCCCATAGCTAAGTACTAACTAGTCCCCCAGAGGAGGAGGGAAGCCCCCAGCAGACCCCACCCGACCTCCATGGGAGGGGAACATACGAAAGCAATATGTGGTAAAGGAAGAACATCCCGAGCAAGGCCTATACAGTCACCCCTCAATTCTGATCCGGCGGGCCCTCCCCGCCAGCCGCGCTCCCCCCGCCCCGATCTCCAGGCAAAGTGTCCAACCAGTCCCCAGCCGCCTCGGGCCGGTCGAAGAAGTGCGTACGGCCATCCACCTCCACCCTCAGCTTAGCCGGAAAGAGCATTGAGTACTTGAGGTTTAGGTCCCTTAGGCGACGTTTAATACCAAGAAAGCTCTGCCGCTGCTTCTGGACCGCCGGAGTAAAGTCTGGGTAGAAGTGTACATCCATGTTGTCCAGCCGGACCGGTCCCTGTTGCCTGGAGGTCTGGAGGATGGCATCTCTGTCCCGAAAATTAAAAATCCGGGCAATAAGAGGCCGCGGCGGGGCACCGGTCTTAGGGCGGCCCCCGGGGACCCGGTGGGCACGCTCCACCGCAAAAAGCTTACTCAGCCCCCGGGGCTGGAGATGGGTCAGGATCAATTCTTCCACGAAGAGATCCGCCGCCTCCGCCTCTCGGCCCTCCGGCACACCAATAATACGGACATTATTCCTCCGGGCCCGACCCTCGGAATCCTCCAGTCGCCGGTCCATCAGGGCGCTCACCTGGCCAAGCCGGCGCACCTCCTTCTGGAGGGCCACCACGTCCGTCGTGAGGCCCGTTGTGGTGTGGGCCAGGGAGTCGACTCGGTCGTTTGTTTTTGACAAGTCTGCCCTCACAAGGCCCACATCCACCAGGACCGAGTCAATTTTTTGCGCCAAGGTATCGAAACGCTGGTCCACTGAGGCCTTCATCTCTGCGATGGCGCCCATGACGTCCCGGAGGGTCAGATCCACTGGGTGAACAGATGCCTCCGTCGGGCCCACCGGGGGTGACCGCGATGTCTCCGGAGAACCCTTGTGGAGCGTGTAGCGATCCATACTATTGGCCTGGTGCGCCGTGCCACGGCGGGTTGTCTTCATCTTCGCCCGGTCGCCATCTTGTTTGGTGGACATGCTGGCCCTTCCACCGTCGTGCCAAGATCTCCAAACAGGCCACTATACCAATTCACGGGCTCCGGGGGGGGGCGGGGGCGACCACCGATCCGCAGGGCGACCCACAGCCGGCGGGTCAGCCGGGCACTTGGACAAGACCACACCACCGCACCCCGCTCCGCAGCCCGACCCCGCTATAAGCAAGGAGGGCGCAAAAGCGAAAGTGAAAGTGCGGGGTACGCGAGTCGCCCAGCCCCGCTCGCCGCTGTTGTTCACTTTGTCCCCGGATCGCCCCACCACTCCAATCCGGGGGGCCGGCGAGGAGAAGGCCGCAACCTTTGGTCGACGCTCCCGCCGGTGTTCGGGGTCCGATTCGGGCCCAAAAAACGGGTGGCGCCTCCGCTCGGGTTCCCAAAGACAGTCCCCTCAACAAGGACAGGATATCACCAGGATTAATTCAGGAGGTCGCGGAGGTCCTCGGGAGCCTCGCACCTACGCGGCCATCTTGGTTGCGCGCTAGGCTCCTCCCCGGATGTCCAATATTGTTAAAGATCTCCACCTGATCTGCCCAGGCCACAGTATGTTTCAATGCTTTAAAATAGGTATAGCTCTGGTGTACATGTGGTGGGGTAGCTTCTACGTCTGCAGTTTGTACTGTTTCTGAGAGAGAGAGAGAGAGAGAGAAAGAGAGAGTGTGTGTGCGTGCGTGTGCGTGTGTGTGTGTGTGTGTGTGTGTGTTAACCTTGGCTTCCTGCTCCCAGTGCTTTGCCTTTACTATTCCTCAGTTGAAAGATTTCACTTCAGTTTTTTTCTGCTGCTAAAAATTGAAACTTGCCCTATCTATTCTGAATGTGGGGCAGAAAAAGACAGATGTCAGAATCAACAGGTCTTGCTTTAATGTGCTAATGCATGCAAATAAAGAAATGCACAAAGGCACATGTGAATATCTGTATTTGGATGTGCAGGGATAAAAGCCAGATCAATTGATTTTGAGAAAAATTGTTTCTTTAATTTGACTGGAAGAGTTTCCAGAAGATGAAGCAAATGAGATTGCAAGTTTATGTCTACCCCATTAATCTTGAGTTCCTTCCATATATGGAGATCTTCATATATGAGACATCATAGTGGTTGTGTGCTAGTGGTGGAGAAGCCCAAAGAAGGTGGGGATCTCCAATGCCAGGCTGAGTCATTTACCAGTTGCAGTACTAACAACAGTGTAATATGTTGCATGCATAGATGGGGGGCACAAGCACTGCAATCGACCCACTGCAATATCTACAAAACTAATAACTGCATTGAAGTGGTTTTGAGGCTTAAATGTATTTTAAAAACAGGTTGACAATAGGGCATGAATCATAATCAGTACATTTCAATGGGACCAGTGGTGTTGCCTTAGCACTTTGTTGCCTGTGGACATCGGCTGTAGCTCACAACCTTTTCTATTATTCACTGTCTAAGATTGGGCTTTTGCACACTTTCTTGAGCAATATCAAATAAACTCCCAAAGTTATGCTAATTTGGCCTAAAGCTACTTCCAGTTCCATAATGTATTGATAAAAGAAAGCTTCCTCTGCATGAATGGAGACAAGATTGAGATTATGATCTTGATCTGAGGGGGAGAAGAACCCAAACCACTTTTGCCTGACATCCAAATATAGGCTCACCGCCCACCCCACAATTTGCAGAAAGTAAGGAAACTGGCAGTGCTTTCCAAATCTAAGATCAAGGTTACCCCTCTGGCTTAGAGGGTCAACACGAAGCTCTTGTAATGGTAGAACATTTCAAGCTGCACTATCACACAAGAACTGTTTCTAGTTCTTTGCCTCTGGAGGGGCTTAAAGGAGGCAAGCAAGTCTGTATAAAGCTCACAAATAAATGAATAAATATGTAAATAAATATTTTTTGTATGTTTATATTAAATCTGGAAGAGAATTCACCAAGGGATTTTCCTGCAGAATGCACATTTAAAATTTCAAATCTTAATGAAGCCATGTGTGTCTTTCTAGAACCAAATTTCCAGGGAAGGGTTAGCTTTATTTCTTTGTTTTGATTTCATTCAGAAAACGCCAGCTGTGTCCTCGAGGCACTTCGGTAATGTGACCCAAAGGAAATCTTTAACAAACATGTAGATCCACATATTTCCACACAGCTCATGAGTTGTCAAAGTGTGTCTGGAGGCTACTTAAATCAGATAACTGATAAAAGGACATGTGAGGGTGAATGGTCAAATCGTACTCGCCGGCTGACCCCTTGACACCTGCCCTTTTCCGTCAGTTTCATGAGCTTATCTCTCCTGTGAACATTGATCTGGTCAACCCCTCATTGTCTTTAGCATCTGTACCCGGGGCGTGGAAACACGCCACAGTTACTCCACTGCTAAAGAAACCTTCCTCTGATCCTGCCCCATTTCCCAGCTGTCTTTTCTGGCGAAGCTGGTGGAATCTCATGTAATTTCCACTCTTTCTGAGTTTATCGAGCAGAATGCCATCCTGGATCCGTCACAGAACGGCTTCTGTGCGCGTCACAGTACCGAGTCTGCCTTGCTGGCAGTGACGGAAGTGATCCGAGGGAGTCTGGATGTCGGTGACTGTGCGGCCTTAGTCCTTCTGGACATAAGTGCCGCGTTTGATACCGTCTCTCACGTGATACTTTTACAGCGCCTCCAGGAGATCGGTATTAGGGTTATGGCCCTGGATTGGCTCCGGTCTTTTTTGGAAGGGAGGTCGTTTCAGGTCTCCGTGCCGCCTTTTCAGTCGCAGGAGTTTGCTTTGCAACAGGGGGTGCCACAGGGCTCAATTTTAAGCCCCTTATTGTTCAACATCTATGTCTGTCCCCTGGCTTCGGTAGGGGAATGTCACTGGTGTCGTATGCCGACGACATCCAATTGGTGATCGCCTTTTCTCAGAAATGTAGCACCAACCTGGACAAGTTTAAAGAGGACCTTTTGGTGGTTGCGGACTGGATGGCAGCAAACTGCCTGCAGCTGAACGCCAGTAAATCGGAGGTCCTTTTGTTCGGGAAGGATCGGGAGATGTGGTCTGAGCAGTGTTGGCCGGATCGTCTTAAACCCGCCCCCATGCCTAAGGAGGCTGTGAAGAACTTGGGTGTGTGGTTTGACAGTGGCCTGACATTCGACATTCAGTCGAAGGCTGTGGCAGGGGTTTGTTTTGGGCTTTTGCGAGGTTTGAAACCTTTATTGGGTTTCTTTCGTCCCAAGGTGCGTCAGACCATTGTCCAGGCGACTATTCTCTCTAGGCTGGACTACGGCAATTCCCTCTATCTGGGTGCCAATAAGTCCAGCATTAAGCGTCTGCAGAGAATTCAGAATGCAGCGGCTCGCATCTTGGTGGCACTGCCGAAATCTTACTCGGTTGCTCATGTGCTTCCCAAACTTTACTGGCTGCCTGTGGAAAAGCGCATTCAGTTCAAGTTGCTCTTTGTGGCGCATAGGCTTTTGACCCTACAGGCACCTCTAGGGCTGGCGAATTTGCTGGAGTTCTATGTGCCGGGGCGTTCCCTTAGATCTTCTGACCAAGCATTGGTCTGCATGCCTCGAGTGCTGAAAGCTAGAGCAGGTGGCCGCTCTTTCCGTAGTCTTGCTGCGAAACTCTGGAATTCGCTCCCTGTTTCCATCAGAGCGATCCAGAGCCACCTTGCTCTTAGCGGAGCCATAAAAACCTGGCTCTTCCCTGTCTAATTTTAAGTCTCCTCCTAGGCTCATGGCCTCGGTCTTTGGTGGCGCTGGGACGCCCCGTTGCTGGGGGAGCTATGCGCAATACAAATCTGAAATAAATAAATAGTTGAAATTCAGGTCATATAATATGAATTTTGTGAGTGTGTGCGTCTGTATGTGTGTTGTGGATTTGTATAGGTGTGTGCGCATGCATCTCTGTAAGTCTCTTACTGCCAGCTACATGCTGTTACAAAGAACATGCAATTAACATATTTTCTACGAGAACGTTGTGAGGAATTGGGTTATTGGTTGAGTGGGGTGTCAATCTTGCTCAAGCAAGAGCCACAATCTCTGTCAGGGTGAACCACAAAAGTCATTAAATGAACCTGTGCTTAATCATCTGGTAGTTTAGCACTAAAGAAGTCAGACTTAATTTAGAGGCAGTAAAAAAGTGAAAACACAGAATACGAAAAATCACACACCAATTAAGAAAAAATAGTGTAGATTTTAATAAATTGTTTGACAACAGAACTACAAAAATCCAATCTTTAGAACTGGCTTTATGACATTTTATAGTTTAAGGTGATTAAAAGATCAAAGCTCCAACCGTGAACAACTAGTCAAACGAGACCGGGTCAGAGTCGAAAAATATGGCCGGCCGTGATGGGGCACGGGTCAGATACAAGAAATGGATTGGGCCCAGTCAGCACTTACATTCAGACTTAAAAGAAATTCAATAAAAAAAGTCTGAGAAAGTAAAGATCAGTGGGGCAAGGCTGCAGGCAGTGTTCGAGGAGGAGGCGTCAACATCAGAGAGCCTCTGGAAGGAATCGCAGTGATGATTTCCATGTTCAGATTTAGCTTTTTCTTGGAAGTTGAAAATTGCCAGAGGGAAGAAGCTGTAAGCTGTAGCTGATGAGATCTCCACAAGGCCAGATACCTCTTTTCCGAAGGACCACTGACCGGGAACCGTGGAGGAGAAGGAGAATATAGCTGGAGCTGCCGCAAAGTCAGCCGACCAGAAATGCACTGTGGGCAGATCGATGAGCAGGTTGGTCCTGGTCTCTTTTCGGTTGTAAGAGCTCTTTTTAGCCAAATATGTTCCAAGTTTCAAGTGTTGGATTTTGACTATCTGTGCACCTGTAGCACCACCTCCAAGGATTCGGGACTGGATGGGCACCACATGAAGGAACAAGACTCCCTCAGGGTGGCTCCAGGTGTGGCTTAAAGATGGTTTGAACCTTTTCTGTCCTTCAGGCTCTGATTTGGAGGTCTGCCTACAAGCCTTTGGAGTCACTCTTGTAGTCCTGGGTTTAAGACGTGGAACAGGCTCAAGCAGCAGGGATGGCATCTGAGGGTTCAAGGCGGACTTCAGGCAGCAGAGCAGTCCTTCCAGGTGCAGTAAAGCAGTCCTCTGAAGTACACAGCAGGCCACAGCAGCAGGCAGTCCACTGGGAGTCCTTCCACAGGTCCTAAAAGTGAACTGAAGAGTGGGTCTGAAGGTCCTATTTTTATATCGGGTGGTTTCTTTGAAGTAGGAGACATTTCTAGTGATTCCATTTGAACTACTTTAAATTTCCTGCCTCCCCTGTCTAGCCTCCAGCCTGTCTTCAGACACAATAGGCTAGTGTGATGTCGTTTGTGTGAAGAGAGGGCACAGCCTATTGATTTGAAAGTGGGACTGTGCCCAGTTTCGCCCCTTATCCTGTAAGTGCTAGCCCATCTAGGCACACCTAATGCCACAATTGTGTGACTGTCTGAGAGGAATATACAGAGTCCAACTTCCAACTACGCCCAGTCATGTGACACATGAACAGACTGCAGGCACCAAATAAGTAGGGCAAACACATGGCAATTTTCTAAAATTGGTATTTTTTGTTGTGATTTAAATTCTCACTTTTCCATTAAAAATGATTTTAAATTGCAATGTCTGATACCAAACATGAATTTCCTACATGCTCTCAATTAACATGTATCACTTATAAATGCAATGAGGCAACCCCATGCTATCCTTTGGGAGAAGTAGAACTTACAGTACTGAAAAATTATTTTGTCAATTTTTCACTACCAGGGCATCTAAACCTCAAACGCACATGTCCAAACTTCCTCTAATTGCAATGCACCCTGCCCAATTGGATCTCTATGGTCAATCTTAGGGGTGACATGCATTAAAAGGGGAGTTTAAGGCTTGGCAAGGGGGTTATTTTGACAAGTTGAATTGGCAGTTTAAAGCTGCCAGCAGGCTGCAATGGCATTCCTGAGCCATGTTTTAAGAGGCTACGCAAGTTGGTGGCACAATAAGTGCTGAAGTCCGCTATTAGCATTTAATATACCAGCCCTGGGTATCCGGTATACCACTTTACTAGAGACTCATAAGTAAATTAAATATGCTAATTAGGTGTAAGCAAATTTTACCATGTTTAAGGGAGTGAGCACAAGCACTTTAACACTGGTTAGCATTAGGAAAGTACACAGAGTCCTTAGGCCCCAAAAACAAATTCATTAAAATAGCATAAGTCAAGGTACAAGGCTTGGAGGTGACCCTGCAAAAAGAGCCAGGGCGAACAAATTTGAAACGCAATGTATATGTCAATGCCTACTTGGCAACCCAGTGAAAGCTAGCATGTCACATAGGGATCAGGAATGTATACAAAATACATTAGCACCAACAATGTATGCAGGATGCATTGCTGGCATGAATATGTATTGACATGAATACAGAGAATTGTGTAACGTACATATGCACTCTGGGGCCTGAATAAAGCATATATGGCTACCTGCTGTGTAGGAGTACCGTACAGTCTTGAGGTCAAGTGCTTCTCCGTCCTTTAAAATGCTAATATGTCTATGATGTCATAAGTGATGCCGTCAATGATGCAATTGCTGAAATCATTTGCGATTTCACTTTTGATCTCCTAGATACCATCCCTAGTGTTATTATTGGTGACCTCATCAGAAGGAAAATAGGAATTTCTGGTTTTGATTCGTAACATTCATATCACATCACTTTAAATAGGATGAGGGGATTAGTCTGATTTTTGTAGCAAGATGAATCAATCACGTGAAACTGTTCAGGATTGTTTGATAAACCTCAACTTAAACAAAACCCACATGCATTGGTTGGCATGGAAACCAACAACTGGGACCTGTATAAAAGCACGTCAAATGTATTCCTGTGCTGTTGAAAGAGAGCGAAAAAGATTAGCTATCTCATTTGGGCATTTTCATATCAGGTGGTGATAATGCACAAACCTTACAGGTCTCCTAGGAACTTGAAATCTAAAGTACATATTTTGCAGTGTTATTTTAAGGGTTGGAGGGGGATATGTACAAGGAAGTGGCGGAGCGTGTCGTTAGGCTCCTTGGCTTAACGCCGTGCTCCGCCACTTTTGAAACGCAAGGCTGCACCACATTTACAAGAATGTGGGGCAGCCTTGCATTCCCCCATACGATGGCCCTAAGTTTAGCAACTTTATGCCAACGAAGGCACCCTTACACCATAGTGCAAGGGTGTCAGCGTTCAGTGGAGGATTGTTTATGTGTAGAAAGGTGTCCCTTCCTGCACATAAACAATCCTAAAATGCTATTCTGTCACTTTCATGTGTGCTGCTTCATGCAGCTCTCATGAAAGTGACAAAATGGCATTTTTTTAAAAGGTTTGTTTATGTACAGGAAGGGGGACCTTCCTGTACATAAACAAACCATTGCCTTTTGCTTTTTCAATGTGTACTGCACAAGGCAGCAGACATGGAAAAAGGAAAAACGAGGAGAAATAATGCATTTCTCCTCGTTTTGCCAACTTAAAACCAGGATGTACCTGGTCTTCATTTTGGCACTGCCTCCTATGTACGCCACCCTTGTACATAGGGGCAGCATCAAACTGAATGGGTGTTGCGGTGGAACGGCCACAACAACACCCACTGCCCACCCCTAAGTGTAGCGTGAAAGGGAGCCTTATGAACAAGGCAGCATTAAGCCACTTTAAGTGGCTTAACGCAAAGCCACTTTAAGTGGCTTAACACAGCCTTGTAAATAAAGCTAAGCCCCGGAGTGTTTTGTAAGATATTCCTAAACCTATCTACACAGAAAGCAAAAAATACCCAAAAAGTCGAATCAAAGAATGGGGGATGCTGAGTATTTTATCACTGTTTGAACAAGAGCTATAGATAAGCGGTGTGTTTTAGTGGCACGTTTCGTGCTACACATCACAAGAGAAAAAAACGTGACAGCAACTTAAGCTCTGAAAAAGCTGAGAAAGGTATTTTGGATGCTGGGCAGGATGGCGTCTGTGCAATATCACTGGCAAGGCTTTGCATTCACTGGGTGATGGATAATGCACACGAATACATATGAATTGTTCAAGACCATGTCTCATAGTGCAGAACATTCCACGTCAAATTGACAAATGCTGGCAAGTAAGCCAGTTACCTTCTATGGCATCGGGTGCCTTCCTTCCCTTACTCAGTCCTTCTACTCATGAATCAACTACAAAGAAAAAAAACATCTGTTTCAATAGTAAAACACTAATCATCCTTTCTGCAGCAGCACCAAATGTGTGGGATGATTTGTGGTAGTGAAGAAACACATACTGAATCCATTACCTTACTTCTCCTTTAATCTTAGTTTCATGTGCAAGGAACATACAATGTCAATATAGAACAAACTAATAAGGAAAAGTTAACAAAGGAAAGAAACAGTGAACACAGACAAACTTCAAAACAAAAAAATCAGTACATGGTAGGCATGCCTAGCTCTGAGAAAACACAAGCTATTTGTGTTGTTCTGAGTAGTTACCAAAAGATGCTTCCAAAGAATGGAGTGCATGTGCTGGTATTTACATAACATGTACCATCTGTCCAATCACATAAAATATGTGAAGCTGTGTGGTAAAAGTGGATGGAAGGAGCATCCCAGAAGGAATCAGAATGTACTGCTTGACTGGATCTTAACCCTTTGTTGTTCCACTAGAGCACTGGAAAAAAACTACATTGATCTTCAGCCATCAATGTCACCGCTAGCATCATCATCATCATCATTGCTACTGCTATCACCACACTCCCACTTCTATCACTACCATCACCACTACTGCCACTACCATCACCACTGCCGGCAAACACCACCAACTGTATTACAGCTACCACCAATATCATCACCACCATCAACACTAAAACTCTTGTCTCTGCTATCGTCACAAATGCCACTCTCAACACCATCACCACCACTATCACCACTACTTCTCCACCATCATCACCACAATCATCACCATTACTGTCACCACACCACTACTCCATCACCACTACCATTCCCGTAATCACAACCACCACCAAAACTACTATCACTAACACTTCCACCACCTCAACCACCACTGCCTATATCACCCCTACTAAAACTATCACCACAACAATCACCTTGATCACCACTAGCATTACTACCACAATCAGCATCACTACCATCCCATCGCCACAATTATCACCACATCACACTACTCCTAACATCATTACCACCACAACCACTATCACCATTATCTACATCCCCACCACTACGAGTACTATCAATCTCATAAACACTACCACCATCCCTACCTCTAACACAACTACAACCACTTCTACCACTATTAACACTGTCACCATCACAACCACCATTATCACAATAACCACTATTACCACAAGCATCACCACCATCACTATTTCTACTACTATGACTATCAACATCATAATTTATACTATTGCCAACACTACTACTATCACCACCATAATAACTAATTCTGCAGAAACCACCACCATCAACATCATCACCACTGCAACCAAAACCACAAACATGTCACCTCTATCAATACCACCATCACTACCACCTTTTCGGTACATCACCAATACTACCACCATCAACACTACTACCACTATCACCACTTCTACTAAAATCACCACTACTGTTACCACTCTCACCAATTCTATTAAAACTACCAACATCACCACTGCCCCCACTCCTACCATAACCAGCAATTACTGCCAATATATTCACCACCATTATCACCATTACACTTCTTCCACTACTACCATCAACATCCCGGCCAACACAGCCATCAACACCACTATCACCACCATGACCACCACTGTCACCCCCACGAGCAATACTATCAACTTCACTATTTCTGCCTCTACCAATGCCACCTTCACCGCTGCCACTGTTAGTTCCACCGTCATCACTAGTACTACCACCACCCCACTACCACTACAATGTTCACCACAACCTCCTCTACCACAAACATCATCACTACTATATATCACTACCACTACAGCCACCATCACAACTACCACTACCATCACCAATACTACTACTGACATGATCTCCTCAACAAAATTAACACCAATAATACAACCCCTGCCACCAATACCATCAGCATTAGTACTAGTACCAACACCAATACTTTCAACAACACCACTCCTACAATCATCACCACTTTCTAACCTTCAGCACCATCACCACTACTGTCACTACTATCATCAGCAGTGTAATTTCAAGCACCACTCCTACCACCACCACCACAATGCTCTTGAGTATGTGTATAAAAGCACTGTGCATTTGACATTTTTTGTTCAGGTGATGTGGACATGTGTGTAAAAGACATTGGGAATATTCACAAAGGTAAATGTATTTGTGTGTTAATTTACACATGTAAATTTACTCCAACACTTTATAGTAAACTCACTACTTTTGGCTATTCGCCTTATATAAATGTAAATTTACTACAAAGTATAGACTTACATGCCCCACCCCCTGGAACCAAGAGTGGAGGTTAATTTATGAGTTATGAGTTAATTGTTCTGGGGTTTAGGTGGAGATCTCTTTATTCTAACATATGGAAGAAGAAAACGTTCTTAAACTTTTGAAATATTAGCAAAACAATGTATATTACCAAATTATTTTTGAAATAATGTATTAAAAAATACAAAAAGTAATGTATTGAATTAATTCATGCTAATTTATTTAAAAATAGTTACATTTATATTTTAATTAAAAGATTATTAAAACAATTAAAATAGCATACATATTTTTACATAATTTTCTAACATCAAATTAAATGTATATATATTTTAAAATATTTGAAATACATTCATTTGTTTTAATATTATTTCATATGCGTTTTGTTTTAATGCTCTATCTACCACCATTATTTTCTATGCATACATGTTTCTGTAGTAGTGGTTAGCCATGTATGGTGTTAGACTTACCCCCGGTCTGAGCTGGAGTACCTGCACAACTGTGCTGGGCCCTTTTTGGCTGCAGTAACTTTAAAAGTGCAGTTTGTGATAGGTATGGCCTTACTCTTTTTTAGGTGATTGCTTGTCTCTCACTAACCCCTCTTTAATCTTCTCTAAAACTATACCTTTTAGTAGTGTTTCCCATTTTACAACAACTTCTCTGTCCTTTCCACATTTTCTACAAAACCGTATGTGTGTTGAGACTCTGCAGTAGAGGCGAAGATAGAAAAGATAGCAGAGGCGGAGGTCTCCGCATTGAGGTTTGTGAATAACAGTTTGTGGTACATGAGCAGTACTATTGCAATACTTTTAAATGTACTACAAAATGAAGTTTGTGAATAGGCCCCATTGTGCGTATGTGTGCAATCTGTTATATAAATTTGACTAGAAGTACTGGCTTTGCCACTGCTTGTTTTATCGAAAAGCATACATTTTCTGCTTTCAGACTTCATCTTGTTATGACCTTGCATGTAAGAAAAGTAGGGACAATAACAAAATTAAGTTTCTTTCTTACCTAATGGAGTTTTCACTTGAAGGATGTTAGCATCAAGACCCCTTTCAGACATTATTATGTCAACGCGCCCTTGCTGTAAATAATTACTAGCCGCAAGGTGCTTGATTGGTATGTCTGCTGTGATACATCCAAAAACAGATTTTTTAGAATGGAGTCAGAATGCACTTTATTTAATAAAAGGGTTTATATTGACCTTTTAGTGTCACAGGATAATCAATATCCTTTATATGAGCTGTTGACTGAGACTTTTCTATATTGTCAGATAAGAAATACAACACATCATTCCAGACAGATGGAATTAACATCGTTCTATACAATCATTAATTTGCATTATGCCAATACTCTGAAATAACGCCTGGTTTTGTAAGAATGATATTTACTTGAAGCATGGATCTCACTGAAGCACTTCAATAAAACTGGAAGTAGCAATCATTTTGGGATAAACTGCACTTGCCAATGGATGTATGGGTAGCAGAATGTTTGCTGCTATATTATTTTCACTGCTCCTTCAGCAACAAAGATGACCACGCACTATCAAAGTTGACAAGGTGATCTCTGCTCACTAGGAGGTCATAGGTTGACCTCCTTAGTATTTTTGTCCCCATGGGTAGCCATGGATGAGCAGTTGAGACCCAGCTCCAAGAAGTTGGTGCAGGTTTGAAACTAGGAACCCTACCGAATATTACAGTTGTAATAACAATGTAATTGTTGACCCAGGATTTTAAGATTTTGTCAAGACAAAGGGGATATTTACACTGAAATCGCACAGCCCGGTGCTGCAAGTAATTTAGCTGCGCTGAGCTGCATCGTTTCAAAAACGCAGGGATTCACCGTATTAACAAGATGGTGCACCCATGTGCTCTTTGGTGCCCCAAGCAGTTCAGTGGTGTCTCTGAATATATTAATATATATCTACAGAAGAACTTGGAGGCCACTGGTAAAAAGCACCCAAAATACTTTAAAACTGTAATGCAAAACATAAAGCGTTAAAACAAAAGCTCTTGGCTACAATTGGACCTCATTAAAAATGCCCCATAAGCATTTTTCCCCAACACAAATTTCCACAAACCAGGACCCTGGTATTGCAAAGTGCTCAGAATTAATAGGAATTATTAGGTTTTGCGGGATAAGATGTAGAAATTGAACTTACCGTGCTGATTTCTGAATGTTGTCCACAGTATTCCATTCAGAGACTTTGCCTGCTTGAGGCAGGTGATCTGCCCAAGACGATTACCACTTATCAGAGGTATTTCTGCTGAAATCATAATTGCAATGAGGATGCTACATTCCAGTAACCTGGCCCAACAGAATTAATAGGAAACTCGTACTGAGCGTCTACGTACAGTGCTCAATTTGAGCCGGTGGTTTCCGGTGCTCGGCACCGGCATATAATTGTCAACACCGTGCTTGTGAAAGTCTGCCACAAGGTGGCACTTTCTGACTAAATTAGAGATTACCACAGCAACAGTTCATTATTGATTCAATATACATAAAAAATGTCTATTACGTGCTGCTTTGGGGGCCTGAAATAGTACGAATTTTCACACTTGTAGGAGTGCGATGAGTAGGAGTTGTGTTGTTACTATTATTGGCAGAGCTGGTAGGGGCAATGTGTGGTGCAAGCTGCAGTGACCTCAAGAAAGGAGATGCAAGGCAACACAAGGCCTTACATGGGATTTTCTAAGCCACCTTGTGTGCCTCTGCTTGGCTTTGTAAATCCAGAGTAACGTAAGGCAGTGCAAATCGCTGCCTTGAATTACCCTGTGTTGAGAATGAGTTCCATAGGTGGAGCAAGGGCCGTTCTCATGTATCTACCCATAGATTTTGATGCAAACCTAGATTTACTCAGGTTAGCAAACATGGGATTGCGTCAAAATGGTACACCTTTCCAAGTGAGGAGTAACAAAGAGAAATATCTGTATTGCTCCTCATTACTTCAGCTTCTATGTGTGATGGGGTTTGCAGCACACACAGAAAGAGGGAAATGCCTCACAGGATTGTTTTTGTGCAGGAAGTACACAATGCACCAGCACAGGGAGAGAGCAGAAACACATCATATCTTGGTAGATGTAGTGCTTTTCTGCTCTCTCCCTGTCACGCAATGCAGTGCAGCAAGTTGTCTTGTGGCCTTGCATTGCGTGACTTCTTAGTAAATCTGCCCCTTGGTAAATACTTACCTCACATACACACACATGGAATGTCAGGGCAAAGATCTAGTGGTCACACAGAATCCCTCTTTGGGCCATCTGAGCCAATCTATCTGTAGCCTCCATCACCCCCTCTTCTACGCATCAGAGCCTTATTATGATCTTGTGCTTCCCTTTGCTGATTGCCAGATCCCTTTGACCCCTTTGTTAGCCATTTACCCGTTTTCCTGACTTTCAGCCATATGAGTTTCTCAAACATTTTCTGCCATCCTTCCCAGACCACACTCATTTTCACCCATCCACCTTTAAGTTCCTCTACCAAGTATCAGTCTTTATGCCCTCAGATCTACCCTCAGACTACTGTGCCAGCATAGGCCATGCCTTCTACACTCAGAGGTCAGCGTGTAACAGTCTCAGCTTTGTAGTCACTTTGCAGGCTCTGATTTTTCGGCAAATACTTACCAGTTCTATCTTTGGGTTAAAGTGGTGGGGGCTTCTAGAGGTTGGTTGCATAAGAAACATGAATCAGAACCATTTAGAAAAGAGTTATCCTCATACCTAGACTCACATAGGTGTCCTCCTGCTCCTGGTCTTCTTCCTTCACTTCCAGGTCCTTCTGTGTGTGCATTTGGGCACTAGTCCTCCGCCTATTCCTGTTCTAAGTCTTCTTTTTCTGGGTTGTTTTGGTTCTTCCGATCGTCATCCTGGCCCTGCTCTAACTAGTTCTGGTCAACCTGGTTCTGGTTTCCTGAATCTAGGGGTCCTGGCTGGAGTCCTTGCTGACGCTGGTCATCCTGGCCAAGCTCCTGGCACATCGTTGTATTAGCCCTTCATACTGGTACTACTGATCCTCATCCTGATCCTACTGGTCTGCTGGGACCTTATCCACCTAGTCCTGTTGTCCTGTTTTTCCTGGAACTGGTCCTTGTGGTCCACCTGGAACTGCCTTCACTGGTCCTGGTCCTCCTTATTAGGGACTCTTGGGCTAGGTCCGGCCATTTTAGTTTGGGTATGGTCCCATTGGTCCTCATGACTCTCGTTGTCCTGGCTCCTATGATCCTCATGGGCTTGGGCCTAATACCCCTGTCCCCAATATGCCTGCTCCTCTTGGAACTTCAGTTCTGGTCTCTTGGATCTGACCTCTCTGGTCGTCCTAGCCTTGTTCCAGGTACTGATTATTCTGAACCTTCTAGTCCACCAGATCCTCACTCATCTGGTCCCTGGTCTTAGTGGCCCTAGTCAACCTACTCCTGACCTGACACGTTTCTGAGTTCTCCTCCAACATGTCATGATACTTTTGGCTCTGGTCCTCCTACTCCTCGTCATCCCAATTCTGCTTTCACTTGCCCCTTAGTTTTGATTCTCCTTGTTCAGGTCATCCTGTTCTTACCCACCTGGCTTGGTCATCCTGACTCTTCTCTTCCTGGCCCTACTTGTTCTAGTTCTGCTTTTCCTGGTATGCCAGATACTGATGCTCCTAGGCCTCTGTAATTTGATCTTCCTTTTCCTTTGGCTGTGGTTCCATTGGTCCTCTTTGCCCTGGTCCTCTTAGCTCTTGTCCTGCTGGCTCTCGTTGCCTGACCATCTCCTTATTATTCTCGTGTCCCTGTTCCTCCTGCTTGTTGTCATCTTGCACTAACTCATCCACTTTATACTGATCCCCCTTGTTCAGATCATCCTAATCTTAGCCATCCGCTTGGTCATCATGGCTCCTGTTGTCCTGGCCTTCCTTGTCCTCCTTTTCTCCTCATCTTTGTTGTGTTTGTCTCAGTTTGCCAGGTCCTGATACTCTGGGCATCTGTGAATTGAGCTTCCTTTTTCCTCTTGGACAGGTGGTCCCACTCGTCCTCATTGCCGTGGACCTTTTAGCTCTTGTCATGTTGGTTCTGGTTGCCTAGCCATCTCCTCTTTGTTCTGAAGGCCCTGTTCATCTAGTCTTCCTCCCTCTCAGCCTGGGTTGCCTAGCAATGGTCTTCCTATTACTGTTCCTCACAGTCCGTTTTCTCTTATTGCAAGGGCTTCCCTCTCTATTACTGAGTATGATTTTTCAGCACCTTTCAGACGTTTGGAGCAAGATCCTATAATTATTTCTTGTGCATCCACCATCAGCGTTAACACCACTCCTATTCCCACACTGCTAGCATCTGTAATTAAATATGTTTTTGCTGACACATCAAAATGCCCTAATGTGGGCATTATTCATTCTTTCACTTGATCAAAGGCATCTCACATTCAGTACACCATTTAAAGTAACCTCATTTTTCATCATTGCTCTAAGAAGTTCCACCAACTCTGTAAAGTTCGGGCACAACTCCTCAAAGTCTAAAAAATAACTTCAATTGCTCTTGGGTTTTCTGGTCAAGGTTCATTGCTTATTCCCTGTATGATACTTTTCTTGGGTTAGCTCCGATATTTCATGACCCACATAAGTAAACAGCCTCCCCCTTAATTGACTCTTTTCTCTTTTTACTGTTAATCCATGTTTATCATTTTCATTCCTTCCTATAACCAGGACATCATCCTGAAAGCACCAGACATTTTCCAGTGCATCAAATATCTGCTTCATCATTCTTTGGAATACCGCTGAAGTGGATGCTAAACCAAACTGCATTCTCAAGTCTCTATGCAATGGGATCTGATGATACACAGCCGACATGGCTGTTAACATCTCTGAATCCTTATGCTTCTGGTCAAGTCACTTAGGTCAATACATAAAAAAATCTTCCCTCCATCCTTTGGAGCTATGACTACTAGTGCTAACCATTCCATAGACTTTATTATTTTCAGTGCACATAACTTGTTCTTGTTGCAATGGCTCTCTTATTAAATATGGCACATTCCTCACTTTGTGAACCACAGGTACTGCTCCTTCTTTCAATATGATTTTGTGGAAAAATCCAATCAACATACTCAATTCATTTTTACATACATGAGGATACTTTTTTATGACTGACTTCTCAAATGTCTTCACTTGGTCTGTAGATATTTGTGTATCCTTTTTTTTGACAGTCATGACAGGTATTTCTGCATTTGATACAAAATGATGCCCCAATCTTTTTGAAGACGCCACTCTAATAAGCTTGAACCAAGGTCTGTTATGTAAACATTATATCCAATTGTCATCCATTTCATGCCAATAATCTCCATTCTTTTAACTACATACCCTAATGTCTTTTTGTTAGGTTCAGACCAACTCTTGTGTCTTCTCTCTCATTATTGGTCATACCTGTCCATTGACATTAGAGTATATAGTCTACCAGAATCCACCAACACTTTTATTTGTTGATTATCTAAGTTTATAAAGCAATGTGCTTCTCCAAACTGTCGGTACTTTCTCTTATAATTTTCAGTCCTTCACTAACAGCGACTTGACATTGGTATCCACATCAGAAACCTTTGTCGATGTCTCTTGTAGAAGTCATTGATCCTCATGAATAGTCAATACTACTTTTTGCATGTTCACGCATATGTCATTAATTTCTTTTACCTTTACTAGCATACTTTTTGTTTTGCAAACCTTTACAAGGTGCACTTTTTTACCACAGTTATGACAAAATATATTTCTTGCAGCACACCTCCTTCTAGATGGCCTGGTGCTCCACAGTGATAACATTTAATGTTTCTATATATAGACTCCTTCACCTTCGCATTAATGTTAGGATCACTTTCCGTTACTTCACCTCCTGAGAAACGTATTTCCTGAGAAGGAGATACATTTATTACTTCATTACATTCGTTGGTGGGAGTGTCCATTTCTTTCAGCCACATTGCAGTGTGTTCCATCCCTCTGGCTATCCGGATGGCTTCTTCCAACGTGGGATCTTTATTTATTGACTTCTCCTTCATTGTTTTATTGTTAGTACATCTTACAACTTTGTCTCTGATAAAGAGAGTCTTATAAGTCACCAAACTGACATGATACAGACAAGCCTCTTAAAGCAGCCACATAAGAAGCAATGTCTTCATCCATCTTTTGCATTTTGGAAAAGAATTGTGATGTTCCAAAACCACATTTACAATAGTAATAAAACATAAATCTAACATCTGTAATGACATATCATAGACGTTGTTAGTGTGCACATCACCCATACCTAAAGAGATTTCAGGCAGATCTTCATTCAATTGTCTCCCTTCTACTCTTAGGTGATGGAGTAAAATTGCTTGCTTTCTGACTGGCCCATATTTATCACCCCCTATAGCCAGAATATATGTAAAAAAATAATGTTTCTATGGCTTCCAGAGAATAGGAGGGTCATCAGGTTTTGCAAGAAAGGTCAGAGGTGATGCCATTGTCTAATCAACCACAGTGATTAGCTGTCCATGTAAAGAAATGTGACACAATTAACTGAAACTAAAGCAATAAGGTAAAACAGCAGACTACCCTAACCAATGAAAATAATTTAAATCTGCTCAGCATTTCTGTAGCGTGCTCCAGATCCTCGAGTTCGCATCAATTGCCTCATTGACATCATGCAGGTTGCTTTCAGTGCTTTGCTGCCAATGTCTTTTCCTCATCTGTGATTGGTAGTTCTTCTTCACTTTCCACAGTTAGAAAAAGAGGAAAAGAGATGTGCAGTAGAAGGAAACAGGGGACAGTGGTGTACAATATATTTTATTTTTTCTTTGTTTTTCCTTTTAACTGAAGTTTTGATTATGAACTTCATTGACCAGTGCCAGGACAGAAGCCGGCCAAGAATGAAGGGGCACGCACCGAGTCGAAGGCCGTGCGGAGAGGAGAGGTGCAGCATTGAGGCAAAGTCTGCATGGAGACACGAACTTTAGTACCAGATGAGCTCACATTTTCATGCAGGTACATGTGCCAGGATCTCTTGGTCATACACTGATTAATGAAATACCGGCTTTAATAGTTCCCATGCCATTACCCTGAACAAAGTCCAAATAGTCTTTCTAGCTAAGAGTACTTAACACTTACTCCTCGTTAAGGGTATTCAAGTATGTTGGCGTTTCTATTTACTTCTGGTTGTCCGGTCGTTCCTTGTATGTACTCCAGAGGTGGAAGCCTCTCTGTCTGTCCCCCGCACCATCCACCAGCTCATCTACACTTTATGTAGGACCTACGAAAAACCAAGTTTCCTTAAAGCGCCTTACACTGTACTTGTCACCTTTCATAACATACGCTTTCCATCCCCCATTCTACATTCTACTATCCTTGGTGAAACTAATATGCACACATCTATACATGCTATCAGCTTTGGAGACATCCCTACTGTGGTAGACTGCCTTTTTAAGAGGAAGAGAGCAGCTGAGTATGCACTTCAAAAGAAGCAGAATGGCAACATAAAACTTTAAGGCCTCAGACGTTGGTGTCTTGAAATGGACTACAAGAAGGAGAGCTTGAGACCCCAAAAACTGTCATCTGCCAAGCTGTCAAATGGGCTGTGTGAAGAGAGAAAGCTCTGCACGACTTCTGCGTGTGACCAGGTCCGGGAGCCATGACGTTCTAGTCTCAAAGGAATCCAAGACCACCTGCCCCGGAGCCTGGAGCACCAGCGTCTGCTTGCTTGCCAAGACCAATGTGCCCTGTGAAGATGAAGAGCACTTTGAAGGAGCAAGATCTAGGTGGGTGCCCTGTTGAGTGAACTCTGGATGCAAAGTGGGAGGAAATGGCTCCTGCACCGATCGGGTCAGTGCCCATGTGCAGGAGAGGGCAGCATCGAAGAGAGCTGTGGTAAGGACTGCCAGGCGGGAAGGGCTGAAGCTTTGTGCGATAAGGGTGTGGTTACACCATATGCAAGGAGGGGCTGTCATGGTAAAGACTGCCATGTGGTAAGGGCCGAAGCCTTGTGCGGTAGCAGTGTGATGACTCGGTATGCCAGTATTGGCCACTCGAAATACTGCCATGCCGTAAGGACCAAAGCCGTAAGAGGCAGTGGTACAGCAACCTCATATGCCACAAGGAGCCCCCATGGATAACTTTGCCGTGTTGACCAGGCTGGTGTCCGAGCACACTGAGTAGCGGTGACCCCATGTACCGGAAAAAGTCACCAGAAGCACCAAGAACTGCACCTGGTGTGACCCTGTTGGTTAAGTGAGGACTCAGTTGGAGCACCATCACCCAAGCGTGGGACCAAGAACAGGATCATCATAGCCATCCCCCCTATTGGGAGCATGTGAACACTTATCCCCCTGGAGAGGCCGCATGAAACCTCCGATCGCTGCAGGAACGAGAACGAGAGGGAGAGAGCTTGAACACGCTGAGTGCAGTCGCATGCGGCCAATTATACTGACTTAGACTGGAGCAGCTGTAAACGCCTACAGACTGGGAGCACTCTAAGATTCTGAATGCTTCCCTCCTGCCGGTGCCTGTAAGACTTGTGTCCCGCCTGTCGGCCCCAGAGGAACATGGTGCTAATTCAAGCGCATGTATGCTTGAACACTATTGACTTAAAATCAGAGTCACAGTAAACTCTTGAGACTCAGAATACTAGTGGAGCATACCCTGGATGTTACTAGTGGTGAAAGGGGAATGACCAAAATCACTAACCAAGGATGGAGTGATAGGAGGGAGTCACCAGAGACATTACAGCCCCAACTCCAGGGGAGGGCTTTGAAATTGTTTGTAAATGTCATATTCTCCCCTTGTGTGGTTAGCAGTAGAAATAAAATACTTCTTTATTTCGTAAAAGTGAGTATTTGACTGGACAATGATTTATTACTTCTGCGGCATGCATTTTTAGCTGTGAGCCTGAGTTAAATAATCTGTATCCACACCTCCTCCACCCCAAGGGAGCCTTTGACTGCTTGACCATGCTTATCACAGAGTATCATGTTTAGAAGGAGTACTTGGCCCAGTTGCTCAGAATCCATAGTAGGCTGGGCCCCAAGACATCAGGAGTAAAAGGCCTCAACCACGTCAGTTGGATCCAGTGGGTCCTGCATGCCCCGTGGCCCTCTAAAAGGGGTTCTGACAATGATGAATGCAGCTCGTCTGCAGATGGGTCTAGTCCACCTTGGGCAGATTTTAAGATTTTTAGGGTGAGAGCATTGGTGGGAGAAGTTGTGTGTTTGAAGTGTGCATGCAGGTGAGATGAATATGGTAGTGACAGTTATTTGGTTATGGGTTCTATGAGACCGGGCATATGGGAATGTGGGTGAACAATGGAAAAAGTTCAATATGGATGTATGTAGGTGTGAAGGGATTTTTGTATGTGATGAGATGTAAATGAAACCAGCACCAAATAATATGTGGCTGACCTCCTCTGTGTCTGTGAGATGGATCGACAGCAGCAATTATGTCATGTGGAATCACATGCTGAGGCACTCAAAGACTTCCCCCAATAATCTGAGTCCATGGAAGTGCATTTTCCCATAGATACAGAAGGGCGAAGCCCTTTTATACATTTGGCCAATTGTAGCTATTGCTTGAACGCTAACCACTGGATATCAAATTAAGGTGAATCAACAATGCACACACTTCCAAGATTAAAGGGGGATAACTCTTTTCCTTATAACACTTAAGCTTTTTACAGTGCAACCCACCAGAATCAGCATCCTGGCACTCTCCCAGCATTCACCAATGCGGCACAGATGAGTACAGAGGTTCTCAGCCTTTAACTTGTGTGGACCCCAACTAAACCATTACTTGAATCCATGGACCCCTCCCACGGCGTCATTCTGGGAAACCGGGGATCTCCAGTTTAAGCAATTTCTATGATTTGAACCTCAAAAAATACAGAAAAAAGTATGCACCAAACAAATGTTCAAATATTGAAATATTTTGCTTAATTCACAATCAAATATAGAAAAAAGTTTCCACATTTTCAATCTTGATTCTTTATTTGTATATACTTTATTAATTTTAATGTATTAATTCTAACTTTTTAAAATTTTGGCAAGAGTCACAGCCCCCCTGAGTAGGCCTCGCGGACACATGTGACTGTATTCAGGGCTATCAACTGTCAGGGCGAATGTAGCATAATTAGCATAGCTCGCTTATTGCTGTTTCTCAGTAAGCTGATCATGGTCTCCTCGGAATACAAAAATTAGCAATAGAGACTTTGCGTGCGACAGCCGAGTCTGAATGGTAAACAATGTTTACCCCGAAACTTTTAAAATGCAGGGAATCACAACGCGGTTGTTACAACAACCGCGTTGTGATTCCGCATACCATTACTCCGCAAGTCGGAACAACGACTTGCGGAGGGGGGGAGGTATGTATTTAAAATCCATTACCTTCCCTACTGTCCGCACAGACTGGAGTTGGAATAGTAAATTATACTATTCCAACATCCAGCGCTCCCCCTCCGCAAGCCGTTGTTCCGACTTGCGGAGTAATAGTATGCGGAATCACAACGCGGTCGTTGTAACGACCGCGTTGTGATTCCCTGCGGGATAAAAGGTGGCAGAATAACGTCATACATTCGAGTCTGAATATCTCACAGCACACTGGGTCTAGTGGCTCAGGGGACTAATGCATCTACAGCAGGGGCCTATGTTCAACTGCATGGTCACAGGTTCAAATCCTGGCGGGTGCACTCAGCCTTTCATCCATCTGAGGTCAATGAAATGAGTAGCGTAGGGTAACAATAAACATCTGTTATTCAGCACCAAGAGACCCAGTTGGGGTGAATGTGTGCTTTACAAATACACGTTTTATGTTTTTATCTGCAGAATAGATTTGCTTTGATAACCCCGTCAATGAAGCACTTAAGTCCAGCTTTAATATCAGCAAATACACATAATTTTACATGGATGTAAGAATGAGTGGTCTGAAGATTTACCCTCTCCTAGGTTTTGGGCAGAGGGGCGAAGGAGTAATAACAACAAAATCAAGTTTATACTGTGCATACATATGGGTTTAAATTAGGCACCATATAAACTTCTGCCACCTGAGACCCAGCTGAATTTTTGTCACAAAAGGCATCATTAAGCATGGGTATTCACAGCGTTTAAAACCTGGGGCAATCCCGCATTTAATTGGGCGCCTAAAGATTTGCAATTAAGAACGGTCCAGAGTAGGGAAGCAGGTTATAGACAAGAAGCGAGGCAGAGAGGGAAAAGGAGAGTGAGAAACAATCATAGAAAGACAGGGACAAAGACAGCGAAAGATGTAGGGCCATATTAGCAAGGACTTGCGATAATCATTGCTAAGCGCGCTTAGTACTGTATTTTTTATCGCCGGCTATCGCTGGTTTAGATCGCGGAGATAACTCATTATTATCAACGTTTATCTCCAAGGCGATAATAAACCAGCGATAGCGGCGATTCTCCATCAATAACTCAGGGATTCCAGTGATAAATTCCAATCGCTAAGGAAAAGGTCGCTAATAGGCAGGTGAGGATTCAGCCGTAGAATCCACCTCGCATAGAAAACAATGGCTAAGAAAGGATTTTAGCAGGTGTTAAATTCCAGCGATAATCGTGGTTAGCACAAGTTTTTTTATCGCTTCGTGGGCATTGCTAATAGGGAGAAGTTGTGTTAGCGACTTCTTCCTATTACTTTTAGTGAGGAACGCCCACTTTGCATGTCATTAGCGATAAATATCGCTGACATGCAAAGCCGTAAAAAAACGGCTGCTATCGCCATTAAGCTGTCGCTAACAGTTGTTAGAGGCAGCTTGCTAATAGGGTGATAAAAATAACGCCGCTTTATCTGCAAAAAGTGCAGCTAAAGTGGTGATACTGCCCTTGCTAATTTGGCCCCTAGAGCGATAAGGTAGAGGCAGGAAAAGGCAGAAACAGAAGTCAGAAAGAAATAGAGATATAGGAGAGCAAGGGGGAACTGGGAAGAGACAGAGGGGCATATTAGCAAGAACCTCGTTAAAATTATCGCCATTTTAGCGGCACGAAACTGCCGCTAAAACGGCGATAATGGGCTTGCTAATATGCATAATAGAATTCCAATAGAAGCCCAGGTTAGATGTCCTGCACATCTAACATGAGCTTCTATTGGAATTCTATAACGCATATTAGCAAACCCATTATCGCCATTTTAGCGGCAGTTTCCTGCCGCTAAAACGGCGATAATTTTAACGAGATTCTTGCTAATATGCCCCAGAGAGAGAGACAAAGACGGAGACAGACATAAAATGACAGAGCGAGACAGAGTAATACAGGGAAAGGCAGAAAAGTCAAGTAAAGAGACCGGGAAAGACAGAGAAATAGCTAGAGGCGAGGGAGAGATGGTGAGAGGCACACACAGGAGAGACAGAGTACTCAAAGAAAGTGAAAGAAATAGAAAGAGAGAGAGAACAGAAATAGACACTCAGGGAAACAAAGATAGATATAGGGAGAAACCAGAGAAGAGATAAAGAACCAAAGGCAGGTAGACACACAGAGAGACAGGGAGAAATGGAGAAAGAAAGAAAGAAAGAAAGAAAGAAAGAAAGAAAGAAAGAAAGAAAGAAAGAAAGAAAGAAAGAAAGAAAGAAAGATAGAGAAAGACATGGAAAGAGATAACGAGAGACAAGGTGAGACAGAGCAACAAAGATGAAGGCAGAAAAACAGGAACAGCTAGATAGAGGGAGAAAGAGAGAGAAACAGCAAAGTAGAGGGATATTGAAAAAAACAGACAAAAAAGAAAGATGGTCGATGGGAGATTGGAAAAGAGTTGTGATAGCGGGAGGAAAGGATGGTGTTTGCACTGTGCAAACTTTATGCAAATGTAAAACTCCACTATACCCACTTGGGTGGGTATTTCTCTTGAACTGAGGCTTGAATCATCAATTTCAATATGTTATCAATGAATCATATTTTGCCCCAGAGTAAAGACAGAGAGGAGTAGATTTGGAAACTATAAAGTTTTATTAACACATTAGTAATGTTACAAACTCAAATCAGGTTTAGTTATAGGTCAATAATCACCTGGTTACACCATAAGTGAATATAGTCCAGGCAAATCAAACAGCAAATGCAAAGTCAAGTTATTTAAAGATAGAGTAGGCAAATCATAAAGAACTCACTTACCCTAAAGGGAAACTCCCTAATGCTAAACTAAAGTTGTGGGCAACGTTGGAGAAATTCATAAGTAGCAGGTGTCAGCAAACATAATATCTCAAATAGAATCAAATGAAGACTCCGCTCAGGAAAAGAAGAAATGGGTTGGTTCAAGAAACTATGAGCAGAAATAAAGGAGCATCAGATCTTAGGGAAAGGGGTGTCTGACTACAAGGGTGGACAGAAAAAAGTCTAACTAATTAAGATCCGGGAAGTACAATTAAAACATAAAATTCAAAACGAAGAAACTCTCCTATGGTGCCCACAGAGAGGAAACCAATAAAAAAATCAAACTTAAATGAGGTGGCAGGCCAACTGCTGAGAAAGATGGCTACTCACTAAAGCGGCTCCTACCATCCATCAGCCGAATCCCTTTAAAATCAGCTACATCATCTGTCCTACGCTGCATGTAAACCTAACATTTGAAGGTTGATGGCCATGAGGATAACATGAAGCTAAATCTTTATCATCCAAGATGACCAAGTGGCAGTGAGTGAGGCGAGGCCTGAGCTGCGAGGGTAAGCTGCGACCTCACATGAGTGATTGGCGGTGACCGGGACTGCCGACGAGTGGGAGCAGCTGAAGTCAGGAGGCCTGTGGCTCTCAATCAAGATACCCAGGAATTGTGACATCTGATGCTTTCCCTGGCGTTTCACCTGCACAGGTAGGGAGTAACTGACCGCTTGGGAGAGTTGGCGCAATAGGCACTGTGGCCCACTGACTACCCTGAGCCCGCACAGAACACTGTGTAGGATGGGTGCCGGCAGTCACGCACTCACCAAAGATTGTGGACGTGTCTAGGCAAACCTTTGCTGACACTCTGTGGCGAACACTGTGCCAACCAGTAGCGGGGAAGACCTGGTCCTGCCGGTGATGCAGGGTCTGTGGCTGCGAGATACAGAGTGGGGAACAAGATGGCAGGTAAACCCATAGTCATACGACCGGAGCTGCACTCAGGGGCAGCACTTATAAAGGAATTGCAGCCACCGGAGACAAAGTGAGCACAGTGGAGGCACGCGACCTGTGTTGAGCATTGTGACCACCCATTGGGCCTTGAAGTGGGGAGTACACTTGGCCCTATATGATTCTTCCATGACGTTGCATGCCCACAACCTGCCCTTACGGCCCTGACCACACCCTACCGCGGACTGCGAACACAGTTGAGCGACTGGACTGGAAGTCCCTCGTCAGAGCCACCTTGCCTTCATCAGTTCAGTAAGCCATTTCAGTGGTGTCACCCCCATCCGAAGACTGCAGAAACCTAGGGTTCACTGGGGAAGTTCACCTTCTCCACTGCTGCACTACTTTGAGGAGAGTGATTCTGACAAAGTGCCCTGACAAGAAGGCTACGATTGGTGCAGTGACACGATACCAGCCGCTGGCCTGAAACCAGTGAACCAGAGCTCAGGGGAGCTAGGGAGCGAACTGGAAAACTGAGAGGTCACTCAGTGCATTCCCGGTGATTCCTGAGAGATGGTGGCGAATGCCGTGGGGACCCTCTCCTTCCCTCCCACTCCAGGTGCTCAGATCTGCAGCAGCTGGAAACACCATAAGCAAGCTCACTGAAGATGACTGGAGGCAGGGGAGCTCAAAGGGCACATCAAACCAAGCTGGATAAATACGCGCTCCCCAAAGATGCGTCTACTGTGGTGGGGGCCCAAGACATGCGAACCTTGATGGAACAAGTGTCCCCAGAGAGCGAGTCTCTCACACTCCATGACATCATGACAGCAATTCAGGGCACACAGACCTCCTTGGAAGCCAGAATTGACTGTGTCTCAACAGAAGTTATGCTGGTGAGAGAGGACCTCCAAAAGATTGGAACTCGATTGACGGAGGTGGAGGGCACAATTGCCGCCCTCAAGACAGACACAGTCATCCTGAAAACCCAGGTCAGTGAGACTGGAGGACTTTGAAGGCTGTTCAAGGTAAAACAATGTTTGCATAATCGGGGTCTGTAAATGAGCAGAGGGGCCTGAATTGACCTCTTTGAGGAAGACCTCATAATTAAAATGCTGCAATCCCGTGGCATTGCCAACTGATTCTCAGGGGGTCCTGGGCACCCAACCAAAACCGGAAGCACTGCCTCGCCCTGTAATAGCTATCGGGACCGTAATGTCATACTGCAAACGGCCTGCAGCACCCCATCGCTTACCTACAAGAATGCCACTATTACCTTTTTTCTAAACTTCACACTTAGAGTCCAAAAAATGCTCTTCAGCTTTCTGGAAGTCAAAAGAGCATTGAGGTAACACAAAATCAAACACTGCATGGGACTGGCTGGATGGCTGGAGCGAAACGAAACCAACGCACAACAGAGCGACACTGGCAGCCAGCAGCAGTGGGATTCTCCGCTGAAGTAGAGGCCTTGAGCACCATCATGTCAAGACTCTTGCAGGGACTGCCTTGGGGCAGCCAAGTCCTGTCAGCAAACTGATTAATTGTGCCAGTCGGCACAGACACTTTAAATGCATTGCCATGTTTGCCACTTACCCTGCACTAGACTGCAGTTGAGATAGGCTGCTTAAGGAATCTACTTGAAGAATCATAGAAGCTGTAACACATTTCCTTTTCACTAAAGGGGGAGGATGGAGTGCCACTTGCATTGACATCAGCTACCTACAGTTAAATATGTTGTTTTGGGGTAACAGGCGCTCTGCGGAGTTTGGGGGGTGGGCAGTTCAAGGTCCACAGAGCAGGGAGGCAGGAAGGGACTATTTGTTTGGGGTTTTGGTTATTTTGTTCAATACATTTTTGTTAGTACATTATTTTTGTAGCACACTACCATTGACACAGCTTTTAATCCCTCACTGTGGGCTCCCTCCTTGGCCTAACCTCCGTTGCCGCAAGCCAAACTCATCCACTGCCCTATGGCCACTATCATAGCTGCTCTGAGTATTAAGATATTATCCTGGGCGGTCAATGGGTCTGGGGGACAAAACTAAAAGAAGAGTGGTGTTACAAGAACGTAAGCGGCATTCCCCAGATATAGTTCTCCTCCAGGAGATACACCTCCAGGGAAACACTTATCGAGCACTGGACAGGTAGGGATATAAAATGGTGCCCCACGTGGATTACACCACTGGATCTAGATGGGTGGTCATTCTGGTGCGAAAGTCGGTGGCACTCATCATACAAAATACCTGGCCGAATATACATGGGAGTTATGAGGCACTCTTCAGGGTGTGGTAAGGCAAAAGGCTTAACATTATCTCAGTTCACATACCTCCAAGATTGCATGATGTCACCTTCTCCAATCTGAGCGTTCTCCTCCTCCATCTCCCTGATGGTGGATTATTGGGTGGAGATTTTAACACTGCACTTTGTGACCTAAATGACTGCTGGCCCCCAGACAGACTGGGTCCTCACTTCGCTCTCATGCTGATTTCTTGATGGCCCTTGGGTTCGTTAATACATGGCACACCCATAATCCAACAACACAACAGTACACATTCCACTTAGGAGTGCATGGGATTCTCTTGTGAATTATTTACATCTTCACATCATTGCACCAACTCCCCCCCACTTCCGAGAAATCTGCAAACTTTGTCAAGGGTATTACTAACCATTACCCAGTATGGGTGGTCTACGGTCTTTCCGACCAACGAGAACATCGGTGCATCATACTCAGCCCCTGGTGCCTAAAAGTGCCCCACATCCATGCTGGCATCTGTGAAGACACAGAGAATTACCTCACTGACAGCGAGGGCTTGGTGGACTCAACACAAACCCTATGGAAGGCATACAAAACAGTTATGAAGAACCAGGGCCTCTCATTGGTTGTGAGGCCCAAAATCTACAGTGCCTATATGGCATTCTGTGTCGTGCCTCTGAGCTTCAGGATGATGCCCTCATGCTGCCGCTTGACACGCATATGGCATTCGATACAGTCGAGTTGTTGTTCATATCTGAGGTGCAAGCCAGGTTGTGATTTGGCCCGTACTTCATGGCGTGGATACGGCTCCTCTGTACTGACCCCCTGGGCCAGCTGATGGTAAACAGAGGTACATCTGACTTGTTACAGCTCCAATGTAACACCAGACAGGGTTTCCCAATCTTCCCCTTAATTTTTTCCCTGGTCTTGGAGCTGCGCGCAGCCTAGATCAGGCAGGACCCCAAGGTTTGAGGATTGCAGTGGAATGGTGACTGGGAAGACAATATTTCCTTTTACGCTGACAACATTCTATCTTACGTCTCAGACCCGGGCTTTACACTTGATAGAATTATGCAAATACTATCTGTTTCATCAATACTCAGGTTACACCATCAATTGGAACAAGTCCCTTATTTATCTCCTTCACGGACATTTACCATGACTGCCCCGAGATTCCACGGCTCTCATTGCCATGGATGGGCTTCGCTACTTATGGTTTGATATGACCACTGACACTGACGTATTCTACACCAATAGCCTAGAGCAGTCACTGGCTCACTTGAGGTGTGCTGTCCAGCACTGGAGGGCCCTCCCCCTGTCACTAGCACTAAAAATGCCCCTATTTAAAATGACAACACTGCACCATTTTCTTTACATGCTACATAACACACCCTACCAAGTCCCATCAACCTATTTCAAAGCTCCAGAAAGTGAAACCCGTACTCTGCTCTGGGACAGTGACCCCACACATATAGCCATTAAAAAACGGAAAAGAGGCTAGTACAATGGGGGAATTGCCCTGCCTGACATGCAAAAATACTATTGGCGGCGTAGCTAATCACTGTCAATCACTGGGTTCAAATTCCTGCAGGGGAGCCCGCTTATTGTATGGATAGGCAGGCCATGCAACCGGGAAACTACTTCACGCACCAGTCCTGGTTCCAATGGCAGTCACCCTCACCCTCTGGCATACAGCACTAAATGCACTGGGCTAGCGAGACAAGATTATGCGAGCCAACCTTCTGTGGGACACTGCACAACTGGGTACACTCGGTCACAGCTGGGGGTTGACAAATGGGATTTCATTGGTCTTTCCAAGGTCGGGGACCTATGGACACAGGAAGGGGTGATCTCATTTGCTGAATTGCCAAGTGAGTACGACCTAGCATGCACTGAAATGTATTGCTACTTGCAAATACGACATGCATTGCAGACGGCACTACCCGAGGGAGAGGAACTTCCTGAATCATCGCCGCTAGAAGGCAGATTGTTAGATGACTACATGCCCTGTCAGGCAATCTCCCTCACTTTTAAAAAACTGATCAATAACTCCATTTATACCCTAACTAGGCTATGTGAACAATGGGAGAGGGATCTTGAGGGTCTGCAGAATGACAAGTGGTCTGAGGCCTTGACATCCCCCAGGGAAGTGGGACTAAGATCTGTGTTCCGCCTAGTGCAATTAAAACTTCAGGCACAGATGCTACTACGCATGCACTAGTATGGTAAAAATGGGCAGGGTGATGACTGCACTATGTCACAGAGGCTGCAGCCAAGTGGGAAAAACATTTCACATGGTGTGGAGCTGCCTCATCATTCAGCAATATTGGGAGTCAGTACTTACTTGTCTCAATAATGTTTGTGGGAGCAATGTGGGCGCCTCCGCAAAGTAGTGCCTCTTGAATATCTGGCATGCTACTGACCTTACGAGCATGGATCAGATCTGGATGGCATTGGGGCTGATGGTGGCTTAGCGCATCATTGCATGATTATGGAGGGCAGATCAGGTACCATAACTGGCAAATTGGGAGCCAGACATGGCGTGTTGCATGCTAGCAGAGAAAGTGGTCTATGAGAGATGCGGATGTCCAAATAAATAGACCAAAGTATGGGGGAAGTTGAATGACCACTGAAGAGGCCTATGTTCCTCCGCTGAGAGTACCGGTTACAAGGCTTTATGTGTGGCTTGCTCAGGTTTTAATACTGCCTAGTAAAATGTAGAGGGGAAAACGGGGGTTCCTAACGGTTGAATGGATATTGATTTTGTCTGTCTGTGTCTCAGTGCTACAGTGTATTATGTTAAATTGTCATGTAGTTTATATAGTGCCCATGCAGGACCTGCGCGTTTAGATAACATAAACTGGAGGATTGGTGGCAGACTAACTCTGAGCACCCCAGCCGAATATGTTAGCCGGTTTTTGCATTAGTTAGCTCACAGTGCCACTAGTGTCACCACTTATCGGGGAGAGATTCGTTTCTGGCAACCTTAGAACATGACAACCCTGATCCCTCAAGATCGTGGCAACAATGTACTACTTTTCTCTCAGAGATACACAGAATAAACAGTCTGGCCGTATCAATAAAAGGTTTATTGAACAGTTCTTATTCTCAATATATGAGCTGTAACAACCATTAGACAATAGCAGAGATATATGATCAGCAGTACTAAGAATATGAAAGGATAGTACAGTTCTACCATCTTGCAATAAACATGAATAAATGCATGAATATAAAATGCATGATATAAGTGCTCATACTCCTACTATGCCTATCTAGATGTACCTACGTGTTCCTAGCTTATTTGTAAGTGTAAAAGCCAAGAATCCCTCCAGGATTTAGTCGAACCCCATTACCTTCAGTGGGAGAAATGTCGGAGCCCTTCTTGGTCTCGAGCTGGACAACCTGCAAAGCAGGTTCAGACCACTGTCAGCTGGAGTGATTGCATGCAGGAGCCTCAGCGTCTCTGGTCAGTGTGTTGGCCTGGAAGTCTTGGTTCCCTCTAACTACCGATAGCAAGAGGTGCTGTATTTATACAGAAAAGAGGCCCTTTGTCCCTTGTTCTTGTGTTAGCCATTGTTGGGTATGAGGATGACGTGTGAGCTGAACCTTGTGCGTAGATAGTAGGAAGGTGGTGTATAGCCCCTGCCTAGTTTCCAAGTAGCCTCATGAATATCCATTCGTGCAGTGTCAGTCTAAATATGAAGTCATAGAACACTATTGTTTGGGAAATACCCTCCTTCTGCACCCAGGCCTAGAACTAGGTAGAAGGTTCAGTCCATAGAAGGCGTTCAATCCTTATAAGGCGTTTTGTCCTTAAAAGGCTTGTTAGTGTGTAATGTAGGGGAGGTGATGTAGGTGAAAGGGTATGATGTTCCCTGGGCCTATAATAGAGTACCTATATGAAACATAACAACACGTCATTATGTATTTGTTTGCGTTATTTGCAATAAAAACATCTTTTAAAATAAAAACCTAAACATTTATATAACGGTCGGTGTCAGCCAACTTCTCATGAGTAATAAAATGCAGAATTTTTCATCACTGTGGCCTTCATGGATATAATGCAACTGAAGATCCTTTCTCAACGGCTCCCTTCTCATGCAGGTGCTGGAATTTGCTTTCAAAACCATTTAAATGATACAACAACCTTCACACAGAACGCTAACAATAACAATACTATTTAGTATGCGGTAACTCTTGGGGCATGAAACGAGAAAAAGATTATGCACAGCAAGCAGAAATACAGCATTTCATTTAATATAGAGTCCTTCATCTGAGGTCTACAATGACTCCGTGTACGTTAGCATAAACACACTATTACCTATAGTTAACTGTTAATATAAAAATCACTCATTAAAAGCAAAGTATATATAAAATCATATGTTTATATATGTACGCAATGATTATGTGGGTTATACATTAGTGTGTCATTGAATTCAAAGTAAGGAATAGTGACATTGTGCCACCGATGGGGAGGCAGCGGTGACAGGGAGAGAATAAAAGTGAGAGATCGAGAAAGATAGGGAGAGACAGACGAAAACAAAAAGAAAAAAACAGACAGAGAAATAAAGGCATGAAAAGATGGGATAAGAGATGGAGAGGCGGTGGGCGACCGTTTGGTACAGAAAAAGAGTGAGAGACCAAGAAGAAATTCATTAAAAAACGGATTTTAAAGATGAGCCTGTTAAGTATCCTTAGATATTATCAGGAAATACTCCTATGAGGCTCTGAAAAATAGAAAAAAAGCCTGTAATACTGCAGAGGAGCTCAAACAATGGACCATTTCTGGGGAGGGATTCCCATCTTCCACATCCATTAAGATGGTGTTTGTAACAAAGTGTCCCTACACAGTCAGAGACTAGAGCATCCAATGGAAATTTGATTAAACTACACCGCTTGCTTAAAGCAAGAAATAATAGATCCAAAATGGATGTCTGACAACCGCCTCTAAACTTTGTATGATCACCTTGCAAAAGGAAACATTATGGGTGCTCTAATCCATAGTCAGAATCCACGCTTTTTGAAAAAAGAAGGATTGTGAGGTTTATACCTAGGGGATAAAATGAAACCTTGCTTATTTTTTGGCTGAATACACCAGTCAAATGTAGGTCTAATGAAGAGAAGGGAATGAAGGAGAACCAGTCTTCTGGGGACCCTGAAAAAGAAGGGTTGCTTCCTTTCACCAAAGGCTTTAACCATCATGTGTATGAGCTTGATTAAACATGTGTTGGCATAGAAAGGGACTCCTCGAAGGGTACTTCTGTGCACAGCTTGTACTCCTCAGTGTTGCATCCACATATTGTTATCAGTTGCCAATGATAGTTTAGTACCTAAGGCTTTGAAAAGTTTTGCCTGAAATTAGCTGCCTCTACTTCAATAAACTTTTTTATAATTTTTGATGTCTGTTATAGGGGTGGAGCTAGAGTTGCACACAATCACATTTTATGATCATACGCTGAGCACACGATGCTCAAGAGAACCATTCCCCACCCTGAAAGTCAAAAGAGAGTAAGGACATTGGGGCATATGTACGAGGAAGTGGCGGAGTGAGGGGTTCGCTGTCATGGCTTAACGCCTCACTCTGCCACTTATGAAATGCAAGGCTGCGCCATATTTACAAGAATATGGTGCAGCCTTGCGTTTCTCCCTGCAATGGCACTACGCTTAGCAGCCTAGCGCCAACGCAGGCACCCTTGCACCTTTGTGCAAGAATGTATGTGTGCAGGGGAGGATTGTTTATATGTGGGAAGGTCCCCCTTCCTGCACATAAACAATCCTGAAATGCCATTTTGTCACTTCTATGTGTGCTGCTTAATGCAGCACACATGGAAGTTACAAAATGTCTTTTTTCAATGATTGTTTATGTGCAGGAAGGGCACCTTCCTACACAGAAAAAATCCAAGGCATTTTGCTTTTTCCATGTGTGCTGAAAAAGCAAAAAGCAAAAACGAGGAGAAATAAATCACTTCTCGTTTCGCCAATTTAAGATCAGGTTTTCCCTCATCGTAATTTTGGCGCTGCCTCCTCCTTATGCTGCCCTTGTAAATAGGGGGCAGGGTCAAAATCAATGGGTGTTGCGGTGGAACGGCCACTGCAACACCCACTGCCCAACAGGGGCTTGTACATATGCATAGTCTGACATTTCAATGTAGCGAAACAATGAATATTTCTAAAAATCCTAATCTCTGTGACTGATTCAAATGAACAAGGGGAATATTTTACTTCAGCTCATCCTGGGTAATTTATACCAGCTTGTATTCTATTCACCTCAATAATCTTTTATTATTAGGTTGTACTAAACTTCATATATTCCCAAAGTTTGAGAGATTCTTCTCTAATGGGAGGTTTTCTTTTGCCAAGGGTGAACCAGCACAGGAAAGTTTAATGTATTTTATCCTTCAGTACCGCATTAGAAGGCAGAAGCAAGGATGGAAGTTTTACATGTATTTTGGTCCCTGTCCTCTGAAGAAGAGCAGGACCCACACATGCCATTTCATTTTTTTAAAGGAATATATTTACTTATCCATCTAGAGCTGCTAATGTAGCTCATCCCCTCCCTGTTCCTTTACTAAACACTCTGCTAAATCCATGGGCATAGGGAGCAGAATTCTCAGAAGGAAGGGAGACTATAGTGGCAAACAGCCAGGCAGTGCTTAACTTGTAGAAGAATAAGTGCCAGGGCTCTCGGCAGGAGGCCACTGAAGCTTGCACCACACATTGCCCCTTGCAGTGCTGCCAGTGATAGTAACAATACAACTTCTAATCATCACACGCCTACAAGTGTGACAATTCGGACTATTCCAGGCCCCCAGAGCTATAAGAATGTCTTGGATGGCAAGTAATAGTCACTTGTAGCGTATATTGTATTAATAATTGACTGTTGTTGTGTGCATCTCTAAATTAGCCAGAGAGCACCACCTTGTGGCAGACTGTCACAAGCTCCGGTGTTGACAATTTAGTTCTGGTGCTGAGCACCGGATACCACCGGCACAAATTAAGCACTGCAGCCAGGTAAGTCGTTTTTTGGGGGAAGCCAGATGACTAAATCAATAATTACTGAGACATCACCTAAAACATATATTAAGTACCTCGCTGTAATTTCTGCACACTCACTCCTATTATATTCTTGGAGATTTGAAGTGAAGGGGCAGATTTACTAACAATTTACACAATGCAGAGTGGCAGCCAAAGTTGCTGCTCTGTAAAGCATGAAATGGAGAGAGCTGAACAGTGCAATATCGAATAAGAAACGGTGCTGTGTTCTACTTTCCTTGTGCTCTTAGGCTGCCGTGCACCAATGACCACACACATAAACCCTAGTGCAAGAGTCTTTGTGTTCTGTCAAGAGTAGATTGTGTACTGCAGGGTGTCTCTTCTGGCACAAACACTATGCTTTAATGGTTTTTCAAATGTGTGCATGTGGTGTACAGTGGAGCACACAAGCGAGTGGACAGATTTAAAAGTTGCTCAACTATTACACCTGCCACGAGGAGGGATAATCTGTCTACAAATGTTAGGAGGTAGAGACTTGCATCAAAACCCATGGGTGTGTTGTATTGGTACACCCATGTTCCACCCATGATATGCCCCCTTGATGGAAAAGAGTGCAAAACGCCGCATAGCGGTGGTGTGCATTACTTAGGCCATCTTTCCAACACAAATCTTGATTTGCATTGGAAAGTAAACACCACAACAACACTCTGTGCCTGGTGTGTGTTGCAAAAGTAACACAGACCTCGAGCAAAGTGGTGGTACATCTGTGTTGATATGTTTACTACGTCCATAGGCATAGTAAACAGACTAGAAGAGGGCAAAGTTGTTCTGCAACATCACAGCAGCTGGAAAGGTAAACATTATTTTATTTTTAAAAAACTGAAGTGTCCAGCAGGGGCGTTCGCTTCAGTACAGATCAGAAGCGCGAAGTAAAACAAGTGTGTAGACCCTAATGACTACATTTTCTCTACCGGCAGCCCATATGTAGTGAACTACTTACTAAACGTTATATAAAACCCCAAAACTGTATTTCTTATATGTGCATGACAGCTGTTAAAAGTGAATAGATTTTACAATGCTTTCGGACTTTGCATGACTAGTGTATTATCCACTTGTGTACTACTCTCTGGACTCCTTTTTATTGTCTTTACTAAGGAGTAGGAGAACAATTATGGTAGGTTAAATAATGATCTCTTTGACTCTCTTTTAATTATACAAGAATGCATTTTAAGATGATTTGTTGGGGAAAAGCTTCGGTTTTAAAATGTTAATAACTTGTGAATAAGTTTTAGAATTGTATTCCTTTACTATTTCAAAATATGATATGGTTATACTAGATGCATTTTACAGCCTATAGAGCTGTAGTGAAAACAACTTCCTTTGCTTGAATGATTGACAACCAGGTGGGCAGGAGCGCACGGCGGACCCATAGTTGAGGTGTTTGCCCTCTTCCCTTTCCACTTGCTCCCAACTTTAACACCTAACATCGACATTTGAATGTCAAAGATGAGGGTATGTCAAGGTAGGATAGTGCTCTAAATGAATTGTTTTTAGAATGTATTGTAGAAGACTGTTTGATATTAATTGCATTTTTACATACTTTTTATTGTACTTTAATGGTCTATTTATTTAGTTTGAATAAAGTGGATTCTGATTTGATCTGACTAGTATGTTCTCCTTTAAACAGATGCTGGTTTATCTCGTTCAGTCTGCCTGGTCTCTGACCAAAACTGCATGATTCAGTTTTTGCTAATTAGGCAGCTAAGTTTGCATTGCATATTTACTCTGACACAGAGTTACAATACTCGTGGGGCTACGTGGTGATCAGAACAGTCACATTCCTCTATTTTACCTGTTTTCATCTCCCCTTGATATATGCATCACTTGCTGGGGCATAATTACAACGGAGTGACGGAGTGCGGCGTTAGCCTTCCCAGCTTAACGCCGCACTCATCCACTTCAGAAACACAGGGCTGCACCATATTTACAATAATATGCCGGACCGGCTTTAGCACTGGTGGCGGCCTGTGCGATAATGTTTGTTGGCGCTCCCCCAATGACCACCTCCACCACTGATTCCCTCACTACCACCATTTGACAGTGCCCCTCAAGTCTCCAAAACCAGTGTCTCTTAGATTCATTTCGTTTTATAGCGCCACTCATGCCAGTTTAAGATGTCAGAAAACTTTACATCACACACGCATTGCACAGACACAATCATCGCTGTGAAAATCAGTGTATAGGAAATGTTACATAAGATAAAGGCCTACAAGGGGTAGGAGTCACATGTCATCCAAACTGGTCGGCAGTATAGTTTAAGAGTGCTTGGGCAGGAAAAGCACAAATTCAGAATTTAAAATGGAACACCATTGTTAGGGGTTTTCTTTAATAATAAGAATTTATTTCTACCCAAATGAACCCCTTTTGCAATATTAGGACAACGAAAGTCTGGGCAAAAAATGTATAGCTCTAATATTTTCCTTGCAGTTTGCATGCAGCTCTTTGATGGCAGTTAATAGCTCACTGCTCTATATTAAGATTTTAACTTATAAACTGCAAGTAAGAAAAAGATCTCTGTCAAAACCGGTAACCCATTGACCTATTTATATTATATGCACTTTGTGATGTTAATGGGACACGTTCTTTGCAACAGGCATGTTAACCCTCTGCCCTCTGATCAGTCAAAACTTTCACTAGACAAAGCTCCGGACTCTCTCCAGCAATAACATTAACCACTGGAGTTGTCATTTTTATTGCGGGGACAAAGTACGCGGCATCAGCTGCTTACAAAGCTATGAACATGGCGCCCCTCACCCCAAGTCAGCGCCCTGTGCGGTGGCACCGATCGCACCGTCCTACAGCCGGCCCTGATAATATGGTTCAGCTCTGCTTTTCCCCAAGCGCTGGTGCTAAGTTTATCTGCCTAGCGCCAATGCAGGAACCCTTGCACCATAGTGCAAGAGTGTCTGAATTGAGTGGAAGATTGTTTATGTGCAGGAAGGTCTCCCTTCCTGCACATAAACAATCTTTAAATGACGTTTTGTAACTTTTATGTGTGCTGCTTAATGCAGCACACATAGAAGTTGCAAAAAATGTTTTTCTTTTTTGATTGTTTATGTGCAGAAAAGGTCACCTTCCTGCACATTAACAACCAATTGCAATTTGCTGTTTCTATGTGTGCTGCACAATGCAGCACACATAGAAACAGCAAAAACTAGGAGAAATTAAGTATTTCTTCTCGTTTCGCCTGTTTGAGACCAGGTTTCCCCTGGTCTTAATTTTGGCGCTGCCTCCTATTTACGCCACCCTTGTAAATAGGGGGCAGCGTCAAAATCAATGGGTGTTGCGGTGGAACGCCAACCACAACACCTATTGCCCACCCCTTTCACGCTAAGTACAGCGTCAAAGGGGGCCTTATTTACAAGGCAGCGTTAAGTCACGTTAAGTGGCTTAAATCTGCCTTGTAAATGAGGCAAAGCCCCTCTCGCCACAGGAACGTCTCTAAAAGTGACGGTGTGGTGGTGATAGGGGCTTGTAAATATGCCCACTCTGTGTTAATTTGCCATCCACAGTCTGACATGGTTCAATAAAGACTCCTAAGTGGCTCGTACAATCTTGTGAATAAAATACCTTTGCCATGAAAAATGATAATTGAGAATAACACTTCCAAACTTCTCAATTTTTATTTTCCCCAAATTGTCTGTCATTTCAATTACCATAGGTTTCCTTTTGAGATGTTGTAAGGAATCGAGCTTACAGACCACGGAGAAGTGAGGTCACAGTCTAGATGTGAGTGGGCACTGAACTTCCACACCGTTTAAAAAAAGAAAGACTCAGGAGTCAAGATAAAGGGAAATGCAATTAGAACAACAATAAACTAGGAAGAAAAACAGCAAAAAAAAAGGAAAATGAAGAAAATGTGTTTGTAAGAATAAGGACCCGTCCATCTTTTCGGGTAGAATAAATGTTAATTAAAATACAAAAACAGCAATAGTCCTCGATAGTAAACCCATTTTGGGGGAAATAATTCCTGAGGTGTTTAGTTGACAGATACAAGCAAATGGAAACATTCAGCACAAAAATAGTATTTGAATTTCCAAAAGTAGTGTCACGATAAATCAGCAAATATGTCAATATGGCACCATTGTGATATGGTATCAGGCTAGCATTTATCGTCTTCACAATACTGCCCCTTAGTCATTAATATTAGTAAATATGCACCCCGTGTGATGATTTTTTTATTAGTGACATTTAGAACACACTATTTATGTCAGACGAAATGTCTGCATACCATATTCTGACATATGTCTTAATCCATCAGTAGGGGTAGAGTACTTGACTTGAGAATCATAAACTAGCCCCATAGTGAGCCACAATGTTTACTGTTATGTGGTACAGCCAGATCAGATTTACTAATGAGGCTCTGCTTATTGAAGGATGTCAACGGATGATGTCAACAAAATGGTGGCACATGCATCTACGTATATCCTGCCATCAGGAGAGGCTCGTGCAGGTAAGAGCGGTTAGGCCAGTTTGGAGGGGGGATTCAACAGACGACTACGAGGGGAAATTAAATAAAGAATTCATTTTCCCTCCTCGTCGTCTGTCGAAACCCTCCCCCCACCCGGCCCCATCGCTCTTACCTGCACGGGCTGCAGCTGATAGCCATTGTTGAAGCCCAAGGGGCAGTCTAATGAATCCAAATCCAACATGCCTTTCATGCAGTGTCACACTCATGCAAGACGTCAAAAACCACTTTTGTCACTAATGATTCCAATACAGATGAGTGCAGATGTGTACTCTGGGGTCACTGGAACTTTTGCGTCTGAATTTGTTTGGACTAATGGTGAGTGACAGCAAGACCCCGGGAGAAACAGAATTAAATTTAGCTAATAGTACCACTTCAAGAAAGATTGGAAAAACCAATCATTTAAGTCTACTTTAGACAACAACAGGCTAGATGATTATTAAGGAGGTTTCATGGCCCCCCATGGAACAGAAGTTGCACATTTGGCCTTGATGAACAAGCGTGGATCATCGAGGATAGAAGATATCTCTGATATTACTAGATCTATCCACAGTTTTCCACACAGTTTGTCACTCTGCTCTTGCATGGCTTTAATGTGGCTGAAGTCATTTTTGTCGATCTGTTGTTGAGCCATCTGTATACCTCCATTTACACCCAAGGAGGTCTTTCTGGGATTTGGCTTTCTCAGGGATGATCCCTGAGCCGCACGCTGTTCAACGTATATATTGCTCACTTGTGGTTGATTAGCGAGATCATATGGTGAAGATGTAATGGTATATGCGGATGGCACGCAGATCATCAATCCAATGGACGAGACTGACACAAAGAACAATCTGTGTTCACCAGTTTTGATGGACTCAGTGGCTACCTGGATAAAGTAGAACTGTTTAAAATTGAACTCCGACAAAACAGAGGTACTGATAAAAAGAAGCTCTCCATTAGTTTAAAGCAGACAGAGGTGGTTCATTCCATGGGAATGTGTCCAACCCTGGTAAACTCAGTTTGGGTTCATATTTGATATTGAACTCAATTGCTCCCAGCAAAGTACTAGACTAATCTCTACTTGCTTACTTCATATAAAGAAAATGAGAAAAGTAAATATTTTCCCATCCCCTGAGCAGAGACCCACCCTCATACATGCTAAGGTGGGATCCTGGCCTGATTATTGTATCTCCCTGTACTTAGCTATCCCTAAGTATGCAATACACAAAATGCAGATCATCCAAAAGGTGGCAGCATGAACCCTGTTGAACCTGCTGCTGAATATCCCAATCTCTGCATATTTAGATCAATTCTTTTTAGCTGCAAGTTGAAAAAATAATTAAATTCAATACCTGTGTTCACAATTGGTTGAGGACATGATTCAGCCCTATGATCCATCGTGTAAACTTTGCTCCCTGTCTATTGGTGTCTTAGTACCATCTATAGGCGAATGAGACAAGATGGCCTTTCGTTCTCATATGTAGCATTATGGATGTGGAGCTCCTTGCCAAAAAAATTACGTTTGACCAATACCCATCTGGCCCTCAGGAAACTATTAAAGCATATCTAATTTAATAATTCATGTCTAAGCAGTTAACAGTACCAGGGTACCTTATTGTTACTCATGCGCTCACAAAATGGTTAACATAACAGTTGAATGTAAAGCTAAGGGAGCTCTCCAGGGGCTTATGTACAGGCCACCTGCGCCACTGGTACATCGCTTTTTCCCACATTAAAAGTGACGCAACTGTGGTGCAAGGGACTTGTAAATAAGCCACATGGATACTGTGCTGCTCCTAATTGTATCATTGGCTGTGTGAGTGAAGCAGCCAGAAGTTAGGTGACCAAGGAAGCAGTGTGACCGAATGACCGAAGAGCAGGGGCTGCCCAACCAGAGGGAACGTTTCTTGATTGGGCCTGGTGGTAAAGACTCTGGACAATAGGAGCCTGATTCACAGAGTTAAACGTACACTATAGTGTGAGTTTCCATTTTTTTGTGATTGATGAGCAAATTTTACTAGTAGTATCCTTAAGACTGTGAGACATGTTCTATCTGTTATTGTGCAGAGTATCAGCCAAGAGTGTGGAGACTCCACAGTCGTAAAGATACTACTAGTAAAATGTGTTCATGAATAATAAAAAAATCATAAACATAAACTAAAAGGTAAATTTACCTTTGTGAATCAGGCCCGAAGATGGTAAGATGGATAGGTGGTACACTTATATGTGTGCCTTCTTAAATGAGAATGACACTGTCTCCTGTTTATCATCTTTCTTTTGGAATTCCAGTGGCAGACAGATGCTGAGAGTTCTATAACACTCTCTGGTTGTCTTTAATTTATAAATATTTACACCATTACCTGGGTACTATACAGCTATCAGGAAATGTTTTTTAAAGTATTATCTTGCTTAAATCAGGAGCGGGTAGATGGTGTGGATATGCACAAGTTAAGAGGAATACTAACACATTTAGGTTTAATGGTTTATGCCTATCACATTGGAAGTGTTAAGGTGGTATTATCATGCAAAAAATAAACATCACTCTATAGTGTGTCTATCATGTACATGTAAAATATAGATTTAATTCAAGGGGAGTCCTAGAGTCAGACTAATTTTCTTCCCTCATGCTAATTAGTCTCCATGCATTTTGATAATAACAGCTCCAAATCATTCTATGACTCACCATCATGGAGTATTGTTTAATTAGCAACCTTCACATGAAAGTTAAGAAAGTAAACTTATTGTTCATGAAATCTGGACCAACCGATTTAGAGCTGACCTTGCATTGTCTATCTCCCCTGTCCTCTTCACCTCTTCACTCTTGATTTCTAAGCTCTGCCTCCTTTAACTTCTTTCAAGAATTGCCAGAAATGACTAACAACATTCCACACTCACCTTGTCATCATTTTTTGTGCAGTGTTTATGCAAACTCGGAACAAAGTGTTGTGTTTTGATTTACTTTCCAACGCAAATCCTGACTTGTGTTGGAAAGCTTCCTAAAGTAATGCAAAGTTGTGCTATGTGCACCTTTGCGCAACTTTGCATTGAGAAAGTGTTCCAATGGTGCTGCCTCCTCCCCTTTTAAAGAAAAAGCATGATTTTGTCTCCCTCCCCTTTTCACGTTTTTTGGGCCTGGGGGTATGGGGTCGGGAGGTTGGCCGCGCTCCCCCTCTCCTTTTAAAAAAAAGTATGGCCCATGGGGATGGGGTTCGTGGGGCCTGAGAAGGCTCGGGAGGGGGACTGCATGCCCCCCTTGCCTTTACTATTATATTTGGCCCTGGGGATGGGGTACCCAGTGAATAATAAGGCTTGGGGAGTGGGACTGTGTGGCACTTTCCCCTTTTTCATTGGGTTTGGCACCTGTGGGATGGGGTCTCCAGGGCCTGAGAAGGCTCAGGAGGGGGGATCCATAGCTCCCTTCCACTTTTTTATTGTATTTGCAAAAGGATGGGGTGGCCGGGGCCTATTAATGCTCGGGTGGGGGGGCTGCACGTCCCCTTCCCTTAGATTTTAACACTGGAGATGGGGTCTCCTGGGCCTAAGAAGGCTTACATCACTGATGACATATTCTAAGCTTCTTTTGTACATGTTACTCTAAAAAAGAGTAAGGCATTAGAGGTCTGAAGTATGTTCAAAATAGCTCAGAATAACATGAAGAATCAGTAATGCCATCAGACATACAATCCCTTAGGTGTAGTAGGTTTGTGTTATGTGCAACGTAGAGTCTATACCATACACTTCATGGGTAGCCAAGTGTACGTTAACTATCAACCACAGATAGACCCCTACTGCATACGGTGTTCAGTCTGTTACTACTGTTCAGTGATGTCATTTGAAATGCCATCAGTAATGTCATAAATGATGTCATAGAACATGTCATGTGTGATTTAATACTATAACTGGTGAATTTCTGTGGTTTTTAAGTTCAAACATTATGTTGGCCCTGATATATTCCCCTAGCTATAACGTTAATTTAATCTTTAGTTTTTTCAGTGAGCTGTTATGGCTATTTTTAGTGTAAATCAAAATACATTAAAAATTTCTAATTATAATGTCACTTTCACCCTTTTTTCAGTGAATTGCTAGTTTTGTTTTACATTAGGCAATATTTTCTTACCATACGTAAAGCCCACCCCTTACCCCGCATATCCTTTGGTCATGTGCAGTGGGGGGTTGCCTGCAAGGCCTGAGGCCAACCACCCCTCGAGGCAGCCAACCTCACATTGCGCACAGCCTTTAGACGCGCGCCGAATGGGGTTGGCGCAGGGGTTGGCTTAATTACTCAAAAACAACTAAGTGGATTTACACCAAATCACAACAATGCATGCTTCTGGACCAAAATCGAATTGTGTAATTCCATTGAGTTGTTTTTGCGATACCGCTGTCTAAAAAAGTCTGTGGAAAATGCATGGCCAGTTTGTATTTTGGTACACCTATTTTTTCTCAGCATCCACTTGATGGAGCACCCAAAATGTTCCTTGCACAAACTAGGCAATAAAGAGCACTGATCATTCGTCAAAGGGCGCCGAAGTTATAAGCAAACCAAAAAGGGATTCCCTATGGTAACACAATCTTAACTATAGCTACCCAGATAATATATAGAGAGTTATAGTAACTTGAGATAACTACAACTATACTGCTGAATTTCTATGGTTCTAATGTGTGTAAAAACTGTAACGTCCCAGTAACCTTTGTTTTTTGTGTGAATTTCTAAGGTTTTTTAAATTCTATTTTCTAACTATAACGTCCCTGTAATCTTAGTTTTTTCCCCCCAGGGCCCACTATTTCAGGGATTTCAGACCTAATGACCCCACCCTCCAGGGCACAGTTTAATTTTTGGGGTGAAGGGGGACATAGCCTCCCTTCCAGTGCCAATTTTAACACTGGAGACCCCATCCATTGGAGCCCGGGCAAATTAAAATGTGGGAGGGGTGGGGCCAAATTCTGCCTAGGGGCCCCATCCCCCAGGGCCTGGTCAAAGTTAATAAAGAGGGGGTGCGCAGCCCCCGCCCTCGGCCAATTTCCCCCTGGGGACCCCATCCCGGGGAGCCAGGCCAACTATTAAAGGGGGAGGTTGGCTGTGCAGCCCCCTCCCAGGACCTATTTCAGCCCGAGGAACCCATCCCCATGGGCCCAGCAAACATGGGGTGGGTGCCCTGGTGCCCACCCAGGGCACCCACCATTTCCTTGATGGGTGCCCCACCCCCAAGGCCCAAGCCAACAACCCGCATTCAGCGGAGCCGGCAATGCTCCTGCTCACTGGGAACAGCTAAAAATGCTACTACCCTTTCTATCTATCTATCTATCTATCTATCTATCTATCTATCTATCTATCTATCTATCTATCTATCTATCTATCTATCTATCTATCTATCTATCTATCTATCTATCTATCTATCTATCTATCTATCTATCTATCTATCTATCTATCTATCTATCTATCTATCTATCTATCTATATATTTGTGTGTCTGTGTACATATATATACATATTAGTGTGTGTGTACGCATATAATATATATATAGTATATATGCAGATGCAGAGAATTTAATAGACTATTTCTAACTGTTGTTGAGTGTGGGGAAGGCCATGACTCACGTGAGGAGAAGTTTTAAGTATGTCACGCTGCCCCTTCCCTCTCTCAATAAAGGCTAGACATATTATGCAACTCTTACTTTGTCAATCCTCGTTTCGCCTACTTAAAGTATTTGAAGGAGCCAGGTTCCACGTTCTCGACTTACTCTGGAACCCTTGGCCGATGTCTCTTTGCTCTCTGCTTGAAAGTGTGGCGGGGAGAATATTTTCGTTTGCCAATTATACATTCCAGTGCCAATAAACCATGACTCTGAAGAATCACAGACTCCTGATTCAAAGTTTAGTTAGTTTATTACAAGGCCAAGATCAACTGGACATACAGACACCTCAAGATGAGGGTGTATAAATACATTGGAACTAATACAAAGCCAAACCTATGGATAAAGTTAAGACGATGCCGCATACAGAGAATGACCAATTCCAGAAACAGGACACAGAATATAACTGCCCCAACGTCAAGAGTCCCCGTCATTGGAAGTTTGTAAGTGAAGAGCCTTAGTCCATCCCTACACTATCACTAAAGTGGCATCCCTATTTAGCATTTCCCAGGCCAGTTCTGAAAATGTGTCAGCACGTGAAGGCTTCCTAAGAAGAACATTCACTTGAATGGGTCAGGTAGCATAAAGCTACAGACCTCGTTCTAAGATGCTCTCTCCCTCAAGGCAAAGCAGAAGTCTCCAAACTCTGTCCCTAACTCCAGATTAAGCATCAGTGTGAGACTTCCCACCATGCCACGTAACATCACCTCATCCATGCAAGACACCTCCTCGTAGGTAACTTTCCATGCAGCAACAATGCTCCCAGGCCTTGACTCGATGACCTTGATTCCCAGGCTCTCTCTGGTGAGAAAGAACACCATCTCACACTATCAGCATCACCGTCCAATGTATCTTCTCCTCCCCAAGTCTAATCCTAAAACAAAGACATTATTCTAACTAACAAAGATGCGTTTCTCCACCTGCAACAGAAAATATAAGAAGAACAAACCTGCATATACATGAATTCTACTAGCAAACTTAACTCGAGAGCGCTCAGGGAGAAATACACAGTAGGCCTACAGAATTCGGCATACATAAGAATCAGAACGTAAATTCATAAACACACATGTGCAAATGTAATCATTATTACTGAGCACATTTGTCAATACATTACATAGCAAACAAGCAATGACGGTCAATAGTCACATGAAGAATTCTTCACATCAAAGTTTAAGTCTACTCATACGTAATTGAAATGCAGATTTCTCCACATTATACGAAAATAGGTCTATCACTTCACCTAATACATTACTACAGTACACATCCTAATAACACAAATATTAACACGATCAAAGATTATATGCGGGTGCGGACTACCCATTAATATAATGAACCCCTACAAATGACAGAGCAATTTGTGCTCTATCAGACTTATTGCAGGGCTTACAGGGGCTTCAGAAGAGTCTGTATAGTTTGCAAGAAAGAACACAGAATTTGATATTTGTACCTTTAGCTAATGAATCAGGAATATATATCCAACTCTAAAGTCATTTTCGTCATCTGTAGCTTTTCAACGAGATTTTCTGCTGTAGCTTTCAGACTACTTCCTGAACTAACAAATCAGACCTCACTCATATTGTGAAACCCTGTTGCTGAGAACAGCCATTTATTTAAATTCATTCATAAAAGTTTGTACTAACTTGTTTGCTCTCACCCTCCCCCTCACTCTCATTCTTCCTCTCTTCTACTTTCACTCTCCAGCTCTATTTATGCCTCTATTTCTACCAAGAAGGTCTGTGTGTATTGGTTTTGCATAAGGGGTCACCTTGGCATAGCCGTAAAACGCATAATGAGTTTAGAGCTTGTTAGGGAGTAGCATTGTGCTCTTAGCATCTGATAGGCAGCAATGATTTGCGTATACCATTAACACATACAAAGAACAGGGATAATGAATCACTTGGGGCATAATGAAATCTATTTAAACGTTCATGGTGTTCCTGAAGCAATTTCCGTAGATTATGCATCATTAGTGTATTATATTATAAATCATCCAGAAAGTGCTTTCAAAAGTCAAGGAAATACTCAATGTTTTATTTAGGAGTTAGAAACCCAACTTGGGCACTTATTACACATATGACGCACTTTTCCTGTTTATGCCATGGGGCACCTTTAAATAGGTGTGCCGTGCGCAAATAGGCAAGGTGCACCCCGTTCCAGAGAATGCCCTGCCCTTAGGGCAACCACAAACTTGTGCTGCACTGGGACCTGTGCTTTTAATTAAAACACAAAGCTGCTGTTTCAAAGCCGCTCCCTGCTTGACAGTGCAAGCGACACCCACCTACACTTTGAGGAGGGATTATAGAGCCCTTTGCAGGGTGTAGTGAGAGACTGACCCTGCCTGCAAGGGGATTTCTGGGGGACCTCTTCTCCCCCCTTCAGAGGGTTGCGGTCAGGGAAGCACTGACAGAGCACCACCTTTTTGTGGTACTCTTTCAGAATCACTCCTGACTGCTTCTTTGCCTTTGCGCCCGCGTCCATGACACAACGCAGGTGAGGAGGCATAAAGATTCTCTAATTTGCACTCTAATTTGCATGGGGCCACGCCCCCTTGCAAATGAGGGAATGCCTCCTTGTGATATCTTGAGATAGTGCTGGCGCTACATGTGCGCCAGCACTATCAGTATTACAGAAGAGGCCACACAAGTGTCTGCAGTCCCTACTGTAATATTAAAGTGGCCCGTGGATACGCAAATCGAGCGCACATGCATGGTGTACCCTTCACATCACTTTCTGTAATACGGGCCCTGATGCAGAGACTTCATATCGCACTCTTCACAAGTGAGAAACAAACATTTAGGGGCATATTCAACAAATAATCACGCAGTGCAGCAAGTCACCTTGCTGAGCTGCACTGCATGATACAGAAAGGGTAGGAATGTGCCGTACTTAACAATATACAGAGGATTTCTGTCATTTCCCAGTGCTGGAGCATTATGTGCTGCCTAGCACCAGTGCAAAAACCCTTGCACCATAATGCAAGGGTGCCTGCGTTGTAGGTAGGATGGTTTTGTGAGGGAAGGGATGCCTTCATGCACAAGAACAAACCTGACAGGCATTTTCCTCTTTCTATGTGTGCTGCAGAATGTAGGACACATAGAAAGAGGTAGTAACAAGGACAAAATAAAGATGTCTCTCTTCATTACGCCTCACAGGGGGGCTGTTCTTTTTTACCCATTCCCAGGTCTACCAGTAATGGTAAATCTGGAAATGCAAAACCAAAGGGGATGATGGACGGAGTGTTGAACATTGCAAGCACTCACCCCCAGTCAACTGATCTGGGTTTAATCCATCATCGTTCTTTAGCTCACTCCACCACCCCAGTTCAGACATGGCCATATGCAAATCAGTCTGACCCTGTGCCTCATGGGAAATGCACCAAAATCCATGGGTGGATGCGTGGGTACATTCACGCTGACCCATGGAACGCCTCCCTGGGGCAGAGTAACACAATGCAGCAATTTGTGGTGGGTTGCATCACTCTAGATTTATTAAGCGACACATGGCCACGCAAGGTAGCCTTGTATGGCTTGATAAATCAACTTAAGAGTTGCATTGCTCTTGTGACCCATTATGTTACACAAGGGTGACACAACTCTTTAATAGATATGCCTCCCAATGGTCAGGATTTGCACTAGCTCAGGGAAGGATGACCCTCGCATGTGGTGGAGAGGGCTATAAAGCCATTACAATGACCCAGGGCCATGATTGGCTCCAGAAGAAGGGCTGCGCGGCCCTTCTGTGAGCACAATCAGTGTATGTGCTTGGGCATGGACCCCCTCCCACTTTTAAAATGATATTTTGGCCCCAGGCGGTGTTGATCACAATCAGGATTCCCTGAAAACCACAGCATTGAGACCACGCTGATTACTGCAACAGAAAACATTAGAACACTCCTCCACCATGGAGAAACCATGGCCCTCGTCATTCTCAACCTCTCCGCTGCCTTTGACTCCGTCTCCCACAGCACCCTAATCAACAGACTCCACAACATAGGTATACAGCAAGATGACCTCAGGTGGATCACCTCCTTCCTTACAGAACTCACACAGAGTATCTGACTGCCTCCATTCACCTCCACATTAAAAAGACATCTTATGCGGGGTACTACGAGGATCATCCCTCAACTTCATAGTTTTCATTTTCTTTGTATCTATTTTTACATAAACTTCATATTTATATTTAAAAATAGACTGATACAGTTTTTCCTCTACTGTAAATTATTTGTTTTCACTATGTACGTACATATGTTTTAAAGGTGTGTGATTGCTTTTGACAGAGACTTGGTAGATCGTAGAGTTGTACATTGTGTTCTAATCTATTGTACAGAGTTAATTTTCATTTGGTTAATTATTATTGAATACTATTCTTAAATAATTAAGTCATTACAGTATTTATAATATATGAATTATTTTGTTTTCAAACTTATGGGTCTCGTGAGACAACCGCGAGAGCCAAACACACATGCCCCTGAGTGGACTAGGAGGGGGCTGAATTTCCTGTCTGCCTCACACAGGGTGGCTTTTCCTGTCCTTGTAAGTATGGGACAGCAAAATGTGCCGCCGGTGCGTCACAAAAAGTCATGCACCGGTGGCGCAAGGGACTTGTAAGTGAGCCCCATAATGCCCAGACAATTGAGGATACATCCGTAGCCAATTCACACCCCTGAGTGCACGCTCAGACAAGGAGCACCCACATTCAAAGTACTATAAAACTGTAGAATCTTTTTAGAGTATTCTGTACTCTTTTGCAGGATTCTGACTGATGGCATTCACACAAAGAAATCACTAGAAAATGTAGGCTGTATTTTGGAACAGCCATCACAAAACAACAGGCTTCTAAAATCAAAGCACCTATCACACAAAAATGAATACAAATTGAAACCCAACTTTTGGGACAGCTGTACCCAACTTCCTAAAATATACTGAAACATCATGATGCAGTATAATGGTTCCATTAAAAGGTTTACAATGATGTCAAAACCTATGGCATGCAGAAGACTAGAGCCAACATGTAAAGGATGAGCTGATCTTAGGCAATTGACCACTTATTAGGATTTTAGCATCCGGCTTCTAGGTGGCCCTTTGGGGTTCTGCCTCTATCCCTGAGTAGGATTATATACACTTCTACACCTTGCATTCCCAGATGCACTTCATAGTCCAGTCCAGGCTTATGCATTACCTTTCTGATGCATCATGGTCCCTGTAATTCTTCTGTCTATAAACCCTGCCTTGAGCACGCTCTGGTGGTGGGTTTTTATACTCTCTCTTGATTCCTGGAACCTACTGCCTTTCTGATCTCTTTATATCTGCATTCTGGCCTTTCTCTCTTTTGGCTCTGACCTGTCCTTGGCTTATCTGTGTTCTGCCTTGTGTCTGCTAGTTTCCCTGGTCTTACCTTTTCCATGTCCCAGTTCTCCCTTCCCTTAATTGGTGATTCCCTGATTCCTTGTGTGAGCTGGATTCCTTGCACCTTGCTCACTTCCTGCACCGGTGCTCTTCCCTGAGCCTCCTGTAATTCTGTCTGGTGAGCACAGAGTGAAGTGGCTCACAACTGACCTGCACCAATATTTGAGGCTTGACTTTGATTTCAGTTTTCATTGTTTGATTCTATGTTCCTGTTCTGATTAGTTATTTGTCTCTGTTCCCTGTCTCTTATCTAACCTCCCTCTTTGTTACCATGTTTGCCTCATCCCTAGCTTTGACTGCACTCATCCAGACCTATCTTGTAAATGCAGATTCATTGTTTTGTATTCTATGTTGCTAATGGGATTTCATATTCCTGCCCTATCATAGTTCATGTGCAGATTTCCAGTCTTGTGTGTTCCAGGCATATCCGCCTGGCTTTTATTGAGCCCAGTTCCTGCTTCTGTGTACCTTCAAGTGTTCTCCTTTGTCTTGGGTGTTTATATTATTATCCAGATTTTCATTGCTTCCAATAGTGCCAGAAGACTCCAAGGCTTGTGTCTTTGAAAAAGAAACCATGATGTGCTCCCTCTTCCGAGGAGTTGGTGGGTGTCTCCCTGAACTCTGTGAGATTAATCTGCTCCTTGCCTTCTTGTAAGATCTGTTTTCACCTCACAAAGATATCACTTCAGAGGAGCAGATAAAATAGCTTGTCTGTCGTTTCCATGCTTTTTACCTTCTTGTTATTGTTATTTGTGTTGGCTTCATAGTTTTCCCTGCAGACATCCATCTCCCTACTCACAGCCTGTTACCACCTACTTCTTACTGCTTCACTCCCAGCCTTCAGGTACTCTCCTGTTTATGTTTAACCCCTCTTTTAGAAAGCTTTGTCCCTGTATAGAGCAAGAATCCCCATTACCTAGCTGGGGTCTGAACTCAGCTAGTGTCTCTGACAGGTTGTCCCAAACTAGCTATATTTCTGACACTGCAGGAATAGGATATGGAATATGCTCCTCCTGGGGCAGTAGAATTGCTCCTCCCGGGGCAGCAAAAGTATCTCAATGTGAAGGCAGAAAGTAATTTATTTAAAGAAGCATATATTTGATATGTTGCATGACATTCAACGAATAGCTGTACATAATGAACACCTGTGTGAGAAATCTCTTGTTTAGAGAAAAAAAGGAAGCTCTCTATTAAGAATGACCAGGAAAGGATTAACTGGTTGGGATTAAATGTTAGTGCCATTGTCCTGCTTGTTAGGCACGGCAGCGACGCAAGTGTTCAGTAGAAAGAGAAAAGCAATGAACATTTGATGTATACATGATGTGGCTGAGACGAGGGTTCTGTATAGTAGAGAGAGAGAAATGTCTAAGGGCCACATGTATCAAATTTGAAAATTGCAATTCCCTAAGATTTTCTGAGAATCGCAATTAGGCCATCGCAATTTCCAATGTATGAAACTTCAAGAGTTTCATATACCGATTCCAAGTGGGTCGCAAATCGACCTATCTCATTAATATTAATGAGATAGTTCATAATTTGCGACCCCCTAGGAATCGCTAACATCCCAGCAGACCACCATGTCCGTGATTACTTTTAAAAAAAGTAATCTTTTTTTTTAAATGTTGCTTGTTTTCCATGGGACCACTGCCTGCTCTTAAAAAAAAGTTTTACAACCATTTGCGAATGTGTTACCACCTTCTTGAAGTAGGTGGTAAAATGCTAATGTTTTACGACAACATTCACGGTCCCAAAGCATTCATACATACCATAAGGATTCACTGTTTGGACAGGACGCCCTAAATACGCCCCTTCCAAATTCCGAATTGCAAACCCATTCGATAACAGGTTACCAAATCGCACAATGGGTTTTGATACAAGTAAAAAGCCTCTTAGCAAATGGGCCGATTCTGGGAATCAGCCCGTTTGCAAATGAAACATTGGTTGATACATGTGGCCCTTAGTACGGATTTTTAGGCCTTCACAAACCTTCAGGAAGTGCTGGACAGGACAAGCAGTTGAAACAGTGTATGGAGTATTGATTGGCAATAGTGGTTTCTTTAAATCATTTGCTTTTCCTGCTACTCTAGCAATCTTGATAAGTGTGTGGAAATGTCCTTCTTCTATTGTGGAATTTACTGATGCAATAGAATGACATTGTAGGGGAGTTCTATGTATTGCTGACAGTTGAAAAGCTGAGGGTTACTGAGAAACTGTATACATGTAGCTATGAATAGAGAAGCTTCTACCCACTTACCGTTGTGAGTGTGGTTGCTACAGATTTTTGGCGACCAGGATGGGTGTTTACTTCTGAGCACTACATATTGTGTTTTTCTCCTACCTTACATGACACCTGGCAGCTAAAGGTGGACAGCTCAGGTACTGATGGTAAAGCAGGTCAAATCAGAGTACCTTGATCTGATTCACAGGCCAAGCGAGAAGAGAAGCTTGACTATGTAGATGCTCACCCACTATGGCAAGATCATCAGCATGGCCACGAACAGTTAAAGCTAACAACAGATCTTTTGTAATATTTCCCTCTCCGAGCTGAAGTTTCCTACTTACGGTCCTTCTCTGCTACAAAAGGACCACCTAGGCCATCCTAGACTGTGGGTTTCCAGGCCATGAACAAGCTGCAGTTTCAAGAGGTTCACAAGCTTTTTAAAGTCCTGGACAACCTAGAGGAGGCTAGGTAGTAGACCAAAAGCTGCTTCTGCTGGACAACATTTTTTTAATGTTCATCCCTGCTTTAGAAATGTTAGACTTCATTTTTTTTTCTCACTCTTTGGGATTTTGCTTTGAATTTCATGTCATTTATAGGTTTTTATTTACCTACAAACATATTTGATTTTTCGATTAAATATCTTGCTTTTTCTAAATTAACGTTTTCGTAGACTGTATACTTACATATACTAATGTAACTTAGAAGTTATGAACAGGCGGACAATTGTTAAAATAAGTGACAATGATTGTAAAAATGATATACATTCAAAAATACACAGATGACTTTAGATTGCAGAGACTTAGGGCCTCATTTATGTAAAGTGTTGCATTGCTGCGACAAAGCAGCGATGCAACAATTCTCAGTGTGACACCAAGGATGTGCTATATGTACAGTATGGCACATCATGTCGTAAGGAGTTACAGATACGTCAGTATTACTGACATATCTATATGCGCAAAAGCGGCACAACTCTAGTAATGTGTCCTTTCACATGGGGCAAGCCCCATGTGAAGGGGCCCGCGTCACCCTTACGCCTGCTGGGAAACAGGCGTAAGGTTTTGATGCAATGACATCCTAGAAGTGGCGCACTGAAATCTTATAGATTTCAATGCACCACTTCTACGAGGCTGTGATGCGGGGGAACGTCCACCCTGCTTGCATTATACCTGACGCAGGTATGATGTAGCGCAGGGGTTTAGGAACTGACGTATCTGCCTAAATGTGTCACTTTGTAAATATGGCGCAACGTGGTGCATCATTTACACCACCGTTGCAGCGCCGCAAAAAGCGACGCAAAAGCAGCTTAAATGTGACGCAAGGTCTCATATATAAGGCTCTATATGACCCGGGTCATAAAAAGCTGCATATGTTAGTAGGAAAAGGGAATCTCACATATGGAAAAAGGATTTGTGTATGTTACCAGAAGATGAGCTATGAATGGCAGCTTTATTCTGTTCTTATGATTATTAATTACACTGTTTCTGACAACGTTTGATTTCCATTCCAATATTCTTTTTGCTTTTAGACCACAATATCACAATCCCTGCTGAGATGTTTAGAAGGGACCAACGTGGTTTATATTTATTATGCTTCCCTTGCCAATAAATTTAAAAACTGAAGACATGCATGTCTGACCTAGTCTTCCTCGCACATGATCCTAAGCCATTGGTTCGCCACGCGTACCATAGGTCCCACCGATTGACGTTTCACATCTGCTGTGGATAAAAATACAAATGTAACCCTTGCATTGTACATTTCTTTCTAAACATTTTTATCTTCGTATTGTACCTACTTTACTCACTTAAGTAAAGAGTATGCATTTGAATAAACATTACAGTTCATTTAACCCAGGCCTGTGTTGATGGTTACATTAGGAAGCATCGTTACACATTCTTCTACACCCACCAAAACCAATGCAGACATGCTTAGCTAATGGAGGCACCTTTATTTACCAATGAATTGCAGTGCCAAAATATAGAAGGGGGCCATCACTTACTTCAATAAAAACTGAGAAATGTATTATAATCTTTAATTTGACTCATTATTACAAATCAGCTTTAGTAAATGTATTTATCCAATTGAAAACAAGCACAAATCATTAAAACAGCCCAAGTTTGTTTGCAATGTGTATTTTAAAGCCACACCACCCCCTTAGCTTCCTGAACCTGATTTAAAGTTCTTACATCTGACATGAGAGGGACATCTAGGAACGATTTCTGGAACTGCAGCTTCATGAAAGAAGGTCAATGCTTTTGATTATGACATGAGAGGGTTCTCAAGTAACAAATTGAGGTACTGAAGGTTTGTGGAGACTTCAGCGGGATATGACTTAAGGGGTACATCCTCTAATGACTTAAGGAACTACAACGTTCTGAAGTAATTCTGCAGATTTTTTATCTGACTTGAGTGGGACATCTACTAACACTAACCTTGATGCTTGTGAGAAAGTGGCCTTTTCAGCTTGATCACCTCCATTTGTTTGGACTGATGCTTTTTTGGCCCTGTGGATCGAGAATACAAAATAGAAGAGAGGGGCCCTATACCACAAAAAGGGGTAGAGCACCAAGAGACTATAGTCCAGAGAAAGATTTCCCTTTTTGGCACATATAAGAACCTCACACACTCATACACGCATCAAACCAATCAATCACCAGAACAAGACACCAGAGTCTAAACCCAGTCGGATATTTGTGTAGATAGAATTCATGTATTTTATTAAAAACCCTAAATATCAACACAATAACAAAAATATGTAGCAAAATTAAAAAAGTTAAAAACACATCTTGATATTATGTTCAATAGAAAATGCACAATAAAGAAACAATAAAAAACAGTTCAAGACATAGGGAGAAAACAAGTAAGAAAGATGTTTTCTTATCCAAATGAAAGGGAAGACATAAGATCCGGATCAACTATTCTCCTAAGCAATGATACAGATATTTGATTATTCGGAAAACAGATGTCACTCCAATCTATAGTCTTTCTTCTATGGCTTGCGTTGAGGCGTTTCCGTGGAAGTCTATGGATAGAGGACCACCTTCTTCAGGACAAATATTATAGTCTTCCAAGGAATGTACATACAGTCTAGATTAAATAATAAAAATTCAACATTAAAAACATTGACATTTGTACATTATATATACATATCAAAGAACACATTTGAACCATCCCCAAATTCCAACATTATTAATCATTGTAAGGACAAATCTATCCAAGTCCAACCCGAGGATCCATCCAACACCATAAACCATTAAAAAAAAAGCAGTGTGATTCTTCTGGTGATTCTACATACAAGCCATTCATGCCCAACGGTTCACTTGGACACCCGTTGTCATCTTACCGTACTATCACACTTCTTATTATAGTCTATTCAAGACTAAACTGTTCTTAATCAGGGTTTTTACCTTATGGGTTGACCGGTACATCCATATAGGTAGGTACTGGATGAATCCTTGCCCTCTTTTTTCTAAGAATGCGCTTCATTCGATAGGGTCATATAGGAATTGGCCACTTGTTCTAGAGAGATTTGGAACATTCATCGTTAGAGAACCGTCTCACTCTACAACCTTAAGATGGTATCATATGACAATCTCAATGTTAAAGTTACCTGCTGTCCTGCAATTCAGTGTTTGGTTGGGGTCAGGATGAAAAGATATAAAAAATATTTTTCTGAAAGAAAGGTCCATGCATGAGTATCATATATACACACTCACATACTCTATGGTAATAATTTCAGGCCACCTACTCACTTATAACTGGGATCCTTCACAGATGTGAATTGCCTGTATAGTGTAAAACGTTGCTGTATTCTTTTTAGGTGACGCACTGCTGGGGTAAGGTTACTTCAATCCCTCAATTTGTTCGAAAAATCTCGGTTTCACATTAATTCTCGAGATTTTTAATTTCTAAGAAGGATGGAAAGTCCAATATCAGAGATTCATGTAGTAGCTATCAGTTACTTTGTGCCAGTATAGCTATATCTCCTTCTTTCAATCGCAAGAGTGGAAACTCTGCTACTCCTTAGTTAATATCAGTACAGATAAAAAAAGATTATTAAACTAAAAATAGAGATTTTTTTTAACTAACAAAGAAGCAGAAAGAGGAAGAGAACCCATTATTACACCCTCAACACCTTACTGGCAAGCGTTGATGCAAGCTCTAATCAAAAGGGGGACCACAAACCTCAAGATCTCTTTCTTTTAAAACAAAGCTGCACAAAAACAATGCCCACAATATTCAATACTACACCTTTGAAGTAATTATGGCAACCGTTCAGTGTACAAACCTACTGCTAAGGCTACCAACTGATAAAAGCAACTCGGGAGCTATGGAAACATGCTCACAGAGACTACAAAAGGGCTAGAATGAACCAAAGTCTATCTTACACTCACCCCGTTCCACGAGCGTGGAAACCTCGAACCGGTCCCTGGATCAAAGCGTCTCGACAACCGATGGAAAATGACCTGCCATATATACCTTGCTACTCATGGGTCGAGCAATAAACACACCACAGCTGTGAAGCGTATAGGCTTAAGTCACGTAGGGGTACGAAAATGGCGGCCATCTTGAACTTCCCTCATGTTAACTACAACCTAGTGAGAGTGTTGGGCTAACGCATCAAAAGTATGTGCAGATAAATATGGCAAAGGATTAAACTGCGCAAATACCAATAGTGAAAGTTTGTTAGTGCTTTTGCATTCAAAGACCTGATAGTCCTGAGATAAAGCTGCACACACAACAAAGCCTTGAACACATCAAATAGAAATACCGCGGCCATCTTGGACTTCCCTGAGATTAGCCTCAAGCAGGTTAAGGTGACGAACTCTCATTTGTAAGTGCCAAAAACGGCGAACGACAAATTACAATGAGGTGAAAAATTGCTAGTGTATCTACAGCAAAACACCACCTCAAGCAAGTTAAGATGTCGAACTCCCGCGGTGGCCGTTTGTCAATGCCAAAAGCGGAGAACGACAGATTACAACGAGGTGCAAAATTACCATTGTATCTACTGCAAAACACCATCAATGTCTATTTTGGAACAGAAGGATATTTATTATAGAAATCACTCCAACTCTCTAATTAAAGATGGAGGTGTGTAGAAAAAAGAGATCCCATCCAGTCAACTACATAATAAAAAAGACCTAGTATTATGGTAAAGTGAATAAACGATACAACAACCTAACAAGCCTAGTCTGTATAGAGGGATATATCAGAACCACATTGGTACATCATAAAAAGGTACCACATATTCTAGTCGAATATATGGACTACAAACGAGGACCTGATATCACTATAACAGAACTGTCACACCCAGGCCTGGGCGGTAAAATCCGTTCCGCTCGCGGAATTTGCGGAATTTTGGTAATTTCGCGTTCCGCGAAGAACGCAAAATTGACCAAAAATCTGCGTTCCGCGACTTCGCGAAATTTTTGGCTTGTTCGCGTTCTCAATATGCGTGTTCGCGAGATATTTCACCCTGAGCACGCAAACAGCGATCGCGAACAGGAAAAAAGTATCTCGAACAAGCAATTCCGCGTGTTCGCGGAATTTCTGCGTGTTCGCGGAGATTTTTTACCGTTTCGCGGAGATTTGCGTAACGCGATTACGCAAATTCCGCCCACCCCTGCCTAACCAGAAGACCTAATCATACCACTAATGATAACTAGCTTCAGTACGAATAATACTATCATCTGATCAGGCGATCCCATTCCTCCCTAGAATTAAGGCCATTGCGAACTGTGTTGAAGAGCGAGATATACCATTGCTCTCTCAGTTTCCTTTTCTGATCCATGTTGCCTCCACGTGGCCCTAACCAGATCTTCTCCAGTATAAACCACTGTATACCAGAGTCATTATGTTCCATTTCGATATAGTGGGTTACTAAAGGGGCATTGGCTTTCCTGGTTCGAATGGCGGAGCGGTGTTCTTGAAGTCTAATTCTGAACTCCCTGCCGGTTTCACCAACATAGCCTTTCCCACAAGGACAGCGGAGAAAATACACAATATTTCTGCTCCTACAGTTGTTCAAAGATCTCGAAGAGACCCTGCATCCGTTGTGTTCCAATGTGTCCGATTCGACACATAAAGAACAAACATTACATGTACACCACACTTTACATTTCCCAATGCAGGGGCTCTATCCAACGTACTTTGTATTTTGCCCAGGCTCTCTCTGTAAGTATGGACTAACTCATTCCTCAAATTCTTATTTCTCTTAAAAGCAAAGATAGGTCTCTCTAATTTTCTCTCTTCCTCATTGTTGATGATATGCCAATTGCTATTAATTAAGTTTTTAATGCGATTGCTGATATGGGAGAAGTTACTAACAAAGATCACTTTCTCAGACTCCTCATTCTTTTTCGCTGTCTTATTAAACATAGCTTCTCTATTATAGAATCTAGCACGCTTAAACGAATGGGTGATGAGTAACCCTGGGCGTAGTTCGCGAAGTAGCACTTCGCGAAGCTACGCAAAGTGCACTTCGCACTACGCGAGCTACGTGTAGCACTTCGCGAACTGCCTAGTACCTTGTTCGCACTGTGCCAGATGTCGTTTTCAATGATTGCACAGTGCGGACAAGCAACCGGCACTGTGCAATCATTGAAAATGGCATCTTGCACAGTGCGAGCTGTAGTTTTCTGCTGCTCGAGTAGATTTTTACTCAAGCGGCAGCTTTCTCAACGCAAACTGGTAGTTTCTCATTGCGAGCGGCCGCGAGCATACGCGACCACTCGCAATGAGAAACCTGACCTCCTCGCGTTGGGAATCTCGCCGGGAGGTTTATTTTCCATGCTCGCGATCGCCAACTTGATGTTGCTGATCGCGAACAAGGAAAAAGTCTCGCCGGGATGTCATTTTGCTTGCTCGCGGTCACCAACTTCACGTTGAGGACTGCGAGCAAGCAAAAAATTACCGCTGCACTACGCAACACTACGCTACGCGTGTTCGCACTGTGCTACGTGCAATTCGGGTAGTGCGAAGTAGCGCGGACTTCGCAAACTACGCGAGCGTAGCGTAGTTCTTTGCCCAGGCTTAGTGATGAGTTTTTTTCGGATAACCTCTTTCTTTAAATTTCTTTTTCATGGTCTCAGCATGTCTATAGAAATCGTTGATATCAGAACAATTTCTCCGTAAACGGAGAAACTGACTGAAAGGTATGTTGTCGCATTGAGATTTAGGGTGAAAGCTAGAATAGTGCAACAGAGTATTTTTCGCCATTGGTTTTGTGAAAAGTTCCACCGCCAACAAATTATCAACATCTTTAATGGAGATATCTAAGAAATCTACCCTAGATCTGCTGGACTGAGATGTAAACTTTAAATTGGGATCCCCCAAATTAAGCCAAAGTAGGAATTCATCCAGACGATCGGGCGCGCCATCCCAAATAAAAAGATATCGTCTATATAGCGGTACCAACCAACCACATTTTCAAAAAAGGGGGCAAGTTCGTTAAAAATATGTTTGTTCTCAAATTCTCCAACATAGAGGCAGGCTAGGTTCGGCGCACAGGTAGCCCCCATGCTCGTGCCTTTCTTTTGTTTAAAGAGCTGATCTTTAAATAGAAAAATATTGTTCATAAGTACCATCCTGGCACAGTCAACTACAAAGTTCTTCTCCACTCCTTCTGGGTCAATACCCTCAATAGCTCTACGAACCACCTCTACAGTTTCATTTTGAGGAATATTAGTGTAGAGAGACTCAATGTCTAGAGTAACTAGACATTGAGTCTCCCCACAGAACGCCTTACCCTCAAGGAGAGAGATCATATGTGAAGAATCCCTCACATATGATTTAAGATCCATAACTATGGGTCGCAGAAAATGATCGACATACTTGCTTAAAGGCTCAGTAAGTGAGTTGATACTGCTGACAATAGGCCTCATAGGTGGATTGTCACAATTTTTGTGAATTTTAGGGAGACCATACAAGGCGGGAATCCTCGGTTCCTCATTATTCAAAAATTTAAATTCCTCTTCACAGATCCATTGGTTATCCTTAGCTTCAGCCAAAAGATTGCGACAGTCCCTAGTCAACTTGGCTAGTTGGTTTCTGGAGATAGGTTCATAATGTTGTATCACAACAAACATTTCTACAATCCTCTGTTCATAGTCAGAAGTATTGAACACCACAACTCCTCCACCTTTATCAGCAGGTTTTATTGTTAATCTCAAATCATCTTTTAAAGATTTAAGAGATGGCTTTTCTTCTCTGCTCATATTGTTATCAAATTGTCTGGGGTTCTCAGATAGAAAGAGTTGTATACCACTTTCAACTGCCTTTTCAAAAATCTCATGATTTTTCCTAACCATAGCTAGGGTGGGGGTGAAACAGGACCTAGGTTTGAAACCAGAAGCATTATTACTAACCCTAACAGGGCGATCCTCAAAGAATCTTTTGAGTCTGATTTGGCTAAAAAAAAGCTCGTAAATCTTTTTCCAATTGGTATTTATTAATCCCTGCAGATGGAATGAAACTGAACCCTTTACTCAATACTCTAATCTGTATTTCTGTGAGGTTTCTGTTAGATAAATTAATCACTGGTGTTCCGTCTGACGCCAATATCGTTGGTTTCTCGTTCTCATATATTCTTGTTGTGGGGGGGGGGGAGTCCCCGGAATTGTTGTCCCCTCCCCTGATTCGAGTTGAATCTTTGTCCCCGCCTTGGTCTTTGATCTAAAAAAGAGGGAGGACCTGATTCAACAAAATTACCCCTGTTGCTATTGTCATCTTTAGGAGTAATCTCCTCCTCGCTGCTGGAACCTGATGTATCGTAAAAGGTGACTTGTTTTCTTCCACCTCTCCTATATATGGGTCTGTTGTACGGTCTTTCCCAACCTTGCTCCTGTTTTTGTTGGTAATATTTTTCATTAAGGTACGGGTAGGCTCCTCCTGCACTAAATCTTTCTATGTCTTTTTTTAGTTTGTTTGTCTTCTTATTGATAAGATAGTCTCTATAACCTTCGATGTCTCTATTAATCTCCTCTAATTTTCTTTTGGCATCTTCCACCCCAGTGCTATCTTTCAGTTCCAGCTCCAACTTTTCTATAGATTCTTTTTCAATAATAATGAGCTCCTGCGCTGTCTCGATGATAAGGAGCATCCAATCCCTACTGCACCTATTAGAGATCTGCGTCCATACTTCTAAGAATCTCTTGTTCTCTATAAATAGACCAGGTTCATTGCGAACCTGTAGGCCAATAGGGATTGTACCAGACTTCACATATTCTATAAGGAAATCTGCATGCGCTTCTTTGCGAATCAACTTCCTTTTTAGACTAACCAGTTTGCCCCAGTTCTCTCCACTGCCGGACATAACTGTGATTTTGTTACCATTTTTAGCATTAATGATCTTATTGAATTGATCTTCACTAAAGCCAAACGTCTTAAAGTGATCTATGGCCTTTAAGCTCATATGAAACACCTCCAAAAGGAGACTCTCCAGCCAGAGGCTGTACTACGATAATACAAAATAGAAGAGAGGGGCCCTATACCACAAAAAAGGGTAGAGCACCAAGAGACTATAGTCCAGAGAAAGATTCCCCTTTTTTGGCACATATAAGAACCTCACACACTCATACACGGATCAAACCAATCAATCACCAGAACAAGACCCCAGAGTCTAGACCCAGTCGGATATTTGTGTAGATAGAATTGATGTATTTTATTAAAAACCCTAAATATCAACACAATAACAAAAATATGTAGCAAAATTAAAAAAGTTAAAAACACATCTTGATATTATGTTCAATAGATAATGCACAATAAACAAACAATAAAAAACAGTTCAAGACATAGGGAGAAAACAAGTAAGAAAGATGTTTTCTTATCCAAATGAAAGGGAAGACATAAGATCCGGATCAGCTATTCTCCTAAGCAATGATACAGATATTTGATTATTCGGAAAACAGATGTCACTCCAATCTATAGTCTGCCTTCTATGGCTTGCGTCAACGCGTTTCGGTGGAAGTCTATGGATAGAGGACCACCTTCTTCAGGACAAATATTATAGTCTCCCAAGGAATGTACATACAGTCTAGATTAAATAGTACAAATTCAACATTAAAAACATTGACATTTGTACATTATATATACATATCAAAAAACACATTTGAACCAACCCCAAATTCCAACATTATTAATCATTGTAAGGACAAATCTATCCAAGTCCATTGGTTCAACCCGAGGATCCATCCAACACCATAAACCATTAAAAAATAGAGCAGTGTGATTCTTCTGGTGATTCTACATACAAGCCATTCATGCCCAAGTGCATGTGCTTCAATGTCTTAAATGTGGTAAAAAGGTCAAACTCCTGAATTACATATTTTACTTTCCTTTAAGGTAACAATATATGGTGCTGCTTCAGCAGGAAAGGGCAAATTTACATATCCTCCCTGCGTCACAGATCCGTCATCACACTAACTCATTCACGCACGCATTCATTGGTAGGGCCCATAACACCAACACTCACACAACTTCACTTTGAATCTGCACACAGGAGGAAAGAAGTTCTGGACATGTGGGGGGTACCTTATTACCTATAGAAAGAAATATTAACAGTATTTACATATGATTTAGAACCAGCTAAGTCACATTTAAAGTCTCAGAATCTTTAATTAATACCTTTTAAAGAATCACAAACTCGCTCTTTGTTAATAAATGTTTAGTTTACCAAATTAAATTCACCTTCAATGGCATAATCATCATTATTATCAATCAGAATTGTAATCACATTAGCATAAATCGGTATGACCATGATATTTACTTAATCTCGGATTTTGGCGACCATTCTCCCGCAACCTATTAGCCCTGCATAAATCAAAACTCTTCCGATATAACCCTCCAATCGAATGCAGGCTACGACCCCAATCAGTCCGGAGAAAAGTTCTTTCGCACAGCACGACACAGTCCCAAAGATCTCCGGGGACCTGACACTCATGCAAGCAAATCGGTCAATGGGATTCGGATCACACTCCTGGAACGCAACAACCTAACACCCTTCTACTAACCCCCCTTTTATAATGAATTTGGGGTAACATGCTACATTTGCTGCATTGGAAATGGATCTGATTGGCCAAGCCATAAAAATTTGCAATTTCAGATGGTATTCACAAAGTTCCTTGTTTCTCATGCTCTACTGAAGATGTCATCCCATGATTTGGACAGTTCTCATGCGAAAGGGTCCGAAGTATCAATATTACGGCAGCTTGGGACAGGTGTCCTATGTCTTCTCTGTCACTTACACTAGTTGAACTTTGGCAGTCCTCCACGTTCCTATCCTTGACGAGGAACACTGTGACTCGGTCAAAGGATGCCTGGAGATCTTCAGTGCCATCCGAGTCTGTGCAGTAGACATCGCGCTCACACGACGGTGGCCACTTCTGAACTCCATTTTGGATATTGCGGCCTAGTAGGCCCGAATGCCAACTTAAGCGAAACAAACGTAAAGAATAATTAATATACGTAAATGAAGATTTTAATGTTTAAACCCACACTAATCCCTTTATATATTAGTATTTTCCTAGCTTATAGCAACATTTAAAGCAATAATACTCACCATTTCGTCCCAGCAGGAACGCAAAACATCACAAAAGCAATATAAACCATGCAATTTTCTATATCAACACAATCTACCATTAATATGCGTACCAAAGTTATTTATTAGGGTTACTTGCCATGCAATTTGCATTCAGTCCCGCGTGAAATTCGTGTTTATTAAGGTGTGAGGTTGATTAATTAGACCACGCCAAACAATTAATACACGTTAATAATTAGAAAGTTACATAATTAGTATTTTCATGCAAAATAGAGAAGGTATACAAAATTTCGTTTTACCTGCTCCACCAATCCCCCGTTTGGTGATTTTTAATATCACCACAAATCCCCTAAATTTCAATTGAAATTTTTATGGAAATGATGTCTCAGATCCCTTACAACATGTTACGTTACATCACTGTTTCCCCCATCTCATCCTCCTTTGCCTTCTTATACATACTTTCTTTCCATTCTTCCAGTTCTATATCTCCCATTTCTCTTTCCTTTCTTTCTTTCTCTTTTTTTCTGGTTATTTCTCTTTTTATTTTATTTTGTAATTTTCTTCTTTTTATACATACACAACCTAATCTCAGTATTAATACTAATATTACCACAGAAGTCACTGGAATTAGAATCTTGCCTACATATGTACCGCCTAATTTAATTAAGAAGTTTTTAATAGAAAACCCTTTAACAATTTTCTCCCAAACACTTTCAACCTCCAATGGAACAATCTCCTCGTGCAAGTCTGTTATATTCTTAATATATGTCTTTAAATCTTGACTCTTGTCAGGAATATAAGTACAACAATGTTGCACTTTCAGCATTCCACTCCTCCCTCTTTGGCAAACATAATATCAAGGGCAAGTCAATTTTGCATTACCATGGCTCTCATGGCTACCATTTCGGTATTTACCAGTAAAAACACTCCAGCGGTGCTTGTCGATAAACGATCCACTACTGTAGATAATTTTCTGATTTTAGGTGCATTCAGAGATATTCCAACGACTGGTATCAGTGCTCCAAAAATATCACCTACAATTTCTGACCAACTTTCCCTCCTTCTACGTGTTAGTTGTCTACCTATCTCATGCGCACCATACTTTCCCCTTCCCACATGAAATATCTTTGGGAAGACCAGGCCTAGGTAACATGTGCCATACCAATGGTCCGGTAACCGATAATAAGCTTTGTTCCCACAGATAAAATATACCCAGGGAATACCGATCATTTCCTCCTTTAAATTCCCATCCTCCCATGATTCTATATGTATCATGGCATTCACTCGCACCTATAAAATAGTTATCATACTCAGTATCTAAAGCCATAGCTGGACTGGTTTCTCCCTTCAAATGTTTTTCTCTTTTTACGTCCCAAACCGTCTTTTCTCCTTTTCCCTCAGGTATCTTTCTTTGCATCTTAATTCTCCTCTCTTCCACCATGTCCAAGAAGGTCTTTTCTTCCTTCTTTAGACTGCAAGTAAGATTATTCTTAAACACTGCCTCTAATGTCAATTCGCTAGTTTCTAAGAAATATTCACCTAAAACTTTACCAGGTTTTATCTTATTCAATTCAGGAACTACAGGTACTTGTGAGAAAATGTTATCTACATCGGAGAAGTAGTACTCTAATTTCCCTGTTTTTTTAAACAAAGTTGCTAGCACACTACATGTTATTCCATAGGTCACAGGAAGGTGGTGATATGTAACACCTTTTGACACTGATGCAGGTAATTGCATACAGACATAACAATCTCTAACGTCCATGGTTTTTACATATTCATATAATAACTTCGAGAAAACGTTGTTAGAAAAATCTGTTGTAGACCTATCCTTATGTAAGTCAGTTCTGTCTATCAATCTAGTTGCATGAGTGTCACGAATCTTTTCTACATTCGTCTTGTTCTCAATATGACCCGCTATCATTTCGAACGTTACTTTAAATGAAACTATTAAAGCTAATACACTCCACAGAAGCATTAGTAATCCTGTACAACAACACACCTTACACCATCGTCGAAGGAACACACATGTAGATTTTCTACCTTCTGTGTTTGCCATTTTGGAAATGATCATTGTCTTTTGACTTAGCCTCGTCCACTCACAACTAGCTTTTGTCGAGCGCCTACTTGGTTCTTTTCGGTTAAATGTCTTATCCAATAATCAAATTTCTCTTCAACTTCCCTTGTCACTTCAGTCTGGCATTTGATCGTCTTTCTCTTTGTTTTCACAATCTTGGTTCAGAATTTCCTGAACATCCGTCTCTTCTCATATATCGGACAAGATAACTCTCAGGATTTCCAAATCTTCTTCCTCCTCAACCACTTCCGGTACAGTCACCGCTAGACTTTCTTGGCTGTCTGCTTCCTCTTGTACTTCAGGAAGTGCCACATACATCCATTCTGGTGACTTATACCTCTGGTTGGGATTCTTAATTCGTTTTCCCTTCTCCAAGTGTGTCTGATCAGTGTCTTTTGAGTTTTCTTGGCTAGACACCTCATTCACTTTGGATGACTTCACTCGTGTCAATCGATACCTCAGTCTTTTTACTTTGTTTGGCCAATTTTCCTCCTTTGCTGGCCTTTTCAACTTATTTCCCTTTTCACCTCTTTCGGTTTTCCAGGCACTCTTTCTCAAGACCCGTCCTTCTTGTACTTCTCCCTAACTGTCCTCAGAGTAAGCCTCAACTTGACCTTTACCTTCTGTAGATTTTTCTTCCACAACTTCCTGCTCCCTATCTAATTTTGTCCCTCCTCATGTTTCTTCCACACAATCTTCCTGCTGACTAACTGTCCCTTCTTCTACCTGGATGTGTGGTTTCCCTACACCTCCTCGGGGTTCTTCCGCAACAATTTTACCCTCACTCTCTGTACCTATTTCCTCACCTTCTACTTCTACGATCTCAGGTGGAATTTCTCTTGTACTTGCATTTGGAGCTTGTTTCTCCAGGATTTCCTTAACAGTCTCTTCAATATTCTCCTTTACAATTTTCGGTATTTTCTCTTGTTTAGGATCTGACTCTGAGCTAGTATAAGAAATCTCCAATCTCCTTCTCAATGGCAAATTCACCGGTTCTGTAAGTGACTTGAGTCCAACTCTTCCTTTCTCGGAGTTGGTCTTTCTCTTGTTTCTTCTGAATCCGAATCGAAAATGGTATCGGATTCTCCAAAATATTCTTCTTCAGGTCTACTCACTGGACTAGGGATTCGCAGAGTATGACTTGCATGAATCCAATTCTTTACCCTGCCACATTTCACAGCCATTGTCGTGGTCAAAACTACTTGACACGGTTTTCCCCCAACGTGGGACCAGACAATTTCTTCTTCTATGTACTTTGATCCTTACCCAGTCTCCTGGACTTAAATCATGAGCTGGCTTCTTTTAAGGGTGGTGGCCTCCGATCCAACCTGATGAAACACAGAATGAACGGAATCAGCCAACCCCTTGCAATAATCCAACACAAAGTCATCAGTTATAGGCAGTAGTTTGTTGACAGGAATGAAAACACGTCTCATCGCCCTACCCATAATAATCTCATGAGTCCAGTATTCCTATCAGGGATAGATCTAATAGTCATGAGCACTAGAGGCAAGACATCAGGCCATTTCAACCCTGTGGCCAAACACATTTTTCCAATCTGTTTTTAATGGTGCCATTTACTTGTTCCACCACTCCAGAAGCATCTGGACGGTAGGCACAATGCAGTTTCTGTTGTACATTCAATGCTTCACAAATCAATTTTATGATTTCATTCTTAAAATGCTTTCCTCTATCTGACTCAATCGTAACTGGGAAACCGAATCTAGGAATGAATTCTCTCAATAGAAGTTTGGCTACTGTAACCTCATCACTCCTTCTGGTTGGGTACGCCTCTACCCATCGTGAAAACAGACAAACCACCACTAAGACATATTTTAGCCTATTACATGGGGGCATTTCAATGAAATCAATCTGCATTCTGGTGAAAGGACCTCCTTCCCGTCCTATTGTTCCCAAACTCACCACTGTCTTTCTTCCTGGATTGTATTGTTGACATGTGAGACATCTTTGACAAAGGCTCTCCGCTACAAGCCGAAACTTAGCATTATACCATGTCTGTTTGAAAAGTCTGATCATAGCATCCCTTCCTACATGTGCTTGTCCATGGTACATTTGTGCCATGGTAGAGACCATGCTATCAGGCATGACTGGTCTTAGTTCCATCCCGATAAATCGAAACTCGATCCGACTCTGGGGGTGCACATCCTGATTTTACCCACAGCTTCTTTTCCTCATCTCCTGCCTCTTCCTGCAACTGCCTCACCTCCTCCCACATATTTACGGTGTTAGTAAAAAGTAAGGGACATGAGTTAATTTCCTGTTCCTGTTTACCGAATTCTGATTGCGCGCACAATATTGTGCCATGTCGTTTGCAAACTCGTTTCCCGCGACACATAATCAGCAGTCTTTGAGTAGGCAGCACACTTTATCACTGCTAATTGCTTAGGCAGCTGTATCGCCTCAAGCAACTTCCCGACCACTTCAGCGTTCCTTATGGGAGTCCCACTCAATGTCAAGAACCCCCTTTGGGACCATATTTGCCCAAAGTCATGCACCACTCCGAAGCCATACTGACTATCGGTAATCACAGTGGCTCTCAGATTCTTTCCCAATTTGCACGCTCTTGTTAACGCAAACAGTTCAGCAACTTGAGCTGATCTCACCCCCTTTCAAACAAGATGCTTTCAATACAGCTGCCACAGTACACACTGCATATGCTGTACTCAAAATCCCTTCATCTGTTCGCAAACATGAACCATCCACAAACATCACATAGTCACTTTCTTTCAGAGGCACATCTTTTATGTCCGGACGCGGCTTGGTGCAATAGTCAAGCACCTCCAAACAATCATGATCCACATCATCTTTTACTTCCACATTTTCAGCATCGGGCAACAACGTTTAGGGATTTACATTGAGACACCTCACAAGGCTCACATTCGTTGCTCCCAAAATGACTTTCTCATATTTAGTTAGACGACTATGCGTCATAAATTGGGTGCGGCTTCTGTTTAAAAGGATTGCCACGTCATGCGGTACAAACATTCTCACAGGATATCCCATCACAACTCCTTCACTCTGTTCCAAGCTCTTACAGGTAGCAGCCACTGCTTTCAAACAACCAGGCAATGCCACAGCTACAGGATCTAACACAGCCGAAAAATATGCAATTGGTCGTCTCAATTTTCCATGTTTCTGTACTAACACAGAAAGTGCACATCCATCTCTCTCACTGCAATAGAGCTCAAATTCCCTTTCATAGTCAGGCATTCCAAGAGCTGGGGCTTCACACAAACCATCTCTTAATTGTTTAAAAGCCTTCAACTATTTTTTGTTCAATTCAAGAGGGTCTTTCACATCATTTTTCGTCAATCGCACCAAGGGTTTTGCAATCAGTGAAAAATTGCTGATCCACTGACGGCAATATCCGACCATTCCAAGAAAAGTTCTCACTTCTCTTTGAGTCATTGGTGCTCTCATCCCTTTTATTATTCTGATCCTGTCTGTAGTCACTTTCCTCAAAGCTTTCTCAATTTTATGGCCTAAATATTGTACTTCCTTTTTGCAAAACTGTAATTTTGATGGGGATACTTTAAGTCCTCCATCTGCCAAATGATTTAACAATGCAACTGTATCTACTTCACAGGCTTCTCGGGTTCTCGACGCCACCAATAGGTCATCGATGTGCTGCACTAGTACTGCACTTTCGGGCATTTTTAAATCTTCCAGGGATTTCTTTAGAATCTGATTAAATATCGATGGACTTTCTGTATATCCCTGTGGGATTCGGCACCATGCCAAAGTACATTTGCCGAACTGGAACGCAAAAATCTGTTGGCTGTCCGGGTGCAATGGAATGGAAAAGAACGCATGACACAGGTCAAGGGCCATGTACCATTCGGCATCATGAGGAATCTGGAATAGGATCACTGAAGGATTTGGTACTATGGGACAACATGGTACAAAAAATTGTATTCACTTTTCTCAAGTTTTGCACTATTCTGAAGGTTCCGTTTCTTCAGTCCCATAATTGGTAAATTACATGGACTGCTCATTATTTCTCTCAAAATACCATGTTCAATCATTTTGTCTATTACAGGAGTGACTCCTGCAATTATTTCGGGTGTCAATTTATACTGAGGAATATTTGGGTAACTTATTCCTTCCTTTTTCAGTAATCTTTACAGGGTCTACATTTCTCATTAATCCCATATCTTCTCCTGTGAAATCCCATACCTCGGGTTTCACTGTTTTCTTCAATTCCTGAGGCAATTCTTCTGGGTCGAATACAGCAAAGGCCTCAGTAACCTCGGGTTCCAGATTGGCCATGGTCATTTTGTACAGTACATCCTCATCAGGAGTTTTAAAAGCTATGCCATCAGGAGTACAGAAAATTGTGCAATTCATTTTACACAGCAAATCTCTCCCTAACAAATTTACAGGGCTGGTATTACACACAACAAAGCGGTGCATGTCTGAAAATTTCCCTATTTTAACTTTAACTGGTTCAGTAAGATATGTTTTATCTGTCTGTTTGAGACTCCGACTACTTGGATTGTGTCATCCGAGAGAGGAAGATTTTTAACATCAGCTGATCTAACAGCTGAACAAGTAGCACCAGTATCTACTAGGAAAGTAATATTTTCATCATTTATCTTTCCATCTACAAAAGGGCCTGTCTGGTCTACTTCTAGAGTTGTGCCAAGTACGCACTCATCTTCCTCTCCTCGGCACCGTCAATTACTCTCTTCTGACTCACTCTCATCGCGTTGCAGCCAATACTGCGAAACAGTACTAGCGCGCGGTAGCTTTGTTACCTGTTCCTCGGTGTAGAATCCTGTCTCATTACTGTATCTCTGAGGATTTACGCTCTGTGGAAAAGGTGGCTTTGGCACCTGACACTGTTGGGCAGCAACCTGGTGCTGTCGCTGTGGTTGACAACTCACCTCATTCTGCACCTGTGGATTCAATGATGCATTATCGCCATTAGCACTTGGGGGCAATTTACATTCGGATTTCCAATGCCCTACCTTTCCGCAATTATGACATGGCCACTTCTTTTTGACTTCTTCTAAACTACTCTGTCCCTTTCCTTTTCCAATATTAGGTTTTAATTTTACAAGGCCCATGCCATTTGCTTGCTCAATCAGTTGGGCTTCCTGTCTTTCCGCTACTTTAACCTGAGCCCACTTGGCCTTCTCTTTTAACTTGCGTTGCTTGGCTTCAATTTCGTCACTAAAATATTTTGCATGTCTCAGTACTTCATCTATCTTTTTATTTTGCCAATCTACTGTATGTTTTTTAATCATTTCGCTTACCTCAGGTCTTAACCCATACACAAATCGATATACAAAATGACTTAAATCCTTCTCACTCAGTCTTTCATCACCATTGTATTGCTTAAATGCCAATACTAATCTCTCATAATAGGCATGTACAGATTCTTTTACTTCCTGGTGAGTCCTATCAATCTTTACCCAATCCGTTTCTCTCTGAGGCACTTTCTTCTTCAGAAAAAGCCAAAACCTACTGAGGCTTTGGCTTCCGGAAGCCAAAGCCTCAGTAGGAGTACGGCTGTGTGCACGCCCAACTTTCGGCGAGCTAATTCCGGCTTTTTTGGCGAACCCGTACAGCAATATCTGTATCCCAGGGGGTCTCGCAACAGTGGGTCCACTCCCCTTTGGGACCCAATGGACTCTCTTTGGTGATGTACTTATTTTACTATCACCCACTATGTAGTAGCGATTATTTTTTTGAGCACTCTCTCACTTGGTCCTGAAGAATTGCCACCGTCCTGTATTGGGCACAGGGCAAGAAACATGTCGACCTTTCTACTTCCCTGGGGAGAATCATAATCCCCTTGGGGGTCACCTATTTTAATTAGGCTGGTATACCACCAGAATAAAATTTTCCTTGATTGGCAATACTATACCTATTTTAACCCACCACACCACCACTCACTACACTTGTTGCACCTACCCCCACGCACCCATACGGCTGTCTCTAAAAAGATCTCCGAAAAAGAGCCCCTTCGCGGGAGCCCAACGGGCATTGCAGCGCTGGCCCGACAAGGAGCTCAGCCCTATGATGAAGCATGACACCTTGCTAGGTGTGTGAGGGCATTCTATAGAGACTAATCGCTCTCCCCCCTCTCTCCCAGAGGAACTGCACTCCTGGTTTTGTTTATCATACTTTTGGAGCACTGTGCAGGACCTCAGTACAAAAGCTCTTGGTTCCTCCCTTTTTGCAGCACCTACAGGAATTGTGTCATTTCTTATTCGCTCAATGCTTCTCTCTGGGGTCTCTGGTGCTGATTCTGTAGTCATTAGCGTTTTACTTGCTGGGCTTTGATTCAGTGCCAGATTTTTAGGAGTACTTAATCCTGCGGTTCCTACTAATTTTCCCCATGGATTTTCTCCCGAACTTCTTGCTTCTGTCTCAATTGATTTATTACTATGGTATGGAACGATCAAAAAATGCTCACTATCCATCTGTTTATCAAATACAGGCATCACTGGTCCTATAGTTACAGGCACAGTTACAGCTTCCATATTTTTAGTCAATTCCCTAATTTTCTCAGTTAATTCCAAAGTAGTCCTAGCCAATTCTGCTGAATTTTCATTTACCATCCTAACGGGTTTGGATATTTCAGACTCTCTAAAGGGATTATTTTTCCCTAAATCAGGGGGTGTTTGTTCAAAGGTTTTACTTCGTTGAACTTCTTTTACTGGCGCACTCTGCGTCAGCAACGTTGAATTTGGTTGGTACGGGGGAGAATTTTTATAAAACATGTCTTCAAGCACATCATCCTCTGACTCATTCACACCATATTTGTAGCCTTCTGACCCTGTATTGTTTCTCTTCTCTGTACATTTTCTACCACTGGTCTCTTCTGCATTTCTTAACGGAAACATTCCATCAGCCATGTTCGCACTCCGCCATCTCCTCATTCGGTCATCATGATTTTCCTGTCCACACGGTCTACCAAACATGTAACTATACCTTCCGCCACTCCGCTGTCATTCTCTTTCGTACATCTCATCTTCCCACTCCGTTAAAGCTTCAAACTGAGTAGGTCTAGGTCTTGGTTCTAATCTCATCATTTTTTCTCTTAAGTCCCTTAATATAGCTAAATTAAATGAACCATTTTCTGGAAAGGCTAAAACTCCATCATCTTTTGTATACTTTGCCCAATTATCTAGCCAGAAGCATATTTTGCGACCATGAAGGATGCGGGTGATTTTGGTGGAGGAAGCAACTGTCCTTCTCTAGTCACAATCGGCTTATCCTTTTTAAATAAATTCTTGATCTTCCCAAACCAAGACTTTTCCTCTCTCTCGGGTGGATCATAGTACATCATTTTCTTAATCTCTAGTCTCGACTTGCTAGACTTCTTGAATCGCTCTTCTACAACTATTCTGTTTGCTGTCCAATCGCAGCGCGACACACACTAACGCACCAATCAGGAGCGTTCACTTTCTCTGAAATTCTCCAATTGCAGCACGATTTACTCTAACACACCAATCAGGAGCGTTTACGTCACACTGGCAATCCTCCACTCCTAGTGCGGCACACACCAGCGCACCAATCCTGTGCGTCTACGTCACTCCACAGCTGGATAATCCCAGCGTGGTCTTATTTACGTCAGTGTTTCTCGCTACTCCGATTTCTACTGACCCCTCCTTTACAAAATTTTATCGACAATCTTTCTTCACAATTTTCTCCAATCAAACTCTGTTAGTAACGACATAAAAACACCACCATTGCCTGTTTCGCTAAACCAAAGGGATAGTTTTGTCCAATTACACAAGAATTCCGTATTTCTCGACAGCAGCGCTTACCTCTGCCCTTCCACGGAATTATTCAGTTTCGCCGATAAAGTAGCACTTTCCTCTACCATACCCTTCTAACAAGCAAAAAGGCTAACCGTTTCTCTGGGGATAAAACACACGTGGAGACTACACTGCTCCTGAGAATTAAGGCCAGAGTTTCAAAAGAGAACCTGTTGCTATCTCACCCAGGCACTTACACACAGAAATGTCCCTAACGGTAACACACGACGATGTTACCAATTTGAACCCAGACAATGCATCGTGCGACTCCAATCGCCACACGTTTTCCCTGTGTACCTACAGGGCAACAAGACAATACACCGTGCGACTTCACTTGCCACAGGTTTCCCCGTGTACCTACGGGGCATCCAACTTCCTACATCCTGCAAGTCTTCAAAAACAACATAGAACTCAACGCGCCTCAACATAGAATGTTAGTACATAAATCAACAATCAATCAAACATCCTCAATCAATAATCAATAATCACAAAACCAATGTAATAAAACCATCAATCTGCTACCAGAAAACTGCTCCAGCGGGAAAGGGCAAATTTACATATCCTCCCTGCGTCACAGATCCGTCATCACACTAACTCATTCACGCACGCATTCATTGGTTGGGCCCATAACACCAACACTCATACGACTTCACTTTGAATTTGCACACAGGAGGAAAGAAGTACTGGACATGTGGGGGTACCTTATTACCTATAGAAAGAAATATTTACAGTATTTACATATTATACATCTGCACTTGTAGAATCCTAACTTTAACATCAAGGCACTCCACCACTTGGTCGATGGACCAATTAGTTGGACTGGTTGATGGTGATTTAGAACCAGCTAAAACACATTTAAAGTCTCAGAATCTTTAATTAATACCTTTTAAAGAATCACAAACTTGCTCTTTGTTAATAAATGTTTAGTTTATCTAATTAAATTCACCTTCATTGGCATAATCATCATTATTATCAATCAGAATTTTAATCACATTAGCATAAATCAGTATGATATTTATATTGACCTAATCTCGGATTTTGACGACCATTCTCCCGCAACCTATTAGCCCTGCATAAATCAAAACTCTTCCGATATAACCCTCCAATCGAATGCAGGCTACGACCCCAATCAGTCCGGAGAAAAGTTCTTTCGCACAGCACGACACAGTCCCAAAGATCTCCGGGGACCTGACACTCGTGCAAGCAAATCGGTCAACGGGATTCAGATCACACTCCTGGAATGCAACAACCTAACACCCTTCTACTAACCCCCCTTTTATAATGAATTTTGGGTAACATGCTACATTTGCTGCATTGGAAATGGATCTGATTGGCCAAGCCATCAAAATTTGCAATTTCAGATGGTATTCACAAAGTTCCTTTTTTCTCGTGCTCTACTGAAGATGTCATCCCATGGTTTGGACAGTTCTCATGCAAAAGGGTCTGAAGTATCAATATTATGGCTGCTGGGGACAGGTGTCCTTTGTCTTCTCTGTCAGTCACACTAGTTGAACTTTGGCAGTCCTCCACGTTCCTATCCTTGACGAGGAACACTGTTACTCGGTCAAAGGATGCCTGGAGATCTTCAGTGCCATCCGAGTCTGCGCAGTAGACATTGCGCTCACACGACGGTGGTCACTTCCGAACTCCATTTTGGATATTGTGGCCTAGTAGGCCCGAATGCCAACCTAAGCGAAACAAACATAAAGAATAATTAATATACGGAAATGAAGATTCTAATGTTTAAACCCACACTAATCCCTTTATATATTAGTATTTTCCTAGCTTGTAGCAACATTTAAAGCAATAATATTCACCATTTCGTCCCAGCAGGAACGCAAAACATCACAAAAGCAATATCAACCATGCAATTTTCTATATCAACACAAACTACCGTTAATATGCGTACCAAAGTTATTTATTAGGGTTACTTGCCATGCAATTTGCATTTAGTCCCGCGTGAAATTCGTGTTTATTAAGGTGTGAGGTTGATTAATTAGACCACGGCAAACAATCAATACACGTTAATAATTAGAAAGTTACGTAATTAGTATTTTCATGCAAAATAGAGAAGGTGTACAAAATTTCGTTTTGCCTGCTCCACCAGTGCAGAAATACACCCATGGCATGGAAAGTTAAATGTCACCTGTGGGATGTAGCATTTATTGTGCCATCCACTAGTGTGACAGAAAAACATGGCTTCAGGCCTGCTAGAGTAGCCTGACCATTGCAGTTTAAACTTGCAGTCTGACTCGTCAAAATAACCCATTCTTGACAGCAAAAAACCTCTGTTTCGAATATTAATAAGGCACTCCAATATAGGCCTTATAACCCACACATTGTAGGGTGCATGGCACTTAAAGGAGGGGAATGTAGAAATGTAATGTCACCATGCCCCTACAGTTACAAAGTCCCAAAGGTATTTTCACTATGAAAGGCTCTGACTGTCTTACGAAAAAACTAGAGTACAGATTGAAATATTATTTCTGCTACCTCAAGTTTGAGACCAGGTAGAAAAATAATTCAGCTGTTGTTTTATTATTTATTAACAAATCTAATGTTATTTCCAGACGTAAATATAATGTCACTTTAAACTTTGACTTTTTCAAGGAACTTCAGTTTTTTTGTTCATATTGTAAGTGCTTCCTCAGATGGGGAACTCCACTGCACATGGAGCATGGGCATATGCACTAGGGGTTTGGGCACAGGGTCGGGTCTCGGTCCAGATGTTCTGTCCAACTCTGTGAAAGCAACCAAACCGACCCGCTCTGTACACAATCTGTGGTTGTGTGCAGAGGAGATGGGAGGCAGAGTTTTACCCCTGAATACTTAGGGGCATATTATCAAGAACGGCGTTAAACTTATGGCCGCTTTAGCGGCAGAAAACTGCCGCTAAAGCGGCTATAATGGGCTTGATAATATGCCCTTGAGAATTCCAATAGAAGCCCAGGTTCACACCAGAACATGGGCTTCTATTGGAATTCTCAAGGGCATATTATCAAGCCCATTATCGAAAAAATATTTTACTGGCTTCTCCGTAGGCCACAAACCTTTAGGCAGTGAAACAAAATGCTCCATATTTTCATCCTCCTCCTCTAACTGTTGATGCAACTCTTCTTCTGCCACCGTCTGTTCCCCTTCTGCTACTTAACTCTTTTCCATCTTCGCATGAGCTGTGCTGTTGAGATAATGCGACCACAGACATCTCCACATCCCACGCGCTCCCAAGGAATATTGGTCACCATTACCCTATGGAGAAGCTGTTTACACAAAGTACACATGACTTAGCTTTTTTTCTGCTTAGATGGAAGTTCCACTCCGCCAGCTCTTTTTCAGGCCCATGTGATTGTAGTGTTGAAGATGTTGAAGCAACCACAATATCTCCATCATCTTGTGAAGCTGCACCTGTGCTAGGGTTGTTGGATGGTTTCATAGGTATTCCAGGCAGTGCACTTCTCTCTGAGGTCATGATGATTAGCTACTGTTTTCAACCAAACTTTGGGGCATATTAGCAAGAACGGCGTTAAAATTATCGCCGCTTTAGCGGCAGAAAACTGCCGCTAAAGCGGCGATAATGGGCTTGATAATATGCCCTTGAGAATTCCCATAGAAGCCCATGTTCACACCAGAACATGGGCCTCTATTGGAATTCCATAGAGCATATTATCAAGCCCCTTATCGCCGCTTTAGCGGCAGTTTCCTGCCGCTAAAGCGGCAATAATTTTAACGCCATTCTAGATAATATGCCCCTTTGTCTCTAAGAGAAAATGTGTTAATGGTGTTGAGGATAATTATTTGAGCCTTTTTCTAAAGGCTACACTCCTATTCTTTGAGTGGTGTTTCCTGAGTGACCAATCAGATGGCTCATTTAATTTTTGTTGGTGTACCCTTGACCCAGAGTACTCTGGGGATAATTATACAGCCAAATAATAGAGTGCTGCATTCCTCCCACTGGGCCTTTACTTCCTTCTCGGAGTCCTGAGGTAGTACCACAGTAAATGGAAGCTTTAAAATATGTGTTAACTATGAATGTGGGATTTTATTTCTAAATTTGAGACTAGGGGTTTCCTGGAAGGCCCAAATAACTAAGGGGCATATTATCAAGCACGGCTTTAAAAGTATCGCTGCTTTAGGGGCAGAAAACTGCAGCTAAAGCGGCGATAATGGGCTTGATAATATGCCGCAGAGAATTCCAATAGAAGCCCATGTTAACACCAGAACATTGGCTTCTGTGGGAATTCTCAAGGGCATATTATCAAGCCCATTATCGCCCCTTTAGCTGCAGTTTTCTGCTGCTAAAGCGGCGATAATTTTAAACCCGTTTCTTGATAATATGCCCCTAAGATCTTTTGTAGTTCTTATTAATTTCTGTGATTTTAGGAGTTATGGTACCATGGGACTAAAAATGATACGACAGTATGTTTATCACAAAGTAAAAGCGCATTTGATTGGTTAAAATGGCTGTATTTCATTATATATTTTCACTTCGAAGGAAATCACACCCCACTTCCCTCATTACAGTGTCTTGTTTCCTTTTTAGGACTTTTCAATTCTTGTGGGTTCTTTACCTAAAAAATGAAAACATTGCGGGGCATATTATCAAGAACAGCGTTAAAATTATCGCCACTTTAGCGGCAGAAAACTGCCACTAAAGCGGCGATAATGGGCTTGATAATATGCCCTTGAGAATTCCCTTAGAAGCCCATGTTCTGGTGTCATCATGGGCTTCTATGGGAATTCTCTGCGGCATATTATCAAGCCCATTATCGCCGCTTTAGCGGCAGTTTTCTGCCGCTAAAGCGGCGATAATTTTAACGCCGTGCTTGATAATATGCCCCTGCATCTCGAAGAGGGCAGAGACCAGATAAGGAGTCTCATGAGCAGGAGGAGCAGCTGGGAACATCACTAGAATCCAGCGGCTGCCATTTTTTTAAAATATGGCTGTCAAGGAGAAAGCTAAAGTGGTCACATGTGCTCTAAACCACAACTAGTTTAGCACAGTTACCAGGAAGAACCTGAAGCATCTGAAACCATGGAACAGTAGGCACGTGAATGGTACAAAGTGTAGACAACAAAATGAAGAGGGTGTGTGACGTCTTCTGCTGCAGGTCCATCTGCACCACCTGGGCGACACCATACCACCAGAAATACCTGCCACACAGTGAAATGCCAACCCATTGTATACTAATTTAGGATTGCACTGTGCAAAGTATTCTAAAGTTATATCTTTAGGAGAGCACAGTGCCATAGCTCAGGACAACCAGGCGGAAGCACATCAACCTCAGTACAAGAAATGTTTTCAAATGTTCTTTTAACCCAACTTTAGATTTCCTCTAATTATTTGTACATTTTTAAAGATATACAGAAATAATAAGCAAGTGACCAACCTCCACTACGCATGGCCATCAGCCATGTGTAAGCCTACAATTAATGTATTGAAACACTTTATCAACAACAACAAAAAATGCCAAAACTAAAATTTACTCAGGTTACCACCACCTCAACACCACACAAACTACTCAGCCATTTCTAGTATAGTTTTCAAAAGGTGCACCCCGAGTTTTGATTAAGGGCTTTCTTTGGCCTGGCACCTGATCATGTTGATTTAGCCAGCTAATGTGACTTGGAATGGGGCGTTTTGGAGTGCTAAACTGCACATTTGGGTGTCAGTTTGTGTGTTTGTCCTTGCAGGGATGTGTATGTCCCTTGGGAAAGATGGTGAGGGTGTGATAGTTTATTGTGCTTCTTAGTTTAGCAACATTACATGAATGTCTGAGGACTTTGTGTGTGTCTGTATTTAGGATGTCAGGTTTTGTGTTGGAGTCTAGTCAGGGAAAGATTGTAATTGAGGTTATGTATGGATAAACTTTTAACTTTTGTGTTGTGCTTTGAATGTATAGATTTAGCTATAATAGCAAAAACCTGTGTCAAAAGAAGCTAGTAGGTTCTGCACCCTGGTTGTCATGTAAACAGGCATCCATTACTAGATATCCTGCGTGCATGAATGTTGTATCTTTTCATGTGAGTGTGCACACAAGTGGTTGTACGGTCTCATGTTCGAGGCGGTTGTAACACTTGCAAGTCTTGGACCATTGTGTAATGGTAGTGACAGCCTAGTTGTCGTCTTCTTTCTTTGTTTGACGTGAGGTGTGGGTGACCCATTGCAGAGTTTCTGTGAGTGCTATTTGTTGTCATTGTGTGTCTCCATGGGTATTGGAGAGTTTAACAGGTTGTTGCTGGAAAAATGTGTAAACTAGACACAATGGGGTTTGTGGAGGATTTTTCTGGAATTCGTATGCAATGAGATGGCTGCTCTTTCTTTTGTTATTTGTAAGAAAGGGAGGCATGTAATATTCAGAGGGATCACTTTTCTTCTATGTAAGAGAGGTGTCTAGAATGCTGAGAGTGGAATGCTGAGAGTGACTGATGTAATAGAATGCTGGTGTGTGGTCTAAAGTGGAAGCAGGGAGATGGGAAAGTTGAGAGAATTACGAGAGCTACCTGTAGTTACTGTAACTTAAGGTCCTAATATAAAATGAAGAATTTAGGGGCATATCTACAACGCGGCGATAGAAAATTATCACCGCTTTTGCGGCCGTTTTTGGCCAAAAAGCGGTGATAATTTTATCGCCTAATTAGAAAGGTCACGCTAACGGGTGAAACCTTGCATTAGCGCACGAATTCCTAATGCCCAGCTTTGCATCTCTAATGAGATGCAAAGGGGGCGTTCCTGACCTGACATGATGGCGACATTTCTCCTATCATCAAGCCCCACGCTATGAAGCATAGCGGCAAGAAAACTAACCCCTGTTATCACTACTTTCCTTATGCCTGCTTCAGGACTGATTTAGTCATGATATCCTATGGAAGGTGGATATCATGGCTAAGTTTGTGAGGCCCTATCAACAAGTTAACGCCACATTTCGTGAGATTATCGCTGGGTTTCCAGCGATAATCTCACGTTAGGCAGTTAGCGCTAGGATTTTTTTGGTTTTAAAAGCCAAAGAAGTGGAGATAAAAATATCACTCTATCAACAACAGAGTGCTAACATGCAAAATCGCATGTTAGCACCCTTTTTCACTAAGCTTCCCTTTGCATCTCTAATGAGATGCAAAGTGGGCGTTCCAGAGCAAAATAATAGGAGAAATGTCGCTAAGTGACATTTCTCCTATTATCAAGCTTCACGCTAACCCTTTTAGAGACAAAAAAATCCGCGCTAACCACGGTTAACGCTGCTTTTTTACGTCTGATAATTTTCAGGCTTAGCCATGTAATCCAATGGGAGGTGGATTACATGACTAAATCATCCATGGGCTATCAACAAGGATATCCCTATCCTTGTAGTTTTATTGCTGCATTACCAGCGATAACCTCCCAAAATGCCGCTATCGCTGGATTTTTTATCGCCTAGGCGGTTAGCGTTGTTAATAACGTGATAACCAGGCGATATTATCCAGCGATAGAGGGCGTTAAAAAAATCAGTGCTAAGCGCCCTTAGCGTTAATTTTCCCTGTTCCTTCTTAATATGCCCCTTACCTTCTAACTAAGTGGCTCTATACTCATGTGAAGGCAAAGACTCTAACTTTAAGACTGCAGAAGGTAAACATGAAAAATGCTAGAGCTAGGTTTACACTCTGTTCTTGCTGCCGTCTTCAGGGACCTGCGATGAGAGGTAGCAGGGCAGTGCCAAAGTTATCAAATGGCAAGCCTGGAGTGGCATCTGTGCCTATTGCCCTCCCTAATTGACATACATCATTTGTTTGCTTGTTTGCTTGGTGTTTGCTGTGGTACCCTGAACGAATTACTAATAAATTGCCTGCTCTTGAGGTTTTTCAAATAGTCCATGGTATCATCCAGATGTAATGTTTTAATATTTTTGGTAAGGAACTAATAAATAGGAAAGTCCTACAAAAAACAGGGCACTGCACAAGATGTGAATGCAAATAAGTGCAAGTCCCTAATGAGGGTAATGGGGTGAGATGTCCTTCAAAATGGAGGTACAAAATGAAGATACAGCCATTCCAAACAATAAAATGTCCAGTACTCTGAACACAATGACGGGAGTCCCTAGTAGACCCATACTGAAAGAATATTGACACAACACACCAATTAAACATTAGAGTAGTTCAGCAATACCACCTATAAGAGCAAACCTTGTCAAAAGATAAATAAGTACTCACCCACAATACACAATAATCACATTAAACACTAGCATTCAAATACAACATTGACTAACTCCATTGAATGCAAACCAAATAAAAGACACCACAAAATAATCCCAAATTAACTCTGCCTCATGAACAACACAACATACATGTCTTCCATTCTTGCAGAAGGACAGCTCAGGTGAAACCTGTGGCTATCACTCAAGGCACTCAATCAAACGTTTTGGCTATTACCCACCAAATCATAGGCTTCTCGACTTTGCCACCTGTCTACTTCATGGGGTGCTTTCCCTTCCAACTTCGTGTGACATGGTACTTCTCATCTCCCACACTGCACCCGTGCAGTACTCCCACATACAAAATATCAAGACCGGGTAGACTACACTTTCCCATCTCCTCTGGACATTCTGCTCTGGGCACTTTGAAATATACAAGACCCTCCAATGGCTTGGACTAGCCTGTGCCAATAGAGAAATCATACTGCACACTCACTAACGCCAATCATTATATAATAATTGAATATACATCACTGCTTGAAATTCCAAGGGTCATTTTAGAGTTCTGCTCTCTTTTTGTCTACACAGCACTGTCTACATAGAGCTGTCTTTATAAGACTGTTTCTGTAGAATTGTCCTGTAGAAATAAGGTTTGCATACACTCAGGGGTAGATTTTCAAAAAAGTTGCGCAACACAGCGAAGCCCCCCGCAAGGCTGCGACGCGTGACAGGGAGTTAGCAGGAGAGCGCCATATCTTCAGAGATATGGCTCTCTCCTCCCCTTGCACCGGTGCTGATTTCAGCTGCTGTGACCCATGCACACACCTTAGCGCCGCGTAACATAGGTTTTGTACAGGAAGGGTACCATTCCTGTACAAAACACTATGCAAGGCACGATGCAAAGCTTTTCCCACTTTGCATACGTGTTTCAGAGTGCAGCACGCATGGAAAGTCGGAAATGCACCAAGAAATTAAAGCATTTCTCCTGCTAGCGCCTCCTTTGAAGGGACGTTAACTTTTGGCGCAAAACCATGTTCACAAATCTTTGTAAATATGGTTTCGCGTCAAAAGGCATGGGTGGTTGCATGGGAACGCCCATGTACCACCCATGTCACGCCCCTCAGCGCAAAGTAACGGAAAGCAGTGCTTGGCGATGCTTTGCGCTACTTACAGGGTACTTTTCAACACAAAACAAGTTTTGCGCTGGAAAGAAAATAGCAAAACAACAATTTGCGCTGGTTAGCGTCACTTTTGTGATGCTAAACCAGCGGAAAAGTTTTGAAAATCTGCCCCTTAATGTTTTGCCAGTAATCTCCAATTTATTATATATATATAAGTCCATGAGTGTGGGGCACAACCCGTATGCCTTTGCTTGCCTGCTTCCAGCTCCAACTCCTTCAAATCCCCCGCCACCACATGCTATTCCTCAACACTCAGAGGGGCATATTATCAAGCCCAATTTCGCCGCTTTAGCGGATGTTTTCGGCCGAAAAGCGGCTATTTAAAGATCGCTCCATCATCAAGGACACGCTAACGCGTGTTTCCTTGAGTTAGCAGCCGTCTTTTCTTCACTTTGCATGTCAGCGATTATTATTGTTAATGACATGCAAAGTAGGCGTTCCTCACAGAACAACATATGTAAACACCGCTAAGACTGCATCGCGATATTTACAAGGATGCCCCGGACCCGTGAATCGATAATCAAAGTCGCGCTAAGGCCCCTTTATCGTAGGATTTTAACACCTGCTATTAGTCCGACTTAGCCATCTGTAACATGGAAGGTGGATCTCAGGGCTAAGTCCACACCTGCCTATTTTCAAGGTTTACATTATCGCAGGTCATTTTTCGCTGCTTTTCTCACGCTAATGCATGTTATCACCCTGTATCACTGGATTTCACATCGCCTGGGCGAAAAGCGTTAATAACACGTCGCTAACCCGGCGCTGAAATCCAGCGATAGCCGGCGATAATGAAAATCGCGCTATGCGCGATTTGCGATAATTATTGCATGTGCTTGATAATATGCCCCTAAATTCTTTTAGAATTGTAAATATGTAAAGACTAGACAGCATGTCCTAAAGCTTAGAACTATTCACTGGGCACATTACCTCAGTTTATAACTCTCATCAGCTGGCTCTTTGTCCTTTATCAGACTTTGCCAGACCCCACCTATCCCCCGCCTGACCAGCAGTAAGTGATGACAAATCTTGATGGTGGATTTGAGGGTGAGGAGCCCCAGACTAGTCCTCCATGGTCACAAAGCCACCTGCCTTCATACAACAGGCCACCTTCTCTGCCATAGATGGCTCCCAAATGCACAGGAGTATTGCTTCCTTTTCACACAGGAACTCAGTGTTAAAATGTTAAAGTTAGAGGGCATGTTCCTTATAGAAGAGTCTGGAGCCACTTGATTAGGAGTTGAATTATTTATGTCATGTTAAGTCCTAAGGCTACAACAATAGCAGGTAGGTCCTGTCAGGACTCCATTCTCCCTCGGGCTGTGCCCATCTCCTGGCGTCTGCTGAAGATGACACATCAACATTCTGTTACATCATTCACTCCAAGCATTCCGTACTGAGCATTCCACTCTAAGCATTCTAGACACCAGCTCCGGCATACAGGGGATGGGTACACACCCTAGCTGCTCAGTGGCAACTGTGTGGTTGTTATGGGGTTAATGGTAGGGCAGAGGGTTAACTGTGTGATTTCATGGGGTATCAGAGGGGCAGGATGTCCATTCTTTTTTTTTTATGTTTGAAAGCTTTATTAGAGAAAAATAAGTAATACAATAAGGTGACATCAGCCAATATGAGAACAAAGGTATGAGATGGGACAAAGAAAGTAGAATCAGCCAATATCACAGTGAAAGACAAAGCATTTTAAATGGTGGGGAGGGAAGGAGGGGGGGGAAGGGAGGAGAGAAGAAAACAAAAACATGGTATTGATCTTAGAGGATGGGTAAGCAATAATAGGAAATACAGTCAATGGCAATCAAAAAGTACAGTAAAAGGCATCATATGAATAATTGCATGAATGAAAAATAAATATGAAGAAGGTCAATATAAAGCTAAATAATAACAATATTGAGACTGAAAAATATCATGAAAAACTGCAGGCAAGAGTACATGAGTTCAGGGGGGCTTGAAATTATCTGAAGATAGTGGAGAGTAACACTTTTTGGCGGATTGATCAAGGTATAGAGTGAGAGGTAGCCAGTAAAATTCAACATTTCGGGAGGGTTTACAGGAGGAGGCAAAAGCAACATCAAGTCTGTGTGAGTGACATACAAGATTCCACCAACAATTGAGAGACAATTTGTTCAGAGATTTCCAATTAGAGACAATATGTTGTAATGCCAGAGCCAGCATAAGATCAAAAAGACCGCGAGAATGTGGGGGGAGGACTAAATCCTCTGAAAGGCTACCAAGAAATACTAAAGGAGGAGAAAATTGAATAGAGAGGTTGAAAATGCGAGAAAGGCGAGAGAATATCTGAGACCAGAAAATACGAGTTGAAGGGCAGAAGAAGAAGAGGTGGAAAAGATCCGCAGAAGGGGCATTACAGGTCCAACAGTTAGATACAGCATCAGGTTGAAAGCGGGAGATAGGAAAAGGAGAAAGGTAAAGTCTGTGGTAAAAGAAAAATAAGGATTGAGTGAGAGAAGCAGTACGGGAAATCTTCAAGGACCGAGCCCATATTTTGTCCCAGAGAGAAGTCGGCCATGAAGAAAGTAAGTCTGTCTCCCAGGACAATTCTAATTTTGATTTGAGACGAACTGGATTGGGGGCTGAAAAGTACCGGTAAATGATGGAAGCTTTAGGAGTTGTAGAAAGGACAGTGAGTAGAGAGGAAGATGAGGCAGGTAGGTCTTCAGAGGGGAGAGAGTAATAACGATCTAGAATGGTTTCCATAAGGATGGGGAATTTCTTTGCAAAAGAAGGAGGGCAGTGGAATTGAGACCGAAATGCAGGAAATGAGCAAGGGGATGACCCATCAAAAAGATGACGTATCCAAATGATACCTTTCGCTCTCCATGAGGGCCATGCAATAGGTCGATTGTTAATTAATAAAAGTGAATTGTACCATATAGGCAATAGTAGGAAGGATTCCTGCGTTACTGAGGAAGGTGAAACTAAAGGGCGCAGAAGAGAAGAAGTATGCTTGAATAAAAGGGGATTAAGGCATGGGGCTTTAGAGGTAAAACGAATTACTTCTTGGAAAGAGTACGGAAGCAGTAGTTCCTGTTCAACAGAAAGCCAGAGGGGAGAAAAAGGGGAGGGTTCCTGAGATAACCAGCGGGAAGCCTGTCGAAGGGAAAAGGACTTGTGATAGAGGCGAAAGTCTGGAAAGTTGGTACCACCATTAAGTTTAGATTTACGTAAGTTGGAAAGCGATATGCGGGCTTTTTTCTGCTTCCAAAGAAATTTGGACAACGTAGAGTCAATGCGGCGGAAATAGGAGTTTGGGATACGAAGTGGGAGCATGGATAATAAATAGATCAAAATGGGGGCAATCATCATTCTGATGGAGTCAAGACGGCCCCACCAGGAAAGAAATAGTGGATTCCAAGAGGTGAGTAATGAGTCTATCCTAGATATGACTGCATTCATGTTGAGTTGAATGGATGAGGATATAGAGCTAGAAAAAAGAACGCCGAGATATTTAATTTTTGTAGAATTCCAAGCGAAGCCAGTAGCCGTGAAAAAGTGGGGGAGACAAAGTGTGGTTAAAGGAAGAATCTCTGTTTTGTCCGAGTTTATTTTGTAACCGGAGACCAAGGAGAATTGCTGAAATTCGTTTAGTAATGCGGGGACTGAGGTAGGCGGGTCAGAAATAAATAAAAGAATATCGTCAGCATATGCAGACAATTTAAGATGACGTTTACCGTACGGGAGGCCAGAGATGAATGGATTACTGCGTATGGAGGTAAGGAAAGGTTCAAGCGCTAAAATAAATAAAAGAGGTGATAAGGGACAGCCCTGACGAACACCCCGTTGAAGTGTGAATGGGGAAGTGAGTTGACCATTAACGAGAACAGACGCTTTGGGCATAGAATATATCAAAGAAATATAAGATATGAATTTAGGGTTAAAGCCGTGCCATTTTAAGGAAGCCAGAAGAAAAGACCAGTCAACCCGGTCGAAGGCTTTCTCAGCATCTACTGAAATGGCTGCAAGGGGAATCGATAGTGAAGGGGCTTTACTTAAAACATTAAGAAAGAGTCTAGAATTGTCCGAGGTCAAGCGGCCCCTGACAAAGCCGCATTGTTCTTTCCCTATAAGATGTGGTAGGAGCGGGTCAAGGCGAAGAGCTAATAGTTTCGCAAAAATTTTATAGTCAACATTAACTAGAGATATAGGTCGATAATTTTTACAGAACTTAGGATCTCTACCATCTTTAGGGATAAGGCATATGGTAGCGTCCTGAAAAGAGCCTTGGGCTGATCCAGTAGAACAAAAAGACTGAAATAGAGATAAAAGGTGGGGTAAAAGAAGGTCTGAGAAATGTAGGTAGAATTCAACTGGGAAGCCGTCCGGTCCTGGGGTTTTCCCCTTAGTGAGGGAGGATAGAGCAGAGGACAGTTCCGAAATCGTGAGGTCAGAGTCAACAGCCGAAATATTAAGGTGGGAAGTATCTGGTTGAGGTATGTTGTCAAAGTAGGATTGAATAAGGTCTGGGGTGGGAGGGTTTTCCGGAGTATATAGAGTTTTATAAAAAGAGTGGAATTGTTCCAAAATTTCTGCATTGGTATGAAGAAGTACATTAGAGGGGGAATAAATAGAATCAATATTAGTACGTTCTTTACGAGATTTTAAATAATTAGCTAACAGTTTACCTGATTTATTTCTACCTCCATAAAATCGCGCGCTGCTCCGGAGAAGAAAAGAGGAGGCAGAGTCTGTGGTAAGTTTGTTAAAGGCAATCTTAGCCTTAAGAAATTCAGGAGACATAATCTTATCAGAGGAAGTATAGAATTGATGTTCCAGAGATTTAATATGAGCAAGGGTGACTTTACGTTTTTGAAGGAATTTTTTCTTCTTTTTAGAGACAAAATCAATAATAAAACCTCGGGCTGTGGCCTTGAAGGAATCCCAAAGAATATGAGGTAGGGTATCAGGCGTAGAGTTAAGATGAAAAAATTCAGAAGCAAAAGCACGAAAAGAGGAGGAAAAAAGAGGATCAGTAAGAAGAGAAGGGTTGAAGCGCCAGCGAGAAGATTTAGGAGTAGGAGGAAGAAGGTCAAAAACAGTAATAATAGGAGCATGGTCAGAGATAACAATTGGTTCAATAGAAGAAGAAATAAGGTGTTGAGAAAGAGATGAAGAGAGAAAGATATAGTCTAAGCGGGAGAAGGAAGCATGAGGAGGAGAGAAGAAGGAGAAATCCATAACGTCTGAGTGAGTGAGTCTCCATGAGTCTACAAGATGAGTTTGGGTAATAGTGTCAAGGAATTGTTTATGTGGTTTATGAGGGGAGAAACGAACAGAGGATCTTCGGTCTAAAAATGGGTCAATGATCTGGTTACAATCTCCACCCAATAGAAAAGCATCATCTTTATGTTGAATACATTTTGCTGTGATGGAGGGCCAAAAAGAGGAGTCAAAACATGTGGGACCGTAAACATTGAATATCGTAAGTGGGATATTGTTAATTAGTAGTTTAGCTAAGACCCAGCGTCCCTCGTCATCCTTTTCTTCTAGAACTACTTTACACTGGAGTCGCTTATGAATCAAAATGGCTACTCCATTCTTTTTTTGAGAAGCAGGAGAAAATAAAACAGTTCCAACCCATAGTCGCTTTAGCTTTAAAGATTCGATGTCAGATAGGTGAGTTTCTTGAATAAGGACGATGTCTGGATTGTAAGAGGAAAGGTGGGAGAGTACTCTTTGCCTTTTGATAGGGTGATTAAATCCTTTCACATTCCATGAAACAACTTTGAAGGTGAAAGCTTACTAAACTGATCTAAATCAAGAATTGCAAAAGCATACTGTACATGTAATAATAATTCAAACTGTATAGAAGTATTAACCATAAAATTCTTCAAAAAGGAAGAAGGAAGAACAGGTAGAAAAGGAAGAAGAAAAAGGAAAAGGGAGGAGGAGAGGGATGGGAAAAGGGAAAGGAGATCAGTGGGGAAGGAAGAAGGAAGAAAAGAGAGAATGCATAGAAGACAGTACAAATCCAGAAGGATGACTGTATTAAACATACCTGAAAGAGAAAAAATACACATAGGGAAGGTGGGGAGGTGGTGATGCTTTACAAGACGTACGGACCAGGATCAGGAGGAGAACCACATCGAGACCGCACAAAAGGAACATGGAATGGGACAAGGTGTTGAGAGGAGTATCCGATACATATCCGTCTGGGGAGGAAAAAAGGGAAAAATGTTAACAAACATAACATGTAGACGTAAACATTGAAGTCTAGAGAGTAGAAAAGAAAATAGAGGGATATATAGGAGATGCCAGAAACAGATAAAGAAGAGAAGAGATACGAAAAGAGAGTGTAAGAACTGAGATGAAAAGTAAGGAGAATATACGAAGTCAAAGACAAGCCATTAGGAAGACAAACAAGTTAAACAATAAAAGTCCAATTTCAGCCACTGGTCGAAGCAGAAGAGGAGGCGTCCATCCCTTCTCCACTGTGTAGAAGAAGAAAGTTCCTTAATTCTCCAGGTTCCTGAAATGACCAAGTCTTTTCTCGATAGGTGACTCTGAAAGTACAAGGATGAAACAAGCCATATCTTGCTCCCAAGGCGCGCAGAGAGGGACGCATAGCCAGAAATTCTTTACGTCTGGAGGCGGTGACATTAGAGACATCTTGAGAAAAATATACTCGTTGACCTTGCCAAGACACTTGTTTTTTACTCCTCGCGGCTGAGAGAATCAATAAAAGATCTGTGTATTTCAGAAATAAAATAATGACTCCACGAGGTTTTGAAGAGGAGCCCGTTCTGGCACCTAGTCTATGGGCTCTTTGTATACTAATGGAGGTGGAAGGTGGTAGGTCCAGAAGTTTCGACAAGAAAGTGGTGAAGAAAGTTACTGGATTATCCCCCTCAAGATTTTCCGGCAAATTGTAAATACGGAGGTTATTCCTCCTATTTCGATTTTCCAAATCCTCTGTATGCTTTTGGAGTGAGAGGACCGTTTTTTCTAAAGAGTCTATACGTTGTGTGTTGGACTGAACTTCAGGGAGGTGCTGTTCAACAGTAGAGAGACGGGCATCCATATTATCCCATTTATCTTTTAAAAGCTGCATATCTGTACTCGTCTTTTCAATAAATGGGCGCAGCGCACGCAATTCCTCTAGAATTTGGTCAATAGAAGAATGAGAAGGATTGTCTTCTGGTGTAGGAGAATTTTGCTTGAGGCGCTTGCCCGCCGGAGCGGGTGGGGAAGACTTACTGGTGTTAGTATGAGCCAATGATGATTTTGGAGTCGTCATTTTCGCAGATACAGTGGCTCTATTTGTACCAGATGAAGATGCACCTGAAGCACTCCTCGATGGTATGAAGACAAATTTAGGTTTGCGTAAGTTGACCATAGAAAGGAATGAACGTGCGACAATATAGGCTCAATTCCCTGTGAGAAGACTAAAGGTGCATGTGAAATGTTCCAGAAATATCTCCAAAGAAAGGGAGAAGCACCCAGACGTAACTCAGTGGGAAAGGCGACAGAGAATTAGAGTATGCTAAAATAACGAGTACAAAAAGGGGAGAATGGCTAAAATGGAAGCACAGGAAGGAGCATCCTGAAGTAGCTGAGGCGCAGGAGAAACAGGCAAAAAGTCTCAGAGAACGTTGTTATCATAGCGCCATGAGGAGGAAATTTAGGATAAAAAGTATTTCAGAGCAGCGAGCATGTTAGAGCGGGAAACATCCAGTTGTCAGGGGTGAAGCGCCGTAAAACTGCGTATTTGGACGTTTCCTCTAATGTGGAGGAGGAGAGAAAAAACGGAGTAAAGGTGTCTTGTACAATATATATAAATCTCACCCCTGAGGTGAAATCGGTGTCTGAAAGTTCATTGGTGTCCAGTGGCACATCGTGTGGTGACAGCTCGTATCAGCAGAGGCTCAGATGCTCGAAAGAACTTCAAAATGGCGGCTCCGTGAGGGGCAGGGAATTCATCACGGAGAGGGGCGAAAACGGCTCCACCAGCGATGAAAAGCTGCTCCGCCGATTCCGCTAGTGTTCCGCCAACCAAGTCCGGCAACGGTGCTCAGTAGCGGTCCCGTTTACATCGGGAAAAAACGCCGTGAGGTGTTCGATGCGGCGGAGCTCCATACCTAGCCGGCCATCTTGCGCGGCATCCAAGCCACGCCCCCCAGGATGTCCATTCTGATATCCCTAGTACTTGAGTGATTCGTCATCCATCCTTAATCTTCATTTGCGTGCTGTTAAATAATGCACAAGAACCCGTTGTCTCCTCAGTGTATGGCAGAAATGCTAGGTATAAAACAAACGTTGCCAGAAAGTAAGACATAATGAATAGCTTTCATACCCTGGCTTATTAGCCTGTTAATTTGAGAAGAAAGGAGAAAGCTAACACCGAATACACAATGCCCTGCAAAAAATAATGTGCTAAAGCTACTATCTTTCTTATAACAAATTCGAATTTGATTCAAAAGAGTTTCTCGCTGTGATAGAGTTTTGTGTTTGAATTGCTAAAACATGTAAAACAAAGTAATTGTTAAAGCTCTGTGTCTGGATTGAAGCCAAGAGGCTACTAACGGTGTGAAAGTGGATCTGTGCGGTACTGCGTGTTCCCATCAATAGCACTTTACTTCAATGGTTCATTTATTTAGAGCTTGACCCAGATACAGGTCTCTGGATTACAGCGCGGGGGTGTTACAGCCCTTTCAGTGAAAAGCAAGGGATAAAAAGAACGGATTTACACAATATTGCAATTATGAAATCACTGGAGTCTAATCCAATGTGTTGATCTGCTCATTGCTTCATACCAACAGAGCAGGACAAAGGGATTTCTTTATAAGCCCCTCCATCATATACTTGTGACCTAGGGATGATCGGAGCCCACGTAACTGTGCTCATTTGACTTTATGTGGCCCACAGAGACACCATAGCCAGTGTGCTTGGTGCTGCTGTGCAGGTGAGCAACAAATGCCATCTTCCTGTATGCTCCAGTGGGCCTTATTTACAAAACTGGTGGCCTGTTTACGAGAATATCACACAGTGCAGTGCAGCGCAGCAAGTCACCTTGATGCGCTGCACTGTGTGACAGCTAAAGGGAAGGGGTGCGCTGTGTTTAAGGCAATATGGCACATTCCTGCCTTTTCCTATGCGCTGGCACCTTTTTTGACAGCGTAGCACCAGCGCAGTCACCCTTGCACCATGGCATTATGGTGCCAGTGTTGCATTCAGGATTGATTTTCCTGCACAAAAACATTGCTGAGAGGCATATTCCTCCTTCTATGTGAATAGAAAGAGAAAGTAATGTGGAGAAATAACAATATTTCTACTCATTATACCTCACCGGAGAAGGCGTATCTTTTTGGCACATTCCCAAGTCTGCCTGTTCTGGTAAATCGGGGAATGCTTGAACAACCATGGGAGTTGCATGGGAACATCCACGCAATGCTAATGAACACCTTCCCAGGTCTTTGCCTTACTCCAGATTATGGAGCCACTCTGGGCCACGCAAAGTGGCCTTGCGTGGCTTCATAAATCACATATAAGTTTTGCGTCACTATTGCACCACGTTGTGTGGTGCAAGAGTGACTCAAACCAGCTCATAAATAGGCCCCTAGTTTTTTATATTCAGTACCCAAGCTATGCCAAGCTCCACGGATATACACAAGAAAGGACCTACGTGATGCTAGGTACTTTAGAAATGACATATTCATTTATTTGCTTAAATATTATTACTCTGTGCTCACATAAACATATATTACTATTTATGCTATAAAGTTATGAAATTATGAAATGTACACCTGTCAAACTCAAATGTATGCCTCTATCTGGTGCCTATCCTTTGTCACATAGGAAATGGCAGCTCAGTTATTAATGTGTTGTAATTCTGGTTATGCCACATGACGAAAAAAAGAACATTTCTGGACAAATCACCTTAACTGAATGGGACCCAGCTTGCAATTCTGTGTAATATAAAAATCACATGTACTGATGTAATTGTCTCCTCACTGGCTGTATGTCACTAAATCGCGATTGGCAATATTGACTTACAAATATATCACAACCACTAGTTCGACCTAACCACTGCATAAGAGGGTTAGAAGAGATTAACATTCTTAACTCTACATCCACTTATGTTTATTTACCATGCAATGTAGTGGTTAAGTTGATGTACTAGTCACAATATTTTTGTCATGCAGTATAGCACATGTGCCATAGATACCCTGTATCCTCCTTCTCATCAAATTCTGTTTTCTGCAGTCTGAACACCATCCACCACAATTCTCTCTGTGGTTAGTTTACCAGGTGACTTCATGGCATCAAGGAGACTGTATTCCAGTTTCCAGAATGTAACATGGGAATTGTACATTTTCAGATTCCAGTGATTTTTAAAAGGCAAGGCTGGACTGGAATAAGGATTGCATGACAAAATAAAGCCATCTGGTAACCTTACTTTGTCGCATTAGAGATATCAACTCTATAGTCGTGTAAGATCGATCAGCTTTAGGAGTGGTCTTCCCCTAAACCTTTTGCCTTCTCTCCCTCCTGTTTTGTGGATTTTGTGTTTGCTGGCCTTAGGACTCTGTGCACTTTATCGCTGCTAACTAGCACTAAAGTGCTTGTGCTCTCCCATCTAAACATGGCAAAATTAACTTACACCCAATTGGCACAGTTAATTTACTTGTGGGTCCTTAGTAAAGTGAGACTACATATACCCAGGTTCTATAAATTAAATGCTGCTGGTGGGCCTGCAGCAATTAATGTGCCATCCACTTAAGTAGCCTTTCAAACATGTCTCAGGACTTCCATTGCAGCCTGTGTGTACAATTTTAAACTGTCATTTCAACCTGGCAAAATGAAACATTTGCCAGGCCTAAACTTTCCTTTTTAATGCATGCAATACACCCCTAGAGTAGGCCCTAAACAGCCCATAGAGCAGGGTTGAGTGTATTTAAAAAGTTCAACGTGTACTTTTAGGTTTTACATGTCCTGGTGGTGAAATACTCTTAAATCCGCTTTTTGTTACTACAAGGCCTGTCTCTCCCACCTTGGGTTTCCTTAGTACATTTAATAAGTGATAATTTTTAATTGGAAGCAGATAGAGATGTCATGTTTGGTATCTGAGGAATTGTAATTTAAAGCCCTTTTTAGTTCCAGAGTCAGATTTTAAGTCACAATTCTGAAAATTGCACATATAGAAAGGTGCCATTTTCTTGCCCTAACCATTTGTTTTCTGCAGTCTTTTCCTGGGTCGATCGACTAGGTATGGTTTGCAGTTGACCTTTGTGATTCCTCCCAGAAAGCCCTGCAATAGAGAGTCTGGGTGTTGGCAGGTTAGGCCGCCTCTGACTGGAGGAGGGGACGGGGATGTCACCTGTCACACTTGCATTTCAGAGGCACTACCTCAGCTTATGCACAAAGGACTTCACACTAGTCCTTTGTTCCTGCAGACAAAACTGGCACCAGGGCAAGAAGGCAGGAAATGCCATGCACCTCTGTAGGAAGAAATCTCCAGAAATGTCTTCCACTCCAAAGTGGTTACCGGTAATGAAAAGGAGACTCAGACACACTCTTCAGTAGGCCTGGGCAGTGAACTCCTCTCCGTTCGCAGGGTTTGTGGAGTTTTATGCACTCCAAGCTCCACGGAACTCTGAAAAACTCTGCTCTTCTCCACGAAGCAGAGGTTTTTCCTTACTCACCAATGTCAAGTTGGCGAGTGAGGAAAATCCACCTTCTGATGAGATTTCTTAATGCGGGCAGTTAGATTTCTAACCGCAGGCGGTCGCAGATGGTCGTGACTGCTCGTGAAGAGGAACCTTCCATTCACGTTAAGAAAGCTGCCAGGTGTGTAGAGAATCTACTCGAGCGGCAAGAAAAGAAGCAACACCCTCTTACGCTGCGCATTGTGCAACTTGTGCTGATGTTACAGTGTGGGACAAACACCTGGCACTGAAACTTAATTGCTATCGACATGACCAAACGCACTTTGCCACTTGTGGACTTCCACGTAGCATGGCATCGTTTTTTGGTCAATTTGCGGAGTTCTACATACTCCACCCAGGCCTATTCTTCAGCTCACTCCTGGGCTAATGGATACCACAGAAGAAACACTGCCCTGCTCCCAGATAAACACCATGTGCTTGAGGCCTGCCCTGCTGTCTGTGAAGGAAGACTGGACCTGCACCCTTCATCCCAGGCCGAAGTGACTCCATGTCACAGCTGACTGACCTTCTGTTCAGAGCTACAAAGCCAGAACAAGCTCCCTGCAACTATCCAACGGACCTTCTGTACTGGACCTACCTAGATCTGCAATTGGATCTGCCTGAGCTCAACTGCCTCTGCTGGAGAGAGTTCCTGATCCCCAAAAGGTGTCTCCCAGACCTGGATCCTTGGTATGGCATTGGTTAAGCTCTTCCAAAAAGAGCAGGAGAATTCCTGAAGTTCTGGAGTCTTCACGATTGCAAAGGACCCATTTGCACCAATACCTTACTGCTCACACCGACCGCCAATGGAAAGCTCTTGGGAACTCAACTCTTCACGCTACAGCGACCGCAAGTGACGACCAGCAATGCAAGACCTGCACTTTGAGCTACACCATCAACAGCCCGCTGTGTCCGTCAACATGAAGCCCCAGCAACAAGCATCTACGAAGACTGATAGGATCTTCGTGCTCCAGTGATGTCCCCCCACAATGCCTGGCCTGCTCTTCACGCCATCCACAATGCTCTCCCTGCTCCTCGGGGCCTCCTCCACTGCAAACGGAACTGAACGTTTCACGCGGGACTCTGGAGGGTAACTTTTTCAGTGGGACTGATCAAGTCCCTGTATCTGGACCGCACTCTATTGTGGTTGGCCATAACTCCTGACTTTCACCTGGTCTTCCATGACTAGATAAGTGTGTGTGGTGCTTTTAGATGCTATTCTTACCTTAAATCTTTGACCTTGCATATCTCCGGTTGGAAAGGCTGTTTCCCTCAAAGAAGAGTGTTATGAAAAGTAGTCCAAAGTTGATGTTTCTTTGCAAGTGCTGAATGTAAAATAATGCTTGTCTTGTAACTTTAAGAAAGCCTATGTGTGTGCATGCCCCATTATCATGCTTGTAATGTAAAACCAATTGAACGTGCCGTGATGATTCTCCTGATTACAGTTTTTTAAAGAACTGGTGACATGATATCTTGCATCCAGCTACAGCAGTGTGTGGCTAGACCTATAAAGATGGACTACAGCCATGGTGAATTCAACTTTAGGATGAACAATTTCATTCATTTTGAAGAAGTAAATATGTTCTGCATGTTACCCAACATTTCAATCTCCGGTAACACTTTTAAACCTAAAATTCATGCCAATAAGTCACCATTAATTTCAGTTGAATTGAAATGGAAAAATAAAATGAGGGCTAGAGAGAGAGAGCGAGAGAGAGTGAGAAAGGGAGAGATGGAGTGAGAAACTGAGAAAGAGTGAGAAGGAAGCAGTTAAAAAGCAGAGAAGGTAAAAGGAGAAGGCAGGTTTATAAACCCCTGAGAGCTATTTAACTGAGAAATAGAGGAGAATGATACACAGATAGTTAGGGGATACAGAAAGCGGGCAACAGAGAGAAAGGGAGAGAGAGAGAGAGAGAGAGAGAGAGTCACAAAGTGTGAGAGGATGAGAAAGAGAAATGGCTAGGTAAGTAAGCTTTGAAGATTGATTTATTTTAAATTCATGTTGTTCTCTGAGTACATAATCCATCCAAAGGGAACATCTGTTGACCACCGCCTTGCAGTAGGAAATGAGTGCTAAACTTGGACCGTTTGCCATGTATCTGTTGGTGTTTTGTATATTTTCAGCAATAATTCTTACCACATACCTCTGCTTGCCTCAGGCTTTTTTTATTCTTTGAATATAGCCCCCAAAGAGACCTATCAAACAGTGATTTTGAGGATGTTTAGCCCCTGGCAAGATAATGTTTGGGGTCTCCTGTTTGGAACAACTTTGAATTTTATTACCCATTGTTTGATCATCTAAGCCCTATGTTTCCTAGCAATAGTGAATGGTATATTGAAGGTTAATATTCAAAAATACAGATATGATTTAGAAAGAAAGTTAACTTTCCCAGGTTTCCCCTTGGAATAAGGGGGCACTGTACAATTGCCCAGTTTGCCCATGCCTTAATACGCCCGTGTTATCAAAACAAGAATTATAAATAGTACCAACAATAGTTCTACATAGCGGCTATAAGACAATTTTACTACTTTGTTCTGGAGGTAAAATACAGACATTTGGACAATGGGCTGGAAGACATGCTGGGGGATATTCTTAAGAACAGGAGATAATAATCGCCAACCTAGGTTAACGCAATTTTACATAACGCAGTCTATCACGGGAAACTAACGGCGTGTTAATGGTGTATTCTCAACACGCCGGCAACAGGCGATAGTTACCTGATAACGCGTCAAATGTCCGCTTTAAAATCACCGGGACACCGATAAAAAAGGAAACCCGAACATGAAAAAAGTTGCGATGGGCCCAACAGCGCTAAAAATATCAGCGATAATCAGCGCCAGGCTTGCTATATCCACGTCAGGCGGGAAAATTCACCATACAAGCTGCAAAAAAAAACAAAAAAACAACTGAGAAGCACCGTGAAGGAAGCTGGAGCAACTACAGAGGCCAAGTAGAAACCCACAAACCACCCGGAAGACCAGCCAGTGACCTCGGGGAAGGAGAAAGGCAAAGAGAAGAAGAAGAGTAACCCGCGATTCAGTCCGCAGGAAAACAAGATCCTGATTACGGAGGTGATAGAACACCACCAACAACTGTTCATCACCTCCACTGTGTCATTGGCAACTAAAAATGCAATATGACAGTCCATCCTGGCCAAGGTGAATGCAGTCAGGGGGAAGTGCCAAGAAGCGTTAGAATGATGTGAAGTGCAAAACCAAGCTGAAACTCACTAACAACCGAAAAGCAGCAATGCAGACTTGAGGTGGGAGTCCAGCGCCACAGCAGGAGCTGGATGAGATGGAGGAAATGGTGTCCACAGTCATCAGTGGGGAGACGGTGGCAGGAGTTGGGGGACCGTACACTGCTCAACATGACCTGACCCAACAGCAACAGGGTGAGTAACGACCAGGGACTGGGGGGACGGGGGGGAGATCGACACAATGGCACACATGCACAATTAAGTATAGCACAGTGCACACCCACAATGACTCTGGATCATGTCCCTGATCCCCTTGGCACACTGCAGCACACCTAGAAACTGCAAGTAGGCCCCGGTCGACTATGTGCCCAGATGGGGCCCTCCCCACACATCACTAATCTCACAACAAACCCAAGCACGGGTCCATGAGCCACACTGACAATGCAAGTGACACTGCATGACAATTAGCATTGCTACAGTCCAATTATCATGACATGGTGCACGCCACAACACTGAGGTGGCTGAGTGTGGACCACATCCATAAAGGAGCAGGTCGCACTCTGACACATCCACGTGCACAAACAACCCCTGATGTCATCCTCCTTACGTCCATGTTGCTCATGTTGTGGGACTTGAGTCACAGGGTGCATCTCTGCGTCAGGGTGGTTCATATCTGACCCCAAATGACACCCGAAATGTCATATTTGACCCCAAATAACACCCTGTTGTCTTTTTTTGGACACTAATTTCATGTCATGTTAATGTACACAAGTGATACGCTGATGAGTTGGATTACGTACTACATCTGACACCCTGAAATGGCATTTCGAATACATGACACCCTAAACAGCCTCTCTGTACAGAGGTGACATACCCACCCTCTTTTTGCTATTCGTGAGGCTGTTAGAACTTAATGTTGCACTTACTCTTGTCAGAGTGATGTGTTAATGCAGAGGACTGACATGCACACAGGGAATGAGTGTTGTAATAAATGTATTTGCACATGCTGTTCATGTGGTCATTTTGTACTGTTCCATGATTGCTAAGGACAGTCACAATGTGACGTGCTCATGCGAAGAAATTGTTCATGATTATGGGGCACATCAGCAACAACCGGCGATAATTATCGCTAAGCGCACTTAGCGCTAGGATAATTATCGCCGACTAGCATGGATTTTTATCGCTGAGATAGCGTGCTATTAGCAACGCTTATCTCAAAAGCGATAAAAATCCTAGCGCTAACTGCCAAACGTGTGATTATCGCTGGAAACCCAGCGATAATCCTACGAAGTTTGGCGATAGCTTGCTTATAGGGCCTCACATATTCGCCATGATATCCACCTTCCATAGGATATCATGGCTAAGTCAGTTTCAAAGCAGGCATAAGGAAAGTAGTGATAACAGAGGTTATCGCTACTTTTCCTGCCGCTATGCTGCTTTGCGTGAGGCTTGATAATAGGAGAAATGTCGCTTAGCGACATTTCCCCAGTTATCCTGGGGAGGAACGCTCACTTTGCATCTCATTAGAGATGCAAAGATGGGCGTTAAGGGAAATTGAGATAAGGCAAGGTTTCACTCGATAGCGTGGCCTTGCAGATAAGGCGATAAAATTATCGCCGCTTTTCGTACGAAAACTCACTGCAGCATGTCTCCGCCTCCATGTGCCACAACACCACCCGGTCCAAGCAGCCCTCCAGCTCCCAAAGCCACTGATGCCTCTATTTTAGCTGGTCCTCTCTCTCCCAGGTCCAGTCCTCCAACTGGCCCCGACACTCAGCCACCTCCCAGTCCGACTGACAGGTAAGTCTGAGGCTAAGTCCCCCTCACACACCTGTCACTACCACAGTGGTGCCTGGACTGCCCATTGTTATCCCCCTAGCTGTGTTGCTGACCATGGCAGTGTACAGTCTCACCCATTCCCTGTGCAGGTTCTCATGCACACATGTGCCTACTTTAAACTGTGGACTGGCCACTGGCCTTGCTGTTCATTCCTGTGTTTGCCCATTCCCTGTGCAGGTTCTCATGTACCTACTTGCACTTTTATACTGGCCAATGGCCTTGCTGTTCATCACTTTGTATGCCCATTCCCTGTGCAGGTTCTCATGCACACACGTGCCTACTTTGAAGTATGGACTGGCCACTGGCCTTGCTGTTTATTACTGTTTTTGCCCATTACCTGTGCAGGTTCTCATGAACCTACTTTGCACTTTAAACTGGCCAATGACCTTGCTGTTCATCACTTTGGATGCCCATTCCCTGTGCAGGTTCTCATGCACACATGTGCCTATTTTGAACTGTGGACTGGCCACTGGTCTTGCTCTTGTCTACTCTTGATGCCTATCTGTGTAATTTGTAATAAAGACAGTTACTCCTGTTGTCTGCTTCATCAGCGTCCTTGCTAAATAAAAGGTTTTCTGTATGGATATGGTTTATTGTGACACATGCTCTGTATGCCACTTTAACATTGCCAATGGCAATTCAGAGTTTGGCAGAGGTGACAGGCGCTTCAGTTCTTCTTGACTCTGAGGCTTGGGGTTGCAATGATGGTTGTTTGTGATGACCTATTGTTACCCTTTAATCATTCTATGGTCAGGTTTGCTAAATGGTACACATGTCATGTTTGGATGCACTACCAGCACAGAGGGGGATTCTATCCACAAGATTGCAGGCGGGCTGGCCAGGCTCCATCATGTCTGTGTGATCTTTCTTGATGTGTGAACAGCAGTGTTGGTGTATGGTCATCTTGTGATGGCCTGTCTTCCTAGTCACATGGGTACATTTATATGTGTGCACTTGGGTGGTGATGAAGTGTGCAGTGTGAAGGGGGTGACTTGGTCAGTAGTGTTGATGTGTGTGTGTGTGCCTCTGCAATGGCAACTGCACACAAGTGTCACCAAGGAGCTGAGTCCCTGTTAGTTTGATTTGTCAGTCCTGTGCTTGTGATTGTGTGCACATGTGAGAGTTGTAGGTTGTGCACTGTGCAGTGTGTTGGTGTGTCCTTGAACTCCTGGGGGACACCTACTTGTTGTTGCTGCTGGTTGTGCAGAGTGTGTGACAGCCAAGTCTGTGTTGTGTTTTGTTGATTAGGCATGTGTCTTGTTACTGTTTGTGCTCACTGTGCAGACCTGCCCAGCCACACTGAAGTTTTCTCATGCATTGCTGTCACTTGAGCCATTTTGGCTCAAGTAAGGTATGTGGGATGTGGAGTTATACCATCCCCTATCTGTGCTTCTGATGCCTACCCATTGTGAGTGACTCATCCATGTATTTGTGTATTGTACACACCTGACCTGTCCACTACTGACTTACACACCACTTCACTCTCATGTCACCTATCCCCTTGGGTTGCCAGTGTGTGTGTCTCCCCACCACTTCATTTGTTACACTTTGCTTTGTGGCACTGATCTGTGCACAGGACCAATGTGCCACTCAGGGCAGTTTCCCAATTAGTTATGTGTGATTTTCTTGTACTTGTTTGCAGTCATGGTTGCTCATGTGCAGTGCAACTGTTTGTGCTGCATAGTCCCCTGGTCATGTTCTTTGCACCTGGGTGTCCCTGAGTTGTGCATCTGTGAGTGTTGGGTTAGCTGTATGTGTGTTTCCTGAGGTACTGCTACTCTTCCCGAGTGTGATGTTGTCTGTGTGCTTTGCTGATTTGTGTTGTGGGAGTACATGTTGTGGCACTGAGATGTGTGTGCTACTGATTTGGTTGGTGTGCACACGCTGCTTGTTGTGCATGCAGTGCTGTGGGTGTATTTTGCCTTGTACTTGCCTGGTGTGCATCTCCTGATGTCCAGCTGAGTTTGCAATGTGATGGATTGGCATGTGCATCTGTTGTGCTTTTGTTGTGGATGTATGCAGTGTTTGGCCTGTGTTGGCTGTTTCAGCTGACAGATGCTCTGTGTGTGATGTTCTATTTGCATGACATTGTGTGTGAGTTGTTTGTACATTGTGGTACATTCAGATGTGTGTTGCAAATGTAGTGTGCATTACAGGTGGATTCCTGTTCCTGAGCTTGTTCTGAGTGCACCTTGGTCGTTTGTAGTCCTATTTTTGAGCTGTTACTTGTCAGGATTGTGCATGTGCATGCATGTGTTACACTATGACACCATGTTGACTTGATGGGTGGTGTGGTATGTCTGTCTGTGTTAGCTTATTGTCCCATTTATCCCAGTTTGTGTCCATGATTGTTTTGAGATGATGTACTTCTTGTTTGTGTTGGGGTATGGTGTCTGTCCATTGGTCCTGAGTGACAATGCTGTGTACTCCTGTTCTGTCTGGGGCCCCATTGTCTTTCCACTGTTTGGCTGGCCATATGTGGGCTTGTTGTACTTCTGTGAATGTTGTTTGTGGTTGGCTATTGTTTTTGTGCCAGCATTAGTTCGGGCATCCCTGAGTGTGTGTGCGATGTTTGTGGATGCACCCCAGGGAGTATGATTGGTTGTCAGTGTACTCACAGGACATCATTTGAACCATTCTGTGTGTTTAACACTGGTGTTAAGTGGTGCAGGTGTGAGGAGGGTAGAGGAGGGGTATGTGTTAAGGATCCAATTTGTGTTTGACAGTCAGGGAGTGTGACAATGAGCCATGTGTGTTTTGCTGATGACATACACATGTCAAGTAAGTTGAGACAGATGTGTGGCTGATCACTGTTTGACTTCAGACACTCCCTATCATCCCTGTACCTATGCATGGCTTGCCTTGCTGTCTCCCTGAGTTGTTGCACAGAGGTCACTGTGGTTTAATTTCACTCAGTGTGCCAGCCATGTCTGATTTGATGGCCTAAGGGTGTTGTGATATGTTTCTTCTCTTGCATGTGATGTACACATGCTTTGCGGCTTGCTCCATGGCTTTCCAAGCACTGTCCACCTCACTTTTGGCTATCACATGTATTGTCCTCCATTGCTGCTGACATCTGGTATGTGTATGTGGCTGTGTGGCAGTGATGGGTGTGTCTGGGTGACTTGACAGGCAGTTTGTACAGGTAAGTGTTTGTTTATACTCAGTGTGAGTGTTCATTTTGTGATTGGACTCAGTTTGCTTGACATGAGTGGAGGGTAGGTGTGGGGAGGAGGATTGCCCTGCCCCTGAGCTTCTGTGCAGGGTGTTCCTCTTCACTCCCACCTTCTGAGACAGGCTCCCTGGTTGTTTGGAGTGTGTGGTGCAGTGTCTGGGTACACCTGGCTGGTTAATTGTGGAGGGGGTACAGGGGGCACACAGCATTTCCCCTTATGGGTGTGGGGGGCCTAGTGTGTGAAGGTTGGAGGTGTAGCCCTATGAACTTGTGGACTGCCAATGCCTGGCGCTGGCCCCGCCTACTACATGGTGCGCAGATTTTCCCGCGTCTTCACCGCTGCGGTGACGTGACCGGGAGATTGCATTGATTTTGCAGTTGATGGGTGACCTGGATGCGGAGGGGTGATTTTGTGACAGGTGGGACATGTGTGGGTACACTTGCGGATGTGTTCCTGTCCCCACCAGAGTGTCTGGTGTGGACAGGAACCGCATATCTGCCCAGGAGTTGTGTGTTGTGGCTGTGTGCAGAGTTGTGTCATTGTGTACCTGCGGCATTGTCAGTGATGGTGCATTACTTGCTGTTAGTGGATCAGGTACGGAAAGGCGTGTAAAGCTGGATCCATTGCGGTCGGGACTGGGTGGAGGGGACCGGGAGTCTGATTCGGAGCTCTGTTGTTGTGCTTCTGCTGTCTCCGGTTGGGGGGGTTTCTCCGCTGCGGTGTGACGGGCTGTTTGGGGCATCCTGATTTGTACGGCGGTCGGGACGTCATTCCGCACGACGGTGGGTCTCTATTGGCTCCCAGTGCCGCGGTGGTGGGCGCATTTTTATGACGGTTCACGATGCACCGCGGCGGACGGGAAAAGGGCTATGTTTGCCCATTGTAATATGGCGAGCGTGAGGACCGCTGCTGGCGTGCGGAAAATGACATTTTCCGCCATCGCCAGCAACGCGGAGGAGCCTCCGCCTGCCATCATAATGAGCTCCCATATTTTTATAAATAAAACATTTATAAATAAAAATATATTTGAATATCATCATAAAATATAACACTAATTAGCGTTTACAATTAAGAGTTTAGAGAAATGAAACTACTTTCCAAACATCCAACGAAATTATACTTTAAAACAGTTAAAAATAGAAACAACTTCCTAATTAAAAATAGTATAAAAAGGACATGAGAGCACGTGACAAAGTACTTCAGAAAATGCCACCACTACAGGGAAGGATCACTCTGCAGGTTTGGAACTCCAGATGAGAAGATTACAAGTATACTCAATTAAACTTACAAAATAAAGAAAGTAAATAACTTTATGTAGTGAAAGTAAAACATAATCCAACAAATTCATAAAAAAATAACTAAAACAATGTTATAAATTTATATCTTCAAAACTCAGGTATCTACAGTACAACAACACAAAAGCAAGAAAAGTAAATGGAAAATCAAACCACAGAAGTTTGAAAATTATAAATCCAAGACATTTAAAGTAAGTTAACTAAAGCACAAACTAATGTCACAATTAAAAATAAATATACATGATTTAATAAAATAAAACTAACAAAGAATTCTGATACATGTATTCCTCTAAACAGACTGCACCAAGAGCAAACAGTCATGGAAATATGAAGTAAACTGGCCCTTCAAAAAACAAAGCGTCATCAGAACCCCCTTTTAGATGGATGGCCAAAGCGCACTCAGGGGTTATTGGACCCACCCGTGGGGGTTGAGACCTTTTAATCCTGATGTCTTGCTCAATGGAACCTGAACAACTGGGCCAAGTACCTCTTCTGTCAGCTTTACTATTCCCATTCCAAATATAGCAAATTTACGGAAAGTGTTGGGCTTTGGAGAGATTACGGGGTATATCACCAACAACCGGCGATAATTATCGCTAACCGCACTTAGCGCTTGGATAATTATCGCCGGCTATCACTGGTTTCTATCACTGAGATAACGCGCTATCAGCGACGCTTATCTCAAAAGCGATAGAAATACCAGCGATAGCTATATATTGTGCGATTATCGCTGGAAATCCGAGGCGATAAAAATTCCAGAGATAGTGGGGATATCGCCGTTTTCCATGTTGGAAAACGGCGATATCCTAGATGATAGGGCCTGTGGTCTTAGCCACACAATCCACCCCTGATGTTAGGTATGCCTTAGTCAGGAATTTAACAGACGTTAAATTCCTGCGTTAAGGCATACTTAACGTGATCTTAAATATCGCTAACCCTCGTTGTCAATATGACGAAGCTGGGTTTGCGATATTTTCCCAAGGGATTCTTGTCAGGCACGCCTCCTTTGCATCTCATTAGCGATGCGATGGGAGGCGTGCTGAGAAGGGGCGCTATTGCAAGGAAACACGTTCTAGCGTGTCCTTGTTGATAATGCAATAATATTATCGCCGCTTTTCGCCCGAAAACGGGCTCTAAAGCAGCGATAATATTATCGTCACACCTTGTTGATATGCCCCCATTTTGGCTTAAGTGGGCATTTCACACACTTTTATAAAGAACAATATTAACACCAATATTAAAAAAACACTTAAAAAAATATATACTTACTTACAATGCCGACACCTATGACATTTTTGACATCACAATATAACTGCGATAATATAAAAGAATAACATTTGTTTTGAAACAACATAAAAAGTAAAACAGCAATGTACCATGATCTCCTTCTTTCTTCTGCTCTGAATGTAATTCTTAGGATTCCATAAGCGCTCACTAACAGAAGCAGCCCAAAGGCTGGCAGAAACATTACACTCAGTCTTGAGTAACCACTTTGGCTTAAGTGGGCATTTCCCACAATTTTAGTGACTCTGTAAAGCCCATTGTTTTCTTAGAATGTTTCCAGACTGATATCTATAGGGGTAGTCAATTGAAAACAAATTCATAGTTTTGCAGCATATGAATAATTTTTCTCCCATCTGAGGCTGTTTCTTTTTAGTACAGGCTCTACCTTTTTCTCATGTTGAAATTGGCAATAAAGTTGTTTAGGCTACTTTGATGTATTTGCTAACCCAGCAGCACAGCTTATTGTAGGCATGAGAAAGTTTGATAAAATCACTTCTGTCTTTAAGTGTGCGCTTTGACTTTTTTGGGGGAACTTTTGATTTAATTCATGTTGTCTGAGTTACCAGACTTTGGATTTGAAACAAGCAATTTATTTAGATACAAAGCTACTGCTTGCTGAAGGATGTGGAATATTGTTCTCCTCTTCCTTAACCTCAAAATAAGATATCCCCTCTTCACATGAGTTTTCTTTGTTGCATCACCTAACTTGTGGAATCCCCTCCCTCTAAATCTATGCATTGCCCTTCATTAATATTTTTCTTTCTTTTAAGCTTTCGCTATGTGATTGGTTTACCATCTCCATTTTCTTTAGATGGAGTTAAGGTTTATCTTGAAATGTGTCTAGTTCTCTCACTCTTTTGACTGTGGTGCTTTCATAAATGAAACCTCGGGTTACATTACAACAAACATAGAGGCATATCAGCAAGCAGGCGATAAAAAATTATTGCCGCTTTTGCGTCCGTTTTCGGACAAAAAGCGGCGATAATTGTATCGCCTGACCAGCAAGGTCACGCTATCGCGTGAAACCTTGCCTAATCGCCATTTCCCTTAACGCCCATCTTTACATCTATAATGAGATGCAAAGTGGGCGCTCCTCCCCAGGATAACGGGAGAAATGTTGCTAAGCGACAATTCTCCTATTATCAAGCCTCACGCTAAGAAGCATAGCGGCAAGAAAAGTAGCGATAACCTCTGTTATCGCTACTTTCCTTAATCCTGCTTTGAAACTGACTTAGCCATGATATCCTATGTAAGGTGGATATCATGGCTAAGTATGTGAGGCCCTATCAGCAAGCTATCACCAAAAGTTGTATGATTATCGCTGGATTTCCAGCGATAATCGCACATTTGGCAGCTTGCGCTCTGAATTTTATCAGTTTGGAGATAAACGTTGCTAATAGCACGCTATCTCCGTGATAAAATTCAGAGCTGGCCGGCAATAATTATCCTCACGCTAAGAGCGCTGAGCGGTAATTATCGCCGGCCCTTGCTGATATGCCCCTTAAGAAGGGAAGTAGTTTCATCCCCTTTAAAAGGAAAGGGCGGTAGTCATTGACCTTAACAGAGAACACCACCTAATTCAGTGCTCAATGAAGATCAGAAGTAGTGGCTAGAGAGGGCCAGCTGGAATAAAAACAAATCCATCCCCCAGCTCATGTGCCTTTAACAATGCTACAAATATTCATACCAGTTGCTATCTATCCTTCTCTGAGGAAGCAATATTTAGCAATTTAGGGCCTTATTTATGAGGCCTTGCTACACTTTTGCGTAGCGATTGCGTTACTTATTGTGATGCACCGCTGGTGTAAAAAATGCACCATGTTGTGCCCTATTTACAAAGCGACGCATCTAAGCAGATGCTTCACTTTGTAAATCCCTGCGCTACATTACGCCTGCTTCAGGTATAATATATGCAGGGTGGGCGTTGCCTTGTAAAAAGCTTCGTAAAAGTGGTGCAGTGAAATCTATCAAATTTTACTGCTCCACTTCTACGATGCCACTGCGTCAAAATCTTACGCCTGCCTAACAGCAGTCATAAGACTGATGCAGGCACATTTAACATGGGACTTGCGCATGTGAAAGGAGACATTGCTGGAGTTGCATCACTTTTGCGATACACTCCAGCAATGTGTCATTTCTGCGCCTACAGATACGTCAGAAATACTGATGTATCTGTAACTTCTTGTGACATGGAGTGCCATACATTAAATGCGGTGCATCCATCGTGCCGCAAGGAGGGCGCAGATGCAACAGTTTTTAGGAATGAGGCCCCTAATCACTCACCTTTCACTGAACATTTGAAAGACTGTCATAGAAATATTTCAGTCCTGGAGTTAGGGAAAGAGTATTCTTGACATGTTTGCTAACAACTTATTTAATTCCAGGTGGTGATAGGCACATATTTGAAACAGATGTTCCTCCTTACAGTATAAAACCTCATCACATAATATGTTTTGTACGGTATGTACAGTTTTCCAGTAGCTAATGGCTTGGTAGAATTCAATTTGTCTTGATGAAGCCTCATAGTCCAATACTGCAGCAAACGCACTGATGACACATTTTTAGAACACTGTACACCAGAATTGTATTGTTGTCACGTGGCATCAGGTACTGAGTTTCACCTTTGACATTTCATTGTACCACAATTTCTGAGTCAAGTAGTACACTTAGGGCCTGATTATGACACTTGCATCTTATGCACATTACGTATATATGCCGTAATCAGGAATCTTGAAATGTGAATTGTTTCTTTTCCTTCCTGTAACAATTGAAAGTTCAAAAGAAATTAATTATTCCCAAAGACTTTGACTATAAAAGTCTATGTTCAAAAACTTCGTTTCTAAACTTGGGTTGATTTTGAGAATACTTCTATGTAATAGAAATGTCCTTCTGTAAGCTCTCAAGGAAATAATCGAGCTTCCAAATACCAATCACAAATCCTCAAGCAAGGGTCCTGGCTGCAGCAGCATTGTAGCATGATTGCCTAGCAAGGACACTGTAACACAAGAAAAGTTATGAACAGTAAATCAAGATGGCTTCCTCGCCATCTCCAAACATAATGAGAAATCAAGGATTCTTGGGAATTGTAGGTTCTTAGGGGCATATCAACAACAACAGGCGATAATTATCGCTAAGCGCACTTAGCGCTAGGATAATTATCGCCGGCTAGGGTGGATTTTTATCGCTGAGATAGCGTGCTATTAGCAACGCTTATCTCAAAAGCAATAAAAATCCTAACGCTAACTGCCTAACGTGAGATTATCGCTGGAAACTCAGCGATAATCTCACGCAATGTGGCGTTAGCTTGCTGATAGGGACTCACAAACTTAGCCATGATATCCACCTTCCATGGGATATCATGGCTAAGTCACTCCTGAAGCAGGCGTTAGGAAAGTAGCGATAACAGGGGTTGATGATAGAAGAAATGTCGCTTAGCGACATTTCTCATGTCAGGTCAGGAACGCACACTTTGCATCTCATTAGAGATGCAAAGCTGGGCGTTAGGAATCCCCACGCTAAAGCAAGGTTTCACGTGTGACCTTGCTAATGAGGCTATAAAATTATCGCAGTTTTTCGGCCAAAAACGGCCGCTAAAGCGGCGATAATTCATTATCGCCTCCTTGTAAATATGCCCCCTAGTTGGGTGTCATTGCGTAGGGTGTCCTTTAGACACGTGTAGCCCTACTCGAGGCTCCGCCAACACGTAAACCCTGCAAGCCGGTTCACTCTCTGAATAGACTCAGATTGGGTGGATTTCAGTGACGACTCGCAGAGGTAACACTGAGAAGCGGTGAGGCGGGGCGGGGCTGGGTGAGGGGGTAGTAGAGTCCAACATACGACAGCAGGTATTTATTTACGTTCACCTTTGCCATTGTGTGTCCAACTCCACTACCCCTCCACCCAGCCCCGCCCAGCCCCATCGCCCCAAAGCGTTACCTCTGTGAGCCGCCACTGGTGGATTTGAAGTATGATGCCCCATACCTTCTAAGTCAGTATTGGTAATTTATGTGTCCACCTCTGCCTCCTGACACGTAACAATCTGCCTATCATCTTCTCTTGCTCCTCTTCCTTTAGGAGCCTGGCCTGCTGGAAGTAGAGGAGGGGCTCTACAGTACCATCTTACTTACAGTTTTCTTCTGTGATGAGGACTCAGAGAAAAACATGCATGAGGATGGTTGGCACTTCAAAATGTCATTTACTTGTGTTTACCTCTGGTCTCTGAAAATCCATGGAAAGCAGTTACATCCTGCAGAACACTTTATATTGTGATAGAAGGCAGGATGTTAACTTATTATACACTGCTGTTATATCACAGTGGTGTACAACTTTAGTTTAGACACTTTGACACCCAATTACCAGCATGGTATGCTTTTCTACGCCAGCGCAGGTCTTCAGAGACATGTGGCTGTCAGAGGAGATGGCGTTCAGTGCACAGGAGCATCACTCACATCCCCCCACTTCCCTCTGGGTCAAGGGAGACAGTGTTTGGTGGTACATGAGCATCACTTACATCCCCCCACTTCCCTCTGGGTCAGGGGAGACAGTGTTTGGTGGTACAGGAGCATCACTCACATCCCCCCACTTCCCTCTGGGTCAGGGGAGACAGTGTTTGGTGGTACAGGAGCATCACCCACTTCCCTCTGGGTCAAGGGAGACAGTGTTTGGTGGTACAGGAGCATCACTCGCATTCTCCACTTCCATCGGGGTCAGGGGAGGCAGTGTTTGGTGGTACAGGAGCAGCACTCGCATCCCCCCACTTCCCTCTGGGTCAGGGGAGACAGTGTTTGGTGGTACAGGAGCATCACTCACATCCCCCCACTTCCCTCTGGGTCAGGGGAGACAGTGTTTGGTGGTACAGGAGCATCACTCACATCCCCCCACTTCCCTCTGGGTCAGGGGAGACAGTGTTTGGTTGTCCACGAGCATCACTCACATCCCCCCACTTACCTCTGGGTCAGGGGAGAAAGTGTTTGGTGGTACATGAGCATCACTCGCATCCCTCCACTTCCCTTGGGTCAGGGGAGACAGTGTTTGGTTGTCCAGGAGCATCACTCACATCCCTCCACTTACCTTGGGTCAGGGGAGACAGTGTTTGGTGGTACAGGAGCATCACTCGCATCCCTCCACTTCCTTTGGGTCAGGGTAGACAGTGTTTGGTGGTGCAGGAGCATCACTCGCATCCCTCCACTTCCATCGGGGTCAGGGGAGGCAGTGTTTGGTGGTACAGGATCATCACTCGCATCCCTCCACTTCCCTTGGGTCAGGGGAGACAGTGTTTGGTTGTCCAGGAGCATCACTCACATCCCCCCACTTCCCTCTGGGTCAGGGGAGACAGTGTTTGGTGGTACAGGAGCATCACCCACTTCCCTCTGGGTCAAGGGAGACAGTGTTTGGTGGTACAGGAGCATCACTCGCATCCCTCCACTTACCTTGGGTCAGGGGAGACAGTGTTTGGTGGTACAGGAGCATCACTCGCATCCCTCCACTTCCCTTGGGTCAGGGGAGACAGTGTTTGGTTGTCCAGGAGCATCACTCACATCCCCCCACTTCCCTCTGGGTCAGGGGAGACAGTGTTTGGTGGTACAGGATCATCACTCGCATCCCTCCACTTCCCTTGGGTCAGGGGAGACAGTGTTTGGTTGTCCAGGAGCATCACTCACATCCCCCCACTTCCCTCTGGGTCAGGGGAGACAGTGTTTGGTGGTACAGGAGCATCACCCACTTCCCTCTGGGTCAAGGGAGACAGTGTTTGGTGGTACAGGAGCATCACTCGCATCCCTCCACTTACCTTGGGTCAGGGGAGACAGTGTTTGGTGGTACAGGAGCATCACTCGCATCCCTCCACTTCCCTTGGGTCAGGGGAGACAGTGTTTGGTGGTGCAGGAGCATCACTCGCATCCCTCCACTTCCATCGGGGTCAGGGGAGGAAGTGTTTGGTGGTACAGGATCATCACTCGCATCCCTCCACTTCCCTTGGGTCAGGGGAGACAGTGTTTGGTTGTCCAGGAGCATCACTCACATCCCCCCACTTCCCTCTGGGTCAGGGGAGACAGTGTTTGGTGGTACAGGAGCATCACCCACTTCCCTCTGGGTCAAGGGAGACAGTGTTTGGTGGTACAGGAGCATCACTCGCATTCTCCACTTCCATCGGGGTCAGGGGAGGCAGTGTTTGGTGGTACAGGAGCATCACTCGGATCCCCCCACTTCCCTCTGGGTCAAGGGAGACAGTGTTTGGTGGTACAGGAGCATCACTCACATCCCCCACTTCCCTCTTGGGCAGGGGAGACAGTGTTTGGTGGTACAGGAGCAGCACTCGCATCCCTCCACTTCACTATGGTCAGTGGAGAAAGTGTTTGGTGGCATAAGAGCATTACTTGAATTCCCCCACTTAACTGAAGGGAGAAACAGGAGCATCACTCCCATTCCCCCACTTCCCTCTGTCAAGAGATACTGAGTAGGCGGAAGCCAGCAACCAGTGAGAGCATGAGCTTTGTGGCTTGAGCTCTGATGCCGAGGAAGTAAAAAACTCAATTGCACATTCAAAAACCATGAATAAAGATATTTCTCCTAGTTGTGCCTCCCTTACGCCTACCCTGGGGAGGAGTAAGTTCTTGGCATTGCATCAGATTTACGATTTCTCGTAAATCTGAGACAGCGTCAAAAAGCCATGAATGTTGCTGGGAGCGCCCCCAGCAACATCCATTGCCATTGCGAGTTCCAGGGGGCCCCCCTCAGCACAGTACCCTGGCCTGACAGCTCCTGAGTGAATCCAGAGGGGGGCCCCTTAATGCAATTTGGAGAATGGTCCCCTCAAGTTTTGTTATGTCACTGCCCATTGCGCGCCATTTAACACAGGGAATGATATTTACGAAGCAGCATTAAGCCAAAAAAGTTGCTTCGTGCTGCCTTGTAAATATGGAGCAGGCTGCTGCGCGACCGGAGAATCACAAAAAGTAACGCACAAGCGGCGCAGGGGGTTTATAAATAAGCCCCATAGTCTGCTGTAACATCAGAACAGTGAATAATTTGGGTTGGAGAACTTTGCTCTATATAATCATAAATACCATGTAGAATTATAACTGGGTATCTGTGAATTACAGGGATGTTTTAAACAGGGGGTTCTGAGTGACACCCAAAAGGCAATGAGAGAAAAGCCAGGGGGTAACAACATCCCCAACATTCACTTTTTACCTACCTATAGGTTTATGTTGTAATTGCCCCCAAACCATCTGCCCCTGCTTCCAACATATACACAGGGGCAGAGGAGCAATGGGGGAGCTATAAGTATCATGTAAATACAAATATTTAAAAACAAAACCTGGCCGCCTGCCACCCAGCCCACCACTCTCAAGATACACTCACTTGCCAAATTAAAAAATAAATACCAGGCTTCCTGCCACTTACCTCCCCCCACTCTATGAAAAAACGACATCTCTTTTTTCGCTTATTAAATTAAATTTTATGCTACATATTATTTCAACGCCGCCTCACTTTCATTTTTCATTTGCTCCTGACAACAGTTTATCTGGCAACTCGGATGCCATACAAGCTAAGACTTTAAAACCTGACAATCTGCCTTAAGCTCATGCTCCCTGACAATAAAAGTTCTTGTAAAATGGTGACTGCTGCTGAGAGATTCTGTTTGCAAAATTGCCAAATAGTTCCACGAACAGAAGCTAGAGAGTGCATTTGTTCTCCCCTGAATTTTATGGATAACAATGCCCCACTATAGTTGAATTCTATCATGCTTTAATTGTCTAAATTCCTGTCTAGAAAATTGGTGCACAGCTGTTTTGAAAATGACAGGAATGTTTGCTAAAGTTTCAGTGAAATTGTAGTTATGTGTTTCCGTAGAGGGATTCGTAGATATTTTAGCAGCACAGTTATTGGCTAGCAAGATACTTTATGGCTGCTTGGCCCTGATGATTGAAAGGGTTTTAACCATTCTTTGTGTATGAGAAAATGGGTTGTGAACATAAGGGCCTTTGTGTAAATTAAAAATGCTATACTTCCGGAAGGTAACATTGCGGCTGTGTCAATGAATCGAGTATTCTGCTGACTTCTGTCTGCACCCAAAGCGTGCTGATGGGAGCATGGGCCACAGAACACCTTAATAAGTTGTAGAGGTGGTAGAACATGAGTGGTGGGTAATAAGTTGCGTTGATACCTCAACCAGTATTACTGGTAAAGGGTGGTATTAACACAACTCTGCAGGGTGATTGTGAGTGTTCAAATCTGGTATGGAGATCATGAAAAGAGAAGCATTACCCCCTTGTCCCTCTTGCTTGTCTTCCATACCTGATGAGGGGCGGCGCCTCCCCTGACATCCCTTTCTACCAGCATAAAAGCACCCCCCCATCACTTCCTGTTTTCCTTAAAGGGCAGGTGCGGTATGCGCGTGCTTGCTTTCGCGAGAAAGCGCCATGCTGCCGCACCAGAGACTCGATCCGGGTGAGGCACGGGGTTGGTTCAAGAAGAAGGCGCAGCAGCTGGAGAAGAGATCTCCCACGCGGCTTGATGCGCCGGCTACGCTCTGGGGTACTTCCTGATACTGGAGGGCAGTGTCCATCCTACTCGTCAGAGCTAGATGGAACTTCCTATTTGGAGAAGCAATGTCTCTCCTGAAAAGGGATTATGCAGTAGGTCTGGGGGCTGTGGTGGTTTCCCTTGTTGGTAGGGTGAATTGGCAGGTAAGGGGGGCACTCTTATGGGGCTGTAGGTATGCTGTGGTCTTTTAGGATTGGTCTCCTGTTCTTTCCATGTGCTTCATTGGGGGCCTGTGTTTGGCGTCTCTATTGGTAAATAATATTGCTGGTCTTACTTAAGGTCTGCTTTTTCACTTATTTGTGTCTTCAAATGGAGGGGTACAAACGCTTCTTTATTAAATAAATCCTTAATTACGAGCCAACAGATCTGCTACAGCTGACAGGTAACTCCAACTGCGGCATGTAGCGTTCCATATGACACCTTAACATTCTGGTATTACATAGGTACATTTTACCCGCACCCCTGTGGTGTCAGCCATATCATAAGTAAACATAACAAGGGGAAAAGGTGTGAGAAGCGGAGGCGTTCTCCTTCTCCCTCTGCAGAGACTGAGAAGGAAGAGGTGTCTGAGCAGCATAGCCGTCGCTCTCCTGAGACTGAGGAAAGATTGACGGCTGGGCAAGTTCCTGCTATGATTGATGAGGCAGTGACAAACGGCATCTCATCCAAGGAAGAAGAGATCTACGCATTTATTGTGTGATACAGACAGTGACTCTTTACCGGAGAGAACTAGAATTGGGCAACATTTTGTTGCACATCCGGGACAATTTGGGGTTTGATCCTCCCCTTGCTGAAGAGGATGATGGGAGTCTCTTTCCTCAATATGCCAAAACAGCTCCTGTGGGTCTTCCTTTCTACCCAAAAATCAAGGAAGGCATAGTGCTGGATCAATTCCAGATGCCTAGGTTTCTGCAGAAATCTTATCAGTTGGAGGCGGCAGAAGCTGCACTGCCCGCAGACCATTAAAGTGGACTCTATTTCAGCTCCCTTGCTGGGCTTGTCTTCTTTGAACCCTGATGACTGTTCACCGTCTGACCCACAGGCAAGAAGGTGGACGCAAACCTTAAACCCTGTTTTGGGGCTGTGAATTTGGACCTGTGGGCAGCCTCCTATGCTGCTTCAACTTCCCAATCATTGGTGAAAGAGTTCTACTATCTGGCGGAAATGATGCAAGGTGTGCCTGTATCAGAGATTTTGGTACAGATAAAATAGCAGTCAAACTTTTTAATTTACCTTTCAGCTAATATCATCAAAGCAGCCTCTGTTAGTCCTGGTTCAGGTGTGATGGCTCATTGACATCCATGGCTTCGGGATTGTAAGGCTAACTTTTTGACAAAAGTGTCCCTGATGAACCTTCCATTTTAGGGCAAGAAGCTCTTCAGCGACCATGATGGAAAAATCTCTTAAGGACAAGAAACATTCTTGGTCTTAAAAGCCTTCTTCTGTGAGGACCTTCAAACCCTGGTCTAGGCATTCTAGAGATTATCTTAAAAAAGATTCCAAGTCATACTCTTCAAAACATTGCAAATACTAGCCCGTAAACTAGGGAGGCAGGCCCCTCAACACAGTGAACTTGACAATTCAGAACTGCCAGCCTTGTATGTGGTAGGGGGAAGGCTTAAAGACTTTTTTCCTTAGTTGAAAGCATCCATCACAGATCATTGGGTTCTAAGCATCATGCAGCATGGATATGTTATAGTTCAACTCTCCCCCTCTTGGTTCGGGATGCATCCATACTCCTCCTCCCAAACATCCAGCCCAGAGGAGGGCCTTGTGGGACAGAAATTCAGTGTTGCTGCCGAAGAATGCAACTCTCCCTATAACCCCTGGAAGAGCAGGGCCTGGGGGTGTATTCCATTCTGTTTTTGGTACAAAACGTTCTCAGGGGGTTCTGACCTGCCCTCGATTTAAAAAGACTCCACCAATGGATCAGGACTTGGCATTTTTGAATGGTGACTTTGCAAGTCATCATTACTCAAGTTTCTCTTCAGAATTTTCTGACGACCATCAGTTTGCAAGACACTTACTTTACGTGCCTACACATCACACACATCAGAAATGTCTCCCTTTCCAGGTGAGGAGCTCTCACTTACAGTTCTGTGTTTCCCCTTTTGGGTTTAAATCTGCCCGATGGGTGTTCACAAAGGCTTAGCTCCATTGAAGTATCAAGGGATTTGCATTCAGTCATATCTGGACAACTGTCTGTTGTCTGCCGGATCAGCCAGTCAAGCAACTGGTCATGCAAATCGAGTTGTCCGGGTATTGGCATCTCACGGGTTTCTTATTAACACCCAGAAATGGCACTAGCTTCCTGCAAAGGATTATGTTTTCATTGGAGCCAGGAGGTGACCAAGCTTCCAGGCAATAGAGTGCATAAAATTAAATCCCATATTCATGGCCTTATGATGGCTCTCCTTCCAAGGTTATCGCACTGGATGAGATTTCAGAGCATTTGGCGGCCCCAGTTTTTTTTGGTTCCCTGGGCTCGCTTCTTTCTGAACATCCTCGTTTGCTGTCTACTTCAGTCCTGGGACCCCACCTTGCAGGATATAGCTCTCTATCTACCTATGTCGGCAGTCATAAGCCAGGAATTGGCATTGTGGTTGGATCTGTTGTCTTCTGAAGGGGTGCCCTTAGGCCTTCTCTCTCCAGTCATAATTACTACATGTGCAAGCAAGAAGGAATGACAAACTTGGATGCTTTGCATCAGGTCCAGGGTCTGTGGACAGTCGCTCAAACTGTCAGATCAGCAAACTGGAGGGAACTCAAAGCCATTCGCTTAGCCCTCCTGGACTTCTCCCCATTGATTCTGCACAAGACGACACGGGGCAGGCGATCAGATCAAAATAGACAATACAGGGGGGCGTGGTCTCGGCGCCGATCAAGATGGCCGCCTGAGACGGGAGCTCCGCCGCAACGGGACGGCTTTCTCTTCACCGCTCCTGACTTGGGTCATTTAATCTCCCTAATTTGATTAGTTCCGTTAACCGGAACACAGAGCGACGCGGGTGAGTGCTTTTTCGGCATGATTTGAGCCGTTTTTGGACCTTTTTTCGTCAAGGTTACAATCTCCTCACAAAGCTTTTTCCTTAAACATGGTGTGACACGCTGGTGCCATCTATTGGCCTCTTCATGCAACTGCACCCTTTATGGAGAACTTTTCCTTCATTAAACCTTTTGTTCTAAGCTGACATGCCCTTGACAGATTTGAGGAGACGGTTAGAACAGTAATCAATGCCATTATTCCGGAGAAAGAATATAAACCGCGCATGGCAAATAAACAAGAAGTTTGGTTCTCTGAAGAATTAAGATCTTTGAAACAAAAAACCAGAAAATTGGAAAAGCTATGGAGGCAGTCCCAAAGTGCTCATGATAAAGAACAACATAGAACCTCTCTTAAAATATATCACAAGGCCATTAGGACGGCCCGGAAAAATCATATTGCAGCGCAATTAACAGCGGCTGGGAAAGAGTCTAGAGTGTTGTATAATATTCTACAGTCTTTTACCAAGCCAGTGGCCTGTGAGACTGTAGACATCATGTCCCAGGATCTCTGTGATGAGGTCTCTCTATTTTTTATGAAGAAAATAGATGGGATCTATGACAGGATTATGGCTTCAAATATAAGCACTGCAGGTGGAAATAACATCTCTCACGAGATCACACGACAGGTACAATCTATTCAGGGCCTTACAAGTTTTCCCCCTATTTCCCTAGAAGAGGTAGTCTTATTGATCACTCAAATTAAGAGTGGCAGCCCCTTAGACTCCATTCCTGCACGTATTATGCCTATGCTTGCAGATGTTCTAGGACCACAAATTCAGAATCTGGTTAATGTTTCCCTCAGTACAGGGAAGGTTCCCTTAGAGTGGAAAAGAGCTTTGGTAAGACCACTGAGGAAAAACACTGCAATCCCCTGGACGGAACTATCTAATCTAAGACCTATCTCGCTTCTCCCCTTTTTGGGTAAAATAATAAAGAAATTCGTAAACCGACACCTGTCAAACTATATCGAAACGACAGGTGGGTTAGACTCCTCCCAGTCAGGTTTTAGGCCAAGACACAGTACCGAGACCACCTTGCTGTCAGTCGCGGACGATCTACACATGTTCCAGGATAAAGGTTATTCTGTTATCTTGGTACTGTTGGATCTGTCCGCGGCGTTTGACACAGTGTCACATAACATCATGATCACCAGGCTAGTTTACATCGGCTTGGAAGATAAGGCTTTAGCCTGGTTGGGGAGTTTTATAACAGACCGCACTCAAAGGGTCACCTTGGGGATATATCGATCAGAGGAGAGGGAGATCTCTAAGGGGGTACCACAGGGCTCATGTCTGAGCCCTACTCTTTTTAACATCTATGTGGCCCCCCTAGCAGACATCATGAGATCCCATGGTTTCATCCCAGTGTCATACGCGGATGACACCCAACTCCTCTTCCCTTTCAAAACCCTTACTGCTAAAGTTAGGAATGACTTTGCCCAGGGGATGAAAGCAGTGGCCCACTGGATGGCATCTAACTTCCTGCAATGTAACGTGGCAAAGACGGAAGTGATGCTGTTCGGGGAAGCCAAACTCCTGTGGACTCCTGACTGGTGGCCTCAAGACCTTGGCCCAGTCCCTGAACCTAGACAGGTTGTGAAAAATCTAGGGGTCCGATTGGACCAGGAGCTTTCCCTAAAACATCACGGCAACCAAGTGGTAGGCTCTTGCTTCCACATTATCGGCTTGCTATGGAGAGTCTTCCCTTTGCTGCCGGATTCAACTAGAAAAACTTTGGTACAAGCGCTAGTACTAAGTAGGCTGGATTATTGTAATGGACTATTGTTGGCAGCAAATGAAGGAGTCACTTCTAGACTACAGGTAGTCCAGAATACTGCTGCCCGCCTGGTCCTAAATCGGCCTCCTCGTACTCCCTCTAAACCCTTACTTAACAAGCTACATTGGTTATCTATCAAACAGAGGGTGAAGTTTAAAATCTGCTGTGTTATACACAAATGCTTACATGGGAGAGGCCCTGTATATCTTTCTAACAAATTCTGCCCCTATGTACCAACGCGTTCTCTGAGATCCAGTGAGCAGGCTCTGTTATGTGTACCAAGAGCAAAAAAAGCAAGACAGGGAGATAGAGCCCTATCAGTGGCTGGTCCAACCCTATGGAATAGTCTCCCTATATCCTTGAGGTTATGTGACGATCATCTTCCTTTTAGGAGGCAATTAAAAACCTTCCTATTTCAGAACTATTAAGATATACTGCCTAGATTTCCTCCTTGTCTGTAATATGGCCGTCTCAAGGCGCGGAGATACTCCTCCGGGAGTCGAGTCCAGCGCGGTACAAACCCACAAATAAAATAAATAAATAAATAAATGCCCGCAATTAATCTCTATGATGTTTCTGGCGTCGTGTGGCATTCTCATTGGCTTTTTTCATCCTTTTACCTGTGAGACTGAAGGTTTTTTATAACATTTCAATTGTCATGGTGTTTGGCATGTATTTATTTTGACAATTTCCTCCAAATGTCAGTTTTTTGATGGCGCTGTTTTCCACCAATCCCAGTTTTTAATGACTTGAAATATATTCTTTACTAGCGAGATACATATTGGGAGCTGTTTTTTCTGTCAAGTCATCGATGTTTACCTCGATACTACCCTTGAGGTCTCACTAGTCACGGTATTACCTTGGTTGGACCTCCTTCTCTTCACATCAAGTGGTTTTCACATAGTTCATTTCTCTGGAAGAGAGTTTATGGGCAAAATGCGCAAACCCAAATTTATTTTTGTTCCGTCGAGGGGCACCTCTGCTACGGCTCCATCAGCCTCTTCTTCACAATCTATTCCCTCTTCACTTGCAGGTCACATGGCTGGGGCTGCTCCTCATCGTCCCCCTTCTACACAGTCGTCTTCGACTAAACTTGCTTCTTCTTCTTCATCTACGAAACGACAAAAGCAGGACTCACCGCCGCCATCTACCCCTCCGTCCTCTATTTCAATGGAGTTATTGTTAGAGGAGATTCGCGCTCTGCGTCCTTTTGTTGAGGAGACCAATACCAAGATGCAACAGTTTGAGGAGAAATGGCTGGCTTTGGATAGTAGATTGTCATCGGTTGAGCAGCAAATCTCCGAAACAAGTACTTATTCTCAGCGTATTTCCTGTTTGGAAAAATCTGTTCTTGCCCTTCAACAGCACACTGAAGATTTGGAAAATAGAAATAGGAGGAATAACCTTCGTATTTATGGCTTGCCGGAGTCCCTTGAAGGAGATGACCCTGTGACTTTATTTACTTCCTTCCTTCCGAAGCTTTTGGATATGTCACCTTCTACGTCCCTTACCATTCAAAGGGCTCATCGTTTGGGTCCCCGCTCTGATGCAGCTGTTAAACCAAGAGGTGTCATTATTCTGTTTCTGAAGTTCACTGATCTTTTATCTGTTCTTTCAGCAGAAAGATCTAAGCGTCAAATAACATGGCAGGGTCAGAGAGTATTTCTTTCACAGGATGTTTCCAATGCTACGGCCTCTAGACGGAAAGAATTCTTAAATCTTCGTGCGCCTCTTCGAGCTCTTGGGGCGAGATATGGCTTGTTTTACCCTTGCCTGTTTAAAGTTACTCATCAAAATCACACCTGGTCTTTTCATGATCCTGCTGAACTTAAAAACTTTATTCATATCCAGACTAATAGCGGCATGGATACCTCAGCTACTCCTAATGGTTGACTGTTTACTGCTTTATGCCTAAATTTTCCTCCTCACAGGTTTTATGATAAGTGCGTCATAGTGTTTTTTATCTTTTTTACTGTTTACTGCTTTATGCCTAACTTTTCCTCCTCACAGGTTCTATGATAAGTGCGTCATAGTATTTTTATCTCTTTTGAAGCTTTTGTCTTTGCTGGTTCTCCATTTCTTGTTGTTAATTTCTTTCTGTACTTTCTTTTCTCATTTATGTAGATCAACTCGTTGTATTTCCCTCCGTTATATTTGGCTCTATTTCCTTACGTCTCCCGTCCTGGGGTGGTTGGAGTCCCCGGTCTTCGGTTGGCGTGTCGTCATTGCCCCATCGTTCTTCATTTTGTTCCCCTCAGGTATGTTTTCCTCAGTCGTCCCGCTGGATATGTACTGTCTCTTCTTGTTTTTCTATCTTCTTTTTTTCCTCTTCCTCTTTTCCATTTTCCTTTCCCTCCCTTTCTCTTCTAGTTCTCCTACCTTTCCGTATTGTTTTTATTTTTCTTCTATTATCCTTCTTATTCGATCTTATTTATTTTCTTCCTCTTCATACCTTGTTGATTTTTGTAACTATGCTCTTTTTCTTTATTGCATGCCCTTATTTCTTATCCTTTGTACTTTTCATACGATTTTTGGTATATTTATACTTCTGATTGTTAATGTGATCGGTGACTGGGGCTACTCTGCAGCAGTTTGGTCCGTGTTTGTGGCTGGTGACTATCGGGGCACTCACCTCCCTCTTGCTTCATCGCCGCCACAGCTAAACTTTACCTGCCGCGGGGCACAGCGAGGACTACAGCCCCCAAGCTCCTTCTCGGCGGAAGCCCGCCCTCGTCAGTAGCGCGCCCGGAGGCGCTTAAATCGGAGGACTTCCCCGGCAGAGCGGGTGTCTCTGACGGTGACTGGGGCTACTCTGCAGCAGTTTGGTCCGTGTTTGTGGCTGGTGACTATCGGGGCACTCACCTTCCTCTTGCTTCATCGCCTCCACAGCTAAACTTTACCTGCCGCGGGGCACAGCGAGGACTACAGCCCCCAAGCTCCTTCTCGGCGGAAGCCCGCCCTCGTCAGTAGCGCGCCCGGAGGCGCTTAAATTGGAGGACTTCCCCCGCGACGCGGGACGCGCGCGGGCGGCGCCGGGAGAAGCCCGAGACAAGGGCGGGCCCTCTGTGGCCCTCAGAGGCCTGAGGAGACTGGACTGGGCCAGGAACTTTATATTGCCTCTTTTGGACCTCTAACGTGCTATGAGCATGTAAGACATTTTACACATTATTATTATGTTATTTTCGTTTGTTTTTTTGTGAGTGTTTAGACTTAAGGGTATTTGCGTGGAAGTTTAACATCATTACTGCTCATAATGTCTAAATCCAAAACTGACAATGTGATGGTGGGCCCTGCTACCCTAGACAATTTCCTGGTTAGGAAAGTAAATCAGATTAATAATGATAGACGTGTATCTCTGGGGAAAGGCACCGTGATAGGGGAAACACTATCTGAAAATTTCCCTATTAGTCTGACCCAAGACTGTGAAATTAACACGAGTGATGTCATCTCTACTGACCCTCCAGCGCCCATTTTAGTGAATGTGGAGGTTCATCCTGACTCACGGGCGCTGTCAAGTCCAGACATTGGTGTGCTGAATGAGATCCAACCTGAAATCAGGCATCTGAGAACTTGTAGAAAACTATCTCAAAGGGAGAATGGGAAACATAAGAATTCTAAGTCTAAAAAAAAGGATGGTAAGGCAATTATCAGTCCTGCTATAACAACCCCTTTTGTGTTCACGGGCACTAATGGTAATGGTAATGGTAATGGAGTAAATTTAAATCCTGATTTGCTTGCTTCACTTATAAAAAACTTAGAAGTCTCTTTACAGCAAAAATGGAGGAGCTTATAAAACCATTAACCATTAAGATAGATAACCTAGTCAAGGAAGTGACAAGGCTGGGTGGTCTGTTATTGTCACAGAAGATTGTAACATCTAGTGGAAATGTCCACTCTGGGGGGAAAGGGAGAGAAATTGCTGAAGTTAATGATACACGAAATAAGGGGAGGGGGTATATTGTTGTTGCAGTGGCCTCAGGATCTGTAATACCTATTCGACCGGATATCCCTGTGGCAACTGCCTCGCAGCAACAACCATCTATAAACCCCCAAAGCAGTAGAGCTCCCAGACCCCCGAGGTACAACCGCTATCTTAATTTACCACCAGACTGTGCTCCGTTTGTGGCAGTACTGACTAATGTCCCCCCCTGTGGCACCCATCCCGCATCTCCTTTTGATGAATCTCAAACCTCTTTGAAAAATAAGACAGTGTCATGGCTCAACAAAAACTGTGGTTTTCCCATCTCATATTTTGACCAGATAATGACAGTAAGGCGTGTAAACTGGGTGGGGCCGTCTAAAAAGTCTGGGTCTGGGGATTGTATAGTTGTAAATTTCAAACACCCCCCGCATGTGGCAACTGTTCTTTTGAGAGCTTCTGCACTGGTATATAATATGAACAGTATCTGTGTACGCCCCCTGGGTTACTTTTATGCGCATTTGTGCAAACCTCCACCACAACAGAGTCTAACCAGGCGGGGGCTTGAACCTTATACTCCTGTGCAAGAGACTCAATTCCTTTACAACATCACTAATCCTTGTGGGTCAGGTGGACCCATTGGATCTTATAACAGGAGCCCCAGTGCTGGACACTATCAATATGGGTCGAACTTAAACACACAGAACAGGTATGAAGTGTTATCCGGTCTTGAGCTGTGTGATTGACACCTGCGGCTCAGGATACTAGGGCTACAGGTGAATCTATAAACTCAGATAATCCGGTGGGCAAAATGCCAGGATGTCTTGCTGTCTCTTGGAATATTGCTGGCCTTGCGGCCAAAATGTCTGATGAATATTGGGTGACTTACATTAAGCAATTTTCGATTGTCTGTTTACAAGAGACCTGGGAGCTGGGCTGTAACCTCTTCTTAGAAGGGTATAAGGCCTTCTTTGTGCCAGCCTTGCCATCTTTGCGGGGTAGGCCCAAGGGGGGTCTTGTAATTTTTGTTTCCATACTAATACCCTGTGAAGTACGAAGAATTGAAGCACAACATACAGGTGTAATGGGCTTAACTCTAACTGGAGGTAATGTTCCTGTGGGCCTGGTGAATTTTTACAATGCTGCTTATGATAGTGCAGGCAGGAATCACATTCATATATTAAATTCTTTTGTCTCTAATTTTATGAAAAATGTGGGCCATAACCTCATGATTATGGGGGATTTTAATTTGCATCCTTGTATAGACCCATTGCACAAGTGCTTACCAGAAATGACTTGTGAACGTGCGGACTGTCTCCATATGGAGCACACTAAGGAGGGGAAAATGTGCAATGACCTACTGAATGACTATGACCTCTCTCTGGCTATGTCATTAAAGGACCCGCTATATTGCTTTGATACCCCTACCTTTAAGGGGCATGGAAGGGGTACCTTTATAGACCACATACTTGTTTCGCGGACGATGCAAGCTTTTTTAGATTCTTTTTGCATTGTTCCTAGCGAATTCAGCGACCATAACCCTCTAACAATCTGTTTAAAATGTCCTTGGTTAAAAAAAGGTAATAAGATCATCAATCAAGGTAGATTGGGCACAACAGATGGGAGGAGGTGGTTAAAATGGTCTATGGTCTCTGCGGATATCCTCTATAAGAAAATCTCTGTAGGGTGTGCAGAGGATATTAAAGTCTGTACCAACGGGGGGGGGTGAACCTAGGCTGGTTCTAGAGGCTTATCAAAATATTTCGGAGAAGGTGTCAGCGTTTCTATCGGTCCCTAATAAAACTCAGGTTAATATAGGCCCGAGATGGTTTAGCCACGACTGCACTATAGCTGCTCGCAAACTGAGGCTTGCACTGTCAGCCTCCCCGAGGAACCAGGAGGTCGTAAAACTCTGTAGAAAGGAATATAAGGCTATTACTGTTGCCCGCAAGGAGTTTCTGAGGAAAGAGGCCTGGGAGGAACTGCTTGATCCCTCCACCCTGAATAGCAGCACCAAATTCTGGGCCCTGGTTAAAAAACCTTTTTTGACCGAGGACCCTGGAGATGGACTTGTCTGTTGCATAACCAAAGAGGAATGGGAAAGTCATTTTAAAAGTCTGTACTATTCTGAGGATTCTGGAACCATGGCTGCTGCCCCCCATGATAAGGACAGCACCATTATTTTTGACAAAAGTGAGGTCGTGGCTGCCATAATGGGTCTCACTGCAAATAAAGCGCCAGGTCCTGACGGAATACCACCGGATCTTTACAAATCTGATCCAGTTTTCTGGGCTCCCATTCTGGTTGCTGTTTTTAATGCTGCGGCCATAGTGGGTTGTCCGGGAACGTGGGGTCTGTCAACTATAGTTCCTGTCTTCAAGAAGGGAGATAGGGGAGGTGCTCTTTGTTACCGACCAATATCCCTAATCGATTCAATGGTTAAGATCATGGGGAGAGTTATACTTCAACGCCTAACAAGCTGGTCGAATGAAAATAACACCATGTTGATTTCTCAATATGGCTTTTGTGAAGGGCGCTCTACCATAACTCAGTGTCTCAACCTGTTTCTTATTCTGAATAAATATACTGTTGTACAGAAAGGAGTAATTCACCTTGCCTTCATGGATCTGTCCTCAGCCTTCGACTGTGTTAACAGAGGGAGGCTGTGGCAGACCATGAAGGATAAAGGTATTGATAGGGGGATCGTGGAGTTCCTAGCGGATCTGCACAATGACACAAGAGCTAACGTGAGGTTCTCATCGACCGGGGAAACCACAGGAAGTTTTAGTATTAATAAAGGAGTACGTCAGGGGTGTATCCTGGCCCCTTTTCTTTTTAATTTTTATATAAATGATTTAGAGGCTGAACTACAAGAGGTAAAATCAGATTGTCCTAGAGCTGGTGCGAGGGGTATTCCTTTACTTTTATATGCCGACGATGCGGTTTTAATTTCACGAACAGAATTAGGTCTCCTGGCACTTTTGAATGCTTTTAATAATTTCATGTCTGACAGGGACCTTATGGTCAACAATTCTAAATCTTACATAATGCATGTTGGCCGTCAACCTAAAAAGAAGTTCAATTTTAAACTGAATGATGTTCTGATCCCCATCACCCAGACGTTCTCATATTTGGGTGTTTTATTTGATACAAAGCTTAGTTGGGCCCCACATTTGGCCAAGAAGAAGGGGGAAATGACTAGAGTGAATGCCTCCATCTTCAACTTTGCCTCTAAATTGGGGAAAAAGCAAAATGTGGCTATGATGAAATTATACAACACTAAATCCATAGCCACCGCAGTATACGGAAGCGAGATATGGGGCTACATAAATGGCGAACAACTACAAATAGTTGAAAATAATTTCTTAAAGCGTCTGTTATGTGTCCCAGGTAGCACACCGAATTTAGCTGTACATGAAGAACTTGGTTGCCTGCATTTATCCGACATTGTTGGATTGAAACCACTGTTATGCTGGGTAAAATTATGGTTAAGTGATGTAATTCCTTTAACACACCAGATAGTGGAAGATCTTGTATCACTCGATCATGCAACGTGTGTACCTTGGCTTAAATATCTGAAGTCCCAATTTTTGAAGCTTGGCCGCCTGAACTTGTTTGATAACCCGAGGGATATAGTTATGGGTGATGTTGCAGCAATTAAGAGAGCTTTTTTCTTGCATTGTAATGCCCTAAGAGATGAAGTTGAGCTTTCGAAACCCAATGTTAGAAAGTATATTATGTTGAGAGCTTGTGATTCTATGGAAATGTACCTAACATGCTCCTTTACCTCCCATGAGAAATTTTTGCTGACCCGATTTAGGTTTAACATCTTTCATCATCTTTTAATTAGACCCAAGTCGGACATTTTTAAGAAACCTGCAGCTCCCTGTGGCTGCGACGGGAAGTCTCCACAGGATATGCTGCATTTTATATTTTTATGTACATTTTATGAATATCCCCGTAGGCGGTATCTTGTTACTCTTTTAAAGAAATTAAATTTTAAACAAATTAGACCCGCCCTTATGTACTTACAGCTGCTGCACTCTGATAGTGTCCTCCAGGTGCTAGAATTTTTAAAACTAACCATGAGACTAAGAAAATGTTTAGATGAGTAACTGTGAATCATCTGCAGCCCAATGCACTAATGCACTTTTTCTGTATGTGGGCACTACTTGCACTTTTCTTGTACTGATTTTGTCTATGCACTCTTTTAAGAAACATATGTGTTGTATGTAACTTAGATTGACTTTGTAATTATTGTGATGTTTTTTAATATGATTTGTTTAATGTTGTGTACTTTTATGGATTGCAATATATCCGAAATAAAGTCAATTTTGATTGTTTTTTTTTTTTTTATTAATGTGATCCTTGTTCTTATTGATTTATGCTGTTTGCAATTTCAGAGTTATTTCCTGGAACGTAAAAGGTTTTGTTAGCCCAATTAAGCGACAGAGAGTCCTATCTCACTTAGCATCTTATAACCCTGATTTGGTTCTTTTGCAAGAAACTCACCTTACAGAAGCTGAGTCACTTAAACTTAAAAGGAGTTGGGTGGGTACGGTCTTGTTTTCCCCTGCTGCTCACAAAAAAAACGGGGTTGCTATATTATGTCACAAGCGGTTGAAATGTAAAATTCTGTCTCAAGAAAAGGATACTGATGGTCGATGGATCCTTGCTAAGTTATTGATTAATTCTGTTTCTTTTACTGTTTTCAATGTTTATGGCCCCACGCAACCTGATTTCCATTTTTGGCCCTCTATTACTGAAAAATGTATTCAATATCATAATGAATTTTTTATTTAAGGTGGAGATTGTAATCAGATTGTTGACCCGTTTCTTGACCGTAAATCTACAGTACACTTTCTTCCCCACAAATCTCATAAACAATTCCTTGCCACTCTTTTCCAATCTCACTTTGTGGACTCTTGGCGGCTATCCCACCCTGACACTCTAGACTATTCCTTTTTCTCTCCGCCTCACTTCTCTTTCTCCCGTCTTGATTACATTTTTCTTTCTCAGCCTTTATCTCAATTCTTACTATCTTCTTCTATTGAGCCCATAGTTATCTCGGATCATGCACCTGTTGTGACAGATCTTGAACTACTCTCTCCTTCTCCTAAATCTTCTCGGTGGCGTTTTAATGCATCCCTTCTTACTGACCCTCTTTTTTCCTCTTCATTCCGTGCCTTTACTCGCGATTTCTTTTTAATTAATTGTGACCCTAGCGTCTCCCCTCATATTTTATGGGATTCCTTTAAAGCTACTGCTAGAGGTTTTATAATTGATTTTGTCTCCAAGAAAAAGAAACAACGTCTCCAAATAAAAAAGTCTACATTAGTTACTATCAAGGCGTTAGAACATAAATTTTATACTTCTTCGGACAAAATGATTCCTCCGGACCTTTTACGTGCTAAATTGGAGTTCAATAAATGTACCACGGACAATGCCACATCTATACTTCTCCGTAGTAGCGCCCGTTTCTATGGTGGTCGCAATAAATCAGGGAAACTTTTAGCAAATTATCTTAAGGCACGGAAGGATCGTACTACTATAGACTGTATTTTTTCTTCAGATAATACTCTTTTACATAAGGATAGTGATATTCTCGACCAATTTCGCTCCTTTTATCAGCAACTCTATACTCCGGAATCCCCTCCTACCCCCACTCTTATCCAGGCTTATTTGGAGGCAATCCCTAAACCCATTACTTCTCACCTCAATTTTCCAGATCTGGAAACTGACCTCTCATTACATGAACTCTCCACCGCCTTGAATACTCTCACTAAGGGGAAGACTCCTGGTCCAGATGGTTTTTCAGTTGAGTTTTATTTGCATTTTTCTGACCTTTTGCTTCCTAAACTTCTTGTCCTTTTCCAATCCTTTTATGCTTCTGGTAAGTCAGATGGCACATTCCAGGACGCTACTATTTGCCTTATTCCTAAGGAAGGTCGGGATCCTCAATTTTGCAAAAATTATCGCCCGATCTCGCTAGTTAACACGGATCATAAGTTACTGGCTAAAGTACTTGCTCTGCGTCTGGAATCCTTTATGCTGCACCTCATTGGCAGAGAGCAATGTGGCTTTGTCAAAGGTAGGCTCACTTCTGATAACTCTCGTCTTTTTCTAAACGTTTTAAATAAAGCTTCCTCTCTTTCTATCCCCTTAGCAGCCATCTCTGTTGATGCAGAGAAGGCTTTCGATAGAGTTGACTGGTCTTTTCTGTTTGCTTCTTTACGTTGGCATGGTTTTGGACCCAATTTTATTTCTCTTATTTCCTTACTATATTCTGCTCCTAAAGCTTCTGTTCTTGTCAATGGTCAGATCTCTTCTTCTTTTATGCTTCATCGAGGGGTTCGTCAGGGATGTCCCTTATCTCCGCTTCTTTTTGTTCTTGCTCTTGAGCCCTTTTTATCTTCTATTCGCAATAATGATTCTATATCCGGTTTCCCATATGGTGATAACCAGTTAAAGTTATCTGCTTATGCTGATGACATTCTCTTATTCATATCTGATCCAACCTCTTCTATTCCTTCTTTACTATCTGAATTCACCTCTTTTTCTTTAGTCTCGGGGTATAAAATCAATGCTGACAAGACTGAGATCCTCCCCCTTACGTCTGTTTGTCTTCCTCACTTCTTTTCTTCTACAGGTTTTGCATGGAATAAATCAAAAATGTAATATTTAGGAATTTGGTTCTCTTCTTCTATTGCCACTTCCGTTAAATTAAATATGTCTGCCGTTCAGTCTCGTATTGAAAAACTGTTTACTACTTGGAACCCTCTTTTTCTCTCCTGGTGGGGTCGTTTAGATACCATAAAAATGATGATAGCTCCTGTGTTGATTTACACTTTCTCTATGTTACCTGTTCACATTCCTCTTCTCTATTTTAAACGAATTGACTCATGTCTCTCAAAATTTCTCTGGAAGGGCAAAAAATCTAGAATCTCTTTACTTAACCTTCGGAAGCCTAAGTCTAATGGAGGAGTCAATTTTCCAGATTTCCGTCTATATCATAAATCTTTCTCTCTCTGCCAGGCATCCAGATGGCTTACATCAGGCTCCTCTCCTTTTACTCCTCTTTGGCTCCTCATCGAACAATCGTTGTTGTTACCTTTCTCTTTCGCCGAAATCTTACGTTTTTCCGCCAACTCACCATGTACTCTTCCACCCTTATTTAAACATACTTCTTCTCTTTTGCGTCCCCTATTTCTCCTTTCCAACACGACGAGTGAGTCTTTTTTAAATTCACCTCTTTGGTATAATTCATTCTTCTCAAAAACAGACCTATCTGTTGGAAATCTTGGCGTTCAAAAGGTATCATTTGGGTCAATCAGCTTTTTGATGGCTTAGTACCTTGCTCTTTTCCTAAATTTCAACTTCTATTTCATTGTCCCCATTCCTTTTTACGAAAGTTTTCTATCCTTATGGCAATTATTCTTGACCGTTTCTATTCTCTCCCCTCTTCCATATCCACTTCTACCCCTTCCCCTCTCCTTCCAATTCTTCTCACTTTGCCCAAAGCTTCTCTTATCTACAAATTCTTTTCTTCCCCCAATCTGTCTCGTAATAAAACTAAATTAGAACTCTCTTGGGAATTGGATTTGGATACTTCCTGGTCTGTTGCTATTTGGGATAAAATTTGGGCCAGATCTTTAAAGATTTCTCGTTCTGCTTCTCTTACTCAATCCCTTTTTTATTTTTATCATCGCCTTTACCGCTCTCCTATCTCTTTATCTCGCTTTTCTCCCTCTATCTCTAATGCTAACTGCTGGACCTGTGCTTCGCCTATGGCAGATACTCTTCATCTCTTTTTTTTATGTCCTTCTGTTTTAAAATTTTGGGATAAAGTTTGGTCATATATCACCCATATTTTTGATCTTTCCTTTCCGTATTCTATCCCCCTCATTTTTCTTGGCAGTCTTTCTGACTTGCTTGACATCCCTCCACACTCTCATGGTCTCTACGACCTCATGATTGCTCTTGCCTTCCAGCACATTTACTCGAACTGGAAATCCCTTACCAGCATCTCCATTCAAGCTTGGTGGAAAGCACTATGTCACACTAATAGACTTGATGTTTCTTTTGCTTCTTCCTGTAAGCCACCTCGCAATGTGGAACTTTTCTGGTTACCTCTCACTTCATATTTAGATCTTTTGACCACGAAGAAGGTTTCACAAACTAATTCGGAGAACTTTAAACCACCTTGAAATATTTTTTGACTCTCTTCTTTTCTATCACCTTTTGCTTACTCCTCTGGTTTATTATCTATAATGTTTTATATCTTATATTTTATGTACTGACCATGGATCACTACTGTTTGGCATTCCTTAATGATTATTGTTGACATGTTTTAGCATTAAATATTATTTTCCCTTCCTCTTCTTTCCACCTTCCCACTTTCTTTCTTTTCCCTCCCTCCCTCTTCCCTCTTTTTCGCCTTAAAAATTTATAAAAAAAGCTTTTTCGGTTTAAAATAATATCAGCTATGTTCATATCTTGTGTTACTTGTTTACTATTTTATGTTCTCTCTTGCTGATACTTTTCTGTATAATAATATTTCAATAAAGCTTTTTCAAACACAAAAAACGGACAATACAACGGCGAAGTCCTACATTCACCCACACAAACGTCTGCGCCCAAACTGTCAGTAAAGCTTGTGGTTGCCCACAAAAATACCATAACATTTGTGATGTATAGTGGGATCATATCAAATAATTGTATCTGAATTCGGAGGTACTGGGCATAATTATAGACTCTAATATGTTTGCTACAATGTTCTTATCTAATGTTAAGATTGAGGTGTGAGTTGCAAATTATTGTGTTATAAAACCAATAAAAAGAATTCCGGATAAATAGAATAACTACAAGGACCACGATGCACTCAGACATGGACATCAATGTTTATGAAATCTGTTATTGTGCTTTAAAACTGGAACTGTAAAATAACCACAATGCAATGGGAGTCCAGAACAAAGAATGGATCTTAAATCCAGGCGTCATACCTCATAGCAGGGTCACAGGAGTTATGTGACATGGGAGGACGAAATCAAGCGGCAGTATTGGCTAAATAATGTGGCATGAAAAGACTAATTATGTGACGTAATGTGTCACATTTTGAGGCAGAAGTGCTTCACTGTTTTGTCATTGTTACACAAATTAATACAGCCCCGATAAAGATTTCACCTTATATCAGTTTAACACCTAAATACAGCATACAGCCACTGAAAGGCGATCAGTTAACCTTCACAAAGTTCCTACATATGCGTGAAAATAAATGTAGTAGCCCTTTCAGTAATTTTTAATCTGTTTGAGCAAAAAACATTTTTTTATTAAAATCTGAAAATTATGCAGCAGACGATGGATTATGTGGCAACTGTGGCAAATCAATAGTTATGTGCAAAAGTACTCCGCTGCAGAATCAAATATCTCCATTAATTACTTTGAAACACTTTTTATTTCTATTAACAACCCGTTTGAGAACTGGACTTTTTTCAGACTAAGCAGTCCTTTGCAAGTCACAGTAGTTAATAAAACTACTTCCATATGTAAGTCATGTTGATGCTATTGTAAAGATGTAGGTTGAGAGGCCTCTTTGCTTGGCAGGTATCATTTTTCCGCAGTAGCACATGTTCAAGCTCTCAAATCGATGCACCTTATAATTTACACGGTAGTTTCTGCGCTTGGCTTTTCACTCAAAAAATCAATGTTATTAAATAAAAAAGTAATTTTTCAGCGGTCAACAGGTCTGGGCGGAAGCACCTTTATTTCAGTGGCAGCAGGAGTGTTAGTGCGTGAGTGGAAGAGACACATCTAAATTGATTCAACACCTACTTACAGCACATCTCTGAAGTCACTCTGGCCCTGACCCTGTGTTTAGGCTAGAAATGGAATTAAAGCATTTGCTAAGTGTGGGCTTTTAGGTGTTCCTAATGGACTTGAAAAAGCAGCAAACGGCAAGCTTCTCGGCAGGCAATTTAATACGTTCGTCGAGAGGATATCTCAGTGAGCTGAACACTGGCCACTAACTAACGCAGGGATCTGGAAGCCATGCCTTTGAACTCTGGCAAGACAGATTCAGCCTACTATTCTGGGGACTTTCTTGATGAGGCCTTGCAACACTTTTGCCCTGCAGTTGCGTCACTTTTTACTACGCACCGACGGTGTAAAAAATGCACCATGTTGCGCCCTATTTACAAAGTGACGTATCAAAGTAGATGCGCCACTTCGTAAAGCCCTGCACTATGTCATACCTGAAACAGGGAATACTGTATGCAGGGTGGGCGTTTGCCCGTAAAAACCCTGGTAAAAGTGGCGCACCGAAATCTATCAGATTGCACTGTGCCAATTCTAGGACGCAACTGTGTAAAAATCTTACGCCTGCCTCCCAGCAGGCGTTAGACTGACACAAGCACATTTAACGTGGGACTTGCCCATGTGTAATGACGCATTGCTGGAGTTGTGTCACTTGTGCGGCACACTCCAGCAATGCATCATTACTGCTCCTAGAGATACGTACGAAATACTGACGTATCTGTTACTCCTTGCGACATGGAGCGCCGTACATTATATACAGCGCATCCATCGTGTTGCAAGGACGGCGCAGTACAAACTGTTGCATCACTGTTTTCACGCAGCTATGCAACATTTTTCTTAAATAAGGCCCACAGTACTACAGATTGAGCAACCATAAAATGAATAATAGTAACACTTGCACTTTACAGTGCTTAGAAGCAGCAGATGTGTGTGTCAGGTGCTGGTTCAAAACAAGCTGTTATCATTAATTAGAGGGATTTTCATTCTTGTTGTCCTGGTCAGAGAATGAGAACACACTTGAACAGATTGCTCAGTGTTTTAACAACTATTCAACACTTCACTAGGGGAAGCTCTAATTATGCTAGCCTGCTTACTGTTGTTTATTTGAGGACTAGCTGTGCACAGGCTTCAGTGTTTGTATGGTACGGGCCACTGCAAGCAGCTTGAATGCAAATGTTAGAACAACACCGACAAGAGCACCTATAAATCTGCCGTCAGAAGCTACCATCAGCAAATCAGAAGTGCTCCACTCTCACTGACCGTATCGAAAGCAGCAGCAACAGCGTCAAGCAAATCTTTGCCATAGTGAGATATTTCACCTGTCCGGCAGAAAGTTCCACCAGCATAACCCCTCTCAGGACCACTGAACCGAACTGTCCCTATTCTTCAGCATCAAGATCGGCAGCTTCTATGAAAACTCCGAGCCACAACTGGAACCTTCCACCCTCGCAGACCTCCTGCCATCTCTACCAGCACCCAGAGTACCACCCTAACCACTGGGCCAATCATCAACACTCAAGAAACCACAACCACAATGCAGTCCATGCACTCTGCAGCACACTCTCACCCCTAGCCTTAGCATGTCTTCAAAGGAGTGGACCCCATCAGAGAAACCATCACCCTGCCCTGAACAGCTCAGTCATCACATCCACCTACCCAGATGCCTGTAAAAATGCCACAGTACTCCCCCTTCTCAAAGTAGTGTAAGTAGACCCGAAGATGCTAGCCAAATACCGGTTTATCTCCCTCCTACTCGACCCTTCAAAACTCATGGAAAAGTTGATGAACTCCTAGCCACCCACCTCAATTAGAACCACCTTCTGGACACCATTCAAGGTGTTTTCAGGCTCAACCACCGTACAAAGATCTTCCTCGTTGCTGACACTGACGACATCCAGATGATTATTGCAAGAGGGGACACTGCCTTTAACATCCTACTGGATCGTTCCTCAGCCTTCAACATCATCTCTCACCCCATCCAACGGCTGCACAAATCAAGCATCCGAGGTCCCGCACATCGCTGGATTTCCTCCATCCTTACAGGCTGCACATTCCCAGGCAGTCAGTCTGACTCCTTAACCGAGGACACCGTTAACCTCTTCTGCAGAGTTCCTCAAGGATCCTCACTCAGGCAACTCTTTTCTATGGTTACTTTAACTCACTCACCAGCATCATCCACACCCAGAGATTCAACATCATATTCTATGCTGCCGACAGCCAGCTCATTCTCTTCCTCTCCAAAAAGAAGCCAAATACCTGGTTCAATTTGTATGCCTAGATGACTGACGTTGCTAGATGGATTTAAACAACTGAACCAAGCTTAACACAAGCAAAATGGGAGTAGTAATCTTTGGGAAAGACACTTCACTCTGGGACTTCACTTGGGAGCCTGGTAAACCGTGACCCACCCCTCCCGGCAATCCATGAAAAGAACCTCAAAATAGTAATTGACAACCAACTCTCCATGACCAGCCAAGTGAATGCAGTCTCTGCAACCTGCTTCCACACACTCAAGGTGCTCGGGAACATCTTCAGATGGCTCCCAACCGACACTCGCAGGACTGTCACCTAAGCCCTCATCCCCTGAAAACTAGAACTCTATGCTGGAATCAGCGCTCAGCTGACCAGAAGACTCCAGACCATACAAAACTCAGCAGCCAGGCTCGTTCTCAACCTACGCCCCGCCTACATTCATATCATTGCGCACCTCAAAGAGCCCCACTGTCTCCTAATCCACAAAGAAACACAACATTGGCCCCATGTACTTCAACAACTGCATAAACTTCCACAAACCTCATACCCGTAACCAGATCTGGTGGTCACACCTTCTCCTACTTCACACCTTAATCCTGGAACTACCTGCCCCTGCATATCAGAGCCTTTTCCTCAGTTCTGGAATTCAGCGACAAACTGAAGACTTTGCTCTTCACCTAGCCCTGACCCTGATTCGGCCTATAGAGCTCCAGCTTCAGCGTCGGGATATCCTTCCGGGTGAGTTGTGCACTATACAAATAAGCATTGCATGACATAACATAAGATTACATAATATAATATAACATCATTTATTTTCCTTCCACATTATTTCATGTTATAATGTTTGGTGCATCCTATGGAGTATATACTACAATGCGTGCGTCATGTTATTTCTCCGTTTTGCTCTGCAAGGCACCATGCAGGTAATTTTATCTACCTCTCCTGTCCTGAAAGCAATAAACTGAACAAGTTGTCTGTGTTTCAGTTGGACAATTGCAGTACACGTAGTTTATGATAGATGAAAACACTGCATTACAGTTAATGGTAACTATCCTGCTATAGCAGGAACACAATGTACTGTAGTGGCAAATAGAGAGAGCAATTCACCCCTAGAAGTTAGTACAGATGACAGAGAGTTAGTGTTTCGCTCTGCTTCCATATAAGCAGATGACTGCCTCCGTGTTTTCCAGAGCAGTAATCAGCTAATTTCAAGATTATTTCACAACCTTATCCTCCCTGCTATGTAGAAATGTACTCCTCAGTAGCAGAGAACAAAGAAGACCTATTTACAAAAGCCATTTTGGGAATAAATAAAGTGGAATTACTTTACATAATGCAAAATGGCCTGACATCCATCTCTTCTATCTTTTATGTGTGCAGATCTCTGCCAGGGATGTGGAGATCTCCACAAACTGAAGTATATATTTTAGTAGTAAATGGGGGAGGGACTGGTGGTAAAATGGAGTGCAATTGCTAATATATGGTTTTTATGGAAATGATGTAAAACATCGCATATTTTTTAAATGTATTTTTTATCTATGTCTTTTAAGATGAAATATTCGAAATAAAGACTTTCTTGACTTGACTAATATATAAGTGGCATGTAGGAAACTTAAAGGAACAGTTTAGGGAGGGACATGCTACACACAATCAAAACGGAAGTAGTGACCTTAAAGAAATATCCAAAATAAGTGTTGGCCATCACATCTGTCTTTAATGAAAGTGCCTGCTAACTTATAGCGCCTCTTAAGTGAGTAATGGGTTTAGTCACTCAATAAGTCATCATGATTGCACTTTGTCACACATCCTTGCACTCATGCAGCCATTCATCCACTCCTGACTCATCCTTACATTCACCCACTTACACAGCCACAGTGAAACACACACACACAAACTGAACAACAAATGTAAGATAAATGAAAAGATTAAAAGTAAAAGAAGAAAACATTGCTACACCAAAACATATTGGACATTTGTTTGCAATAACAAATAAAATAAACAAAGCAGTGAGTGGACATCTTGCAATAGCTTTGTACATTGTGTATCATTGTTTTAAAGTTCCAGCATGGATGCCACATTTGGAACAATGACACACTGTGGACAACATCATTACATGATGGTTGCCTGTTTTAGACACAATGGCTGGGTTGGATGTGGTGCAATGCAGATGAAACTAGCAGCAACCTAGAGGTCTATTGGTACTCACTGAAGAGTTGTAGTATTTTCTAAAAAATGAAAATAAAAAGAGAAGATACATGGGAATTTAGGGGATATATATACAAGAGAAAATAGAAAGCTTAAGTAGTAGCCCACTAAGCTTGGCATTGAAGCACACTCATTTTCAGGCAGATATGCCCAAGTGTTCAGAAAAATGGTAAGAGAGCCTATAGTTGAAGTGTGCTGACCCCATGCTGTATGCTGTCTTGAAAGGAGGCAGAGTGTATATGATACTCATATAGACCAAAGGAAGAAGAGGGCTGTCCAAAATCCCCCATGCATATTTATGTATATACAATTATTTATGTAATGATTATTAATACATGCCTGTTACAAATTGGGTTTCTGGTTGGCAGAGGTACGCACCCTGTCCAAGCAGGTACCGCAATCCTAGTCAGGGTAAGTGTAGTACACACTAAAAGTTTATCTGTGCTCATCCTTTGGTAGCTTGACACAGAGCAGTCAGGCTAAACTAAAGAAGCAATGTGCAAAGTATTTGTGCACGCACACACAATAAAGGTACTCCACACCAGTTTAGAAAAATAGCCAATATATTAGCTGAGTAAAACAAGACCAAACAATAAAAATCCAATGCACACAAATTAAGTTATGACTTTTTAAAATCTGCATGGAAAAAAGGCTTAAAACGTTCCTCGTATTGTGAATGTTATTTGCGGTCACGTTAGACCAGTGGAAAAAGACAAGCTCCAATCCTGGGTCCTCCAGAGAGGCTGTCGCCCGTATCTTGAGAACACAATGCCCCCAAATTGTTAGCGAGTAAAGGAGGGTCTGGGGGGTCACTCAGACTGGAGTAACGTCACAGTTTAGAACCGCTCCCGAAGGAGCACAGGCTGGCTACATGCACCCCAGAGGCCCTGCTGAGACACACTACCTGACTGGGGGCGCTGCAGAAGTCGGAACACAGCACGTGGGTTTGGTTGAAGGAGACGGGCTGTTAAGCTTTGCGATGGGACCTGTGTCATTGGCAAGCCCCAGGTAACCCATGCAACGCGTCTCTGTTGAGCCTCGCTGGGTGGAGTTCTCTCTGTGCTGCAGTGGCATTAGAAAGGGATTGCAGCAATTTCAATTGGCACCTAGCCTCTGTAGGTCACAGCCCTGGTCAGGCACCAGCGCTGATCTTGGCAGAATGAAGTGCTGATCTTTGGTAAAATGAATTATAAAAGCTATATATGAGAGGATTTTAGTTACTAATTTGATGATGAATCCCATACAACATAACTCAATTACTATATAATATTTCCGTCTGAAATTCATGTTTAGGTATATTCATATCAAATACTTTATACACAAATATATCTAATCCTATATATCTAATCCTTCTCTATGTATCTAAATACAATAAATAGCTATAAATTTATAAAACGTGTGAAATGTATCAAGTCTCCGAGTGCAAGAGTTCAACCATATATAACACCTCAACTCAACCTTGGAATCATAGATATCTAAAGTGCCTAAGTGCAAGAGTGCATTCTTATGTCATTGCACAGCCCTTCATCCCAAAACCTTTTAAATCCCTCAGGGAGGAGGTAAGAAACAAGGAAAAATCAGAGGCCCAAGGAATGGGTGATACTTGATCATCCCAAATGTACTTCCAACTCCTCATCCCTGTTCAACCTATTTGGAAATGTTGTATTTAAATCCAAGATATACCTTGATTCTAGTCATCTCAAATTCATAGTTCTATTACCTCCTCTTATATTGGAGGGGATTTTGTCCACGGCAAAGAACATCAGCAGTCCCGGATCGCTTTCATGTTTATCATAAAAGTGTTTCGCTACAAAGTGTGTAAAATCCTGACTCCTAATTGCCAGCTGATGTTCCAGTATATGTTTTTTAAGGGGGAAAATCGTACTCCCCACATATATCAGGGGACAGGGGCAACTAAGTACATAGACACAATGATCCGTATTACAAATGTAAAACCTGTTTATCTTCCTTGTGTGTCCGTTGTTGGACTTAAATGACAGGACATTTTTCACCATCCTACAGGCTTTAATGATTGCAATTAAAAAAAACCTTCGTGGTAGATAACTATGTATCAGGTTTACAGCTTCTGGTGAAATAAAGATGTGTAAGGCTGTCACCTAAAGTCCTTCCTTTCCTGTATGTCACTAGTGGTGCCATAGGTAAATCTTTTCCAAATATGTTGTAATTCCTAACTACTTGCCAATGTCTTCTCATAATCTGATGTACTTTGGGAGACATTTGATTGAAGCAAGTGATAAATCTGGCTGGTGTAGTTTCCTTTTGTACTCTATCACTGGGGTAAAGAAGTTGATTTCTAGTGAGGCTTTCAGACTTGAGTTTTGCCACGGTTAGCGTTTTTGGGAAAAATCCCCGTTTGCAAAACCTCTCATTCATTTTTTGCACTTGGCTCTGGAACTCCTGTTCCTGGCTGCAGATTCTTTTAAGCCTCAATGTTTCCCCATAGGGAATACTTTCTTTTAGGTTTGTCGGATCTTGGCTTTTAAAATGCAGGGTACTATTTCCAGCTGTCGTCTTGCGATATACTGTGGTATTGGTTCTACCCTCCTTCACTTGTAGCAAAATGTCCAAAAAGGTTATCTCGCTAAAGCTCATATGTGAAGTGAAATGCAAATTAAAGGAGTTCTCATTAAGAATTCTAACATATTTTTCTGCCTCTGACCTGGACCCGTTCCACAGCAGAAATAAATCGTCAATGTAGTGTTTCCAGATTAGAGTGTGTTGCGCATAGTCTGCATTCTCATCTACCCAGGCCACCTGCTTCTCCCAACAGCCCATTGCCAAATTGGCAAAGCTGGGGGCAAAGCAGGTGCCAGTGGCAGTCCCAATTATTTGTCTATACAGACTCCTGTCATGCATGAAGATATTGTCCTTCAAGAAGACACGGATAATCTCTTGAAGCATTTGCGTGTGTTCCAGAAAACAAGCAGGTCTTTTTTTCAAATAGTACTCACATGCACGTACCCCAAGATCCTGATCAATAGAAGTATAAAGGGCAGTGACATCAAGTGTGATCATAATATAGGATTCACTCGAAGTGAGATCATTGATTTTAGTGAGGAAATATATATACACACATCACCCTGGGTAGTTTCCTTGCCCAAACCAGCGTAGGCCGGGAAATATATGTTTGCTACCGTCTGGCAGGAGATTTAAACATGCTCCTGATGGCAACTTTTGCCTCCAAGCAGGAGCAATGCCGTATCCCGCACTATGAGGGGCGCTGGTTGGGGCTCTGGGGATCCTTGGGCTGCACTGTGGCCTCCATTGTGTTGTTTGTGTGAACCCCGGATGGGTACTGGGGCACCCATCTATTATAAAGAGACTCTGTGGGGATTGGGATCCACGGAGCTCGGAAAGACTCCTAGAGGGGGGGCCACCTGGCCATCCTCCCCTTTTAAATAAGGGGTCATCGGGGTCTCTGAAGGCTCGGGGAGAGGGGCCGCGTGGCTGCTCATCTTTTTCATAAAATACGGCCCGGGGGAATGAGTTCCTGGGGCCTAAGAGTGCTTGGGGAGAGGTGTCTCAGGGCCTCCCTTCCCTTTTCAATAAGAGACGGTTCATGGAAACTATAACTATAACTGGTGATATTCTGTGTTTTTTTAGTTTAAAACGTTACACTGTTTCTGAAAATTTGACTTAACTATAATGTTACATTAACATTTGGTTCTTTCAGTGAATTTCTAGTTTTTTTAACGTAAAGTGATATTTTGTTGCCATACGCAAAGCCGAAACACTGCCACACATGGCCTTTGGCCATGTGCGGGAGGGGGGTTGGACAGGCCCACTGGCTAACCCCTCCCAGACAGCCGTCTCACACTACGCACCACCTTTGATCATGCGCAGAGTGGGCTTGGCCAGAGTCTGACCAGCAGCCTTGCCCCAGGGCCCCATCAGCCCAGGCTCACTCCTTGCATGCTCCAGGAGCCCAGCATTGCTTCCGCCCAGAGGGAGCAGCAGTCTTCTACATGCTCCCTCCGGGTGGGAGCAATATCTGCTCTCTTTTCCTGCACACTGGAGTGCGGGCAGGGAAGGCAGGGAAACAAAAGTCTGCTCCCACCCGATGCGAGCATTTCTAAATATCATGCTGGCTAGGAGCAGACATACCATCCTTGCTTGCACTGCTGCAGGCAGGGAAGGCATGTTTGCTCCCACCTGGTGAGAGATTTAAAAATGCTGCTGCCAGGCAGGAGAAAAGATTATTCTCTGCACACGCCAGGGGTTGGGCTCCTCGAGACAGATTAATTGAGCCAGCCCCAGGAGATAGAATCCCCCTAGACTTTAACAGGCTCAGGTAGGGGAGCTACATGCCCCCCTCCCTTTTTAGTTTACTCCAGCCCCAGGGTTGGGGTCTCCGGGGGGCTTTTAAGGCTCGGGGGGGCTGCACAGCTGCCCTCCCCTTTCATTATGAATTTCAGCCCTGGATAATTGGGTCCCCAGGGCCCAATAAGTCTGGGGGGGCGCAATCACCCTGTCATAATATAGATCGGCCCCGGGGAATGGGGACCCACACAAAGGCTCAGGGAGGGATGCATGTGACCCTTCCCAAAAAATATATTTGACGCTACCCCCACTTTTGTTTTGAAATTTTGCAGCATATTCTCACATACTCTGCAAATTTGTGGAAAATTAAACAAAAAACATTTTGAGGCACGGGCGGGGTCCCCACCACCAAGACTTGGGTGTCATAGTATCCCTACCCTTCCCCATTTCTTTTTTAGGACTCGCAACTGAGTCCTGAGCCCTAAGACTTTTCATGATAACAAGAGCTCTCCCCATAATTTGAAAGAACCAATAGCTCTTCTCTTTTATTGTCAACCTCCTTTTCTGACAAACACAATGGTAACAGCTACAGTGGCTAACAAGTCTAAACACGGACAGTGGAACTGGTAGCATAGCAAAGGAGTCATGGGCCCTAACGAGAGCAAGAAGAAGAGTGTTTTTGCCGCCCAGATTTATTTTAAAACAGAGCTATGATCAGGGTGCAATTGGCCCCTGAAATCCTTGGAAACCAATGCCAATACACAAGACAGAAATGCAACTGCGATCTGTGAATTTCCAGAACCACAGGGATTATTATCAAGGGCCATTTCGCCGCTTTTTTGGCTTTAGAAGCCAAAAAAGCGGCGAAAATGACATCGCCCTATCTACAAGGGGATGGTAACATGCATTAGTGCATGTTAGCACCCGTTTTCCCGACGCCTCGCTTTGCATCTCTAATGAGATGCAAAGTGGGTGTCACTGGGCAGTACTCCCTGTAAATTATCGCTGATGTGCACATCGCGATATTTACAAGGAGGCCCACGCATTTTTGCAGACGTTCGTTTTTGGCAAAAACCACGGTTTTCGCCAAAAACTAACGTCTGCAAAAAAGCTGACTTAGGTATACTTACCATTGGCGCACCAAAATTACAGGCTATAGATCAATTTTTGGAAACCACACTAAGCGAGATGGCAACAATCTCTTTAGATCAATCTGCCTTACCCAGGATTACGCTGAAGTTCCAGGAGTCTATCAACTCGGTTGGTAATCTCTTCAAGGCGCAAGCACGTGTAGGTAGGCCGGATGGCCACCCCAGGTCAAAAGAAAAGCAGGGGTGGTATACGTCAAAATGTAGAGAATTGAAGGCGTGCCTCATTCAAGCTGTTAGGACAAAGTCGCAGCCCCTTGTGCTGCAGGCTAGAGCAGAATACAAACGAGTGATTGGGATTGCAAAAAAGGAATGGGGAGACGCATACTGGCAAACCCTTAGAGAAGCAAGCATTGGGCGGGATGCAGCCCGTTTTTGGAATACTATTAGGGAAAGGAACAGACCTGATAGTAACTTTATAACGTGCAATATAACTGGTCAGGCCTGGTTCGAACACTTTACTAACTTGTATTCGAACCATCAAGAGGCTTTTGCCCCCCCTACATCCTATGGACCCTTAGTACCCATGGGAAATGAAATAGTCTCCCCATTCACAATCAAAGAAGTAGAACACGCTATTAGGTGTATTGTGCCCCAGAAAGCAGCGGGACCCGACGGAGTTCCGGGGGATCTGCTGCGTTCAAACCTGCAGAGGTGGGGGAAGCTTATTCATTTTCTGATCAGTGCAATCAACAAAGGAGCAGCCATTCCCGACTCTTGGAAGGGGGCAGAGGCTGTCCCTATCTTTAAGAAAGGTCAGAGGGACGACCCTGCCAATTACCGACCAATAAGTCTATTGGATTCAACCCAGAAGGTTGTGGGAAAGGTGGTCCTAGAAAGAATCCTCCAATGGATTAACGACGAAGAGATTCTGTCGGACTATCAGGCTGGTTTTAGGGCTGGAACGGGCACGATAGAGCAGGCCTTCAGGCTTTTTCTACTATACTGGAAGGTGGTAGTGATAGGCGGAGGCAGTCTTTATTTGGCATTTATTGACCTGAAGACTGCCTTCGACCTCGTGCCCAGAAGACAGCTATGGGGCGTGTTAGCTGAAATGGGGATTCCACCAAACATCCTCTCTATCTTAGTGCACCTGCACGATGGCAATTACGCACAGGTGCGCTGGGGTACTGATGGCCAGAAAACTAGCAGGATCCCAGTGGCAAAAGGGGTGCGCCAGGGCTGCGTCCTGGCTCCCACCCTTTTTTCACTCTATGTGAATGGGGTTGTGGACCATCTACTCAAACAACCTTCGGACGCACCATCATTGGCAGGGGAGAGAATTCCCACCCTTCTCTTTGCTGATGATACGCTCCTAATCTCAAAAAGCTCGGTGGGCCTACAGAGACTCTTTCAGACCTTCTGTGACCAACGGGGCCTAGTAATAAATACAAACAAAACGAAGTACTTGGTATTAAATCCCCCCAAAAAATTAGGCCGTCCCCCTGTCCTTAGTGAAACCTCTCTGGAAAGGGTCACTGTTTTTGACTACCTAGGGATCCGTATTACAGATTCCATGCAGTGGATCCCTCATATATTAAAAATGACTCTTAACCATAAAAGGGTTACAGGGGCACTCGTCAGAGAGCAGAGATCTTCTTCGACCAAGCCTATTGCCCATTTTTTGGATATCTATAGGGCAAAGGGAGTTAGTTCCGCTTTGTATGGCGCTGAACTTTGGGGTACTTCTAACACCAGCGCCCTAACTAGGTCTGAGAATAAGTTCCTAAAATGCATTATGTCTCTCCCGGAGAGTACACCTACATTACCCCTCCTTTTGGACCTTGGTTGCCAGCAAATTAGCGATGTAGCAAGATTGCGTCCACTGCTCTTATGGGCCAGGCTATGGCGCGTCTCCGAACTCGCTAAGTATGCTAAAGGCCTAGCAGAGGTGATGTCTATGGTAGGCTGGTGTAGGATCAGATGGCTTACTGATGTCAAGTCTATGCTTGTCAAACGAGACCTTAGTGAAGCTTGGGAAAATAGGTCTTCCCCTCCGAAAGCAGCCTTGAAAACCTTATATTGGAACTGGGTTAGAAGCAGAATTTCCATGGATTCTTCTCATGGTAGGCTCACAGAGGAGTTTTTAGTGCATAAGGATTCACCCTGCCTGGAGCTCTACCTGGATTTGGTCTGGAAGCCATATGACCGGGCCCTTTATTTTAGATTTAGAGTGGGGTCCCTCCCTGTGCGCGCCCTAACATCTAGCTGGAAACCGCCTTACCAGACAGTTGCGTTTTGTCCCTTCTGTAGTACTCCCAAAGAGTCAATTGAACATTTTTTGTTTGTTTGCCCGGCCTATGCTTGCCCAAGGCAAACGTGGCTTAAGCCCGTGTGTAGGGCCTTGGGCACCAGGCATTCATCTGTGGCACTCCGAATCTTAATATCAGATACCCGGCCCTTGTATGTTTTTAGCCTTGCGAAATTTCTGTCATGGGCTTGGTCGATCAGGACAAAACGGCTGTTAATTACTGTTTAACTGGTGACTTTTAATCGTCTAATTGCTTGATAACTAGTTTCATTTTTACTTTTTTCTGTGTTGCTTTTATGATGTAACAATCGAAATAAAGCTGTTAAACTTACCATTAGGGGTGGATTATGCTGATACGACCACAGGGTCGTATCAGCAAGGTTATCGTCGTTTTCCATGGAGCATCGTTTAAAAACCAGCGATGTTCCATGGAAAACACCGCTATCGCTGGAAAATTATCGCCATTGCGCTATGCGTTGTTGATACAGCGATAGCATGGCGATAATTGCCTGCGATAGCTGGCGATAAATAATTTCTCGCTAAGAGCGGCCAGCGATAATTATCGCTGCTGCTTGATAATATGCCCCTACATTCTTTTGCCGGGTTCCACAATTTCTCAAGAGGCAAGTCATTCTTGTGTTTTCAAATCTCTCTAGGGCTATTAAAAAAAGGTAAACTTACACGTAAGTAAATCTACATGGGCAAGTTTACTCTTAAACTTTTGAGTAACTTTACTCCTTTTGGCTTTTCACCATTTACAAGTGCAAAGTTACTTAGAAGGGTAGACTTACATGTCCCCACTTCCTGAATTCAAGGGATGGATCCCAATTGTGTAAAGATATTAATTCTAAGTTTTCACACACAGCTGGCGATCTTTACTAGAAAGGCACAAATCTCCTATAGTAAAGTATAGGGAGAAGTTCAAACGTTTATCAAACCTAAAAATAAATTAGTAAAAATGTGGTAATGTTATTTAAGTTAACTTAATATATGTATTTTTTAAAGTAGAATCAAAAATGTTTTAAATGCTGCAGCATTAATCTGTTTTTAATTGGATATCTAAATGTTTTCATATATTAATTTTCAATGTAAAATATCTTTAAGATTTAAACAAAACAATTTGCACATAAACTATAAAATGTATATCTATTAATTTTGTAATAAAAATGTTTAGATACGTATATGAATAATATAAATTATTGGAATTATTTTTTGCAAAACGTAAGTTGCATGCATGTTTTAATCTGAAAAGGTTTGTTATATAAAAAATTAACATTACATTACATTTATTTAAATAAGTTAATTTATTTCAACATTAGTTCCTAGGATCTTTTATTTTCATTCTCTACTACCAATATTTTCTATGAGATGGTGTTTCAGTACCAGTATCTGGCCATGTGTGGTGTTTGACTTACGCCAGGTCTAAGCTGGAATACATTTACCACTATTTCGGGTTCTTTTTAGCTGTAGTAACTATAGAAGTTCAGTTTTTTAATAGCAATAGACCTATTGCTTCAGGGGTGGGTGCATGCCCTCACCCCAAACTCCTCCCTCTCCATCCTTACACCTCACAAAACTTCTCCCATTCATTAATAAATATACCACCTTTTCCAGCCCCTTGGACACATTTACAACCCAACCTTGTCGGAACATGTGTGGAGTTATCAAGCAGCGGCGCTTGGTGCAAGTAAGCGTGGTAGGTGGTGTGGTGGAGCGGGAGGGGAGAGTCTACAGAAGATGGAATAGGCAAAATTATTTAAATAAATAAACCCTATTCCATCGTCTGTCGACATGCCCCCGCCCCACCGTGCTTACCTGCACCGACCGCTGCTGACATCAAGATAGAGTTATTCTTAGATATGATGTTGAAAAAACAGAAGACCTGTTTGAAAGGCAAATCTATTTATAGTAATAACTGATATGATCATTCTAATTCCTGCAATGTGCAAAGCTTGAAGCAAAATTCATTTTACATGAAGACAATGATGACGTCTTCCTTACGAGAGACCTGTCTTCCAAAAACTATCGCGCAAAAGAACATTTTCCTGGTTTGTGTACTTTAGGGAATTGCACTTGGCTCTGAAAACTATAACTTGTGAGCCAATATTTATTTGGACTCCTTCCATGGCCTTGGTGGAGGTTGGATATACTCTTGGAAAATGGTTGACTGACTTCAAATTAATCACCCACAAGAAGGCTGCAGACTTCTGGGCAGAGTGTGGCAATTACTTTCTCCGAAAAGGGGGCTGTACGCGTTCCTGGTCACAAGTGAACTGGCAGAGCTGCGAAATTGAACTTGGCGCCCATCCTTCCAACAAAATCCAAGAGTGTGCCAAGCTCAGTAACTGTTAAACAACATTGAATCCCATGATGCTTCAAAAGTAAAAAGAGATTGAGGGGCATATTAACAAGCGGCAGCGATAATTATCGCTGGCCGCTCTTAGCGAGGAAAATGTTAACGCTGGCTATCGCAGGAAATCATCGCCATGCTACAGTTGTATTAACAACGCATAGCGCAATGGCGATAATTTCCCTGCGATAGCGATGTTTTCCATGGAACATCGCTGGTTTTCCAGCGATGTTCCATGGAAAACGGTGATAACCTTGATGATACCACACCTGTGGTGGTATCAGCATAATCCACCCCAATGGTAAGTATAGCTAAGTCTGCATTTTAGCAGCTGTTTTCTCCAAAAACTAACGTCTGCAAAAATGCATGGGCAGCCTTGTAAATATCAGCGATATTTACAAGGTTGCACTGCCCAGTGACGCCCACTTTGCATCTCATTAGAGATGCAAAGGGAGGCGTCGGGTAAAAGGGTGCTAACATGCTCTAATGAATGTTATCACCCTCTTGTATATAGGGCGATATTTTTATCTCCGCTTTTTTGGTTTTAAAAGCCAAAAAAGCGTAGATATGGCCCTTGTAAATATGCCCCATATTCTCTACACACTGCATTGTAAACTCGCCATTCTAGATTTTAGGTATCAGTTAAGATCCCGAGCTTGAATATGTAGACATAAAGGTACATTCCAATCTTTCAAAAGGCTGAACTCAAATTAAGTGCCTTTCCATTTTAATGGGAACATGCTATGTTTTATGAGAACTATTGAAGAAACCCATACCTGTACAGTTTGGAAAACAGGTGTTCTTTCATATTTTCCGCTTAAATTGTGGTACCACCAAAATACACATCAAAATGTTCTACAAGGGGGGAGGAGTCTAGCGCGCAACCAAGATGGCCGCGTAGGTGCGAGGCTCCCGGGGACCTCCGCAGCCTCCCACGACTATCCTGAATTTATCCTGTCTCGGATGAGGAGACGGTGTTGATGAGCCTGAGCTGAGGTGGCACCCATTTCCCGTTTTCCAATCGGACCTCGGACACCGGAGTGAGCACCGATTGAAGTTTGTGGCCTTCTCCTCGCCAGACCCCGGATTTGCGCTGAGGGGTGACCCAGCGACAAAGTGAACAACAGCGGCGGGCCGGGCCTGGAGAGTCGCGTACCCCGCACTTTCGCTTTCGCACCCCCCTTGCCGTCTTTGCAGGGCTGGGTCGCGGGGCGCTTGGTGTTAGTGTGGCCTCGCTGGGGTACCCTGCCTGCCCGCCGGCTGTGGCCCACCCCGCCGGCCTGAGGTGGCCCCCCCGGAGCTCGTGGCCCTGATTGTTAGCCCTTTACGACGTGGCTGGTGCGACTGGGAGACTGGTGGCCATGGCCACGAAACAAGATGGCGACCGGGCGAAGACCAAGTCGACCCGGCGTGGCACCGTCCATCAAGCCAACAGTATGGACCGCTATACCCTCCAGAAGGGATCTCCCGGCGGACCGCACAAGTCCCCTGAGGGCCCTCCTGATGCCCCGGACCTGCCCGCGGATCTGACCCTACGGGATGTCATGGGCGCCATTGCCGAGATGAAGGCCTCGGTGGGCCAGCGGTTCGACACACTGGCACAGAAGATCGACTCGGTCCTCGTGGACGTTGGCCTGGTGAGGGCCGATCTTTCTAAGACCAACGACCGAGTGGATTCTTTGGCCCACACCGCGTCGGGCCTCACGATTGAAGTGGCGGCACTGCAGACAGAGGTGCGCCGGCTTGGTCAGGCGAGCGCGCTTATGGATCGGCGCCTGGAGGAATCCGAGAGTCGGGCCCGGAGGAATAACATCCGCATCATCGGGGTGCCCGAGGGACGGGAGGAAGCGGCAGCGGACCTATTTGTGGAGGACCTGATCGCCACCCATCTCCAGCCACGGGGGCTAAGTAAATTCTTCGCCGTGGAAAGGGCCCACAGGGTCCCCGGGGGAAGGCCGAAGGTCGGAACCCCTCCGCGACCTCTCATTGCCCGGATTTTCAATTTTCGGGACAGGGACGCTATCCTGCAAGCCTCCAGACTGCATGGGCCGGTTAAACTTGACAATATGGAGGTGAACTTTTATCCTGATTTCACCCCAGCAGTCCAGAAGCAGAGGCTGAGCTTCCTGGGCGTCAAACGCCGTCTTCGGGACCTCAACCTTAAATACGCTATGCTCTTCCCGGCCAAGCTGCGAGTGGAGGTAGAGGGTCGCACGCACTTTTTTGATCGTCCCGAAGCGGCCGGGGACTGGCTGGACACTCTGTCTGGGGATCGTGATCGAGGGGGTGGGGGGGGGCGGCGGGGGGAGAGGGCACGCTGGATCGAGACTGAGGGGTTAATATTAGGCCTCACTCTGGACATAAATGATGCCACTCTCGCTTAGGCGCCTGTCTGTATACTTTCCCCTCCTATGGAGGTTGTGTGGGGTCTACTGGGGGTTCTCCTTCCTCCTCCAGGGGGTTTAGCTAGTCTTACTGTATATGGGGCGACAGGCACACTGCTCGTTGGGGGGGCTGTTCGGGCTCATGCAGGGGTGCAGGGAGGGGGGTGTTTTGTTGGGGCGGGTGGGTAGGGATGGGGTGTGTTTCGTTTTCACCACAAGGCAAAAGTATCATTGTGTTAGCTCTATAGTGCTCTCCGGGGGACGATGGGTGGCTTCTGTCTATGATGGGGGGTAGGGAACTAACTTTGTTGTCCTGGAACGTGAATGGACTGGGGGACAGGATTAAACGTGGTGTGGTCCTGCAGTTCTTGAAGCGCATCTCGCCCGATATAGTTTTTCTGCAGGACACACACCTCATTGGCAACTCCTTCTGCGCCATGAATCGGCGGGGTTATCGCCTAGTGGCCCATTCGGGCTTCACGTCTGGCTCAAGGGGTGTGGGCATCATGGTTAAGACCTCGCTCCCGTTGGAGATTGATGAGGTGGTCCATGACGACAGGGGACGTTACACGGTCTTGGTGGGAAGATTGGAGGGCAAAGTGGTTGTCTTTGTGTCAGTATATGTCCCGCCGGGGCTGCAGTCGACTACCTTTGCGGACCTGGGGCGCCTCCTCCTTGGCCTCCCAGGGGGGATTCTAGTGGTTGGGGGGGATTTCAATGCGGTGGTTTCCGGGATTGTGGATCGTCACCCCCCCAGGGACCTTCCCCGGGCCCAGGTGTGGCTATCTGGCCTCTTGGACACTTTGGGATTGGTGGATTGCTGGCGTTTGAAGCATCCCACGCAGCTCCAGTATACCTTCCATTCGGGGGCCCATGGTAGTCTCTCACGACTAGATTATGTCCTGGTCCCGGCGGCCTATGCTGGGAGGGTGGGAGAGGTGCGCCATTTGGCGCGGGGTATCTCAGACCACTCCCCGCTTTTGTCACACTTTGATATTTTTCCGAGGGGCGAGGGTAGGGTGGTCCCGATCAATTCCTGGTACCTGCGCGACCCCACCATTCGCGCTGCATTGATTAAATCCCTCCAGCGCGATTTTGATGAGAACGTGGGGTCCGTGCCTTCGGCTATCTCACTGTGGGAGGCATTCAAGACGGTACTCCGAGGTGAGGCCCTGTCCCTGATTTCCCACGCCCGGAGGCGCGAGAGGGAGGAGGTGACCCGGGTGGAAGCTGAGATAGCCGAGTTGGAGGGTGGTTTAGCAGATGAGGTGACGGAGGCCGCATTACATGTTCTCCAACTTAAGCAAGCGGCATATAGGGCCCTCGTCACGGAAGCGGCCAGGGGCCTCAGTAGAGAGCAACAGGGGAGACTGTATGATGTGGGTGATAAGGCTGGTAAATTGATTGCGTGGCTGGACAGAAAAGAGAGAGCGAGTCGTGTAGTTCCGTTGATTGAGAAAACAGACGGTGTGTGTGTTACTGAGCCGGAAGAAATTGTCTCCTGCTTCGCGGATTATTTCCGTGGGGTGTATTCCCCAGTGTCTTCCCGCTCTGAAGAAGATTCCCGTGCCCTGCTCAGGGATATCGCTCTGCCTTCCCTTTCGGAGGAGGACAGAGTGTCGTTGGACGCCGCCCCGACTTCCGACGAAATCGCCCTCGCCATACGCTCGGTCGCTTCCGGCAAGGCCATGGGTCCCAATGGTCTCCCCATCGAGTTGTACAAGTTGCGACCAGATACGCTGGCACCACATCTCCGAGCTATGTTCCTGGCGGCCCACTCGGTGGGCTCCCTCCCGCTGGACCAGCGTCTAGCTACAATCGTGGTTATCCACAAGGAGGGGAGACCTCGGGACCGGGTTACATCCTATCGGCCCATTTCGTTACTGAACGCGGAGCCCAAAATTCTCGCCAAGGTACTGGCCAATCGGCTGGTCGGCGTAGTGGGCGACTTGGTTCACCAGGACCAGTCCGGCTTTATTCCCCATCGCAACACAGCCCTTAACTTGCGGCGTTTGCATGGGGTGCTCGCACGTGTCCCGTTTATACGGGAACCGGCCGTTTTGGCGTCCTTCGACGCCACCATGGCGTTTGACACGCTTGAATGGCCATACATCTGGGCGATGCTTGCGAAGTTTGGCTTTGGCGCGGGGTTCATCAGTTGGGTCAAATTGCTGTATTCGGGCCCATTGGCGCAGGTGGTGGTGAACGGTAGAGTATCGGCTCCGTTCGAGTTGGGCCGGGGCACGAGGCAGGGTTGCCCCTTGTCGCCCCTCCTTTTCGCGCTGGCCTTGGAGCCCCTGGCGGAGTGGTTGCGGTGGCATCCTTCAATTCGTGGTCTCCGTTGGACCCCCGAGTATGAGGACCGCGTATCCCTATACGCTGATGACATCCTTTTGTACCTAGCTTCCCCACGTAAATCACTCATAGTACTGGTGGATGTTTTGCACTCATTCGGTCGTAACTCCGGTCTTGTCATCAACTGGGCTAAATCGTGTGTGTACGTTCTCTCCGGGGAGGCTCCTATCCTCCCGCGGGGCTGTCCGATCCAGATCGCCCCGCAGGGATTTAGGTTCCTGGGTGTCTTCATTACTCTGGACCCGGAGGCCCGGTATGATCGGAACTTGCTTCCCCCCCTCCAGCGCCTGAAGGAGGATGTCGCGCGCTGGCAGCGATTACCGCTTTCGCCGCTCGGCCGGGCGGCATTGTTTAAAATGATGTCGCTGCCGCGTTTCCTGTACGCGTTGCAGAACACTATGGACCTCGTCCCAGCGCGCTACTTCCGTGAGGTGGAGAGTTTGCAGCGCCGCCTGTTCTGGGACGGGAGGCCACGTATCGCCCTGGCGAAGCTTACGCTCCCATGGTATGACGGGGGGATTGCCCTCCCGGATATCAAACGGTACTATTGGGCCTCTCAGCTGGCTGCGATTAATCACGGCCTATACGGGCCCGCCTTAAACCCAGCATTCGAAATGGATAAGATGCTACTCCCGGGCGGGGACTATCATCGAGCGCTCTACTCCAGCGCGCCTGACGCTAAGCTAACGGGCCCCACGCGTGTTATGGTGCGGGTGTGGCACGCGGCTGGCGCTGCGATGGGGTGGAAGGATCGTTTGACCCGGGCGTCACCCCTGTACGCGTCCGAGCAGTTGGGCTCCCTGTGGACCTCGAAGGGCTTCGAGAGATGGGACATGATAGGTATCAGCAAAGTGGGGGATCTCTGGACGAGGGGAGGATTTAAAACATTTGAGATGTTGCAGACGGAATTCCAGTTGCATGACAGGGAGTACTTTCGGTACTTGCAGATCCGTCATGCACTAGGTTCTGTCTTCCCGGACGTTCCCTCCATTCCGGAGTATTCCCCCCTGGAAGATAGAGTGCTGGATGGACACGTTCCGGACAGCACGATCTCACTGATCTACAAAAAGCTGATCAATGATCGCGTGGGATTGCTGACTGCCCTCCGTGAGGCTTGGGTGGCCGATGGACTGGAGCTGGACGACGAGGACTGGACCTCTGCGGTGGCCTCCCCGAAAGAGGTGGCCATACCGGCCCGTCTTCGTTTCGTCCAGCTCAAGATACTCCACAGGGTCTATGTGACGGGGCCAAGGCTCCTGCGTATGGGTTATGCTGTGGACGGATTGTGTAAGCGTGGGTGTGGTGCTTTGGGGACCTTTCTCCATATCTTGTGGGAGTGCCCGGAGGTGGAGCGATTCTGGCGTGGTGTGCATGAGGTCCTGCGAGTGGTTACGCATGTGGCGCTGCTGCCCGAAGCGAGGAGATGCCTGTTGAATGTGTGGGAACCTACCGACTACTCGGCGCCACAGACGTGGTGGGTGACTCTGGGATATATGGTGGCCAAGCGTGATATTGCTCAACTGTGGGGATCCCAGAGGTCCCCGACTGTCTCGGCGTGGAAGGAACATATGGACTGGTGCATGTTTCGGGAAAAGGTGGTGTATGTGGCGAGAGGTAAGCCTGGGGTGTGGGTGAAAGTCTGGGGCCCCTGGAACGCTTACCGCGGGGGAATCTGTGCTCCTCCGTTATTGCCTGATCCGTCGCCTGCCCCGTCCCCTTAGCTGCCTCATTTCCCCGGTACCGGGCATTGAGTTTACCCAGCTCTGGTCCTGATCTCTTCCCCCTCTTTATCTTCCTATGGACGGGTAGGGTCCCCCTCCCAGGGGAGCACATGCCGCTATTTCAGACTGTGGATTGCCTTGTGGGTTTTTTTTTTTGGTTGTTCTTTAAGTTTAAAATGAAACCGTACAGTGGGGTTCGAATGGTGTGGCTACCAACGCTGCTAACTCCTGTGCATCTTCCCTGCCGCAACATGCGCTCTATATTGTGTATCATATGCTCCTTTTGTCTACTAGCGGCCGGCCGGAAGGTTGTAGGCCCATCTTTGTAAATTTTTTGAGTCTTGTAATAAACGGTTTCACAAAAAAAAAAAAAAAAAAAAAAATGTTCTACAAGTTTCCATTGAATAGGCTTTGAGAATGATTTGAGCCCAGATTTTCAGATATTTTGTGCTGGGTTTGCATCTCAAAAGTGACACAAACCTGCACAAACAGTTGCTTTTTTATCTATGGCTGGAGCGTGGGCTTTCCCTTATATCCATCTCTGGATTTTGATACGATCCCTGATTTACTAAGGTGAGTAAACCTGGTATTGTGCCAAAACCTGATGCCTTCCTGAACGAGGTGTAACTAGGAGAAATATCCTCATTTTTCCTTGATACTTCTTTCTATGCATGCTACCTTTTACACACATACAAAGAGGAAAATGCTATTAGGGATTGTTTTTGGAAGCTATCCCTTCCTGCACAAAAACAATCCTGCCTGTAATGCAGGCACCCTTGCATCATGGTGCAAGGGTGCCTGCATTGGCACTAGGCAGCACACAGTCAGTAAGTGCTACGAGACAGCAGAAATATTTCATATCTTAATAGATATGCTGCCTTTCTGTAATCTACCTTTCAACAATAAAGAGCAGGAACTTTACTTGCTGTTATGCTTAGCGTAAAAAATGTGTGAATCTATCCATAACAATAGTAGACAGGATTTTAAGCCAAAAAATAAGGCCACTTGAAGGAAGGCAATAAAAAGGAGATATGCTTTTATTTTTCCTAATCTTCCCACTTTGCATGTGTGTTGCACTGTACACTGGCGTAACAAAACTTGAGGTGGCCCCCCTGCGAGGTTCGATGAGGGGCCCCCTCCGGATTAAAAAGGGAGCTCTCCAGCCAGAGTTCTCTGCCGAGGAAGCCTGTGTTACGCCACTGGCACTGTAAGGCACACAATCAAAGTGGGAAAAGTTTGAAGTTTGTCTAGACATAGTATTTTGTAATGAAAGGGCAGCCTTCCAGTACAAAACCTATGCTAGACTCATTCAGACTTTTTTGCACTGTGGCATGCACAAAGGTGTGTGTGTGGCACTTGGAAGCCCAGTTGTGTTCCAGGGCTAGGGGGAGAGCAGGATAGAGCCATTTCTTTGTAGTATGGTTCTTTCCTGCTCTCTCCCTCTCATGCAAATGCAGTGCAGCTATTTTTGATTCTGTGCTGCATTGTACAAGAGTTCTGTTAATCTGGGCCTCTGTCTCTGTCATGCTGCGTTGTGAAATGCCAAGATTGAACACTTAAAAAAATCCAGTGTCATATCTCTTCAGTACCCTAAGGTGAATATATAAAACTTCCTATGGGGGAGCTTGAAAATCGTCATGAAAAAATGCAGGGGATATTCTCAAGAACGTGTGATAACCATCGCAAAAGTTACTTAATGCAACCCTCAATGTCGCAGTATATCACGGGAAAATTACGCAGTGTTAACAAAGCTTTCTCAACACTGCAGCACCATGCGATATTCCCCAGATAACGCGTCAACTGACCGCGTTAAAATCAACGCCACGCCGCAAAAATGCGAAAAGCAAACGCAAAAAAAGCTGCAATGAGGCCAATCGGGATTCAAAAATCAGCAAAAACCAGCTACAGGCCTGCAATTCACACGCGTCATGCGGAAAAAATCGCCATAAAAGTAGAAAAGAAAATGACAAGCAAATGCCAAACAACAGCCAAGCACAATGGGTGTTACCGGAGCAAGTACGGAGGAGAACCAGAACCTCACAACCCCCCGGAGGATCTGCCTGGGACCTCGGGGTCAGGGAAGGGCAAGGAGAAGAAGAGTAGGAAGAAAAGGTTCAGTCCTCAGGAAAACAGGAACCTGATAACGGAGGTGGTCGAACACCATCAACTACTGTTCGTCACCTCCACAGTGTAATTGGCAACAAAAAATGGACTATGGCAGTCCATCGTGGGCAAGGTGAATGCAGTCGGAGTGCTGAAGAGGACAATGGAAGAGGTCAAGAGGCGCTGGAATGAAGTCAAGTACAAAACAATGCTGAAACTCGCCAACAACTGGAAGGCAGCAATGCAGACTGGAACTGGGAGTCCTGCGCCACAGGAGGAGCTGGACGACATGGAGGAAATTGTGTCCACAGTCATCAGTGGGGAGACGGTGGCAGGAGTCGGGGGACCGGACACTGCTCAACAGGACCGGACACAACAGCAACAGGGTGAGTAATGAGCGAGGACGGGGGGAGATGGGCACAGTGGCACACATGCACAAATAAGCATAGCACATCTGCGGACAAACCATGCCCCAGCCCCCAACTCCCACCAAGAGACCAATGTACACAAGAATGCAACACCTCAGCACTGTATAAGCACCGAAGTCAAAGACACACTGCATGAAAGGGATAAGTGGCAGCAAAATCAGAGCTGCAGGGGAGACTCACCCAAAATGTGGCACACGCACATCACATGCAGAGCACATCAACATGGACAATGATGTGGCTCAAACTGCAACACGTCCACAACCGAACACAGGACACAACTGATGTAGACATTGGCCAATCACACCCCCTGACGTCAACAACACATTTGCAGACAAACCATGCCCCAGAGTCCCAACTCCCACCAAGAGCCCAATTTACCCAAGTATGTAGCATCTCAGCACTGTATAAGCACATACGTCGAAGGCACACCGCCTGAAAAGGATAAGGGGCAGCAAAATCAGAGCTGCTGGGGCGACTCTCCCAAAATGCAGTACACATACATAACATTCAGAGCACATCAACATTGACAACAATGTGGTACAAACTGAAACACGTTCACAACAGAACAGAGGATACAACTGCTGCCGCTTGTGTGTAGAAACTGGCCAATCACGTTTGGCATAGCAGGGAAATGTGAGTTGATAACGTACAAGTATAAACACACACCCATCTGCTGTCGAAATGTCCACTGTCCCACAACAAATAGGCAGCTCCTCCCAAACAGCCACAATGTACACAGTCATGTTGTCTGTATGTTAACATGTACAATGTGACAAAATACATGTGAACACATCGTTAAACTGCATCTCCCCTTCACATTGCAGAGGGAGAATCAACACCTCCTGCAGAGGGATGTATGACATTACAACGCGTGTCATTACAACGCGTGCAGTTACATCGCATGCGTTACAACGCATGCGATGTTACAACGCTATGCCATTACAACGCAAGTCTTTACATCGACTTGCGCTAGATGGCGTGCTAACATTAGAAAAGTGTAATTTACTATTCCAACTCCAGTCCACTTAACAGTAGGGAAGGTGTTGGTATAGTAAACAACACTATTTGTAATGTTAGCACGCCATCTAGCGCAAGCCGATGTAAAGACTTGCGTTGTAATGGCATTGCGTTGTAACATCGCATGCGTTGTAACGCATGCGATGTAATGGCTGCGCGTGGTAAAAACCGCGTTGTAATGGCTGTTCCCCCCTGCAGAGTAGCCCAAACCTCTCTCCTCTGATGATTACGAGGACCACCACAGCTTCGACTCTGACACCCTCCAACTGCTCGAGGACAGCCTCCGCAGCCCACTTCCAAAAGCTAGGCAGCCCAGCTGCTACAAGGAGAGGCCACCCCCAGCACAGACTACACAGCAGGCAGCACCCACCACCACGGCTGCCTCTCAGGACCCCCGCAACGAATACATGGCCTTCCAATGCCGTGTGTTAGGGTGCCAGGAGCAGGTGGCTGAACAGGTGCGGGTGGGCTTCGACCACATGGCAGACATACTAGATGCCATACATGGGTGTCTAAGTCCCATCAGGGACCACACAAGGTCCCTGATGGACACCCACAGTCCACTCCATGCTCTCCAAAGAACCATGGCTGACATTGCTGGAGCCCTGACTCAGAGAATAGAACAATTGTCCAGTCAGAGTGGCACTAGCGATGTCACACGGGAGTTGGGAAACATATAGAGGTTAATGGAGAGCATGGAGCGGGAGAATGCGGAAGGTGCGGCTGCCACGGCTGCAAACCAGCAAGTGGTAGCTGGGTTCCTCATGACCTCAAGACCATCCTCATGGCATTGCTGCCACAAGGCCTGGTGCTGATGCATGCTGCTGCTACCACTACATCCACATCTCATCACAGTGCTGGAGAAAGGGCACCACCACCCACACGTGAGGCACATGAAACAGCAGAGGACGAAGATGCGGATGAATCTGTCTTCGTGTTAAGAAGGACGCAGTAGCATTCATCTCCGCCATTGGGCCTGTTTCTGCTTGGTTCTGCTCTCTGCATCATCACCTTCCACTGTCCCCGGATACACTCTGCAACACTCACCTTGGACCTCGACATGGACTGCGATATACTGTTTGATCACCAATGAAACAGCAATCAGACTGCGGACTGAACACTTCCTCTTCCTTTGGACTTGTCATTCCCTGTAGGACTGTGGCTGGCCCTCCACGGGCCAACATCGTTATGTGGGGTTTGCACGGCCCTGTACTGCTCCAGATGCAACACTCCACTGAATGTGCATTAAACATTCATAATCACACAGATGTGTTGTGTCTATGGTCTTTCAAGTGTGGGTGCATGGATGAATGTAGGGTCAGTGAATTCCTCTTATGTCCATGTGGCTCATGTCATTGGACTTGGGTCACAGGGTGACACATTGCCGAATGTTGTCCGGGTGGTGCCAACGAAACAACAGGGACACAAGCATTTGTTACTTCCTTGTCCAGCCCTGTACGGAACCACGCACAGAGCGCCGGGGTCATTGTTCAAACCCTTACGCTGGACTGGCATATGCCAGGCCAGCCCACTCCGCTTACGCTCACGGGGGGGACGGCTACGCTACAAGTCCCAGGTCTGCATTGTAGTAAACTGCTGATCACAGGTCTAGTTGTCAGCATGCCACAGCCACTCCCTCATGGCTGGTAGACACCCACACCACACCCATCCAGCACATGCGTCACAGCACATGTGACCCTGCCAATTAAAAAGGGCTGGGCGCACGTGCTCAATGCCATTTCCAACCTCTCTCGGGGTGTATCCGTGTGGTGTGCATGTAGGCATGGGGTCCCAGGGGCCTGCGACATCACATTCCACAGCCCTGGAGGGGAGATGATGGTGTCCACACCACGATACCCAATCATAGAGGGTACATCACTTGCGGGGCACAGACTTGGTGGCACCGGATACACTGTGGCCGGCACAGGCACACCACCACGGGACGGTGACTTTCAGTGCACTGAGGTAGGGGCACCTTAAGTGCTGAGCGGGTGTGCAGCCTGCGATGATGCCCCGTCCCGGAGGTCCGGATGGCTCAGGTTTTGTGTGCCCTGCTGGACCGCAGTGTAGGTCTCAGCCAGTGGGCAGCGTGGGCCTACCGCCACGTGGCGTAGCCTCTTGGAGCACAGAGTTAGTGGCACCTATGAGGCTGAGCGGCTGTGCAGCCTGCGATGATGCCGGGTGCACTGGTATGTCCTCAAGACCCAGCACCAAATGTGAGACCTGGTGACCTGCGGAGCGGGACTGCATGATGTGGAGGGTGCCAGGTCCGCAGGCTCCGGGGTTGTGGCTTGCAACGGCACGTGGTGGGCCCTCTTTTCTACACGCCGGTGGCGGAAGGTGAGCAGTGAGGCCTGCGTGTGCAGGGGCGAGCATGCACCCCTGGGTGGCGGGAGGGGCTGGGGTGCAGCTGCCTGGGTGCGCAGGGGCGGACAGGCGATGATGTCGCGTGCAATTGTATGTACTTTGCCATTCAGGTATCTGGACTCTGTTTCAGATGACGGGTCTGTCTCAGATGTAGGACCTGGTGAACTGCACTACATACCGGCACGTGGTTGGAGACACACCGGTGGCAGCAGGTGAATAGTGTGGCCTGGGTGCGCAGTGTCGGCACTCTCTCTCTCTGTCCCTCTCTCCTTTTCTCTATCTCTCTCTCCCCCTCTCTGTCCGTCTACCTCTCTCTTCCCCTCTCTGTCCGTCTATCTCTCTCTGCCCCTCTCTGTCCATCTATCTCTCTCTCCCCCTCTCTGTCCGTCTATCTCTCTCTCCCCCTTTCTGTCCGTAACTTTCTCGCCCCCTCTCTGTCCGTTTATCTCTCTCTCTCTCTCTTTCTCGCCTTCGCTCTCTCTCTGTCCCTTGATGTGCGCAGGACACACCTTCTCATCATGATTTTTGTCTTGCAGGCTGTGACCTACGGATTGTCTCGAGGGGAGCCGCCATGTGTCTTCATTTCTGTTGTGTGTTTATTTTAATAAATTATCATTTTTTGCTTCGAAGGTGAATGTGTGATGTTCCTTTTTGTGACGACACATGCATGTCACCAGTTGTGATTGTGTGACATTATGTGGGTTATTTGGTACATGATTCCGCGTAGTTGATGTGGCATGTCTTTGGCCGGGGGAAGGGGTGTCGGGTAGGGGGGGGTCCTGGGGGTGGTGGCGGTGGGTGCTGTGGCCCTCTTGGGTGTCCGGCTCGCATGTTCAGTAGCTCCATGGCATCTGTTGTTCTTCAAGTGTGGCTCTGGGCTGGGCTCTCTTTTCTGGTGCAGACTGTAGTCTGACTTTGCACCAGCTTGGAGCAGGTGTTAGTTTCCTAGTGCTAACGAGCCTTATCGCCTGTTTTGTGATCTTATCGCAGATCTGGCTGGTCGTTGAGAATGTCGTGGAGTGATGTTGTTGCGGCTTTTTGCACGGGAACGCCTACTCTGCATCTCATTAGCAATAGTTGCCAGGGTCATCTGTGGCGATGTTTTTTGCGGCTGCTATCGCTAGGAAACTGGTGATATCGGCTGTTAGCAGCAGCTTGTAAATGGGGTGATATATTTATCATGAGTTTGGCTGCGCTAATGTGCCATTAACTCGGCGTTAGCTCCTTGAGAATATGGCCCGCAATGTTTTAGAAAGTCTTTATTCATGTAAGCACTCTATAAATGATCTTGATCTTTATGATTGTTATCAATTCTGAGTACAGCACCTCATCAAAAAAACTGCCATTAGAGCATAGGAAGTCACCCTTTATGTGTGAGTTTGCACAGCACAGACCAATTGGTGGTTTACAAAACATGTTCCCCAACTCCACATCTGGGTTGCCTCTCTGTACCTACTTCCTGGATCTGTCAGCTCTTGCCAAAATGCTCTCATGGCACCAGACTGCATACAGGGCTGGCACACTGCCCGAGTTTGCGCCACCACACATCCTTAATTGAGTGTACCTGGTGCAGATCAGGGCAGTGAAACCAAATACCAAAATAAGCTCTCTCCTCAGAACAGGCACACATTTCACAGTTTGTGTCTGTGCTGGTGGGAACACATCAGTGAAAAACGGAGCAGCTGTTTCAAACCACACCTTGATTTTTTTATTGGAAGCGACCTACCCTCATTTTTAAGATGGGATGGGGATATCCCATATGTGGGTGCAGTGTGTAACTCTGCCCACCTGCGAGGGTTGAGTAAATGGGTTCCAGATACTCAATACCTCCCTCTCAATGGGCACCCTCTGGAAGAGACACAATGACGAACTACTAACTCAAATGTGGTGCAGAATCAGTGTGCCTCTTGGCAGTTCCATTGCCCCTATGCCAGTGTTTACAGTACAGCCCAGGTGCAAAGGCATGTTATCATTTGATTGGAGTCATGCCACCAGGCTTATGAGAGAACAGCCCTTCGGTGTTGCCCCATGCACATTTTACTCCAATTAATATTACAGCACTCACTGGACAAGTGCTTGTAGCTCCTTCGCTAATACCAAAGCATCCTTGGGGCACAAAGAGTGGGAACAAATGCCTGTTTTGCACCAGGGCATTATGTGTGATCTGTTTCAGAACTCATAAGGACAGCCCAAATGTATCCATCCTGAGCTAACTCAACGCCTGGTTCAATAAGTCTGGATCACACCACACTGCCGCACTCACCTCCAATCTTAAAGCTCTTGGCCATCACCGGATAAGTATAGGTCTGGAGCATTGGCAGGACATATATTCAATGCAATGATAGCACCAAATGTATTACAATCAATGGTAGCACCCCATTTCACCCCATCTATGCTGGCCTCTCCCCCACAAAATACACCTACCAGTCCAAGAAAAAAATCTCAATCTTGTCGTCTTCTGAGTAGCGTTGTCTGCTAAAGGCTGCTGGACCCTAAGATGACAGTGATCTAATCCTACAGGTGACTAAGACTAAATGAATCCCTTCAGCATCATGGAAAGGCTGGCAGGTCCAACCCAGAAGTAAAATGGAAAAAACAGAACCACAACCCTTCAAGGGAAATGGAGAAAAACACATGATATTAGCATTAAAAATAACTATAGCACTAGAACAGAACATACACAGCCACGATCAAGAAACCCAAGAGATCTCACTATATGCAACATATTTTGAAAGTATCATATCAAGCAAAATAACTCTTCAAAATCAACTCGAAATTTCAAACTCTGGACTGGAGCTCAAACTTTAAGCTTGTTGAAAGAGCAGTTTATCCAACTAGTTTACAGCCAGACGTGTTGGGGAGCATTGGAGTCCCAACCAAAGTAATAAGACTACAATCTTATAAAGTGGAAAACACAAGTTTAATAAATAAACCTGAGCTCAACCCCGGTAGCTATGGCACAGAGCAGACAAGCTTAACATTTAAGAGTGAAGAATATTTAGCAGGACCAAAACAATTAAAAAGTAAAAATACAACACAATAAAAATCTACACTCAATTTCTAAAAATAGAAAAAAATGTAATTTTAAAAGTTACAACAAAACAACTAACATCCAATGAGGGGAACCTGAGACATGAATTATAAAAGCTTTAGGGATAAAAGCACAAAAAAAATAAAGTGCCATTCAGAAATGAGTGTTGACCAGGTCCTAGACACAATATAATGTCAACTGTGATGGAGTGGGGGTCGGATACCACAAGTATGTTGTCCCAGTCAAAGGGGCAGATTTACAAGCCCCTTGGGCCACTTTTGCATAATTTTTAACATGGGAAAAATCACGCAAAAGTAGCGCAAGGGGCTTGTAAATCTGACCCAAAGACTTTATTTTCTGACTTAGTCTCTGAAATGTAAGTTGAAATCTTTCAGCAGGTTAAGGCTTCAGGCTTTACCCAGTGAAGGCCTCTCAAAATCAGATTGCAGTTGGATGAGGTGTCACTGAAACTATTGGTTTTGGCAGGAAAAGTTCTGAGCAAGAAATTTGTAATTTTGCTCCCACCAAAGATTTTTAGTCGGTCAGATATTTTTCCCGCTTTTACCTGATTAGCATTGCTGCGTTGAGTCTCAGTTTTTTTATGGAGCTCAAAGTCCTCCAGCAGGGCAAACCTGAAGCTGGTTCCGACGAAGTCCTCTTGAAGCCTTTCCTGCAACTTCTCACTGATATCTTGGAGGTCTTCGAAATCTAAAAATGTTCGAAGTCTTAACTTTTCAGTCTTTCTGGAGCAGGTTCTCTTCATCTGTTCTAAGGCTCGCTTTCAGGATCGCAGGGTCAGCACATAGGGTCCAGGACTCACTCCAGCAGTAGCCACCATCAGGGTCTAGTCCAGATCCAGTTGTTACTGATCAGCTGGGCTCTCCGAGAAAATGGCCTCTTGCAGCCTATTGTATCCTTGTAGCCACACAGGAGGGCAGCCAACTAACTCTAGAAGTCCATTTCTCCATCCTGGGTACAAGTGGAAACAGGTACAGTCCTTCATGTCTTCATGTAGGTGACAGATAGCAGGTCCGGTTCTCTTCTGTTCTTCCTCAGATCTAGCTGTATTTTCATGAGCTGTGTGTGAGGTGCCACTTTTGTAGGATTAAGTAACTAATGGGTGGGGGTGACTCCTCAACACTCCATAACCAATGGAAAAAAGTTCCCAGGGACATCACTTCCCACTTTTGCAGCACATCCAGTTTGCTTTACTGAAAACTGTCCCCCAGTGCAGAATTCTTAGTAAAGTGCACCTTGGCTACACCTTTCAGCCCGTGGAAGTTTCTGATGTCTTAGTCAGAGGTGTGTTTAAGGAAATGAGCAGTCCCCCACCTCAGTAACCCCACCAAACTGCTTCTGACACCACCTCCCACTATGCTGGAGCCAAGCTGATTACAGTTGCCACAGGAAACAAGGGCTTCTCTTCCCCAGTCAATAAGGACTTCCAAAGTGCGGCTAATCACCTGAGGCAGACAGGGGGATTTAGTTGAACAGCCAGGTCTTGAGTCCTTTCCTGAATTACAGAATAGAGGATGAGGTTTGGAGGTGAAGGGGGGAGGTCGTTCGAAGACTTGGCAGCAAGATGGGAGAAGGAGAGCCCTCCACTGTTGCTTTGGCAGATGCCGAGTGTGTGACCGAGGGAGAGGGAGGCACAACGCAGTTGTCTGGTAGATTGGCAGGTAGCTTAGGTGGTGGTTGATGTATGGTGGTCCTTGGTTGTGTAGGGCTTGTAGGTGTGGATCAGCAACTTGAATTGACATCTCTTCTGAATGGGTGGAGAACAGGCCTCAGAGTTCGGTGGTGGTATCAATAAGAAATTAGAAAGACAATAAGCACCTGGCTGTTTCCTGTAAATGTATTCCAACTGGGCACAACCCACATGAGCTTCTGGCCTGAATGCAACATGCACTCTCTTACTCTTTCACTGCATCTCAATGCTGTGCCACACTATGTCTTCTACAAAGTGATTGAAGCATAATTTAAATACGCATGCACAATACGTATCTTCCAAAAGTAGCACCACAACTAACACAAGACAACCATATATAACAAATTATATAGCTACTGACTAGTCTAGCAGGAATGCACTTCACCATTGCAAGGTAAAGGAAAGACATATATGAATACCAATGCAATACAATAAATGAGTGGGGCATTGAGGAGAGTAGATGAAAGGGGTCTTTATTGGTGGAGGATGTGCGTCTCACTTAATATGAGTAAGATATAATTTCTGAGTCCAAGGAGGAGTAGGTCGTTCATTTGTGGATGAGTCACTCCTTGAAACGATGAGTCTGCTGATCTTTCCAGAAGTGAAAGAAGGAAGAAGCTTGTTGGAGAGGCATAGCGATGGATAGCTAAATCTTTGACGCATTACCAGATGAAGTCTTATTGTCTAGTCTTCTACTTCGTTCAGGTCTTTGTTTTTTACATGTCTGTCTATATCACTGATGCACATGATGTAAAGTTACCTTACAGTTTTCAATGTGATGTAACAGACCTAGGAGATGATGTTGATGGGCAGAGGGAGCCAGTGGATATTCTTGAGAGTGGGAAGGATGAGATGTGCAGAGTTGAAAATCAAGGCTATTCAAGAGAGGTCTCAGGTATCTAAGCTCTTTGTTGCATTGTGGTATATCATCTGAAAATAATTTGACCTTGTTGAAACTGAGGAGTTTCCAATTGAGATGATCAAGAAGTGTATACATTTGGAAGCTGTATAATATAGCATAGTAACAGTGTTCACTTGTGTGTATAAGACATCTAGGTCATCCCGGATCTGGAACTCTTGTAACTTTATTGAACGTACTCTGCATCTCTATGAAGCGCAGTAAAAGGGTACTGAGCAGTGTTCATCCATTGTTTGATTGGGCTCTTCTTGTGTTGTAAGCTGTATTGATACTGTTGGCGACATAGCATGCCCATGCTTTAATAAAGCATTTCCTGCATTTTGTATGGAGGGTGAACAGAACTTAAAGATCTTACCACAGCACTAGGCATCACCATGTAGATTCCTCCATCTGACTGCACACTTTCCATCCAAGAGATCTAGCGAGTACCAGTTGGATGTGGTATGGGTTTAGATGAGTTGATCTCCAATGGTGTATGAGTGTCCACGTTCACTCACAGAATACTACTGTGGGTATTAGGTTAGGTATTGAGTAGGGGTGTGCAAATTAGTGTAATTTGCTTTAGCTTAATTATGTGAAATGTCCGCAAAAATATGCAAAATTACATGCCTGTCATTTAGTGCTATATTAAAAATTTACAAAAGTATGCATTTTGAGCAAAAATATGATTACCCGAAAAACAACTCCCGTTTTGATTGTGTTGCATTGTTTCTGCACTTTAATTTTGCCAAGAATGGTGGTGTAATAATGCAACGTGGCATAATGGTGCAAATTCTGGAATTTCACGTAACAAGCTTAAAGCACAATTAATCATATTACACAAATTACGCTGGTATAATGTACATTTCTCCTGTGTCTATTGTTGTTGTTAGTGGAGGGATACAGAGTACTTAAAAATTAGGTTTTTGTGACATTACCATTATGCAGACGTGATCTCACATAATGAATTTTACATAGTACGTTTGCTACACAAGATTCCAGAAATATCGCTATTATGCCACGTGGCGTGATTAAGCTGCATTTGTGGCACAATTTTAGCTTGGGAGTACTGGAACAACATGAACGACCAGAACTTGAGCGGTTGTTGTTCATGGCACTTGTACATTGTATCTGATTTCACTGGATAATTTATGGTGTGCAATAAAGATACCTAAATAAAAAATGTGGGCAAAGAAATAGGGTCAAAATAATTCTATACTTAAAAAGACATTTTCAAAAAGTTTGAGAATGCATTAAAATCTTTAAAAAACTTATGTTTGCAGAACAAAAAACATTAAAGTATATCTACTGCATTGGAGAAAGATGGGAGAGGCTGTGGGATGAAGCCAGCCATAGATTAGGAAAGTACGGTACAGCTTAGATTGCACCACAAGAACACAACAGCTTGGGGAAAAAACATAGGAGGAAGGATAGAAAACTAGGCAGGGGACTGTCTAAAATAAGAGGTGGGTCTATATAGTCAAAGGAGGTGTGGGTTTAAAAGGAAGCAAAAGCACAACTGCACAACTGGTGCAGGTCACAACGACTGCCTGGGAGCAGTGACACTGCTAGCCCTATTGCCCCAGGGCCGGTATCTTAGTTTGCCGCCTGGTGCAGGTAAGAGCGGGGGGTGATGGTCGACAGACGACTTGTTCTCGGAGGGGGGTGGTAGTCGGCAGATGACTTGCTCACCTTCGTCGTCCTCAAAAAGAGTGCCACTCGGGGCAAACACCCCCCCCTTGTTACGCTACTGCCTTGGAGTATGGATTTAATGAAAACAAAAGAAGAAAAATGGTGTTCATGTGTCCACCCCCTCATGTCCACCCCTGGGGGTAAAAAGGGAGCACAATGGCAGAAGAAAAGAACAGAAGCAACTCGAACCCTGGAGAGAGGCAGCATAGGCAGTTGGTCTCCGAGTTAGGATAGAGGGTTAGGATGCTGTAAAGGGTAAATAAAAAGGGTCTACCCTGAGCACATTATAACATTAAGGTTCAATGTAGAATCTTCGCACGTTGTACTGAAAAGTTCATGTTCTTTATTTCAAATTGTTCTTGCAATATCTTCACAGCTTGTCGTAGTATAATACATCACCGACTGGCTTTATATTAAAATTCTTTACAAGAAGCAGCCTTCGCAAAAAGCAGCCAACACACGTTTCGTCGTGTGCCCTTAAGCACAAAAGACTTCTTCAGGGCTGATAGCAAATTGATGTAACGCTCCACAAATAATGATCAAAAGAGAGTATGACATTCTCCAATACCTTAACACTTGCTAAATCATTCTTTGCAAGTGAAGATGAGTCTAACTGCATCAGATTCCGTATTCCACTTCCAAAGCTGTCAGCGTAAAGAATTATCTTCACACTTGCTGTTTTAACGTTGCAAGTGTTGGATTATTGAATGCTGTAAAAGTTACGTCATATAAACATAGTGTGGCAGAGTGAAAAAGGGGCACAAAATGAGCACAACAAAGGTCCATTGTGTCAGTCCATTAATTTTGGTGCTACATAAGTGCATTGAAGCAAAACATTATTCTGTATGAGACCCCATACATGGTGGAATCTTTTTGAAGGATTGCTTGCAATCCACTGCTTTTCAAAGTTATATATGCCAAGAACTTCCTAGACCCATGCCAAGAACGCTGGCTGGACATTGCTCTTCCAGGTGTGTGCAATGTGTAAGAGTGCTATCAATTGCCAAGAAACCTAAGAAAAAAATTGTGTCCCTGCTGAATCCAATCATAAACAGTTATTGGTCATATTTAATGTTCCCACCGGTAGCAGTCAAAGTTTTGGCTACCACATTTTCCCACTTGGATATAAATACCGGGCACGTTGCAAACTTCTGTATCCTTTCTACCACTTGAGATTTGCATCTGAGATCGCTCTTGTCTATTGCAGTAGACCACCTGCTCAGCTTAGCTGGGGTGATAGAGTCAAACAGTTTACGATAATGCTGCAGACAGTATGTGGCGTTTTTTGAAATCTCCATGCAGATATTAATGAATTCTAAGATCTTTCCCTCAATGATCGCAGGCAGCCACCACTGAGGCCATTTTGTAGTCCATAGTGTTAATTGATCCAATGCTTGTTCCATAAAGACAGCATAGTAAACAGCCAACATTTGTGGATTATAACCCAACATGATGGTGTTTATTTTAGGACGAATCGGGCATCAGGTCCTAACTTCTACTCATCAGTAAATTCCTGATCTGTAAATATCGGACGCATTTCTTAAATGGTATATTGAACTCTTAACCAATTGTCTGAAAAGTTTAGAGCACACCTTTAGATAAGTACTGATGTATAAACTGAATATTGCCAGTGATACCACTATTGTTTCCCCTAATAGCCCCGGCGAGTAGTGTATCCATAGATTGTTGGTACCTGGAAGGATTTATCTATGTCCTGATACAATTTTCCCAAATCTCTAAGACCTATATTTCACAGGTTTGGGATGATGTTTGGGAACTGAAAATTAAGAAAAAATAAACTAGTTGGTTCATTCAGTAATGTCAATAACTGTGTCTCGTAAGGGCCTGTTTCCATAAGCACATGCGTCAATAATACGGCACAGGCACAGAGGCAAAGAGATTTCCTCATATGTATGGGCCTATGCCCCTATTCAAGTGATAGAACACTCTCTCATGAGAGCAATGGCGCTACATGTGCGCCAGTGCTATCAGTATTACGCCCCTTCTGTAAAACCACTATTGCCCAGGGGCACACACGATGGGTGCACATGCTCTTTGCACCCCTGGGGCACAAGGTATATTACAGCTTCAGGAAGGTATAGTTGAAGAGTTCTGGAGGTGTATACCTAGGAAAATATTGACTCTGAGACACACTGGTCAAACAATAAGTCGTTATTAGACCTCAAGATGTTATCTAGTCTTTCCCTCAGGACCAGGTGATACCAATAGTCCTATTACTGCTCAAGAATTGGTCAAAACTATTGAGTCGGTTCCATTAAGTAAGGCCTCTGCTACAGATGCAATACCTTCAGAAATATATCATGTACTAACTCTACTGTTAGCACCATTATTTTTACAATTGGTTGTAGAACTCTGGCTAGGAGGATCTGTACCAGAGTAACTGTCTTGTAACGTGCTTCAAAAAAGAGAACCCCTTCTGCTTATAGGCAGGGCCGGATGAGAACCCAAAGCAGCCCTAGCAGTTTTATCGACCCCCTGTAACAAAACCGGTCCCCACTGCCCCAAAACCGGCCCCCTCCTTTCCAGCCTCCCAAGCAAACACCCGCTTCCCACTATAGCCAGTCCGGCCCTGCTTATAGGAGCATATCACCTTATATCATTACTCTGGGAGGATTACAAAATATATATCACAATGATAAATGACTCAATAGAAAAATTACCTGCTGATTTGCCCTTGGCAGCATGGTTCCAGTGAGAGACACTACAGCGCATACCAATCTAACAGCAATTCTGATAGACTGGGTTGAAACTACTCCTCATCTTTTAGCTCTTTTTTGACCGAGAAATTGAGACAGCCCTTGTAGTGGGCAACATATGTGCTCCCCCCACTTCTCTCCAAGCGATTCAGAAAATGTACCTCCAGTCGGGAGCTACAGTATCTGGTAGCTGGGCTGGACCGCAGAAAGTTCTCCGTAAGAGGTACCCTTCACAAGGGCCCACTATCCCCATGTCTTTATCCACTGTATATGAATACATTCATTAAAATGCTCATATACAATCTGGGCACAGAAACTATCGCTCTCCCTTGATGGGAAATCAAATTATTGGTATATGCAGATGACGTTCTATTGGCTCCTCCCAACCCCCAGCAAACAATATCAGTGATTCAAGAACCATCAGATAACTTCAGCACCGTTTCAGGATGCAAGCTGAATATGGGAAAACCTGAGAGCATCTGCGCAGGCATCACAGATCAAAGCAAACACAAGGAGATGATGGACGAGCACTGGAACTTTTCAGACACTCACCCCCAGTCACAGACCTGGGTTGAATCCATCATTGTTCTTTAGCTCTTACAGATCAAACACCACATATGTGTTCCCCGCATAAGATATTTAGGGGTCAAACTCCCTAGTACATATGACAGGATTTGAGATGGCAATTATAAACAAATCCTAAGGGAGACCCCTCAGCTGCTCCATAGGTAGGAAGGACTTCCCATCTCAATGCCAGGGAGGGCAACAGTTCTTAAATAATACACCTTCCAAATGTTGGCCATCTTTATATACATTCAGATTCGGTTGTCATTTCATAGTGTAGCATAGAGATGCTAAGTATACAGTTATTTTCCTTTACCTTTGGCATGGGGATTTGCTGCAGAATCCCATTACCAGAAATGTGTCAAATAAAAGCCTTCTATTCAGTAAAAAGTAACCTGAGTTGATTTATCACCTTTTTGGGCATTTTACTGAATGTTTGTATATGACTACATAAGAAATGTATTTCAAAGTTGACTAAACGACAACAGTGCCTAACCTGTAAACGGATAATTGCCAGGGCCCAAACTTTTGCTGAGAAGCCCTTTGCCACCTCTATGGAAGGTCAGGATGGTGAATATCAAAGCTGGGTAGACTTGATTCCACCTCATGGGCCTCGTTTACTATGTTTTGATGCATGGCAGTGCAGCAAGCCGTGCTGCTGTGCTGCCGTGTGCCAAAATGAAAGGGTAGGTATGCGCTGTAAAGATACAGTACATTCAAATCCTTCTCCCCGCCTCTGGTGCACAAACAGCAGCTTTGCGCCAATGCAGACACTCTTGCATCATGTTTCAAGGGAGCCTGCGTTGTGGGGGTGATTGTTTTTGTGCAGGAAGGTGGCCCTTCCTGCAGAAAAACAATTACTGATGGCATTGGCCTCTTTCTGTGCAGCACACATAGAAAGAGAAAAAACAAGGAGAAATAAAAGTATTTCTCCTCGTTGCGCCACTACTATGCCTCTCTCTCGAGGAGGCGTACAAATCTGACGCATTACCACTTTTACAAAACGTTGTAAATCTGGGAATGTGTCAGGTTCCATGGATGTTGCAAGGGAACACCCACAGCAACGCCCATTGAATACCCCTTCCACGCAGAGTAATGCGTGAAAGGGGCCCATATTTAAAAGGCCATTAAAAGTCACGCAGGGTGACTTTACGTGTCCTTGTAAATATGGGCAAACCCATTGCGTCATTGGTGCGACAACAAAAGTGACGCACCGGCTTCGCAATGGGCTTGTAAATGAGGCCCCATGCCTTTTTCATACACCAGCAGACACTCACGGGCACTTTACCTCACTCATGCAGGTTCTTTTTGATCCCTTCTTTCCCCTTTTGTCTCTATTATTCTGTCATACTCTTTCTTTCTCCCATTTGTCCTTTTCTCTCTTTGAGTGAATGTCTGATGAGGTAAAATAACTACTAGTCCCTGAAAAATGAGTGGCGGTGGCGCTCCCCCGCAACCACCGGCTCAAATATGCATTACATACAGAAGAACAATATTATGGATATACTCCTCACTACATTGTAGGCGACAATAAAATCACAGAATGTCTCCACACAATCTTTTATCAGTGCCTCATTTCATTTATCTTTGCAACGTTAAAAAAATATTCTTATCTTGAGGTATTACAGCTACCTTACAACCAGGGCTTAATTTGAGCCGGTGGTTTCCGGTTCTTGGCACCTTCGATTAATCGTCAGCACTCATGACAGCTGGCACATGGTGACTCTGTTTCTGCAATTAAAAGGTGAGCAGCGCAACATTTGTTTATCAATGTACAAAAAACAACTAAAATGAGCTGCCCAAGCCATTCTTATTGCTTTGGGGGCCTTGAACAGTCTGAAATGTCTTACTTGTAGCAGTGTGCTGGTTAGTAGTGTTGTAGGTACCGTCTTCGGCTGTACTGGCAGCTGCAATGGTTGGCGCAAGCTGTAGTGGCCTCATAACAAAGGCCCTGGCGCTCATGTTTTTACAAACGAAGCACTGCTTACAACAAGTAATTGAAAGGCTTTGAAAAAGTTTGTCAACATGTTGCCTTGAATAGAAAACTATGGGGCATATTTACAAGGAGGCGATAATAAATTATCGCTGCTTTAGCGGCCGTTTTCGGCCAAAAAGCGGCGATAACTTTATCACCTAATTAGCAAGGTCACGCTAACGCGTGAAACCTTGCTTTAGCGTGGGGATTCCTAACGCCCAGCTTTGCATCTCTAATGAGATGCAAAGTGGGCGTTCCTGACCTGACATGATAGGAGAAATGTCGCTAAGTGACATTTCTCCTATCATCAAGCCCCACGCTATGAAGCATAGCGGCAGGAAAAGTAGCGATAACCCCTGTTATCGCTACTTTCCTTACGCCTGCTTCAGGACTGACTTAGCCATGATATCCTATGGAAGGTGGATATCATGGCTAAATTTGTGAGTCCCTCACAACAAGCTAACGTGAGATTATCGCTGGGTTTCCAGCGATAATCTCACGTTTGGCAGTTAGCGTGAGGATTTTTATCGCTTTTGAGATAAGCGTTGCTAATAGCACGCTATCTCAGCGATAAAAATCCACGCTAGCCGGCGATAATTATCCTAGCGCTAAGTGCGCTTAGCGATAATTATCGCCGGTTGTTGTTGATATGCCCCTATGTTAATTGCGAAAACAGAGCAATCTCAGACAAAATTACAGAATTCAGCAGCCACAAACATTTCCTTTGGCGATGGAAAGATTTCCATTTCCTTAACAGCGAAGGCCCCTGGCTGGCACAGAACATAAATAATATCGTCTGCTTACTGGCTCGATAGAGCAAGTTTGCAAGCTTATCCACGTTATAGATTTTCAAATCGTACGTGATTGGTATAAATAAATAAATCAATACATAATAAACAAGTAAAAAAATAAACGAGAAATAAATACATTAATACATTAATAATACATAATTACACGAACGCATAATAAACAAGGAAATAAATAAACAAATATAAATAAATTAATAATAAATACAATATTAACATCTAAGGGGCCCAAGGTTTTTCAGAGGAAAAAGTCTGCCGCTTTGCAAGTCTAGAAAGGAAACAATACGTGGAGATCTTCTGCGTATCTGAACATTCCACAGCTGCCAATACCAAGGGACAAAACAAGCAGCAGGAAACACGAACAATCCCCGCTGCCAGGGAGGCTGGAGTCACACTGTAAACAGTCAGAGGCTCTTGGAGTTGAACCAAGACCTTGTGCCTTCGGTTTATGTTGCAGTTTTAGTTCTGGCATGAGTCCTTCACAGCACAACGGGCTGACTCAGCGTCCAGTAACAGGAGAAACACAATGACTACGAAATGGACGATGAGTTTCCCAAAATCGGCGTCCAACAAGTGTGGAATTATCCATTCCTCTGCTCTGGCCTTCTGACTCCAATGAAGGAAAAAATATTTCGGCACGGTTTGCAGGTCAGTACATGATTCGATGGTCCAGTCCATTCTTTTGCTAGTTTTATGTTGGGTTAATGTAGGAAATTGGGTTACTGGTTTAGGGTGGGAGGTGAAACCCTACTCAAGCAGCAACCACAATTCTTGGTAGGGTGAAATACAAGCAAACCCCAAATTAACTTGCACATAACCCTCAGGTAGGTTAGCAAAAAAAGCAACCAAGCGTAATTTAGAGGCAATGTCTAAAATACTTATGCAGCACTTCAAACAGTAATAAAGTGAAAACACCACACAAGAAAAACCCCACACCAACTTAGAAAAATAGGGTAATAAGAAATAATTTTTTGACACCAAAATGACAAAAAGCTAATTTGTACAACCGGAGATATGCAATTTTAAAGATGTAAGGTAAGTATAGTGCCTAAAAACACAAAGCAGTCATCACAGTTATCTGGTTGTGCGAGACCAGGTGAAAGTTCAGGCCGACCACAATGGAGCACAGGCTGGATAGAGGAACCAGGTTCGTCCCGTTGAAAGAGTTACCTTCGAAAGTCTGGTATGTAGAGTCTCACTTGCAGTAGAGGAGGCCGCAAGGTGCAAGGAGATCCTCGTGGCTGGTGGTCGCTGTCTCATGAAGATCCGGTTGGGCGTCGCAGATAGTCATTGCTGGAGATTTGTGTTGGCAGTCACCGCAGGCTGTCGATGCTGTGATGCTAAGTGCAGATCTTGCTTTGCCAAACATCGCTGGTGGTTGCTGTAGCTGGTAGAGTCCGGTTCACCAGAGCTACCCGTTGGCGGTCACCATGGGCAGCAAGATCTTGGCACGAACTGGACCATTTATGGTTGTGAAGAGCCTAAAACTTCAAGATTGTCCTTTTCTTTGAGAAGTTCAACTGATGCCATACCAAGAGTCCAGGACCTGAGTGGCACCTTTTGGGGATCAGGATTTCACTCCAGCACAGGCCAGCAGGGCTCAGACAGTTCCAGGTGCAGGTCCACTAGCAGGTGTATACAGCAGGTCAGCTGGGCAGATGCAGGAAGGACTCTGGAGCTTGTTACGTCCCTGTAGCTCAGAAAAGGAGGTCAGTCAGCTGACCCTTGGAGTAACTTCAACTCCAAATGAAGGGTGAAGGTCCTGTGTCTTCCTTTGCAGCAAGCAGGCAGCCCTCAGGCAACAGGGTAGCTGGACAAACTTCTTCTATATTATCCACAGGTCCAAAGTATACTGAAGAGTTGAGTATGAGGGCCAATATTTTTACTTGGTGCCATCTTTGAAGCAGGAGATGTTTCTAGAGGTTTCTACCTCCAGAGGCGCTTGGAATTTCCTGCCTCCTTGCCCTTGGCTCCAGCTTGTCTGGGGGCACAATAAACATTTTTAAAACCCTTTGTGAGTGTGTTGAGGCAGTGTCTTTGTGATGTGCAAGTGTAGTGGGTGACAGTTCCTCCCCCCATCAAGTCAGAGATGGCCCATCCTGCAAAAACCTATTCCCCCTTTGTCTCACTGTCTGGGAGCAATATACAAAGACCTACTACCAGCTACACCTAGTCATGTGTCCCACGATATAGACTGTCGGTACCAAATTGCTTGGACAAGAAAATGGCAACTTTCTAAAATTGGCATTTTCAGAATTGTGACTTAAAATATGACTTTACAATTGAAGAGAGTTTTAAAGTACAATTCTTTAGACACCAAACTCAACCTCCCCACTTGCTCCAAATTGAAAGTAATCATTTATCAAATGTAATAAGGTAACCCAATATTATCCTATGGGAGAGGTAGGCCTTGTAGTAGAGAAAAACACATTTAGTAGTTTCTCACTACCAGGACATGTAAACTCAAAAGTACATGTCCAACTTCCTAACTACGCTTCACCCTTCCATATGGGCTGTTCATGGCCTACCTTAGGGTGACATATGCATTAAAAAAGAAGATTTATCCTGGCACAAGGTTTATTTTGTCAGGATGTACAGGCAGTTTAAAACTGCACACACAGGCATCAATGGCAGGCCTAACACATATTTAAAGGACTACTTCAATTGGTGGCTGTTAGACCTGTCATCCTTAGGGTGGCCTTCCCCCAAACGTTTTGCCTGCTTACCTCCCCTTTTTGCTGATTCTTTTTGTTGGCCTTATGACTCTGAGCAATTTACTACTGCTGACCAGTGCTTACGTGTATGTACTGTACATTAACTGCTTCTAGTGGGCCTACAGCACTGATTATGCCTCCCACACAAGTAGCCTTTCAAACGTGTCTCAGGCCTGCCACTGCTGAGCCTGTATGTGCAGTTTCACTGCCACTTTGACTTAGAATTTCAAACCCTTTGCCAAGCCTCAAACTCCTATTTTATTACACCTAAGGCACCCCTAAGGTAGCCCATGGGGCAGGGTGTTGTGTAAGTAAAAAGTAGCACATGCACTTTCAAGTTTTGCTTGCCTTGGCAGTGATAAACAGCTACATTCGTTTTTCACTACTGTGAGGCCTACTCCTCTCATAGGTTAACTCTGGGAGTTCTTTAATATACTTTTAAGCTGTAATTCCTGATTAGAAAGGAGTAGCTGTATCAAGTTTTATATCATTCGAATGGTAATGACAAATTCCTTTAATGGTAACGTTGGATTTGACATTACTATTTTAGAAATGCCACCTTTAGAAATTGGGCATTTCTCTGCTTTTATAGCTCTGTGTGCATGCAGCCCGTCTCTAATAATGTCTGGGGTGGGTGACAGCTACACTTTGTGTATTCCCTCTAGACAGCCACAAACACAGGAAGGTTTGGTGTGTCTGAGTACTCATCTACATTCTGATGGCTCTTCCTGGGTAGGAAGGGAGGGAAGGGCTGACACAAATACCTGAATAGGTAATGCCCTGTCCCCACACAAAGGGCTGATTGCCCCCCTACTGATAGTCTGGAGCCAGGGCTGGGAAGAAATGGATTCTGTCCACCTCAAAGACCCTTCTTTCAAGTCAACCCAACTTCAAAGGTACAAGTGAGTACAAGTACTGGGCCTCTCACCCCACCTAATCAGACACTTTTGAACCTACAACTGGACTCTCTCAGATGAACTGCTGCTGCATCAAGGACTGACACTCTGCTGGACTGCTGAAATGGAAGACCTGCTTTTCTCTTGTGCTGGCCTGCTCCCTGACCATACTGAGAGCTGGACTCTGCCTTGTACCAAAGTTAGCTCCAAGGGCTTTTTGGCTTGCTTCCTGTTGCTTGAGACTCAGGACTATCAAAGTCTCTACCCATGCTCCTGTGCCTGATTCACTGGATGTGGACCAGATACTTGCTCCAGAGAAATAGACAGTCTGCGTGTCACAGAACCGGTGCATGGACCCTGCCGTGGGAGAAGAATGAGTGCATTTGGAACCGCTGCTTCCCATCTGGAACCGACACATTGCCACCACTGCAAGGAGAAGATCAACACATCGCTCCTCCAGCGTGGATTAACCACCACACTTGGAATCGGCACTTCGCTCAATGAACCCTATGTATTGCCACCACTGCATGAAGAATATCGACGCATCACCTCGACCACGGGTTCAACATCTACGCATCGCTCGTCTCCACCACGCATCTTGCTGTTGCAACCAGGATCAAGGTACTCTGTTCACCGAATCTGCGTGATTCTTGTCCCCAGCCTGGCTCCATCATGGTCGGCTTGAACTGTTGCCTTTGCCCAGGTCCAGCATGACCAGATAATCCCCATAGGCGCTTACTGCTTCTGGCACAAGAACTCTTTTTATTCTTTGAAAATTCATAACTCAACCTCTACTTATTGTATTTTTGTTGCTTTGGTCTTACTTTATTTATACAATTATTGTCTATTTTTTTAACGAGGGTGGAGTCTTTTTGTGGTGATTTCATTGTGTTACTATGTGTTGTGTTACACAAATACATTACACATTGCCTCTTTAGATAAGCCTGACTGCTCTGTGCCAAACTACCAGAGGGTGAGCACAGGTTATCTTTTAATGTGTGTCTAGATTACCCTGACTAGATTGGTGGTCCCTACTTGGACAGAGTGCATACCTCTGCCAACTAGAGACCCCATTTCTAGCAGTGGCACAATGAGCTCTGCAGGCCCACTAGCAGCATTTAATTTGCGGGTCCTGAGTACATGTAGTATTAGAGATTTACAAGTAAATTAAATTTGCAAATTCGGTGTAAGCTAATTTCACCATGTTTGAAGGAGAGAGCACACGTACTTTAGCACTGGTTATAAGTGGTAACGTGTGTAGAGTCCTAAGACCAACAAAAATGAATTCAGCAAACATAGGAGGAGTAAGGCAAAAAAAGCCTGGTCTAGGGTGGGTAGTCATGTTATGTTATGTTATGTTAATGGTTTTTGTACCGCGCACAGCTGCCCCAGCAAAGGGGCGTCCTGGCGCCAAGAAAGGTGAACACAACATCACAGAGTGCAGCAGAGTCAGTTGATTTTATTAAAAAGAAACGTTTTAAGGACACGTCTGAACCTGGTTAAGTCTTCCAAAGCACGGATATCATTAGGGAGAGCGTTCCAGAGCTTGGCGGCTACTACTCGGAAGGAGCGGCCTCCAGTCCTGCTCAACAAAAAACGGGGAACAACAGCTAAATTCTGGCCCATCGATCTCAAAGAGCGAGAGGGGATATATGGAGTAAGAAGATTCATGAGAATAGGTGGAGCCAAGCCTTTCAAAATTTAAAAGGCCAGGCAGAGCACCTTGAACTCAATACGCCGCACAACAGGCAACCAATGGAGAGTTTGCAATGCTCCGGACACTGAACAACGTTTGGGCAACCCAAATATCGCTCTTGCGGCAGCATTCTGCACTCGTTGTAGCCGCAGAAGTTCAGCCTTGTTCGTGCCTGCAAGCAGAGCACTGGCATAGTCTATCCTGGATAGTACCGAGGCCTGGAAAACAAGCTGTCTAGTGCTGGCATCGAAGAATTTAAGCACCGGCCTGATGCTCCTAATAATGCCAAAACAAGAGGCTCCCACCCTCTTAGTATGGCAAGTGAAACTAAGTGAAGGGTCCAGCCAAACCCCGAGGTTTTTTAACTCCATAACAGGAGAGGGGATCATTCCTAACTCGGGGGGCCACCAGCTGTCATTCCAACATCCAGGTTGCTTCCCAAACACCATCACCTCTGTCTTCTTTGTGTTCAATTGGAGACAATTCTGGTTCATCCAATTGGCCACCGAGCGCAGCCCCTCACAGAAGTTGAGGGCGTCCATAGCTGAGTCCCCACTTAGTGTGACCGCCAGCTGCGTATCATCCGCATAGGAAACCATTGTCAGGCCCCAGCCTTTGACTACCGCAGCCAGCGGCCTCACATAAAGATTGAAGAGAGTGGGGCTCAGAGATGAACCCTGTGGGACCCCCAAGGTGAGCGGGTAAGAGGTGGATTTACCGGGTGGTATCGCAACCTGAAAGGATCTATTGGAAAGGAAGGAGCGGAACCAGCCTAATGCCAGCCCCCTAACCCCAGCTTCCTCTAACCGCCGCAACAGGATATCGTGGGACACTGTATCAAAGGCGGCACTCAGGTCTAACAGCAGGAGTGCCGCTGTTTGTCCGGTGTCCAGCACGGAGCGCAGATGTTCAGCCATGTATAACAAGGCAGTCTCCGTGCTGTGGGCTTTACGAAAACCATGTTGCGTGGGATCCAAGATGTTGGCTTTATCAAGATGGTCAGCCAGGATCCCATTCACGTGGGCTTCGATGACTTTAGCAGCCCACGGCAGCAACGAGATGGGGCGATAGTTCTCAGGTTTAGTGGGGTCGAGGGTAGGCTTTTTTAGGATGAGGGTAACTACCGCTTGCTTCCACTTGGTGGGTACAGTCCCTGACCCCAGTGACATATTAATAAGGGCAAGCAAGGGTGCACGACATGTGGCCTGCATGTTTTTAAATAGGGCCGGTTTGAGGTGGTCTGCAGGGGAGCCGGATTTAATTTTTTGGCTCAGAAAATCAAAACCCTCCTCAGATAAGGGGGTCAAAAGATCCAGGATCCTATCATTGACCTCCGGACAATCAACTAAATTCGAGCAGTGCATGGTAGTTGGAAAGGTGTGGTAAATTGCTTGCACCTTTTGAACAAAGAACAAGGCCAGATTCTCGCAATGAGAGTCAGTGCAGATTTCTGACGCGGAGGCCCTCTTAGTTATAAGGTCCTTTAGGACTTTAAAGATTAATTTGGAGGGATTAGGGCTATTCCGGAACTCCTGCGCATAAAATGCGGCACGTGTTCGACACACCGCTCTGTGATATGCCTTGGATAGCGTGAGGTAGCAGGTCTTAAGCGCGGGATCATAGGCTTTCCTCCATCGCCTTTCCGCTTGCCTACACTCTCTCTTGAGAGACGCCAAGGTCTCATCATACCACGGGCTATGTGCCTTGGTCCGGCACTTGGAACGTACAAAGGGAATAAGAGAGTCCAAGGCCGTGCCAATCCAAGTGCAGAATGAATCATACCCACCGTCAACATCGGAGAGAAGAGGTAGGGGTGTTATTCCTAATAAAAGGTAGAAATCTTCAAGTTTAAGTTTACTCCACTGGCGGGAAAAAGATGTTTTATTCAGTGCCACAAAAAGAGGATTTACCACAGGGAGAGCTGCTTTCACCAGCATATGGTCTGTCCAAGACAGCTGAACAGGTTGGCATAAAGTAATCTCCTCTAAGGAGGTAAAGAACGGGTCCAGTATGTGTCCACCAGAGTGGGAGGGGGACGTCACTCTCTGTGTGAGCTGCAAAGCTTCTAGATCTGCTAGACAGCTCTTAACGGAGGATAGGGAAGGACAGTCAAAGTGCAGGTTGAGGTCACCTACCACATTGAAATTTGCACAGCCAAGAGCTTCTATACTAATGACGTCCGGGAGAGCGGCCCTAAAGGCCGCATCGCAGCCCGGAGGCCGATATATTAGAAGACCTGAGAAGCTAAAGCAATGGGACAGAGAGATTCTAAAGCGAGCACATTCGCAACCTGGAAGTTTTAGTTCTTTCCATTCACAAGGAAAGCGACGTTTCACCGCCATTGCAATTCCACCACCTCTCGAACCGCGGTTGAGAGTTGCCACGGTATAGTCAGGGGGGAAGGCAAGGTTCAAAATCGCAGTGTCAGCATCTTGTAGCCATGCATCATCCATAAACCTAAGAAACGTGGCAGCTATGTTTGTGATTATCAGGTCTTGATTAGGGTTAGCAAACTCCTTGTCACCAGCGCACATCTTTGCAGTCAAGGCTTCCCTTTTGCAAGCATTGTTTTCAGCTGGATTAGTTCAATTGGCTCAAGTGAGCTGAAATAAGACGGCAACTTGAAAATGCGCTGATTAGTGAAATGAAAGCCTATAAGTCGAAACCTAGTGCTCACTCACATGGTGCTTCCTAGCACCATCCCTTTCTATGTATGGAGTCACACACCATATCAAGCCCTATTTCCACAAAATGTTAAATGTCCTATATGTAAATATTTTAGTTTTTTTTTCTTCCTGTGTTTGATGCCTCTTACTTCATCACTACTGTGCTGTGACACTCCCATATAGTTGAGAAACCATAATAAATAATAAAATGGAGGCAACTGATAAACACTAGCAAGTAGGCAGAATGCCATGATGTCAGTCCTGCGTTTTGCTTTTATAAATACTTTTTAGCATGCATGCTGATCTAAAGGAAACAGACACTACATCCCCCAGAATGCACTGATTTGTTGTGTAAAAGCCTATGCCATGTAATATGGGTAATCTGGCAACCCCTTTTGGATCTGCAGTGTTTTCCCCATGCATTTATTTTTATGGATTGAATACTGTACATGGTTTTCTTTACATACCTGTCATTTAAACTCACGTAATGAGGGTGACTTTCAGCCATTTATGTTTTTTTACCCAGCAGTGCTTTGCATGCTACTACTACCTGTTGGTCCATATTTATACTGGAAGAAGGGAAACTACAAGCAACAGCATGCTCACAGCTGGTGGCTGTAAATGCATAGCAGACTACAGGTGGTTCACCTGATGTGGAGCCATAGCTCACCTGTCTAAGTGATAATTCATTTTTACCCAAAACAATCTCAAATCAAGGGAGCGGGACTTTAATGATGGTATAGCCCAGCTACGGAGGGCTATAAGGCTATTCAAATATTCGGCCACTAGAGGGCAGAATGTTCTAATAAATAAAACAAAAGCCTCACCGAGCTGGAGGGGATTTACCTCTGGCTCTGTTAAACCTTTGTTCACCGCAACAGCGGTGAACGACAACATTAGAATGTTGGAGCTCCGGGCTTCTACCGGCCATTAGAATCCCGGAGCACTCCATTGTTTTCAACGGAGCTCCCAACATTCCGATGTGCTAATTGTATTTAGAACATTGGAATGTTGGCAGCTCCATTGAAGACAAAGGAGTGGCCCAGGGCTAAAAATAGCTGGCATAAGCCTTCTGCTCCAAAATTCCAATGTTTGTCTTTCTGTTTCTCCATTTTTAATTGACAACATTCTAGACTTAGTGAGTAGAATTTTCTAATAGCCTTATAACTGCTTCCGGCTGTACAGGTTGTTAAATGCTCTCTCTGTTAAGTTATAGGCCCTCGTGTGCGGTTCAGGCATATAACTAGAGTTCAGGCCCAATAGCAGCCATCATAGCCTTTTGCAGCGAGTTCTAAGGCCTTATTGATTGTTCTGGTGTAATGTCATAACAATTTCGTCAAACCACCAACATTTAATTTTCTTGCATTCAGCTCAAAACATTATTAAAGTATTATTTTTACTGCAGTGAAGAATCAACACGAGGCTGCAGTCTTGATCAGTCATATAAGTTTGGTTCTATTTTTGGGACAACTAGTAAAGAAGTTTCTGTTTTGCACTTGCTTGGCTATTTTAAGAACTTTCGATTCTAGGAACAATAGGGTGCTATTGATTTCGTTGCCTAGCTCTCTTTCCATGTCTCCCTGATATAATTGCTTCGTGACAAAGAAATAGAGCAGATTTTGAAACACATCAGAGCAAAACGATCATTCTTCAAGGAAGGAGATGCTTTGGCGAATTTTCCTGGTAAATAAGTACATATATTTCAGAAAGAAATATAAAACTTATTGACATTTGATTTAGATTTTCATTTGTAACTTGAACAATGACTATTTATTATTTAATGTGTTTTTAGGACAATTTGTGTGTTTCTTTACTATTACTTTCGTAATCAGTTTTGTTTATGACAGTCAGATTTCTTCGTTATTGTATGTTGCATTGTCTTCAGAGAGGTTTTAAGGCAAGGGCAAAGTGTTCTCTGGCCCAGGGCCCTAGCCTTTCAGGGGGGGCCCTGGTAGAGCCATCTCCACTCTGCAGAGTCTTGCCCTGTTGACCTTGAATAATACTTAAACAGATTGTTTTAAATGTCGTTTTCCTTTAATTTATTGTTAATGTGGGTGCTGTGAGAGAATCCATTACAGACAATGTACAGAAAAATGTGTTTATGTTTCATGCAACATCCATAAAAAAGTTTAAGATCAAAACAGGAGCTCACACATTAGAAAAGCGAGGGTGTCACAGAGATTATTTGCAGCAATATTGATGGGCTGCTGCTGTGGTTCAATATTGAAAACACACATCACCATCCCTGAATATTAGATGTAAACACATTTAGAATGTGGACCAGTGTGCCCCAGTGACCTGGCCGAAGAGGGCATGCAAGTGCTGAAATTGGATCATAAATTCAAAGCTGTTCCGAACAGGGGGTCCCAAATCTGTTTGGCCCAGGGCCACCAAAATCCTTAAAATGTCCCTGATTGTCTTCTCTGATCAGTGCATAATTGATGGCTAGATATGTGAAGCGAGATGTGCCGAAACAAAGCTGTTAATGTCTGCAAGGCGCTGTTGGGCCTTTGTAGTTCTTGGTCTGGTCATCAGAGGCAGATTCTAAAGGGTTTCTTGGTTGTGCTGGTCTGTTGTCCATCTCTGTCTGTCCAAGGCCTATTTGATTACATTGGAAGCAGCGGCGTCACTATGGGGGTGCAGGGGGTGCGGACCGCACTGGGTGACACCCTCACATGGGGTGACACCAACAGGGCCGGTGTGCATCTAGCAACCTAACCTTTCAGGAGGAGGAGGTGCCTGTGCGCAGCGCGCACCGTCTCCTCTCCTTTCTTTTATTTGCTCCCCTGTGAAATGGATCCAAAAACGAAAATCACTTTTGCCGGAAATCAATGTCGTATTTTTCTGACATTTAATTCCAAAGTGCAGCATCTGGAATAAAAGTTTAAAAAGATGAAAAATAAATAACTAAATAAAGTAAGACAGAGTCGTAGCAAACTGGCCAGATTGATTTTATTCACCCCCAAACATATTAGCGCCACTTTTACAGAGTTTGCCAGTGAAGCGCTATTTTTGTTGTCTTGGCTTTGTTTCCCTGGGCTTGGAACTAGTGCACCAATCCTGGAGGTACTGCAATGTGAGGATTGAAAAACAAAATTTGTACTGCTGCTCTGTATCTAGGGATGTTGTCTTTTTTTACCATACTGCCTACGTTTTGTAAGGATATAAGCAATGGCCATTGAAATGGGTCCATTCATAGCCCTGTTGTCATGCCCTTAACTTTTCAGGCAAAAGCACTCACTGATTTCTGAACAGTGAGTGTAAAAGCGTTAAGGTAACCATGTTGTTCTGCTGGAGCAGAGTTTTCTGTTTGAAAATTCGCTGGTTTTTGAAGCTCTGGCATGTCTATTTGTCATATTAATTTTCTAAATTATTAATAATTAATTATTTGTCTTGTGCAAGTGTGTTTATATTAATCAATCCGTTTGTCCTAACAAGAGAGAGTTACACGTGGGTGCGCATAAATGTGCTGTTTAACAAATAACGTGCGTGTTTTCATGTTTAAACGTTGCTATGTGCTGTTTATTTTTGAGCACAAAATGTTTTCCGAATTAATGCTTTTCTATGTTGCAAGTGCTAGATAGATGCATACACATAAGGGTATTAGTGGGGTTAACACTGTTTAATCACTATGCTGTGGTAACGTTGTTTTTGTTTCTTTTAATTAAGATGGTCTATTGTGGCCTATGGCGGCCTAGTTAAAGATGGCCGATTTTGTAAGCCTGGCCTCGAGTTGAAAATAGAAAACTGTGATGGAAGAGAGCCCTGCTGAATATGGTCCTAAAGTCAGCTGACCACAGTCCTTGCTTGCCTTATGAAATTTTCCGTGAGGACATCAGCAGCCGGGGTAATCTTCGAGTGAAATGGAACGTCCTTGGCAACCTTGGGAAAACAAAGGAGCCTTAGAGAAAGACTTTGAGCATTGGTCTCATTGCCGAGGAGAAGTAGAACTAACAGATACATTTGTGATTATTGGTTCCTGTTCCGTAGTCTTTATTTTGTGATTTTTCCTGAGCGGAGATTTTCGAATGTAGCAATGTTACATCCTTTCCTTCTCGCTCTGCTCAGCGGTCCAGCGGACATTACAACTTTTCTTTGTATCTTTCTTTTGTTCGATTCAGTATAAGAATTGTTAGCCTAGAGAGGGTCTTCCCACTTGCCGTTTGCCTTTGCCGCGTACCGAATCTACGTTGCTGAGGATTGATGCTGATGGGACTTCGTCTTGAGAGACTTTACCGAGAGACTTGTCCTGACCCGTTCTGACATTTAGCTAGAATAGGTAACTATGAGAAAAATGCTTTATGCTGCTTGATTTTCTTTGACTAATTTTAGATAAAGCAATATAACTTGAACATGGTGTTGGATATTATTTCTTGTCAATTATTGTGTATTATATTTTGATTATTCGTATAGGTTGTATAGATTATGTTTATGGACAGTCTCAATAACCAGGTCTTATCGACCTCGATATAGATGCAGGGTGATTGGGAGTTTTCTTTCCACAGGTTTATTGCTGCTGGTAGAGTATTTGAGCGTATGTTAGTGAAATGGGCCCTAGCGTATGATGAATGTATGTGCGTGTAACTATGAGATTACTCTATCTGTGGTAGTGGGAATATTATACACACCCTGATCTCTATCAATTTCCTGGAAGCAGAGGATGGTTATTGATGATTGTCTTGATCTGATAAGATTGCATGGCCATTGGCTTATTGATTATTGATTATTGATTGATGTTGGTATATGTACTAATACTATATGTTGGAGTCGTAATGTTGAGTTATATGTAGTGCTTCTGGAACTTGGGAGCTGGTAGCAATTCCGTAGTAGGGCAGAGGGAAGTATATGCTGCTCTCGGGAAAGACGGAATTGTAAGGAATTACGTGTGACAATTGAAGTTGCGCGTCACATTGTCTGGGTTCGGAATCAGTGACATCGTCGTATGTTACTATTAGATATTTCTGGTATATAAGGAGTGTGTATGATAGTGAAGGTTATCTGTGAAACTCTGGTCTTAAGTCCCAGGGATCCGTAAGGATTACCGTTAAAGCTTATCGCGGGAGAAGTAATAGGTATTCTCTGAGCTTGTTTGAGAAACTGAACAGAAGAAAACTGTTTAGTTGATGTATGTTATAATTCTGTAGTGGAGCAGATTGTCTGTTCTCGGGAAGCAGGATTCTGTGCGTATGTACTATATTTCCTTGTATGGATGTGCGTGAATGTTTGTACATTTAGTTGATTGTAGGACTCTTTGGACAAGTCCTAGAGGAAACAGTTAATGAATGTATGTTAGAAGGGCAGAGTAGGGGAAGTGCTACTGTGTCAACGAGAGGTTTCTTGTGAAATAGATTCTCTTTTACTATTCTGTGGTTAGCGAAGCAGACAATGGAGATGTTTTTATGTTGTAACTAATAGATTTTGTAGAAATTTTGACACGAAGTCTACTGAAAAGATTTTGTAAAGGAGGGGTAGACGAGTGACAGAAGACAGGAGACAAGCGACTGCAGCGACTGTTGACGTCAGAAAGACCGCGCTCTGATTGGATAGTAGATCAGAATAGTGCTCGCGCTAGGATTGGTGCGTTAGTGTGAGCCGCGCAAGGATTGGAAGAGCTATTTAGTGACGTAGACGCTCCAGGATTGGTGCGTTAGTGTGAGCCGCGCTGCAATTGGTTGAAAATTCGTATTGTATATTTATAATACGGAAAGAGTAGAGAGTTTTTGGTAAACGCTAAAATGTATTACCAAGAAGAGAAAAAGAAGAAAACATTTTTTGGTAAAATTAAAAAGTAGTTTAGCAAGGATAAAGATGTTAAAACGAGAGAGGGTGAGTTGTTACCTCCACCGAAAACACCTGCATCCTTCATGGCTGCAAGACATGGGTTTCATACCTGTATATGGTTGGAGAATTGGGTTAGGTATACTAAAGAAGATGGTGTTCTAGCATTTCCAGAACATGGTTCATTTAATCTGGCCGTGTTGAGAAATTTACGGGAAAAGATGTTATGTCTAGACCCGAAACCGAGACCTACACAGTTCGAGGCTTTAGTGGAATGGGAAGAAGAAGTACATGAGAGAGAAAAACAGAGATCTGGAGGGTACTACAGGTACATGTTTGGGAGGAGACATGATCGTGAGACTCATCATGATCGAATGAAAAGGTGGCGAGATGTTGGTATGTCAGAGGGATTATATCCGATGAGAACAGTTGAAGGAGGAGCAGAAAGGGTTCCTGAGTCAGAAATGAGAAAATATGGAGTTAATGAGTATGAGGATGAGGTCTTGAATGACATGATTTACAAGAGACCACCTCCATATAGACCAGAACCAGACAAAAGTACACCAGTTGTTTCTCCGATAAGAGATACAGTTTGTGTCAGTGAGACAGAAAATGAGACACCTGAGGTAAGAAGTGATCATTACCTTGATGAGAATGCCAGACAATTAGCCAGAACTACAACAGAGTTGACTGAGAAGATTAGGGAGTTAACGAAGAATCTAGAAGCTGTTACGGTGCCTGTAACTATAGGTCCGGTTATGCCTGTGTTTGACAAACAGAGGACAGGTGAGAATGGACTGGTGATTCCATATGTTGGGAATAATTTGACAAATTCAGTTGGTCCTTCAGGAGATTCAGGCAAAAGAGCAGAAAGAAGTGACCTGAGACAATCAAGACATGACACATGTAGTAAAATATTAGATGCTAGTGAAGCTAGTTGTTCAGGGATGCCAATTTTAGAACCGCAGAAGAGAGTGGTTCCAGTGAGAAAAACTGCTGAAATAACAGTTGAAGATTTGAATGATTGGATGAAGGTTCTACAGAAAAAGGATAAAGATTCACAAGTAATTGATGTGGCTAGGTTACGTGTAGAACTAGAAGAGCTTGTTACAGGAACAGTTCCAACAGAAATTCTGAAGAGTCATCATGATGGTGAACTAATGTTCATGTGTAAAAACATTACCTGGAGAGCAAGAAATACACATGACAGGCTAAGAGCAATAGCGAATGAACAGGGAGTTGATATTGATAAAGTGAAAGCTTTACAAAAAACTTACAGGATGGATTTTACAGAGAAGGATATTGAGAATTTGAATGCTACTGGTAGAACAGGACAGATTAAGGAAATGGTAGCATTATTGCGAAGATGGGGTGATGTAGAAAAATGGAAGGATAGGTGGTATAAGAAAAGAGATGAGGCTGAAGATAGAACAACTTATTCAGCATTTCCAGTGAGAGAAAAGGAGAAACCAGTGGATAATTATCCTATGAGAGAAATACCTGGAGGAGGATATGTACATGTTCCATGGACCAGACAGGATATTTTATCATTCACGAATGATTTCCCTCGATTGAGAGAAAAGCCCGTCGAGTGGTATAGGCAGGTAGATAGGTTTGTGAAATTGTCAAAAGTGCCGTGGGTTGACCTGAATAGTCTGTTTGATATAATTGTTCCAGCAGACTTGTGGACTGAGTGTAAAATAGTTGTGAGTTGGCCTACTGAGGAATATCCAAGAGACCCAAGAACAGGGGCACCAGATCCAGAGGTAATGAGAAAGTATGATCAGGTGATGGTATACCTGAAGAGTAAAGTTTCTGCAAAAGAGACAGATTGGGTAAAGATAGATCGAACACAACAGGAAGCGAAAGAATCAGTTCATGCTTTTTACGAGAGGCTGATACTAGCATTTAAACAATTCAGTGGAGATGAACACCTGGGGGACAAAGATTTGAGTCATTTTGTATACAGATTTGTATACGGCCTTAGACCTGAAATTGGTGAGAGAATTCGTGAGCATACAGTGGATTGGCAGAGTAAGAAAGTAGATGAGATTCTGAGACATGCAAAATACTTCAGTGATGAAATTGAAGCAAAACAAAGAAAGCTGAAAGAGAAAGCAATGTGGGCACAAGTGAAAGTTGCAGAAAGACAGGAAGCACAGTTAGTGGAACAGGCAAATAATCCAGGAAATAATGCAGGGAATAGACCTAGATATGCAGGGAAAGGAAAAGGAAGTCTTGAGGAAGCGAAGAAAAAGTTTCCTTGTCACAACTGTGGCCAATTGGGGCATTGGAGATCGGAGTGTCCTAATCCACCATTAGTGAGTAAGGAGAATAAATCCTTAAATCAACAGGTGCAGAATGAAGGAAATAATCAACAGCAGCAACAACAGAAAGTTGTAAGACAGCAGAGTCAAGAGCCAAAACCGCCCTTGCCGCAGAATAAAGGGTTACAAAAGTATAATCAGGATTCAGGATTCTACAATGATGAACAGGTAAACAAACCGAGACGTTCAAACAAGGTACAACAGTACTTGTTAAAGAGTGAAGGGAGTGAATCTGAGGGTGATTATTGACGGTGCCGAGGAGAGGAAGAAGAGTGCATACTTGGTGCAACTCTAGAAATAGACCAGGCAGGACCATTTGTGGATGGAAAAATAAATGAGGAGAGTGTTACTTTTTTGGTAGACACAGGTGCGACAAGATCAACTGTCAGGTCAACAGATGTTAGAAATCTTCCTCTCTCGGATGAAGCAATCCAAGTAGTTGGTGTAGCCAATACGCAAATTAGAACACGTCTTACTGAACCTGTAAGAGTACAGATAGGGAAATTTTCAGACATGCACAGATTCATTGTCTGTGACACGAGTCCAGTGAACCTGTTAGGTAGGGACTTGTTGTGCAAGATGAACTGCACAATTTTTTGTACACCGGATGGGATAGCCTTTGAGACACCAGATGAGGATGTTTTGTACCGAGTGACTATAGAAAATAGAGAAAGTGAGTTAATTGGTGCATTTGCTGTGTTTAATCCGGAGGATTTGCCTCGAGAGCTGAGAGACACAGTGAAAAGAACAGTTTGGGATTTTACTGGAGAGGATGTGGGATTGATGAATAATGTAGATCCAGTGAAAATTGCAGTAAAAGAGGGGATTACATATCCTAACATTCCTCAATACAAAATGACACCAGAAATAATCGAAGGGATAACTCCTATAATTGAGAAAATGATTCAGCAAGGAGTCCTGAGAGAACTACTGAGTAGTCCGTGTAATTCACCGATAATGGGACTGAAAAAGCCTAATGGGAAATTTAGAATCGTACAGGATTTGAGAAAAGTTAATCAAATTGTGGTGGCATGTTGTCCTATTGTGCCAAATCCATCAGTGATCCTGTATCAAATTCCACATGATGCCGAGTGGTATACAGTAATTGATTTGTGTCATGCGTTCTTTTCAATTCCATTACATCATGATAGCCAGCCGATTTTTGCATTTAGGTTTGGCCAGCGTATCTTAGCATGGTGTCGAATCCCACAGGGGTATACGGAGAGTCCTTCGATATTTAATCAGTTATTGAAGAAATCGTTGGAGAGTTTGATCATGCCTGAGAGCTCAGTACTAGTGCAATACATTGATGACCTACTTGTGGCATCAAAGACACGTGAAGCTTGTGAAGTAGATACCATAGCTTTACTGAATCATCTGGCAGATGGAGGGTTAAAGGTATCTCCAGCCAAATTGCAATTTTGCAAGAAAGAGGTGCATTATCTTGGACACAATATTGAAAAGGGTCTGAGAAAAGTGACGGATGACAGGATAAGAATAATCAGAGAAATGAAAGCTCCAAAAACTCAGAGAGAAGTGAGAATGTTCCTGGGTATGGTGGGTTATTGTCGTCAGTGGATAATTAATTTTTCCTTGATAGCAAAGCCACTGATTAAACTGACAAAAAGTGAGATGACAGATCCATTGGATCTAGATGCGGAACAAATGGCAGCATTTGAAGAGCTCAAAAGTAAAATGTGTGAGGCTCCAGCTTTGGGTATGCCTGACTACGAAAAGGAATTTGAGCTGTACTGCAGTGAGAGAAATGGATGTGCACTTTCAGTGTTAATTCAGAAACATGGATTACTGAGAAGGCCTATTGCGTTCTTCTCATCGACACTTGACCCTGTAGCTGTGGGTTTACCAGGTTGTCTGAAATCTGTGGCTGCAACATGCAGGAGTCTGGAACAAAGTGAGGGAATCATAATGGGATATCCTGTAAGGGTATTCGTACCTCACAATGTGGCAATTCTTTTGACAAGAAGCAGAACTCAGTACATGTCACATAGTCGGTTGACTAAATATGAAAAAGTGATTCTGGGAGCATCAAATGTGACTCTTGAGAGATGTGTGAATGTGAATCCAGCGACACTCTTGCCGGATATTGAAAATGTGGGTGTGAAAATGGAAGATGATCATGATTGTTTGGATGTGCTTGAGTACTGTACAAAACCGAGACCAGACATAAGGGATCTACCCTTGCATGAGAGTGATCATGTGTTGTTTGTGGATGGTTCATGCCTGAGAAATGATGATGGTGTGCTATGTGCAGCATATGCGGTGTGCAAAGTTTCAGAGGTTATGGAAGCATCACCATTGAAAGGAGTGAAGTCTGCACAAGTTGCTGAATTGATAGCATTGACAAAAGCTTGTGAAATTGGGAAAGATTTGAGGACGACTGTGTTGACTGATAGTCAGTATGGATTTGGAGTTGTGCATGACTTTGGCCAGCTTTGGCTACAAAGAGGTTTCTTGACATCGAGTGGAACTCCAATAAAGAATGCTGAAATGATTGGTAAATTGCTTGAGGCGATACAGCTGCCTAAAGAGTTAGCAGTTGTAAAATGTGCTGCCCATGGACCAGGAGAAGATTTTATCACGGTTGGAAACCGTTACGCCAATGATGTTGCGCAATACTGTGCCAAGACAAATCAGTCCATAAATCGGGACCGAGAGGGGGAAATGTCTTTTCTCTCTGTGATGTTTACTAATGTCTTAGAAACCTGGGATGAAGTGAAACAGTTGCAAGATGAGAAAGGAGAGGAAGAGAAAAAAGATTGGATTAAGGCAGGATGTGCTCCAAGAGAAACAGACCATGTTTGGGTCTACAGAGATGGCAGACCAGTAATGCCTAACTCCATTTTGTCATCAATGGCAAGAATGTATCATGGCCAGGGACATTTGGGGAGGGATGCGATGGTAAGGTCATTTAAACAGACCTGGTACAATGCAAAGTTCAGGACAATTGCAGAAAGCATCTGTCAAAGGTGTTTGGTTTGTCAGCAATTTAACACTGGGAAAAAGACAGTGGTGAGTCTGGGAACAATAGGCAGAGAAGGAGGTCCTTTTACAAGAATGCAGATTGATTTCATTGAAATGCCCCAAGTAAACAGACTGAGGTATGTTCTAGTGGTAGTCTGTTTGTTTTCAAGGTGGGTGGAAGCTTACCCGACTAGAAGAAATGATGGAATAACAGTGGCAAAGTTACTGTTAAGGGAGTTGATTACTAGGTACGGGTTTCCAGTAACAGTTGAGTCTGATAGAGGTGGACATTTTCAAAATGAACTCATGGGTTTGATTTGTGAAGCATTGAAAATACAGCAGAAGCTACATTGTGCATACCGACCAGAGGCTTCTGGTGTGGTTGAGCAGATTAATGGCACAATCAAGAACAGGATTGGAAAGATGTGCTTAGCCACTGGCATGAAATGGCCAGATGTTTTACCTTTAGTGCTGATGACTATTAGATCTACTCCAGATAGAACTACTGGTTTGAGTCCGCACGAGATAATCATGGGACATGCAATGCGCCATGCATTCGTGCCTGTCAATAAGTTGGTGACAATAACTGATGACATGATTTTGGATTACTGTAAAGGCCTGGCTGACGCAGTTCATTCTGTGTTTCACCAGGTTGGAGAAGAAGCTACCACACTTGAGAAGAAGCAAGCCCATGATCTGAGTCCAGGAGACTGGGTGAGGATACAAGTTCACAGAAGAAGAAATTGCTTGGTTCCAAGGTGGGGAAGGCCAAGACAAGTTATTCTGACTACAACGACTGCAGTAAAGTGTGCTGGAGTGAGACACTGGGTACATGCAAGTCATACTCTGAGAGTTCCAAACCCAAAAGAAGGGACTGGTAAAGAGTATTTTGAAGAGTCAGATTCCAGTGATGATGAAGATACAGAATCAGTGGGGAAAGAAGTAGGAAAAGCTTCGAATGAACCACTGCGAGTATCAGAGAAGAGATCAGATTCTGTAAGAGAGCCTGAAGTTTCAAAAAGCAGTGAAGGAAAAAGAAAAGAAAAGAGAAATTTCACAGAGACTACTCCTGAATCAGAAGAGGAGGAGATCGAAGAACCACTTGAGATTATACTTGAAGAAGTAGGGTCAGAAGAAGATAGAGAAGGACAGATTGCGGAAGACCCCCGAGGAGGTGTAGGGAACATTCTTGATGAGCTAGGTGAAGGGACAAGTAGACAGCAAGAAGATTGCGTGTCGGAGACTCGAGGAGGGACAAAAGTAGGGAAGTCTCAAACAGTGGTGAAAAAATCTGTGGAAAAGAAAAAAGCTGCTAGAAAACGGAAACAAGAGGCACTTGAAACAGAATTGGATGATGAGAATGAACAAACAGAAGGTCGAGTTCTGAGAAAGAGAACTTGGATTGGAGAAAGAAGTAATAAAGAAATAAAACCGAAAAAACTGATAAGAGGAGATCGTTGGCCTAACAACAGAGTTAAGAGGCTGAGATACAAAATAATAAGAGCAAGTACATCAAAAGCTGAACAAGTGAATGAAGTATCAAGTCAAAGTTCAAAAGCTGAAGGAGAAGAATCAAAGGAGTCAAAAGAACCAGTGGAAATAAAAAGAGTAAGAAGACCCAACCAAAAGTACAGATCACCGGAATGGTCTTATGTGGCACTGTCTGAAGGAGGAAAAGAAGAAACAGTGACTCGAGATAATCCGGAAGAGATCTTGAGAGAAGTGGTTGAGGAAGATACTGGTGAAATTCTAAAAGTACTCTTGACTGACATTGGAGAAGAGTCGAGTACTGAGGATTTTGATGTTGGAGATCTAATACAATTTGATGTTGAAGAAATTGAAGTGAAGAATGACAAGTATCCAAACTGAATAAAAGAAAGATTCACTTGGATTAAGTGAACGAAAGGATCATTTGGAAAAACTGAAAAGCTGAAGAATTGCTGAAGAATTGAAGAGTTCCAACAGTAGTGGAGTAGTAAAGGCTAAACTAAAGTAGTAAAATGGCTAACATAGAGGATAATAGAAATAGATGTGCCTTCTTTAAAAGGTGGTGTAGAATGTGCTGCTGTTGTACTGGATTATTAATGCTTCTATGGGGTGTTTTAGTTTTATTAGTTACTTTTAAAGTAGAGTTTGAGATGCATACAGAGAATGTGACAAATGTAGAGAAGAATTCGCAAAAGGTAGTTCCAATTAGAATTAGTAATACTTACATTCACAAAGATAGGTCAATTAATAACTTTTCTAGTAATGTTTTTTCAAAATTGTTATATGAATATGTGAAAACACTGGAAGTAAGGGATTGCTACGTCTGTATGCAATTACCTGCATCCGTTTCAGAGGGTGTTACTTATCATCATTTACCAGCTACATATGGTATTTCTTGTAGTATTTTAAGTAGTGTTTTTTATTTGTTAGGGAAAGTAGATTATACGATGTCTAACAGAGATAGTATTTTTGGGCACTTGCCAATGAACAAAGAGCTGAATCCAGCTAAAGAAGCTAACACTTTTGGTGAAATTTTTATTGAAGAAAAAGGATTAACATTAGATTACATTTTTAAGAATAATTTAACTTGCAGTTTGAAAGTAGAGGAGAAAGCTTTCCTGGATATGGTAGAGGAAAGGAGATTGAACATGCAGGAGAAAGCAGGAAAATATAAAGTGAGTGAGACAATTTGGGACATTGAGATGGGAAAAGAGTTGAAGAATGGGGCTAGTCCAACTTTAGCTTTAGATGCACCACAGAAGGGTAATCTTTGTATTACAAGAAAGAAATCCCAATATGATACATATTTTGTTGGGACTAGTGAGTGCCATGATACATACTTCATTGCAACAGGTTGGGGTTTCAGAGGTGGAGAAGATACAATTTTTCCAGGGGTATATTATGTTTGTGGGAACAAGGCTTATTACAAGTTGCCTGACCATTGGTATGGCACGTGTTATGTGGGCCTGGTTTTTCCAAAGATTTTTCATATAGATAAAATAACAGATGTAGAACATATTAATTTACTAATGCGTTTTAAGAGAGAAACTTGGTCTGAAATAGTGGGTGACATTTTTGGAGTATTGATTCCAGCAGTGGGAATTTCTTTGAATGCTTATGGAATTCGGAAACTGTCCACAGTGGTTGATCGCTTATCGACAAATACCGCTGGAGGGTTTCTTTTGGTGAATACGGAATTAAGTGCCATACGTGCCATGTCTATGCAAAATCGACTTGCCCTTGATATTCTATTGGCCAAGGAGGGTGGAGTCTGTGGAATGCTGAAAGTTCAACATTGTTGCACTTACATTCCAGACGAAAGCAAAGACCTGAAGGTCTATATCAAAAATATTACTGATTTGCATGAAGAATTAGTACCACTTGAAGCTGAGAATTTATGGACTAAAATAGCTAATAAAATGATAGCTGTTAAGGATTTTATTGCAAAAATAGGTAGTACTATTATAGGTAGAATATTGTTTCCTTTAACTTGTATAATTCTTGCTTTATTGATAATAAGATTGGTGTGTGTGTGTTGTAAAAACAGGAGAGGGAGGAAGAAATTGAATAAAGAAAAGAAAAACAAGAGGTTGAAAAGAGAACCTCAAGAAATTGAATTAGAAGAATTGAGGGAGAGTGTTTACTTAGAGACAAAAAGGGATGATGAAAGAGTGACTGGTGTGTAATGTTGTGTAAGGGGAAAAAGACATTTCCGATTTCTCCTAAAATGGGACTAAATTTTCACTAATTTTTTTTTGGGTTTATTTGGTGATAAAATCACCAAAGGGGGGGATTGCTGGAGCAGAGTTTTCTGTTTGAAAATTCGCTGGTTTTTGAAGCTCTGGCATGTCTATTTGTCATATTAATTTTCTAAATTATTAACAATTAATTATTTGTCTTGTGCAAGTGTGTTTATATTAATCAATCCGTTTGTCCTAACAAGAGAGAGTTACACGTGGGTGCGCATAAATGTGCTGTTTAACAAATAACGTGCGTGTTTTCATGTTTAAATGTTGCTATGTGCTGTTTATTTTTGAGCACAAAATGCTTTCCGAATTAATGCTTTTCTATGTTGCAAGTGCTAGATAGATGCATACACATAAGGGTATTAGTGGGGTTAACACTGTTTAATCACTATGCTGTGGTAACGCTGTTTTTGTTTCTTTTAATTAAGATGGTCTATTGTGGCCTATGGCGGCCTAGTTAAAGATGGCCGATTTTGTAAGCCTGGCCTCGAGTTGAAAATAGAAAACTGTGATGGAAGAGAGCCCTGCTGAATATGGTCCTAAAGTCAGCTGACCACAGTCCTTGCTTGCCTTATGAAATTTTCCGTGAGGACATCAGCAGCCGGGGTAATCTTCGAGTGAAATGGAACGTCCTTGGCAACCTTGGGAAAACAAAGGAGCCTTAGAGAAAGACTTTGAGCATTGGTCTCATTGCCGAGGAGAAGTAGAACTAACAGATACATTTGTGATTATTGGTTCCTGTTCCGTAGTCTTTATTTTGTGATTTTTCCTGAGCGGAGATTTTCGAATGTAGCAATGTTACATCCTTTCCTTCTCGCTCTGCTCAGCGGTCCAGCGGACATTACAACTTTTCTTTGCATCTTTCTTTTGTTCGATTCAGTATAAGAATTGTTAGCCTAGAGAGGGTCTTCCCACTTGCCGTTTGCCTTTGCCGCGTACCGAATCTACGTTGCTGAGGATTGATGCTGATGGGACTTCGTCTTGAGAGACTTTACCGAGAGACTTGTCCTGACCCGTTCTGACATTTAGCTAGAATAGGTAACTATGAGAAAAATGATTTATGCTGCTTGATTTTCTTTGACTAATTTTAGATAAAGCAATATAACTTGAACATGGTGTTGGATATTATTTCTTGTCAATTATTGTGTATTATATTTTGATTATTCGTATAGGTTGTATAGATTATGTTTATGGACAGTCTCAATAACCAGGTCTTATCGACCTCGATATAGATGCAGGGTGATTAGGAGTTTTCTTTCCACAGGTTTATTGCTGCTGGTAGAGTATTTGAGCGTATGTTAGTGAAATGGGCCCTAGCGTATGATGAATGTATGTGCGTGTAACTATGAGATTACTCTATCTGTGGTAGTGGGAATATTATACACACCCTGATCTCTATCAGTTCCTGCTTACATTTCACATGGTTTGCAAAATTTTGCATTCCCTATGATTGTTTGCTTTTTCCAGGATGCTGTCACTTTTTATTGTAGGCCACATATTGCTCTTGCCCAGTGCGTAATTTAAATTGAGCCGCATCCAGGTGTTTATAGCCGTCAACAATTGGGTTGTAGTTGAAGGCAGTCTGAGTTTTTCTCAGTGGGCCAGTATGGTGTTCAGTGGGGGAGAGGATGTGGCACTATGGCCAGAGCTGCTGAATTTGGAACTGGGGAACCAGGTTCAGCCTTAATAACCAGTCCGCCAGACCACTCTCCTGAGAGAGCACTATCTCATGCTAGACCTTAGAAGGCTTCGCAAGACATTAGAAGCCCCGGTGTCGTAGCAGCAGCAGGTGGACCCTAGCATGACAAGTGTAGGTTAACCTTCAAGGCTTGTCCACCACTATTCACACTGAAGTTCACCTCCAGTCTTGCGGGCAGGCCTATGAAGCAGTACACCCTAGAACAACAGTGACCCTGTCACTGAGATCACAGGGCCCTTGAGAAGGGCCAGCTCTAGGGCGGTGCAACCGGTGTGACCGCACCAGGTGCTGACTTTAGGTGGAGGCATCATTTTTGCAAGTATATTATGGTTTTAAAAGAACTTGCTGCCTCCTTCCTGGCCTCCAGTAATTTTCGGCAACAATAAAAATGTCATGATGACTCTGATGATTAATGTTCTTCCTAGAGAGAGATCGGAATTTTGTCTAATGGAAGATTTGACTCATGGAAAGGTAGCTCAGAGGGTTAATGTACCTGCTGCAAAGAACAAGTCCGTGTGGGTCAACTCATCTTGGCATCTGAGGCCCTGTCTAACCCCATTGTCACTCTTATACCCTACTCCCAAATTTCAAATGCTGCCAAGATGATAATAGGTGGAGTCAATACTTCTCAACCTGTGGATGTTTTAGTTAGTATGTGTCCTTGAAGAAGGGACCAACCACTTCAATGTTGTTCATGGCTTACAGTCGCAATAGAGACAGAATGGTTAGACCATATACTTTCTACATAGAACCACAAGCCGCAGAAGATGTGTGGATGTCTTCTGAAATGGTCTAGTTTTGCTGACAGCTCACAAAGTGATGAAAAAACATCAGTCTTGAATGAATGCAGGAGAACAAGAGGTTTGCTGAGGTAAGAAATCTTAAACCCCTAGGCCAGATAGAGGGAATTGACGTGTCTTGGCATGAAGAATTAAAAATAATCTCAATGGTGGATCCCGATACAATGCAAATTACAATTGTGAAGTTTAGAACATTTGCATATTTAGCATTATGCGGAATATGGAAAATCTCGTTACACAATATAGTATTATTATATTCTTTTTTGCAGGAGGCTGGTTCAAAAAGAAACATTCTTTTAGAGATATGTTTTCTGCCTGAGTCCATCTCTTGCTTGTATCTTGCATTAATTATTTTTTTTGACAAGAGGAAGGCCTCGCCTGAAAATTTCATACGAGATAGTTGCAAAACTCATTTCAAGTCTTTCGTGTAGTTTTGTGTCATTTTTGTGAAATGTATGCAATTTCTCACATCAAACAAAGGTCAGAGGACAGAAAAAAAGCACAACTGCTTGCCACACATATACACTTTAATATTTGGCCGTGTGCACCTAACAACTAAGCAACCAAACTGTAGGGCAACTGCAAGATGCACCCCAAACAAGCCAGAACACCAAAGAACTTGACATCATTGAAAGAAGACAAATCATTGATAGAGAGGAATCAAAATATCACGGGGATACCTGTCCACACACAGGGCAACACTGGACCTGAAGGATGACACAACTGCGAAAAACACCCACAGAAGTGAAGGTCAACAACAAGAACAAGTGTATTCTGCACACACAATTCCTCTGGTACACCACTTCAGACTCTCCAATCATGAGACCTCTTCACAGCCAAGCAGGAAACAATTCCCACATGCAGTAGAGGAGGGTCTAAGGGCAGCCAACCCCATGGAAGGAACACAGCTGAGCCAATAGGATTCCCATCTCACTCTAATGCAGTGGAGTTGCTACACACGTGCACTCCAGGAAGATCCTACACTTTTCAATTGAAATGCATCATTGAGATGGAAGACACCTGCCTCCTTCTCAAGCCGCAGTGAACCCTTGGAACTGAACTCCATTTTCTTTACACCTGTCAGCCATTCCATGACCATCTCGCACCTGTAACTCAGCACAATCTCACAGAGGAAAGATATCGTCTACCCTAATGACAAAGGCCAAGTATGGGCTGAGGCAACCATGTCACTTATTCCAAATGCAGCTGTCCCATCAAAACATCCTGATAAATGGAGATTTCTCCAGGTGCAGCATCCAACCTCATCACTAGACCTATCTGGACAGCTGAGAAAAGCCACATGCACATCTGGAGGAGGATATCCTGGAGAGCATCTTTGAGGATCTCCCTTGGAATTACTATCTGACGACTCAATAGGATACAGTGGCATTGATGACAAATGGAGAAGGCGGCCATGGCCTTTGTCTCCACCACCCTTTCCATGTGGTCTCATGGGGTGCACTAACAGCAACTTGTTGACTTCACCAGCTCCCAAGCTGTAGTGTTCATCGTGCCTGGTGTGTTATAATCAGCGGGCAGACCAGAGTGCTTATACGATGAAGGAGGTGCTTCTACGATGAAGGAGGTGCACCGTCGTTCCTGGGTGAAATTTACAGGAGTATTTTGAGATTAGCTAAACTTTGTGAGACTAATCTGAAGCCTCACTGGAGTTCCTGCTTGTTTGAAGGTGTCACCAAAATGTGAGCAGTTGTCTATGCAAGTGAGAAGCACAAAAACATGATTGGTAAAGTGTTTGAACTAATCTCAAATAAATAGCTTTTTTAGCCCTTTGTATTTTTGTTCACTGTGCCATTACAGGCAGAGGGCAATGCAGGAGCGGCCCGTGCAGGTAAGGGCGGTGGGGCGGAGGGGTTAGGTTGGGGAGGATTCGACAGACAACCACGAGTGAAAATTAAATAAATAATGAATTTTCCCTCATCGTCTTCTGTTGAAATCCCCCACCCGGCCTCACCGCTCTTACCTGCACGGGCCGCTGCTGGGCCAACCATGTGCAAATCGTCCTTGGTCCTGCTCCAAAAGGAACAGATCAACCTGAAGGTTTAAAATAAACTTCACACGATTACAAAGAAAAACGTTGCAGCTTCACACATGCCACAACTTTGAGATACTCCTCGAAAAAGGAGGAACGATGCAGTGACGTGAACCTGTTAGACCTGGAAGCCATCTTGATCTAAAAAGGCAGTGTTAAAGCAACTTTAAACCAGGTGTCACTTTGAAAGTTAAAGAGTTGGATGCAAACTTGTGTCGCCAGTGTTGCTCACAGGACTGAGCACCTCATGATTCCTTGCAGACACAAGTACATTGAGTTCATGGACCTTTGGAAAGGGAACCAGTGGCTGGTGTATATTACCTTGGCAGGTCAATGCTACCCTATTGATTCTGAGTGACAAAGTGGCAGCAGTGTGGTGATACTGCCTATAAATAAACTCACATACCTGTACAGGGAATAAAATACAACAAAAACCCATTACTGGAGGTCCATTCATCTTCAGGTGGTTATTAATCTGTTTTACTTCCCATTTAAGTGCAGAAATAAATAGAGTTGATTGTTTTCTTTGTGTTTCACAACTTTCACTTAGCTGGATTATTCACAGTGGCAAAAGGGGCATCTGGGTGATTTGTGTTGGCCGAGGGCACACGTTGAAATACAGGATGTGCTTTACAGACTGTCGGTCTGCCATTGCACAATGAACGCATTATTCACCCAAGATAACTCCCTATTGTTTGTCCTACAGATGCATATCATCACAAATTTGTTTTTAAAACGTTTTGCTTGTTGGGGAGAAGCACTAACTTTAAACGTGACTAGGCATGTGCCTGAAACATGAAAGTTATAGAAATATTTGCCACTCATTTATCCGCCTGATTATTTATTTTTCTTTTTTCCACTTTGAAGAAAGTAGAAAGCAGAAGCGATATCCCTGCATTATTCTGAGTGAAAATGTTCAATATAAAAAATAGTAGCTGTAAAGTTCCGTTGATATTGACCCTATGCCTTGACTATAAACAATTCTTGGCCACGCTTAGATAGACAAAGATGGAGGGGATCATTAACAGTTTGCCAAGATGGAATATAGCCTGCTGCTCTATCGGTTGTTAAAGGTCCTGAACCTGTTATAGGCCCGAGCTGCAGGCGAGTACCTATATTGAGGATGAGGGCCTTTAACACTCTATATAGCCTGAGGCAGAAGGGCTATAAAGCTATTAGAACATTCCACCCACTAAGGGTAGAATGTTCTAAATTAAAAAGGTAGAAACATGAAGCCAAACATTGGAATGTTGGAGCGCCAAGCATATACAAGCCATTTTAAGCTTCTCCATTGTCTTCAATGGAGCGCTCAACATTCTCATTTAGCCTTATAGCCTTATAGCCTGCTGTAGCGGGCTTTACCGGCCATTAAAAGCCTGCTCTAGCTTTAAAGGTGTGAACCGAAGGCAAGGGCCTTTAACAAGGGAGCAGAACTTTAATACCGGTATAACTCAGCTATTGAGGGCTATAAGGCTATTAGAACATTCCGCTACTGGAAGGCAGACTGTCCTAACAAATAAAACAAAGGCCTCATGGAGCCAGATGGGATTTTTTTGTGTAGTTTTATATAGCGTGAACTTGACCCGAAGGTTTCAGGTATGAGAGCGCTTTACATGAGCACCAGTTGCGTTACACAAGGACACATACATTTTTTTTTGTTAGGCACGGGGAGATTCATTAATTTGCCCAGAATCACAGGATGTTGAGCGTCATTGCCAAGACTCAACCCGGTTCCCCAGATTTGAGATCGACCGCCCTAGCCATTAGGATTGAAATCCCCATGGGCTCCGTGAAGCCTTTGTTCACAGCAAGAGCTGTGAATGACAACTTTGGAATGTTGGAGCTTCTAACTGCCATTAGTAGCCCGGATCACTCCATTGTTTTCAAGGAGCTACCAACATTCCAATGTTCTGTTGTAAAATGGTGGCTCAATCACCTTCCACATTCTCAGTTCCACTGCCTTATTTGGAGGTGGAATGACTGTCACGTGTCCAACTGCAGGTCATAAGCTAGCCATGCCAGTCTACACCTCTTCCCAGTAGGCCTAGTTTAGCTAGAGCCGGCATTCCAATTCAGATTTGTCCAGTCTGAGTAGGCCATGAGGTCATAGCAGACCTGGGCGAGAAAAAAAATCATCAATAATCTTCATGTACAGGGACGTTCCCCCTTAATCCTCTTTTTGTACCCTCCTCCTTTTTATATCCTTCACCCTTTACTGCTTTAAACTGTCTCTCTACATTCCTGACCAGCTTCTTTTTACCATTTGCCTGTTTCGATTGTTTTCCTTTTGCTAGTGCATGCTTGCTTCAGTCTGTGCAGTGGTGTCTGGAGGGTTTTTAAAGTGATGGGGCAAAACGGCTCAATCCGAGAATAACATGCGAGTGAATCCAATAAGCAAGCCTGGGCTAAAAAAAGAAGTGCCATAAGAAAACTTTGAAAAAAATTGATGTAAATTGTGTTTTTTAAAGTGTGCAAATGGTAGTCTTTCTTCACCACTCATTGCGCTGCACACAGATGTCCACAGTTTACCCAGCAGTCACACAGTCACAAATCTCCCTCTGCCCTCACAGGAGGAGAAGCAGATGAGAAGTTTGGTGCAGCCAGGCAGTCGGCACTGATGATATTCAACAAGACTTCACCCCCAGTTGGGGGGAGGACCGGCATGTGCTACCTCTGGCTCCTGCAGTTTTAGAGGGGGGGGGCCTGTAAATGTGAGGCTTCAGCCATTTAGTAGGACTCATCTGCCCCAGCACCCAAGCCATAGGCCAGCAGCGTAACCCTGTGTCATGGGCCGTAGGACAAAGAAGGGAATGGGCCCCCTGTCTGCGGTTTGAACTCTGAAATGTAGCAATAATCAGAGTTCAGTGTGCCCCTCAAGCCCCCTGGCGGTAGTGCCACTGCACCTGCTGCACCAATAAAAGCTACAGGGCAAAGGGCAGAGTCCAGTCAGTGTCAGACAGTGAACAGTGCTCTCCTGCTGCAGCCTGCAGAGAAGCCCTATGGGTATGAGGGGGTTAAGGAGGGCAAGCAGGGACAGGCAAAGGGTGCAGCAGCTATGGAGATTGCACTGATGGTGATACCCCCGCCTGACAATCTACTGAGCAGAGCTTAATTTAAGCAGGTGGTTTCCGGTGCTCATCACCGGCACTTCATTCTCAACACCAGTACTTATGACAGCTTGCCACTGGGTGTCACTGTTTATCTAAATTGGAGATGAACACAACAGTAGTCTATTAATTTAAAAGTGACTGATACCTGCTGCCCAAGACATTCTTATAGCTGTGGGGCCTGGAATAGTCTGAAATGTCACACTTGTAGGGTGTCATGGTTAGTTTTCTTGGTTCTGTACCTGGCTGTGCTGTCAGGGGCAATAAGTCGGTGCAAGCTGCAGTGGGCCCTGGCACTTATGTGTTTTTTTTTACAAATTAGGCACTGCTACAGAGTGTACTTGGGTCCAGGGCATTCACTTTGTCCCCTGGCTCCTGTAGTATAGGGGCGGGGGCGGGAGGCAGGTTGACAAGGTATGGCCTCATTGCTCACCGGGACATACCTGCCATCTCACTCAAGTTCCCAGGCTAGAAATAGAAGGTACTGCCCTTGGCTTCCACAGATCCAGCGAGCAGAATTCAGTAGAGTGTCCACTCTCCAGGCAGGTAAATAGAGACTGTGGGAGTGTGGGCACTGGCTGTGGGTACCACTGGCACTACCATGAAGGGGCTACTGAATCAACCTTTGGAAAAGAGTCTTAAACACTTGCCCAAAAAGGCCAACAAACCTTTCAGAATTTTAGATGGTAAATGCTGAATGTTGGAGGACTGGCATAAGATGCCTTTGAACTGGATGGATGGAAATACAAAGACTTATCACATGGATCAGTCAGCAGTACAATACTCTAGAGGCCCTGGGCAGGTAAATCTACTTACAGGCCAAGAAAGCAGATATCATACATAATCATCATGAAATTGGTTGTAGCCTCAACACAAGGACCACATATGAGACGCGCCACACTTGGACCCCTTTATTCTTGGTCTTGGTATGAGTTCTGCTGCTGTTAGAATGCATCCTACTCTGCCGGGAATAGTTTCTCAGAATAAGGTAATATAATCCAGGTAGGTCATTACATCTTAGTTGTGCATGGTGTTATTGCTTCTTTGAATTTACTGCTAGTATCAATGTTGGACCTGGACTGGGCCATGCAGTCTCCGAGCAGCACATTTTTCTACTAGGCACACTGCCTACTCCGAGCTGGGCCTGGACCCCACAGCACCGAAGCCACCACCGCTGCTTTATTTAACCAAATAAATATTGAACTTATTAGATATGTGATGCTGGGAATTTCATGGGGTTAGAACAGAGACATGACTGAGTCTCCATGGTTGACAGTCATTCGTTATGCTCTCAACCACACATCAAGGATGTCACCATAATCACATGCATTCAGATAAGGATCAGTGGCGTAACAGTGGCCCCCTCAGTGTGTGGGGGGGGCACAAGGCCAGGTGCCCCCTCAGCACAGTACCCTGGCCTGAGAGCTCCTGAGTGAGTCCTGGGGGGGCCCTCCATGTACTTTGCAGGGGCGCCCCTCAAGTTTTGTTACACCAATGATAAGGATGCACTTACGCATACAAACACACACACACACACAGTCCCAGGCACATATACAAAGACACAGACACACTCATGCATTCACTTGCATGCAACAGATGGACTCATCATACAAATTTGGACACTGCTGAAGAGAAAACTTATCTTGGACATGAGCTGGCTTGCTTCTTCTATAATGTCCACGATTCCTGATTCATGTAACTATGGCAAGCGGCACACCAGAGCCAGGCATACGCTTCTAACAAATCAGAAGCCGATATAGGGTTGGAGGTAGATCTCTTTTGTCTTTTCTGAATGCTGATAGGGTAAACATGTGCATGATTGACAAGCCCTTAAGCTCCATTATCTGACATGCTGCACTTCTTGAAGCATGTCAGGTATGTCTTTTGTGTGTATGAGGCTGGGCTGCAACAACCACCACCTGACACATGTGTGGTACAACCAGTAGGGCCTTCTTCTGCTGCCATTTGAAATAATTGATTTTACATGTAAACAAACGATCAGTGAGATCATTTGCTTTCATGTGAAAGCTGTAACATGTCAAGCTATTAATGGAAGAGCAAAGGTAGTTGACGCCCAGGCGCACCCTGTAGACGAGTCTTCATTGTGTCAGTGCTGACCTTTCCTTTACAGGCTTGTTAATTCCCTCTTATGTGGCACTAATGCTGCCACCATCTTCAAATACCATTTTTGTCCTTTCATTTTATCTACATTTTTTATTCTATAACAAAAAAAATCGTATTTTTTGTTTTTCTTGATACATCTACTTTCTTGTTTACGGCCATACACTTTATATTTATTTGGTATCAATTTGTTTTAAATTCAATTCTTGAACTAGAGTTTTCAACTGCAAACCACTTTTTCCAGTGCAATCTGGATTACAACTAGAGAGGCATTTAAACTCAAGAGTGCTGGAACAATTAAGCACGATGCGAAAAGGACCTATGTTTACAGTTTAAGGGAGGTTGATGGCAAAAACACAGTGGAGTTTTTGTCAGCAGTGGTGAAGTTTGGGTGCAGAGGTGACAACAAATGGAGATGAAAGGACTGAGGAGATATAATAAAAGAATTTGGAAATGTATACAAGTTGATATTGTGAATTGAGACCTCTCTGGCCTTGTAGCAAAGAGAATAGATTAAATGGTATGTGAACATTTTAATAAAGTGGCAGACTAAAGAGCTATATGAGGGGAAGTGAGGTTAGAGTGCAAGGTCAATGAGGATGCGGTTTACAATGGGCTAGGAACTGGAATATTGATCAAGGATGCAGCAATGTGTATTGAGATCTGGGCCTGGATGTTCTTGAACTTGAGTGCGAAGAGAGAGTGGAGGTGGTGGTTAAGGTGCCAAAGGAGGATGGGCACATGTGGAGAACAAAGTGAACCTCAAAGTTGCTGCAGAGAGCGATTTAGGAAAGTGTGAAGAAAATTGGGGGCGTAGCTTGACACCCAACGAAGATGTTGGCTTTTCCATTACTCGAGGAGAGGCGATGCAGGTCCACGATCCTTCCACACGGACCCCGTGATCTACCCATGTGCTGACACACAGGTTTAGCATGGGGAAGCAGTCGGCACCCGGCTGGTAATCTTTCCGACCCGCTGCAAGTCAGAAAATAGTGTTTCTCTTCTCCGGTCCACGTCACCCTCAGAAGCGGCTGCCATTTTGTGATGCGGTCGCTTCTTATCACAGCGCTAAAGGAGTCACGTTCAAATTTACCTTGAGAACATTCACCACAGAGGAAGATGACTGGAAACTCAAATTTTCTTAACGGTACATTCTCATATCGATTTAAATGAGCTCCTCTAATGCCTTTTTTCTTCTGACACTCTGATCACTCTGGTAGCTTCTTGGTCTCAGGCTTTATTTTCGTCACCTGCTTACAATATTTAACCAGACTTTTCCTGTCATTTTAAATATTGTCTTAATTCATTGTTTCCACAGAAAAGTTGGTTTTATTTTTATTAACTTCTTCTAATGCCTATGGGAAGAATAAGAAGATAAAGTCCTGTCATCTTTTCCCCAGCATGCAGATTCTCAAAGTTTGCCAAAATGGAATCCTCTCTAACTTCTCAGTCAAAAAATGGCACGACTGCAATTACGGCAACCACTACTACTACTCGGACGAATTCTGAGACGGCATCTACGAAACATCTAAAGAAAGACCCGCCATCTCCAGCAAAATCTCTGCCTCCTGTTTCGTTGGACCTCTTACTGGAGGAAATTCTTGCCTTACGACCTTTTATGGAGGAAACAAATACCAAACTTCAATTTCTTACTGACAGGTGGTCTCAAATGGATGAGCGTCTACTGGCAGTGGAGCAAAATGATTCTTCATATGGCATACCTGACAGTAAAGTGAATACTCTTCAATTGCAGGTCTCTTATTTACAGAAGCAAGTTGAAGACTTGACAAGAGGAATAGAAGAAACAACCTGCGCATATATGGTCTACCGGAGAACACGGAGGGCCCTGACCCTCTTACCTTCTCCAAGAATTTTCTTCCTAGAGTGCTAAGCCTGAAGGTACTTCCTTAAATATTCAATATGCACACAGATTGGGCCATCAACAAGTCAATGCCGCTGGTTCAAATCGCCCAAGAGGGGGCATTCTATATTTCTTGGAGTATACTGACCTCCTTAAAGTTCTCTCGGCTTCTAAATCATCAACCCGTATATCTTGGTTAGGCCATGCTTTATTTTTCTCTCAAGATTACGGCCTTTTCCACCCTTTTCTCTTTAAAAGGTTACCTACAGAAATAAGACAACTACCTACAAGGATTCAATTAAACTGAAAAGTTTCGTTAACTCTTGCAAATTAGAAACTATGGACACTTTAGGCGCTTCATCGTCTCATTTTGGTTAGAAAACTCCTAAAGCATGTTGATTTTCAGCATTTTTTCTTGTTTCTCTAATTTTTGTGGCAGTCTAATTCTCTTATGCAACTTCTCTTTTGGCATGAAGATTCTAATGCTGATGTTTACTTCTAACAAATAACCTGTTTCCTTTTGCTTCTCCTTATAGGTATCCCATTTTGTACTTGTTGTTGTTTCGCATCTTTTCAAGTACAGTCGTCCGTGTACCCCTCCTGTGGGATCTCGATGCTCCAGCCTTCCATGCGGTACCACCCTTTCTGTTTTTGGGGGGAATTTATGGGTATGTGTTACTTCCCTTATGTTTTCTTTGTCTTTCACTCTTTGTTTTTCTCTCTGAGATCCCTCTTTATTTCCTCCTCATACAATCTTTCTTTCTTATTTGTCCTTCACTTTTCTTTCCTTTTCCTGTTTGTCATATTCCTTCTTATTTCCTGCTGTTCCATGTTGTACTTTTCTCTACTACATGCAATGTTGTGGTTTACACTTTATCAATCTTATACCGCGTCTGGTTTACTTCATTTTTTCTTTATAATGAATAGTATGTCATTGAAAATTATTTCTTGGAATGTACGCGGCTTGAATTCACCGATTAAAAGACACCGTGTTCTAACGCATCTAGCCAAATTAAGAGATGGCATACATTAATCCAAGAATCACATCTTACAGAAACCGAAGCCTTAAAATTGAAAAGAGATTGGGTAGGTGCTGTTTTCTTTTCTCCAGGTGATGGTAAAAGAAATGAGGTTGTCATGTTATGTCACAAATCTCTTTGTGTAAAACTTGTGTCTCAAGAAACTGATAATGTAGGTCGCTGGTTATTTACTGAATTGCTGATTGGGAAGGTTCCACTCTCTTTATTCAATATTTACGAACCAACTACCAGTGATTCTCTTTTTTGGTCCCTCCTTACAAAAAAACTGTTACATTGTCCCCACGATATTCTCATTTTGGCAGGAGATTGCAACCAAATTATAGATCCCTTCATTGATCGCAATTCCCTGGTTTCCTTTATATCAAATAAAGCTCATAAATTATTTTTGCAATCTACTCAAATAGACGCCTGGAGAATATGCAATCCCACTCTAGGAGAATATACCTAAAAAAATAATAATTCCTTATTATCTTCCTTTCTCTGGAATAATAAAAAAGCTTGCATGTCATTATCAAAACTCATACGCCCAAAATTAGAAGGTGAAGTCAATTTTCCTGACTTTCCTACCTATCACAAAGCATTTCTATTACGTCAATCCTCTAGGTGGATGCTAGAATCCATATTGGAATCTCCACACTGTGTCACACTCCAACAATCATACCAAGTGCCTTTCTCCTTTCATGAATATTTGTCATTTACTCGAAAACCCCAATAATGATCTACTCCTATTGTTAAACACACAAGCAAATTATTAGATATTTTCTTATTAGATCAACCTAAGGGCATCGATGCACTCCTGAATTCTACTATAGGGAACAATAAACTCATATTGATCAAAGGTAGACCCTTTTACTGGAAAACATGGAGACAAAAAGGCCGAATATGGGTTAATCAACTATTCAACAATAATAAGGTTATACCCGTTTCTCATGCATGCCTCTTGTTCAATCTCCCTCGCTCTTTGAATGAATACCAATTATTACAAAATGTTCTAAATCTTGTTTTTGATCAGATCCTCTATATCCTCTCACGCTATTGCCAATCAAACGCATATGTTTCTCAGCACTTCCCACAAAGTTTCCACCATATATGTCTAATCCCGAAAATCATTTGTCACTAGAGATAAGACTATGATAGTGTTAGCATGGGAACAAGATTTTGATACAGAATGGCCCATCTACTTATGGAATAACATTTGGACCAAAATTTGAAAATCTTCTAGAGCAGGGAACACTACACAGACACTTTTCTTTATATACAATAGATTACTTCTTTCCCCCACACTCTTTCATAAGATGAACGCTGACATATCTGATATTTTCTGGCCCTGCTCCCTAACACATGCTGATTTAAAACATTTGCTTTTTACCTGTCCTTATGTCCATAAGTTCTGGAAGCACGTTTGGGATCAAATTACTCTCATATTTGTCTCTACCATACCCTTTTCTATTACAAATATTTTTTTAGGAGCTTTATCAGATGATTGGAACAATTGTTTGTTTAATGTACAAATTCTGGATTTGCTTTTAGTGGTGGCTTTCCAACAGATTACCAAACACTGGGAAGACTCTTCTAAATTATCGTTTCAAGCTTGGAGGTATGCAGTTTGCCACAATCACAGATTTGATGCAGCTTATATATATCCTGTCTCCCTTGCCACAAAACTCTTACAATTATGGACCCCAATCACAAAGTTTATTGATTTACAAGCTAGACTCTCCTATGCACACAATGTCTCAGAACAAGAAGTTTCCAAGCCTCCTTGACATTCCAAAGTAGATACTCATGAATATTTGTGGATGCGTATTATCAATTTATTGTTAAATTTTTTAGATTAGTTATCAGGCCTTGTTTATATCCTTATATACTCCTTTGCCCTTCCTTCTTTTCTTTATCGAGTTTATAAGCACAACTTCATATACAATTATATGTTCTAATCTCATACTATGTAACTACTTTTTTATTGTTTCTTCATTTTGTTCTTTTTCTTGAATAAACTTATTTTTTGAAACTTAAAAAAAAGGAAAGTTTGAAGAAAAGAGATGGGAGAAGTAGGCACTGTGAGGGCTTGAAATGAATCCTAATATATCTTTTCCTCTGCATTATTTCCTAAAACATAGGTTTTTAGAAATGCAGAGGTAAAGATGGCAACACAAATTATATTTTCAAAGGAGGAGCATAATAAAGGGAGCCAGATAGCTTTATGCATATATATAGCCATAGAGCAATGCAGACTGTATGTACAGAACCAAATCAGTCAATGACTATAACAGCTAAGAGCAAAGAGACCGCAAGCCTTAAAGAAAAGGTCACTTCTGTCACAGATGTAAGATTAGTACGAAATGTACCTGTTTAATGTCTACCAGGAATTAACAAAACATTCCCTGTCAGTTGTAAGCCCATTGACGGGCTTGGAGAGCCCTACCACAAGTGAGGAATTCTCTGCGCCTGAAAATCCAACTCAATGGTAAAATTTGCAGCTTAAGGTGTTCCAAGGCATGGTTAACCTTGGAAGTTTGCTAACCCTGCAAAGAAGTACGTTTGTATACATTCACAATGACCGATTTTTCCTACGTCCACCTTGGAAAGGGTAACGTTTTTACTGCAGTCAACGACTGGTGTTGCTCCACATCCGGGAAGAGAGTCAGAATGGATCACCCTCAAATTTAGTTGGAATGTAGTTAAAGAGTTTTCTCTGCTTGGGAAAACATTTTCCTGCTGAGAGAAAAGGGGAAACAAAAGTATAAGTTTGCACAGGGGATCATAGTCTCCCTGTGCACAATTGTCTGCTGTGAAGAATACGGCACAGCTGGAATACGATTCATATGGGATTTTCATATGACTTCAGAGGAATTGGAATGAAAACCTGTGCTTTGGTGCAACTCTCCTTGCAGATTCATAAGAATGTTAGCGGCTCCCAGAAATCTGTAAATCTGCACTTGCACGTAAGTGTAAACCTGTGAAGACATATTTACACATTTCTTTGTGAATGGGTCCCTTGAATACAAATGATCTTAAAGGCAGCAGCCATTTTTCAAGCCTTACCATTTTATTTTGCAGAGGTAAGGTGGTTTATTAGTAGGTGCAGATAGGTTCCTAGAGCTAGTGATAAGACCATAATCACAAAAAAAGGCCCAGTCAAGTCTCAATAAATACATTCTTGTTCCACCCTTTGTAGCTTGGCTAACGGGCAGTCAGGCTTAACTTAGAAGGTGTGTGAAGCATTTAAAAATACTATTTTTTTTTATTGTTGTGTTTATTAGGTTATACATTGAATTAAAGACATGTCTCGCTTCAACAGTTTGTGCAATATGAGCAACCCATTACAGAGTATGCATTCTTGAAGCCTGAACATGAATATATACAGTAAAAGAAGTAATGCAAACCATTTATTTTAACAAACATGAGCCACAGCGAGGGCATTCGGTGTACATAGCAGGCACAATTCTTAAACTCCCATAGTACAGTTCAGTCGTTAGATTAGTTACTAAGGATGGTCACAAACATCCGTGCCACAATAGCTAGTATTATGGACATTTACCCTACGTTGTCCACCGTGGCAGGGGGTGAGTCTGTGGTCAGAGGAGCCTTCCTGGCCAGATATGTTTGGTACAATTCCCAAAAGTTCTTGGGGCAATTTCGGGGTGAAGTAGTTCACTGTACAGTTCCGTCTGTGTGTTGCAGTACAACATATCTCGTAATCACTCCTGTATTGTGGGCAGAGGATCCCGCTCCCAACACATTGCTAACCTGTGCTTTGCACTCCCATTTCAATCAGACGTATAATTCCCTTTTTTATTTTCTTAGTATAGCCCAGCAATGCAATTAACAGATCAGGGAGTATTGGGGTCTCAGTGATGTCACTCAGTGTCTGAAATACCTTTTCACAGTACTTGACGATAGCTCGGCATAGCCAGGCTATATGGAGGAAGTTCGTTGGACACACCCTGCACCTCTCACACTCAGCTGTTTCACGCAGCCCATATTGAAAAAGCCTCTCCGGGATGTAGTAGACTTTTTACACATTTTTAAGGTGGATTAATCCCTCGCGGCCATTTAATTTCGTATATCTCCAAGTATCTCCAAGTATTGTAATCTATATTCATTCCTAGGACTCTTGGCCACTCCAGTCTAGATTTTGTGTAGAAGTTCCCCCGATAGGCCTGCACAAATTCAAAAGAACTCGACACTATCCTTGCAGGTTTTTCTGCTTTCAGTATAAGTGTGAGTGGGGTGACCTCGGGAGGCTCCGCCTTATCTTCACCTAGTATCTCACTCATAGCGTGCCTCACCCTATGATATTGGAACTGGACTAATGGGGTGACCGCCATGCCCTCTGTTTAGACCTCATCCCACGGACGAGCTTTCCCTTCCGAAAAGAGGTTGCCTGCTTTAGTTACCCCCAAAGACTGCAGCGCCTTGAGCACTGCGCGATCTCTGCTCATAGGGAGCTATGCGCACCATTCCAGCGGAACCAATGGAGAGTATAGAATATTACCGTCTTGCCTTTTAACCAGGTCATGCCAAGCATGCACCGTAGAATTTATGGAATTTATGGAATCCTGGATTCCCGTGCGGTGATCCAGAGGACGAAATAAACTAGTTGGAAGGTCAGAAGGGGCGACCGCCACCTTTTCAATTTGCAAATGCGGAGGGTCAAGTGTCCGATGTAACCAATGAAACGCATGTGTACTTTGCGCTACTCTATAATACAAGTCCATGTCTGGGACTCCCGAACCTCCAAGATAGTAGGGTAGTGTGAGGACCTTTCATTGCACTCTCGGTTGCTTTCCCGCCCACGCCAATTTAGTCAATATGGAGGTAATAGTTTTAAAAGAATGTGCCAGGCGGACCATAGGGATATTTGAAAATAAAAATAGGAACCTCAGCAATATCACCATTTTCATGGACGAAATCCGCCCCAGGAACTAGATAGACAATTGTTTCCATCTTTGAATGTCTTCCTCTACCTTAGCGACTGCCCTCCCATAGTTTTCCTTGAAGACTGTCTCTGGGTCAACTTTTAAAGGAAAACTATGTCCAAATTCGACTTAGGAATTAAAGGTACTTCCAAAGTCGTAAACTAGCTTATTTCTACACATAGGTCATTCCTAAGACCTACTCTAGGTGCCCCAAGGGCAGGATTTTATGTTAAAATAGGTAACCAGGGACATTACAAATTATATTTTATAAGCCAATTTCATTTTTATTCACTGTAGTACATTAGCTCCATAGGCTAACATGGGAAGGTTTTAATAAACTTTAATAAAGTCTAACTATTGACAGGAGTGGGCTAAAATGATACTTCAAAGTGTCTCTATAACAGAATAAATCCAACAACTTGCCATGGTTAGATTCATTATAACGGTGACAGACAAGCAGTTATAGCACTTGCTTTTCTGGTGCACCTGAATCCAGCTCTAGAGCAGCCTCTTCTGATTAATCAGCCTTTGACAGGTTGAGCTAAGCACTCTTGATTAGGTGTGCAGTAGTCTGGGCTGAGACAAAGGAGACATCTGGTGGGAGGAGATCTGCTGCTGCAGAGCAAAAGGCAGGAAGGGGCTGGGCAGCCAAACCGGTCTTGAAAGGGAGAAAGACTCTGAGGATAGGGCTCACAATACGCAATAAAACTCCAAAACCAAATTATGAAAATAGCAAATATTGTTAAGAATAAATGACAAAATTCCAATGTAGAGAACCGCAGATATGAATTTTTGAAGAATAAATACTTTCAAGTGCCTAAAAGCCAAAAGTCCACATTTCAGGCTGACCGCAATGGAGTGCAGGTCAGATACATTGAGTGGTAGGGCCTGGTCAAGATTTTACCTTGACTTGGGAACTTTTTGGGGAGCTTTTTCTCTTGACATCGAGCAAGGGTACTCCACAGGCCAGCTTGCGAGCCAACGATGGTAGCTTGCCTCAGCATGAGGCCTCTTTTAAATCCTGGAGGTTTTGGAGCTCCGGAGCCATCAGTGGGACAAACCTGAATTTCAGGCAGGGTCATAGTTCAACGTCGCCAGGTTGACACTCAACGACAGGTCGTTCCACTTATGGAGTTTTTTCAGAAAAATTCTGCAAATAATTCCACACTTCTGCAACTTCTTACAGAGGGTCCTTTTGATCTCTTGAAGGGTCCAAAGCAGCAATCCAAAGTTCCAGAATCTCGGATGTGCTCCCTGGATGATGCAGGTTAACCTCTGACTTTCAGGGAGTCCACTCCTCAAACTTTTAGAGTCAGGCAAAGTCCTTGTTTTGCTGAAGCCCAGAATGTGCAGCAAGTGCAGCCCTTCAGCGTGCAGACTTCCTGGTGCAGGGGAGGGGATCAGCAAAGCAGTCCTTCTTCTTCATCTTGATTTCTCCAGGCAGGGATCTGAGTTGCTGGGCAGCTCTCCCATATTTATCCGGACTTCTGGGCTGGCAAGCAAAGGGGCACACCTGACCAATAGGTTGCAGAGTGCAACCCTCAATGATGACCACTTCTCCTGAAGTGTGGCAAATTCTTGTCCCAGAAAGCACTGTTCAAGAAAATCCCACATGGATAAAATCTCTTCAGGAGCTTAAAGTCTGGCTAACCCAACCTACAGGTGTGGCTAACTTTCCTTAACAATTCCCTTCCAGCCCCTCTGCTAATTCAATTACAGGGACTCCCATCTGACTGGGGGTGCATGAAGAGAGAGTGGACCTGAGCCCTGTCCTCACAGTCTTCTCCCTTTGAAGACCGGTTTGGCTGCCCAGCCCCCTTCCTGCCTTTTTCTCTGCAGCAGCAGATCCCCTCTCACCAGATGTCTCCTTTGTCTCAGCTCAGACCACTTCACACCTAATCAAGAGTGCTTGGCTCAGCCTGTCAAAGGCTGATTAATCAGAAGAGGCTGCTCTAGAGCTGGATTCAGGCACACCAGAAAAGCAAGTGCTATAACTGCTCGTCTGTCACAGCTATAAGAAATCTAATCATGGCAAGTTGTAGGATTTATTCTGTTATAGAGACACTTTGAAGTATCATTTTAGCCCACTCCTGTCAATAGTTAGACTTTATTAAAGTTTATTAAAACCTTCCCATGTTAGCCTATGGAGCTAATGTACTACAGTGAATAAAAATGAAATTGGCTTATAAAATATAATTTGTAATGTCCCTGGTTACCTATTTTAACATAAAATCCTGCCCTTGGGGCACCTAGAGTAGGTCTTAGGGATGACCTGTGTGTAGAAATAAGCCAGTTTAATACTTTGGAAGTATTTGTAATTCCAAAGTCGAATTTGGACATAGTTTTCCTTTAAAAGCTGCCTGAAAGGCAGGGTGGCTTTTAAAATGACAGCAGGCAACCCAGCAGTGCACACTTAAGTGCATTAAATCTACTGGGCCTCTAAACCTACATGTTCTGCCATATACCTGGGACCTACAGGTAGGTTGTCAGTACCAATTGCAATTAAATCTAATTACCATGTACCTTTCACACAGAGCACAGGCTGTAGGTCTGGTTAGCAGAGCCCATGGCGCAGTCAGAGTTAGAAAACCAGCATCTAGTAGTCAAAAAGGGGGCAGAAAGTAGGGGGACACTGCAAAAGCCCTGGTTTTTCACAGCATCTTTTTCAGGAGTACAGGATTGGTCATTCATTAAAAATCTGTACCTACCTGTGTGATATTTTAGCTATTTAAATTGGATGACCCGATGGCTGAGAACTGCAGCTTAAACTTAATAAAAAAAGACACCTTTCTCATTTTGGGGATGTGCTTACAGTTAAAAAAATGCATCATGTGAAAACAGAGTTAAAGTGCCCCCTACTTTCCAATCTGTCTTTTTTAAATATTATTACATGCGCCTGTTCTTATCAATCCTTTCTATGCATGTACATTTAATGATATTTGACTGGGATCCAATATATATTAGTAAAATGGAAAATTAGAAAAACATTTCATGCATATGCTTTGAAAACTATGTAGAGAAATTGATGCAGACGGCAAGGTTATTTAAAAAACAGCAGATCTTAGGATAAAATGTTCATGTGATAAGGAGTTGACTTCCGGCTGTAGGCAGGAGAATATTAAACAAGCACTGGTAAAGCCAATCGATCACAAGCGATAAAGGCCTAAGCTATTGGCTTTTGCTTTATCAATGTTTGTTGCGAATTAAATGCATGTTCATGAATCAAGATACAGGTTCCCCTATGGCCTGCAATCTTGAGATGGATTTTCTATTAAAGAAAACTCATTCTGAGATGGCGCAGAGGCACACACGTGTTGTGATGCATCTGCATGCATGTGTCGTGGCGCAACCAGCTATTTTAGTTTAACTGTTCTAATATGGCAGATGGTCATATTGGAATGGTAAAATAAAATTAAAATAAAACAAGAGCGCAAACAACACAAAAACATAGCGAGTTGCTCAGCAGCACTTTGTAGCAGCTTGTCCTTCATTAAAAACAGAAGTGAAATTAAAAAAAGACATATAACATAGGAAGCAGGACGCAGATTGGAGAGAAGGGAGACTAAGAAAAGAGCACGTGGAGTAGGGAATAAAGAGGCAAAAAAAAATAAACAAGGGGGAAAGCAAGTAAACACGTAATCCCATGCACTGCTGAAGCGGTAACACTGAGACCGAAATGTTTCTGGGAGGGACGAAAAAATATATAAGGAGGGAACCCATTGAATCGTGATCAGACACCTGAGACAGACAACAAATCCATCCAATCATGAGCTAGGGGCTTTCCCAAAGTCCACTCTAGGGGGCATATGCACGAGGAAATGGCGGAGCCCGGAGCTGCGCCAAACTTGGCAGCGCCACGCTTCGCCATTTCCAAAATGCAGGGATGCACAATATTTACGACAATACTGCGCATCCCTTTGTTGTCCCTAGAGCTGGCACTAAAAGTAGCTGCCTAGCACCATAGTGCAAGGGTGCATGCGCTGCAGAAAATTATTGTCTATATTCATTAAGGTGCCCCTTCCTGCACATAAACAATCAGTGATGACGATTTGTTTCTTCTGCGTGTGCAGAATTCTGCAGCACACATAGAAGTAGCAAATCATCATTATTTAATGAACGTTTGTGTGCACGAAGGGCCACCTTCTTGCACATAAATGATCATTAATGGCATTTTGCTCTTTCTGTGTTTGCTGCACAATGCAGCACACATTGAAAAAGCAAACATGAGGAGTAATACCAGCTATTGCATGGGGTTAGCTTTTGGCACTGCCTCAGATTTACAGATCCTTGTAAATCTGGTGCAATGCCCACAGCAACAACCATTGCATGCCCCTTTCATACAAAGTGATGCATGCAAAGGGGCTTAGCACATCTTTGTAAATATGGAGAAGGGCATAGCACCACCAGAACATTAGTAAAAGTGACGTTCTGGTGGTGCTACGCCTTTGTATATACCCCTAAGTATGTTACATATTGAAAACATTAGGTCTGACAATAGACTTATCTGAACCGACGACCTAAACATTTCTCATTGAAATCAGAAACATATCATGATTTCTCCTAAATCATAGGGGAAGTTGAGTGGGCACCTCATAATTCTGAATCTTCAATGGCATTACAGGAAGAGATAGAGCAATAATATTGGCCTTGAAGAAGTAACTGGAAATGAAATCACATGACATTTGATCCTTATGACATCAGACCTGGATACAAATCTTGCAACAAGTGTTAAATTAGCAAAAGGTGTGTGTATATAGTTATTTATGTACTTGCTTACGTATGAACACCGCAACATTTCAATCAAAAATATTTTACATAGAATCTATGGTACACCGATCAATAAGAAAGGATTGCTATCAGAGTTTAGATTCTACAACAGTTGTTGTATGTGATAATTGCACCATCTCTGTTGTTAATATTCATAATGACACATAACTAAGGTTACCGGTTAGATTTGGGAATATGCTGAAAAACCTATTCCTGGTCACTGCTAGAGCTGCCAAGAAACCATTGCAGACTCCTAGAAACCAGGCCGCCATTGCGCAGTGGGGCTGGAGTGCAACCACTCACACTTACCCCAGCATGGAGTACAACAAAGTACATTTAATTCCACTCCTAAATAATCAGCTGGCTCTTCCATACAGAAGCCACTCAGTTGAGCAGTTTCTGTCCCCAAGACTACAAGATACGAGCTAGACTCAGGGGCGGTTGCTCTATCGGAGCATGGGGGACGTTGACCCCCTACTGGGAGCCACCGCACCAGAGGCATACACCTTTTAAACCCATTTATTCTTCACCTGAACTGGCATTTATCTTTTTCCTACTAGGGGTGGGGCTACAGCGCTCTTATAGGCTAGGATGACCACTAGGCAGTGTAATCTGAACTGCGCATGTGAGATTGGCCGGTGATTTCACTGTGGCCAGCCTCACATACGCAGTTCAGGCTTCCAGATGCAATGTTACTAGGGAGATGACACAGCAGAGACACAGCCCTTTCAGTCTCCAATGGCGGGTTGTCTTTGCCCGACCCAGCCAATCCTGGCACTGCTCTTATGCTGTTTAGTATTATAAGCAGCATGAGAGCAGTGCTTGCATTGACTGGGATGCTTAGGGCTTATCTAATGTGGGAACAACATGAACACTTTGTCAGCCGAGCAGCGTGACGTGAGACAATCCAGACGCCAAGGTAAAATGTATGTTTATTTTTTGCAGTCTCTATGGTTATAACAGACGGTAAATGCTTTTTAAAGAGAATGTGCTCCCATCACCTCTGCAATGCAAATTTCATTCTGCACCTATTGAAAAATGTAATTCATACTGCAAAGGTGAGTGGCGAACATTCTGGGCCTTATTTATGAGGCCTTGCGTCACTTTTGCGCCGCCGGTGCGTCACTTTTTGTGACCCACCAGCAGCGTAAAAAATGTGCCTTATTGCACCATATTTACAATAGATGCGTCACTTTGTACACCCCTGCGCCACATTATACCGGTGCCAGGTATAATGTATGCAGGGGGGCATTCTGATGCAAGTAATCCTCGTAGAAGTGACGCTGTGAAATCTATGAGATTTCACTGTGCCACTTCTAGGACGCAAATGCGTAGGCAGGCGTAAGACTGATGCAGGCACATTTCAAATGGGACTTGCCCATGTGTAATGACCCATTGATGGAGTTGCGTCACTTTTGTGACCCCTCCAGCATTGCGTCATTTTTGCGTCTACAGATACCTCTGACGTATCTGTAACTCCTTGCGACATGATGCGCCATACTGTAAATATGACGCATCATTGGTGTCGCAAGGAGGGCGCAATGAAAAGTGACGCATCGCTGTTTACTCAAAGCGATGCGTCACTTTTCATAAATGTGGCCCCCTATTTGTAAGGCATTTACCATGCGTTATAAACATATGTAAGTTTTATAAGCCCTATCACTTTCAGAGTATGCTCGCCGCCTCTGTCCAGACTAAACCTTGAGGGTACTTCCCCACTTCCGAGAGAAGCAGGTTTTCCTCAGTACTTCTCAAGGCAGTTGGGCAGGCATCAGCTACTTCTCCATGTGGTCTTTTCCAAGTTCATTTGTGATCCCAGGAACAGGAGGTGGGAAGCTATTCCATAAATGCCTATTAGCAATTGATTGGCGACAACTCCTCTTCTAACCATAACAGAATTTTCTACAGCACAACCTGACATTTTTGTAGCAGTTTCTCTTGCCTTCCTGCAAAGCAATCCCAAATATCCCGTTCCAGACCCATCAAAAACAGCAGAACCGTCATGCCAACTTGGCTTACAGTGGGGTAACTTCAAACGCTTCTCCAGATTATAGCACTGTTTGCTAAAAACCTTGGGGCATATCATCAAGGGCTTTATCTCTGCTTTTCTGGCTTTAAAAGCCAGAAAAGCGGAGATAAATCCGACGCCCTATCAGCAAGAGGGTGCTAACATGCATATTCGCATGTTAGCACCCTTTTACACTACGCCTACCTTTGTATCTCTAATGAGATGCAAAGTGGGCGTTCCTGACATACACTACATGTCAGGAGAGCAATAACGCATCTTTGCGCTATCAGCAAGGATGCCCTTGCATTTTAGCAGACGTTAGTTTTTGGAGAAAACTGCTGTTTTCTCCAAAAACTAACGACTGCTAAATCCTGACTAAGCCACCCCTAACATTGGGGGTGGATTATGCTGATACGACCACAGGGTCGTATCAGCAAGGTTATCGCCCTTTTGCAGGGAACATCGCTGGAAAACCAGCGATGTTCCCTGCAAAACAGCGATAACATCGCTATCTCTGGAATTTTTATCACCCTGGAGCAGCGCGTTGATGATGACGCGCTACCAGGGCGATAAAAAGCAGAGATAGCCAGCGATAAGAAAATTATCGCTAAGCACGGCCAGCGATAATTATCGCTGGCCGTTGCTGATATAGTCCCTTCTACTTTGAAAGGCTCCAGACAGTTCTTTGTCTTGGCCATCTCCTGCGTCTGTCCACTCCCTATCTTGTATTGAAAGATTTGTGGTCAGCCAGGCCTTCCATCCACACCTGGAGCTGGCCTAACACCAGCACAGGCTCAACTTCACTCAATATGCTCTATGTCCAGACATCGCGCTCTACCACCAAACGTGCCAAACCTCTGCTGTGCATGACTAAAAGTTACTTAATCGATTTCTTTAAAACTATTTGCAGGTCCAGAGAGGGCCCAGGATCTGCAAATCCCAATCTGTGTCGTCACATTGCGAGGCAATTACATGGGCCTTATGCCCTTATTTAAAAGCATGTTTCCAATGCTGTTCACGGTGAACTTCGTTGGATAGTGGCAGCCACAACAGAAACTTTTTAGTGGTGGCTTTTGATTGATTTGATTTGATTTGTAAGCTTGTAAAGCGGGCGAATGCCTGAAGGCGTCTTGGCGCTACGGTTAGATGCTTATCAATGAGAGCACATGGATTAATGGATTTAATTGTGAATCTGCAAGCTGGGTTCAGTCCAGTGGTTATTGCTGTAGTGGAGAGAAAATTTACAGAAGCAGTTCAAATGGAAACACTGATTTTTAATCACCCATTCTCTACCTCTCTTGCACATGACATGCTGAAACTTAGGCACTTCGCTATTTGATTGGAAAATGTGCTGTAGATTCATCAAACGTTTCCAATGTTATAAGCAAAGGAAAAATCCCCTATTCAGTGAAAAGCCAGGCCTAAACATGAGCTCTGACATACTGTTACTACTTCTCCTGGAAATGAAATAGATTATTGTTCATCAGTCAGGGTTTTTGTAAAGCGCGACTAATCACCCGTTATGGGTCTTAAGGCGTGGGGTAAGGGGCTGCAGCTCAGTCGAAGAGCCAGGTCCTGAGCTCCTTCCTGAATTGAGGCAGTAACGCTGATTGCCTGCGGTGCAGAGGCAAGAAGTTCCAGGCCTTCACAGCGAAGTAGGAGAAGGATCTTCCTCCAGCGGAGGTCTAGCAGATTCATGGGACAGTGGCCAGTGCCAGTTGGGTGGAGTTATTTAGTTACTGGTGGGTGGTGCTTGTATAGGGTGATGGCGCCTCTAGGGAAAATCCACAAGCTAATAAGCCCTGTGCCTAGTATTAACAGCGGTGCTGAAGGGTAGAGAGTACCTCCTTTCTCCCTATGATGTGGCCTTTACCAACCCAACAACAACAACACAGTCCCCAGCACACGCTTGAATTATATATTTTTTTCTGCTTTGATTTTTCGCACTGTATGAATCATGTCTTTGTTTAATTTAGTTAAAACTCCTATTGATGAAATATAATGATGATATAAGGGAATGAGATTGAACAGGAAGGAATACCCAATCTGTGATTGGGTTTTACAGTCACAGTGAAGTAATGTAAAATGTGCAACATAAGTCAGTGGGTTCCACAATGGCTTGTGTGTTTTTATTATTCACTTAGCCTTGAAGAAGCCGCGGGACAGTGTGCCCACCAGGCGACGAAACACGTGTTGGCTAAGAAATCAATACAACGAAAAAAGAAATAAAAGGAGAGAAGAATAAAAGAAGATAAATTGATTGTCTACATTGGCATTTACTCATATGTTGATTTTAATTCTAGCATATGCTGGGGACTGTGTTGTTGGAGCGGAGATATCTGGTGGGTGCGTAGAAGGAGAGGCAGCGGTTGAGTTATGCAGGTCTGGTGTGGTGGAGGGCTTTGTAGGCGTGCTTGAGGAGCTTGAAGGGGATTCTTTTGTTGATCATCATCATCTGTTTACATGGTCACAAACATTATATTATTCTTTCCAGATTCATATTCCTGCTATGACTAGGATGGAAAAGAGGGTTGTCCTTCGTTAGAATACATGGAGGCAGATTTATGTGGGACTTGCGCCCCTTTTACGCCGCCGTTGCGTCACTTTTGTGACGCAGCGGCGGCGTAAACCCTGCGCCACGTTGCGCCCAATTTACATCGTGACGCATCTATGGAGATGCATCACGGTGTAAAGCCCTGCGCCACGTGAAACCTGCGTCAGGTTTCATGTGGGCATTTCGACACAGGGGGGGGGGCGTTCCGTCGCAGGAACACCACTGAAAAGTGACTCAGTGAAATCTATAAGATTTCACTGAGTCACTTGCCCAACGCTGATGCGTCAAAACCCTGCGCCTGCTTGAAGCAGGCGTAAGGCTTGACGCACCATGTTAGGGATAGGGTAGGTTGGAACAGTGCTGGAGTTGCGTCGCGCTTGCGACACAACTTCAGCACTGCGCCAACCTTACGCCGGCAGATGCGTCACGTATCTGCTTGTCCTTGCGACACGATGCACCACATTGTAAATGCGGCGCATCTGCGGTGGCGCAAGGGCAAACTTGCGTGACGCATCTTCTCTGGCGCATCCATGCTGATTTGCAGGGATGCGCCAGGGAACATAAATCTGCCCCATGGTATGTAGTGATATCTATGAGATATTGCTTTACCCTCCTCTTCCCTTTGCCAATACTGAAATTGTATCTCCCATGCAAGGATTTTCAAATCCCTTTGCAAAAATATAATTGAACTCTTAGGAAGTTCCCCTTTTTCTAGCAAAAAGCAATTCTAGATTCCATTCACTGCAGTTTTGTTCCCTTGTGTGGTGCCCCGTAATGCATTTTTCTACAGAGACCTTAATTTAGCACCGGTCCTGGTCACTGTATTCATGAACCACGTTTCTCATCCTGACAAGTATGTCACTGTGTTCAGCCTAAGTGCTCCTATTTATAAAGCGCCAGTTTTTAAATCAAATGTGAACACCGTGCCAACAGGATATATATGGCTCAGCCTCTATGATGGAACCATTTTGCAATGCTGCTTCAGCATGAAAAAAATGAGTCCCTTAAAGAAAATGATGTGTCAGAGAAACTATTTACTGTTGAAGATATCAGCCATTTAAACAAAAACGTGGGGCATATCATCAAGGACCGGTGATAATTATCGCTAAGCGCACTTAGCGCTAGGATAATTATCGCCGGCTAACGTGGATTTTTATCACTGAGATAGCGTGCTATTAGCAACGCTTATCTCAAAAGCGATAAAAATCCTATCGCTAACTGCCAAACGTGAGATTATCGCTGAAACCCAGCGATAATCCCACGAAGTTTGGCGATAGCTTGCTGATAGGGCTTCACATACTTAGCCATGATATCCACCTTCCACAGGATATCATGGCTAAGTCAGTTTCAAAGCAGGCACAAGGAAAGTAGCGATAACAGAGGTTATCGCTACTTTTCTTGTCGCTTTGCTGCTTTGCGTGAGGCTTGATAATAGGAGAAATGTCGCTTAGCGACATTTCTCCCGTTATCCTGGGGAGGAACACCCACTTTGCATCTCATTAGAGATGAAAAGATGGGCGTTAAGGGAAATGGTGATAAGGCAAGGTTTCACGCGATAGCGTGACCTTGCTGATAAGGCGATAAAATTATCGCCGCTTTCATTTTTTATCGCCTTTTTGCTGATATGCCCCCAGGTCTTCAGCTTCTTGGGGAATTCAATAAGTGAGGAGGAGACTCTGATGTGAACAAGACATACTAGGGCACAGGGACATTTGGTGGAGAGGGTGAAGGACACTGACCAATTGTATTGAGTAAGGATCGTTGAAATTAGATCTTGAAGAAGTGTCTCAACTGGAATGGGATCTTGGCTAGACCACTTGTCACATGGAAATAAGGAACTTTAATCAAACTTTTACTCAAGGGAAGTAATGCATCCAAGGTGAGGCACACGGCCTGCAATTGGATAGGAGGGCTGGCTGTGATGGTGTGAACAGGATGACTGGCTGTGGGGGAAAATAGTTGTTAAGTAAAGTCTATGGCTGTTGTGAATTAATATTCAGCCAGCTATTTTTATTTTGCAGTTTTATACAGCCCAAACTTGACCATAAGGCATTGAAGCTTGCTTTACATGTGCTCCAGTTACATTACACAGTCCACTTTAATTTTTATAGGCATGCGAAAATTAAGTAACTTGACGAGGATCACAGGCTGTTGAGTCTACTGTGAACCTGGTTCCCCGGGTCATACGTCAGTAGCTCTTGCCGTTGTACCACATCCTTTCCAACTGTTCTCTTCCTATCTCTGTGCTGCTCCAATATGAGCTGAGAGAGTTCCCCCCCTCAGAAATGCCCAATTAAATAAAAAGCCAGTCTGGGCTTTGAGGAGGAACTCATGGGAACTTGTGGAGGTGAGGCACAATGTGGGTGTGAGCAAGGTCCCCTGATTGCAGTGACTTTGTTATGTCTTTGTTATGTCTTGTCTTATGACTCAGCTGCTGCTAAGGGGTGATGGTTAGCTGAATAAGGTGAGGAACCTAGGGTCATATTAGCAAGGGACAGATCACCGCTTTATCGGCACTTTTTGCCGATAAAGCGGTGATTTTTTTATCGCCCAATTACCAAGCTGTCGCTAACAGCAGTTAGCGACAGTTTCCATGCGATAGCGACCGGTTTGGGGCCCGGTTTGTATGTCAGCAATATTTATCGCTAATGACATGCAAAGTGGGCGTACCCAAACTGGTTGCGACTGAAAGCAGTCGCTAACACAGCTATCGCCTATTAGCAATACCCGCGGCATGATAATAAAACGCGCTCCAACCAAGATTAGCGCCAGGATTTTACACCTGGTAAAATCCTGATTTAGCCATAATAGTCAATGGGAGGTGGATTCTACGGCTAAGTCCCCACCTGCCTATTAGCGAGATTTTCTTAGTGATAGGATTTTTATCCCTGGAAATCTCATGTTAGAGATGGGATTCGCCGCTATCGCTAGATTTTCTATCGCCGTGAAGATAAATGTTGGTAATGCTGAGTTATCTCTGCGATAGATTCCAGCGATAGGAGGCGATAACAAAAATCAGGCTAAGCGCGGTTTGCGATAATTATTGCAAGTTGTTGCTAATATGGCCCCTAGTTATCCCAATCGTATGGAGTGTGCTACAGCCGATCTGCTGTCCCCTTAGGCCCTCTCGCCTCGGATACAATGGGCCAGCTGAATGTCTTTGGCTGTAATGGTGATCCTCTTGGTGTGGGAGGTGCACAGGTTAGTGTCTTCAAAGAGCCCAGCCAGATAGGCTTCACCGGCCTCTTGCTGGGCCATGACAACAGAGCTCTGGAAAAGTAGATTGGTCTTGAAGTCCTGCACAATGTTTGGCAACAAGCAGGGTAGCGCAGTTTGTGGATGAGCAGCTCAGTGGACTTCTGGTAGTAGGGGATCTCACTGACAGCCGCGATCCCAGGGTGGTAGCGATGAGGCTTCTTCAATGCACCAGTGGTAGAAGCGCTCTTATAAATGCCAGCTGTTTGCCAGGCACTTACCCTTGAATGGGCCTGCGGATGGTTTGTTTGATACGGGCCATAGTCTGACTTGTCTGACATTGAGTGAAGCTTGCAGATATCCTGCCAGAAAGGGAAAGGCACAGAGATTTAACTTAAGTTGAGGTACTAGTGGTGAGAGAAATTGGACATATGCTTAGGCTTGACATTAAAAGGAGTCATTATAAGTGCCCAGTAATTTTGATGGTAACAGGAGTAAGCAGCTTCATCGGAATTGCAAGTCAAGCAGGGACACCGTGGGGCTGGTGCTTTTACACAGACAGTTCTGTTGCTGAAAACAGTTGAAATGTCTTGAGGAAACAGTCGGCCAATGGGGAATGGGTGTTGTATTGCCAATTTTGCGTTAATTCCCTATTTTAAAGAGGACCCTCAAGGATAAACTTGTGGTCCCACGATATTCTCCACCCCCCAGACACACAGATACCTCCTGTATTAGTAAATCTGTAGGCAAAAGAGGAAGATACCATGCTGGTTTACAGCCTGCCAGTGATGGAGACTGAAGTCGCAGTGGTCAAGGGTCAGTTTATCTGTCTGCTGTATACACTTCAATAACATAAGATTGAGGCCTGTTAATCCCTTGTCTTGCACAGTATTCTTATTGTTTATGTTGTACAGTTATGGTGTGAAGCAACTGTATCAGAGTCCTTGTCTTAGATCATTAGGGAGTTTCACCCCTATGTTGTTCTCTCACCCCACCACTGTCAAAATTTAAAGGGAATTCAAACCCCTTCTATGTGATTTGATGATGATAGCAAAAATGTGTCTAACAGTTTAAGTTGCAAAGACATGTTCATAATGCTATGACACTTGATGGCTTCAGGATGCGTTGCTTTAAGTCCTGCTGTCCAGACTTGTACACAGAATTAAATGGGCAAATTGTCTTTATGTCCTTATACCTCATTCGTGCAATCACTAGTGGGAGGCACTTAAAAGATTTCATCCCACAGGCGCTGACAGTTGTGCGTCACACCTTAGGGAGGAATAGTTGATTCAGGCATAAAGTCATATCACTAACCCCCATGTTTTTAATGTGGACAAATGAGCCTGCAGTAGACAAGGCAACAAGGTGGCATGCAATCATACTCACAAAATCCTTAGCTCATAATTTTAAAAAGTATTAGGAGATGCACCCACATGCTCACTTTTATAGTTGAGGGGAACACCACAGTCAGTCCAATCCTAAGTGATTGGTGGCTTTATATGAAATATATAAATCAGAATTCTAAGAAACAAGACTTTACTGGTAGTCTATACACACAACCCTACATAAGTCTCTGTTCTTGCTACCTACAGTTTAACCATCAAACGTTTAGGGGAAGCTGATGTCCATTAATTCAGGAGCTCTTGAAGGACACAGACTTCTTTATTACCCCTTTACAACACTTCTAGAATAAGATTTAATAAAATAACCTAAGGTGTCTTACAGTTTGTGTGATGTCTGAAGCTTTTGAAAGACCAAACTGCTTTCATCTTGATTATCTATTGAAATATCCAATCCTTACATTCTCAGTGACTCCTTCAGGGTGAGAAAACTTCCCACCTAAAGTTACCAATTGGCCTGGGTCTGCCAAGAATCCTTATATTTGTCACTCAGATTTTGGAAACCCTCCGGCCAGCAGTTACAAAAAAAATAATTGTCCCATTCTTCCTAGCCTGCTCAAGCCTCAATTCTACGTGATCCTTCAATGAACATTCATTTAATATGATTTCAAGGTTTTAGTCCAACATGTTTTTATATATTTATTTCTTAAAATGTGAACAAAATCCCATTAAAAATTCAATGATTGTATCTTACTCTTTGCAATGGAAATGTCTCTCATGAAAATTCCAACAGCAAGGTTGCATTTTGAGCAAATCCATGCACAGTGACGGGTCGTTGGCTGTTCCAAGATGTGCCTAACTCCGAAGGTTGGTGAACATCCACAGATGTGCAAATTTTTGAGTATTCTCAACCTTTTTCTGGTAAGTTCCCATTCTGGAAATGGTCTAATATTTTTTATGTCAAAGGCTTAAGTAAATCTGATTTTAGATTGGGTAGTGAGGGAATTCCTCTGTCAGGGTTAGGGAAGGAATTTTCTGCTAGTGAGAAATGATTTCCAGAAAGACAAAGACAAAGGTTTTACAGTGATGTCCACCACGTTCTTTGAAACTAATATAAAGACTCAATTATGTAAAATGTACTCTCTCTGGTTTGATTGAAATTAATAGAAATACATGTATTTTAAGAGCGGTTTTAACAAAAGAGATTAGCGAAGAACCAAAGCATGTAATTGTTAATTAAAAATATTCATTTAATTGCATCTGCTATAATTTGCCTGAAAAGATTAACCAAAGTGCCCAAAAAAACAGAAGGAAACCAACTGATACCCTGAAAACAGAAGGACAATGTGGGAAATTTTGAGTATACCTTTGAAGGTACTAATACTCTAAAGGAATTGCTTGTAGACAGAAATCAGGGACTAAAACTAATTATTTCCATAAAATAAGGCGAATCTATAATAAGGGACCATATAGACGCTAATGGTACTGACAGAAATGATTCAATCACTATAAATACTAATATGAATCAATTAAAAAACAGAGACAGATAATTTAAGCCCTGTATCGATCTCAGTTAAAATGATCAGAGAACTAAGGAATCAAAGGATCTAAATCTAAATATTATTCGTGATTAAACAATCCTAAGTGAAGTATTACTGTTAGATCAAGCTGATAGTGAAATTCAGCTTTGCCATAGGTCTCAAATAGTTATCTTTTTTGTAACTTAATAGTTAGTTGTCAAGAAAAGTTCTAAATACCATCGTCTAAATTAGGACACAAGAACCTCACAATATCCCTATTACGCTGTTTTCACTCCTATGGAACAGTCACTATCAAACCTGAAGAAACTTCTTTCATCTATCTTTATAGGTAGATGTTGTAGCACAGGATTTAGAGAGAACCCTTTAATGATAGATCCTGTTGTAGTTCTACTCTGGGAATGTCAATACAGTATGTGCTTGACTGCATACTAAATTTACTGACAATGTTTACCTATGATTCTGAACTTAAATTAGACTTATAATCATCCATTCGTAGGTTCCGTTGCTACAAGTTGATAAGAAGAACAAAGTGAATAAAAGAGAAATAGATGAAAATTGAAATGCCTACTGAGATAGGAAATCAACTGTCCTTCTGACACTGTACTTCTGTTAATGAATGAACCCAAAGATACAGAGAAATCCGACTCATTTATCAAAAAAGTATGGAACAGGTAAGATCAAGTGCTACGGATCAAATATTCCACAAAATAATGTGCGATTGAGGAAGCCCAAACATTTCAAAAATGTTTCTATATTTACTAATAAAAATTTTAGTACCACAAATTTGATGCCATCCTGAAAAGTTAAAAAAAGAGGAACATTTACAGAAAATAGTCCTAGATTAAATAAATTTGAACCAGAGGCTCATCATATGTCTACATATATAGAGCATAAGCTTGACGAGGAGCCAAAAAGTAAATCCTATTGCTCTAGAGTCTTATTCTCAATTAAGGCAGCCTTCACAAACTACATATTTTAATATATTGACTTAAGATAATTTAAGCACAGTGAATCTTGAAATCACAGCAAAGGGACAAAAAATAAATGGCTCAAATAAAAGGAGTAGTAATTTTCAAATTTTAAACACAGCTAATCAGTTAAGTGGTAAAGGTCAACTGGTATTTAAGACAAGTTTTGTTAGGAGAAGCAATAAAGAGAGTAGAAATACTAATAAAGTTAATAAATTTAGTATTACTCAATCGACTGTCCTGTAGGCTGAAGATCCTTCTTCAAATGAGGAGGGAAGCTATATGAATAGAGCCAACATTTTAAATTTGCATGCAGATTTAAATCTGCGTAACATCAGATCAAGCAATATTCCTGTAGGTTACTTCCTGAAGGTTGTAAACAGACAAGAATATTTAAGTAAAGCATGTTAGTTTATCCAGTAAAATAAATAAAGGAAGACATTTTAAAACAAGTGGATGAAATTAGAAAATTAGGAATCAATAATATACAATTTGTTGACGTGTCTGCCAGACATGAAGAAAGGAACAATACCTGACTGTCGGCTAATATTAAGATATAGAATATAAAGCTGTAATGGATCAAAAAAATGCTATTGTTATAATTGAAACAGAAAGATTCAGTCATATAGAAGATTCTAACCCATGTGTCTGCGAATATCGGGATTGGATGGCAGCTGCAATAAATAAACAAACTCTACTAAAAAGATCATGTAGTCCCAAATACTATCTCATGGTACATTGGTTTTGAAATAGATGATACTAGTAAACAAAACAAAGGGCAGGATTTTCTGAGATAGATAAATTCCTGATTTTAGCTATACCAGTGACATGCTCAACTACTGAATTAGAATTTACTAATCAAGTATAGTATAGCATTAAAGCTATGAAAAAAAGTTTGGATGACCAGCTGGTGGGCAATGATTTTAGTTCCCTCATCACATTTCTAAACTTTCTAAAATAATATGCTTGAATCAGGACAAATTCCTTGTATTTATGCTCCCAGGTTTGGCCACTATCAATTCACGAATTTTAATAAATCAGTGGGGAAATACACACTTATTAATGTATACATGGGTAGAAAATATGATGGCTATAAAAAATCCCTGAGTGCTCTTGTAAATGAAACAGAAGGGATGCAACCAAATTACCCCATTTTGATTTTGGATCATTTTAATGCTGGAATTCTACAGGTTAACTATTATATCAGTTGAATTAATTATCAAGGATAATCTTAGCTACCCGCCACCCCAAAATCCTGCAGACAAGAAAAAGTAAAAAGAAAGAAAAAATCTTGAGGTTATATGTAACACTTGTTATTTAGTAATAATCAGTAGGAGCAGATATATTGACTAGCCTGTCCAATATACCTTTGATAATGGTAAACCTAGCTCAATAATTTATTGTGCTTTAATTTCTTCTGTTTTAAAAAAAATTAAATTAGAGTACTTCATATATTAATAATTTATGGCACAAATCGTGGACCATTATTATTAGTCTGTTGGAGAAAGGAACATTGTGTGTACTTTAATCAACTTGTGAAGGATCTCCAAGGGCTTGAGATAGAGCTTGCCTCCTGCTGAAATCTCAGGGACAACAGACTTCACCCACCAGCTCCCCAAGAGTTCTTTTGAAGTGCCTACTGTTGTGTGGGGCCTTCTGAGAAACTGCGTGTCGCAAGGAGCTGGAAGCGCGACTCAAAACGAAAAAGCGTGTCGCCGCCGCAGCCGTTGTCGTTGCATCACCGGAGGAGAGTGTCGCCGTCGCAGCAGACGCCGTCACATCACCTGAGAAGCGTGCCGCCACTGCCACTGTCGCCATCGCATCACCCGAAGCGCCACTCATCACCAGAGAAAAGTGTCGACGTCACAGCAGACACTGTCGTATCACTGGAGGAAAGTATCACAGCCGCTGTCATCACATTGCTGAGAAAGCTTGCAGCCGCTGCCGCTGTCGCATCGCATCACCGAGGCGCCCCCCATCAATGGAGAAGAGTGTCGCCATCGCAGCAGACGCCGTCGCATCACCAGAGAAGCGTGTCGCAGGGCTCCGAAGATTCATTGAGTCGCTGCACGGCCGTCGGGCGTGCACGCATCGTTGTTGTATCAAGAAAAAGACGCCATTTTTGTTTCATTGCACCGGATCTTCATCACATCACGGCATTGCGGGTCGCACCGCCACGAAAGCGCAGTAAGAAACCGACGCATCACCTCCCCACGCCGAGAAGAACCAGCGCATCCCCTACGAAGCAGTAGGGAACTGACGCATCACTGTTCTTGCGTGTAAGGAACCGACGCATCACCTTCCCTGCAACACTTTCATTGTATAGCGTTATGCATCCAAAGGTACATTGAACTTAAAGTGTCGCATTTACCATCTTAAGAGAACTAAGCAATTTCTACCATTTTTAAAGTACAGTATTGTGAATTTTTGTCATTTGTGGTCTTGTGTTAAGTCTATATAAAAATACTTATTTTTATACTACAACTTGTGTGATGTCCATCTGTAGTGTTGTCACTGAGTTACTGTATGTGTTCACAAATGATATACACACTGCCTCTGAGATAAGCCTGTCTGCTCGTGCCAAGCTACCAAGGGGATGAGCAGGGGTTATTTTAGGAGTGTACCCCCTTACCCTGACTAGACGCAAGGGTCCCTATTTGATCAAAGATACCTACCTCTGCCAACTAGAGACCCCCAAATCTAACAGGCCTCATTACGATGTCGGTTGGAAAGCATTCTGACTGACTTCTTGTCGGAATCATTTCCAACTGACCCCGATTTGGGTAGTCCGACCGACCGTTACGATGGTTCTGAACACCGTTCGTTCGGACTCCCATTGACTTCAATGGAAGCCTGTGTTCGGACCAACAACACTGGCTCCCTTTAAAGACAGGGGTGGTTGCGGAAAACCTTGCACCCTGTGGCAGGCACCCCATGGTGCCTGCCATATGGGGTGCCTGCCACACTGTGCATGGTTCCAAAGAGGGGTCCCATGGGTACCCCCATGGGCCCCAACCGGAGGCCTCTGGGTGAAGAGGGGCCAGCTTTGGGCGCTCAAAGTCCTTTTCTGACAACCGTTCCATGTCGGACGTACCGATTCGGAAAGACTCTCTGAATTCAACATTGTACTACATCGGTCGGAAATGCTGTCCATAGAGCTGTACGATTCGGCTCCGACCAACTCAGAGTCTCCAAATGCCAGTCGGAACTGAGTCGGACAGACCGAACGGTTACCTTACTTTGTAATCAGTTCGTCAACAATGTTTCTGAGTTGGTCGGAAACATGGGTTCCGACACAGGTTGGGAAAATCCGACTGCCGTTCGTAGCCTTTCTGACCGACATCGTAATGAGGCCACATGTTTTGTCACAAGCTCTGTCCTCCACTCCAGTTTATGGTTTATTATTTCTACTTGTATTTTTAAAATTTATCTGGCATACTTTTTAAAGTTTTTGTTTTATTGCAGTTGCGTCAAAGGGTGAATACAAAAATGAATCAGTGAATTTATGACTGGAAGCATGAGTGCAAAGAGAAGTGACAGATGGCTTATTGAGTGCCTAAACTCACCAATGACACAAAAGACACTTTCATTTGTAAACCAACTAATAAGTATTTCCACTGCTTGTTCTGTTTATAACAGAAAGTACCATAAGAGCTGCAATATCAAGCCAGACCTAGAAACGTGAAGAGCTGAAAATACTGGAGAAAAATCCTTGAAACCTGTTCTTGGTTCATTATGACCTAATGGGCCAATGGGAGTTTATGTCTTCAATTTGTGCATGAGACACATTCAGCAGTCATCTCTTTTCTGTCTTATTTGGGCTGTTTTTCCATTTCCTGTTTTTTACAAGGAGCATCTGAATGTTGGTCCTCATGCATACAAGCCTGGATTTCACCAATGACTTCTGGCAGCATCAGAGATCTTCCATTGCTTCAGCACACAGAAAAATAAAGATATTAAAGAACACTTACAAGTTAATGTATGTATTTATTGATTTGTTCGTTTACATTTATATTTGTAGGGCAGGCATCAGCGCACTCTACGTGTAACAGCAGAAGAATGATAGGGAAATGGTAGGATGTAACCAGAACAACAGAAAATGATTGTGTCTATGAAGTTAAACTATGATATAAAAAGGAGGATGGGCAGAACTTGAGGAGTAGAGAACTGTAGCAGAGCAGTCTGCTAGGAAAGGTGATTTTACAGAAATATGTGTAGCCCAAAAAAACTCTAATACAAATGAATATGCCATCACCAACATTTCTATGATTTAACAACAGACCGTGTGCACATTTAAAGAGCCTCATGCACATACCGCCGTCTTACAAAAACAAAGGAGCATATTTACAAGGGCATTGTGCCACAGGAACGTCCCTTTTAACGACCTTCCTGTGGTGCAATGGCCTGCTCTATATTTACAAAGTGCTGTTACGCCTCTTTTTGTGGCTTTGTAAATATGGTACCCTTTCACGAAGGTAGGTGTCTGCGTGAAAGGGGCGTGCAATGGGTGTTGCTGTGGGCGTTCCACCACAATACCTTATCTTTTTGACGCTGTCCCAGATTTACAAGGATCTGTAAATCTGAGGTAGCTCGAAAAAATAACTCCATGCAAGAGCAGGCGTTAGATTGCGGATATGAGGAAAAATACTTTTATTTCTCCTTGTTTTTGCTTTTTCTATATGTGCTGCTTTCACACGTCGAAAGAGCAAAATGCCTTTAATGATTGTTTATCTGCAAGAAGATGCCCTTGCACATAAACAATCATTAAATAATGATGATTTGCTACTTCTGTGGGTGCTGAAGTCTGCAGCATACATAGAAGTAAGAATTAGCCATTATGGATTGTTTATGTGTAGGAAGGGACACCGTCCTGTACATAAACAATGATCCCCTGCAGCGCAGTCACCCTTGCACTACAATGCAAGGGTGCCTGCATTGGCGCTAGGCAGCTAATTTTAGCGCCAGCTCTAGGGAAACACAGGGGTGCGTCGTATTGTAGTAAATACGGGGCGTTGCTGTGTTTTGGAAATGTCGGAGTGCGGGGCTGCTCTGCGCTGCGACATTTCGTTGTAAATATGCCCTAAAGTGTGATTTCCTAAGCCGTTGGTTGGATACCTTGAATGGATGTAATATACTAGAACAACTATGAGTCTCATACAATTGAAGACCTTGACACAAGGATAAAGGTGATGCTAGAAATTAGTGAAGCTGTGGATTCGAATATGCATATGTGTATGTATGCATAGGAGTAAAAATTCCCATCATCAACCTCAAGAGGTTAGCTTCATCATCTGGGAATGGAGGACTTGAAAGAGTACCATCTTCTACTTGGCAATTTGTAGATCTTGGTCTCTTATATGTCCCAACCAGTGGCTGATGTATTAGTTGTTGTTGGATGATGGGAAAGTATGATGGTTGCAGTGCTCGTGAAATGTGATGGTATGAGGGTGCTCGATAAAAATTGTCTAACAAGGCACTAAACGCATTTTATTAGATCGCTACCTTGTTGGCAATGTATAAAAACAGTGCTATAACAGTTTTGATAATATAATAACTGTGATGGAAAAAGGGGGTCTACATGTTTCTGCTAACGGGTGGAATTCACCCAAGCATTCGTCAGGACCAATTTAGCTACTGCAAAGGTGAAACAGTGCTCAAGTGAGCAGTAAAGTGAATAATACAACCTGGACCCAATCGAAGGGCCTAGAGACTCTGTAGGAAGTAATTTTACTCCGTTAACCTACAGAGATGAAAACACAAAAAAGAGAAAACACAGCATGGCACAAACCTTTTAAAAAGTGATATTTTCAAGGTCAACGTTTTAGCATTCAGTACATTTGTCTGGTATGCAAATACTCTTAAATGTATTAAGACTGTAATAAGTCTGTATGAAGGTGAAATGGGTAGAGTTTATGGCACTTACCCAATATGTTGTGGGTGTGCACCTCACCTCACCTGGCTACTGCTCAGGTTACGGGAGGCCCCGCTCTGTAGAAAAATCAGAGGGTTCACAAGTGTTATTGCTCAGAATTTGGGCATGTTTAAACCGCTGGCGCTCGCTCCGCGAAATGCCAAGAAACGTCTAAACTCACATGATGTCATTCGTGTGCTACATAATGATAAAAAATCCCTACGGACTAGGCTGAGTGGTCGCCATGGTAACAAATAAAGCGAGAAGCTCCGTCTGTAGCGATATAGTAAAACAAAGCTTTTCCTCTGCCAAAGTGCCCAGAGAGCACGATCTGAGGCAGCGATATGCTCGCTTTGTAACAGTAAACAAAGTAGAAAGAGATTCCTACTCACCTATCCGTCGGTACCTCAAAACGGGGCTGAGCTCGTAGGGGAGGCAACCAGCGGGGTGGAAGCACACAGCTAAAGTAAAGAAAGCCGGTGTTTGTTGTCAAGGCAACCGAGTGAGTGGGACTCTTGTGGATTGCGTCATCACGTCACGTCAAGAGAGCCTGGGAAATGTAGTTTTATAAGAGAGCGCTACAGGTAGATGGCTGAGGAACAGAATCTCAGACGTATCGCTTAGTCAAATAGAACTCTATTGTTATCCATGAGATTTTGGAAGAGTATCATATATATGGAGAAGGCAGCCGCTAGGGTGGGTGTAACCAAACACGAGCCTGAGTGATTTGATGGTGTGAAGGCACATGATATTCAGGTCATATCGACCCGAGCCAACTGTTCAGTAGGATCCAAATATATATCACAGCCTAGAGTGACGCCCAAGGAATGTCATCATTAAGCCCATCCTGATCACTATGAAGTCTAAACACCCATTTCTGTTCTTTTTGAAAAAGGTAGTTCGTGACATCTGTGATGTGTGATGGAATGAATGGTTGTTCCAGGACGAGCCATTGCATGTCTTCTGGTTTGTGGTTCGATGTCAGGAAATGTGTAGTCATTTTAGTTGCCTGCTTCTTACGCCTGATTGTGCTCTTGTGCTCACTTATTCTTACTTTAATTTTTTGAGTGGTCATCCCTACATATTTCAGTGAGCAAGGGCAGGTAATCAGATAGATAACTTTCTCTGAGTTACAATTTGTATGTTTGTGAAGCACCCATGGTCTTGAGGTACCAATGTCAACTGATTTAGTGTGTGTTGTCTGTGGGCACACTGAACAGTTACCACAAGGATAGTGACCTTGTACAGGTGGCAGGTCCCAGAGTGTTGATGTAGAGGGGTTCCTCATAGTTTTGGGTCGTGTATGTACAAGACTGTCTTTTAAACTCGTCCCTCTCTTAAATGAGAAGAGGGGGGGAGGTATAACTTCATTGTTCAGATTCAAGATGCGCCAATGTTTCCACACTACTTTCTGCACATGGTTGGACAGTGTGCTGAAAGTGTTGACAAAGGTCAATCTCGTCAGTGGAGGTTTAGGTATAGAGGGAGCAATGAGGGCGTCTCTGTTGTTATTCGACGCTCTTTTTTTAGCTTGTCTTACCAAGAAAGTAGGGTAATCTTTAATTCTAAGTTGTTTGGACAAGTCAGCAGCGTGTTTATCAAAAGTCTCCTTGGTGGAACAGTTCCTGCGTATCCGCAGGAATTGTCCAACAGGCAGGTTCTGTTTAAGAGACTTGGGATGGTGACTTTGAAAATTCAGTAGGGAGTTTTTCGCTTGGGGTTTTCTGTACAGTTCACTCCCCAGAGTGCCTTCTGTTGGATAGATGACAATATCTAAAAAAGGCAGCCTTGTTTTATCATGTGTCACTGTAAAATTCAGAAAATTGTTTTGTGCATTGAGCCATGTATGGAAATCAAGCAAAGTGGTCACATTGCCACGCCATATAACCAAAATATCATCAATATATCTCTTCCAAACGACAATCCTGTCGTGGAAAGGATTGATGTTATTCAGCACTTTGTCTTGTTCAAAAAGATGCATGTAGAGGTTCGCCAGGCTGGGCGCAAAAATGCTGTCCATCGATGTTCCTGAGGTCTGGAGGTAGATGGTTTCCTCAAATTTAAAAAAGTTTTCTTTCATTGCTAGCCTGGCGCACTCCATGATGAAATTGATAGGCGTGCATGTGTCTAGATCTTTGGTATCAAGTAAACCCCTGATGGATTCCAGTGTTTCATCCTGGGGAATACAGGTGTAAAGGGATTCAACGTCGAAACTCACCAAGAGGTCTGTTTCGGTGTCAAAGGTAGTCTCAGGTAACAGTCTCAGGACGTCTTTGGTGTCCTGTAAAAATGTGGGCATCTCTTTGACCAACGGTCGTAGGAAAAAGTCTACGAAAGTGGACAAAGGTTCTAGGAGTGATCCTATCCCCGATATAATGGGGCGTCCGAAACAGACCTCTTGGTGAGTTTCGACGTTGAATCCCTTTACACCTGTATTCCCCAGGATGAAACACTGGAATCCATCAGGGGTTTACTTGATACCAAAGATCTAGACACATGCACGCCTATCAATTTCATCATGGAGTGCGCCAGGCTAGCAATGAAAGAAAACTTTTTTAAGTTTGAGGAAACCATCTACCTCCAGACCTCAGGAACATCGATGGGCAGCATTTTTGCGCCCAGCCTGGCGAACCTCTACGTGCATCTTTTTGAACAAGACAAAGTGCTGAATAACATCAATCCTTTCCACGACAGGATTGTCGTTTGGAAGAGATATATTGATGATATTTTGGTTATATGGCGTGGCAATGTGACCACTTTGCTTGATCTCCATACATGGCTCAATGCACAAAACAATTTTCTGAATTTTACAGTGACACATGATAAAACAAGTCTGCCTTTTTTAGATATTGTCATCTATCCAACAGAAGGCACTCTGGGGAGTGAACTGTACAGAAAACCCCAAGCGAAAAACTCCCTACTGAATTTTCAAAGTCACCATACCAAGTCTCTTAAACAGAACCTGCCTGTTGGACAATTCCTGCGGATACGCAGGAACTGTTCCACCAAGGAGACTTTTGATAAACACGCTGCTGACTTGTCCAAACAACTTAGAATTAAAGATTACCCTACTTTCTTGGTAAGACAAGCTAAAAAAAGAGCGTCGAATAACAACAGAGACGCCCTCATTGCTCCCTCTATACCTAAACCTCCACTGACGAGATTGACCTTTGTCAACACTTTCAGCACACTGTCCAACCATGTGCAGAAAGTAGTGCGGAAACATTGGCGCATCTTGAATCTGAACAATGAAGTTATACCTCCCCCCCTCTTCTCATTTAAGAGAGGGACGAGTTTAAAAGACAGTCTTGTACATACACGACCCAAAACTATGAGGAACCCCTCTACATCAACACTCTGGGACCTGCCACCTGTACAAGGTCACTATCCTTGTGGTAACTGTTCAGTGTGCCCACAGACAACACACACTAAATCAGTTGACATTGGTACCTCAAGACCATGGGTGCTTCACAAACATACAAATTGTAACTCAGAGAAAGTTATCTATCTGATTACCTGCCCTTGCTCACTGAAATATGTAGGGATGACCACTCGAAAAATTAAAGTAAGAATAAGTGAGCACAAGAGCACAATCAGGCGTAAGAAGCAGGCAACTAAAATGACTACACATTTCCTGACATCGAACCACAAACCAGAAGACATGCAATGGCTCGTCCTGGAACAACCATTCATTCCATCACACATCACAGATGTCACGAACTACCTTTTTCAAAAAGAACAGAAATGGGTGTTTAGACTTCATAGTGATCAGGATGGGCTTAATGATGACATTCCTTGGGCGTCACTCTAGGCTGTGATATATATTTGGATCCTACTGAACAGTTGGCTCGGGTCGATATGACCTGAATATCATGTGCCTTCACACCATCAAATCACTCAGGCTCGTGTTTGGTTACACCCACCCTAGCGGCTGCCTTCTCCATATATATGATACTCTTCCAAAATCTCATGGATAACAATAGAGTTCTATTTGACTAAGCGATACGTCTGAGATTCTGTTCCTCAGCCATCTACCTGTAGCGCTCTCTTATAAAACTACATTTCCCAGGCTCTCTTGACGTGACGTGATGACGCAATCCAAAAGAGTCCCACTCACTCGGTTGCCTTGACAACAAACACCGGCTTTCTTTACTTTAGCTGTGTGCTTCCACCCCGCTGGTTGCCTCCCCTACGAGCTCAGCCCCGTTTTGAGGTACCGACGGATAGGTGAGTAGGAATCTCTTTCTACTTTGTTTACTGTTACAAAGCGAGCATATCGCTGCCTCAGATCGTGCTCTCTGGGCACTTTGGCAGAGGAAAAGCTTTGTTTTACTATATCGCTACAGACGGAGCTTCTCGCTTTATTTGTTACCATGGCGACCACTCAGCCTAGTCCGTAGGGATTTTTTATCATTATGTAGCACACGAATGACATCATGTGAGTTTAGACGTTTCTTGGCATTTCGCGGAGCGAGCGCCAGCGGTTTAAACATGCCCAAATTCTGAGCAATAACACTTGTGAACCCTCTGATTTTTCTACAGAGCGGGGCCTCCCGTAACCTGAGCAGTAGCCAGGTGAGGTGAGGTGCACACCCACAACATATTGGGTAAGTGCCATAAACTCTACCCATTTCACCTTCATACAGACTTATTACAGTCTTAATACATTTAAGAGTATTTGCATACCAGACAAATGTACTGAATGCTAAAACGTTGACCTTGAAAATATCACTTTTTAAAAGGTTTGTGCCATGCTGTGTTTTCTCTTTTTTGTGTTTTCATCTCTGTAGGTTAACGGAGTAAAATTACTTCCTACAGAGTCTCTAGGCCCTTCGATTGGGTCCAGGTTGTATTATTCACTTTACTGCTCACTTGAGCACTGTTTCACCTTTGCAGTAGCTAAATTGGTCCTGACGAATGCTTGGGTGAATTCCACCCGTTAGCAGAAACATGTAGACCCCCTTTTTCCATCACAGTTCTTATATTATCAAAACTGTTATAGCACTGTTTTTATACATTGCCAACAAGGTAGCGATCTAATAAAATGCGTTTAGTGCCTTGTTAGACAATGTTTATCGAGCACCCTCATACCATCACATTTCACGAGCACTGCAACCATCATACTTTCCCATCATCCAACAACAACTAATACATCAGCCACTGGTTGGGACATATAAGAGACCAAGATCTACAAATTGCCAAGTAGAAGATGGTACTCTTTCAAGTCCTCCATTCCCAGATGATGAAGCTAACCTCTTGAGGTTGATGATGGGAATTTTTACTCCTATGCATACATACACATATGCATATTCGAATCCACAGCTTCACTAATTTCTAGCATCACCTTTATCCTTGTGTCAAGGTCTTCAATTGTATGAGACTCATAGTTGTTCTAGTATATTATAATGTTGATTTGGGGATGTCACAACTATTAGAGTCTGTAAAAAAAAATGTTTCCCTTTGACCCCCACTCTTTTTTGAGATATTATAAGACACTGGATGTAATATACTCCAGAAACCTTGATGGCTGGTGAATGAGCCACAACACAACACAATGGCATAGATCCTGCCAACACATCGTTGAGCATGCCCCAACTCATTGCAAGACATTCTTTGTAATGTGCGCCACTGTGCAAGTGTGCAGTTAAGCATGATCACCCTTGGCAAGTTATTAATCCACACTCTTGCATGTAGGGTCCACCACATTGGTACATCAAACAACCATAAATTATGTTATACAACAGAAGAAACTTTGGGGCATATTAGCAAAGAGATGCGATAATCATCGCAAATCGCGCTCAGCGCGATTTTCATTATCGCAGTCTATCACTGGATTTCTGCCCCGGGTTTGCGGAGTATTATCAACGCTTTGCACCGAGGCGATGTGAAATTCAGCGATAGAGGGTGAGAAGCTGCATTAGCGTCCCAAAATCAGCGATAATTATCCTGCAAGAACGAAAACCTTGATAATAGGCAGGTGTGGACCTAGCCTTTCAATCCTCCTCCCATGTTACAGATCGCTAAGTAGAAATTTTAGCAGGAGTTAACATCCAGCGTTAAAGGAGCCTTAGCGCGACTTTAAGAATGGCTTCGCGGGTCTGGGGCATCCTTGTAAATATAGCGAAGATGTGGTTGCGAGGTTATCCCATGATGTTATGTGGGGAACGCCTACTTTGCATGTCATTAGCGATATTGATCGCTGGCATGCAAAGTAGCAAGGAAATACGCGCAAACGCTTGTTAGCGTGTCCTTGTAAATAGGGTGATGATCAAATCGCCGCTTTTTCGGCGCTATGTGCCGAAAAAGCATTGATGTCTCCCTTGATGATATGCCCCCAAGAGTTTGATTCAGGACATATATTTCCAGCGATGCTTGTATACCTCCATGTTCCAGCAGCATGGCTAATGGATTCAGCCTGGGGTGGAAAAGCCAGCAATCTCATTTTGATTTGTTTGTTTTTCTGCGAAATACATTCCGCGAAACACATTACGCTATATTCATTTTTGTACTGGGACATCAAACAATAACTATCCATAGATCAAAAGCAATCCAGCTCCCAATGTCAGCCAGCTAATGCTGGCATACTTTGTGAACACAAAAGCATCCCATTTGTCTCTGAGCAATACCAATAAGTGATGGCACTCTGTCCTCAGAGATTGATTTCTCCTATTGTTCCCTTCTTGTACTTTCTGTCTGATTGACTGCTGTGATAGCTTTTTAATGGATTGCTCAATTACCTGAATCTGTGCTGCAGACTTTCTTAAGGAGAGTTGCTGTTACAGCAAGAAACAGGTAACATCAGGATAAATCCAGAAGGGAAGAAGAGCCCCCAGGCTGTACCACTGCAGCTCTATGACAAACAGGCACACTACAATTTCACAGCATCAGTACAACTTAGGTAATAACTAACCCAGTAGTTGGATTGACCGGTGCTGGTGTCAGGACCCAGTGGCCATGGTGTCAATTCGAGCATTACAGAATATTGCGGACAAAACAGGATCTATCCCTAAGAGTCCCTCTATGCACAATGTCATTTAGACCAGGCCTCTAATATGAATATCCCATCAAACAACACGTACAAATGTTTTAAGATTGGCGCCTTTCAAGAGATAAGTGCAAACTGTCTTCATCCCTGTCTTTGAAGGGCAAATATTAACTTGTCCTGTTTGCTGGTAAGTACCACTGCAAATCCTGGGGCATATTAACAAGAGCTGGCGATAACATTATCGCCGCTTTAGTGCCCGTTTTCGGGCGAAAAGCGGCGATAATATGATCGCAATATCATCAAGGACATGCTAGCGCGTGTTTCCTTGACTTAGCGCCCGTTTCCAGCACGCCGAACTTCACATCTCTAATGAGATGCAAAGTGGGCGTTACTGGGCGTACCCCTGACGGACTACCTTGTAAAATATTGCAAAATGTACATCGCGATATTTCCAAGGATGCCCACGCATATTTATCGCTGCTGCTTGATAATATGCCCTCCTATCACTAGATGCTGTGAAATGCAGGACAGGAACAATTGGCATTTGCATGGCTATTCCCCATTATTTTACATCTAGACCTAACTTGGGTGCAAATAACCTGTAACCTGTTGTATTTTCTTAAGCACACCTGGAATTAAATTGGGTGGAAATAACCTGTGCCATGTTGTATTTTCTTAAGTACATCTGGAACTAAATTGGATGCAAATAACTTGTACGTTGTTGTATTTTGTTAAACACACCTGGCACTTAATTGGGTGCAAATAACCTGTACCCTGTTGCATTTTCTTTAACAAAGTGTATTGAAGGTTTTCAGTGTGCATGCAAACATATCATATGATAGCTTGACCATACCAACGATAGCAGATGACACAATAAAGGGTGCGCATTATCGAATGAGCAGACAGGAGCACACAACTGTACAAAGATGGGTGGGAGGTGCTGTAGAACAGCAACATGTATTGCAGTTGAGATCTATGAAGCCAGGACTTTTATTCTTTTCCATTCGATATAGAGGCATATTTACAAGCCCCTAACGCCATCAGAGCGCTACTTTTTCTGAAGCTCCGGTGACGTTGCGTCATACCCCTTATTTACAAGGTGGCACTAACCACTCAACGTGGCTTAACGCCACTGTGTAAATATGCCCCTTTCTGCCACAGTTGGCACAGGGGTGGGCAATGGGTGTTTCTGTGGGCATTCCACCACAACAGCCATTGCATTTTGATACTGCCCCAGATTTGCAAGGTAGGGGCAGCGCCAAAAGCTAAGGCCAGGTAATAACTGGAATTAGGATGGCAATATGAGGAGAAATTATTAATTTCTCCTCATTTTGTGCTCTTTCTATGTGTGCGTCGTTCTGTAACACATATAGAAAGAGAAAATTGTTTGATTGTTTATCTGCAGGAAGTTGTCCCGTCCTGCACATAAACAATTGCCCCTGCAGCGCAGGCACCCTTGCAACACGGCGGCAGGGTGCCTGTAATGGCGCTAGGCAGATTGTTTTGCAGTTGGGGAAATGCAGGGGTGCACCGTATTTTTGTAAATACGGTGCATTTCTGCATTTTGAAGATGTCGGAGTGCAGTGTTGCCAAGTTTGTAATAACACAGTGCTCAGGCATTTTCTTGTAAAAGTCCCCCATAGTGTGTTGAAAGAGAGGGGGGGCTTGGTGTTTCAGAGCGTCTGGACGTTCAGAGGGCAGGGTGGCATCCGTTTAACCCACTGGTGGCAAGATAGATTTTCAAAGCGGTGGGACGAAATCCTGAATTGAAAGAGGGGGTGGAAGGGGAGTTCTCTCAGCAGGGTGCAATTGTATTTATTATGGAAGACATTTTGAGAAAACCTACATCAAATGCTTAAGAAATAAGGGGCACATCAGCAACACCCGGTGATAATTATCGCTCAGCGCTCTTAACGTGAGGATAATTATCGCCGGGTAATGTGGATTTTTATCGCTGAGATAGCGTGCTATTAGCAACGCTTATCTCCTCAGCGATAAAAACTCCTCACGCTAACTGCCTAACATTAGATTATCGCTGGAAACCCAGCGATAATCTCACGCAGTGTGGCGTTAGCTTGCTAATAGGGACTCACAAACTTAGCCATGATATCCACCTGCCGTAGGATATCATGGCTAAGTCAGTCCTGAAGCAGGCGTAAGGAAAGTAGCGATAACAGGGGTTATCGCTACTTTTCCTGCCGCTATGCTTCAAAGCGTGGGGCTTGATGATAGGAGAAATGTTGCTTAGCGACATTTCTCCTGTCATGTTAGGTCAGGAACGCCCACTTTGCATCTCATTAGAGATGCAAAGCTGGGCGTTAGGAATCCCCACGCTAAAGCAAGGTTTCACGCGTTAGCGTGACCTTGCTAATTAGGCGATAACATTTTTTATCGCCAGCTTGTAAATATGCCCCTAAAGGTGCAAATGGTGCTCTCCTGCAAACCTCATGCTGCACACCCAGACCAAAGTCTCAACCTCCACTCACACAGACACATAGCTTTCTCTGCCCTCATTAACGCACATAGCTCACCCTGCTCTCACACAGAAGCATTGCTCCACCTGCACTCACACAGGCACACAGCTCACCTTGCACTTACAAAGGCGCATCACTCACACAAGCACCACTCACCCTGCGCACATACAGAGAGAACATGCACTCTGCAGTCACAGGTACACTGCACAACCTGAACTCATACTGCGACATTGTTCAACTTGCACTCGCGCATGTACTCTGCACTCACAAAGGTACACCGTTCAACCTGCACTCGCTCACAAATGCACCACTCACCTTGCACTCACACAGACAGACACATCATTCTCTGGCTGCAGAAGTACTCAAAGCCAAGGAAGTAGCCAGTCCAGTGAGGGTCAGTGAGGGAATGCACTATCCTGCTACTGTGAGAAAACTCCTGTGGCGGGGGTGAGAGGGGCATTTTTTTATTTTCAAAAAGAAAATCCTTCTTTTTCTTCTTTATCACATAGAAGAGCACCCTCAAAGCGCAAGATCAGGATGTGCACTGTATAAAAATATCAGTTATATTTAATGTTAATAGCCTATAATTTGGTCCTTCTGTAATAGGAATGTAGGCCACATAAACAGATCTTTGACTTGCCTTCTAGTTCACAATTAGCATTGCCATCCAGACGGGGCAGCAATGTATCAAGTTTAAAAACACACTTTTAATAAATAATTCTCAATGCAGTGATACAATGTGATGTATTGAGGTGAAACTCTTCTGCTTGTCAGTAATATACACTTATTTTGTGAATTTTGAAGATACAATATATTATTCTAAAATGATGGTCGTTGCATGATTCGCATGCCAAACATTTTCATGGCTTGGCCTGTGCATGGGCTCTGATACCTAGAGTCCAATATTCTGGTTCTGTTCTTACTGTCAATTTGTTGGCATACCAAACCTCTATTCAAACATATATGTATAATTTATTTAGTATGCCACCCGTTGCCTCTGGTGCAACAGAGACATAACACAGATAAATCACTGGCTCTAGGTGCTGATCTGTCATTTGGCAAGGCAACACCTTTGAATAATGAAATCATTGTTGAACACAGCTCTTACAGTGCTATCCAAACTACAGTGCTTGTCGTGACAGAAAAGCCATGAACTCAAAAGCCTTTCAATCAGCAATCCTGATTCCTTCAGGCAAATACTGCTTCACAGAAGAGTGTTTCACTAAATAAAGCACAGGTGTAACCCTGCTCAAACAAGCATGCACTTAAACACCCTGTCATGCATACAAACACTCATAGTTCCAGGCAAGCATACAACAGTGGCGGCTGGCATGGGTCAGAATGGCGAGACGGGGAGGCGGGGGAAGGGTGTAAATAAAACATAAAATTAAACCTACCTCCTCGCCGCGTCCTCCTTGTCCCGTCTCTCCTCATCCCGTCTCTCCTCCTTGTAGCCCTGCTGGAACAGGAAGCACCCAGGCTCCCAAGAGCCAATCACAACGCTGCAATGCAGCGTTGTGATTGGTCTGAGCACCATGGTTCGGCGCTCAGACCGGGACTGGGAGCCTGAGCATGTTCTCCACCCAGGTTTTAATGCACCCTGGGTGGAAAACATGCTAAGTGCGTATGAATGTTTGGCCGGCCCCAGCTGGCCGGCCAAACATTCATGCGCACTTAGGTAGCGAAAACCACTCTTCTCCCTCCCCTGCTCTGTCAGCAGAGCACCCCCACCCTGCCTGGCAAAGCTGCCATGCCCGCAACAAGAAAAAAATAAAATGATAATAACATTGAGTTATTATCATTTTATTTTTCCTTACAGTGGGGCAATGCTCCTTCGCCTTAGCGGAGGGGCCGCCACTGGCATACAAATACATATACACGTAGTTCTCAGCACACAGACAGACACACACACAACGTTGAAAATTTCAGAACCCAAAACTTACCTGGGACATTCTTCTTCAATAAGTGCTTGCATGCTCCTTAATGGCAGGGCCCACGATTCCCAACTCTCCTCTCTCCCACAATTGCAAGCAGACCACCAGAGCCAGGTCAATGAGCTTATACCCTATCAGAAGTCAGGATAGAGTTGGATGTGGAACCTGTTCTTCAATTCTGACTTCTGGTAGGGCCAAAGGCTGCATGATTGACAAGCCTTGTAGTTCTTTTTCTGACATGCTGCACTGCATGACCCTAGTGCAGCATGTCAGATATGTTTTGTGATGTGTGAGTTTGGGTTGCCAACCTCACATTGCAGCTTTTACTTGCAAACAAACAATCCATGAGATCATTAGTTTGCATGTATAAGCTGTAAGAGGGGAAGCAAATAGTTGCTGAGCGAGGTGGAGGGTTTGTGCCTGACGCCCTCTATGTACAAGCCACCTCCGCTCTACCCTCACTCTTGTGCACTTCTGTCTTGCAGTCCTCATGTGGTCCAAGTTCCCTGTGTTCCTATAGCTGGAATGCCTGAGGTCCATGTGAATGACTGCCCTCACTAGATGATCTGAGTGAGAGGCAGAATGGTGACTTATCTGTACCCTGATGCAAATCCCACTTTGTCAGTGGCGTTTTAGGACCTCAATAACACACAATATAAATGAATTGGATTGTGACTTCTTGCACTCCACTTGTAGGAAAACATTTACATCATTGTTAATATCACTATTCTGAAATAGTTCCAAGATCATGGACCTGTCTACAACTTTCACTTGACTTCCGTGTTAGATACACATTTAAGGGTCTATTCACAAACTGCATAATGCAGTAAGTTCAGTAGTACTAGAATAGTAATGTACTAGAAAATGCTATTCATTAACCTGCAAGCGAAGGTCTATGCCTCTGTCTCTCCTGTCTTTTATGTGCAGAGATATCTGCCCTGACTGTGGAGATCACCGCACAAGTCGGTATATGCGGTATATGTTTTAGTATCAAATGTGAGAGGGCACGGGAGAGTGCCTGAAAAAATGCGGAATACTTGCTACTAAATGAGACGGTTAAGGGAGGAGTAAGGAGGGGTTTCGGAAGGGTTAAGGAGAGGCAAGCTCCAAGCCACAAAAGAGTAGGCCCATTGCTATTTACAAACTGCACAACCACTAAAAAGCACCAAAAAAGCAGCACATGCACTCCAACTCAGAGCTGGGGCACCACCCATGGCCAACCGCTGGTACTACAACACTCCCCTATTGAAAATAATGGAAACTTTTTTTTTAAGTTAATAAAAACTTTTTTACTTTCCCTCAACTTTACCGTAGAGAGACTCCACGGTTGCGGAAGAGATCTCTGTATGTTAAATATTATTGCATATTAAATTGATATTTTTAGTTCAAATGTACCACAAAATAAATGAAATATTCCAGTACCATTAACTTAACTTTGAATAAAATCTTAAATTATTTTAAATACATTACTCACTTTAAATTAAAATTGAAAATGAATCCTTAAGAAATGTACCTTTGACTCTTGTTTTCCTGACATAGCTTCCATGCATCCCTGCATGAGGATATTCACTGCTTTGGCTGTTCGGCTTACCTCTGCTCCATGGTTTGAAAAAGATGTTTCAATTGACATGTAATTAATTCAAATGTATTTAGAAGATACCCTAGGCCATATGTACCAAGGTATTTTGTATTTCCTAATGTTGTGAATCCCTATTTTAGGCAGGTAGGAAATGCAAAATGGTGTTTTGCTATGTATGAAAGGTATTTGTGATGGAACAATTTGCAATTTCCATCATGTAGAAAAAAAGATTTTTTGCATTTCGAAATAGAAAATTGCAAATTGGTAATGCCAAAAAGTGAATCGCTGACGCCACATACGAAGGGTGTCCTAATTCCGATTAGTCACATAATGGCCATTTAGGAAATGCAAATACTATCAATGTGTATCAGGTGGTAACCAGGTACAAACTATAAAAAGCCACCCAAAATACATCTGGCTATTTCAGAATGGCTGCTCTGTATGTCTTGGTGAGGAGGATGAGGATTTTGGCTGGTAGACAGAGGAGGAGGAAGAGGAGACATATTTGGTGTGAGGGTCACCCTCTTTGATCAGACTCAGGAGATTCATTAGAAGTATTGACAGAGAGGTGAGGTAATTTTGGATTTAATTACTGAGTTACACCCTCAGCTACAAACCACAACAATTAGACGTGATGCAATTTCAACATGTGCAGTTATTGTGTTGGTTACACATTGTATCTTCTGGCAGTTACCAGGGAGCCATAGCAGGGGAGTGGGGGGGGGGGGCACAAAGTGCATTTTCCCGGTTTCTTATAGGTTTTTGGACTTCATGGTTGACAAATTGAACCAATGTTTTTTCCAAACACCCCCTAAGAATTACAACACACTAAACTAATATTCTATCAGGTAGCACAGTTTCCTACTGTTATTGGTTGTGTTGATTGCATACATATTGCTGCATGTCCCTGTGCTCTGGCCCCCTCCCCGGGCCTGTAACTGACCCTTGCTTCTAGTAGTGAAGGACGTACTGTAGGAGCCGCTAGGTTTATGTGGGCGTAGTTTATTAAAGGTTTAGACAAGGTCCGAACAGAGGCTGCTGAAAACCTCTAGTAAATTAACAAAGAAACGAAACTAAAGTCCTCCAGGAAGGTAAATGAGCGAGGCCCCAGGTCCGGTGGTCGCTTCCTCGGGTCCCTCTCCTGTCCGCTTTACGTCAGCTTCTTAGGGGTTCTCTGGGAAAGGTGGCGTCCCCGGGAGACAAAGGAAACAAAAGAACAACCACCCGTCAGTAATAGGACTTTCCTTGGATGTGGAAAAAACCCTCCCCCCGCTTTTCTATCACCACGATTTTGTGAGGGTGGGGAGTCGTGAGGGACAGGTCGGTCCTGGCTAGTGCCCCGTGTCCGGTGTTCCCCTTGCTTTCCCCCTTCCCGTTAAGATCTTTAAGTAACGCAGGAAAGGCACTGACCTGAAGCTACAGTCCTCCGGGACTGTAGCATGGGGTGTCTCGGCGTCCTGATTCTCCCCGGGATGACTGGACACTAGAGCGGTGTCTGCTGGAGGCTCACGGCGTCTCTGCTCCTCTCCGGTCACCCCTTGCTGCTGCCTGCTAGCCTGGATTCTTTCTGGCTCTGCTTCGCGTTCTCCTCCTTTCCTCGCTGCTCCCTCAATCTCGTCCGTCCGCGTTTCTCTGGTCTCGGCGCGTGACGTCAGCTCCACGCCGGCCGGGAGGACTAGAGCACTGCCTTCCTCCCGATGGGCCTCCTCCGCCGCCATCTTGAAGGGCACGGAAGACGAGTCTCCCACAGTGCCCGGATCACACTGCCTTTCTCCTGGGGATGGACGATCGGGCCATTCAGAAACAGGACAACGGGAGAGGAAGTCCACATTACTTTGTAACCGCCCCGGGAGGTGGATAGTCTGAAAGGAAAAGGGTTGTAGTGCTAAGAACCATCTCAGTATTTTAGCGTTGGTATTCTTATTCGTGGCCAACCAGGTTAAGGGTGCATGGTCCGTTAGCAGAAAGAAATGTCTCCCTGATAGGTAGTATTGCAGGGATTCTACGGCCCATTTGATGGCTAACCATTCTTTTTCCATGGTGGCATACCTAGTTTCTCTAGGGAACAATTTCCTACTGAGGAATAACACAGGTCGTAGAAGCCCTTGGGTATCGGGTTGGGATAGGACAGCCCCTAGCCCTCTATCCGAGGTGTCCGTTTGTAGTACAAAAGCTTTCTTGAAGTCCGGGCAGGACAAAACAGGGGCACTGCATAGGGCAGTTTTGAGGGAACTAAAGCTGTCATCTTGCCTCTGTCCCCAGTCTCTTTCTACCTTTGTAGTTGTGTGTCTCAGTAGGTCCGTGAGGGGACTGGCCAGGTCAGAAAACCGGGGAATAAATCTACGGTGATATCCCACTAACCCTAAAAAGGCCCGAACATCTCTTTTAGTAGTGGGGTGTGGAATTTTCTGTATGGCTTCCAGTTTATTGTGTTGGGGTAGAATCGTACCATCCCTGATGGTGTATCCCAGATATTCGATTTGATGGGTCCCAAGGGTGGTTTTCTTTGGATTCAGGGTAAGACCAGCGTCTCTCAAGGTTTTAAAGATCTGGTTGAGATGTGTTAAGTGTGTGTCCCAATCAGGACTGTATACCACTATGTCATCTAAGTAGGCGACAGCATAGTCTCGATGTGCTTTTAACAGAACGTCCATAAGTCTTTGGAACGTCGCAGGCACTCCGTGCAGTCCAAACGGCATTACCTTAAACTGGTAGAGCTCGGAGGGGGTGGAAAACACTGTCTTTTCCTTTGCTGACTTGGTTAATGGAATTTACCAGTATCCTTTCGTTAAATCGATTGTGGACATGACTCTAGCCTCTCCTAATCTCTCAACTAACTCGTCCACCCGGGGCATTGGGTAGTTGTCAAATTTGGAGTGTGCGTTCACCTGGCGGAAGTCTATGCAGAAACGGAGACTTCCGTCGGGTTTAGGTACTAGCACAATGGGTGAGCGCCAGGGGCTGTGAGACAGTTCGATAATGTCGGCCTTGAGCATTGATTCCACCTCTGCTTCTACCGCCCCTCTCCTAGCTTGGGGTATTCTATAGGGTTTGAGGTACACCACTACTCCCTCTGGGGTAAGGATGTTGTGAGCCACTATAGATGTACGTCTGGGTTCCCCAGAACTCAACCCGGTGTAGTGGGTTAGTAGATTGTGGACCTGTACCCTTTGTTCGGGGGATAGCCTGGATCCCAACTGGGGTATTTCTTTTCGGGATGTTCCTTCGTGCTGCACGCATACGTCCAAGGGTTTATTGAGGGTCACTTGGCATACAGGCCGTATCCCACTCCCACCCCCGTTGTTCTCTCTCTCCTCCCACTTCTTTAAAAGGTTTATGTGGTATGTCTGTCCTTGATCATTAGTGTGAGGGACCGCTATTCGGTAAGAGACCGGGGTAACCCTTTGGGTTACGGTATATGGTCCGTGCCATGTTGCCAGTAGTTTCTTTTCCGAAGAAGGCAACAGAATCAATACTTTATCCCCTACGTTCAACTCTCTCATTTTGCTGGTCCTGTCATACTGAGCTTTTTGGTTAGCCTGGGCTTTCTCCATGTTTTGGTGAACCATGTCCCACAAGGTGGCTAGGGTTTCTTTCAAGGTGGACACATAACCTAACAGGGGTTTTGCCTTCGTCCTCCTCTTCCGTCCACTGTTCCGCGGCCATCTCTAATAAGGTGCGAGGGGTACGTCCAAACAGGAGTTCGAAAGGACTGAATCCGGTGGACTTCTGTTTGTGCGTTCTAATGGCAAAGAGGACCAGAGGCAACTTCCGGTCCCAATCTTTTCCTGTATCCCCAATCAGCTTCTTCAAGATGGTCTTAATGGTGCGGTTGTACCGTTCCACCAATCTATCTGTTTGGGGGTGATATACCGAGGTTCGGATTTGGCGTACCCCTAGGATCTTGCAGATGTCTTTCATTAATTTGGCCATGAAAGGGGTCCCCTGATCTGTTAAGAGTTCTAATGGGAATCCTACACGGGAGAAGAAGGAGATCATAGCCTGGGCTACGGCTACTGTGGTCATACTAGTGAGAGGGATCGCCTCTGGATAACGAGTAGCATAGTCCACCAGGACCAAAATGTACTGGTGTCCCCTTGCTGACTTTATTAGGGGACCCACCAAGTCCATGCCTACCCTCTGAAAGGGAACATCAATGATGGGTAACGGGCACAGAGGTACTTTTCGGTCTTTGGACGGATTGATCATTTGGCATTTGGGGCACTCTGCACAGTATCGGGCTGTCTCCCTATACACTCCTGGCCAATAAAACCTGTCCAGTAGGTATTTTAATGTATGTTCCTGTCCATAGTGTCCCCCCCCGTTTGGTTGTGAGCAAGTTGTAGGGCCTGTTCTCTAAATGCTACTGGGATGAGCAATTGTTCAGACCTTCCTCCGGGACCGTTAACGGCCCTGTACAGGAGACCTTTTTTTACAAAAAAATAAGGGCCTACCTTGTTGGGGTCAACTTCCTGAACTTGCTTCCAGGCCTGTAACAAGGTGCTGTCATCTTTCTGGTCCGCTCGAAAGCTGCGGGCGGGAGTAGTGTCGTTGTCTGAGGAAGAAAACATACATGAAGATACACCAGAGCAGGCCTGGGCGTATTGTTCCTTATCTCTTCTTTTCTCACTACGGGATTTTTTTTCCCTATCTTGGGGCCTGGATATGGGTTCGGTACAGAACGGGGCCTCTTGTAGCCAGTCTGCCTCTGCCTGCATGAGTCTGGATAAATATTCATGAAAGAGGGGAATATCAGTTCCTAACAACACTCTTTCAGGCAGTCCTGGTACTATCCCTACTTTTCTTACTTGCGGATACCCGTCTATCTCCAGTACGATCTCAGCTAAGGGATAAGACCTAACATCGCCGGGTACACAGGACACCAACACCGTCTCCCCCTCACACCCTTTATCCTCTGGAAGTATCTCCCTGGCTATGACGGTATGGTGACACCCTTTATCTAATAATGCCTCTATAGGTTTCCCGTTTATCCTGACCGTTGTCTTATACCGTTGGCTAGGGCTTCCTGTCACTAATACCCTTCCTCGGGACCACCCAACCTCCATGGGCTCTGAGTTGTCAGTGTTTAAAGGGCAATTCCTAGCTATGTGCCCCCATTCAGCGCAACGAAAACACTGGGGCCCCAGGTGAGCTGGAGATTGTTTTGAAAGGGGTTTGGGAACTGGTTTTGACGTGGATAAGGGTCTCCTGTCCCCGTCACTGGGTGGTTTGGGAGGAGTCTTGAGAGAAAATGGCGGGACTCTTTCTGGTTGGGCTTTAAAGTCCGGAGACCGATGATAAGCACATGCTAAGTCGATGGCTGTCTGTTGAGTCAACCCCGGGTGCTGTTTTACCCAAGCTCTAGTAGTGTAGGGTAGAGCTTCCAAATATTGTTCTAAGAACACCTTCTCTACTACTTCCTCCATGGAGGCGGTGCTGGGTTGAAGCCATCGGGTTCCCAGATCCTTAATGCGGTAGAACAACGCTCTAGGGTTATCTCCGGTCACCCACTTTTCTGTACGAAACCTAGTCCTATAATACTCGTGATCACAACCCAGTCGTTCCAAGATAGCCCTCTTGATTTCCTGGTAGGGTGTGGCGCCAGCGGGGTTGGCAGCTTGGTAGGCGGCTTGTAATTCCCCCGACAACAGCGGTGCGATATATTGTCCCCACCGTTCCGGTGGCCAAGCAGCGGTGGTAGCCACTCTTTCAAAATTCATAAAGAAATAATCAGGGTCCTCTCCCTCTTGGAACTTTTGTAGCACACTTCCCGGTACATGGGGATGCACCCGGGTGTTGGCTATCACATCCCTGAGTCTCAATATGGCTGTGTCCTGTACTTGTTGGTTGTTGGTTAGTAGGGATGCCTGTTCGGTCATAGCCTTTTGGAATGACTCCCTCTCCTTCTGGGCGTTTTGGTTGTGCTGTTCTAGGACTATTTGCAAATGTCGCTGTCCCTCAGCTAATTGGGTGATTATGTCCTGTAGGGTCACGGGTTGTGTCATCTTCGAGCTTCAGACGACAATCCCACTTCTGGCACCACTGTGCTCTGGCCCCCTCCCCGGGCCTGTAACTGACCCTTGCTTCTAGTAGTGAAGGACGTACTGTAGGAGCCGCTAGGTTTATGTGGGCGTAGTTTATTAAAGGTTTAGACAAGGTCCGAACAGAGGCTGCTGAAAACCTCTAGTAAATTAACAAAGAAACGAAACTAAAGTCCTCCAGGAAGGTAAATGAGCGAGGCCCCCAGGTCCGGTGGTCGCTTCCTCGGGTCCCTCTCCTGTCCGCTTTACGTCAGCTTCTTAGGGGTTCTCGGGAAAGGTGGCGTCCCCGGGAGACAAAGGAAACAAAAGAACAACCTCCCGTCAGTAATAGGACTTTCCTTGGATGTGGAAAAAACCCTCCACCTTTTCTATCACCACGATTTTGTGAGGGTGGGGAGTCGTGAGGGACAGGTCGGTCCTGGCTAGTGCCCCGTGTCCGGTGTTCCCCTTGCTTTCCCCCTTCCCGTTAAGATCTTTAAGTAATGCAGGAAAGGCACTGACCTGAAGCTACAGTCCTCCGGGACTGTAGCATGGGGTGTCTCGGCGTCCTGATTCTCCCCGGGATGACTGGACACTAGAGCGGTGTCTGCTGGAGGCTCACGGCGTCTCTGCTCCTCTCCGGTCACCCCTTGCTGCTGCCTGCTAGCCTGGATACTCTCTGGCTCTGCTTCGCGTTCTCCTCCTTTCCTCGCTGCTCCCTCGATCTCGTCCATCCGCGTTTCTCTGGTCTCAGTGCGTGACGTCAGCTCCACGCCGGCCGGGAGGACTAGAGCACTGCCTTCCTCCCGATGGGCCTCCTCCGCCGCCATCTTGAAGGGCACGGAAGACGAGTCTCCCACAGTGCCCGGATCACAGTCCCCCTCTGTAAATGAATTCATTTGTAGAAACAGGAAAAGCACCTATTCACTCAATGTACAGGTAGTGTCTTATGATTCATGAATCATAACGGACATTGTAGCCAGATTCCCAGGCAGCACACAAGACTCCTTGGTCTGCAACAGTTGAATGATGAATATATAACCATCTTGCTTAGGGTGGATTTGGCAATGGCTTTTTACTTGGTAAGAGGACTGTAAACTCAGTTCATTCAGTGTTCAAAAGTATGTTTGTCAAATAATCCAATAGTTTCTCTTTCTCACACTATTTAAGAAGACAGTGCATATGGCTTCCACCGTTGGATACTGATACCATACTTGGATGCATAAAACAACGCGATCAATAATTGAATGCACATTCAGAATTCTCAAAACTCGTTTCAGATGCCTCCACAAGACTGGTGTAGCACTACTCTACAAACCTGTTGTAAAATCATTGTCGGTTTCCACAACATAGCCATGAGGAAGGATCTTCTCAAAATCAACATAGAGCCAGAATCAGACTCAGATGACGAACTACCACCAATACAGATGGGACACGTGTCGCAGAAAGTCGAGTTTGACACACAGAGATTATCAACAACTATTTTTAAGGTAAATATGATGACAAAACCTAAGAAAGAGCCAACTTGCATGATGGTAATGTTTTTGCATTGCTGAAAGATAACCTTTTATTCAGATGGTAACAATGTCTTGTTCTTTTTTTATAACCAACTGTATCCTCATAGGATGTTACTTTTAACAACAACGTTTGAAAAAACAAAAAAAACAGTTTTATGAATCAGAGTGCATACAAATGTTACTTTTTATGACTTCTGGTGTTGGTTGCCTTCACAGCAGGACTTGGCTGTGAAGTTGGGGCTATATCTCTTCCTGATGTGTGTCTGCATGCTCGTATTATACAGTATCCATCTGGCACTGATGTGCAACTGAGGCTAGAACGGGGAACAACCTTTACAACGCAACTGTTACAACGCACTACACTTACAACGCATTTTTTACAACGCATAATCCATTACAACGCACTACACTTACAACGCATGACACTACAACGCATTTTTAAAAACTACCTTTACAACGCATTCCATTACAACGCCTACCATTACAACGCATAATATTACACTACACTATCCAACACTTACCCTACTGTTGCACCCCCTGGAGTTAGAATAGTAATTTTTACCCCTATACTATCCAACACTTACCCTACTGTTGCACCCCCTGGAGTTAGAATAGTAATTTTTACCCCTATACTATCCAACACTTACCCTACTGTTGCACCCCCTGGAGTTAGAATAGTAATTTTTACCCCTGTACTATCCAACACTTACCCTACTGTTGCACCCCCTGGAGTTAGAATAGCAATTTTTACCCCTATACTATCCAACACTTACCCTACTGTTGCACCCCCTGGAGTTAGAATAGCAATTTTTACTCCTATACTATCCAACACTTACCCTACTGTTGCACCCCCTGGAGTTAGAATAGTAATTTTTACCCCTATACTATCCAACACTTACCCTACTGTTGCACCCCCTGGAGTTAGAATAGTAATTTTTACCCCTATACTATCCAACACTTACCCTACTGTTGCACCCCCTGGAGTTAGAATAGTAATTTTTACCCCTATACTATCCAACACTTACCCTACTGTTGCACCCCCTGGAGTTAGAATAGTAATTTTTACCCCTATACTATCCAACACTTACCCTACTGTTGCACCCCCTGGAGTTAGAATAGTAATTTTTACCCCTATACTATCCAACACTTACCCTACTGTTGCACCCCCTGGAGTTAGAATAGTAATTTTTACCCCTATACTATCCAACACTTACCCTACTGTTGCACCCCCTGGAGTTAGAATAGTAATGTTTACCCCTATACTATCCAACACTTACCCTACTGTTGCACCCCCTGGAGTTAGAAAAGTAATTTTTACCCCTATACTATCTAATACTTACCTTAAATGCAATGTTATATTATGCGTTGTAATGGTATGCGTTGTAAAGGTAGTTTTTAAAAATGCGTTGTAGTGTCATGCGTTGTAAGTGTAGTGCGTTGTAATGGATTATGCGTTGTAAAAAATGCGTTGTAAGTGCATGCGTTGTAAAAGTGTGCGTTGTAACATCATACATCCGGCTAGAACAGTCTTCACTTTCAAGCGGTGATAAAATGTTAGCGACAGACAGGTTAAATGTCTGAATCTTCTCCAGAAGTGTGGTCAATTGGACCAGCCCATGTGCTACATCTTGGCAGCAGTGCCCCATGTCATTTTGGATAATCACAGTTCTCCTGGAAAGAGTGGTTTTGGGTACTGCCAATCAATTTATTTATTTGTGAGTTTTATATAGCACGAACTAGGCCCAAAGGTATGAGAGTGCTTTACAGAGTAAACACAACAGTAATAACATGAAGTATACAAAGGGTGCATAGAGATATATGTAGTAATGGTAAAATTAAGCACAACAATAATAACATGAGGTACATAAAGGGTGCATAGCAATATAACTATAGTAATGTCGAAATGCAAACGTTATACAGTGGGACATGGAACAAAATAGCAGCACGTACCGGGGTTACATAAAGCACCAATAAAAATATGCAGCAAACAATTGTATGGAAGAAGAGTCAGAAAGTCAGTAGGATACATGAACGCAGAGAGGAATGAAGTAGATCTGATAGGGAGTTACCAGAGAAGGGAGAGTAGATACATAGATTCACCCAAGGAAGTGAAGGCACATGGCATCTTAGCATTAATGTTCAAGGCAACTTGGCGCTTTACAGAGTAGAAGCAATATCAGTAACAAGAGGTACATGATTTTGTGAATGTATCATAATGTGCCATGAGCTTCTTGTGCCAGTGTCTTTGCAGATATTGGTCCTTCTCGATTGCAGAGATCCAATGCTCCTGTCCTTTCTGCAATTGCAGCATTGACCATGACATGCTTTGCAGATGCCTATTAACAATTTGGAACTTTTTGGCTTGCAGGCGCTGTTCTGTGATTGATTTCACCAGGCCACCAAACAATTGAGAACTGTCTGACATGTCATCAGAGAAAATTATCATTGTGAACTGTTAGTTGTTGGACTCTACATTGTCTGTGTCCTGCATAAGTTTGTGTTATATTGTTGAAAATGTGATTTATGTGTTTGTGACATGAAGAATATATAGAGATTTGTGTAGTTTACACACAGCACACCATGTTACTTCGCTGTACTACAACTCCCATTATGCATTTCAAATTACTACAAACATTTAAATGGAGTTTTGGTAGCTAAGATGTTGCACTTAAACACTAACAAACAATATGCTAGGGAAAGATTTATATCAGTAAATGACTTACATTGACTGGAGCCTGCAGGACTGAAGGAGTCACTGTCTGACAAACCCACCAAACTTTCAGGTTCAAGTGTCCCCTCAATCAGTGATTCCATTGGAGTGGGAGGAGGATGTTTGGAGGGACCACCACATGTGCCAGAAGCCTCAGCCATCCTGCTGGCCACCTTCTCTTTAGTACGGATCTTAGGTCATACCAGTTTTTTCTTATTTCAGGAATGATTTTCTGTGTGACACCATGTGAATTTACCTTTTCCTGTATGCTGCTCCATGTTTTTATTTTCTGTGCCTCAGGTACAACAAAGGATGCTTTCCACAAAACCTGGACCATGTGTGCCACACATTCCTCGGTCATTAGCTCCAGCTCCTTATATGAACATTTTACTTTGCTTTTCCTACTGCCAGGTTATTATCCCCAGTATACCTAGACATGGTGTACTTCTGAAATTGGATCTTCACTGCCAGGAGTCCCACAGGAGCACACCTTTCTTCCAGCACCTTCCTAGGCTTCTGTGTTGTGGCCTCGCCCAGTATTTCTAAACTTTCTGGTTCTTACATCACCATTCTGCATCCAGAATGGAACATTTCCTAATTGCGATTTCCTATTTGGAAATCGCATCTGTGCAGTTTCCAAATAGGAAATTTCCTATTTGCGATTGCAAATTTGTAAGAATCACAAATTGGGGAATTCACTCCTATGTACATCTCATTTTGCAATTTTCCATATAGTGGTTTCTACTGAATCGCTATTTGAAAATCACAAACAGTGACTTTTGTACGTATGGCCCACAATTTTGTGCTGCTTAAAATGTGAGTTCAAATTAGATTTTCCAAACATGTGGCTATTTAAAAGTGCCAAGTTCATGTGAGGTATTCATACATTGGCATTGAGAAGTTCCCATAAAAATAGGGATTTCCTGTTGAGCCTGGGGCTCCTCTACTTCTAATAAATGCATTGGTGGAGTGCCCCTTTCATTGAGCAGGCACAGCAGACATGCCTGGAGGAGGGGTAGAATTTGGGTCCTGATGAAGGAAACTTTGTGGGGTTATAGGAAAACTCCATCCGACACTATGAATGGGGAGGTCGGGGTAGATGGTTGTGCTTTAGATCACAGACACACACACATAGCTGCATCACATAAAAGTACTCAACCTCAGGATTCTTAACAGTCCAACACATAACACCAAAGAGGCCTGTGACAGAACCCCTTTGTCAGTGTGTGGCTGATCTAGAGGGCTGGTGAATACAGAAAGGTTCACTATTCTAATCCCTTCATTTTAATGTTTGGAATTTATCTATTCATGACTGTGATTTTTACTTCTTACATGGCCCATTTCTTTCTCTTCATATTGCTCCTTGCAACCAATATATTAATTCTTGTGGATATGGAAAAGCATTCTAAGAGACCAAAGTGAATCAAGAAACAAAAACCCCAACAGGCCTCTTATATTAACTTTATATGACTTCCTTATTTAGGCTATTTACCTCCCATGATTCAGTTACCCTGGGCACTAGGATGCTAAATTAACTATTATTTTTCAATCCAATGGTAAGCATAGATTATTTTTTCTTAGAGGAGACACACTGCATTCATTTTCCCAACTGTTAAAAATGCACTCTTACTTCAGTTTCTCTTTATCTTTCAAATTCCTCTTCTTGAGTTCCCATTGGTTCCCTCTGGTTTTGCCTCTAACTGTGTGTTTACCATCAGAATTGGTGATTGTCAAGGACTTCTGGTTGATTCATTTCTGTAGGGCAAGTGTTATGCTTCCAGAGATTAATAAAAAGGCTCATGCCTGAGGTAGTTAGGTCAGCTGAGCCTCTACCTTCCACTGCCCTTCTGGAAGACTATATTTAGAGATCCCCACCTGCCTGGTGAGTATCACTCGGAAAAGCTTGCATCCACTGGTATGGCAGATGCACATTTGCCACTGTTATTAATGAGCAGGCCAGATGTATTTATTAACTTTTTGTTATTTCATTGACAGCCTGCCAGCTGCACACTGCTACTGAGCTGCTAGCTTTTGAGCCCCACTTGCCTTCACAACAACTTTGCTCCAGGACTGCTCACTTTTCCCATACAGAAAAACTCACATCATTTATTATTTTTATTAACTATTTCAAGATGGTGCCTGCCATCTTAAAGCAATAAATTAAGAATAAACTAAAGTAAATTTACATTGCAGCCATATTAGAATGATTTGTCTAAAAGCGTAAGATGGCTGCTGCATATTAGCGCCCTGTGGCCATCTTTGGCTGGGTTTTCTTAAGATTGTTTTACAGCTATATGGAAACGTTCCACAAACAGCCATTGGAAAATCCAATTGCTTTCACGGCATCACTTATTGGCTTTGTCAATGCTTGTGTTTCTAATTAACAGAAATATCAAACAGTGAACAGCCTTGCAAATATGTTGAAAAAAACCACAGCACCATTTTTTAATTTTAAACTATTTGCACATTGCACTATTGCCTGCCTGGGCGAAGCTGTGTTGAATGCTTGCCAGGAGGTGACGATTATTGCCATTATTGCGTTCTTTTAAAACGTAATTTTTTTTAACTGTTGTTCTTAGCTGTGGGGTCATTTTATTATTGCTGCTAAATCAGACCCATTTGCACAAGGTGGAGGAGGGAGGCAGAAGTGATTGGAGGGGCAGCCATTTTGCCGGTTAGCGGTCCAGTAGTCAGATGCCTGCCTACTTAAGAGGCACGCGGCAGCGGGCGTGCCACTGGTGCGCCGAAGGTGCACCTAAGGCAAGCCCGTCTGCGCCCGTCCGTGCTCGGACCGGGCTCAGGGCTAGTCCCCCTGGTTGTTCGTCCTCAGATACCATGACTTACACTAGAGAAGAGCTATTGAGGTTGGATCCTGGAAGGGGAACACTAAGATGTCCTTTGATCGCCTTAACGGCCACAGACATTAGCACAGCAAGTACATGCCCTATCTGCCGGCTATACTTCCTCCACGTCATAGACTCTCCAGCTACTAGCCCTTATGTCAGACCAGATACGTGGGTAAATGCAGCTCATGCAGGCCCCTTAAAATGTGTCCTTGTAAATGCCAGATCATTAATCAAACATAGTACAGAATGTGCACTATTGTTGGAGGAACATAAGATCAAACTGGCTTTCATTACAGAGTCATGGGCAGATAACGCCTCGGGACCAGACCTAGTGAAAGAAACTCCTGAAGGTTTTCATTGCTATACGCTTGATAGACCACACAGAAGGGGGGGGGGGTTGGCAGTCATCTATCATGACTCGCTGGAGCCTACATTCTACAATGCCTCCAATACCTTCTGTGAGGCCCTATCATTCAGTGTCCACACCGCACATCATAGCACCTTTAGGGTATACTGTTCTATCGTCCGCCTGGCCCCAGAGGCGGCTTTTGGAGCTGTTAGGCACCCTGCTTGAGGAAGGGCTATGCTTAGACTCCTTTACAGTGTTCGGTAATTTCAATTTCCATCTGGAGGTCACCTCCGATCCAGACACCTCCCTACTGAAGCAAAACATGGGAGCCGTAGATCTTAAGCAGTTGGTGGAGGTCCCAACTCATGATAAAGGGCACACTCTGGATGAGATTTATTCCAATAACCCAGACCTAGCCTGCACTGTAGTTCTCCCTCTGTTGTGGTCCGATCACAGTGCCATTCAATTTGAATTGAAGACTCCCGCGGGCTATCGAGCTAGTGCACAGCCCACTCGGGAGATTGTAATTAGAGCATGGAAAGATGTGGACAGCATGGAATTAGAAGAAACTCTGATGAGATCAATGCGCCCCCTCATCTCAGGAGTGGAAGAGGCCATGTCAGCCTACACACAATGCCTAGATGCGACATGCAACACTTTATCCCCGGTAAAAAAGTGGACCCCTAAACAGGCCCAACCCTCAGCCCCCTTGTTTTCTGAGGAACCAAGAAATCAAAAACTAGCTTGCAAGTGATTGGAACAGGCCTGGTGGAGAGGTTAAAAAAGTTCAGATAAGGAACTGTATAGACATAGCATTACCATCTACAAGGAGTTATTACTGGAAACTCCCCAAAACAATTTGCGGTGCAAATCTCACTTGCCAAATCCAATTCGAAAGAACTTTTTAAAACCATTAAGAAACTTGCCACTCCTAATGTCCCCAAGAGCTCAAGCAGCATCTGTAATAAACTGGCCGACTTTTTTAAACAAAAGGTGGAATCTATTTTCTCCTCCTTTACCTTAGCTGATAAAAGGGAAAAAGTGTGGCCGCTTCAGGACTAGATAGTCTCTGCCCTTTACCGGTCTTAGAACAATTTCTACCACTTGAGATACCAGATACCATCAAACTTCTGAGTTCTATTCGATCTGGGGCCCACACGCATCCCTGCCCAGCGTCTGTGATGAAACAAATTTCAGAAGTCATAGTCACAGCACTTACTCCCCTGTTGAATGCCATATTTAGCTCTGGCATTTTTCCCAGGAGGTGGAAGAAGGCCTCTATTCTTCCTTTACTGAAGAAACAGACCCTTGACCCAAAAGACCCAAATAATTACAGGCCAATATCGCGGATTCCGCTCCCCGCTGAAGCCACGGAAAAAGCCATGAATATCCAACTCAGTGCGTTCCTCCAATCTGACAAGATACTCGGCCAGTCCCAATATGGGTTTAGAGTGGATCATAGCACTGAGATGGCCCTAATTAAATCCACAGAAGAAATCAGGGAGGCCCTGGACAGGGTAGGCAATGCAATACTAACCCTGCTGGATCTGTCCCCGGCCTTCGACGCGGTCCACCATGAAGTGTTGATGTACCGGCTGTCTGATGCAGGGATAAAAGGACTTGCCTGGAAACTCCTGCAGTCATTTCCCTCCGACAGAATGCAAACTTTGGATCTGGACAGTAACAGGTCAAAGCCATTTTCCCTCCCATGTGGTGTGCCACAGGGCTCGTCCCTCAGCCCAATGCTTTTTAATGTTTATTTGGCACCCCTGGCAGGAGTGATAAGATCTTTTGGTTTCCAACTCACCTCCTATGCTGACGACACTCAAATAGTGTTGTCACTGAGAGAGGGGGCTGAAAAGGAAACAGGGGCACGTTTCCACGATTGCATGGTTGCCATCTCTGGATGGATGTCCTCTAACTATTTAAAATTAAACTCTGGTAAAACCAAGGTCATAAAGTTTGGGAACAATCCACGTGTGTGGACACCTGCCTCGGGGACTGAAGGTTTGAGAACCTGTCCTACACCGACTAAGAAAGCTAAGAATCTAGGGGTGATGGTGGATAATAAGCTTACTCTGGGTGACCAAATAGGTATGGTGATCTCGGTCTGCTTTTTGGCACTCAGAATTATAGGGAAAATAAAAAAATTTCTCACCGGAAATAGTCTCAAGACAGTGGTCACAGCCCTCATAACGTCACGCCTCAACTACTGCAATGGCCTATATTTGAATGCCCCAAAACAACACATCAACAGGCCTCAAATTGCACAGAATGCAGCGGCCAGACTGCTGTCAGGGACTCCGAAATTTGTTTCCGTAAAGGATGAACTTAAACAACTCCACTGGCTCCCGGTCAAACAAAGAGTAGGCTTCAAGCACTTTGCACTGTCTTGAAGGCCCTCAATGGAGTAGGACCGGATTTCCTGAGGCGAAAATTCCAGTGGTATGTCCCAAGAAGAACGCTATGCTCAGCAGGAGCTAAACAAGTTCTTGTCCCTTCATTTAAAAAAGTCAATTGGGGAGGCAGGAGATTATCACCTGCGCGTCAAAGGCTTGGAACGATCTCCCTTTCTACCTCAGGAATGCCACAGACCTCCTCTCTTTTAGGAAGGGGTTGAAAACATGGCTTTTTACTCAGTAGCATACTTCATCACGCTCTCCAGCAGGCAGTGCTTAGCGCCAGGACACCCCAGGGTAACCATGTGCTCTATAAGTGCGATTATCATAACATAACACATTACCACTCACAGCCTTCCTGAAATGGAATATTGACTGCTTGGTTTATAGGGCAAATCTCATTTAGGTAAGTGGTGCCCATCATAGCTCCCCTAGGGGTGAATCCATTCCAGGTTTTCAGAATACCAAATTAGACTGCTTTGCATACAATAAAATTAACTCAAACGAAATTACTGAGGCAGAGGTTATCTCAAAATACTGACATGGATTTGATCCTTCTGGACCAGCATTGCTCAACCCTATTTAGATGATTCTGCTCTTCACCCACAACCATCATATGCAAAAATGTAGAATTTATAGACATGACTGCAAGATTTTGAATGATACTGCATCAAAGGTAAAGTCCAAGAGGTAAGTACAGAATATGAAACAGGACACTTACTAGCATAACTCCACCACATTCTATCACCCAACCCCTTTACATTAGAAACAGAGGAACTAGGTTCCCTAAATGCTTCCATTGTTGCCTATTGTACGTGATGGGTGGAAACAGCCAACACCATTAGAAAACCTTCCCTCAAAAACTCCAGAACCAAGAACAGATTGCAAGATACTGCTTTCTGGACATATCTTTAATTTGAAAAATGTTTCAAATGCAGAGAATAGGATACACAGGTAAATGGTCTTCGAATTTCCTGATTGCAGCTTGATACTCTAGCTTTGCAACCCAGCCCAACCCAACTCCAGCTGTACAATCCAACCCTGATGTACTCATTCAGCCTCAGTCATCAATCAGAGGCAGAGAAGAGTAGAGCAAGGGGGATCTTTCCAAGAAATGAACTTGGAAACCCTGGAAGATTCTGTGGTTGGATGCTTCCCAGCATCTGGAACCATCATCTCCCGGCCAAAATGTAAAAACTTGGGGAACCTGGGTTTTCTCCCTATAACACTTCTTCAACAAACTCAGGAGAAGGGAAATGGGAGGAAATGCATATATATAATTGTATATAGTAGTTTATTGTTCGATTACTTAAAATCATGACAATTTAGAATAAAACAGGCAATAAAATACATTTCATCTTAAATACAACAAAAAGTAGTTAAAATTGTTAAAAAGATACAGTGGTGTGAAATAAATACATATATATATATATATATATATTATCTACTGGCGGTCGCCAGTAGATAGTTATAGTTAGGACCGAGTTTCCATAGGAAATCTCAAAATTCTATTTTGAATAACTTTGGCGCCGATTGACGAATCTTCGCGAAAATTTCAAAACTAATGGGGCGCTCCGCTCCGCTCCTACCCTGAAAGTCTCGGGGTGACTCGTCAAGCGGGGGCCGAGAAAAAGGGGGGGTCCCAAAACACGTTTTCCCCATGGATTTTTCCATAGGGACTTTAGACGCAGCTACAGCCCGAACGGCTGAACAGAATTACGTGAAATTTGGCAGAGAGGTAGCCATAAGGTCCGTTTGGTGCCTTTTGCAGGTTTGGTGTAAATCTGTTCAGTATTTTCTGAGAAAATAGCATTTAAATCAATATATATATCTATACGTGCGCAGCGTGCGCGCAGGGTGCGCGCACTCGGCCGCCCACGAGCGTACTTCTGATTGGTTGTTACATCTTAGTAAACATTCGAATCGGTCGAAACCAGGAAGTGTCGGCCGCCATTTTGCCTCTCGCACTGAGAGGGGGGTGAAACACAAAGGAGAAAAACATGTAAAGGGGGCACGCTGGACAGTTCCTGACCCCCTAGCAGGGGTCAAGGGGTCCCAGGAGGTCCCCCAAGGGCAATTAAATTTTTTTTATTTTTTTCGGTAAATTGCCGAGTGCGTGAAGCGTGCGCGCACTATAGGAATGAAAAAAATTCTGCGTGGTTCGCGCAGCGTGCGCGCACGGTGTAAATGCTTTTTAAAAAAATTCAAATGTCACTCCCCCCGAGCGTGCACGCTGCGCGCCGCGCAGTGTGCGTGCATGGCTTATCAGTAATGAAAAGTTTATGCCTAAACCCTTAACAACAAAGCATATCATGTGTCCTCCTTGTGCGGACGGTGCGCGAAGCGCACCGTGCGTACATGGCCCATTAAGCGTAACGTGGGCGCGCGGTGCGCGTAGCGCACTGCGTGCCCACCGTGCGTGCACGGTGCGCAAAGTGCACCGCGCGTGCACGGCACTAACTGCGTAAAGTGGGCGCGCGGTGTGCAAAGCGCACCGTGTGCCCACCGTGCGCGATGCGCACCGTGCGCGCACGGCACGAACGGCGTAAAGTAACTTAGCATTTAAAAAACCGTACAAATTCACTGAAAAAACCATAGGTTTCACACACGTTATAGTTAGGAATTATCATTTAAAAAACCTTGCAAATTCACTTAAAAAACCATAGGTTTCACACATGTTATAGTTAGCTGGGCATTTTCCTCGTGAAAAACCAATGAAATTCCCCCGTTATAGTTAGTGCAGGCAACTATAACTCACACGACCGTAATCCGCTGCTGATGACGTCAGATATTACATCACTGATGACATATGTGTCTTTCTGAAAAAAAAAAATATATATATGTATAGCTAAAAAAAAAAGGAAGAAGACATGGGTATATAAATGTGTAAATACAGTGATGTAATATCTGACGTCATCAGCAGCGGATTACGGTCGCGTGAGTTATAGTTGCCTGCACTAACTATAACGGGGGAATTTCATTGGTTTTTCACGAGGAAAATGCCCAGCTAACTATAACATGTGTGAAACCTATGGTTTTTTAAGTGAATATATATATATAGGTAGTTATAGTTAGGACCACGTTTCCATAGGAAATCCGTAACATTCTATTTTGAATAACTTTTGCGCCGGTCGACGAATCCTTGCGAATTTTTCAAAATAGGTGGGGCGCTACGCTCCGCTCCTACCCTGAAAGTCTCGGGGGGATTCGTCAAGCGGGGGCTGAGATAAAAGGGGGGTCCCAAAACGCGTTTTTCCCATGCATTTTTCCATAGGACCTTTAGACACAGCTACAGCCCGAACGGCTGAACAGAATTACTTGAAATTTGGCAGAGAGGTAGTCCTCAGGTCAAGGAAGTGCCTTTTGTAGGTTTGGTGTAAATCTGTTCAGTAGATTCTGAGAAAATAGCCTTTAAATCAATATATCTATCTGAGCCACCTTACGGTGCGCTTACGGTGCGCTTACGGTGCGCTTACCGTACGCGTACGGTGGTGTGCGCGAGCGCGATTCTGATTGGCCCTTAGATCTTAGTAAACATTCGAATCGGTCGAAACCAGGAAGCGGCGGCCGCCATTTTCTCTCTCGCACTCTGAGGGGGGAGCTGATAAACACATGCCAAAAACATATAAAGGGGCTGTTTAGACAGCGCCCATGCACATAACCATGTTAGTTGAGTCTTCAAAGATCCCCCAAGGCAAAAAACGGTAATTTTTTATTTTTCGAAAATTTCGCCGATTACGCTTACCGTACGCTTACCGTACGCGTACGCTAAATAATTATTAAAAAAAAAAAACCCCACTCTCTCCACCCCGTGTGTAAATGGTGGCCGAAGGCCACCATTTGTGCATGGCATTTAAGAGCACAGCATTTCCCCAAAAAATTTCAACAGATTACCTATCACAAGGAAGCGCATAATATGTCCTCCATGTGCTCACGGTGCGCGAAGCGCATCGTGCGTACATGGCCCATCTAGCGTAACGTGGGCACGCGGTGCGCGTAGCGCACCGCGTGCCCACCGTGCGTGCACGGCACTAACTGCGTAAAGTGGGCGCGCGGTGCGCGAAGCGCACCGTGCGCGCACGGAACGAACTGCGTTAAGTGGGCGCGCACGCCACGAATGGCGTAAAGTAACTTAGCATTTAAAAAAACGTACAAATTCACTGAAAAAACCATAGGTTTCACACACGTTATAGTTAGGAATTAGCATTTAAAAAACCTTGCAAATTCACTGAAAAAACCATAGGTTTCACACATGTTATAGTTAGCGGAAATTTTACTGATAAAAAACCAATGAAATTCCCCCGTTATAGTTAGTGCAGGAAACTATAACTCACGCGACCGCAATCTTCTGCTGATGACATATGTGTCTTTATGAAAAAAAAATATTTGGAATATATGTATAGCTAAAAATTTATGGAAGAAGACATGGGCAAATAAGTGTCTAAATACAGTATTAGCATCAGCAGAGGATTGCGGTCGCGTGAGTTATAGTTTCCTGCACTAACTATAACGGGGGAATTTCATTGGTTTTTTATCAGTAAAATTTCCGCTAACTATAACATGTGTGAAACCTATGGTTTTTTCAGTGAATATATATATATATACACACACACACATATATACATATATATGTGTATATACTTATACATCCTTTTTTTTTTTTTTTTTAAAAGAAGCAGCTAAAATGTGTTTAACAACATAATGACCTTGTTGATGAGTTTAAAAACCCACCCCCAGACTTCAGTAAAACATGCAAAGGCTCTATCAGTAAAAGTCTTGGAGTTTGATAGGGAACGCGGGGGACCAAGATCGGTCATGGATTTAAAGATTGTGGCGATGGTTCCTGCAAACCTACGGAGTTAAGTTTTTGTGCAGTTTGAAAAACAAATTTTGTAAACTTAACATTGAGCATCGTGTTGTTGGGGTTCTCTACTGATATGATGGCTTGCCGGCATGATCGAACGCCGTGCTTGATCCATTCACCTCGCAACAACCGCCTTCTATCCTTGAGAAATGCAGGGCAAACACACACCACGTGCTCAATATTGATGACCGCAGCCCCTACAATTAATGTCCTCATTTGAGCGACGCCATGCAGGCAAATGTTTTAAAAAAGGCCATTCGCCCATCTTCAGTGCCATAAATCTTTTCTTCCAGGCAGCTGCATAAGTGCTCGAAAGATATGGGGCCTCTGATCTGGGTTTGAGCTCAGTGATTATAGACCAGGCGTGTTTTCTTTTAGCCAATTGTGCCCTGTCCCGATGGAAAGACCAGAGGCGAACACTTCTTTTAATGGACAGTTTTAGTGCCTGCTGGGGCGGATTAGTTCCCCAATAGTCCACGACATCGAGCAGATTCAAGGAGTGTTCGAGGAATTGTCTGTGTTTTTGGCTGGATTGACCTACTGATATTTCTTGCCACAACTTGGCCTCCAGGCTTCCTTCCCTTGAATTACGCAGTTTGTGACACAACTTAATGAATGCACCTGCTCCGACACCCTCATGGTTCAATCAATCAATCAATACATTTATAGAGCGCGCTACTCGCCCATGAGGGTCTCAAGGCGCTGAAGGGGGGGGGGCCGTTTACTGCTCGAATAGCCAGGTCTTGAGGTGCTTCCTGAAGGTGAGATGGTCCTTGGTCAGTCGAAGATGTGCGGGGAGGGAGTTCCATGTCTTGGCGGCCAGGTAGGAGAACGATCTTCCTCCGGTTGTGGTTTTGCGGATCCGTGGGACAATGGTGAGGGCGAGGCTGGCGGAGCGGAGCTGGCGGGTGGGAGTGTAGAACGAGAGGCGGTTGTTGAGGTATTCGGGGCCCATGTCGTGGAGCGCTTTGTGTGCGTGGGTGAGGAGCCTGAACATGATCCTCTTGCTGACGGGGAGCCAGTGCAGGTTTCTCAGGTGGGGAGTTATGTGGCTGTGGCGAGGGATGTTGAGGATGAGTCGTGCAGAGGCGTTCTGTATTCGTTGCAGTCATTTCTGGAGTTTGGCTGTGGTTCCTGCATACAGGGCGTTCCCGTAGTCCAGTCGGCTGGTGACGAGGGCCTGGGTGACCGTCTTTCTGGTTTCGGTGGGGATCCACCGGAAGATTTTTCGGAGCATGCGCAGGGTGTTGAAACATGAAAAGGAGATGGCGTTGACTTGTTTGGTCCAGAGGCTGAGGGTGGTGGGTGTGATTGTTGGTTCGGTGGCTGGAGGCGGGGTCTGGGTGCTGAAGCTGTTGTGTATGTCTGCGATCTTGCGGTAGAAGAATGTGGCGAGGGAGTTGCAGAGGTCTTGCGACGGTGCGATGTGGTTGTTGCTGGGGTTGGAGAGCTCCTTAACGATGTTGAAGAGTTCTTTGCTGTTGTTGGTGTTGTTGTCCAGCCGCTCTTTGAACGATGTCCTTTTGGTGGTGCGGATCAGCGGGTGGTGTTCGCGGGTGGCGTTCTTGAGGCCTGTCATATTTTCTGTCGTCCGTTCGTGGCGCCAGGCTTTTTCGAGGGTTCGGCAGGATTTCTTTGAGGTTTAGAAGGCCAAACTTGAGCCTGATCTGAGCCAGAGATGGCGATTTCAGAAGGTGCCAGGCTCGTTTGTAGATTCTAATTGTTGTTTTATTCAGCATTGACGAGTTGATCCCCAACATTATTTCTTGACCATAGGTTAAACAGTTTGTAACCTTTACCTTCATGACTGTCAGGAGGGGGGATAAGCTTGGGCAAAGTAGCTGTGCCGAAGGTTTCATTGTTGCTGCTTCGAGGGACAATGCTTTTGCTTTGACCGCTTCTTTCTTTTTTACAAAAGAGCCCTTGGAATCCATGTGAATGCCCAGATATTTATACGATGTCACAGTTTAAATTTTTTTGCCAATTAAAGAACCTCCCGCCGGTTTGCTGCTTCTGATTCCCGAAGGTGATAGCTTTCGTTTTTGAAAGATTTAATTCCAGAGCGTTTCTTGATGTGAAAGAAAGCAGCTGGTCAAGAAGTCTCTGTAAACCGACCCTCGTGTGGCTGAATAAAACAAGATCGCCGGCGTAAAGCAAATTACTAATTCGGGATCCACCAAGTGACGGGGGATGAGAGTTGACCTTGTCCAATAGATGGGATAAATCAGAAATGAAAAGATTGAATAAAAGAGGGGCCAAAACACACCCTTGTTTGACCCCAAAGAAAGTCGGTATTTTTCTTGAGACGTGTGACCCTTCACCCAACTTGATGCGGATCCAGGTGTTTGAATGAAGTTGGATTATTAATTTTAACAGATCACTCGGGATTCCCCATTTTTGTAATTTGTGCCATAACAGGGCCCTAGGCACCCAGTTGAAGGCCGCTTTAAAGTCAACAAAGCAGCAGTGTAATGACATTTTTAAGAATGCTGCTTTCTCCGTAAGTACGGATAGGGCCAGTAGCTTGCTAGTAGTACCCGATTTGGCCACGAAGCCAGTCTGGTTAAATGGCAGCTGCTGAGTTTTTTGCGCCCAGGATGACAGATCTTCCAACAGAAGGCTGGCGTAATATTTGGAGTCTACATCGAGGAGTGTTATCATCCTATAGTTTTTAGGATCAGCTCTTCTGCCTCCTTTAATAATTGGGTGAATTATTGCTCCTTTCCATGAATCTGGTATATCATAAGTGTGTCGACAATGCAAAAATAATGGGGCCAGATGTTCAGACCAAAGCGTGGGGTCAACTTTAAACAGCGCCTGCGGGAGCCCGTTAGGGCCTGGGGTCCCGTCCGACCGGACGTTGCTAATACACCGAGTAATATTTTGTCTCATGCCTTCGTAGGAGAGCCAGAAGTTTGAAAGTAAAGGGTCTTGCTGAAACTTGGTTTCCACGGTATTCATAAATGAAGTAGAAGCATTGGGTTTATCATGTATGGTTAATGCGCCGTTTCTCGTTGTTTTCCATGGTGAGGTGATGTTCAATTGATCCCTTCCTTTCTTTTGATCTTGGAAGTGCTCTGTTAGAAAAAGAACCCATTCAGCTTTGCTTATGTTGGCGCTGCATTGGTCAGTTACACCCAGTGTCCTCCTGTTCATCAGTGACCAAAAGGGTTTACGATTGGAGTTTTTACTGGCGTGAACTAGTTTCAACCAGAACTGGTCGGCAGCTTTATGTTTGTCCCTGTTGATAGATATTCTCAATGCTTTCTGAGTTTGCTTGTAGATGGCGAATGCATGAGCATTTCCCTGACGTTTCCTGGCGTGACGTAATGCAGCATTGCGTTTGGTCTTTAATGTTTTTGTCTCTGCTGTAATAAGAGGTTGTACAGGGTTTGAAAATTTATGTACTGAAGGCGGGAATTGGCTCAGCAATTGTTGGTCGAGGAGCTCCCATATTTTGATTGGGACAAACTCTCCTGTGCTCCATTCTCCTAGGAGAGATCTGCATTTGTCCATTATTGCGGGGATTAGATGATCCATCCATTTAAATCTTTTAAGGTTCTCTGTGCATATGCCAGTTGTAGTATGAGCTATTGCCGAGTGATGAACAACATTGAGGGCTAGATCTATCATTTGGGGGCGATGGTCACTAACGCCCAAAGGTGCAATATAAAAGTTCTCTATTAAAGGGAGCATTTCGAAGTTTCCAAGCGTGTAATCAAGAAATGAGTGGGAGAGGCCGTTTGTTCGAGTCCAGGCTGGTGGAGAATCCATAGAAAATCTCCCATTCAATACAGTGAAACCCAGGCTGTTGAGTTGTAAAACAGCATATTCACCCAGCTTGCTCGGCCTAATGCCTGATGGTTTGAGAGGGGGTACTAGGTACAACGGTGCGGCGGGGAGTATTTATGGGAGGAAATGCAAAAAGAAGACCTGGAATGAAAAAGCATCCACAGCCCAAACATCCTCCATAAGGTGCAAAGTTGACGAAAGAGAGCAACTTCCCTGGAAGCAAAGAGATCCAGCCATGAAACCACATTCATCTTTAAGAGACTGTTGGATGAAAGTAGAAGCCAATGGAAGATGGAAACACCCAATGTATCCAGTAGGCTACCATTATATTGAAGACCACCAGGTAATTGGCTATGAAAGAGGCTATGTTATCTTCCCACAATTTCAAAGAATGAGCCAAATTTGTATACTTGTGAAAATGAGTACCCCCTCCCCCACACTTGATGATTTTTATGTGTTTTTTTCCTCTTGTTTGTCTTTCCTGATGAAAACTGCCTGCCACCCTGGATCACAGGAGCAAAGATCTGTGGAGCCTGAAATACTGCAGCTGACTCCCTCTAACTCGAGGAGTAGAGTGCTTTCTGTAGTGACCCTCTTCCTTGCAGCATCCTGTTCCCAGAGTAGTGCATGGCCTATGCAGCTGGCATTGGTGGTTACTATAAGGAGAACCGGAAAAGTTAGAAATATTTAATGTAGTTCACCGTGCACCATGCCAACTATGGTTGCAGCATAGGAGACACTGGAACCTGAACCTGTAGATCCTGACTGGGGGAATCACAGTCAGCCAACAAGTATTACTTCAGATGCAACTTTTCCCAAATGACCAATAATGTGGGGCTTGACGTCAACCTGGTAACCTTCAGAAAGTATTTTTCTGATTGAAGGTCTACCTTCAGCAGGGACCTAAAATGAACCTGAAGTGAGAGCATGCAAAAATAGGCATGGAATACATTCCTCAGATCTATTTGAAAATGTGTACCAATGAAGAGATCATTCTGAGATGGACAAAGTTGAGGTTTTCTCTGATTCAGAAGGAAGCCAAACTATTGAAGAGTCTTGCATGCCAGAGTTGTGTCTTTCTGAGCCTCTAAAAAAGAAGGCTAGTTATCCATATAAGGGAGTATTTGCACCCCCAAATATGGACTAATGCTAAAACTAGAGCTAATACCTTTAGAGAAATGCAAGTGAAGGGTCAGGGAGAGAAACGGTAATGGAGATCTCCCCCCACAGAGAGGAGGAACCATTGTGATGGAGGATGCACGGAGATGTAAAAATAAGCATTGTGTAAGTCCAGTGCGGTCAGAAAATCTTCATGAGATACCACAATAAAAGAATTGTCTGGAGAGACGCCATGTTGAATTTTGCTGGTGACAGAAAGACTTTGACCGCTTTCAAGTCCAGGATAGGTTTGACCTTTCCTAACAGTTTCTCCACTGCAAACAGGATTGAGTAAATTTCCTGTACCCTTTTGTCCTGGAGTGCTGGATATATTGTATTCTTCCTAGAAGAGCTTCCTTTTTTTGCACTTTTGCTGGATAATGTGCAAATAGGAATAAGAACAAGCATTGGCATAGCCAATAGGTCTCGCCTTTGGGACCTAATATGTGTTTAGTTATCGAGCACAATATCCTTGGTGCAACAAGATCAAGTGTTGCATAGTTAAACACTTATAAGGTCCCAAAGGCGAGACCTATTGGCTATGCCAATGCTTGTTGTTGCACTTGCTGACAGTCTTGCGGCTTTATGGTGTGCAGCCTCACTTGTCGTACAGTGCTGCATCGCACCATAGGAAGCACCGGGATGGAATCGACTGCACGTGCATTATCAGCATGGCATTTGCCTGCACATATATAGTCAGGATAGCAGATAGTACAATAGCCTGCACATATAGTGTCAGGATAGCAGCCTGTTACAATTGCCTGCACATATATTGTAATGATAGCTGCGTGGTGCAATCAACTGCAAATATATAGACAGAATGGCAACAGGGTGCAATTGACTGTAGCTGTATTGACATGAGGGCAGCAGGTGCAATAGACTACACATATATTACCAGGACGGTAACAAGGTGCACTTCATAGCACATATATTGTCTGGGGTGGTGAGCTGGGTACGGCTGGCTGCACGTGGATTGCCAGGACAACACCATGGTAATATTGACTAAATATACATTATGCCATCAGGGAGATATTGACTGCACATATATACTGTCAGGGTGGCACACGGGTGCTATTGACTGCATACACATTGCCAGCCTGGCATCGGGGGGAGATATTGACTGCACATACATTGATTGTAAGAGTTACCTAGAGGAGTGCACAGGCCACTGCACTGTACTGCACTGCACGGCACTGGCTGCAGTTCTCCATTCAGCTGCTGCTTTGCTCCACGTGCAGTTTTCTGCCAAGTCTTGGCTCAAAGCACACTTTCCAGTGGAATAGACGGAACACTTTGGACAACGGTTGCAGATTTATTCACTCCGGTGGAACCCACACTCCAGCAAGTGGAAGGCCCAATGAATCTCAATTAGGTCTTTTACTAGCCAATCAATGGAAGTGAGGCCCATTTCCTTGCTTGCATTAGGGCCCCTGGCACCCTTGCTATATGCTTTAGAGGTCTAAGTATCTGTGTGATGTTATATCATATACACAACACACTGATGTGGGTGGCACCCAAGCACCACACTTTTATTTATGATACACAACTCTGATGACATCCTACATGGAGTACAGAATGGCAGTAGAAGAATATTTGTCTAAAAAGTCAGGGCCCTTACGATGCCAGGCCTTAAAGCAGCTCCAAAGGCACTTTAAAAAGCACCCTCTCCTTCACCTGTAGCCACTTAAGGAAATGTAGATGGGGCGGTGGGGGGAGGGCAGCCTGAGTAACAAACGTGTTAAGTCCAAGACAGGAAGACAAATAATGAATGTACCATGCAAGGTTTAGCTAGGCCAGGCAGATATCATGTAATGTTGCAGTATTGACCGAGTAAGTAGGACGCTCACCACGCTACAACGGGATGGCACACTGGCATCTAAATCACAGACATTACACAAATCTGGGGCACTCATCTTGGAGAGTGAAAGGCTGCGTGGGCACCACCTCAACATTAACTTTCGCTCCTGCAGGTTACACACACTTCGCTGCAGCCGAAGCTCAACCCACTGAACTACCTACTGTGCTCTGGTTATACACATAGCAGCGAGTTTCAGTACTCGAAGACCACTGGAAGCATCTTGTGCAACGGCGTTCATCATTCAGCTTGTGACCGAACTGCAGTCTTTTGTTTGTGGCAAAGGAGGTGCGAATTGGTCTGTGACTCAGCCTGTCGAGCCGGGAGGGGAAAAAAACAATGGTGAAACCCCCCAAAATACTGATTGTTTCGGCGACAGGATGTGGCATAAGATCCAGAGCCTCTGACTTTGGAATGGGGGAACCAGGTTCGAGTCTCGGAGTCGGCTCTCCCGGTGCCTACAAAAAAACCAAGCAATGACGTGTGCAGAAGCCAAAGACACGAGCAGGAAACAAATAATCAACAAGTGTATGCGTCAAAAAGCATGCTGACACATGGTCAGTGGTCAGCAATGGGTCTACTATTAAAGAAAACATACTCAATGATGGTCACTGATGCACATGTATGCAATGTGGTACATGTGCAGGAATGTGTTGTGACCATGCGAATAATTAAGCATGTGCATGCATGCACCATGGCATACCTGAGCCATGTTAGAATGATAAATTAAAGTTTTAAAAAAGACATTAAGCATGTGCAAAGAACAAGAAACAGAAACAAAGGTCAGGCAGTAGTTTGCACATTCTTGACCCTTGCTTAAAACAAGCGGCCGCTAAAGTGATCGCGATTGCGATCAAACATCAAAGCGGCCGCAAGTGAAAGTAATCGTGTCAAGCGCGGCTCGAGTGCCCGCGCACATGCACTGTAGCTCTAGGCTGGCCTGGTAGCACTTGTTGGAGCCCTCTCAAAAAGTCTCGCCAGACCAGCGCATGCGCTGGGTCAGGCGAGACCTAAAAAGGAACAAGCATTGGCATAGCCAATAGGTCTCGCCTTTGGGACCTTATAAGTGTTTAGCCATGCAACAGTTGCATAACTAAATACTTATAAGGTCCCAAAAGTGAGACCTATTGGCTATGCAAAGCGGCCGCGAAAGTGAAAGTGATCGCGATCACGATCAAACATCAAAGCGACCTTGCGGCCGCGAAACCGAAAGTAATGGCGGTAAAGCGCGGCGCGCGCGCCCGCGCACATGCACTGTGGCTCTAGGCTGGCCTGGTAGCACTTTTTGGAGCCCTCTCAATAAGTCTCGCCAGACCAGCGCATGCGCTGGGTCAGGCGAGACCTAAAAAGGAACAAGCATTGGCATAGCCAATAGGTCTCGCCTTTGGGACCTTATAAGTGTTTAGCCATGCAACAGTTGCATAACTAAATACTTATAAGGTCCCAAAAGCGAGACCTATAGGCTATACAAAGCGGCCGCGAAAGTGAAAGTGATCGCGATCACGATCAAACATCAAAGTGGCCTTGCGGCCGCGAAACCGAAAGTAATGGTGGTAAAGCGCGGCGCGCGCGCCCGCGCACATGCACTGTGGCTCTAGGCTGGCCTGGTAGCACTTTTTGGAGCCCTCACAATAAGTCTCGCCAGACCAGCTCATGCGCTGGGTCAGGCGAGACCTAAAAAGCAGGGATGTGCTTGACCTCAGAATGCTATCCTTCAGTACCCACTGATCCTGAATATGAAGCGAAGAAGGCAACCTCTCATTGGACTAGAGGGACCCTTGGAATGGTCAGTCTTTGGATGTTTGCTGAGATATGAAAATATAGGCGAATCGGGATTTGTCAGTGAAGGGGGAACACCGCCCATAGGCCCGCCACATGAAAGGCATGTTGTCTGAACCTGTTATTGTTGTAGAAACTACTGCTGCTCTTACTGCAGCCTAGGGAACAAAATGAAATGAGTCCTGGATGACTTCGCTTGAAAAACTGCCATAGCAACATCTCATTTGCAGCTATTTGTTTCAATAGATCATGCAATTCAGTGCCAAACAACTTAGGATGCAAGAACAGCAGATGAAAAATGAAAGCATGTTGGGCAGCATCCACATTTCATAGTTGTATCGACATGTTGCGACAAGCTACAGTCACTGCTCCAGAAGAAGTTGCACCAGTGCAGAGACCATCAAATGTTTTTTCATTTAAAAACTTTACCATGAGTTCCATAGAGACCAAGGGGCTTATTTACAAGCCCCCTGCGCCACTCGTACGTCACGTCACGTTAAAAGTGGTGCAAAACTGGCGCAAGGGGCTTGTAAAGAAGCCCCCAAATGTTTAGGACAACCTATTCCATCATGAACGTCTTGATAAACCACTTGAAAATCACATTAGAGTGCCTGAGAAGAATATGCTTTATACATAGCAGCCTTGAAGGAAACACTGGATGCTGCATGCTTTTAATTCAGAGCCCCTTCTATCTTCTTCAGTAGTGGATCTGAAGGGAAATAGCTTTCCGTTGCCAGTAAATATGACATGCTATGTTCCAGCTTCAAAGATTTTGGATATTCTGAATCAAAATTTTCTAGTGGATACCTCTGCCCTAAGAATCTTGGAATTCATATTTTTTCAATATCTTTGCATTCCTTGCAAATAATGCCTTTTGCACTGCCAAAGCACACAGTAGTGGATGCCTATAGGATCCAAATATTTCATCTGGATCTGTCGCCAAATTCTGGAGCAAGAAAACCAAGGCATTCTCTTATATTGATTGCCACCTCTGATGTTTGGAAGTCTTGAACCAACTTCCTTGTCCACCATCCTGCTTATGGCTCTTCCATCTTTTGCTCCTCTATCTGGCTCCAGCCTGGGATGTACACTCAGACCCTGTTTCTTGTAGATTGTCAGAAGACAGAGAGATAGCAGACTGGGTAGGAGAGGATTATGGCAGAGTTTTTGTAAACACTTTCTGCTCTTCATAATGGAGGAAGTTCTGAAGAACACTGCACTCTGCTAAAGCTGGCCTTTTAAAGATCTGCAGACTCCACCTGTGGTCCTGCTCCTGAAGAAAAAAGAAACAACAGTCCACTCCCCCACTTCTGTGTGAACTGAATAGGCACCGAAGAAGAAGAGTGGCAGCAATGACTTGCAACTCTGTGGCCTGCCAATCCCTGGTGTTTCTATGCCTGTCAGCATTATGGGGCAGCAAGAAAATAGAGAGCTGAACCACAAGGGGCACTCAAGTGAGGCCTAAATATGTTGTGTCAAGAAGTGTCAAGAAGCAAGCTGCATTCACCAGCAAATCCATGATTTCTGGCTTCCTGGTGCCATGGGTACAGGTAAACTGCATGTCTTTTGAAGAAGGCTGACAATTGCTGGCTGAGCAGAGACATCATGAGAGTTTTAAGCCAAATGGAGGCAAGGAGTTCTCAGAAACCGCAGATAAAATAAAGGGGAATATTTACAATCCCTTATCACCACCACAATATCACTTTTAAAGACGTTGTGGTGGAGATACGGGCTTCGTTGCCTTGTTAACAAGGCCCCCTTTCACGCTATACTTGGAGTGAAAGGGGAGGGAAATGGGTGTTGCTGTGGGCGTTCCACCACAACACCCATTGATTTTGACCCTGCCCCATATTTACAAGGGCAGCATGAATAAGGGGCAGTGCCAAAATTAAGACCAGGGAAAACCTGGTCTTACCTTGGCGAAACGAATCCTAATTTTTGCTGTTTCCATATGAGCTGCATTGTGCAGCACAAATGGAAGCAGCAAAACGCTTTTGATTATTTATCATTAAAAAAATGACGTATTGCAACTTGCATGTGAGCTGCATTAAGCAGCACACACAGAAGTTTCAAATCGCTATTTCAGATTGTTTATTTGCAGGAAGGGAAACCTTCCTGCACATAAACAACCACTCCCTCAACGCAGGTACCCTTGCACTATGGTGCAAGGGTGCCTGCGTTGGCACTAGGCTGCTAAATTTAGCACCAGCCGGGGGGAAACGCACGGCTGCACCATATGTTTGTAAATATTTTGCAGCCCTGCGTTTCTAAAGAGTGTTGTTAGCCTTCTTTGCTTAACGACACGCTTCACCACTTTCCTTGTGAATATGCCCCAAAGTCTCTTCTTTTCCATGAGTAAAATTGCAGTTAAACCATTGGTGGGTGTGGGGTAAAATGTTCTTCCTGTCTCAAGGATGTGGACCACACTTACGTCGTAAGGACTGTGACGAGGAAGATGGGACATGGACATAAAGTCATCTGAATTCTCCGAGGTGCTTCAACTCCCCCTTTGTGCAATACATTGGGCAGAATTACTCACAGGGTAAATGGAAACCACTGTAAAAATGCAATTACGCCTTCAAGATCCCTCTGTGAGTTCCTAGCCGATGTTAATGAGGGAGTATTTTGATTATGTGGTACTTTCGGCCCATATTACCCATTCTACAAATGAAGCGGTGCAGCAACAATTGCAAACTCCAATTAATATTTCAACCCTAAAAGGTAACACTTTGTTAAACATCAGATCTGAGAAACACCTTTTGCAAAGTTATCCCGCCTTGAGCCATAGTTATGTCCTTGGCTTAGAAACATCAATGCTGATGTGCCACAGAACTTTTAAATTGCATCAGATGAAAAAAGAGGGCAAGGGGCAATCTGTACAACCGACCTGATAGAAAAGGATGGGTGGAGTGTGATTGGGTGATACTCTATTATCATTCCACTGCAGCCTGGGCTTTTAATGAGACCAGTCCTTTGAGAATTTGCAGAGACTGGGCCTGCTGGTACCCTGGGTCGCCACTCATCCTCTGTCTTTTCTTTAACATGAATACATTCAACCAAGTTCTCTCTATTAGTATAAAGCGACTGATTCGGCAAAAAGCAGCCTTTGTCCCTATGGCATGGCGCCGCGGCTTCCGAATCCCATTAAATGTGATCATTTGTATGAAGCAATGTCTCTGAAGTGGGAGATTCAACAGAGACTGCACTAATAGGAGCAGGAATAGAAACTCTTCCTCCATGAGGTCCCTCGAGGACAAGCACCTAAAGCAGAAAATCAAAAGAGCTTTGATTCCGGCACACTTCTTTTCAGCTCCTTCCCTATCTCATCACCAGCAGCTGGCAAACACATTATTGGCCCCTTAATTTACTGAGATAGCAGTACATGCATTTTTATTTTTTTGCTGTCTTTTTCTAGCAATTCCATACTATTGCCAGTTGCAAAGGAAGCATTCAAGCCATATCCAAAAATGCTGTTTTGAATGTCTGCGGAATCATGTACTATCGATCAATGTTTTGAAAGGGATCATGAAGGTTGCAATCATGTACTATCGATCAATGTTTTGAAAGGGATCATGGAGGTTGTAATCATGTACTATCGATCAATGTTTTGAAAGGGATCATGGAGGTTGTAATCATGTACTATCGATCAATGTTTTGAAAGGGATCATGGAGGTTGTAATCATGTACTATCGATCAATGTTTTGAAAGGGATCATGGAGGTTGTAATCATGTACTATCGATCAATGTTTTGAAAGGGATCATGAAGGTTGCAATCATGTACTATCGATCAATGTTTTGAAAGGGATCATGAAGGTTGCAGAAACAAGAAAATGCCTCATTCCATTGGTTGTCGGGGGTATGTAGTCGCAGCCCCTGCAGGTAAGTGCGTTGGGGCCGTGGGATGGGGCGGGGTCGACAGGTGACGGAATAGGGAAAAATAAATAAATCCTATTCCATTGCCTGCCGACATCCCCCTTGTCAGGCTCCGCCCCACCGCGCTTACCTGCAGGATCATCGACTGGGGGTACGAATCCACCTCCGATGAACTGATACTTGTCTACAACTCATCATGTGGCCGGACTGATCTCTTGTCTACAGATCACAGCGTCTGATGCTGCTGTGGTGTGATTTGTGCCTGGTAGCCCACCAGAAAAAATCTTTATGATAACGAAACAAAGGCCTTGGAAGTGTTTGCCAAGCTTTAACCAAGCCAAAGGGTCACAGTTTTCTATGGCGATGTAAATGAAATGAATACTTACTTTTAATCTTCATTATTCCCTCACGTTTAACCCTCTTTCTCCCCTATTCATTACATCTTCCCGAGCCTCCTTCGCATCTATATATTTCCTCCTTCCACCCTACAAAAAACACAGATTCCAAAGCTCTAGAATAAAAGTCACAAAGATGGTTTCCAGATGAGAAATCAGAGTGGGAGGTCAGGTGGAGCACTGGAATGAGAAGATACTTAGCTCAGAGTAATTACAATTACTGGTAAGTAATATTTAATTACCGCCTCATCTGCTCCATGCAGAATAGGGGAAGAAGAGCTATATCCTAGAGGCAAACAGATCAGGCCATGTGAGGCCAAATTGATCTACAGTCTCCTGAAAAGCCTCTCTTGATCGGTGCACTTAACAGAAGTACAGAGAACCCTGCTCAGCCTGTCCACCGCGGAAGCTTCTCTCCCCTGAACATGGGCTGCATGAAAAGAAATCAGGTTATCATGTGCCCAAGAGCAATTCTTTAAAGCTATTTATCTAAGGCTGGATTGTTGGTTTCCCCTTCTCGATTGACATATGCGTTTGTGACCTGTTGTCTATTTGTTTCAGACCTGCCTTGCTCTGAATTATTGAAAAAAACTGTTTTCACATGATATCACTTCCTACTGCACTTCCCTCCATCTTACAGAACTGAGAATGAAAGAAAGCTGCTGGGCCTCCTTAAATAGTAGGGGGCAGATTTACCAGAACTGACGCATCTCTGCATTTTAGCAGAGATGCGTCAGTTAATTTGCATCACGCAAAAAACCCTTGCGCCACCATGGATGCGTTGCATTTACAATGCGGTGCACCGTGGCGCAAGGATTGACAGATGTGTGACGCATTCATTGGTGTAAAGGCAACGTATAGCTGGAGTCGTGTCACAAGCACGACACAACTCCAGCAATGCTTCGGAATCCCTATTTCTATTGTGCGGCGTCACTCCTTACACCTACTTGAAGCAGTGCTGTCGCAAAAGTGACTCAGTGAAATCTCGTAGATTTCACTGTGTCACTTTTACGAGGCTTTCTCGCATCGGAACGCCCACCCTGCATACATTATACCTGATGCAGGTATAATGTAGCGCAGGGCTTTACAATATGATGCATCTTCCTAGATGCGTCACGTTGTAAATGTGTCGAAACGTGATGCATTGCTTACGACGCCGCTGCATCACAAAAGTGATGCAACGGCGGCGTAAAAGTGTTGCACGGGGCTTGTAAATCTGCCCCTAGGTTCCAAAGCAACCAAATCTAAAACCAGGTGAGATTTTACAGAAGGGAATATTATAAAAGTAACCAAGTCAAAAGTCACTGTTGAATTTCAACCACAACGAAGAAGTGCACAGAGTATTAAATATTAGCATGAGGAACCGCCTACAAAGTGCAAAAAATATGCACAATTAGTGCAGAAACACACCCATCCCCACACGTATTTCTCATTACTGAGGAGTGATCTCAAGTAGTGAATGAATTCCAGACAGAGGAGCAGAAAGAGTGTGTGAGAAAGAAGGGGAGTGGAGGCCACAGACGCATAAAGAGGGAGCGCCAAACCAATTTGCATTAAAAAAAAACAATATGCTGATTTATCAGCTAAGAGAAGTTTTGCAATGCTGCCTGCCTTCAGATGCGTTATTTCAGATTTAAATCAAATCACAGCCTCTACAATCCCTGTCGAATTAAAAAACATGGAAAACAATGGATTCCCTATCCTCCAGCAGATTGCACCCATACCATGTGTTGAACTACACAAATTAATCATCATTTCCATGGCGTCAGACACTGGCTCCCCGATGTTTGACACACACGCATTGTTGTTGTTTTCTGCAAGGAGCACCCTCTGTGCCCTCCACCAACAACAACAGATCTCTGGAGCTTAGAAACAATACTGAGGAAAAACAACCGCCACAGCACTGCGTTCCCATTTCAGAGGAGGGGGCCAGGGCTGGACTGGCTGTAGCGGGCACCGGGCATTTACCCGGTGGGCCGCTATGGTGGGGGACGATTTTGGCCCACCGAGGGCCGTATTTGTTATAGGGCCATTTTTGCAGCATAGCTGCAATAACGGCCCTGTAACAAAATTGGCCGAAACTGGCCTGGGCAAACAGCTCGGCCGCACCCCACGGCCGAGCACTTTACCAGGGCCTGTTTTTATTCCCAGTCCGGCCCTGGAGGGGCCAACACACTGTGCTAAAATCAAACCCCCCCCCCCGTGAAGCCTGACAGCCTGGCATGCAGGTCTTACATCTGGCCACTTACCCAGCTTCCAGCTGCTGACCAAATTCCGCAAAAAAGTGCAAACATCGTTACTTCTGTCGGGTGCCCTGTGTTTGCCTAATGTTTCCTGACATAGAGAGCCTTCATTTTTGACAGTTTATGAATATTTTGATATTGCTGGGGTTGATGACATTTTGGATGTCAAGGGCTCTATTTTCTTGCCTTATCTATGCGAGATCTGATTAATATTCTTGGGCTCTGGAAGTGACAGGTGCTGACAATCTCCTCCCCGGTAGACCGCTGCACAAAGTAACTGTCTTTGCCTCAAATGGGCTAAAGAACAATAAATCACGTTTGACTATAAAGTGTCCGGCCAATCACTTCTCTGTGAGGCTTCTAGGAGGCCAGATTAGCAGCTCTCTGTGCTGCACTCGGTGGGTGCTGCTGAGCACATGAAACAAACAAAAACCCATAAGAGTCCTGCTTTTACAGTCAAAACAACTACTGTTCTAACTAACCCATGTGCCGTCAGTTTGCTGGGTTTTCCTGTTAAAAAAAAAAATAAGAGTATACAGTAATCTACAGCCATGTAACAAAATGAAACATACAGTTACTTGAATGCAGCATGCAGAAAAATGTTAACCAAAGGAGTGCTGGTAACAATTATATTCAAGTATTAAGATAATATTTAACATTTACATTTCAATGTTTTCATATGCATGCATTTAAATAACTTACATTTTGGATAATTTTCCCACTTTTCACTTTAAATATCCTGAGCCATGTCATTTAAACGTGAAGTCTGTGTCCCTTTCAGAATGAAAAATGAGAAGAGGCAACACACATCGCTTGATGGGAGGGTGGGAGATGCTTCCCCTATCTGTCAAACGTTGTGTATCATTGCGCAACAAGCTTGCAATTTAATTTCCACTCAAAAGAGTCAGGTGAAGGAAGTGACCCGATTAGGGCCACCGGGTCACTTACGACCACCTCATAGCCTTCCAAACAAGTGAAGAGTCGGTCAGACAGCAGAGAATACAAACAATCATTTATTAGTAAAATACACTGCAGCGGAACCCAATCTGTTCAGCACCGGAGATGGCTGTCGAGGGGACTGGTTCCCCAACACTTGGAAACGCATATTAATTTTTCTGACAACCCCCAACCACGCCCCAAGTGGAAAGTTACCGGCTTGAGCCATACATGAACAAAGAAGGCACAGAAGGATGGGCCTACACCTGCATGGTGGGTACACACTATGACTATCTCATGGTTGCCTTGCGTAGCCTGGCTCATCCTAACGTGAGAGCAGGGCTACGAGGAAGGATAGGCATGCAGAGGCAGAATGGCCTATTCATTAGTGAGTCGAAATCCAACCTTGAACACAAGAAACAAATAGTTGAACACAGTCTTTCACAGAGGTAAGAAATACAGATAGTGGAGCTTGAATCAGTCACCATCTAACATGGCTTACAAACTACAAAATGGAGTCGCAAATGCTAATTTAAGCTTGTAATATAAAGATAGCGCTGTGGGGTACATTTTATGTTTAGTAGTTACTGCTAATCATAGCCTTCTAAATGCTAACATAACGTAAAACCAGTCCATGTAAGTACATAGATTGCCAAATTCTAACAGACCCTCCTTTTAGCATTAGAAAGCTAACTTTATTAGTGCTATCAGGTAAGGGTCTTTACAATTCTAAATACACAAAATGGTACCAGTTCCTATGGTGGGCAGTCCCAAAGTGGTGAACTGCTATGGGACTGCCCACCATAGGAACTGGTACCATTTTGTGTATTTAGCTAACTTAGGAGCGCTGGTACAGGACCTCCTTCTTAACTCCTGCTTCTGGTCCCCCCCTCTCAGTGTGTTTAGTTCTTTACAATTCTAAGCAGGAAAGCTCAATCATAATCTGCATTTGCTCATTCACTAATAGAACTAGGTAATCATGTAACTATGAAACATATTCAATATTCAAAAGTGCCCTCGTCAATATTCAACCTATCATGGACATCCTGCATCATCATAATCGTGGTTTTAGCATCAGGTCCCGCTATTTTGGGTGTAGGTGTCTGCTTGCTAACACAGTAAGAGCAACAGGCTGGAAGACAGTTAATACACAGGCAACACAAGAAGATGATACCTACGATGACCTTCAAGGAAAGAAGTATTTTCCAACCCCAAGTAGTTATCAGATCCCAGAACCACCCAAATAAGGACCAGGTCCCATTTTCATCAGAAGCAAGCCTGTGTAATTTTTGTATGGCTGCAGAAACATTCGGTGCGTGGTCTGGTATGTACACACAACAACTACTGCCGATGGCGTGGCAGGCCCCACCCCTATCAGCGAGTATGACGTCTAGCACCAACCGGTTTTGCAGAGCAACGAGCCTGGCAGCCTGAATCTCAGCTGTAATATTGGTCAGAATTCCTGCAGTGGTATTAATAGCCCCTTCCCCTACTCTGGTGAGGCGACGAATACTATGACTGTTGTACATAGGACTCCAGAAAGGTAAAATACCCTTCATTGCATCAGTGAATTGCTGCGGGGTAGTGTCTGTTTCATCTATATCTTCAGTATCGTTGACTCTTTTCAGCCGAGGCAGGCATACATCCCTACGTCATAGCCTGTGGTCTTTGTGATAATTGGATTGTGCAATATATATGGGTGGCAACAGGAAAAAGACATAACATATACCAGACCAGCCCCTGGGGAGCCAAATATATGCTTGAGACCCACAGACAAAACACACGTTATGGGGAAGGAGCAAGAGTGGGCTACTAGTTGTATTCAAATGATATGTGTAGTTGCAATTACTTTCCTCCACTGGGACATTTCTGAAACCCTGAACACAGAAACTGGTTGTAATATTTACTACCGGTACAGGCATTGCTCTATCTTTGGTAATATTACGTGAATGGAAAGATTTAAAGTACTCAGTGACATTGAATCCGTGAAAATCCAACATCTAGTTTTGGAGTCAAGTGGCATTTTTCTTATGTTCAAAAACATTTATGCAAGCATCGGGGTGTAAAGTACCCTGTTTCCCTCCTTCTCCCAGGGTAAATCCTTGGTGTTCTCCGATATATTCCAACACTGTCTCATATACACCATTGAAAGCAACTGGAACCATGACTCACAGCTACTCAAATATGACATGGGTAAGGACACCAATAAATTGTTTTTATGCATGACTGAAGGGAGTAACCCACACACCCAGCAATCGGTAACTTTGGACGTCTGATGTGCTTGATGGAGCATCTGAAGAAAAACATTATCCACATATGTCTGTCTGTGAATCTCTTTGTGCGGGCCGAAGTAACAAAGATATGGTCAGGAGGGGCAGGAGTTGTTCCCAACAGGGTATTCACAGGGTACTTTTCTTCCAAGTACCATGTCACCCGAACACTGATATTAATACTACAAAAACAAATACTACTGCTACTATCCTACTCCTAGTGGACCAACTAGACCAACCAGGACTACTCTGCCCTACAAGAGGGGCCGCTAAGGGCTGCTCTTCTTCCATAATGGGACGACCAAAGGGGTACATTTTCAAAATGAGGAATAATTTGCAACTGCCAGAGGAAATCCATATACTGGAGCCAACAATAATATAATAGGCCACAAGTCACCCAGTGTCCATCAGAGCCTCACTGGTAGACGACTCCTATTGTTCATCTACGATGTGCACTCGTCGGTGGAGCTGCGCGATCGCAGCCCTTGCTGAAAAATGCCTCCTCTTCTTTCGGGATAGGGCACCTTCCCTCCTGGGAAAACACCCTCAACTGATCCTGCCCAGTGTCTAGGGCAGTACACAACTCTTCTTCTGACCCTATTGCTATCACCGGCACCTTAGACAGGGTACCTGCACCCTACTATTCATCCCTGAAGTCCACCGCTATTCTTCTGACTTTCCCTTCGGTGCACTGTCCTTCCGTCGGGGATGCAAATTATATCGAGCTACTCCAGGCACAGTGTCATCACGGAAAAGAACCCGAAACTCTGGAGAAGAAGGAGACTGAGACTCAATTGTTGGAGAGCTAGACGAGGGTTGCTCTTGAGAAGCTCTGATCTCTGGAGGTATAGCTTCCTGCAAAACGGCGTTGCTCTCCTCTTCCATCTGCACCCAACTCACTCATGCATCAGAGAAGGGAGCGAAATGGGACACGTGTTCCGTTTTTTGGTCTCCTATGCCTTCATGCACCCAACAGTCGTAGAAAAGTGGGAGGGGGATCCTGCGGGTATGCGAAGCATGGATCCAATGTTTCCTTCTGTCTACTTTCACTGCCATCCAGGTGGCGAGGAGGTCCTGGAAGGGTCCCTTCCAGCGAGGCTCCAGACAACTCTTCCTCTGGAAGTTGCAGACTAGTACAAAATCACCAGGCTGCAGCTAATGCCCAGGCCCCTCCGGCACTGGCCGTAGTGTCTCCTGAACCTATTGATGGATAGAACGTAAGTCTTTAGTTAACTCATAAAGGTAATCCACAAGTAAGGGGTATTCTATCTCGGAAAAACGTCGGGCGTAGAATACCCCATACATTTGCAGGGCAGCCAAAAACCACCTAGTATGGGGACAACCCTGTCCTAGAATGTGCTGTCGCTCTGGTGGATAACAAACCTAAGGGTAGAGCGTCTGCCCACTGCAATCCTGTGCTTTCCTTTATTTTTGCTAATTTCAGTTTGAGAGTACCATTGTACTTCTCAACCAAACCTGCTGACTGGGGGTGATTTGTGGCATGAAACTTTTGTTTCATGTGTAGACCATCACACACTAGTTAGATGACCTTTGAATTGAAGTGACTTCCGTTCTCACTCCAGATCAAACATGGCAAACCAAACCGCGGGAAGAACTCCTTCAAGAGTGCCTTCGCCGTCGCCAATGCCGTATTCTCTTTGGTGGGGTAGGGTTTGATCCATTTACTGAACGAACAATCCACCACCAATACATACTTCAAATTGTTCACTCGTTCCATTTCGATTAAATCCATCTGGAGAACCTCGAAAGGGAAGGAAGGCAGTGCAAAGTTACCAGTGGATGTAGGGGTGCCCTTTCCATGACTGTGTATCATACAGATCATACAATTTCTCACCAAATGAGTGGCTACCTTGGGGATATTGTCATTCTGCCATACAGGATCCAACACCTTACATATTCCCTTTGCGCTAATGTGGGCTGGGCCATGTGCCATAGTGACAACAGGGAGCACATATGCATTGGGCAAAATCCATCTTTGTTTTCCTGAGAGATCTGTCCAACACCCATCCTCATCGGGACGCCCCGTACTCTCTTGCCATATTGCCAATTTATCCATTGTCGCCTCACTCTGTATTTCCTTAACATTGTCTAGAGTATCCTCGAACATCCCATTTTCTGGCACCCATCTAGCCGGACCTGCTACAAACATCGTTTTCATCTTTGATCTAGCTGTCTCTTTTGCTGTCTGGTCTGCAAACACATTTCCTCTCCCAACATCATCAGTAATCACCTTATGTGCACTACACTTCACTATTGCTACTCTTTTTGGAAGTGTCAGAGCCGACAAGAGTCAATGTATCAGTGGGCCATTCTGAGGGCCATATTCTAAAAGAGCTATCGCCGAGTTATCGGCACTTTATTGCAGCCAAAGTCGTAATAAATTACCCGCCCCATTCACAAGCCGGTGAAAACAGCCGACAGCACCACTTTTCCGGCGTTAGCATCCGCAACAAACATTTCCACGGATCACCCCGGCAATTATCGCTAATGAGATGCAGAGTAGGTGTTCCCAAGCAAAAAGCAACATCACTCCGCAACATTCTCAACGACCAGCCAGATCTGCGATAAGAACACAAAACATGCGACCCAGGAAATTAACACCTGCTCCGACCTGGTGCAAAGTTGGACCACAACCGGCACCAGACAAGGGAGCACAGCCCATAGCCACACATGAAGAACAACAGATGCCCCCGAGCAACTGCCCTTGCAGCACGGACACCCAAGAGGGCCCCAACACCCACCGACACCACACCCAGGCCTGCAACTCCCCCAGGCCCCACCCCGGGCCCCCCCACCCCAGACAAAGAAACTGCAAACCAATACTATGAATCCCAAAGCAAAATAATTTGCCTGATGTCACACAAGCAGGAAAATCAACATACATGCGTGGCCAGACAATGGAGAATCAATCATACAGCAATGCAATCACCAACACAAAACACCATTCAAACAATAGCCAAAACAACCATTCGGATGAGTCCTAGCGGGTCCTCACTGGACAACCTGTAGGACACAGCCTGGAAGACAAAATCCAAGAGAAGAAGGTGTGCCATGCACCCAACAAAGGAAAGAGAGGGAGAGAGCGAGGAAGAGAGACGGAGTGAGATTGCACAAGCAGCGCAAGGCCTCTCAGGCACCTGTCTCTACATGCCAACTTGTGTGTGTGTTTCGCCATCGGTACACCATGAGCCCAAGGCTGTGTCTCAATCTCAGCGCCAAAGCCACATCACATTCCGAAAACGCAAGTAGTAGTCAGACAAACATTAGGGATGAAAGCTCCTTTGTACCAACACAGAAGGCGAGTGGACACCTGCACCTCTGACCTTGGTCCAGAACGAGGCTGAAACACCCTGAGAGAGAAGCCATGGCAGATGGGGACGACTCCCACACCACACATTGTGCAAATGAACTATCCAACTTACCCACACCCCACACACAGAAGCCCCTGCCTGAAGTACCCCCGGATGGGATGCCCTTGACACTCACGGGAACAGCAACCCATTCTCCCCAACATTGCACACACATTCGAATCATTGCCCAGAGCTGTGGCATATCCTCCACACACCTGCCACAGTTCAGAAGAGTGCCAGTTCCACGAGACGCACCAGCGCAATGGCAGCCCATCCCAGGCACATGCACAACCCCCGTCACGTGGAACAGTACCGTGCACGTATGCTGCATTTACTGGGCGCACTGCCACTGGCAGTGCTGCGGATCAGTTACCAGCTGACCTTCCGCCTTGCCTACGTCACCTGCGGCCAGCCCTGGTTCCACTGCCGAACATGCACATTTGAATGTCCCATGGATGTCTGCCTATCCAACACAACCGTAGATGAATTGGACTATGACTTGTGTGTGCGCCTCCTGTTGGATCACGAACAGGAGTGTAACCGAGACAGCCGTGCTTGGGACCACATCGAGGCGCTCCCCTATTGGGCTCTGTTGAGGATTGGTGAAACGGTGTGGGCTGAGCACACCTGCCAGGAGCAGTTATTGGATTGACTCACCCTGATGTTCCTTGAACACGACAACGACGTACTATTGGAACACATTGCACATGAAGCTGCGCGGGCATTTATGGAGGAGTAACTACGTTCCTGCAGCCACATCGGATTGTCACCCACAGCACAGGTCCCAACACCTTGTTGCATCGTGGGGAATGCACACATATCCCACCACAACAGAGGACATGTCTGCCTTCGTCAGGACTCAGGATGCATGTGCGTGGAACTATGCGTGTGTACACACACCTGTGCAGGGTGATGCAGGTTCATGCCCGGAGCAACACAGCGTTGTTTGGCAACGTTACCAATTCGGACACACTGCTGGGGGGAGAGTACACTCCACTGGGGTCTAACTGTGATGAGTGTTGATTAGATTGTCCACTCGTGTGCCACAATGCGCATAGTCCCTACACAGGAAGGAACTGACTGACGCAGTTACAATGGGGGTGCCTCCCTTTTTCAATCTCCACCTCTGTGAGCCAGACATTGTTTTGGGATAGTTGCTGGCCGACCTGTGCACTTACGTGACTTCAGCAATGTGAGTATGGTGTCCAAACTCAGACCATGTGGAGCAATGTCATGAATAATAACAGGACGTGTCCACACAGATGTTTGTGGGTAGGTATGTGACGTGAAATTCGGTTGTCACATGTGATGTAGGACACCACTTCTGGCCTGCTACCGATTTGGTCATTCCTACACACAGCCCAATTAAATACATGGACATCTGCCTATGTTGGGGGGTTGTGAACTTGTTTTTGATGTGCAATGGGGACACAGCTAGTACTCACCTTCACAGTCATCCAATTGGCCAAGTGTATCAGGGATAAACATGCGCATAGATGTCAGTTACCAGGGTGTACCTTCGTGTGCAATCATTGTCCCTACATCCAGCCATACTCCCATACGTGAGTGAACACAGTCATGACACATCTGTGTGATTTAGAATGTTTTATTCACATTCTGGTGATTGACGGAGCTGGAGCTGTACATGGCTATCCAAGCCCACATTACATGGAAGCCCAGTGGTGGGCCAACCAGAGTCCTTTGGGGATTGAAAAGTGATTTGGAAGACGGGGAGTGCAGTCCGCAGCAGGATTGCTGTGTTATTGTCCAGCAGTGAAGATATGGCAGTCTGTGTCGTGGTCCGGGTGAATGTCGCAGAGTGTTCCGGGAGTCAGTGGAAGGTATTGTCCCAGGGCATGATGCATAGGTCAGAACCAGGCAGGGACAGGCCATCTGGCGGTGATGGATGCTACTGCCTCCTTCCTCACACAGTAATTACCATCCCCATCTTACTACCCTGATACGGGTTCTGTGTCAGGTGTGTCCGGCGTGTGTGGCGGGGTAATGGCTGCATCACTGTGTGCCACTGACTCATCAGACTGCGAAGGTGATGGGGCTGCATCACTGTGTGCTACTTACACATCAGGGGTCGGAGCTGTGTGTGTGTCGATGTCGCGCTGCAGTCATCTGGGACAGGCTCAGTGGCAGCAATGGCAAGATGATGAACTGCAGGGCATTGAAGTTCCCAGCTACTACTCGCTGGTGTCCAGCCATGACAGCCATACTTCCTGCCTGCATCTGCTCCATGGTCTCCATTGACCTCCTCGTCTGTGCCAACTCTGTGCTGTCATCGCTGGTGCCTGTCTGACCAGACAGTTCTTGTATACGACTAATGGCCCGAGCGAGGTCAGCCAAGGTCTGTGGTGGAGCATGGTGCAGACAGGGGGTGTCCGATAGGGACTGTACGTGGTCCCTGATGGGACTCAGACACCCATGTATGGCATCGAGTTTGGCAGCCACGAGCTCGAAACCCACCCGAAGCTGATCAGCCAACTCCACCTTCCAACCCAACACATGCCGTTGGAATTACATGTATTGATCGGGGGTCCTGGGAGATAGCCGTGGTGGTGTGTGTTTCCTGCTGTGTGGACTGTGCAGGTGGTGGGGTCACCTCGAGGCAGATGGCCTGCCCTGCTCCTGGGGATTGGGTGGGGAAGCAGTTGGAGAGTGTCTTGACATATGTGCAGGTTTTCCTCTTCATCATCAATAATGAGAAGTGTGGTGTTCTCTGCAGGAGGTGTTATTTGTCCCTCTGCAATGTAAAGGGGAGATGCAGGTTAACCGAGTTTCACAAGTATGTTGAAGATTTGCATATGTTTACATTCAGACTGCATGCCAATGTACATTGTTTTGGTGGAGCTGGCTATTTGATGGCAGTTAGTGTGTTTTTCGACTACATGACGGATGTGTGGTAGTACCCGTACATTATCATCACACAGTGTCAAGCACTGCCAGATGTGAGTGGACAGTTACTACGCATGGGCGGAACCTGTTGTGCGCTCTGTCCTGTGGTGTTGGTGTTGCACTTTGTACCACATTGCCGTCATTGCTTATGTTCTGTGATTGCTGTGTGCGTGTGCTGCATTGTGGGGGAGTTGCTCCTGCAGCTCTGATTTCGTGTACCCTTCTCCCTTTGAGGCAGGGTGCCTTTGAATTGTGTGCTTTTCGGGGGCTGATTTATTTGCGACTTGGGTCATATGTGATCTGGGACAGATTTTGTGGCCTGGTGCATTGTTTGTCTGCTGCGTGTATTGTACGGCATGGGTTGTGGGTCCACGTGGATATGTCAGAGTGTGACCTGCTCCTTTACGGATGTAATCCGCACTGGGCCACCTCCTTGTCGATTCGTGAACCATGTCATGTTTTTTGGCTGCTGCCATGCTATCGGGCATGCAGTGTCACTTGCATAGTCAGTGTGTCTCACAGAGCCGCTGCTTTGCTGGATTCAGCACATGTGCTTGGGTAGGTTGTGATATTGGTGATAAGGAGAGGGCCTCCTATGTGCACATAGTGGACGGGGGCCTACTTGGTGTTTCTATGTGTGCTGCAGTGTGCCAAGGCTATCAGGAACATGTTCCACATTAATTGTGGGTGTGCAGTGTGCTACACATGATTGTGCATGTGTGCTATTGTGCCCATCTCCCCCCGTCCCCCCAGTCACTGGTCGTTACTCACCCTGTTGCTGTTGAATCAGGTCGTATCGAGCTGTGTCCAGGCCCCCAAATCCTGCCACCGTCTCCACACTGCTGAATGTGGCCACCATTTCCTCCAGCTCATCCAGCTCCTCCTGTGTCACAGGACTCCCACCTCCAGTCGTCGTTGCTGCCTTCCTGTTGGCGGAGAGTTTCTGTTTGGTCTGCCTTTTCATATCATGCCAGCGCCTCTTGACCTCCTCCATTGACCTCCTCGACACTCCGACTGCATTGACGTTGGTGACGATGGCCTGCCATATTTCCGTTTGGGTTGCCAGTGGAGGTGCCGAACAGTTTTTGATGGTGTTCCATCACCTCCGTGATGATGATCCGGTTTTCCTGGGAACTTTTCCTGGGAACTGAACCCCGTCTTCCTCTTCTCCTTGCCCTTCCCCGAACACGGGGTTCCTGGCTGTTCCTCCGTGGGGCTTGTGGAGTTTGGCTTGTCCTCTACACTCGTTCTGGGTGCATCCACGGTGCTACGCAGTTTGAATTGGTTTTGGTGGTTTTTTTTCTTTCTTTTATAGTGCATTTTCCCTCCAGACGCATGGTATTTGCAGGCCTGTGGCTGGTTTTTGCAGCATTTTGTATCGTGCTTGGCCTCATCGCAGCTTTTTTAGGTGTTCGTGTTTCGCATTTTTGCGCGTGGCTTTGGTTTTAACGCGGCCAATATTCCGTGGTGTGAATACTTGGCTACCATGGCGTAAATTTCACGTGATAGACTGCGAAGTCAAGAACCCTCTCTTCGCCCAGAGGCGCCCAAAGTTATGAGCGACCCCAAAAGCATACTGGCTGTCAGTATAAATATTGACAACCAGTCCTCCACTTAACCCGCAAGCCCGGAGTAGGGCAATAAGCTCTTGCCTGGGCCGACTGATTTGGGACACGTGATGTTTAAACAACTGTACACAGTGTTGTTATTGTATACGCTGTAGTGGTAGTGCCATCTGGTAACTTAAAACAAGAGCCATCAACATATATTTCCCCTTGTGGGTCAGATAGAGGAGCATCAGTCAAGTCTCCCCGTCCCTTCGTCTCTTCCTCCGTACGATATACATAGGGCTATTGCAGACATTCGCTATCGTTTCCTCTGAGGAAATATGAATTTTGTGATCAGTTATGTCCCCTATCGTAGACCCCAAAGGCTCCATGTGCATGCTATAAGTACATGTATGTTCCCTCCTACTCCAGTTTTGAAGACGCAAATATATGTGCGTCCACCGTCAACATGTCCTCTTTCAGATCCGCCATGAATGGGTCAGATATTCCATTCCTAAGTATGAAAGGCCACCGACTTTATGTGGTTCACTTTCCACATTTTACAGATTCAGGCGAGTAGGCCCTGAATTCTGTCATCAAGCCTTTTCCTGCCTTCTGCCTCTGAAAGCTCCAGTCTGAGCCTGCATTTGTATCCATGAACTTTGTCCTACTCCCTGCGCGGCTAACGGTGCCTGATCCAGCATATTGCCTGCCAAAAACTGTATTTCACCTTCAAGATTATCTACTCCGCTCCTCATCCGATGCATTCCTGTGTAGCAGTTTAGGTAAACATTCCTTCAGCTACCGTGCAAAGGGGCCAGGCCTCGCTGTCCTCATGCAAGTAATTCATAGCTCCGTTACCATGGAATATTCCTACCCCCTCGCATTTCATGTAGACACTTAGACGCTTGTACACGCACTAACAGTCAGTATAGAATAGATTCTATCCTAGAGACCTTCCCTTTTGGATAACACAGTTCTTCAAACATAGGATATTAGATATGATTTGGGATTAGGTTGACATAACCCCCAGACTTCTGTCTCCACATGTAGAGCTAAATGTCAAGTCTCCTTCACCCTCTAGTTGCACGTCAATCACACGTCATGCGGCTGCGCGCGCATCTCTGCCAAATATTTCTGCTGACATTGCAGGATTCTCTTATGGATCCACCCATTTGTGACATCATGTTTAATGACGTATTTTAGTTACACCCATGTTTACGCCTTTTTTGGTTACGTATGCATATTTTATCTCTCTTATCAACTGTTACGCCTCCTGCATCTGTTACACTATAATGTAATTCTTATAAAAGTGATTACCTGTCAATAATGTATGCCCCTTCCTTCCTGAACTTTCGTGGTGATGGAATAGAAGGCCCACAATTCGAATTGTATTCCTTTGTATAGGAATAAAGCCTTTTAAACCCTCTAATACCACGGATTCTGCCTCTTATATTTACTGAGTTATTCTTAATAGACTTTACCGCATAAAAAATAGTACCGGTAATGAAATATTTACCACATAAATTGGCGCCCGAACAGGGACACTTTCTCATCTCACGCGCCGGCGGTGCGTTGCAGGCCCGGTCTCCTGCCACAGCTGAACGGACAAAAACGCGTACCCGCAGGATTTCCTGTATCTCCCTCCGGCCAAGCGGGGGCGACTGAGGCTGCGATCAACACCCAGACGAGGCGGTGAGAAGTGCGAAGTATCCCGACCAGAGCCTAGCTGAGAGAGCAAGATCCGAGGTATACAGAGGCCCACCAGGTTCCGAAGTTCCGAGTCCAGTCGAGTCGAGTCCAGTCCGGTCCAGTTTCAGTTCCGTTCCGAGGCCTTCCGTTCCGAGCTACCCGGTGAGTACCATTACCGGGGAGGCATTTTACGTGCACATAGTCTGTGCCGGTCAAGACGGGTTTGGGTACACAAATCCGGTCTGCACTGTTTCAGCAGTGTATCTGTACTGTTTAGCAGTATATATAGTATGCCTTGCATATAAATAAGTATTATCTAGTGTCAGTATTATGTCAGTAACTAGTTTTCTATTAGTTATCATTGTTCGTTAAAACTGTTAAATGTTAAATGTTTTAATACGTTCTATACATTGTGGTTTGAATGACTGTTCATTATTGTGTTTATTTGTATTAAGTGTGTTTAAGATTAAGTAACCAGATCTAAAAATGCCGCTCTTTTCGAAATTAAGACAGATCAAAACTAGAAAAGGGGTACTCGAAGAAGCTGTTCCCATCCCACCGAGGGACACTCCAGGATACTTTATGTATCATAAGCATGGCCTAGATGCCGTATTATTTCTTGATTTATGGGTGGACTACACCAAAGAATTACCAGAGAGTCAGAGATGGCCCGCAGCAGGGACCTGGGATGCAGATTGCATCATGAGAGTAGAAGAAGAATTATGGAAAAAGAAAGCCAGACAGTCACAGAAAGATGCCATTGAATTATGGCGTAAAGAATCATACAGACGTACAGAAAAAGCGCTCAGACAGGAAGAGAAAGGTAGAGAAAATTCAAATAAAACTCGAGAAAATCTATTAATTGAGGAAGGTACCCGAGTAAACTCAGAACAAGTAGATAGACAAAGAAACACTCTTATGAATGGTATGTATCCTCTTTTGGCCGAAGGGTTACCTAAGGCTATCCCGGAAATACCAAAAGACTTAACTCCTCCATTGTTCCCGATAAAGGTACATCCCAAAACAGCAAAGGACGTTTTCCTTTCCTCCTATTTAGATGACGTAGCTCCCGAGTATGCTAATGCCATACCACACATACCGCTTGCCGATGGTGTTCAACACCAAGAGCATCCGTCTGTATCCCCGCAACTACAAACTCCTACACAAGTTCCCACAGGTCCGTCCGTTTCTACAGTTTTTCCCGCATCCACAATCTCTATCCTACGTCCAACGAATCCTTTCGTGCCTAGCACCTCAGATGGTGCTACAGGAGGTACGACAGACATGTTTGCCACCCCGCCGCGAAATAAACAGACCCTTAGAGATTTAGCACTCCAACGTACACCCCAACTAGCGACATCCGACATGTTTAAAGAACAGCTTGTGGATTGTAGATACGACCCAGTACCAGGTAGACAGGATAAATTGCTCATATCATCACTACGTATAAGACGAGCTACATTATATTTAATGACAATACCAGGAATGGGTGAACACCTAGACGAAATATATCGCTTTGTCCAAACAGGGCGAGGTCCAGAAAGTATTAACGAAGCTATGGAATACCAGAAAGTGGATGTCCAAAGACAACTACTACGTTTTTTCATAAATTGTGTAATTAGGAATCAAGACAGGCCCGGGGCAGATCACGATACCATGCAAAGACTTGTCAAATGGGGTCAGAACATATCAGAAGAGAAACATGATAGACAGGCGTGTATAATCGCCATGTGTCGAAAGATCCGCAAGGAAGTAGAACGAATACATAAAGAAAGACGAGAAACAGACAGAGTAGAATCAGAAGAGGAGGAGGAGCAAGAATCAGAACAAGTAGAAACGATAGCTTATGTAGGTAGAGGAAGACCCCATAATAATACTAGAGGCTTTAATGATCAGATACGTCCACTACGTCCAGAATATAATAGACATTTTCCAAACCCTATGTTAAATACAAAGTCCCCCGAACATCTATTCCAAGCCGCTGATAAATTACTCCGAGATCGAAGGGGGTACCATATGCTCGATTCCATGGACGAACAAGAATTAGCCAGGTCAGCAGTACAATGGGCTGATAGTCCCAGCGAATACAATGATGATGCACTAGCACACACGTTTCTGAATCTTGACCCATACGAACAGCGTTTAGCTAGTATATACATGATTCAACACCTCCTTATATTATATAAAAGCCAACACTCCGATCCAGGACCCTTACCTGACATATTGACAGAACTGCTCACGAATATATGGAGAGGGTCAGGTACTGATTTGATCAAAGAAATTCTAGAATTCCGAAACCAATATTTAAATTTCGTATGCCCAGAACACGTTCCAGTTCCCATCATAGGAAGAAAAATGTATCACATAGATAGACAGAACCCGTTACGCGAAGTACACCCAATCAGAGGTGACGGTAATAACTTTACACGCGTGTTTGTGTACACGCCTATAACTAAACTGGAATTATTAGAAATGAAGAAAGTAGTACCCAGCCATGACAAGGACCCAGCAGGTTTCCACCGCGAGATAAAAGACATGTTACTAATGGGAGAGTATACCTACCCCGACATTATGAAAATATTAAAGGTCCTATTACCCGCCGGTGTTTACGAGAAACTCAGAGAAAAGGAATGGGAGGTGGGAGACCAAAAGATAGATTGGACAGCATTAGAAAACGAAGAAAGGGCCCGAGCTGCAGGAGCAGGACTTGGGGAAAAGACTACAGCACTAGCAGGACTATTAGTGCAGGTACTGCCACGTTTATTAACTACGAAAAAGGAAGACTGGGGTGCAATCTCAGCCTGTAAACAAAAGCCAGATGAAGACACTAGTGATTTCTATTCCCGATTTGAAAAATGTTTTGGTATAAATAGTGGTATAAAAGCCAGTAGTGAGTCATATCCACATCTGTTTGTGACAAAATTAGTTGAAAATTCTCTGCTACAAGTTAAGAATAGAGTATTGAAATTCGAAAGTACCTGGCAAGGTAATACCCCATCACAGATGTTACAAATGTTACAATATCATCACAATAGAATTAGAGAAGAACAAGAACACGAACAAAGACGTATGAAAGATACAAAAATGAAAATGCTTGTTGCACAGTCAGTTCCAGCTGATGGTCATCAAAAGGGTAATTCCGCAGGTCCTACGAAAGGGACATGCAACTATTGTAAACAACAAGGTCATTATATACACGATTGTCCAGTCCTGAAACATAATATTGCTACAGGTAGAACCCAGGAGAGACCACGTCCACCTAGACAGGATCAGAATCAACAACAAATTCCTCAGCATGCACAACCTAGGTTAGCTCCGCAACAACTAGCTCCGCAACAGGGAGCTCCACGACAGACCGTAGCACCACCACCAGCGCAGCCTATTGCTGCAACACAAGCAACAACACAACAGATGTATCAGTATGCACAAGCAGATTATCCCGATTATCAACGATATACATGACATAGCCTAGAGAGGGAAGTTGGCTTACCCCTTATTGAGGTTCCTGTAGACCAAGAGGGACCTTATGTACATAGTGAACTATTAGGGGAAGACAGAAAGTTTTTACTTGATACAGGGGCAAGCAGAACAACTATAAGACGCAGTGAAGTTCCAGGGGCACCCCTCTCAGGCTCACAAAATATTTCCCTTGGATTCTCAGGAAAACCTATAATAAATGACGTAACACAACCTCTTCCACTTACGATTGGTCCATTGACACGTACTACAGATTTATTGCTTACTAAATCATGTCCAGAAAACTTGTTAGGTATAAAAACATTGAAAGCTCTAGGAGCTATAATATGTTGTTCTCCGGAAGGAGTACGACTATTTCTACGTGACTTCAAAGGTCACTACGTGTCCAGAGACATGGATCACCGACTGCAGAATTTACCTACACATTTATGGGCACAAGGCCCCACTGATGTTGGTTGCATGAATATTACACCATATCGTGTCACACTAAAAACAGGAGTGATACTACCACGAATACGACAATACAAGTTACCACCCGATGCTGTTGTGGCTTTGCTGCAAATCATTGACGAGCTCATTGCACAAGGAGTGGTTGTCGAAACCGACTCCAATGTATGTAATTCCCCGATAATTCCGATTCTTAAAAGAACGGATCCAAAGGCACCACCAGTATATCGATTAGTTATTGATCTGCGCGAATTAAATAAATGTATTGTACCACAATACCCTGTGGTCCCAGATATCTCTTCATTACTAACAGCTATTGACTCAGAAGCAACGTTCTTCACTGTAATTGACCTCAAAAATGCTTTCTTTAGCGTCCCAATCGATCCGGAAAGTCAATACTTGTTCGGGTTCAGTTTAAATGGACGAAGTTTTAAATTCACACGCGCACCTCAAGGATTTACAGAAAGCCCCAGCATCTATAGCCAAGCACTGAAACGAGAACTTGACAGTATCCACATGCCAGTTAACACTGCCTTGCTTCAATATGTCGATGATCTGCTGATCACCGCCCGAAGCGAACTTGAATGTGAAACAGCGTCACTGACGGTTTTAAAATTTTTGGCTAACAAGGGACACAAGGTGTCCCCTTCTAAGCTGCAATTCTGTGTCCAGCGAGTTGTTTACCTTGGGCACTCGCTGTCCAAGGAGGGAAGGCAGCTTACACCCGACCGCATCCAGTTAATCGCTAACATGCCACCACCCAAGACACAAAAGGAGGTGCGGGCATTCATAGGTCTCACTTCATACTGTAGGCAGTGGATCCCTCAATATGCATTTCTAGCAAAACCACTCATCCAGTTGACAACACAGGAGGCAGCCACATCGACTGTCCTCCCTTGGACTCAAGAACATACACACGCCTTTGAAAGCTTAAAGAAAGCTTTATGCCAAGCACCTGTTTTAGCAACACCATGTTACAGCAAACAGTTTACACTCTTTGTTACAGAACGCGAAGGTACTGCCTTGTCAGTACTCACTCAGGAACAAGCAGGATCACACAAACCATGTGCTTATTTCTCTAGTACATTAGATCCAGTAGCTCAGGCTCTTCCTGCGTGCCTGAAATCGGTGGCAGCAACAGCTTTAGCAATCAGACAAAGCGATGCCATAGTGTGAGGACATCAATTGACAGTACAAGTACCACATGCAGTAGAGGTTCTCCTGAACCGCACACAAACACAACACTTGACTATAGCGAGACTCACCGGTTACGAACTGACATTGTTTCAGCCACATATAGAAGTCAGACGTTGTAATACGTTAAACCCTGCCACACTGTTACCAGTGGGCGGAACAGATCCATTGGCACATGATTGTGTCGAAGTCATTACTATCACGACGAAACCCAGGCAAGACTTGACAGATATCCCTTTGTCAGATCCAGACTTGACATTATATGTAGATGGGTCATGTATGAGAATAAGTACAGGAGAGTTAGTGGCCGCTTACGCAGTCACAACAGACACTGAAGTCATTGAAACAAATCGTATTAACACTTTGTCAGCTCAAGCAGCAGAGCTCATCGCTCTGACACAAGCCTGTATTCAAGCCACAAATAAGAAAGTCAATATATACACAGATTCACGTTATGCATTCGGAGTCGTCCATGACTTCGGCGTACTATGGCGAGAGAGAGGTTATTTAACTTCTCACGGTGCCCACATCCAACACGGACCCCTCATTCAAGCCCTATTAGACGCGATTCATCTACCTACTGCAATATCGATTATGAAATGTAAAGCCCATACAAAAGTTACCGATATCATTTCTCAGGGTAATGACCTAGCTGACAGAACAGCTAAACAGACTGCTCAGAATCAGACTCTCACAACTGACATGACAAAGACAATAGTTCAGACACTAACACATTGTATGACAGTTAAGGATCCCGCCCTTGATGTAATTGACATACAGACACATGCTACACCAGAAGAAATAAAGAAATGGACTGAATTAGGAGGGATCCAAACGGATCAAGGATGGATGACGAAGGAAAAATCTATATGGTTTCTTCCCGACTCTATGGTTCAAGTCATCATTAATACAATACATAGTCCAGCGCACCTAGGAGAAAAAGCTATGCTAGACAGCATTCAACACATTTGGTTCAACAAACACTTGCGAGCAGCAGCTAAACAAAAAGTTCGTACCTGTATGATATGTTGTCAGTTTAATCCAGGTAAAAGCATCCCCGTAGAGCAGGGTGGATTTCAACCTCCCGATCATGCTTTTGAAGTCCTCCAGATGGATTATATCCAGATGGAACGATGTCGAGGATTCAAATATGTTCTCGTAGTTGTCTGTGCTCTTTCCCGTTGGACAGAAGCATACCCGGTTTCAGATTACACTGCTCCGACTACTGCCAAACAGTTAGTTCGAGAATTCTTCCCACGATACGGTTTACCACGTGTTGTCTACTCAGATAACGGCCAGCCGTTCTCATCCGAACTAATGAAACACGTTTCCCTATTGTTAGGCTACCAATGGAAATTTCACTGTGTCCGACATCCCGAGGCAGCAGGTCTCGTGGAGCGCCATAATCAAACTCTGAAAATTAGATTGTCCAAAATATGTAGGGAGAAAGGTGTCGATTGGATAGTAGCCCTACCAGTTGCACTCTTTTACATGAGAATGGTAGCACATTCTCGAACAGGGCTATCCCCGTACGAGGTGATCTTCGGTAGACCACCAAATATGTGGGGGACGCCTATACCTCGCAAAATCACTGATGTTGACTGTAATATGCTGACAGATTACCTGGCTTCCTTGATGTCTGCACTACAATCTTGTCGTTCACAGGTAGCCGCAGCTTTTCCCGATAATACTGAGGTGAAGCCCCATGACGTGGTTCCTGGTGACCTGGTTTTGGTCAGGAATTTCGACCGGAAGACCCAACTGGATCCTAGGTGGAAGTCGCCTAAGTTGGTTCTACTGACTACAAGGACTGCCGTGAAGATTGAGGGTCGCAAAGGGTGGTTGCACTCGAGTCATATCAAGAAATTTTATGGACTACCATCCAGTGTAAATACTCAACCCTGTATTCCCCCACAGACAGACTCAAAGCTCCCCTTGGTTGAGAAATCAAAACCAGAACTGTACAAACTGAAATTGAGGTCTAGCAAGTCAGACAATTTGATTGTTTAAGTCCTCTCCAAGGTGAATCGGTTGAATTTGTCTCTGACATGTATCCTCTAGACCGGAATAGAGAAAGAAATCAACAGATGCAGCTGAAAAAGCATGCGTATTGTAAATCACTTCGTAGTCACTGCACAGTAACATTATTAATTTTGTTTTTTCTAAGTCTTCTGATCATCGTTTTCAGCATACTATTGCATATGTATTACCCTATTCTTAAGCGTGCTTACAACATAACTGCAGAACATTCTTTTAGCGAATTACCTCCGCATGAGTTGTCCTATAGATTTGCGCTGCGCAACAACACATTTATTAGTATGTTACATCATTCCCATCAGACCAGCAATGCCACAAATTGTTGGATATGTGGCCGACTCCCTCCCTATCAGAACTATAAGGGAGTTTTTCCCCTCTTTCCCTATCCGTTCACACACAATGGCTCCTGTGGAGCATGGTTTAGTTTGATTAATTCCCTAGATTCAAATTCCGCAGTTCACCAAGACAACTGGGTGTGGGGAAACCTGAACCTAGTTTTGCTTAAAGTCTGCTACCCTAACAAGGAGGGACTTCCCAAAAGAACAGGAACTGATCTAGAAAATGAAGTATATGGATTAGGTAATTTTACACTTAACCTCATGATCCTGAACGTTGAATCTGAAGCTACACCAATCTTGCCCGCCATGTCAGTATTCCCAGTAAAAGGGGAATTATGTATAAGAAAGAATGGTTCCATACACATGGGCCATAGTAAATGCACCACTGTAATAAAATTCGGTGATCAAGGCAAGTCTACATTTAGAGCTTCCCATCATTCCTACTTCATATGTGGCCAGACCGCATATATATGTCTACCTCTAGATTGGGATGGTACATGTTACATAGCATTCCTTCTGCCACCTGTTTTCCTAGCTCCGCCTGACTATCATAGAAATACCCATTTAGTACACAATAGACAGCAGAGAGATCTCCCAATTGTCGATTACACTGAAACAGCATGGGAAAAATACACAGATTTCAATAAAGGATTCTTTCCCTATATAGGTACAGTCACTAATAGTAAGCTGATACGTAGATTAACCAGAACCCTTGAAGCAGTAGTGAACGAGACTATTTCCGCCTTAGGCAATTTAACAGAAGAGCAGTCTGCTATGCGGATTGTTGTGCTTCAAAATCGTCTTGTCCTTGACGTCATCCTGGCCGATAGGGGCGGAGCTTGTAGGGTCATCGGATCAAGTTGCTGCATTTTCATACCAGAAAATTCGCCGTCAGTATATAAAGCCATAACCCGCCTTCATAAGATTATAAGCCAGATACACCAGAGTCCAGGCACCTGGACTTGGTCCGGTTGGTTCTGGGGCGTGTTGTCAGCCTGGGGATGGAGAATCCTATCCTTCCTAGGTATTGGCTTTCTCATACTATTCAGTTGCTGTTTATGTCTACAATGTGGGCCAGCGATTTGTGGTCTGTGTGCCACATCGTGTATCCCACATCCAAGTTTTCGTTCAAAATCCCGGAAGAAGAAAGAAGAACAAATGATGCTATATGAACAGATCGATGGATTGATGAAGATCGATATCTCCTGAGGGTCCGTAGGGGACAAGGAGGGAATGAGGAAATATGAATTTTGTGATCAGTTATGTCCCCTATCGTAGACCCCAACGGCTCCATGTGCATGCTATAAGTACATGTATGTTCCCTCCTACTCCAGTTTTGAAGACGCAAATATATGTGCGTCCACCGTCAACATGTCCTCTTTCAGATCCGCCATGAATGGGTCAGATATTCCATTCCTAAGTATGAAAGGCCACCGACTTTATGTGGTTCACTTTCCACATTTTACAGATTCAGGCGAGTAGGCCCTGAATTCTGTCATCAAGCCTTTTCCTGCCTTCTGCCTCTGAAAGCTCCAGTCTGAGCCTGCATTTGTATCCATGAACTTTGTCCTACTCCCTGCGCGGCTAACGGTGCCTGATCCAGCATATTGCCTGCCAAAAACTGTATTTCACCTTCAAGATTATCTACTCCGCTCCTCATCCGATGCATTCCTGTCTAGCAGTTTAGGTAAACATTCCTTCAGCTACCGTGCAAAGGGGCCAGGCCTCGCTGTCCTCATGCAAGTAATTCATAGCTCCGTTACCATGGAATATTCCTACCCCCTCGCATTTCATGTAGACACTTAGACGCTTGTACACGCACTAACAGTCAGTATAGAATAGATTCTATCCTAGAGACCTTCCCTTTTGGATAACACAGTTCTTCAAACATAGGATATTAGATATGATTTGGGATTAGGTTGACATAACCCCCAGACTTCTGTCTCCACATGTAGAGCTAAATGTCAAGTCTCCTTCACCCTCTAGTTGCACGTCAATCACACGTCATGCGGCTGCGTGCGCATCTCTGCCAAATATTTCTGCTGACATTGCAGGATTCTCTTATGGATCCACCCATTTGTGACATCATGTTTAATGACGTATTTTAGTTACACCCATGTTTACGCCTTTTTTGGTTACGTATGCATATTTTATCTCTCTTATCAACTGTTACGCCTCCTGCATCTGTTACACTATAATGTAATTCTTATAAAAGTGATTACCTGTCAATAATGTATGCCCCTTCCTTCCTGAACTTTCGTGGTGATGGAATAGAAGGCCCACAATTCGAATTGTATTCCTTTGTATAGGAATAAAGCCTTTTAAACCCTCTAATACCACGGATTCAGCCTCTTATATTTACTGAGTTATTCTTAATAGACTTTACCGCATAAAAAATAGTACCGGTAATGAAATATTTACCATATTATACTGGGGAATACGCGGTAATACAGCATTATCTTTGATCTTGATAGAAACCGGTGAGATCCGTATCAACCCCACATCGGTATCCCCTGTAGCCCATAAAGTACGAGGCACCTCCTTGAACTAGGCAGAGAGGGGGGTAGCTTTAGAAAAAAACTGTAAAAGGGCCAACAGTCAAAGCAAGGGGCTTGGAAATGGGGCTCAAAACCGGCACACCAGAGAAACCAACTGAAACATTATTTTGGCCAGACAGAGCTGCCCCCGGGACCGGCGAACGAGAAACAGAGCTATTCATAGCACCCGTATCTATTAGGAATGTCTTAGCCGTGCTATGTATGTCCGCGGTGACATAAGGTCCACGCTGGTCTACAGGCACTGAAACTCGTCCCTCACCCTGTCCTTGGCAATCCTAGCTATAGGACATTCCTGTCTCCTCATCCATATCATAATCATCATGGTAATATTGTCCTCCTTGAACACCATAGAAATAGTTCTTATTCTGGTGACCAAACGACAAATCCTTCTTCTGTGTCTCATCACGGCCACCTCCATCACGACCACGTCCTCTATAAACCCGACCTCGTGGAGCCGCAACCTTGTGTAACAGCCTCAGACACTCAATTCGCCAATGCCTCTCCTTTCTACAATACGCACATTGGATCGGTCCAACAGGTGTTCCTTCGGTGCTATTCCTATTTGTCCGAGGCAACTGCTGGACCGATCTTGAACCACCTCTCCCCCTGCCATTGCCCCTTGTCGCATGCTGCATCAACACTTTTGTCATTAGATCCTTAGTCTTTTTTCCCCACTTTCTCCCTCTCCTCATTCTCTGTGCTCATAATACTGTGCCATACGCAGTATTACAGATGGGGAGGTAGTTGTCTAAGTACTCTCCGAAGCCTGTAGCCGAGTCGCGATCTCGGAAAACAGGTTCGTAACAAATCTATTAACAAACAATCGGACACCACCGTCCACTGGCAAATCTTGGCCACTAAAATCCAAGAATACACCCTCAAACCTAGTAAAAAAATCAGACACACTTTCATCCTTCTTCTGACGACATGCCGTTAACTTATCCCAATCTACTCGTCAAGGTGGGATAAGGGAGTGCATATAAGTAATGATATGACCCGGCAAAGCTAATATTTCTGCCCTCGGCTTCTCGCCAGGCTTCCAGTCCTTATCCAATGCCCTTATCTTGTTCCATGTCCCCCCTAAGTCCACGGCATGGTCTTGCATATGCACCTGTCTCCAGATAGCCACTGGTACCAATAATCCGAAAACAGCTCGATATCAGCTAGTGTCATTACCGGAGAGGAAGTTGCCTCCGTCAATTCCTTATAATACACAATTGGATTCTTCCTAGGGTCGGGCAACTGTCTCTTAAGGGATAGTACCTCACTCCTCTTCCAAGGGTTGTAGACCCACTGTTCCTGAAAATGAGCCTCCACCCTTTGCTGAATCACAACGTTCGCTGCATTACGCTGCTCTGGGGTCTCGGGATGGTAAATGGGATGTACCTCCCTCATAGGGAACTGCGACCCAAAGTTGGGGTCTTCTGGTGCAATCTACTACGATAACCAATCAAGGTCACAACATTACTAAAAACGTAATTGGGGGCTAAATCAGTAACGTACACCCAATCCCGAATATCATATATGATCTGTGGTGCAACACCATTGAAACACTGTTCCCACAATCCCATTAGCGTAGCCGATATGTGCTTAAGAGTATGCTGCTGCACAAATGGCTCATAGTCTTTCATCACACTCCACACATCTTCCACTCTGTAAATCGGGTTCCGGGCCCACAGCGCAGTCTGGTCAGCCACCATTCTTTTCTCCTCTTTTCCAACATCGGATCTCATCAATGTTCTTCCCTTTCGTTCTAGTGCTGCTGCTTAATTTCCCTCAACCTCTCCACGCACCAGCGTCCCAGCACTCAGCAGCACCGGAGTCGACACATTCGAGGGAGACAGAACAGACGAAGAAGCGGGTATCAACATTAACAATGATTGCGAAGATGGGGTGAGAGAAGGGGAGACAACAGGTGTAGGAGCATAAGACCAAACAGGAGAGCTAGCGGCCCCCACACCTGTAGCTGACACAGACAGAGAGGAAGCAGGTGGGCCAAAGCTGGAGCAGTCGAACCAGAGACAGGAGGACCAGCAGTAGCAAGTGCAGGGTCTGGAGGCTGGGACGCCGGAACAACTGGGTACACCCTCTGCGGGGCATAAGGAGGCAGGGGTTGGGTATCTAATAGCTCTTCGACAAAAACATCACCTTCTTCTTGAGCATCACTCTGTAAATGAAACTTCCTATCTGCACATTCTATACCCTTCTCTATTTTCTCTCTATCATAAGCCATGGCTTTCTGCATCACTGTCTGCACCTTGCCCCTCCGGGCCTCCTTCTCTGCCCTCATATGTCACTGCTTTGCTTCTTTCTGCCACACCGGAAGATTGTCAAACATTGACTGTCTACTTCTTTTAGCAAATAATTTGTCCTGCAGGAAATTCTATTTTTGTTCATCTAATGTACCCGTAAGTGGCCACTGCAAGTCGGCATTGTCCCTCGTATACTTATGCCACAGCGTGCTAAACATAATAGGGCCAATACCATATGTGACGTATACATTGAAATTTGGGGTACCTCCTGGAGGCGCAGGCTGCCTCTCTTCCAATCGAGCCTCGGTAGAACATCACCAACATCCAAAACACCCCAATTTACTCAAACAAGACATTTAATATAAGACACGTTCACCATCCACACTGAACAGACATCATACCAAACAACACAAATCAAGACGGTCCGAAAACCGTACCAGGCAGTCCGCAGACTGCACCAGACAATCCGAAGACTGTCCCAAGACAAGAGGATAGGCTCTCACCCCATGCCTTTTCAAGAGTAGACCGAATTTTCAAGTGGCCTGGCAGAGCGCTCGCAAACACTCTGTACCTCAAGCGTCTTCAGACCCACCAAGTTCGAACAAACTAGAGTTCAAGAATTCAAAATGGAGCCACATCCATCACAAGACAAGATAAATTCACCTGGTGCACGCAGGTCAAGTAAAGTTATTCTCCACTGCCGACTCTTCAGACCAAATGGTCAAATCCAAGGGCTTCACCTTCTCAGGACCCTAGCCCGGGTGACCGCTAGACGAGGAACCGCCCGATCAGACAGGCGGGCAGCTGCGAGTGCAAAGCTCTGTCATTCAGGGTACCCTGATCCGCCCATCCGACCAGACGTAACCCCGTCCTCCATACACCCGATTATGGGCGAGGATGGGACACCCGATGGAGGAGTCCCTGTTCGGTCACCAACTGAAGGAAGTGCCCCGATTAGGGCCACCCGGGTCACTTTCGACCACTTCATAGCCTTCCAAACAAATGAAGAGTCTGTCAGACAGCAGAGAATACAAACAATCATTTATTAGTAAAATACACTGCAGCGGAGCCCAATCTGATCAGATGGCTGTCGAGGGGACTGGTTCCCCAACACTTGGTAATGCATATTCATTCTTCTGACAACCCCCAACCACGCCCCCAGTGGAAAGTTACCGACTTGAGCCATACATGAACAAAGAAGGCAAAGAAGGATGAGCTGCCACCTGCACTGTGGGTACACACTATGACTATCTCAAGGTTGCCTTGCATAGCCTGGCTCCTCCTAACGTGAGAGCAGGGCTACGAGGAAGGATAGGCATGCCGAGGCAGAATGGCCTATTCATTAGTGAGTCGAAATCCAACCTTGAACACAAGAAACAAATAGTTGAACACAGTCTTTCGCTGAGGTAAGAAATACAGATAGCGGAGCTTGAATTAGTCACCACCTAACATAGCTTACAAACTAGAAAATAGAGCTGCAAATGGTAACCTAAGCTTGTATTATAAAGATAGCTCAGTGGGGTACATTTTTATGTTTAGTGGCTACTGCTAATCATAGCCTTCGAAATGCTAACATAACATAACGTAAAGAGAGTCCATGTAAGTACATAAAGTGCCAAATTCTAACACAGGGCATGAAGGAGTTAATCCCAAAGAGGAAGTGTGCACACTTTTCTCTAAACCTGCCTCCCATTTCCTAAACCCGCACCCTCCCCCCTCAAAAATGAAAGAGAAACCATCAGTTCAGAGCACCGAAAGCATACAGGGTTAACATTCCAGTTTAGAACCTGTTACAACAAATCCTCCTAAAGTCTCAAGCACAGTTTGGTGTAAAAAACACACAAAACATTGCTCGACTAAGAAGCATGTCACATGACAAATTGGGCAGCAAACAAATAGGAACCCGTGCTTTGAAATACAAACCTTGGTAAGCGAAAGCACACAGCCACAGCAGCCCAGAGAGAAACAAACTCGCAGCACCATTGTGGGCACGCATCAAACAATAAGCAACACTACTGCCCTCACTAATCTTTTTCTTGGAGCATTTGTAATCAGTTATAAATGAGCCCGCAAGCCAGTGGTCGCCTGTGTAGCCAATGAACCCGCGTGAGCTGTGAAAACTGCTCTGCCTCCTGTGCACCAGTTCATCGCGGATGCAAAAGTGAAATAGTGAAACATATACAAACATATCGTCTCCATGGCAGCAGGACCCCGCGAGCGCCTCTCCCCACAGCCACCAGGAGTCCCGGAGCCTTGGCTGCTCCTCACAACAGGAGCAGGGAACATGTGCAGGAAACTAACAAAAACAAGCCCAATCCCATTAAAAGGAAGCCCAAAAACAAACTAATATCTAACCAAAAGATGCCCAACTTATGGTCGACATCCAAAATTGCAAAAAGGCCAAACAAATACAAGCAACGAAGTGGGAGGTGCAGCGGGACGCAGCACTAGCACAACTGTGGCATTAAGATGAGGTGGGAGGGAGGAATGCTATATTCAAATGTAAGCAATGTAAGAATTCCAATAGAAGCCCATGTTGACACTAGAACATGGGCTTCTATGGGAATTCTCAAAGGCATATTATCAAGCCCATTATAGCCGCTTTAGAAGCAGTTTTCTGCCGCTAAAGCGGCGATAATCTTAACTCCGTTTCTTGATAATATGCCCCCCAGTCTTTGCTCCCTGGGAGGAACGGAAGAGAAAAATGAGGGACAGAGAGGAAGCACTGACTACTAGTAAGCAAGGATTTTTAAAGGACACTGACATAGACAAATGGTAAGCAATGGGTAGAGTTGAACTCCACAAATCATATACAACAGGTTGCTAAGCAATAGCGCAAGTGATGTCTAGGTGGGACCTAAAAATATAGCGCAAAAAAGAAATCTGTCACAGCATGAGAAGGGGCAGTAACTTCTTGTCACAATGCTCAGTGACCCTGTCTTTGCACTCCTGCTCAAGGGGTATCACAGTTTTTTAAAACATTACGGGGCATATCAACAAGGGCCGGCGATAATTATCGCTAAGCGCTCTTAGCGTGAGGATAATTATCGCCGGCCAACTCAGAATTTTATCGCGGAGATAGCATGCTATCAGCGACGCTCATCTCCAAAGCGATAAAATTCAGAGCGCAAGCTGCAAATTGTGAGATTATTGCTGGAAATACAGCGATAATCCCACAAGGTTTGGCGATAGCTTGCTGATAGAGATAGACATACTTAGCCATGATATCCACCTTACATAGCATATCATGGCTAAGTCAGAAAAATACCAGACGTAAAAAAGCAGCATTAACCGCGGTTAGCGCTGCTTTTTTTTATCTCTAACAGGGTTAGCGATATCCTTGATAATAGGAGAAATGTCGCTTAGCGACATTTCTCCTATTATTTTACTCTGGAACGCCCCCTTTGCATCTCATTAGAGATGCAAGGGGAAGTGTAGAGTAAAAGGGTGCTAACATGCAAATTTGCATGTTAGCACCCTGTTGCTGATAGGGCGCTAGTTTTATCTCTGCATTTTTGGCTTTTAAAGCCAAAAAAGCAGAGATAAAGCCCTTGTTGATATGCCCCTTCTTTTTCTCCCAAACGTCCAAATCCGATAGTGATTTTAGTTCTGTGGACAGCGGCTGGTTTGGAACTGTATTTAGTCTATCATCTAATTTCTCATGGGTCATTTGGCAGCCGCCAGGCGGTAATTACATTTGATCAGCAACAGGGAACTGTCAGCCGAAGTCCGATATAACCCTGTGCCAATTCACAGGACTGTGGTCGACATCTGAAGGAAAGAATCAGGCTGCTTTAGGAATCAATATCCTGTCAGAGCAGAAAGTATAACACCTTGTGCCGTGTTAGGGGCATATTATCAAGGACGGCGTTAAATATTATCGCTGGTTTAGTGGCAAAAAACTGCCGCTAAAGCGGCGATAAGGGGCTTGATAATATGCCGCAGAGAATTCCCATAGAAGCCCATGTGCCCCATTGTTCTTGTCATCCTAACGCTCTTCTGCTCCTCTGATGTGCCTGTGCAGAATGCTAACCCCTCAGCGACAGGGCTGGAGCACCCCTCTGGCACTCAAGAAGAACACACACGCTTCCTAAATACTGACTCACTCTATAAACCCACACTCTTCCAATTCCAGGCTCGCACTGGCCTATCAGGCAATATGTGCCAGATGGACCAATCTGTCAGGTCAGTGTGCAGGCCATATTTTTGGCTGTTTCTGCGACAGTTTTATGGTCTGTGGGCCGATTTTTACTGTTAACTTTCCGTACAGCAAGCACACATGCATTCCGTCGCCCGGACCTTGCAAAACAAAAGGGTGTCTTTACAAGTTCAAAACTGCCCTAACTTGGAAATGTGGACCAGTTTTTTTTAGCTAATCTGATTCGCTAATGGGGGCAAGTTTATTTCGATGGGCCAATTTTCTGTCCCAACCCGACCCGGTCCAGTCTGGTTTAATTTCATGCAGGCATACTGCAAACATTGCCAGATGTAGTGACGGACCGGTCAGCATTCTATTGTTCAGCATGTTTTAACACACACTGAACACCCACCCACCACAAGCGTCACAAGTCAGGTGACCCTGGCAATAAAAGGGGCCGAGCGCACATGCTCTGGGCCAATTATCCAACCATCATCTGAGTGTCTGTGTCCATCACTTTCACCTGCATGTGGGCCTAAGGCCCACACACTACAATGGCGACGAGGGGGCTGTGCCTGTGCGTGCAGCAGCCCAGCAGATAAGAAAAAGGGGGAGAGAGCTGCCTGCATGAAGGACCCCAACAGGCGAGAAGCGCCTGATCGCCTGCGGGCATGTGAAGAGCCCCAGGAGTGTAGACGGTGACAGGGAGCCCACCCCGCACCTCCGGGAAGACCTGCGGGCGTATGCAGTGCCCAGAGCGAAAGCGAGGGAGTCGGGTGCCCACCCCAACCCCGACACACCTGCCGACGTGCGCTCCTGTGGGGAAGCACCCCGAAGATGAGCGGACCGATCGGAGCCCACCCGCATCGGCCGTGACCTGGCAACTGGCGTGAATCACGCGGAGCCCACCCGTGTGGAGCAGGAGGCCTGCCGGCCGAATGTGAGGAGCCGCGCAGGGGGGAAAGTAAAGGAAGGCCAGCGGGAGCCCGCCCCACGCCTTCAACCCCCGCAACCAAGCGTGGCCTGCCCGGAGCACGGCACAGTCCGCGGGAGCCCACCCCGCATCCGAAAGTGAAGGGGAGCTCGCGGCGAGATAAGCGGAGCGGGTGCCCACCCCGCATCAGTGGAGACCACTCCGCGCTGAAGGAGTGCCTGGGTGCCGTCCGGCACAAGGAAAGAACCGAAATAATCAAGCGCGGGGCCGAACTGTCAAGACGTCGGCCGCCGCGGTGAACTACCCCCAGGCGAGGAACTCCGGAGCAGGGATCAGACCCTGAAGTTATAATGGCAAAGGTGTGGGGGCCGCAATGAGGGCCTTGCATGGGGAGAAACAAGAGGCGGTCTTCCCCCAGTGTAGCCCGGACCTCCCAACCCCGCGCGTTACCAGTGAGCTGGCGGCAGCGTGGTGGAGAAGAAAATCAAATCAACTGTTCCCCCCCCCCCGCAAGAACGAGGCTGAGCGCTGGCCGTTTTGCACAGGGAGCCATCGAAGACAAGCGGGCAGCCCCAAGCACCAGCAAATCTCCCCCCCCCGCACGGCCCGTGAAGAGGAAAGGCCTGCTGTAGGGGCGGGAAGGACTTAAATAATAAATTGATCGAAAGCGACCCACCGCTGAGGAGAAGGTCGAGTCAGCGGGTGGCCAGCGGCGCAGTGAGGCACGAATGCAAGGGAGCGCGATGAAGAACGAGGTGCTCCAGGCGGGAGCCACGGAGAACTCAGGAAACGAGAGAAGGCTGCTGAGCTCATAAGTAATCACAAGAGGAAGAGATGCTCACCTGCAGCAGCACACACACAGTATATATATTGGGAGAAAAACGAAAGGCCTTACCAAGCACTTGGCAGCATGAGTCCTGTGCCCTTAACCCAAGAGTGAGGTTCTGATCCCAGCGTCAAAGCTGCACGGAGGCCCAGCACCAGCAGCTAATAAGAAAGACTGCCGGTGCCTGTGTTGATGGTGACCTCAGCTAGGCCTACCAGTGCAAGGGGTTCGCCCGTCTCTGCATAGAGTCCTCAGACCAATAGGAAGAAGTTGGCACAGAAACTGGAATAGAAAATACAAAGTTTAATAAACCTCACGAGGTGGAACCACATTCATACAGAACCCTGTGGTGCTGAATGAATGTAGCACACAGAGTAGAAGAACCATGGGTCTTTTATACCCACACAGGGGCTCAAAAAGAGGGCGGTACAAGCACACATAGGAGAATTACATACATAGATGGTCATACAGAAATGCACAGTCAACAGTAAAGGAGCTAGCAGTTGCTGACTCTGGTAGAAACAACCTGACAGCTACAGGTTAAAAACAGATGTATGGACAGATAGATTCTTCTGCACATGTGCAGAGTAGCAGAGTCTAAGTATAGCCAGTCCTTTAAACAGAGCACAAGGGTAAACAACAGTGAAGAAGGAAACAGCCATTGGTGAGCACATGGCAGACAAAATGGCTGCCAGAAATACAAAATGGATTCCACAAAATTGACAAGATAGCCTCTAAATACCAGATGGATTCCGCTAATGCTAATCCAATCGCAGCCAATTTACAACAGACGACCCTTTTAGCATTAGCTGAAGACATCTCCCATAATCCAGTAGGAACACAAAAAATATGCACATTAATTTGTCATTTTTTTTTTTTCTTCTTCCATAAATTTATCAATATCCTAATTCATTGCTAGGTGGGCATTTCTCATTCTAAATATTGTTAAACTGGTATGTATAAGGTATAAGCAGGAGTACAAAGGGAACAGAGAATTGGGTCATACTGATAGCAGGAGAGAGTAATTACTATTATCAGAAACAGAACTATTAGCTTTCTAGTCCTAAGCAAATCCTAGAACCATCCAGTAAAAACATGTTCAAGGCTCCTATGCATTTCAGTGACCATCAATTTCAATATCAAAATAGCCAACAGTACATATCTAATAAAAACATTTTCACTAGACTTTTCCAGTGTTTCCTTCATGAGGGCTAGAATATCAATCAAGAAAAGGGTAAAGTAACATTTATCGCAGAATAAACATTATTCCCAGTACAATTATGAAAGCAGTCAGACATATTATTACAAAAATGATCCTAGATCCAGAGGACCAGGAGGACTACACAGGACCATGAGAATTAGGACGAAGAGCTGCAAAGGGTTGCTCCTCCTCAAAAATGGGACGACCAATGGGGTACATTTTCAACAAAAAAGAAAAAGAAGTCCTTGGGAAATTAAAGCCGCTGTACAACCAACCAGAGGGGAGTCTTCTCCCTGTGTCCGTTTGAGCCTCACAGGCAGGCTCTTGTTGTTCCCACGGTGGAGCTGCACGACTCGCAACTCAGGAATCATGGCCTAGTTTCAAGGGAAAAGTTTCTTTTTTCAGGATAGGGCAATCACCCACCAGGGCAAATGATCTCAGCGATCCGGTCCAGTGTCTCAGGCAGTGCACCAGTTTTCTTCATTTCAACCTAACATGCACCAGAGACACAGCACCTGTACCCTGAACTCAAGTCCTTCCCTAACTCCTGTATTGCTCTGCTGGCACACTGCTCTTTCGTTGGGGCCATAGATTGCATTCAGTGTGCCCAGGTATCTCTTGACCAACAAAGGTGAAAACTTTACAGCCACTTTGGGACCAGGTTTCAGAGGCCTGATGCTAGGATCTCTGAAGCAACCCTTGTTTCAAAGGGGGTTACCTCAAGCAAAAACTTTCTTGCTGATCTGGTCGGTTTGTGACTCTCAGCTGGGCATCAAAAACTTGATCCACGATTTCTCCTTTCTGATTTGTGACCCCGTCTTTCGCCCAAGACAGTGGCAGGGGTACACACTTAACATCCCAGTGCTTCCGGCCTTCTACCTTTACTGAGGTCCTGGTTGCCAGCAATGCCTGTGCTGGTTACCTTCACTTTGACATCAAGCTGGACTGGTGCTGACTCTCCAAGCTGGATCTGATGTCCGCGCCCCTCTGGCAATGGTTGTAAGGCAGCAAATATCTATTGGTGGACAGAACAAAAGGTCTTTAGACAAGGCACAGAAATAATCTATCAACAGAGAGCATAGTCTCAGAATACTTCCTAGTCTAGGGACACCCCCTATATTAGCAAGGCACCCAGGAACCACTTTCATCTATGTGAGAGTAAAAGAAACAACAGCCTGGACCTATTGGCAAGTATAAAAGGAACTCTTTGGTGAACTGACAAGAGTAATACGTCACCCAATCCCAAGCAGCCAAGGAAATCTGTGTTCATTTACTAAATTCTGAGGAAAAGAGAAAAACAATACAGACATACTCCAAATCCTTACATCTGTATATTCCTATCTTAATCATCTAAAGACCCTCAAGAAAAAAGGAAATGTTCTACACTTTTACTCATAGACTTTGCATTACTTGTACAGGACTGCAGACACTTCTAAAATGATTTCTCTTAATAAAAGCACCTACATTGTATGCTTAGGACCATGCTCTCATGTTATAGGAGCAACAGGAAAATCTAAAACTGCTACTTTAACAGGGATTCCTATTACATAAAGAACTAAAAACTTCAACATAATGGGTACATTTTCTCCAGCAGAACATATTGTGACACACAGACTCCTATAAAACAATATTTTCCTCAAAAATGTTTGCTAAGGATCACATGGGCATCTTCTCTGCATTCTACTTGTCACAATCCAAACTATGCAACATCAGCTCTAGTAAGGACTGTCAGTTTATTTACACAGACTAGCTAATAAAAACTAGCAATGCCCTTGCAAAACTGTATGTAGCATGAGAATAACAAACAATAGTGGTGTTATCACCTGAGAATTTTAGAACAAAAACTACCCACAGCTAGTTCCCCTTAAAGATCAAATAAGGAAACCACAATCTAGACTACTCATCCTTTCATAATTTCATCAGACAGGATGGGCAGTAGCATAGCAAATTTATTTATTCATTTTATTAATGCTAAAAATGTTTAAAACAGTATTACTGAATAGCCAATTAAATGCCTCATGGCTATTTCACAGACAGTTTAGACAGGCTCAAACGAAATTAGGAAAAAGAGAGAGAAAACATAAATTTGCCTACCCTTAATTTGTAGAGGAGCTAGCCTCCTCCCCCCATTTTTGACAGTAGGAAACCTGTAACAGGTTTCATTCTGTCAACACTATCAACCCCAATTTGTAGCAACTGGGCATGAACAAACTCTGAGGAGCTAAATAGCACATTCAGCTAGCTAAAGAACATATTCCTTTAGCAAATGTACAAGTGTAACACGAGGGCACATGAATTCAAACTAAATCCCATTGCTTCCTTAATTCAGCCCTAAAAGCATTAGTGCTATACATATGACAGAGCCATTGTCTTAATAAAAGCTGACATATACCATTATTATTATGCAATCTATTCATGTGAGTGAACAAAAACTTGCTTTTGCCAAAAAAAGTAAGCAGAACCTCTTTCTGTCCCTGCCCTGCCATTTCGTCTTTCAAATGTCGAAATGTCAAAGCAAACGTTGCGCTGAGCCCTGCAGGCTTCTAAATGTAGGACTTCGGCCTTTAACCTATGCAGCTTTCCCATCGTGCGTGCAAGGTTTTCATGGGGGTGTCCCATTTCAAAATGACCCTGGAAACGGAAAGAGCAACAGCAAACCCACTTCATTCCTGTCTACCAGCAATTCAGAGGTAAGCTGAATAACTTCTGCCAGTTTTTTTTGTACATATTTATATTTGTAAGCAGTGTGCTGAGTGCTTGTCTAGCAGTATAGATGTCAGCTATTCATTCTATGCTTACATATGTGCATTTACTGTAGCCTAAGGCAGTTTAAAATCTGCTCTGACTGGAGAAACCTCATTTAAATAGTGAATTTTACTCAATTTCGACTTTGATGTTTAGGGCACTTAAAAATGAATATCCTACAATGTTTTTGCATAATAGTCATCCCCTAGAATGTCCTCTACATATCCCAGAGATGTGGCATCAGAAATGTATAATGTATACCCTTATAAAAATGAGTTGTGTACGCCTGGGTAAAGTGATGTTTCACATGTAAGTGACCCCCTATTGCTGTATAGCATGGCTTAAATTCAATTTGGCTGCTAGGAGGTCACAGTATCATTATTAGGCATTATAAATATTAAAAAACGAATATAATGCACCTATTTTAAATAACATTTTTTATATAATCAAAATATTTTTTTTTTTATAAATCTAATCATTTTGATGAGTCCACATATGAAAAGCGAGCTGCATCCCTTGCCTATCATATTTAAACACATTCATTCACAGCCCTAAGAACAGAAACTTAACTTGAAAGTCTGCGCCACTTTTAAAAGACAGTCATTATTATTTAACATCAAAAACCACTCTTATCCTTATTTAAAAAGGCATTAAGAAAATAAATCCCTACTGTCAATCTGTCCTCTGTTTATCAAAAATAATGAAACTATATTTCTAACTTTTAAAACAGCAGTCTGAAATGCCGCATTTTACACCGTGTTTGACTTCAGCTGTTCTCTGTGGCCGGAGTCAGAAATACCCACGTGCTAACACAGCTGCTTGACACGTAAAGGCGTCGAATGCACACGCCTTTCAAGTCAGCCTTGCCAGCCAGCACAAATCTGTTGTTCTGTAATGTGTATTTTGGGTCAGCAACAACCAATTCACTCAGATAATGTAAATGCCTTTTAATACCTAATACAGAAGGATAAATGCTGTGACATTTTGTATCTTAATTTATCTATTGCAAAACACACAATTTCGTTTTTTGAAGCTTTTTTATTCCTATTAAATGTGGATTCTAATTTTATCTTTAACATTGTGGCAATTTGCACACATGTATAGTGTCTTACTCTGTCAATTTAATGATAGCGTGCAGCTATTTAGCATATATTATATAATTCATTGCTGGATTCTTTTAAAATGTATTTCATTTTAATGATATTTGGCATAACAGAATGATGACAAAAAAAACATTGAGCTCATTCCAGACATTTTCAAAACGGTGTCATATACTCAGAACACATAATACAGGGCACTTAAGGCTAGCCATTCTTGCACCAAGAGCGCAATCACTACTTACAAGTACCACTAATGACAAACCACAGACATTTAAACACACTTTTAACCCACAGATCAACACTTAGGACAGAAACAAAAGACAGCCCACAGACTATACTTAAACCAAACCATTTGTAAATACTAGTTGTAAGTCATATTCACTAGATTTGGCTGGCAGAACACCAAGAAAAAAACGCTCTGCATATCACCACTTATGAATGTTACTAAGTGCACAGACCAGGATCCTTTCTATGTACATATTTAGTTCCTCGGGGTACTAGTCAACAAAGAAGAAATACTTTTTTATACCTAAACCTAGTTAAGTATCCCCTGTAGGGGAGCCGGCTAATTATATACAAGTTTAAAAATGGTACATCCAAGAAAGCAACACATTCATAAACTCACCTGGGGGAAAACAAAAAAGACCATCACACATTTGCTTACAATTAACTGCTCTGTTCTTCAGCTCTAATGCTTTCACAGAAATGTTCTTTCGCTGTTCTTTTTCAATCAAGGCTTGCTCACGCTCCATTCGTTCACGCACTTCTTTCTCCCACATTCGTACACAATCAAACATCTCTTGCCTAGTCTTTCGCTTAAACATACATTGCTCCACATACTCAATCTTTCGTAAATCAAATGACCCATACATAGGCCAACGCAACTCAGGATCCTTACGAGTGTATTTATTCCATAATGCGCTGTACATTATAGAAGAAAGACCATACTTAATATACATATCCCTATTAGGCGTCCCCTCCGGGGGCCCGGTTGTGCTTCATCTAGTTTCAAATTCAAATTGGTACCACTACAAAAGCTACACATCCTATGAAGTGTGCTAAAACCAGGCATGCCAAAAATAGTGCAGAATATGCAGTATTATAATCAAAGTAGCACTTAAGGTACCTTTAGTACGATGTGCCGTTCAAATCAATTCAGATAGAGAAAATTCTCCTCATTACCTGCCTATATAGATTGCAATCCATATATAAATCTCATGACAAACCAAGTTGGCCAACACAAATCTCCAAATCCAAAAGCCACAGTAAGCGTTACTAAACTACCTTACCAATCCCAGGCATCAAAACCAACAGCAAGCGCCACAGAAGGACACTTACCAATCACTTGGTGTCCAGGTTCCAACTGCCAAGTTCTAAAATCGACCAAATGGTCACTGCACGGGGAATCAACAGAAGAGATCTCAGTCGAGGACCGGCACCACCTGGATGGTCAGATCAGAAGGAAAGGAAAAACGCTGTGGTTGCCAAGACTCGAGTCTCATCGGGCAGCGATCGCGTCCAGGGCGAGATTCCAATCCTTCGTCGCGACCAATCCTTTGGGCATCCGAGTCACCGATGAGCCCCAGTAGTTGGGTGCCAATTTGTTGATGGTGACCTCAGCTAGGCCTACCAGTGCAAGGGGTTCGCCCTTCTCTGCATAGAGTCCTCAGACCAATAGGAAGAAGTTGGCACAGAAACTGGAATAGAAAATACAAAGTTTAATAAACCTCACGAGGTGGAACCACATTCATACAGCACCCTGTGGTGCTGAATGAATGTAGCACACAGAGTGGAAGAACCATGGGTCTTTTATACCCACACAGGGGCTCAAAAAGAGGGCGGTACAAGCACACATAGGAGAATTACATAAATAGATGGTCATACAGAAATGCACAGTCAACAGTAAAGGAGGAGCTAGCAGTTATTGACTCTGGTAGAAACAACCTGACAGCTACAGGTTAAAAACAGATGTATGGACAGTTAGATTCTTCTGCACATGTGCAGAGTAGCAGAGTCTAAGTATAGCCAGTCCTTTAAACAGAGCACAAGGGTAAACAACAGTGAAGAAGGAAACAGCCCTTGGTGAGCACAAGGCAGACAAAATGGCTGCCAGAAATACAAAATGGATTCCACAAAATTGACAAGATAGCCTCTAAATACCAGATAGATTCCGCTAATGCTAATCCAATCACAGCCAATTTACAACACCTGGAAAGGTGCTGCCCTGCCATCTGGTGGACACTTGTGGTACTGCAGCAATGAAGAAATAAACAAGCCTGCAGCAAGCCAAGGAGACCCCGCAGCCACAGGAGACCGGCTGAGTGCGGCGCAAGGGAGACGAATGTACAGCGCAACAGTGGCTACCCAGAGCAGGAAGTAAGTACCCCACAGAGAGGGTGACACGGTGGAGGAATCATAACAAGAAAAGCAGAGTAAAGACACAAGCGTGCAAAGAGGAGTAACCAGGAGCAGGTAACGGAGTGGCGGTTGCAAGACCACCAGAAGCACGAAGCTGAGACAGAGCGCAGCGGTACCTAGTGGCCACAGGTTGTCGCTGCAGCAGCAAGAAGAAGGAGCACCACCAGACGAGTGAACGAAGGTTCAGGAGCTCAGCACCCGGCAAGGGAGAAGACATGCAAAGGTCAGCAGACACTGCTCCAGGAAGGAAGGAGATAGAAGAACGCGCGGCGAGTGCACCCAAGACGGTAGCGGAAGAGCGCCATCAGAAGCGCGCCACTGCAACGCGATTGCAGGGAAGAAGGGGTGGGTGCAGGAGCCACCAGAAGCATGAAGACCCGGGCAAGGAGGAAGAAGCCGACCGGCCGATGGTCGCAAGGAAGAAGCCGACCAGCCAGTTGGTCGCAAAGAGGAAGAAGCCGACTGGTCGATGGTCGCAAGGAAGAAGCCGACCAGCCAGTTGGTCGCAAGGGGAAAGCTGACCAGCCAGAAGGTCGCAAATATGCCGCCGACCAGCCAGATGGTCGCAAGGATGACGCCGACCAGCAAGATGGTCGCAAGGAGGACGACGCCGACCACCAGATGGTCGCAAGGAGGATGTAGACCCACAAGAGGTCAGAGAGCACACTGAACTGTCAAGAGGTCAGAGTGGGAGTGAAAAGGAAGACTGAGGGGACGTCAATGAAGAGGACCCCAGGAGAGGTCTGCGAAGAGGACCCGCAAGAGAAGAACGAGAGGTCCAACAACATCACTCGAAATCAGAAGTAATCACGAGAAAGAAGGTCGCGACGACCGGTTCAGTCACAGAGAGAAAGGAAGACAGTGTCCTAGTGGTGGGGCAAGACGAGAGGGAAACGTGTAGAGTGCACGCTACACGGAGAAGCCTGGTAAGGGCGAGCAAGAAGGCAGGAAGACTGGATCACGTCGCAAAGAAAGGAAAAGGAAGACAGATCCTGAGTGGCATGACGCCACGACGAAGGAAGAGGAAAGGAGAAGAGCAAAGAGGTGTGCGTGACACATCAACACACACACCAGAAGGGGAACACCCGAAGAAGAAAGGAGAAGAGCAAAGAGGTGTGCGGGACAGATCAACACAACACACACCGGAAGGGGAGGACCCGAAGAGGAAAGTGAGAAGGTGCATGGACATCCGGACTCAGTACCTGGGAAAAACATCAGCACCACTGGGGAGTATACGTCGATGCGCAAACCCAAAGGTTACCCGGGGACGACCGAGGCGAGCAGGCCAGTCTGTTGGTAACAACCACCTCTGGGATGTAACGGAAACAAGACCGTGGATATCCAAGGGGCAGAGGCCTCAGGGACGCCGGTGGCAGCGGGTCTCAAAACGAGAGATGGACTGTTGAAGCTTGCTCTGGAGATCCTGGGAGAACAGAGGCAGCGCGCGAAGGACCAAGTGCCAACAGCACCCTTTTCGGGTGGAGCTTCGGACACGGAAAGAGGACCCGTAGCGACTCCTCCAACGCGGTTGGAGCGACAAGGCGGCGGTCCACCGGTCCAGTGGAAGCCTGGCAACAAAGGGCCTCCGGGTCGTCCAGTGAGAGGGGACACCCACGAGAGAGGGGTATCTGTGAGAGAGATATCCTGCAACGGTGAATCCTGTTAGAAGACAACTACCAGTTGGAGAAAACACCTCTACCAGGGCCACACAGCAGAAAGTAGGACAACAATGGTCCACCATCATTCCATCTACACTTCCACTGACGGCAGCACGAGAAAGAGACTGTGAGGCGCACTTCCACGGTGTAAGTACAAAAGAACACATCCGTAGAGCACCCGGACATCGTGCCAAGGAGACAGAGTGGTCCCGGCTGCAAGAATACCCTCGCCGGCAGTTGACCATCAACAAAGGGACTACGTGGAAGTCCTCATCACCGGTTTATATTTTGTTTGTAATTTGTGTTTTTCTCCCACAGGTTCGGACTCCATTTGGTTTAGCTTTCATTAAAGTTTGGGAGGGATGTAGTGAAGGACCGGTCAGCATTCTAGTGTTCAGCATGTTGTAACACACACTGAACACCCACCCACCACAGGCGTCACGAGTCAGGTGACCCTGGCAATAAAAGGGGCCGAGCGCACGTGCTCTGGGCCAATTATCCAACCATCATCTGAGTGTCTGTGTCCATCACTTCGACCTGCATGTGGGCCTAAGGCCCAAACACTACACCAAGGACAAGATATAAACTTTCAGGACAGCATCAGTGACAGGGCTGTACCAATTAAATGCAAAATTCAATTCTGCTTGGTGATTTTTCCAGCAGAGTGGCTCAGTAAGCTAAAAAGTCAGTTAGAACAACTACAGCGACCTGACGGTAACTCAGTGCTTAATTTGTAATAGAATGAGTCCCAGTGCACAAAGCTCTGCTCAGACACAGGCAGACAGTGCTATAAAATGTCTGACCTCTTTAATCCACCACCAGACACTTCCTGCTTCCTTATCTCACTCTTGCAGTTCCTGCTTTCTCCCTCTGTGGCCGTTTTTCCGTCCAATCTATTCCTCCTTCTTGCCTGTCTGTGTAAAACTTAAGGCAGGTGGCCCCGGCTCAAATTAAGCACTGGACGTCACGAATTCGAATCTCGCAAAGACCATCCCAGCTTTCTATCTGTCTGTGGTCTGTAAATTAGCACCATACATTGAATAACAGTAGCATCTGCTACTTAGGGTTGTAAAAACAGCAGATGTGAATAATGTGTTTTTTCCGAAGCAAAAGATGAAAGATTCATTTTTTTCCAAATGAGCAACCTGTTAGGGGAAGTTTAGGACGTCACAGAACAATGAATAATATGAAAGCGATAAGGTTGAGGTTAAAATGCATGATTGCTAGTGGTCGAACTGGGATTAATTAGCGAGGAACTAAAACCCTGACAGGTCGGCCGTCTGTTTCAAATGTGGCAATGACCTCCTTGCTTTATTTTACATCCTATTTAAGCTCCCTCGCAGTAATGACATTACTCCTATTACACCTGAATAATTAAAAAAAGTCAGTGACGTGGAACCATTGGTGGCAGTGCTTTGCTTCACCCTCGCACGCGCTCTGCCCTCTTTCTAGCCACCTTTGGTATTAAAAGTATTAAACTCCACTAGTATCCCCACAGCCCTTTAGTATAATTAAATGTAATGTCACATTACTGTTCCATGACCTCAGAGATCAGAAATCCTTATACATCCTGCTCCAACCTTAATGAATCTAAGCATGTCCGAGATATTAGAGTGTAATGGATTCCCTAAAAGCCTGCTGGTGTTTCACGCATCTGCCATGCCCCCAACTCCAGTGTTTCCTATTGCTCCTCTAACATCTGTTGGTCCTAATCTTCGGAGCATAAAAAAGTCTTATCACTGGCACAATGCAACCTATGATTTTAATTGTTGCTCAATCTGCACTTAACTGCTTAAATTGCACAGATATAACCTAATTTATAAATCTAACTTGCCTATTTTGAGCTTCATTGCTTAAATTTGCGCATTTTTACCAAACGTAATCAATAAGAGGCCAAGAGACTACCTCTACTAGCCGGTGTGCGACATAGCTATTTTATTCCACTATATCTAAAAGGGAGGTTGGAATCCCCATACTGTGCATAGGGGAGAAGGCAACTTTGTCTTCAAACATTGGGACATATTTGCTAGGACGTGGCGGAGCGCGTCGTTAGCCTTCTTGGCTTAATGCTGCGCTCCACCACTTCCAAAACGCAGGGCTGCCCCGTATTTACAAGGATACGGGGTGGCCCTGCGTTTCCCCCTGCGCTGGCGCTAATTTTAGCTGCCTAGCGCCAACACAGACACCCTTGCACTAGCCTACATTGAAGGGGAAGACTGTTTATGTGCAGGTAGGTCCCCCATCCTACACATAAACTGATCTGAAATGGCATTTTGAATCTTCTGTGTGCTGCTTAATGCAGCACACATAGAAGTTGTGAAAAGTCATTGTTTTAATTGATTCTTTATGTGCAGGAAGGGTCACCTTCCTGCACATAAACAATCAATGACCTTTTGCTGTTTCTATGTGTGCTGGACAACACAGCACACATGGAAACAGCAAAAACGAGGAGAAATGAAACATTTCTCCTCATTGCACCTGTTTAACACCAGGGGGCATATCAGCAAGGCGAGGCAATAGAATTATCGCCGCTTTTGCGGCCGAAAAGCGGAGATCATTTTATCGCCTAATTAGCAAGCGTCAAAACTTGCGTTAGCGTAGGAATTCCTAACGCCCAGCTTTGCATCTCTAATGAGATGCAAAGTGGGCGTTCCTGACCTGACATGATAGGAGAAATGTCGCTAAGCGACATTTCTCCTATCATCAAGCCCCACGCTATGAAACATAGCGGCAAGAAAAGTAGCGATAACCCGTTTATCGCTACTTTCCTTACGCCTGCTTCAGGACTGATTTAGCCATGATATCCTATGGAAGGTGGATATCATGGCTAAGTTTGTGAGTCCCTATCATCAAGTAACGCCACATTGCGTGAGATTATTGCTGGAAATCTAGGCAGTTAGCATGAGGATTATTATCGCTTTTGGGATAAGCGTTGCTAATAGCACGCTATCTCAGCGATAAAAATCCACGCTAGCCGGCGATAATTATCCTAGCGCTAAGTGCGCTTAGCGATAATTATCGCCGGTTGTTGCTGATATGCCCCCAGGTTTTCCCGGTCTTAATTTTGGTGCTGCCCATATTTACACTGCCTTTGTAAATATGGGGCAGCGCCAAAATCAAGGGGTGTTGCGGTGGAACGTTCACCACAGCACCATTTGCCCGCCCCTTTCACGCTAAGTATATATCACTAACAGTGACGTTCCTGTGGCGATAGAGGCTTGTAAATATGCCTCATTATTAACTGACAAAGTCAGGCTTGCTGCGTATTGGACCATCCCTAAACTGTTTTATTCATTCATGCTTCTAGTGAATAGAAGGTGGCTTTTTTTTTTTAGCATGGAAAGCATGTTTTAATGAATCACTGTCTATTTTGCAATTCTTAATCTTGTTTTACTCACTATTACTATGTATGCTGTTGCAACAGTTTTATTTAATCATGCAAATAAAGACTTAGGGCCAGATATACGACCATAGGATTTAGCGCCTCGCAATTTGCGACAAATTGCGAGTTGCGAATTGCGAGGCGCTAAATCCAATGTACAACAGTGTCAGACACACTGTTAGCGATTCCCAATGGGGTCGCAAAATGCGAGGCTCATCAATATTCATGAGCCACTCGCAATTTGCGATGCCATTGGAAATGGCCAGCTTCACAGGGATGGTGGCCTGCTGGGCTCAGCAGACCACCTTGTCTGGGACTGCTTTTCAATAAAGCAGTTTTTGTTTTTAAATGCAGCTCGTTTTCCTAAAAGGTAAACGGGATGCATTTTAAAAAGAAAAAATGAAACGTTTTCGTTTCATTTTTTAAGGGCAGGTAGTGGTCCCTGGGACCACTGCCTGCCCTTAAAAAATATTTCCCCATGCATTCACAAAGGGGAAGGGGTCCCCTGGGGACCCCTTCCCGTTTGCGAGTGCTTTACCACCCTTCTGAGAAGGGTGGTAAACTGTGGCTGTTTTGCGGTCGCAAAAGGGTCATACATACCTGGAGGACTCGCTATTAGGAAGGGACGCCCTCTGAACGCCCCTTCCTAATAGTGACTGGCTATTCCTATTTTGCGAGTCGCAAATAATTTGCGACTCGCAAAATAGGAATAGTACATGGGCAACTAGTTTTTTGCGATCGCAAAGGGGTCTGAAACCCCTCTGCGACTGCAAAAAACGGTCGTACATCTAACCCTTACTATTGTTCTTCTGTCATCCCCAAAGTCAGTTTTTTCACACACCCCTTGCAGTCTCTTGTTGGGCTCATCCTCCCCAATTTTTTATCTCCACATGTGTTGTGGGCGATAAAAGTGGAAGGGAGAAGGGAGTTTGGAAGACGGATGCCTCCAGGATTCAAATATCTGGCTTTAGCACCCTAAGAATAGACCTGGTTTCTTTTCATTTCTTTTTCGGGCACAATTTGCCAAATGTATTTTTCTTCAACGTTGTGTTCAAAAGCTGGAGTTGGGAGAAGGTGAACGTCAGAGAGATACATGTCTGTCACACTATATTGACTGACAAGAACAAAAGTGGAAATGAGACAAAGTGTGTGGTGAGGAGAATTACTTCACCTAAAAAGGCCAGAGTAATAAATAGAACACAAAAAGAGCAGAGAGCATGGAAGATTCAGAAAACTAGAAGGAAAATGAAGAACACAGAACAATATAATTGCTGGGTATTTGGTGTAGACAGGAACTCTACGAGAAGACAGTCTAGGGAGACTTGTTTTGTTGGGAATTAGTCTTGATTTAGTCCTCGTGTCTAATCCTTTCCTGGTAATCTTCAGAGGGAGAAGTTAGTGGGAAGAAATTGGCAGTCCAAGACACCTGCCTCAGGTAGGCAGCTAAGCAAATCAGAATGTTACATGAAGAGAAAAACTAAAGGATGATTTGCCTGAGACTATTTCTTTTGTTAGAACCTGGACGAGAAGAACTGCGATATATTATAAGGCTCCCTGTTTTCCGTTTTTACTGATTTTTACAGATAAATACAGATGGAAAACCATTTATTTTCCTCTCTGTATTTATTTTTAAGTGTGGATAAAAACGGAATTGGGTTGTTTTTGAGTGATTCTGAATGCTGTCAATCATGACTGCCAGGCCAAAAGCTGTGCAGATTAACAGGCAAGGGATTACAAAAATAAAGGAATTTTAGTAAAGAGCCTTAAACAGCAGTATGTTTGCACAACAATGATACTAAAATGAGCATTTTTTCTTATAAGTGCATATCTTATCATATGGGTGTATATATATATCATTGAAACCTGTCAGGCGTTCAGGCACGAGTGTACATTAACCGGTTAAATAAATGCAGAAATAAATACATTTCAGCTTCATTTTTTCACAAAACCTAAAATAAATATCGATAAAAACAGGTAAAATTAGCAAAAAATAAATATGGATAAATACAGACGGAAATGACAAAAATATAAATACCATAAAACCGGGAGCCCCAGATATAATATACTGATAAAATGCCAAAGAATAACAAAGACTTAGGAACTCAGAGCAGATTTTCTTCTTGTCTATTCTGTCACTGTCCACCATCCCGCTCCGTTGGTGTCCTACCCACTAGATTCTTGGTGACATACATCCAAATTATCAATAGCTGTCATGGTTGCACACCAAGATCTCAGGTATCAAGCGCCTACAGGACAATTCTTAATCTCTAATGAAATTCTACTGCCCCAATGAGATGAAAGAAATTAAAAACAGTTTCTATAGAGCTTGTTCACCCAAAATGTGCCTTGGTGCTGAATCTAAGCTGAAGATTGAGATCCATTACTGTGAAAAGAGCCAAGTTTTGATGGGCCTCATGATCTGTGATCCATTCTCTGCGACCTTTGATGTCCTTCGGTATAGAATTCCAGCGCTTGGCTAACAGTAGGGAGAAGTACCTGCCACCCTATCTGTGGAATTTTATTCTGGATACATATATATCCCTCCTCACTGCTGATCTAAGATGTCTTCTAGGAGTATGCCAACTAAACATGGATTTCAGCAACGCCGGCCCGAATCCATGCAGGGCCAAGTGCATTACTCAGAGGGCCTTATAATTGAATCTCTTATGGACCAGCAGCCAATGCAAACCTTTCAGTGCCTCTGAAATAGAATGTCTGGAAATTCCCAGAGTGAGTCTTGTCACCACATTCTCGCACCAAGGGCCATATGTAGGTAACATACTATTTACCGATTCATAAATACCGAATTTTACCGATTCGGTATTTAAGAATCGGTAAATAGTATGTAGGTAAAAAATCGGTAAGTTTTACAGATTCGGAAAAATTTGGTATTACTGAATCGGTATTTACCGAATCGGTAATGAGGCATACCTTCCCATTGATTCCTATGGGCCTGGAGGCCCATAGGAATCAATGGGAAGCCGTTCACCATTACCGATTCGGTAAATACAGAATCGGTAATAGGGGGAGCATATTCAAGGGTGGCAGGGTGGCACATTCACACCCTGTTGCACCCCTGAATCATGCAGATATGCACATGTGGCGCACATACATGCCCTAAGGGCATGTATGTCTGCCACATGGCACTGTCAAAACAGCAAAAAATAGATTTTTGAAAGGTATTCGGTATTCCTCACCAACCTGTATTTGGTGGTAAATACCGAATCCTGAATACAAAAAAACACTCACTTGAGTGCTCCCTACATATGATTTAAGGATTCGGTAATTTACCAAATCTGTATTTTACCAAATCTGTATTTTACCGATCCATTACCGATTCGGTAAATTACCGATTCCTTAATTCATGCCTCCTACATCTCAAATGCGTAAATACCGGTCGGTAACGGGATATTTACCGAATTTCGGCCGTTACCGACCGGTCTTTAGCTACCTACATATGGCCCCAAATGCCTTTTTAACTCCCAAATAAAAGAAGCTACAATAGTGTAGGAGCAACGCTATTATTGCTTGAGTGACCATTTTCCGTGTTGATTGTGGAATGAAGTGAAAGATCTGTTGTACACCTTGGTAATATAAAAACTAGTAGATATTACTTGATTGATATGGGATGCAAAATAAGATCTTTATAAAAAATGATGCACAAATAACATTCGGTTTTAGCAGGTTTTGGTACCGAGCCCCCAAATTTGTGAACAGATGTTAGACAAGCGGCCAAATATAAGGACTTCTGCCTTCTCTCCATTTAGTTTTAATCAATTAGTGCACATCAAAGTGTTAAACTCCTTCATACAAGGGTGGGTGGGGCGGGGCGGGGCAGGAAGGTGGCTGTCATTCCGTGAGGCTCCACCAGGTTGGAAATGAATCCATACAATATCCGAATAAGCTAGCTTCCACCTGTGCACATACTTACTGGAGCTGTCGTAGGTAGCCACCAGGGCGCAGCTGACTGCCTGTGATGTCACATCAGAGCTTAATTTGAGATGCTGGTTTCCGGTACTCAGCACCGGCACCTTATTGCCAGTATCGGGGCTTATGACAGTCTGCCACATGGTGGCTCTGTCAGGTTTATTTAGGTATTAGCACAACAACAGCTGTGTGTGATGGTTAGTAGCTGTATTTGCACTGTCATTGCCAACTGACAGGGGCAATGTGTGGTGCAAGCAGCAGTGGCCCCCCGACGAGAACGCCAGCACTTCTTGGTTTACAAATTAAGCACTTCACATTAACCACTTCGTGGGCCTGTGCTGCAGGCCAATCATCCGGAATGAGTTGGCAATGCTGTCCAGTGTTGTGGGGGCCCGTGGTCGACCATTGATCTCACTGCCTGGCCCAGGGGCCGTGCTCGCTGCCCCTTTAGCGGAAACAACAGACTGCTTGGAAGCGGTCGCGGGCCAACCATTGTGGAAACCTGTTTCCCTCTCACTTTCTTCTCAGCAGCAGGTCAGGTTCATGTGAGTGCTGCTGCGCAGGCACCCTTGAGCCAAGGTGCTATCGCTGTAGGACTGGGGCCTAGGCGATGCCCTGAGTAGCTACCGTTTGCCTGTTGACTGCAGACCCGTGCTCAGACATACCCGCGGTACTGATCGGTCCACATAGGCCTGCTCTTGCCCCCCATGGTCTAGGGGTGTGGCAAGGCCTAGATGGCACTGTCTCTGCTGATGCCTGGGGGCTCCTGCAACTGCCTCTGGTGGCAAAGTAGAGGTGAGATGAAGGTCTTCTGACTGCTTGCTGGTGGTGGGCCTGCGACAGACGACGCTGGCGACAGCACTATCATTGCCTAAGTACTGACCAGCTGGTCGAGGCCTGCTCATGTCCCCCATGAGACTAGGGGTATGAAGGGGTCTCCGTGGAAACAGGTGTGCTACCTCTTTTGGGACACTCCTCAATCCCTGTTCTGCTGTTGCTCAGCCTTCAGCGATTTGGTCTCGCTACCTGCTGGAGATAAATACATTCACCCTTTCTTACTTCTGCATCTTCATTTTTTTTTGTTTTATATTGCGCAAACTAGACCCGAGACATCAGAGCGCTTTACATGAGCACCAGTTTCGTTACAGATGGACACATTCATTTTTTTTTTTGGTAGGCACGTGGAGATTGAGTGATTTGCCCAGAATCACAGGATGTTGAGCGTCATTGCCGAGACTTGAACCCTGTTCCCCCGCTTCCAGGCCGACCGCTCTAGCGTTAAGTATACATCCTCTCCCCATCATTACCTCAGAGTTCCCAACAGCCTACATGATGGGGAAGCTGGATAAACACCAGGCCATTTGCCATTAGATAAAGGACACACCTCGAAGGTGACTGGGGGGTGTGGGTGGTCCATGGAAAATCAACACCTGATGGGATCACGGTGGCGTTGCCTGGGACCCTGGAGGTTAGGGACATACTAACAGCGGTGTGCCGCAGCCTCTGGACCATAGACTCCCAGATTGATATGCTGACCAGTGCCTGAACAGAATGACTAACCGACTGGATAGACATGAAGATCGGCTTGCCCCATCTTGAACAACAAGTATCTTACTCGAAGGATGGGGCAACAGCAGACAAAGGTCAATTTCTGCTGATGAAAAAGGTTCTTCCTGTTATTAAGCCTAAGAATACAGATTTAGAGATGTGCTCTTGGCGCAATAGCATTAGAGTTTTTGGCCTTTTCGAGACCACTGCCATGACAAATGTAGAGGAATACATGGAAACTTTCTCTGTATCCTGTTCGGTGACCATCTGACCCCAGTGTTCTCGGTGAAGCATGCTCATGGCTTTCTGGGCCTGTGCCCTCCACCGGCTTCTCAGGCGAGGCCTATTAAGGTACGGCTACTTCATTATAGAGAGTGGGACACCATCCTGCTTCTAGCCCAGGAGAAAGGCGAGATACATCGTCAAGTCAATAGAATATCAATTTCGCTGATTTCACACTTGTTGTGCAGTATGTCCACAGGGAGTTTTTTCCTGCAAAACACCTCCCAGTGAAAATGCAAGTCTCCTTCGCCCTCCTCTACCTAGCCAGATTACGCATCATCTCAAATGGCACAACACATTTCTTCACCGACCCAAAGCTGGCCTTAAAGTTTTGTCGCAAGCACACCAAGGGCTCCGGAACACGAACTCAGAGATCAACGCTGACCGAGAGACCCACCTGAGTGACAATGATTGAACCTTTCTCCAACAGCTCCTGATATGCCCTCTCCAGGCCACTTGTCCCAGCTCTGGGAGGGTAGTCAACCCGCCTCTGACCCACCTGAGGGATGATTCCCACTTTGTTTGCTAATCGGGTTTTTCTTTTATCTTTGTTGAGGAGGGAAGGGGTTGCTCTTCAACTTGTTGGGGAAGTTGAAGTGGGTGGAGGGAATGGATTGTTGGGTCTTGTACCTATTCAGGTTTATTGTGTTTCTTATTAAGATCCCACACTTATCCCAATAACATGCTACTAGTACTCTGATGCATTACTGCGTTTACATCCTTACTAAGGGACCATCTGGTATGACTGAGGTTGCCCTGCTGACTCTCTTGACATCATGAATATCATATATATCATGGAATATTTGAGGTCTGAATAATACCAGACAAGTGAGGCAGATAATTGCATTTCTCGAGCAGCACCAGGTGGACATTGTGCTGTTAGAGAGACCCACCTTACAGTGAACACTCAGAGATGATTGCACTCTGGTGGATCCGGGAGGCATACATTTCCACGTACTCCAAGTTTGTAAGTGAGTTGGCTGTGATGGTTTGCAGGGGACTCAAGTGGCAGGTGAAAACGTTCTTGGTAGATCCAGAGGGCAGGTATGTCATACTGCATGGTCTACTACTGGGCTACGCATCAGGACCTCTCATGTATACGGCCCTAATGTCGACTCGCAAGAATATTTGGGACTGTGTGGGATAAGATTGCCGCCCTGGGTCACTCAGAATCAATCAATCAATCAATCACGGCATTTGTAAAGCGCGCTACTCACCCGGGAGGGTCTCAAGGCGCTGGGGGAAGGGGAAATGTCACTGCTCGAACAGCCAGGTCTTGAGCTGCTTCCTGAAGGAGAGATGGTCTTTGGTTCGCCGAAGGTGGGTGGGGAGGGAGTTCCAAGTCTTGGCTGCCAGGTAGGAGAAGGATCTTCCTCCGGCGGTGGCTCTGCGGATGCGTGGAATGGTGGCGAGGGCGTGGCTGGTCGATCGTAGCTGGCGGGTGGGCGCTCGTTGAGGTACTTGGGGCCCAGGTCGTGGAGAGCCTTGTGTGCGTGGGTGAGGAGTCTGAACGTGATTCTCTTGCTGACGGGGAGCCAGTGCAGGTCTCTCAGGTGTCCGGTGATGTGGCTGTGTCGGGGGATGTCCAGGATGAGTCGTGCGGAGGCGTTCTGGATGCGTTGGAGTCTTTTTTGAAGTTTGGCTGTGGTTCCGGCGTAGAGGGTGTTCCCGTAGTCCAGTCGGCTGGTGACGAGTGCTTGGGTGACGGCCTTCCTGGTTTCGGTGGGGATCCATCTGAAGATCTTGCCGAGCATGCACAGGTTGTTGAAGCACGAAGATGTGACGGCGTTGACTTGTCTGGTCATCGAGAGGGAGGAGTCCAGGATGAAGCCCAGATTGCGTGCATGGTCTGTTGGTTTGGGAGCGGTGCCCAGGGCCGGGGGCCACCAGGAGTCGTCCCAGGCGGAGGGTGATGATCCCAGGATGAGGACCTCCGTCTTGTCCGAGTTCAGTTTGAGGCGGCTGTTCCTCATCCAGTTGGCGACGTCTTTCATCCCTTCGTGTAGGTTGGCTCTGGCGGTGGTGGGGTCGTTGGTGAGGGAGAGGATCAGCTGGGTGTCGTCGGCGTAGGAGATGATGTTGAGGTTGTGTTGGCGTGCGATGCCTGCGAGGGGGCTCATGTAGAGGTTGAAGAGGGTTGGACTGAGTAAGATCCTTGTGGTACGCCGCAGATGACTTCGGTGTCCTCGGATCTGAAGGGGGGGAGGCGGACTCTCTGGGTTCTTCCGGCGAGGAACGAGATGATCCATTCCAGTGCTTTCTCTCGGATTCCAATGTTGCTGAGGCGCTTCACTAGGATGCGGTGGCAGACAGTGTCGAATGCTGCAGAGAGGTCCAGGAGGATGAGGGCCGCTGTTTCCCCGTTGTCGATCAGGGTTCTGATGTCGTCGGTGGCTGCGATTAGGGCGGTCTCGGTGCTGTGGTTGGCCCGAAACTCAGACTGCGAGGGGTCGAGGGAGCCGTTTGTCTCGAGGAAGGCGGCAAGCTGTCTGTTGACGGTCTTCTCGATGACTTTGGCCGGAAAAGGAAGGAGCGAGATGGGACGGTAGTTCTTGAGGTCGGTGGGGTCTGCCGTTGGTTTCTTCAGGAGGGCGGTCAGCTCGGCGTGTTTCCAGCTCTCCGGGGAAGGTGGCGGTGTGGAAGGAGGAGTTGATGATGTCCCGGAGATGAGGTGTGATGATGGCGTTGGCTTTGTTGAAGACGTGGTGTGGGCAGGGGTCGGTTGGAGATCCGGAGTGGATGGAGTTCATCGTGCGGGTGGTGTCTTCGGTGCTGATCGGGGTCCAGTTGCAGAGGGTGGTGGTGGTGGGCTTTGGTTCGGTGGTAGGGTGCGTTGTCTGTGCGTCGAAGCTGTTGTGTATGTCGGCGATCTTGCGGTGGAAGAACGAGGCGAGTGAGTTGCAGAGGTCTTGCGAGGGAGTGATGTCGTTGTATCCGGCGCTGGGGTTGGAGAACTCTTTGACGATGCTGAAGAGTTCCTTGCTGTCGTGGGCGTTGTTGTCAAGTCGTTCTTTGAGTGCCGACTTCTTGGTGGCGCGGATCAGCTGATGATGTTTTCGGGTGGCGTGCTTGAGGGCGGTCCTGTTGTCTGTGGACTGGTCATGCCGCCAGGCTTTCTCGAGGGTGCGGCAGTTTTTCTTGGATTCCTTGAGTTCGTTGGTGAACCAGGGGGTTTTCCTGCTGCCGGGTCTGCTGGGAGGGTTCTTTAGTGGTGCGAGGTCATCGGCGCAGGCGGTCAGCCACTTGGTGAGGTTGCTGGCTGCTTCGTTGTGCTGGCGGGAGTGTTCTGGCTGAGGGAGGCGGTGAGCTGCTCGGCGGTGATCTTGCTCCAGCTCTAGCTGGATAGATCCTCCTCTGGCTGGAGTCCGTACCATCGCACTGCTGCCCAGGTACTCTCCCTCATGGTAGACCATGACTTGGTGGACATCTGGCACGCCTAGCATCCCTTTGCGATTGAGGGCGCGTATGTGAGCTCTGACCATGGTGCCTGGTCGTGCATTGATTATTGGCTCACTATGACAGATATTTGCTGGAGTGTTGTGAATTTTGAACGACTGGCCCACACGCTCTTGGACCTTGTAATGGTGACGCTGACTCTGGAACTGGGCTGCCCTATGGATCGCTCCTTCACCTGGAACCTTTCTCAAAAGGCTTAAAGGATGCCCTCTTTCATGCTAAGATGTGAGGCATCATAAGAGCCTATTTTGCACATAACACTGGCTCTGTCAACTCCTCAGGGGTTATTTGAGGAGCCTATAAAGCATACATCCATGGCATATGCATATCTAAACAATCTGGCATCCTTTGCTCTTTGAGCACCCGCTCACAAACACTTTAGAACGAGCTCCACCAGCTTGAATCACACTACTTTGGTACAGCAGATTTGCACTGCCTGGCTGAATACCAGAAAGTGCTGTCTGAATTTGAGGACTGTACTGATAGTGGGGTGTGTTTCCCCACATGGAGGCCACTGCTTGCAGGTTCACGGAGGGAAACAGACCAAGCCACACGCCTGCAGCATTTCTCAAGAGAAGATGGTCCCTGAACTGCTTGTTGCCACAGATGAGCTGCCGTATCGCACCGTGGCTGTCTCCCTGACCATAACTATATTACTCCAGACTGTATATCTCACAGGACGTAGCACCATTAGACGTGCTGACAGAGTATCTGGACTCCATACAATTACTCTGGCTTGACAATGCTGAAAGGCTCTATCTTGACAGCCCCTCAACAGTGGAAGATGTGATTCGGGACATCCAGGATATAGCGAGGGCATGACCCCAGCCCGATGGCTTGACAGCTCAGTTCTATAAAGCATACAAACTGGTGCCACATCTACTTGCTATGTATGAGGAAACCAGGAGTACTGACTGCCCCCTTCCGTGAGAGAAGCCTTAATAGTCAAGCTCCTAAAGTCTGACAAACAGCCCAACCACTGCGACTCGTATAGGCCCCTCTCCATGAATAACCTAGATCACAAAATACTTGCGAAAATGATAGCAACCCGTATCCTTCCACTTCTTCTCACAATAGTGTGGCCTGATCAGTCATACTTTGTCCCGGGCCACCCTAAAAGTTACAAGCTCTGTACCCTCTTTGCAGTTCTGTACATGCTGCATTGCTGGATGCAACTTAGGGGCATATTCTCAAGGATCTATCACTGAGTTATCGGCACTTTAGCGCAGCCAAAGTCATGATAAATCTATCGCCCCATTCACAAGCCGGTGCAAACAGCAGATATCACCAGTTTTCCGGCGATAGCATTCTCAAAAAACATCGCCACGGATGACCCCGGCAACTATTGCTAATGAGACGCAGAGTAGACGTTCCTGAGCAAAAAGCCGCAACAACACCACACCTCAACATTCTTAATGACCAGCCAGAGTGGCGATAAGATTTCAAAACATGCGATAAGGCGAGTTAACAGCAGGAAAGTAACACCTTCTCTGACCTGGTGCAAAGTCGGACAACAACCGGCACCAGACAAGGGATACCAGACCACAGCCACACCTGAAGAACAACAGATGCCATGGAGCTACTCATCATGCAGCTCGAAGCCCCAACGGGGCCACAACACCCACCACCACCACCACACCCAGGACCGCTATCCACCCTTACCCCCCCAGACTCCCCAGGCCACCACAGAGGCAGCGCAGACCAAGACAGAAGACCTCCAGAAAACGCACCAACCTCACAGACCCAACACCAGAGAATATCATTGCCCACTCCAGGTTCAAAAGGACAACCATCCTACGCATCCTGACCACCATTGCCCACAGGCGAACGGTACCAACACATAGGTCAACCAACATCCCCCCGCAGACAAATCTGCTGGCTGTGCTGCAAATGTTGGCCTCTGGTACCTTCCAACCAACAACTGCCAGAGTCGGAGGAGTCTCACAGCCAGCACAATCCAAGTTCATCACAACTGTCTCAGATGCCATCATCAGCTTGGTACCCCAGTACCCATACTCCCCCCACACTGCGCATGAACAGCTGGAGACCAAGCAATGCATCTATACCATAGCTGGCTTCCCGCACGTGTCAGGGGGCAATTGACTGCACACATGTCCTACTTGTGCCCCCTGGTGACACTGCACACAATTACCTCAACAGAAAACACACATATTCCATCAATGTGCAGGCAACAGTGGACCACCTGGCAATCACCACCAACGTCATCGGCAACTACACAGGCAGTGTGCATCATTTCCACCCCTACCCACAGTGAGGTTCTGTAGCGATCCGAACCCGTGATTTCGGTATCGTAGTACTGACACAATTTCGGTACCAATGAACCGCAAATGATCCATTATATGCATGACAGTGTTTTCGCTACGCAACTAGCATGAATTCACTGAGAAATAGGGCATTCTGTTGTAAGTCATGGCATCCATTTTAGTTACGGCATCCATTTTGTTTCTTGCCCTCACATAGTCAATGAACGGGTGATGACCCCGGCAGAGTCACCTTGTTAAGGACACGTAAGCTCGAGCCCCGAAAAAGGCTGACGCTGCATGACTAGGCAGAATCAAGCTGCCTCCCTTGCCTGAGGCCAGTCCTGCTATACTGGTTCTCGTGTCCGTTGTCCTTACTGAAAGGCCGAAGACGGTAGCCATGCCCGTTTATGATCCATAAACACCTCTTATCCTACTCTTTCAATCCTTTGCACCTGGCTCTGCTCCTCTCCTTCTGGGCTTTTACAATGGGGAGGTAACGATTTTTATGATGGGGAGGATCGGGCAAAGAATGGAAAACTGACAAGGGGACCTGATCGAATACCGAAAACCTACGATTAGTTATTGTTTGATATCTATTTACTGTTTGTTTGGGATACCGGGTTGGGCATGAGAAATATTCGTGTAATGTTGCCTAAAGACATTTTTCGTGTATTTAAGGAACAACCCACTTAATGCAATTTGAACAGTCTCGTAGATTCTGCCTCTGTCTGGTTCCTATGACTTCTGTGTCCCTGCAGTGAATAAATCTTGGTCTCTGACGCCACCATCGAGAAACCCGCGTCTCTGTTTATTTGTGCACCGAGACAGGAAGGAACTCAGGGGTCTTCGGGTGTTGTTTCCCTGACACCTCTGGACTCTTAAAAGTCCAGAACCTCAAATTGGCGCCCAACGTGGGGCGACGTCATCCGGTACCGGTCCAAAGCCTGAAGAGTTCGAGAAGTTTCGTGTGAAGATTCCGGAGGGAGGTACCACGCTTCATCGATCCCTGCATGTCGTAAAAGTGGCCCGACGATCTCTTCCACGAGGGTTCCCGTTCCCAGACGGCTACAGAGGACCGCTGCCCTGACTGTCGCCCTGTCTTGGACCCGAGGTGAAGACCTTAGTACGGCGAGACGTAGACGGGTTCTCCTTGGTGACGTCTTCCACATTTCAGTTAAGTGTTAAGTGGGTTACGCTCAGTTTAGTTGTTCTTTGTTGCTCTGGTTTAATTCGTAGATTATCATTGGTTGCTCTTGTTTAGATAATCTTTGTTTTGGTATTAGTTTATTTTGATAGGCCTAAGTTCTCTGCGCATTTTGTTGGAATTTTTCTTTGTTTGTCATGACTACCAGTAGTAATTGTTTCCTGTCCTGGTTACGTTGCAACGGGGATTCCCGGTTGAAGGATTCGTGTTCGGTTCCTCCGATTGGAACTCCTACATATGAGCTCTATTGTAAACATGGTGTGGGTCCTATTACGTATAATGAAATATGGGTCCGTTATACCAGGAAAGATGGTGTCCTTAGTTGGCCACCGCATGGTAGCTTCGAAACCGAAATACTAGACAATCTAGAAATGAAGTTGTTTAAGAAAAAAGCCCGGCCGGCAATGTTTGATTCTTTTCGCGTATGGCGCAAAGAAGCCAAACAGAGAGAAATTAGGAAGACGAAGAAAGAACAGAAAGAGAAAGGGTTGACTTTAATGGAGTCTGCTAGGCAGCTGCATGTCAACGAGACTGAGAAAGCAATAGAGATGGTGAATAGAAAATATAATTTGGCAATTGATAAATGTTACCCCGTATTGCCATCTTGTCCTACTAAGCCGAAGGAGGATCATGAAAAGGATCCTCTGTTGTCTTACCTGTTGAATTCACCTCCACCGTATGCACAGGGTATTACAACACCACAGTTACTACCTGTTGTACAGCCAGCTGCTGGTCAGCCTGGAATAGTTGCTCCACTTCCTTTGTTTCCAGCTCCTGTCCTTCCCGTGGTTAATGTTCCTTCGGCACCCCCTCTTCCTGGGTCGCCTGTTCCGCCTTTGCCTGTCGTTTCGCAAACTGCTTTACCTGCTACCCCCACCCTTACTATTTCATCTGCTTCAGCTGCCCTGCTCCCAAACCCTGTGAACATTCTGACTCCGCTTTCCGTTCGTCGGAAAATAACCGACTCTGTAACTAATATCTTAACTCCTCTCTACAGGTCTTTAATTGGGACCACCGTTTCTGACTCTATACAGAGACGTAGCCAGCTTCCTGGTCCCCAGGAACGAGAAATGTTAGATTCGACAGCTCTTAGGTGGATGTCGAAAGCTGTGAAGTATGATGCACGGAGAGTGTTAGATACCTTTATGCAATGGAATGAACCAACTCAACGTTACGTTTTTGACGTGATGTGTTCTCTTGTGCGTGAAGAATGGGAAGATGATGACTTAGATTCCGTCCCCTCTGATCTGATAAATGTTCAGCAGAAATTCACCGCAGGAATGGTGATAGGTTCAGAAGTAAGAGGAGCGATAGAACTGATTTTAGCTTATAGGGATGATTCCCCTCTTCGAACGCTAAGGGACCCTGATGGTTCACCGATTACTAGGAAAAGACGAGGTCAATATCCGATGAGGGAAGTTCCACCGATATGGCGTGTTGCAGTTCAAGCTGATGCGGCTCAGGGTATTTTAGCTGCTCCGGCACAATTCCAGAGAGTGTGGATACACATCCCTTGGAAGCGGGCTGAAGTATTAGCAGTAAAACAGGCGTTGCCGGACCCGCGTAAAAATCCTGCTGGTTATTATAAAGAGTTAACGCAGACAGTTCAAGCGTGTGTCATGAATCTAGCAGACATTGAAATGCTCTTTGGCAATGTAGTGCCACAGCCTATATGGGCCAAGATTCGGCAAGAGAACCACCCAGTCGCCTTAGGAGGTGATTGGCCAGCTATTGTAGCAGCAGATGCGCAACAAGTTGGCGGTGCTAAACCTGAACCTCTGATTGCTGCCTTACCTGGCAGAATAATTAATCTGATGAAAACGCTGATGCCAGCGTTACGAGTAAATTGGGATAAACTATCGGCATGCAAGCAAAAGAAGGACGAAAGCGTCTCTGACTTTTTCACGAGATTTGAAGAGACCTTCGTAGACCACAGTGGGCAAGATATGAGTACTGAGGGAGGCCAGAGGTTATTTGTCGACAAGTTTGTGTTTAATTTACTACCTGAGCTTAGTAACAAGTTAAAGGACTCTGAAAGTGCATGGGCAGTGTCGACGACAGCACAGATACTTGCAACTGCTCAGTATTACGAGAATAGAGAGAAAGAAGAGAAGGAAAAGTCAGAAAAGAAAACGAAAGATTTAAAGACTAAAGTTCTATTGCAACAGGCGTATCCGCCTCGCTCGAATCAGTCAGATTCACAGCAGCGACCCCAGTTTCAGCAACAGCCACAATTCCAGCAAGGGACGTCCCAAAGATTTAATTATGGTTTTTCCCGACAACAGTTAGCATGGAATCAGTGTGCCTATTGTAAAAAGGAGGGTCATTATAAGAATGAGTGTCCGGTACTGCACGCACAGACTAGTGGTGTCCCAGCTCAGAGAGGTAATGTTGGGTTTATGCAAGCTCCTAGAGGTAGAGGACGTGGTACAATGACACCACAGGCTGATCGCCCTTCAAATTATTTCGATCAGCGAAATGTACAATCTGCGCAACCAGGTAGATCTCCACAGTATCATGTTGAAGATTATTATGATCATAATGAAGAGATTCAGAGAAGCGAGTACTAGGACAGCCACAGGCAAAGAGAGGGAGTAGTATCAGTTCCAGTTGATCAGAATGGACCTTATGTCGCAGTAGTTACATCAGGTGTGGTCGAACCGTTTCTGTTGGATACTGGTGCGGCAAAAATTTCAATTATGCATGCGAAACTCCCTGGCGCACCTTTGTCTGGCTTAACGAACACTTCAGTAGTTTCTCAGGCGCCCCTGTTCACAATCCTGTTTCTAGTCCTTTATCAATATCTGTTGGGCCATGCGAACTAGAAGCACCCCTTATTCTAACAACCAGTTGTAATGAGAATCTACTTGGTTTAGATCTGTTGAAACGCCTGCATGCGACACTGTACTGTTCTCCTTCAGGAGTACAGCTCACACTAGGCAAAATAGTCATCTCTCCAATGTATATGTCGATGGATAAGCTCCCACCGGAGCTGCGTTCTCTCCCTGATACTCTTTGGGCGACTGGTCCTAACGATGTAGGCCTCTTGGAAATTCCCCCTTATGTGGTAAGTCTGAAAGCAAATGTTAAATTCCCACGAATCCCACAGTATCGGATTTCGAATGAAGGTGAACGTGCTCTCTTGCTGATTGTGAAAGACTTAATACAGAAAGATGTGATAGAGGAAACTAGAGGAAATGTCTGCAATAGTCCTGTTCTGCCGATTTTGAAACGCACTGACCCGTCCAAACCTCCAATCTACAGATTTGTGATTGACCTCAGAGAAGTTAACAAAATAGTGATTCCGCAGTTTCCTGTGGTACCAGATATCACTGCATTATTGACGTTGATTCCTGCCTCAGCCTCATGGTTTACAGTGATCGATTTGAAGAATGCCTTTTTCAGCATTCCGATAGCTGAGGAAAGTAGAGACATTTTTGGTTTCTCCTTAGGAGGTCGCAGTTTCAGATTCAAACGCGCTCCACAAGGTTATTGTGAGAGCCCTTCAATTTACAGCCAAGCATTGAAGAGTCAATTAGATGCTCTTGTGCTTCCTCCTGGTGTTGCTCTGATCCAATACGTAGACGATCTTTTACTGGCTGCTGATGACAAGGAAACCTGCAAAATAGCTACAATTTCTTTATTACGTCATTTGTCAGACTTACATCACAAGGTTTCACCTTCTAAACTGTAATATTGTTGCCAAGAAGTGACCTACTTAGGTCATCTTTTGTCAAAGGAGGGAAGAAGGTTGACCCCAGAGAGAATCAAAGCAATTTCGCAGATGACTGTACCAAGCACACAGAGAGAAGTACGTGCGTTTTTGGGTATTACGTCATACTGCAGGCAATGGATCCCAAATTTTTCTCTCATGGCGAAACCATTGGTAGCCCTGACTGGAAAAGGTGTTCCGAGCCCTTTGCCATGGTCTGATGAATGTCAACAGAGCTTCTCCGACTTACGTGATGCGCTGTGTTCAGCTCCTGTGTTGGGTACTCCTGACTACAGTAAGCCGTTTACTTTATATGTCCATGAAAGAGAAGGTTGTGCGTTGAGTGTATTAACGCAACAATTTGGTGACAAACAGCGGCCTTGTGCATATTTCTCATCCACATTAGACCCGGTAGCCAGAGCATTGCCAAGTTGTTTGAGAGCTACAGCAGCAGCTGCAGTGTCTATTCGACAGTCTGCTGGACTAGTCATGAACAACATGTTAGTAGTCATGGTTCCACATGCTGTGGATACACTCATGAATCGGACAAAAACTCAGCACCTCACCAGTGCTAGACTATCAGGCTATGAGCTGACGCTTTTGGCAAGTCACATTCAGATCAAGCGATGCAACATATTGAATCCAGCAACGCTGTTGCCGACTACTCAGGAGTCGAGTGATTCAGAGCCCCATGACTGTTGTTTCAGAACTGAGGAAGAGACAAAAATTAGGATTGATTTAAAAGATACTCCGTTACTAGATCCAGACGGCACTTTATATGTCGATGGGTCGTGTTTCAAACTACAGAATGGTGATGTGACGGCCGCGTATGCAGTTACGACTTTGAGTACGATTGTGGAGACCGCAAGAGTGAGTCAGAATTCTGCCCAAGCTGCAGAATTAATTGCATTAACAAGAGCGTGTGTTTTAGCTGAGGGAAAGAGAGTGAATGTGTTTACTGATAGCCAATACGCCTTCGGTGTAGCACAAAGCTTTGGACGTCTCTGGAAAGAAAGAGGTTTTCTCACGTCCCATGGGACTAGGATCCAACATGGACAGTTAGTCAGCGATCTATTGGAATCCCTGACCCTACCGAATGAAGTTGCGATTGTGAAATGCAGTGCACATCGAAAGATTACGGATGATGTTGGCCGAGGGAATGCGTTTGCTGATGAGGTCGCTAAAGAAACGGCCAAGAACATGACGAGCCGAATGTACGTTGCAACGTCTGCGAGATGGATTGCTGAGTCAGGAATGTGTGAGAATACGATTGAAAGTGTGAAGGCAATCCAGAATGAAGCAACTGAAAATGAGAAGAATGAATGGAAGGAGAAAACGGGTAAAATGGATTCAAGTGGATGTTGGGTTGATTTGTCTGAGCAGCAGCGTTGGATGTTACCTGATGCGTATGTGCTCGCAGTAGTCACGATGGCGCATGGAGCGGCGCACATCAGTTCGAAAGGGATCTGTAAAATGTTAGCTCCAGTATGGAAGAATGATGGAATTACTAAGTGTGCGGAAAGAGTGGTGAAAAACTGCATGATATGCCTGATGCATAATCCTGGCAAGGGAACCCCAACCCCAACTGGTCATTTTGCTCCCCCTTCTTGTCCCTTTGAAGTGATTCAGTTGGATTTTATCCACATGGACAGGTGTAATAATCTTAAATATGTCCTAGTGGTAGTCTGTGCCTTTTCAAGATGGATTGAGGCATATCCGTCAAAGGATAACACTGCTATGTCCACTGCCAAAATCCTCTTCAAAGAATATTTCCCCAGGTATGGTATGCCACGGATTGTTTGGTCGGACAATGGAAGTGAGTTTGTAGGGAAAGTCATGAAGAGTGTGTGTACGGGTCTGGGTATTACCCAGAAATTCCACAGTGCGAATCACCCACAGTCAGCGGGTTTGGTTGAAGGGTACAATGGCACCCTGAAGCTGAAACTTGCTAAAATTCAAGCTTCCACTGGTCTATCTTGGCCAGATGCACTGCCTTTAGCTCTATTGTCCACCAGAGCGACTGTACACTCTCGAGTAGGGCTTAGCCCATATGAGATTGTGTTCGGTCGTCCTGCTAATGTTTGGGGAGTCCCTAGGCCAAAGGAATTCAAACAGATCGAATACCCAATGTTGATTGATTACCTTTATGACCTGACTGCTAAACTAAGCCTCATTCATCAACAGGTATTCGAATCCTTGCCTAAACTGCCAGAGAGTCCAGGCCACACGTTGAAACCAGGCGACCAAGTTGTGGTGCGGAATTTTGAGTGAACTCGGAACCTCCAGCCAAGATTCGTGGGTCCGTTCCAGGTACTCCTAACAACGAGAACTGCTGTACGCCTAGCTGGAAGGAAGAATTGGGTGCACGCTAGCCATACGAAGCGTGTCCCTCTCCCACTCCCCTATGACAACTGGGTTAGACAGGGATTTGGTGTATCCGAGACAGAACCTGTTCCTAGGCACATCCCTTTCAGTGATGCAGAGTACATGACGGACCCACGAACTGAAACGCAGAACTTTGACACCTCAGCAGGAACCGCTCTTTTGAATCCTGGACCAAGTGTTGAACAAAGTGAACATTTGTCACCTGTGGAGTCGAACATTTTCGCACCTGTAGACCAGCTATTTCAAGATCAGACAAGACCCGGAAAGTACAGATATAATCTACGTTCTCATGTTATGAACTAATGACATTGCATAATTACCTTTCTGTTTGAAAACTGTTTTGATCTTATTGCATTCCATTCAGTCAGGAAGTTTGCTCAAAATTTTATTTTTTTTGTTTTTGTTGTTTCTCTCGCCTTGCCGTCTGGGTTACCGTAGGGTCGTAACGTGTGCCTTGTTTTAATTTGCAGGGAACCAGACACAAGGTCGGTTTCTTCTGTTTATTTTGGGAACTCCCAGGGTAAACAGAGGCAAGTTTTTAACAGGTACAAACCATCCGTTGCGAACGGTTGTAGAAGATGGAGCTTCCTGAACTGCGACGGGTTAACGTCATAAATGTGCATAAGATAAAACTATATGACATATTGTATAGCAAATGTTTTCTAATGCAATGTACTCTGACACTTCTAATTGTTTTTATAACTTTGGTAGGCGGAATTATTTTTGGTATTCAGTTGATCTTTACACCTGTTACATCTACAGTATCTCCCCATGCTCCTGTTTCTCCGACTGTTGTTTCTCTTCATTCCTTCCATCCTTTTCCTGCCCACGAGCAAGCTCGACGCTCTGAGTTTATAAATAACACTTTCATTCAGCTCTTGCACCAACATCAACTAGTGGTTAACACAACAAACTGCTGGGTGTGTGGCTTGATACCACATACCATGGACAAGGGCATCCCTTATCTGGTTCTGCCCTTTAGTTATAATGGATCATTCTGGGCATTTCAGACCATGTTCGCTTATGCCCTAGAGACCTATCCTCCACGACCTCCGCGTTCCACTAGGTATAACTCTGCTAATAGAACCTTGGTAAAAGGAATCATCGACATGGTTAGAGATGTCAATAACACTCCGTTCATTCCCAAGGATGAATTGCGAGTTTACATGGGTTGGAATGTTACGGAATATGGCATTACTTTGGGTGAGAACAAACGTAAAAGCTCGACTCCGATCTGGGTCGTACCCCACCAAGGTCAGGTCTGTTTGCAAGGAAATGGGAGGAATCCGAAAGCTCGACTAGGGAAGAGTGACTGTATCGAAACATATGTTTTCCCGTCACAATCTTCCCCTGCATTCTTAGCTGCTAAGGGTACCTATTTTGTTTGCCAAGACAGAGCATATACATGGCTGCCTGCTGACTTTTCAGGCTCATGTTAGATCGCTCAACTGTTGCCTCCGACATACACTGCTGCACCGGATTATCACAAAACTAGAGTTGTGAGAGGTGTTTTCAGTAAAGAAGATACTGCAGGCCAAGAAGCAGGAGACTTCTTCAAAGGTTTCCTTCCATTCTGGGGGCCTATGGCCAACAGTAGAAACTTACGCCAACTAACACGGGTAGTTGAATCCATTATCACTGAAACTGCGGATGCCCTTAGTAACCTGACAGCTGAGCTTCAAGCGGATCGCCTCATGACGTTACAGAACCGTATGGTCCTTGATGTGTTACTTGCAGATCGAGGTGGAGTATGTAAGATGATCCAATCGAGTTGCTGTGTTTTTATCCCAGATAATGCGCCAACGGTATACAAGGCCATCTCTAAGTTACACAAAATCTCTGACTCTATTCATGTAGAGGAAGGTGACTGGTCATTAATGGGATGGTTCTGGAGCCTGTTATCTGCGTGGGGATGGAAGGTTCTAATAGTCACTGGTGTTGCGTTGGTATTTTTATTTTCGTGCTGTCTCATTGTTCAGTGTGGTCCTGCCTTATGTAATCTCTGCGTTTCAACATGCGTAAGAAGACCACCTGTCTTTAGAGATACGCCACGGGATAGAGTAATGCTTCAACAACATATCAGTGACCTGATGAACATAGAAATGGACTCTGACATAGAGTAAGTTATTGCCTATGTAAGGGCAAAAGGACGGTCTGAGGTTCTGTAGCGATCCGAACCCGTGATTTCGGTATCGTAGTACTGACACGATTTCGGTACCAATGAACCGCAAATGATCCATTATATGCATGACAGTGTTTTCGCTACGCAACTAGCATGAATTCACTGAGAAATAGGGCATTCTGTTGTAAGTCATGGCATCCATTTTAGTTACGGCATCCATTTTGTTTCTTGCCCTCACATAGTCAATGAACGGGTGATTACCCCGGCAGAGTCCCCTTGTTAAGGACACGTAAGCTCGAGCCCCGAAAAAGGCTGACGCTGCATGACTAGGCAGAATCAAGCTGCCTCTCTTGCCTGAGGCCAGTCCTGCTATACTGGTTCTCGTGTCCGTTGTCCTTACTGAAAGGCCGAAGACGGTAGCCATGCCTGTTTATGATCCATAAACACCTCTTATCCTACTCTTTCAATCCTTTGCACCTGGCTCTGCTCCTCTCCTTCTGGGCTTTTACAATGGGGAGGTAACGATTTTTATGATGGGGAGGATCGGGCAAAGAATGGAAAACTGACAAGGGGACCTGATCGAATACCGAAAACCTACGATTAGTTTAAAAGTCCAGAACCTCAACAGTCCATCATCAACCAGCGCTAACAGGATGGCACCCATGTAAATGCACTGCTCATTGGCAAGTACCAAATAAACACACCAAACCCCCATCTCACAATCATGCAAATCACAACTCTGGGAATGCACACGTCACAGACTCACATTCAACATGCCAAACAACATGCCCACCCACCAGACACGACAGCATAACTTACTGCGGCAACCTTGGCTAGCCATGTACATGGGCCATCAATGACATGGCTCCTCAGCCACACAATAGCGGAATCTGGGGAGAGGTGGGAACCAGGCATGACCCATGAATGAGGAGGTACACAATGCCAAGTGTGGCGGAGATGTGCTGGACAGACAGCAGTATGCAGACCAAAGACATATCCATGTCCACATACACCGCTGGTGTATGGAGTGTAGTGGACAGTGGACGCAACCATGTGATCCCAACCAGTGGGTAATATCACGGAAATGTAGCTTGTGACGTCCCCCCCTGTAAGCGTGTGTGGAGTGGGCTGTCCCGGCGTATGCCAGGCACGCGTAGGGGTGTGAATAAAAAGCACATTGCTCTGGCGTGGTCCTCTTCCGGAATGCCCAACGTCTCAGCCAGGACGGCGCCTCCCAGCCCGCCACGAGGCCGAAGCCATAGCCGTGAGCGGTGTTGCCTCCGAACATGTGCGCCTGCTGCACCCTGGGCCGCTGGTCCCCTACCCGTCATGCTCGCCTCCGCGCAGCCAGGCCTTACTGCTCACCTGCCTGCACCAGCGTGTGTCACGGAGGACCCACCAAGTGCCGGTGCAAGCCAGAGGCCCGCGAGCTGAGCAGCCTCCTCAGAACATCACGGCCTCTACGACACAGGCCCGCAGTACTCCTTTCTCGGTTACATATTCCACTGGCCTACACAGCTGCCAGGACAGTCACACATTTGGAACTGAGTCTTGATTACGCAATGGCAGAGTACCTACTTTGTGGCTGCGTTTATGTAACTATACTCCCTTCGATCTGGTGCCAGTAACTCTGTGCATAGCATCCTGCACGACACCTGTCTGTGCTCCCTTTCTGACTACTGCCTTCGGCCTACACTGCGGTCGAGTAGGTCACACAGTTGGAACTGAGTCTTGATTTGTGTATGGCAGAGTTCATATCATTGAACGCATGGAGAGGAGTAAGAGGAAAACGTGGTGCAGTCCGGAGGAAAAAAGGATCGCCACTACGGAGGTGATCGAACACTGCCAACAACTCCTCTGGTGTCACTGACTCTGTGCATCGCGAGTCAACGACACGTGGCTGTGGGCCCCTGCTGACCGCTGCCTTGGGCCTACACTGCGGTCGAGTAGGTCACACATTGGGAATTCAGCCTTGATTTATTTATGGCAGACTTTATCTCATTGTACTGGCCTCATCGCAGACTGCATCCCCTTTCAGCGCCGGTGCCACTGAGTCTGTTCCCCGACATCCATGGACACTCTCAGGTTAAACTTTGGTGGCGACTGAGTCTATGGACTGGGGTTTGTCTTCATAATCATGTTGGTGATACTGACTTTGTGGCAAAAATGAGGCTGTAGCATTCCACTACTCCATTTACCGCTTCCGGCCGGCATCTGCCCCCTGCATCATGCCCTGGAGGACACCTTCCACTGTCCCCAGCAAACCTCCGCCACATTCACCTTGGACATCGACGAGTACCCGACCAGCTCGCGTGGCCCTATCTCACTGCACCACAAGTCACTGTCCCATGGCGGTGTGCATGTGCCGGCTGCAGTGCATCCAGGGCAACTGACTCTGCACAGCTCAAGTCAGGGACTCTGTCCGGTGAGATATTGGATGGCCTCTGAGATGATGGCCTTGGGGTCCTCAACGCCATGTGTCCGTGGCCCTGCACTGTCCGCTGCCTCCGGACTCGAATGCGGTCCACCAGGGCTCACACATCAAATCGAGTTCTGACCGGGCCGGATGTTGCATCACCGCAAGAGGCACACACCAGCACCGCCAGGACCTCCTCCAAACACCAAGAGTGCCAGAGTCGAAACAGCCATACTGGCAGACTAACGGAGTTGCTTACACCTGTCATAGGTGCCATCATCAGCTTGATACCCTGCTCAGCTCTTCAGGTGCCACTAACTCAGAGCACCACAACTCATGGACCATTCTGGTTGCATATTGGGTGAACACTGTACTTTCTCCGCTACCACCATGACGCTTCACAGTTGTTTATGTTTTGCTGGTGTTTTCTGTTTCCGTTTTAATGGTGTTCACTTTTTAAGTTGTTGCCAGCACCAACCACTCCGTGCGGGCTGGCTTACACTCACCCCACATCCATCCAGCACAGGCATCACTGTACATGTGACCATGCCAATAAAGGGGCCGGGCGCACATGCCCGTAGCCATTTCAACAAACTATCTGCGTCTGTCCGTGTGGTCATGATGTATGCATGAGGGGCCAGGGGCCTCCAACATCACATTGTGCTGTGTACAGGGGACGCAACCATGTCACCGCTGACAGCGGGTAAGACCTTGGACATGTAGCTTTGTCGTCAGCCACTAAAAGGCGTAAGAGGAGTGGACTGGGCCGTCATTCGGAGGTCCAGTGTAGGGGTGTGAATGATGATTCTGTGGCTCTTGGCATGGGTCATTGCAGTAAATATGCACATGCATGTGTATCTGTCATGGTGTGGGTCTCCTTTGTGGGGTGTAGGTGGTACCTGATGGGACTTGAATACCCAAGTATGTGATCTAGTTCAGCTTCCATGATCTCTTACAGACTGTAGCAACTACAGCACTGCACACAGCACATTCTCCAGAGAACCTGAAGCCCTGGACAGCTTGCTCAGCAATGCCTCACCCAGAAACCTGATAACTTGTCTGTATGCCACTATGCAGGATAAGGCACCTGAGACCACACCTAGAGGACTGTTGTGATGGTGGACAGACATTGGTGCAGATCTAACTGATGAGTCATGGAGATATTGCTGCTCCCAAACTAGAATGCTTTCCCCAAATTACAGGCTGAGGCTCATACATATAAAATCCTTGCACCGTGCGTATTGCGCTCCTGTCAGCCTGTGGAATATGGGCCTTGCCCAGGAGGCAATTGCGAGCACTAGGGTGTGGAGCGAGTTGACTTTTTGCACCTTGCATCAGTATGTACTAGACTATCTGACTACTGGACTGCTGTCTTCCACTCCATAGACTTGATCATTTCCCTTTTTCGAACACTGCCATTTCTGCAGATAAAGTGTGCTATATTATATATCAACTTCATGAATACATATTGATCTTCACATTGGTGAACAATCACCAGCTGAGGTGCATACTAAAGCCCCATACACAAAATAAAAGGCAGCATCAAAATAACAATAGTACAACAAAATGTTTGCTTTACAGCTGCATGTATACTAACTTCTCGGATGACCCTAGCAGGGTCATATATCGTTTCAATTTCACCAAGTAGGCTGGGGAGAAGAGGTAACCTGTTGAATGAAGCAACATGTCTGAAGGCTACCACTGGTGAGGAATAGAGAATTTCACTACATATACCTCCTTATATCAATTTAGGTGAAAAGGGCTAGAGATGCATCAGAAAAACTCTTGCCACAGCACTTAGTTCTTTTTATCTTTTTAATTGCACTTCTGGAATATTAATTTTCTGTTAACTAGTTTTCTCTCTCGGTAAACACTCAGGACTGTGGAAACCTTTAGATCTTGTGAGAATGCATCTAGGTTGGGCGTTAATGATATGCATGCCGCATCATGGCGTGTTATGTGACACAAATGTACTCGATGGGGGTTCTTCTGCAGTCAAATCTGCATGCTCCATTGCATATTTGACTCACAAATTTAGAATGTGGGAAAGTTAATTAATTAGCATGAAATAATTAAACTAGTACTTTAAGGTGTAATTATAAATATAGAATGTGATACAGAAAAAGAGACGCATTTGGAGGGTGCTGATTTACAATAGGCAGTTACCCGTGTAGCCCACAGAAAAGCTATGAAGCAATTTTTATTTTAACTAGAAGCAAACCTAATATTGGTGAAATGTGCATAAGTGAATTAGAAGCTGACCTTAAATTGACATGCTTAGAAATATTGTCATAACTGCAGAATGATTCGGTTTAGCAACTGAATTATCTTATTAGCAACACTTTATTAACTAAATGTCATGAATTTTCTACTTTCTTGTGTTTCATATAATGTTGGAATAGAATAATGTATGCATTTTAAACAAACAATGTTTGATTCTTAGTAAAAAGAATGTATTACCTTACAGTGATTTTGCCTTTTAAGTAATAGGTCATTGTTCTTGCTGTGAAACAAACTTAGATGCAGAAGGTTGGTCTGTGTTTTCAAGGTTATAGGAACCAGGTCCAATGTTTCCAGAATATAACTATGCATGACTGACTGTAGCTGAACTGTAATAAATGTGTACAAGTCGCATGCATTTTCGTGGGAGCGGAGGAGCTGAACCTGCTAACGAAAAAAGACTGCCATCCTATTGGCCCATGGAAGAAGAAGCCTGATACAATGGGGCATATGTACAAGGAAATGTCAGAGCGTGGAGCGGCCACATTTGGCTGCGCTGGGCTCATGACATTTCGAAAACGAAGGGATGTGCCATATTTACAACAATACAGCGCACCCCTATGTTTTTCCCTGTGCTGGTGCTAAAATTAGCTGCCTAGCAGCAATGTAGGCACCCTTGCACCATAGTGCAAGGGTGCCTGCGTTGCAGGGAATGATTGTTTACCTGCGTGAAAGGGTACCATATTTGCAAAGTGGCGTTAAGCCACAAAAAGTGTCTTAACACTACTTTGTAATTACAGAGCAGGAACGTTGTTAAATGTGATGTTCTTATGGCGCAATACCTTAGTAAATATGCCCCACTGTTATTTTTAATATGTTTGCCTAACATTTTTACTAGTTCCTAGGTGTAGGCGTTGCATCTCATTGCATTCCCATCTCATTCACCCACTTTCAATGTTTTTGCCCCAGACCATCAACAGTTGTGGCTACTGCTGCTACTGTTTACATTTTTTGATTCTCTACTGCAAGTGTATGCTGATTTTCTTGGATGTATTGAGACTCGGCTGAGTCTTATGGACTACTCTTTTATTCTTTTTTTTAAGTGTTTTATATAGTGCGAACTAGACCCGAGACATCGGGTATCAGAGTGCTTTACATGAGCCCCAGTTTCATTACAGAAGGACCCATTCATTTTTGGTAAGAACGGGGAGATAAAGTGATTTGCCCAGAATCACAGGATGTTGAGTGTTGTTGCCGAGACTCAAACCCGGTTCCCCAGCTTCGAGGTCGACCGTTCTAGCCGTAAGGCTACATCCTCTCCCCTCTCCTTTATAGAAAGTTCTGCTACACTAATGTGGCTTTAAAGATTAATGCTCCTCTGACCTCACTCTTTTCCATGAATTAGAATTCTTCTGGGGTTCTTGAAATTTAAAACTCTGATCCTTATCTTTAGAGCAAGGAATCTATTCCTTTGAGGAATGCGCTTAATGCAATATATATATTTAATGCTTTGTTCTAACCATTCTTTTCATGTGATTTCTATAAAGTATTTGATTTATGGACTAATCGAAATAAAGGCAAACTAAAGAAGATAATCTTACTAATCTCTTAATGAGTATAAAGTTATTGGAAAAATTATTACAACTCTCATCATTGACTGAACTTAAAACTGTTGATACTATTTAAGTTTGAGATGTCTGATTTGCACTTTGACTCCTAATACAATATTCCAAGGTCCATCAAGAAAGAAGAAGAATGATTTAGCACAAAAAAAGGTTGTAGTGCTATAACTGAGAACTGAGATTTAAAATATTAGGGCCCAGTCATGCTAACAACTGTTAAAGCTAAAAGCAGTGCAAAACCATCAATCCACACCCACAAGGGTCTCAAGCCTCCCCAAACAGTATTTATCCAGTGCTTAATTACAAATTACAAAAATAAGTGCAGAGACCTAAAGTTAAGAGTCCACTGCTGGCACAGCTGAATGAATGGGCTACTTATTACCACACTTGCACAGTCTTCATTCCACTTCATGCCTCTGTATTCCACCTCTCTGCACTTCCTGACTCTTTATCTCACTCTGGGAGGTTATTTCTCATCCATGCTTTCATCCCCGCTAACTGTTCTCCATCTTTTTCTTCCTCCCACTTTCTTCCTTTTCTGCCTTTCTCTCCTTTGTATTGGATCAAAGTCTAATGTGGTAAAATATATTTCTGTTCCCAAGACTAAGGGGCATATTTACAAGGAAATAATAGAGCATGGAGTTGCATCGAAGCTGCAGCGCTCCGCCAATTCTAATACACAAGAATGCACTGTATTTACAACAATACAGCACACCCTGTGTTCTCCCTAGCGCCATCACAGGCAGGGAATGATTGTTTATGTGAAGAAAGGTGTCCCTTCTAGCACAAGAACAATCAATAATGGCAATGTATTACTTCTATGTGTGCTGCACACATAGAAGTAGCAAATTGCCATAATTTAATTATTGTTTATGTGCAGGAAGGGATACCTTTCTGCACATGAACAATCAATAATGGTGTTTTGGTCTCTCTATATGTGCCTCAAAATGCAGCACACATAGAAGTAACAAATTGCCATTATTGCAGCACATATAGAAAAAGCAAAAACTATGAGAAATGAAAGTATTTTTCCTTGTTGCACCATTCTAACGCCTGCTATGGTATGGTGTTAGTTTTTGTCACTGACTCAGATTCACAGAGCCTTGTAAATTGGGTGCAGCATCAAAATGCAATGGGTGTTGCACGCTCTTTTCCTGCAAAGTGATGTGTATAAAGGGTCCGTATTTACAAGACGGAATTGAGCCCTCCAACTGGCTTAACGCAACTTTGTAAATATGGAGAAGGGCAAAGCGCTACCAGAACGTCCATAAAAGTGACGTTCTAGTGACACTATCAGCTTGTAATTATCCCCCTCCGTGCCGAACCCACCACCTGCAACCATGACACAAATTAAGCATTGTTATCCTTGGCATACGTCTTAGGCTTCTGTATGTTACTGTTACAGGCCTTTGATTGTTGCATCTACATATCTAGATACATCCTCCATATAGATTCTATTCATGGTGCTGTCATTCTCGTTGTGACCGCAGATTAAATTTAAGATGTGCAGGAGGAGCTACTGCTACCAGTTGTGTTGCTAAACAGGAAACCAGAAGATATGCATTGCAACACCAGGTTTGGCTTTTGATCAGAAAATGTGACGTTTCTGGACAAGGGAGTAGCCACAAAATTCAAATACTCCCCCCCCCAGTTTGAACCAATCCTCTAATGATACTGAGCGAGCAAAGAAAGTAAGCACAACCCTTCACCCTGACATGCACTCATATGTTCATACACCTTGCCACCCTTCCCCATCCATCATCCTTTCACCTTTTCATTCTTCCATTCATCCTTTCATTATTCGACCCATCCACCCACACTTCATCCATTCACCTGTTCACACATTCATCAATCCTTTTACCATCCATTCTCCTTTTCACTTTTCCATTTTTTCATCCATCCATCCATCCATCCATCGTCCGTCCGTCCATCCATCCATCCATCCATCCATCCATCCATCCATCCATCCAACCACCCACCCATCCATCCTTCCATCCATCCTCCTTCCTTCCATCCATCTATGCATCCATCCATCCATTCATCCATCCAATGACTGACTTCACACATAAAACTATCAGCCTTTCACATTTCCAACCATTAATCCTTTCTGACCGCATATCCATCCCTCCATCAATCTTCTCCTCCATCCTTTCACCAACGAACCTTCTCATCCTTCTGTCTATCTTATCAACCTTCCATCATTGCACTCGTTCTTCTTTTTTCTTCACCCATTTCCTTCACTTTGCTCTTTCCTCCATCTTTGCACCGTTCATTACTTACACCTTCTTTCCTCACGCCTTCCTCCAGTCCAGTTTCTAACTACCACAATTCTTTCTTTTCTCAAATATTGTTTCTGACTTGCCTTTCTCTTTTAAGCACAATGTCCTGCTCTCTTTGTACCCTTTTTCTTAGTTCTCGTAATTAAGGGGCATATTAACAAGTAACAGGGAAAATTAACGCTAAGGGCGCTTAGCGTTAATTTTTTGAATGCCCGCTATTGCTGGATAATATCTGGTTATCGAGTTATTAACAACGCTAACCGCCTAGACGATAAAAAATCCAGTGATAGCGGCATTTTGGGAGGTTATCGCTGGTAATGCAGCGATAAAACTACAAGGATAGGGATATCCTTGTTGATAGCCCATGGTGGATTTAGCCATGTAATCCATCTCCTATTGGATTACATGGCTAAATCTGAAATTTAGCAGACGTAAAAAAGCAGCGTTAACCGTGGTTAGCGATGCTTTTTTGTCTCTAACAGGCAATTAACTCATATATGGCATTTTGGCATAGGGCAGCACAGCAAGGTACCTTGCTGCACTGTCCTACGCCAAAGTGAAAGGGTTGGAATGCACTGTATTTAAGCAATACGATGCATTCCTGTCCTTTCTGTCTGTGCTGGCGCCATTTGGCAGCCTAGCACCAATGTTGGCACCCTTGCACCACGGTGCAAGGATGCCTCATTTGCAGGCAGGACTTTTTTTTGTGCAGGAAGGGGCACCTTCCAGCACAAAAACAATCCTGTGAGGTGTTATCCCCTTCCTATTGCATGTAAAGAGGAAGAAACAAGGATTAATTAATATATTTCTCCTCGTAGGAATTTGACGCTTCTCCAAGTTTACATCAGTTTCTAAATCTGGGGCAGCATCAAATGTTATGGCTGTTGTGTGGGACAACTCACTGCAATGCCAATGGAACGCCTCCCGGGCGCAGAGTATGGTGACACAGCGATTTGTTTTATGTTGACTTACTCATGATTTATGAGGCCACTCAAAGCCATGGAGTGTGGCTTTGAGTTGCTTCATAAATCCTTATGAGAGCCCTGCGCCACGCATGTTCCGCATTATGTGGTGCAAAAGTGACGCAGGGCTCTCATAACAAAGCACCCCAGTGGCATATCTACAAATAATGCATTGCTGTGTTGCGGCAGCAATGCGTAAAAAATTGTTACGATGCACGGAAATCTGTTACGACGCCATGGATGCGGCATATTTACAATACAGGGCACCGTGGAGCAAGCACCCAAGGTGAGTCAGAAATTCTGACGCATCTCTGGGAACTTTGCCGTAACGAATCAGCACCAAAAGTGATGCATTGCTGAAGTTGGCCTCACAATTGATGCAACTTCAGTGACGGGTCAAAATCCAGAGGGACCTGCGTCAGTTTGGGCGTACACAAGTAGCCTAATGTGTTAGGACCAATGTGAAAGGCTGGAAAATGGTGGAATAGCACAATTTACAATCTCACATTTGTCCTGGATGTGGTGTAAGCAGTATGGCTATGTGGCACTTTACAATGGGCATGGTCTGCTTATGCGTATTTGGAGACCTGAGCATGAGTAACATAGTGAGTGATAGTGTAATGTGAGTGAATACAATTCTATGGTGTAATGGAATATGGAAATACATGTATTACCTACCTTATGTGTGTACTTACCTGTTGTCCTTTGGAGTACACAGACCTGGACTTGGGGATCCCTTCCTCCATGGAGAAGTGGCAATTCTGGCTTGTCCCTTGCAAACAATTCACAACGTCACATAGCCTTACTGCAAAGGATGATGAAATCATTGGTGCCATGGTCTCAGGTTGGTCAAGATGTCCTACAACATGATTGGGACATGTGTTGACCAACTGCAACTTGTGGGGATGTGATTAACCCCTTCGCCGCGGCAGGAATTCCGCCGCGGCGCTGGGGGGGTTTGGGGGCAGTTGCGGTGGCGCTGTGCTCGTGACGGAACCACTCCGTCACGAGTCACGGGTGGGCTGTGCTCATGACGGAGTGGTTCCGTCACGACTCCGCCCACTGCGCTAATCGCCCGCACAGGCGGGGAATTAGCGCCGCGTTGGCGGAGCGGCCCCCAACGGCTGCAGCATGACGGAACCACTCCGTCATGAGCACAGCGCACCCGTGGCTCATGACGGAGTGGTTCCGTCATGAGTACGGAACGGGTTAACAGACATCCTCCCGGGTGTGAAGGGACCTCAAATGGTCAGATTCCTGTTTGAAAGTCACTGCATCAGTCCCTACGCCTGGGTTTAGGAGGCGTAGGAATTCGAACGAATTGCAAGCTTTGCAAGACGCCTCTGACGGATGCGTCAAATGAGAAAAATCTTGTAAATCTCACTGCGTCAGTTGCAAGTGAGTTTTTCCGATGGAACGCCCACTCTGTATACATTAATTGCTCTGTGACGCTGTCAGATCCTGCACAGGTTTTTTTTGCGCATCCGTGAAAAGCTGATGCATTTGGCCAAACGCTTTGCTTTGTAAATAAATGAAGCTAACAGAGCGTCGCTGGTGCGTGAAAAAAGTGATGCAACGGCAGCACAAGCTCCTTGTAAATATCCACCCCAATGTCTATCCACTTGATATATTTTTTTTAACTATATTAACAATGCTTCTATTGTAGCGTGAAGATTGTAATGCTTTTAACTACTGCTTTCATTGCATTACATTTCATTTTTCCAAGATGTACTTTACTATGTATTCCCACTGTGTGCTTTTTTAAATGTCATGTCTTACCTCCAAAAAGACACTAGACTCGCTTGTGGTGGCTTTATTACTGGTTAGAGATTTAACGCTAGCTTTCCTGAATTTTCATTAAAGGTATACCTTTCCTAACCTCTTTATAATGCAATTTGAAAAACATATCACTTAGTGGTTGCAAATTGTGAGCAAATGGACTTTAAATGAACCATTTAAGGCCATTAGACAGCTTGAATAGTGTGTGAACATTCAGAAAACCTTTCAAAATTTCTATTTGGCAGAATCAATACACAAAGGAATGGATCTTTTATCTATTAGAGAATCTATTATTCGTCCATCGAGGCATAGAGTATAAAACTGGGACATATATCCACATGAAACACACTGAGTATAGAAAGGAATACCTGGTTAACTTTTAAGGTTATTCAAGCTCAAGCACCAAGTGGTGATCGGTAGTCATTTATGGGCATGGACAATGTACTGGCATCAATGCAGTCAAATAACAAGCATTGACAAAGGCAACTGGTCTGGCCCTGGAGTGCTGATGCAATGGGTATTTGTTCTTTTTTTGTTATTGCAAGCATATGGCACAAAAATTAAAAAGAAGAAAACATATGCTGTTGCCTAAAAATGGAGGCCATATGCATGGAATAAAAGAAAAAGAAAAATTAATCATTACCTGTCATTACAATACAATATAATAGTATAGATGCTTCCAAGCAGACTTATACTTAGAACAGGTCAGAAATCCGTTTTAGCTTCGTTCATTGTACATCACAGAAAAAAGTGATTGTTATTTGCCCAAAGGAAATGTACTATTGGCTTTGAATTGCTGTATCCTGAAGATATAGTTTAAAGAGACCAAAATGATTAAAAATAGAATAAGGATGGAAAGAAAACATAATTGGCAAAGTAAAGTGCTCCTCCACCAGTCCACGTACTGAAGTGCACTACTTTTTTAAGTGAATGTGCAAATGTGATCAGGCAAAATGTCATCCCTCGGTACAAGAAATTAAGGGGCAGATTTGCGCCACTTTTGCGTCACTTTTCCCATGTTAAAAGTGACGCAAAAGTGGCGCAAGGGGCTCATAAATCTGCCCCTAAGTGGCTGAACTGGGCTCACCCATTGCCCCATGCTGTATGCGGTGCTGGGTGAAAGCAGAATGTCAATGCCAGTTAAATAGACCAGTGGATGAAGAATCCCATTATGTATGTATATAGGTAAGTGTTTTTGATATATGTTTTTAGTACATGAAGCTGGTGAAACATCTACATCTTTCTCTAGACCACGAGCTACAATTTGCTCCATCTCACCAAACTACTGTGCTAATTCACTGGTTACTAAGATTTGTGCTCACAAATCTACATCTTGAGCATATTTCTACAATGTTTCATATTCTACAAGTTACCATGCAAATTCATGGAAGAGTTCTGACTTTTCAAGTTTCATTCTGAATGTCTGACGTTCATAATCCTAAACATGTGGGTAGACTGCAGAACAGACATTCAGTGTGTTTATAGTTTGGGGAAGTGTGGAGATATAGTTTTTATCAATCCTTAAATAATAAGATGGATTAAGCCCCTTTTCTGTCCCAACTGCAGCATTATAATTTTTAGGTGTAATTAATGATGTGCCTATATTGCGGGAAATGCATTACTGTTACTGGATGTTAGCAATAAGGATACATTATGAATGGGCTCAACATTTATAAATGGGCACTCCATCTGCACTTATTATTTTATCACTTGACATTTTACCACTTTAAAGGAGTACACACACCACCCACTAAGTAGTAATTGCATTGTAGGTGCAGGAGCTTTGGCGGAGGAAGTCATGAATTACCAAATGTTGTTATGACTATTCCAAATCTTTGTATCTGAAAAATTATTATATATGGAAACCTAATTAAATACCCAAGTATAACAATGCTAAACTTCAACTGTGGGCTGTATGTGAACACTAGGACCCTGAAGAGTGGTGATGTCTACCTACAATGGATCTATTTCCTGGATGATGCTATTAGAGAGAGGAAGTTGAAGCTACAAGGGGACCCAATAGGCAGCAAAGCCGCAGAAGCCCTTCAGACACATTTGAACCTGAGCAGTTTCTGAAGATGACCGCACACTGTGTAAGAAGTGCTTTGTGGGGGAAAGTTGGTGGTGATGTGTACTAACATTATGCTATTTTAGCAGCAGCTCGACAAATAGAAGCCGATGGTGAACATGTTTCAGTAAGTAAAGTAAAATGGACAGGCAATGCGCTTGAAGGTCTGAAAATAATTTTTGAGAAAAATAGCAAAATCTGTTGCATTCTTCAAAAGGCCAGTAGATCTAAAATCCAGGTGAATTGAATAGTACAAGGACTGGGTTCCAAGCTCTTACTATGCTATGATTACTTACGATAGCAAAGAAAAGGATTCCCAGTGTAAGTCATCAAGGTACTTACCGTTGTCTCACATAGCAGGTAAGTAAAACTGCACTAGGCTCCACGTTGTATGCAAAAATATAAAGATTTTCAATTTCAAAAATGCAATTATAGCATTGTGTAGTGTGGCCTTTCCACATTCTCCTTCAGTTTCAAAGTTATCATCAAACCATCACCTCAACTGTTCTGCCTCCTTTCCTCTACTCCACTTCCTTGTCCTCTCTTCCCAAGAGTCTGCTCCTCTCAGTTTTGAGTTTTGGATTTATCTACGAAATTGGATCCCTGGGTCCTCTAAGAGGTTCACCTCCTACGCGATCCCTTCCCTTTCCTGACATCACCAGCAGTGATTACTTATGAGGTATGAGTACCTACAATACTTTATTCATTTAAACGGGGTCTAGTTACAATCCCACCTCAGACCAGAATGAAAACTCTGGGTGATGTCTTTGTTTCTACTATCTCTATGTAGACTTGCATCAATACAGCATCACTGGATTGTTATATTAAGCTCCTTCAGAAAAACCATTGCAGGCTAGATGAGAAGGACCAAGTCACCATAGCCATAGCCGTTAATTGATTTAAAGTAGTTTACAGAAATATCTTGCATGTGAGCTTCAGGTTCGGCTGGCCATTGCCTATGCTGATGTGTTTTGACCAGTCATTAATAAAAGGCCTCTTGAGGACAGTTATGCAAGAAACTGTGAATTAAAAGTACAATTACTCACTTAGGGTCTCATGTAAAGTTTGCCCAACTGATTTGTGTTCGTACCGATGGGGGAGGACGCTACATCAACCATTTCAAAGTCAGCCAGCCTGCACATTTTAAGAAATGACCACCAGCCCTGCTGTCATCTATGCACATTGAAAGAAACTGCTGCCACAATGGCTTCATTCAGTGTATTAAAAGTTTGGTTTACAATCAATGTGGGTTTTGACAGCCACTGTTTCCCTGTCTGTCACTACCAGGTTTTTCCTGGTGGTGATGAACAGAACAAAAGCATTACTCCTTCCAAGCTAAATAGGGCAGATGTTTTCAGTGTTCAAAATATTTTAGTGAATTTCATGATAGGATGAAAGACCATACAAAAAAGAGTACGAAATAACGCACATACAAGATTGTAAATTAGAAATAATTATGAGAAATGCATCTATACAATGAAAATGCTATGTGATACTCTAAATAGAAAGGAAATAAAGAAAACCTAAATATGAATAAAACAAAATAGAGCTACTAACTTCCAGTTCAAACAGCTTAAATATTAACAGCTTAAGCAACATCTAATAATACTTATTCATAAATATAATGCTAAATAATCAATAGTCTGTTTCCAAAATATCTGATAGGTAGATCTATTATGAACAAGACCTGAAAGAGATAAATCAGTTCCTGGTCTAGCAATAAATATCCATGACCACCATGAATGGACTGATAATGAAGAAGCATTTTTCCAATTAGTAGTAATTGATTTTAAAGCAGCCGATACCAGAAAGTCCAGTAGTTTGATATATAAATCAGACATATTTGTGGATAATGAAGTAGATTTGCAAATTAACATATTGCAAGAAAGATTAACAGAAATTAGAAACAATATTGCACTCATACAACATATGTCTTAAAGAACTAGGATTCAGATTACAATCCAAACAATTTGGAGAGTCTAAAAACTTTGAGTTGTATACTTTTAAAGGAGTACATAAACAATTAAATAGTAGAAATGAATTGGTTTGGAATAAAATAACGGAAAGCCAACCAGAGATCTTAATCATCCATATTTACTGCCATATGTCCTGAGAAAGAGAAATTTTGAGCTCATTATTCTAAGAAGTAGAGTTAATATTAGCCACTATAAATTGTTCAATTTTTGTAAAACTTTGAAACATCATGCAGTGATGCAGCTAATGTTGGAACAGAAATGTCTAAATCAGAGGTGGCACTCTGCTGTGAATTGTTAGGGAAATAATTAAGATTGGAATTGCACAAAATATATTTGGAACTATCCGAGGAAGGAAAAGAAATTGTTGTTGTAATTCAGCAAAAGTTTAAAAGGTATAATTATGATAATTATCTTTTAAGTAAAAAATACCAGGTTTCATCCAAGAATGCCAAAATGTTGAAGTTGAAGCAAGTTGTATTAATGGGTTATACTACAACAACAGATTTAAGGTATTTAAAATAGGAGTTTCAAAAAGAGATTCAAAATCCTGCAAGATTCGTTTTGTAGATTGAAGAATGGCTGATGATTTTAGTAAGGTGGTAGAGATGGACATAGTTAATAATGCAGGTAAAGGGAAGGGTGATACCAATCCTTGTTCCAACTTTCAACTTTCAACATAGACAACTAAATTCCCCCCATTTTAAAATGATGGTATGCTATTATTGTTCTGTATGCCATCTATTGTGATAGGATTATTTGGCAACCCATAGGCTTCTACAAATGGATGTGCACAGCAGTGCCTAATTTGAGCTGGTGGTTTCTGGTGCTCAGCACCGGCATTTAATTGTCAACACTGGCGGCAGCCTGCCATAAGGTGGCACTGTCTGCTTTATTTAGAGATGACCACAACAACAGAAAATTATAATTTCAAAATACACAAATCATTACTATTACTTGCCGCCCAAGCCATTCTTATAGCTTTGGGGGCCTGATATAGTCTGAATAGTCACACTTGTAGGAGTGTGATTCTTAGTAGTTGTGTTGTTACTATCACTGGCAGCTTGGCAGGGGTAGGTGGGCTCCTGGAGATAGTCCTGGCACTTATGCTTTTACAAATAAAGCACTGGTGCACGGCCAGCAGTGCACACTATAAATGCCCACTCACCCAACCCCATTTGTCAGGCATCATAGAACAGATATGGAAATTTAGATGCAAATTAGAACTCAAAATTATGCCTGTAAATATTGGATGAGGCTGAAACACAAGAACCGAAGCGCTCCAAAGAGACCTGACTTGTGCTTACAAACAATTGCATTCGAACAACTGTCCAAAGACAAAAAAACACTTGCATTGCATTTTGAAAGTAACAATTCTGCGTTCTTTGCTTATTAGATAAAGCCATCTGTCCTTCCTTTCTGCTGAGGAAAGAGATTCCAGACAGAAGCAAAGGCTCGCAGAAGCCGCAGCATCATGTTCTCTGCGATCTTTATCCTAGAACTCAGATTGCGCCAGTTGATTGTGTATTATATTTCAAGGAATTTTGCCGTAAGCTTTCAATGAGCAGGGGTCAGAGTGCAGCGTCTGAACAGCAAGCCTCTTTCTGCTTTTCAAACTCTGCCTCTCCGAGGCTTGGAAACTGTCGCCAGGGATCAGATCTCACTGCCAACCACCATCCGGAGGATGCAAGTTCACCTGCATGCCCTGGAATGTGAGTCCATATTTCCACTCTGCAAAGCACCAGTGCAATCCTGGCACATGGCTATGAAATAACAAGGGTAAGTGAACAAAGGGGTAACAAAGCGTCTCGAATGACAGGGACGTGTCAGGAGGTCTTCTAACATGGCGGCGACGATAGAAAGACTCAAAGAGATTGTTCAACATCAGGGGGCTGAATGGGTGGCGTTGGAACCCGCTGGGAGATGTCTGCAGCTGTCGCAACTGCAAGCTGTAAGGAATCCATTCTACATATTTGCTGACTGTAGACTTGCACAGCATTAGTACAGCAAGTAGGATGCTTTACTGGGTTAATGGGCTGCCTCTGGAGATGTATGAGTCATAGAAATGTGTAAAGTTGGAATTCAAGCAGGGCAAACCAGCCTTTCATCCTACTGGAGACAGTAAAAAGCTCAATATTTAGTTAGATATTAATAATATTTTATTTTATAGCGCAAACCTGACCCGAATCGGAGCGCTTTACATAGCACCAGTTGCATTACATGAGGACACATTAATTTTTGTTAGGCACGGTGAGATCATGTGATTTGCCCAGAATCACAGGATGTTCAGCGTCATTGCCAAGACTCGAACCCGGTTCCCCAGATTCGAGGTTGACCGCCCTAGCCATGAGGCCAACTCATCTCCCCGATAATAGTTATTTTTCTGCACATCACAATGACAAGTATGAGTTAGGAAACGCTTCAGATTTGAGCTGTGAAAATGTAGGGGGATATCTACAAGGCACGGCGTTAGAATTATCGCCGCTTTAGCGTCCGTTTTGGGACGAAAAGCGGCGATAATTCTAACGCCCTATCAGCATGGACACGCTAACACGTGATTCCATGCCTTTGTGCCCATTTTCTTATTGCCTCGCCTCGCATCGCTAATGAGATGCGAGGTAGGCGTTCCCGACTGAAACTCAGCGTGAATAATCGCTAACAGGGCTACTCTCTATTAACTAGTTAATCGCTAACACGTCTAGCGACATTAAAACTAGCGCTAACAGGGTATTTCGCCGGTTCCTTACGCCTGATAATTTCACGACTTAGCAATATGTTGCATGGGAGGTGGATCATAATGATCCACCTCTCCCTATTTACAAGGTTTTCTCTAAGTGTTTGTTATATCGCTGGTATTCCTGCGATATTTTATGCCTATCGCCGCTTTTGCCGGGATTTCTATCGCCTCGGCGATGCGCCTTGCAAATATTGCGCTGACCAGGCGATAGAATCCGGCGTTAGGCGGCGTTAGGATTTTGCATGCTATATGCGGCCAGCGATAATTATCGCTGCCGCTTGCTGATATGCCCCAAAGTTGTAGAATGACTGCAGATGGAATAGCGACAAGGGAAAGGCTTACAAAGCTCACTTAGTAGACGCATCGACTTCTAGGCACCTCTATTTAACAGTGCTTTATTTCGACATAGCAATATTTGGCAAGAGGAAGAGTTTCCAAAGTAGGTATTTAGCCAAGTGGAGCTGGAGGGTCGGAGTAGATGCAGAGGACCCCGCTCTACCCCAAAAATGATCTGGAGTGCCCTTGCCAATATTTCAAAGGGATTCGGAAATTAAATGTTATCAATTAAAATATCCACAGACTAAGAAACATATTTATAATGATCAAAAACATTTTATATTCGAGAGCATACACCATAAAGTCACTGTTATTAGAGACATAATACATTTTAGCTCAAACAAGAGAATATAAGGGAATAAACAGTCTGTCAAGAGGAATCTATGTATGTGGAAGTGTCATAAAGGACATCGAAGCTGCGTTGTTTTTTGTGATTCGACTGTAAGAGTCTTATTCCTAGGGGCCGATTACTATGCGGCCCGTAAACGTCAGCATTGTAATCGGCCTGCAATTTACTTTCCGTCCGCATAATTATGATCTAGGCAGTTGGAAAGTAAACCAGCTGGTCATTCCAGCTAGCTTCCAGGAGCCCATCGGCCAGTCGGAAGCTGGCCAGTAATCTCAAGGGCAGGCCTTTCCACCCTTGAGATTTCGATGCACAGTTTCCAGCATGGTTTCCATGCCGGCCTGTCCGACATGGAAAGCCCCAGCAGGGCCCCCTTCTGTATTCAGCCTCCGCTTGGGGGCAGAGGGGGTACCTATAGTGCCCCTCTGTTGATCCTGGCACCTTGTAGCAGGCAATAATTACCGTAAGGTATCGAGAACCATCAAGCTCAGTAACTAAAATAAACTAAACCTTACATGGCATGCACCGCTGAGTGCGGAAAGGAGGCAATTCCTTTTTGTTATTTAACCCTCACATACCCCATTGGTGTCATGCTCCATCATCGGGTTCACCCTGTCTCCTAAAGGTCAGGGTGCACCAACAGTGTTTCAGTGAGCACTTAGGAAATGTGGGCCAGGGGGGGTTTAAAGATAAAAATCCTACTCCGTTCCCCAGGTATCCCTTTATTCATGGGGACGTAGCAGATACAAAAAACTATAAAAAATGGGTCTTTTTGGAGGTTATGGTCCTATGGCCCTAAGAATCTGCCAACATGTTTCAGCCCGTAAAAATGCCTGCTCAGCCCTGGGCTTTCTTCAGGGCACAACAAAGATTCCCTCCCTGCAATTGGTTGAGGATTTTCCTATGTATATTTTTTTTTTTTTTTTTTTTTTGAAACCGTTTATTGCAATCTCAAATAGTTACAAGTATGGGCCTACAACCGTCTGGCCGGCCGCTAGAGTGGCAGAAGCATATGACATATAGACAGAAAAATCTCTTGGCGGTGCAAAAAGGTAAATCAGGAGATATCAGTAGTGCAGGCCACATAACTCCAAACCCACAATACGGTTTCCTTTTGTCGAAACACAACAACACAAAAAACCACACCCGCAAGGCAACCCGCAATCCCAAGTGACAGCACGCGCTCCTTAAGTGGGGGACCCCAACCAATCGCCAAACTCTGAAGAGGGGAATGAGAACAGATCAGGGACTGGGGAACCACGTGCCCGTGGCTGGGGGAGGGGGTCGGCTAGGGGGACGGAGCTGGTGAGGCAGCCGGCAGCAGTGGCGGCTCGCAAATACCCCCGCGATAGGTGTTCCAGGGGCCCCAGATTTTCACCCACGCCCCAGGCTTACCCCTCGCAACATACACCACCTTTTCACGAAACATACACCAATCCATGTGTTCTTTCCAGGCCGACACCGCCGGGGGCCTCTGGGATCCCCACAATTGAGCAATGTCACGCTTAGCTATCATGTATCCCAGAGTCACCCACCGCATCTGCGGAACCGAGTAGTCAGTTGGCTCCCACACATTCAGCAAGCATCTCCTCGCTTCAGGCAACAGCGCGACACGCGTAACCACTCGCAGGACCTCGTGCACACCACGCCAGAATCGCTCCACCTTTGGGCATTCCCACAGAATATGCAAGAAAGTTGCCAAAGCACCACAGCCACGCTTACACAGTCCATCCCCAGCAAAGCCCATACGTAGAAGCCTTGGCCCCGTCATGTAAACCCGGTGGAGGATCTTAAGCTGGACGAAGCGAAGGCGAGCCGGGATGGCCACCTCCTTCGGAGAGGCCACCGCGGAAATCCAGTCCTCGTCATCCAATTCCAGCCCATCGGCAACCCAGGCCTCGCGGAGGCCAGTCAGCAGGCCCGATCGGTCGTTGATCAGTTTTTTATATATAAGGGAGATCGTGCTGTCTGGGACATGGCCATCCAGCACTCTGTCCTCCAGGGGGGAAGACTCCGGAATGGACGCGACATCCGGGAAGACGGAGCCCAGCGCGTGGCGGACTTGTAAGTACCGAAAGTACTCACTGCCTTGCAACTGAAACTCCGTCTGCAGCGTCTCGAAAGTTTTGAATCCCCCCCTCGTCCAGAGATCTCCCACTGTGCTGATGCCGATCGTGTCCCACTTCTCGAAGCCCTTCGAGGTCCACAGGGAGCCCAACCTCGCAGACGCATATAGCGGTGACGCCCGGGTCAAACGGTCCTTCCACCCCATAGCTGCGTTAGCCGCGTGCCATACACGCACCATGACACGCGTCGGTCCCGTCAGGCGAGGGTCCGGCGCGCCAGAGTAGAGCGCTCGATTGTAGTCGCCACCGGGCAGGAGTATCTTGTCCATTTCAAATGCCGGGTTCAGGGCGGGCCCGTAAAGGCCATGATTAATCGCAGCTAACTGGGAGGCCCAGTAATTCCGTTTAATATCCGGGAGGGCAACCCCCCCATCGTACCACGGGAGCGTCAATTTAGCCAAGGCAATACGTGGCCTCCCGTCCCAGAACAGGCGACGCTGCAAACTCTCCACCTCATGGAAGTAGCGCGCCGGGACCAAGTCCATAGTGTTCTGGAGAGCGTACAGAAAGCGCGGCAACGACATCATCTTAAACAAGGCCGCTCGGCCGAGCGGCGAAAGCGGCAGACGCCGCCAACGCACCACGTCCTCCTTCAAGCGCTGGAGGGGGGGTAGCAAATTCCGCTCGTAGCGGGCCTCCGGGTCCAGAGTAATATATATACCCAGGTACCGAAACCCCTGGGAGGCAATCTGGATCGGACAGTCCCGTGGTAGGACCGGAGCCTCCCCGGCAAGCACATATACACAGGATTTCGCCCAGTTGATGACGAGGCCTGAGTTGCGACCGAATGAGCGCAAAACATCAACTAGGACGATCAGTGATTTACGCGGGGAGGCGAGATATAGAAGGATATCATCAGCGTAGAGGGACACACGGTCCTCATGCTCGGGGGTCCAGCGGAGACCACGGATGGAAGGGTGCCACCGCAGCCACTCCGCCAGGGGCTCCAGGGCCAGTGCAAACAGGAGAGGTGACAGGGGGCAACCCTGTCGCGTGCCCCGTCCCAGTGCGAATGGGGCCGAAACTCGTCCATTCACCACCACCTGCGCCAATGGGCCGGAATACAACAACTTGACCCAGCTGATGAAGCCCGGTTCGAAGCCAAACTTCGCCAGCATCGCCCAAATGTATGGCCACTCGAGCGTATCAAACGCCATGGTGGCGTCCAAGGACGCCAAGATGGCCGGTTCCCGCACGAACGGGACACGCGCGAGCACCCCGTGCAAGCGTCGCAGATTAAGGGCCGTGTTGCGATGGGGTATGAAGCCGGACTGGTCTTGGTGGACCAAATCGCCCACCACGCCGACCAGCCGGTTGGCCAGCACCTTGGCGAGGATTTTGGGCTCCGCGTTCAAGAGCGAGATAGGCCTATAGGATGTGACCCGCTCACGGGGTCTCCCCTCCTTGTGGATCACCACGATCGTGGCCAGACGCTGGTCCGGCGGAAGGGAACCCCGCGAGCGGGCCGCCAGGAACATCGCGCGCAGGTGGGGCGCCAGTACATCCGGTCGCAGCTTATACAGCTCGATAGGGATGCCATTGGGGCCCATGGCCTTGCCAGATGCGACCGAGCGGATAGCAAGGGCAATTTCGTCCGAGGTGGGAGGAGCGTCCAGCGAATCCCTGTCCTCCACCGAAAGGGAGGGCAGCGCGATGTCCCGAAGCAGGGCATGGGAATCCTCCTCCGAGCAGGGAGAAACCGGGGAATACACCTCGCGGAAATAATCCGCGAAGCAGGAGACAATGGCGTCCGGCTCGGTGACACACACACCATCCATCCTCTCGATCAACGGAACCACACGACTCGCTCTCTCCTTTTTGTCCAACCACGCAATCAATTTACCAGCCTTATCACCCACATCATACAGTCGCCCCTGTTGCTCTCTACTGAGGCCCCTGGCCGCCTCCGTGACGAGGGCCCTATAGGCCGCCTGCTTGAGGTGTAGAACATGCAATGTGGCATCCGTCACCCCGCTCCCCAGGTCACCCTCTAGTTCAGTAATTTCGGCCTCCACCCGGGCTACCTCCTCCCGCTCGCGCCTCCGGGCATGGGAGATAAAGGAGAGGGCCTCCCCTCTGAGAACTACCTTAAAAGCCTCCCACAGGGAGATAGCCGAAGGGACAGACCCCACATTCTCCTCAAAGTACCGCTGCAAGGAGTTGATCAATTCGGCTCGAATAGTGGGGTCGTGCAGGTACCAGGCATTGATTGGGGCTACCCTGCCCTCCCCCCTCGGGAAGACATCAAAGTGCAACAGTAGTGGGGAGTGATCTGAAATACCCCGCGCCAAATGGCGCACCTCTCCCACTCTTCCAGCATAGGCCGCAGGGACAAGGACATAATCAAGCCGCGAGAGGCTACCATGGGCACCCGAGTGGAAGGTGTATTGCAGCTGCGCGGGATGCTTTAGTCGCCAGCAATCCACCAATCCTAGTGTATCTAAAAGGCCGGACAGCCACGCCTGTGCCCGGGGGAGGTCCCTGGGGGGATGACGATCCATAGACCCAGAAGCCACCGCATTGAAGTCCCCCCCAACTACCAGAAGCCCACCCGGGAGGTCAAGGAGGAGGCGCCCCAGGTCCGCAAACGTGGTAGATTGCAACCCCGGCGGAACGTACACTGATACAAAAACGACCACTCTGCCCTCCATTCTACCCACCAAGACAGTGTAACGTCCCCTCTCATCATGGCGCACCTCATCAATCTCCAATGGGAGCGAGTTCTTAATCATGATGCCCACCCCCCGCGAGCCCGAAGTGAAGCCCGAATGGGCCACCAAGCGATAGCCTCGCCGATTCATGGCATGAAAGGAATTACCTATAAGGTGTGTCTCCTGCAGGAAGACCACATCTGGTGAAATTCGTTTCAGATACTGCAGGACCACCCCACGCTTAATCCTATCCCCCAGTCCGTTAACGTTCCATGATAACACAGTCAAATCCCTACCCCCCATCATACATGGAAGCCATCAGTCGTCCCCCAAAGAGCATCTCGAAAACAACAATACAGTAAAGGGTTCGCCTTGCGGTGCAAACAAACAACACTCCACCCCCGCCCACCCATCCCAACAGAACTCCCCCCTCCCTGCACCCCTGCATGAGCCCAGACAGCCCCCCCAAAGTGCAGTGTGCCTGTCGCCCCATAAACGAAAAACTAACTAGTCCCCCAGAGGAGGAGGGAAAGCCCCCAATGGACCCCGTACGACCTCCATAGGAGGGGAACCTACACGATCAGTGAATGGTAACAGGAATGTTGTCCAGAGCAAGGCCTACTATTCACCCCTCAGTTCTGATCCGGCGAGCCCTCCCCGCCAACCGCACCCCCCCCACCCCCCCGGCCCCGATCCCCAGGCAGAGTATCCAACCAGTCCCCAGCCGCCTCGGGACGGTCAAAAAAGTGCGTGCGACCATCCACCTCCACCCTCAGCTTAGCTGGAAAAAGCATTGAGTACTTAAGGTTCAGGTCCCGTAGGCGACGTTTAACTCCGAGAAAACTCAGTCTCTGCTTTTGGACCGTCGGAGTAAAGTCAGGGTAGAAATTCACGTCCATATTATCGAGCTTGACCGGTCCCTGTAGCCTGGAAGTCTGCAGGATAGCGTCTCTGTCCCGAAAGTTAAAAATCCGGGCAATGAGAGGCCGCGGCGGGGCTCCGGCCTTAGGTCTTCCTCCGGGGACCCTGTGAGCACGTTCCACCGCAAAAAGTTTACTCAGCCCCCGGGGCTGGAGACGGGTGAGGATCAGGTCTTCCACAAACAAATCTGCCGCCTCCTCCTCTCGTCCCTCCGGCACCCCGACAATGCGAACGTTGTTCCTCCGGGCCCGACCCTCGGAGTCCTCCAATCGACGGTCCATCAGGGCGCTCGCCTGGCCAAGCCGGTGCACCTCCTTTTGAAGGGCCGCCACTTCTGTAGTGAGACTCGAGGTAGTGTGGGCCAGGGAATCGACCCGGTCATTTGTTTTAGACAAGTCGGCTCTCACCAGGCCCACATCCACCAGGGCCGAGTCTATCTTCTGCGCCAGAGTATCAAAGCGCTGGTCCACCGAGGCCTTCATCTCGGCAATGGCGCCCATGACGTCCCGGAAGGTCAGATCCGCAGGCTGAGCAGACGCCTCAGTCGGGCCCGCGGGGGATGTACGCGGTGCCTCTGGAGATCCCTTCTGGAGGGTGTAGCGGTCCATGCTGTTAGACTGATGTGCCGGGCCACGGCGGGTCGATTTCACCTTTGCCCGGTTGCCATCTTGCTTTGTGGACATGTCGCACTCCCAAAGTCGTGCCAATCTCCTCGAAAGGGCCGATAAACCAGTTCACGGGTTCCGGGGGGGGGTGACCACTGGACCGCAGGACAACTCACAGCCGGCGGGTCAGCCGGGCACCGGGACAAGGCCACACCACCGCACCCCGCTCCGCAACCCTACCTCGCTTGAGGGCAAGGAGGGCGCAAAAGCGAAAGTGAAAGCGCGGGGTACGCGAGTCGCCCAGCCCTGCCCGCCGCTGTTGTTCGCTTTGTCCCCGGATCGCCCCACAACTCCAATCCGGGGGGCCGGCGCGGAGAAGGCCGCAATCTTCGATCGGTGCTCCCACCGGTGTCCGGGGTCCGATTCGAAAACGGAAAACGGGTGCCGCCTCAGCTCGGGTACACAGACACAGTCCCCTCATCAAAGACAGGATATAATCAGGATTAATTCAGGAGGTCGCGGAGGTCCTCGGGAGCTTCGCACCTACGCGGCCATCTTGGTTGCGCGCTAGGCTCCTCCCCCCTATGTATATTTTTGAAGGAACAGAAAGCCGTCCCTTCGTGAAAGAATAGAGGGTTTATATCTCTCCCTCTGGTATGCACATAATAATTCTGCCCAATTTCAGTGGAATAATCGTTTCTCACGGATCACGGGAAGGGGTAGGCTTGTAGTCAAACATACTCCAAAGGTCCTGCCCCATTAGCAACCTATTCGGCTCCTGTATATCCAGGCATTAGCACCTTGAGGTACAACAAATCCAATTGGCCGCACTCTGCTCGTCTACCAGCAAGTTGCCCCAAGGAACTATGGTCCATGTAGTGGCGACGGCGAGTACGCCTGTGCCACAGTGTTAGAAAAAAGTAAGTGTCGCATTAGCCATCCCTGGACACGTGTTTCGAGGTAGTTGCCTCTCGTCAGCAGGGAGTAGGTGAGTGTAAGGGGGTGCCACGTAGACTGCCAAAAACGTATTAACAGGTGACGTACCACTCATGGCGCGCAGGTGCTGGTCCAAGGCCGGTCGGCCCAATGGCTCAAGGGAGCCTTAAATACAACAAATCCAATTGGCCGCACTCTGCTCGTCTACCAGCAAGTTGCCCCAAGGAACTATGGTCCATGTAGTGGCGACGGCGAGTACGCCTGTGCCACAGTGTTAGAAAAAAGTAAGTGTCGCATTAGCCATCCCTGGACACGTGTTTCGAGGTAGTTGCCTCTCGTCAGCAGGGAGTAGGTGATTGTAAGGGGGTGCCGCGTAGACTGCCAAAAACGTATTAACAGGTGACGTACCACTCATGGCGCGCAGGTGCTGGTCCAAGGCCCGTCGGCCCAATGGCTCAAGGGAGCCTTAAATACAACAAATCCAATTGGCCGCACTCTGCTCGTCTACCAGCAAGTTGCCCCAAGGAACTATGGTCCATGTAGTGGCGACGGCGAGTACGCCTGTGCCACAGTGTTAGAAAAAAGTAAGTGTCGCATTAGCCATCCCTGGACACGTGTTTCGAGGTAGTTGCCTCTCGTCAGCAGGGAGTAGGTGAGTGTAAGGGGGTGCCGCGTAGACTGCCAAAAACGTATTAACAGGTGACGTACCACTCATGGCGCGCAGGTGCTGGTCCAAGGCCCGTCGGCCCAATGGCTCAAGGGAGCCTTAAATACAACAAATCCAATTGGCCGCACTCTGCTCGTCTACCAGCAAGTTGCCCCAAGGAACTATGGTCCATGTAGTGGCGACGGCGAGTACGCCTGTGCCACAGTGTTAGAAAAAAGTAAGTGTCGCATTAGCCATCCCTGGACACGTGTTTCGAGGTAGTTGCCTCTCGTCAGCAGGGAGTAGGTGAGTGTAAGGGGGTGCCGCGTAGACTGCCAAAAACTTATTAACCTCTTTTAATTACATTTTGGCAGTCCACGCGGCACCCCTTTACACTGACCTTCTCCCTGCTGACGAGAGGCAACTACCTCGAAACACGTGTCCAGGGATGGCTAATGCGACACATACTTTTTTACATACATCGTGGCATAGGCGTACTCGCCGTCGCCACTACATTTACCACAGTTCCTTGGGGCAACTTGCTGGTGTGACGAGCAGAGTGCGACCAACTTTTGATTCATTTATTACGGCTCCCTTGAGCCAACGGGCTGACGAGCCTTGGACCTGCACCTGCGCACCATGAGAGGTACTTCACCTCTTTTAATTACATTTTGGCAGTCCACGCGGCACCCCTTTACACTGACCTGCTCCCTGCTGACGAGAGGCAACTACCTCGAAACACGTGTCCAGGGATGGCTAATGCGACACATACTTTTTTACATACATCGTGGCATAGGCGTACTCGCCGTCGCCACTACATTTACCACAGTTCCTTGGGGCAACTTGCTGGTGTGACGAGCAGAGTGCGACCAACTTTTGATTCATTAGCACCTTGAGGTACCTGCCACGGGGTACAGGGATGAACAACACCTCCCATTTATCAATGGGAGCTTGTGTTAAGGCTGGTTTATGGCTGTAACACTAGCTCCCATTGAGAAATGGGAGCATGTGATCGAACAGTGTTCGGTCGCATCGTACTGAGGCAGTCGGGACCACAGATCAGAGGTCGGTCAGTTCCAGGACCGAGACGGAGTCGGGCAGACTTATTCTCTGCAGCTGTATGTCCCTGGGCAATAAAGCCCTGAGTGCCTCATTTGTGAGGTTTTGCCGTAGGGCAGCGCTGCAGGCCTCCTGCTGTGCTGCTCTACGGCAAAAGAAAAGGGCAGAAATGCTCTGTATCTATCAGATACAGCGTATTCTTGTCCTTTTCCCTTGTGCTGGTGCAAATTGGGCTGCCGTGCGCCAACACAGGCACCTTTGCACCACGGTCCATGGGTTCCTGCATTTTCGGGATTATCATTTTTTTTTCAGGAAGGTTTACCTTCTTGCACAAAAACAATTGCAAGAGGCTTTTTCCTCTTTCTATGTGTGCTGCAGAATGCAGTACAGATAGAAAAAGGAAAAACGAGGAGAAATAAAGATATTTCTCCTTGTCGTGCCTTCCTTACACCTCCCCCAGGGAAGGCGTTCGTTTTTGGCGCTGCTTCAGATTTACGAGTTCTCGTTAATCTGGGGTAGTGTCACAAGCCATGGATGTTTCTGGGAGCGCCCCCAGCAACACCCATTGCACGCCCCTTTAACACAGAAAATTGCATTAAAAGGAACAATATTTACAAGGCAGCATTAAGCCAGAAAAAGTGGCTTAGTGCTGCCTCGTAAATATAGACCAGGCTCCTGCACTACGGAACGTCAGAAAAAGTGAGTCCCCGACCAGTTTTGGGTTCAGTAGGTGCAGAGTTGCATCCATTGAAGTGCTTAATTAGAGCCGGTGGTTTACAGTGCTGCCACTGGCCCTTAATTGTGAACACCTCCACTTAAGTTAGCCTGCCACATGATGGCGCTGTTTGTGTAATGGACAGATGAGGGCCAGCACAGTTGTTTATTAATTCAATATACAACAAAAATTACTAATACCGTCCTCACAAGCCATTCCTATTGATTTCAGGGTCTGGAATGGTCTGAATTGTTACACCGGTAGGAATGTGATGGTTAGTAGTTGTGTTTATAATGTCACTGGCAGTGCTGGCCTTGGGTAGTGCAAGCTGCAGTGGCCTCGCACTTGTTTTTTTTCTTTTTACAAATTAAGCACTGGTCCATCGTCTCCCCCTTTCGGTATTCACAGAGATTCCTCCTACTAAAAGCAGTAACTGGAATAGGGGGGAGAATATCAAAGAAAGGGCCCAGGAATCCCAGCCAACCAAAATTGCAATTGCCTAGTACTTGACTGGATAGGAATAATGAACAGAAATGGTAATTCCAGCCCTGGTATTCCAGGAATCCCCCGACTCATGCATCTCATTTTAGGACTCATGTCCTGAACTAAAGCTTTTCTCTTGGTTTCTGAATGAAATACTGATGCCAAAAAACTTCTATTGATTTTTTATTTTTTTGTGATTGAATTATTCTTTTTTAATAAACAGCAACATAAATTAGCAAGGGATCCTAGAATTCCATTAGTGCTGCTCAGTTTTCACTATTTTTATGTTTAAATACATTTTCTTGGCTTATTCATATACTGTTCTAAAACTTAAACACAGAAAAACATCCCATTCATTTGTGGCACTAAAGCCACACTGAGAAATGTATCTTTTTTTAGCCCAGGTCCTAAGATCACAGTTGCAAAGAAATAGGGCTACCACAACAAATAAAAAAGTTAACACAGCAATCAGAGAAAATGAAATCGAATTAAAATCTTATGGGGCTGTGGAACTGAACGTCCAACATCGAATTTAAGCATGATTATAAATAGAGAGCACCTCATCTAAATCTTTGAAACTGAAACTGCAGACTGTTAAATCATATTCTCTTGTGTAAATACCTTTAGTGATTTTTGCTGTACTGGAGAGCATTTCTTGATGGAGTTAAAATGAAAAGGCCATTTTTTAGCTCACTTCTAAGCATTTTCTCCTGCATAGATCTCGACGAAACGTGGAGTGCCAAAACTTGGCCAGTCATGCTAGGTATTCTGATTTGTTCAGTGGCGGCTGGTGACATTTGAAAGTGGTGAGACATAAACATTTGAGAAGAGTACCCTATGGCCGAGCGAGCATAGCGTGCGAGCCCGACCGGCATAAGGGAGGTTCAAGGGGTTCTCCCCTCCCCCCCCCCCCGAGAAAATGTTGAAAAAAGTGGGCAAATCTCTTTCTTTCTATCCATCTGAATGTTGTTACTGCCGTTTGCCTGTTATTGTATTTTAAGGAACAAAGATCCCTACAGTCCCTAGTACCGGGTGCGGCTTGTGGGTGAATCCTAGGTGCAGCCGCTCGCCCGGAAGGCCCCTCCCCTGCCTGGCACTCAACTCTCGCGCCTTTGTGTGCCACCTTTCTGTGCCACAGTTCTAGGCCTTCACCCCCTGAACCACTTTGCCGGGGGTGTCTCCCTGAAGCCCCCAGGTTTTGCCCTTCCCCCCTCAGCGTTGGTCAATTGGGTCAGGTAGGGGCAGGGGTCCGGTTAGATCAAGCAGGGACGCACCCCTTAACCCCCTATTCCAATCCAAATGTATTCTTCCTACTCTCCCTACTTCGACATCTGGGAGCAAAGTCCTGGTAGTACAGGCCTCCAGAGGCGTACATCCCCCTGGCTTGCAGGGAAGGCTTGCAGGGATGGCTACCGGACAGGCCACCCAGCAGAGAGGCTGTCTCCTCTAAGGATGCCCATTCTCCCAAAAAGATGAGGGGGCATATCAGCAACAACCGGCGATAATTATCGCTCAGCGCACTTAGCGCTGGGATAATTATCGCCGGCTAGCGTGGATTTTTATCGCTGAGATAGCGTGCTATTAGCAACGCTAATCTCAAAAGCGATAAAAATCCTAGCGCCAACTGCCAAATGTGAGATTATCACTGGAAACCCAGCGATAATCCCATGAAGTTTGGTGATAGCTTGCTGATAGGGCCTCACATACTTAGCCACGATATCCACCTTACATAGGATATCATGGCTAAGTCAGTTTCAAAGCAGGCGTAAAGAAAGAAGCGATAACAGAGGTTATCGCTACTTTTCTTGTCGCTATGCTGCTTTGCGTGAGGCTTGATAATAGGATAAATGTCGCTTAGCGACATTTCTCCCTTTATCCTGGGGAGGAACGCCCACTTTGCATCTCATTAGAGATGCAAAGATGGGCGTTAGGAATTCAGGCGCTAAGGCAAGGTTTCACGCAATAGTGTGACCTTGATGATATAGCAATAAAATTATCGCCGCTTTTCGTCTGAAAACAACCTAAAAAAGCAGCGATAATTTTATATCGCCGCCTTTTAGATATGCCCCGAGATTCGGCCGAGTAAGGAAAATCCTCCATGCTCCAAAACAAAAAAAGTTAAGGTCAAGATCTTCAGGCCACGTTGGCAATGCAACAACCCTCTCCAAATCTCCGTTGGACATGTCTACTCTGTTTCCACTATTTTCTCCTCCACACGGTCCGGCAAAAACAGGCATGGGCAAGAACCTCCAGGAGCTTGGCACTTCCTCCTCACCAGCCCCTTCCTTGTTAGCTTATTTCTTTAAAAACAAAACTCCTGGAGGGGTGAAGGGGCTAGTTAATTAAGGCCATAGTTCTTTACCCTCCGAATCTAGAAATCGTGACCTTAGAGTCCGGCTCTACTAACAGTCCGTCGGAGGAAGACCAAAGCTCATCCTCAAGGCACCCAACAGGATCCCAACCCCGCCGCCCTTGCTTCTGGACCTTCATCAACCCCTCTCCCTGCTTAAACAAGCATCAAATAAAGCTGCTGGATCTTTCTCCACTATTTTACAGACTCACATAAATCATTCTCACATGAACCTACAACAACAACCAGCGTGCTCATATCCATCAGTCTACCCGGATTCATCCTCCCCCAGCCCGGGCCGTTCCAGCCCCCCCACCACTCAGTGGACAAGAACAGCAAAGGGAGAAATTAAACCGCTTTCACCTCAAGCCCAACCCCATTGGGTTCAGAGTCAGCTCCCCCACAGCAGCAAACCGATACAGACGTAAATGATCAAATGCTTCTAGGGTAACTTCACTCTTCTTGGACTCATCCCCAGTCCCCTACCGGAAGCCAGTTACAAGTACGAATGACCCTACTCCTGCCCCATCATCACCTGTTTGACCTCAACCGTTACAAACTCTCCAAACTACAGCAACGGCGTCAAACTACCATTCAGATAAGCTAGATATCCAACTGGAGCTTCTGAGTACACTGGCCTTATTCACTGCCCATATTGATGGCGAGCTTGAAAACTTGAATAATTTGATCACACAGGCCCACGCAGCCTCTAGCTTAGTTCAGTCTGTTTGCTGTTGCTCCCCAATTATAGACACTTTATCAACTCTACCGACATTTTTTATATTGTGTTCTAGATGACGTAAAATCCCTCTCAAAAGGCGGTGACAGGTCAAAGGCGATTAATGACATCCAGCCCCAGAATCTACTGGAGCGTCCTGAATCAGCGCATGCGCTAACACGCATAAACAAGTCAGTGCCAGCGGACCATCGGATGGCAGGGATTCATATGACCCCGAATCACGAAGTACCAAATCCTCTCTTTAAAGGTTTAAGCCTCGACATCCTCGGCCAAGAGCCTTGTAACCTCGCCGCATAGATCGGCAGTCAGAAACAACTGTTCCCTTCCATCCGACCCTCAGTCAGATCCGTTACCTCTTTCACCAACCTCACTCACCGAAAATGCATATCAGCAAGGGCCGGCGATAATTATCGCTCAGCGCGCTTAGCGCGGGGATAATTATCTCCGGCTAACGCTGAATTTAATCGCTGAGACAGCGTGCTATCATCAACGCTTATCTGAATAGCGATAAAATTCCAGGCGCAAGCTGCCAAATGTGCGATTATCGCTGGAAATTCAGCGATAATCGCACAACATTTGGCGATAGCTTGTTGATAGGGCAGGGCAGACTCAGCCATGATATCCACCCTCCATTGGATATCATGGCTAAGTCAGATGAAAAGCAGGCATAAGGAATGTAGCGGTAACCACGGTTAGCGCTATTTTTCTTATCGCGCTGCAGGTTAGCGTGAGGCTAGATAATAGGAGAAATGTCAGTTAGCGACATTTCTCACGTTCTTTTGGGAAGAAACGCCCACTTTGCATCTCATTAGAGATGCAAAGGTGGGCGTTACGGGAAAGGCCGCTAAGGCAAGGATTCACGCGATAGCGTGACCTTGCTGATAAAGCGATAAAATTATCGCCGCTTTTCAGCCGAAAACGGATGCAAAAGCGGTGATAATTTTATAGCGCCTCCTTGATGATATGTGTGGTGATGTTTAGAACTGAATGTTCAGGTCATGATGTAATGGAGCTATGGTTAAAGCTGTGTTCTAAATTAAACCAGTATTGGATGTAATGCTGGAGGTTGCTACATGAAGATTAATAAAGGTCCTGGAAACCTTTGGACTTTGGATTTATTTTCTACATATTGGCGACGAGCGGACTTTGGGACTTGTGCAGGGAACAAGCAAGCAAGCAACCTTCATCCCTGGAACGACACTGATTTGTGAATCAGTGCTATTAGAAAAGTAATTTGGCTGTTTCTTCAACTGTAAGTAACAACTGGCTAGTGACCTTTGTGGTTGTGGTTAAAAGGCTACACACAACGTTGATTACAATCGCATTGAAGGTGTTGGCGTGAGGTTGTTGCATCGTGTGACAGTATAATCAAACCGAACGGAGACACGATTGTACCGTCGTACTCGTGTTAACATTGGGAATCGATTGCAAGGATTGTTGACTGCAAACGGGAACAAAAAGAGACTCAATTTGGAGGGCATTGTGAAAGTGGCGAAACCCACGTCTTTATTTGGAAAGGTGGCAAGTGCTGAGAGATCGGCAATCGCTGAACGTGAGATTGTGCTCTTTTGCTGGAGAGAGACTCTAAACGTAATAAAACGTACAAAGGATATTTTTACCCGTCGTATGCTTTAAAGTTAATGCGAAAGGAAACAACGCATTAGTTTGAGTTGACGGAGCAACGGAAGGATCAGGTGCGCCGAGTTCGAATGTAAACACCGCGCATGCTGCATGCGTTAGCTCGGCAATAACTGTGCGCGCGTTCCTAATAACGCTGCTACAAACACGTTATTTTCTAATTAGCAGTTCGACAATAACGCAAACCAGCCATCATACCTTTTTGAACACCGATGTTGTGAGACAGATTGAAGAAGACTTGTTAGGAGGGAGACATTCCTGGAAATAGTAAAGGGACTAGCAAAACACGAAGGAGGTCACGAGATACAAAGGAAACAAAGGAAGGACTGACGTGCAAAGCGAAGTTGAGAGGAAACAAAAGAAGGAGTAATTGAGAAGGCTGAACAGAGTGGGACATGAGTTCAAGTTGATGGATTTGAGTGATTATTTTAATTAGTTGTTTTAGTTGATTATTTTAATTAATTATTTTAGTTGATTATTTTAGTTAATTATTTCAGCTAATTATTTTAATTATATTGTGTGATCATCATCTAATTTAAAGAAAATGGGTGATGATTCCATGTCAGCTCCACCAAAATTTTTACCTGTGCCTGGTGAACCTACTATCCCATGGAAAAGGTGGAAAAATATATTTTTCACGTATTTGTTAGCCATTGGTGGTGATAAGTATGGGCCAGTTAGGAGGCAAGCCATATTATTGCATCATTTAGGCGTTGAAGGGAGGAGAATCTATGATGATTTGCCAGAAATTTCCTTGGGAATGGGGGATGGGCAACCGGTTAACATTTATGAAATGTCATTGCAGATGTTGGAAAAACATTTCATGCCGAAGATTAATGTTGTATTTGAGAGACATAAGTTTTTTTCCAGAGGACAAAAACTTGATGAGGGTGTTGTGTCGTATGTAGCAACTCTTCGGGGGTTAGCCGTCACGTGTGAATTTCAAGCATTGTGTGACTCGTTAATTAGAGATCAGATCGTCAGATGCACAAATAATAAGAGAGTTAGAGAAAAGTTGTTATCTAAGAATCCCACTTTGGAAGAAGCCATCCAGATTGCTAGGAGCATGGAAGATACAGACCATTGGATTAAGGAGATAGATAAAGAAAAGAAAAATCCAGAAAGCTCATTAACAGTGATGGAAAAAGAAATATCTGCTGAGGTAAAGGATGTTAAAAAAGAGATTAACAAAACAATGTATAAGGGTTATGGAAATCTACAGACAAGACCGGGAGAAAGGAGACCGGTAATTTGCTACAGGTGTGGTTGTCCTGGGCATATAAGTTCGAGTTTTGCATGTGGGGCCAGAAATGCTACATGCAGGTCCTGTGGAAAAAGGGGTCATTTGGCTAAGGCATGTAGGTCTAAAGGGAGTATACCAGCTGTAAGTGTAAAAGAGGTAACAGATGAAGAAGAAAACACTGGAGAGATATTTTTAACGGTTGATGGTGTAGAACTGGATGAAAGCCAATTAGTGGAAATAAAGGTGAAAGATGATGTAGGAATAGCTTCTAGAGTCAGAAAAAATTCAATGAATTTAAAAATGGAAAGTACGGGAAAATTGGAAAAACCACATTGTGAAATTGCTGTGGGAGAGGGAGTTGTGAAATTATTGGTGGATTCAGGGAGTTTATTTACTCTTATTTCTAAAGAAACTTTCTTAGGAAACTTAAGGGGAGAAATGAGTGAATTGTCAACTCCTGATGTGAAGGCTGTTGGATACGGGGGTTCTAAAATCAACATAGTGGGGATGCAGTGGACAAGTATTATATTTGAGAAAAGAGGGGTTTATGGTAGGATTTATATCACGGAAGAAGGATCCAATTTGCTAGGGTGGAGACACCAGAAGGATTTGAGCATAATCCTAAATCCTAATGCTTCAGAACCGGTGATGACAGTGGAAAGTAATGTGGTAAATGAATCGCATCAAGATGATGCAAGGAGTGATTGGAGTGAGAGGATAATGGACAAGTACTCCAAGGTATTTACTGAAAATCTTGGTTTGTTGAAGGGTTTTACACACAAAATTGTTTTGAAGGGTAACGCAAAACCAGTGGTACATAAGGTAAGGTCGGTACCTTATATGATGAAGGAAGCTTTGCAAAAGGAGTTGGAAAAGTTATTGCAAGCTGAAGTTATTGAACCAATTGAATCATCAGAGTGGTTATCTCCGATTGTCGTAGCTCCAAAAGAGGGAAATAATATCCGTTTATGTATTGATTTACGGGATCTAAACAAAAACATCTGGGTGGACAGGCAACCCTTGCCAAATATTGGTGAAATGTTGAGCGTGATGGGTGGGGGATGTGTTTTCAGTGTCCTGGACATGTCTTCGGCGTACCACCAGATAAATTTACATCCAGATTCACGACATCTTACCTCATTTGTGACACCATTAGGGGCATTTCGCTATCGGAGGATGCCATTTGGGCTGGCATCGGCTTCTGCCGTTTTTCAGAGGGTGATGCAGAATATATTTAAGGGTTTAGAGAGGGTAATGTGTTTCCAAGATGACATCTTGATAGTAGGAAGGTCATACAAAGAGCATGATGAAATTATGGAGGAGGTTTTACGTAGAGTTGATGAATGTGGATTAACGATAAAGAAGGAAAAGTGTCAGGTCAGAGTGGGTGTGGTTAATTATCTTGGACATCAAATATCAGCGGAAGGGATAAAACCGAAGAATAGTATTGTGAAAGCGGTTAAGGATGCACCATCTCCCACCAACAAGGAACAATTGAAGTCTTTTCTTGGACTAGCAGAATATTGTTCGAAGTTTGTTCCTAGGTTCAGTGAATTAGTGGAACCTATGAGAGTTTTATTGAAAAAAGGGGTTGTTTTTGACTGGAATTTGGATTGTGAGAGAGCGTTTGGAGATGTGAAGTCGTGTCTTGCAGCTGCACCGTCATTGGGACATTTTGATCCTAAAAGAAGAACCATTTTGGTTAGTGATGCAAGTAATGTGGGGATTGGAGCTGTATTGCTGCAAGAGTGTGATGGTGATGAGAGAATTATAGGGTTTGCTTCCAGGAGACTGCAAGGGGCAGAGAGAAGTTATTCTACAATTGAAAAAGAAGCGCTTGCTTGTTGTTGGGGGATAGCGCACTATAGGTATTATCTGTGGGGCATACCTTTTGTACTTAAGACAGATCACAAACCTCTAATCCATTTGTTTAAAGGTGGTCGGGGTTTAGATGGTAGTGTGACTCCTCGCATATCTAGGTGGTTGACATCGGTATTGGATTACAATTTCATTGTAGAGTATGTGCGGGGAGAAAGGAATGTGTTGGCTGATTGTCTTTCCAGGATGCCAGTGGAAGAAGATTCTGGTATTTTAGGTGTGGATGTGGAAGAAATAGTTGTAGAGGTTGATGGTGAATTTGCGGTTAGCAAAGATGATTGGAAGGAGGCAGTGGAGATGGATGAGGAATATAAAGAATTGAAAGAAGTTATTGTTAATTGCTGGGTTGATCCTGGAGTTTTAGATAAGTACAAACAATATTTACAAGTCAAAGAAGAATTGAGTTTGCAAGGTGATAAGATTTTGCGTAGAGATAGGATTGTTCCTCCAAATAGGTTGAGATTTAAAATACTCAAAATTGTACATGAGGGTCATCTAGGTAGAAGTTTGACCAAGCGGAGGTTGAGGGAGTCATTTTGGTGGCCAGGAATGGACAAGGATGTGGAGGAGATGGTGAAGGAATGCAGTGTGTGTAGTAATAGCGATAAGATGAGAGTCACTAGGAACCCTCCTTTGAGGTGCATGGAGCATCCAAAGAAACCATGGGAAAAATTGGGGTTAGATATATTAGGCCCAGTTGATAGATTGGGTAGTAATAACCGGTATTTGGTGGTGCTGGTGGATTACCATAGTAAATGGTTCATTTGTAAATCCATGGGTGAGGTAACTTCAAGGAGTGTGATAACATTTTTAAAGGAAGTTTTTTTTGAGGAAGGTGTGCCAAAGACGCTTGTAACTGACAATGGTGTCCAGTTGGTTTCATTGGAGATGAGTAATTATTTGAGTGGTATTGGAGTTTTTCATCACAAAGTGGCGTTGTTCCATCCTCAGGCCAATGGATTGGTGGAGAGAGTGAATCGAATGATTATGGAGTCTATTCAACTTTCCTTGGCAAATGGATTATCTTGGAAGGATGAGTTGCGGAGGATGATGTGGGGTCATAGAATCACTCCTCACACTGTGACTGGTGTTTCTCCTTTTGTCGCACTGAAGGGAAGGGAGCCTGGAACAAAAGAGTCCCCGATGTGGTTGCAGGATAAAAGACAGATTTGGGTTGATAGAGAAGGAATGAGTCTAAGGGTTTTAGAAAATCAAAAGCGAAATAAAATGGAGTATGATCAAAGGAAGGCTGTTAAAGATTTAGTCTTCAGTGAGGGTGATTGGGTGGTGGTAAGGAAGTTTGGATTTGTGAGGAAAGGGGAAAGCAAATTTTCGCAACCATGTAAAATAATATCGGTGGAAGGTTCGGTGGCTCTTCTTGATGATGGAAAAAAAAGGAGTGTGGGAAATTTGTGTAAGGTATCTCATTTATGAGTTACATATATCTCATTAATATCATATTTAATTGCATGTTGCATGTATCTCATTTATGAGATACATATATTTCATAATATCATATTATTTACATGTTGCATTATTTTGTTTGTAAGGGGGAAGATATGTGGTGATGTTTAGAACTGAATGTTCAGGTCATGATGTAATGGAGCTATGGTTAAAGCTGTGTTCTAAATTAAACCAGTATTGGATGTAATGCTGGAGGTTGCTACATGAAGATTAATAAAGGTCCTGGAAACCTTTGGACTTTGGATTTATTTTCTACAATATGCCCCTAAGTCTCTACTAAAAACCAGAGCTGATACTCTTAAACTGTTTCCTTTTTTCAAAACATCAAACCTGATCATGCTGAATACACCTGTCCATAAAACTCTTAAAATTCCCCAAAAATTCGAGGAGCCGCCAAACACCCCCAAGGTGCGCCTCCAAACCCATCACATGCGGCTACCCTAATGCAAGCGATCGGGCGTTTGAGGCCAGTCTCCTACACGACGTCCAGTACGGCTCCTATAAGTACTCTTTGCCAACTGACCCACGCTCTGCTGAAATATCCCAATCACCTTATCACTCCAGCCCCCCCAGCCTAACCAGATTGGAACCAAAATCAAATGACAAGGCTGAGACACTCAAAAGCAATGAATCATCAAAAGGAACAGATAAAGTTACTGGTCATCAGCAAGCTGAATTACCAACTGTAACTGAAACACAGCCCGTTCCACCTCTCTTCTCTAACCTTAAAGTACAGGCCCTGACTACCAGCAAGGGAACCAACCAATTAAAAGTTACCTTTAGAAATCAGCCCTGGCCGCTGGGACAATGTCTGATCAAACAGCCTGAGCCCGCAGCAAACCACGTGCTCTGTAATGGAACCTCATGTAGCTCCTTATTTGAAAAACCCAATGCAGACAAGCCACACAACCAGAAACAGGATCCTTCCAGTGATTCCTCCAAGATCCTACTGATTCCTGAATTTCAATCAAAAGGCCAGCACGATATTCTTAATAGATGTCATATCATCAAACTACTCAAGGCAACTACAGCTTTTAACACTCTGGTTTCCAGTGACCTCAAGTACATTGAATTCCTCCCTCCAAGAGGTTCACAACAGTCCGATGCTGCCCTGGTAACATTTAGCTCGAACAGCTGGACTCAAGCCCTCCTAGCCAGCTCCGAACCCTTCCGCCAATGGGGCATTAAAATTTGCCCAATCATGAACCGAGGAATCCCCCACGTTGGCACTTCCACCACTCTTGCATCTGAATGCCCACCAGCCTCCGGCGGAAAAAAGTTCTACGCCGTACTGATCCAGCGGGTTACCAACCTCAGGTACTCAACTACCATATACTCACCTGGGCCCATAAACACACACTCATTCATATAGGCTAGTAGATACTGCTGGGGTCAATTTATTGTACTAATACCTGTAAGATGAATTTATCTAATCATTTCTTACCAAACCTCTTGATCCAATATACTTTCCTGTGGTCAATGAACCTTTTAGTTAACTGAATAGGTAAAAATTACATTGAATAAACCTTCTTTTAATAACCACAGACTCTGGAGAGTTTTAAATGTTTATCTTGTAACTTCATGCGAGCCAAGAACCAAAATACAGTTAGAACACCATTTTCTCCAAGGAGAGGAAGGGAATAGAAATTGATTAGAAAAATTGTTAAACAAAGTTTATTACGATGACAGAACCTGAATAGGGAGGAAACAGAGAGAGCAGTACAATGACATACTACACAGAATTATAGTTACCTAGAATGGTGTGGAAACCAACCCCTTGGTCAAGGAATTGGAAAGGGTCCCCTGGGACAGATCAGGTGACAAAGGCTCAGGACAGGATTCAGGGACAGGATAGATGACCTCTTCTAGATACGACGCCTGCGTCGCACCCCTCTCTGACACTATCTTCCCCCTCGATTCTTCTGCGATCTTCTTCTATTATGTGCCTCCCTGGTTCCTCCGCCATCTTCTTCTAATTAATTGGCTCAAAAGTTCTGAGACAGGGATTGGATCTTCTTCAGTATTCTTCTTAATTCTCGGACAGCATCTCGGTCTCTCAGCATTCTTCGTCTCGCTGTGTTAACTGAACTAACTAAACTACCTCAATTATACCTTTCTAATGGCATGTGCCACCCCTAAATGTTTCAAATTTATGAAACTCCTAACTCTGATTGGACAGGAAAAGGGGAGATGATCATCACACCATGCTAAGTTCAATATTTTTCTTTAAGCTCATTGTTCTATGTTCCCGCCCCTTAATTTACTTTCCCATGCTTTATTTCCCACCCGAGTTCACATTTTTATCAATCAAAATTATACAATTTAATAACTTCTCCATTCAACGGCCGGGAAGATGATTCTGTTCCCAGGACAAACAGAGGTCGTGGCCTTGGATGAGTTTCAATTAATTCGTCATGGTTCCTGGCGGGTTACAAATACGCATGTGCAGAAGACACGTGGGGCATGGACATCTGTCATCCTTTGAGGCCCAAAATACGAACTAATCAAGAAGTCAGAAAGAGATATATTAAATTCAAAATAAAATGATTTCACTGTATACCACCTATCTCTACTCTATCCCCCTTTACTTATATAAATCTTTCGCATTAGCATTTTATTAAATTTGCAGGGTTTAGTTTCAGCATAAGCATGCTCATTAACATGTGAGTTCCAAGCAGCCATTTTGAAAGCGTTTGCGCCGCTGCAAAGATTTCCCTCCAAAGCAATAACACGTCATTACTATGTAGATGTAATTGACACATGCACAATAAAGATTCCCGCCTTAGCAGCCATTTTAATCACTCTCGGGTTACTTGTTAGTACGACACATAGGCAAGCTCCCCTAAGCTTAAGTGTAAGAATTTTATGATGCATTATTAGTTTTTACGAACACAATTATTACAGTATTACGAGTTATCTGAGAAGATTGCTTCCAAGCAAGTCTCTTTTATACGAGTCCTTGCTCCATCAGTATTCAATTTAAAAAAATGCTCAAGGTCAGACAGACACTAAAGCAACCTCTCGGGCCACCTCCTTTACAACAAATCCAGAGCAAGACTGGGGTTGGTTATCTGCTGCGTTGTCCACCAAAAGACAGGCTTGACAGAAAACACAGCCTCCACATCAGGCAATTCTTAACAAAATCATCAACAATAGCGGGATCCACCTATAGTCAGAATCCGCTATTATCACACCCCAGCAAAACACATTAACCATATGTTCTTGGAACATTTCCGGCCTCCACCATAAAATAACACTCACCAGAGACTTGCAAATTCATCTCTAGACACGACTTTCTTGTATTCCAGGCAACTTGGGCCACAGAGAATCATCCATTAAATGGCTACCTGGAACACTGGAAGCCAGCTGTAAGAGACCAGAAATTTGGCAGGCCCAAGGGGGGCTTTTCAATATACAACTCCACCAGCTTAAAAGGCCCTATTGAAACACTAGATTTCCCGGTGAACATTGATCTTAGGAATTAAAATCATCTTGTGGAGACCGAATCGAGCCTTGCTTCTTCTCAGCACCTACAAAAACCTAAACTCTAGAACAAAAAGGCCTCAGCTCGACTACTTATCCACTTTTCTGTGCGACCTGGCAGGGGACACTCCACACGCAGACTGCTTCCTCACGGGGGATTTTAAAACAAACCTCTTCCAAGGGACCCTGGAGGATCTTGACAGCTTGCTTCTGCTTATTCCAATAGAATTAAAGACACAGGTAAAAACCTTCAAATCAAAAACGCTGTAGCCCAAGGGAACACTGGGTCCTACAACTCTACAGTGCGGGCTTCATCGCGCTGAACGGGAGATTTCCACATGACACTCCCTCAAAATGGACATGAACAAATGGTCATGTGTACCTATCCCAACTATTCTATCTGCAATTCAGAGCTATCACCATACATAGAAAATTAAAGTTTCATATCACTCTCGAAAAGTGACCATCAACCTCAGGTCACCACCATTGCATTGTCTTTAGAGTATCACGACCCTGCAAAACCCACAAATAAGGGAACACACTCCGAGAACTTAAAACGTCTAAGATGGTCAGATGCCATTAGTACAAAGATCATGGGAGATTTTAAGCAATTAATAATACAGCTTAACCAGTGGTCAGTCTCCCCAGTAAATGACGGGGCAATTTTTTGAGATCATCTTTTAAAGCAATTTAACCGGCCACCTACACATTTTGCCAGATCTAGCCACAAGCAGGATCCTCTCTCCCTTCACACAAGAGCACTAAAGAACATCGGAAATGCCTCCCTTAGGACTGCCAGGTGACACCCAGAATTGGATTCCTTAATAAAGTGCTACAAATCCGCTCAAATTAATTTTAGAAGGGCATGCTGAACCGAAAAACAACAACACCTTTAACAACTCTGGTGTGCCCTCCTTCACGCAAGCAAGAGCCGGCACCTCATAAAATTCTGGGCGTTATTAAACAATCAATCCAACGGAAACCATAGTCTGGGAAGTGCAAACATCGCTAAGAACAACAGGGTAACCTTCCTTGCTGGCCACTTCCCGGTGGAAGAGTGGAAGGCCTTACCATCAATAATGCCCTCCATGGTACAGCAGGATATCCCACAAGGCATGCAGGAAATCTCCACTGAAGAAATCTCCTTCACTCCTACAAAGCTGGCCAAAACTCTACCCGCAGCAAGATTGGATGGAGCTCCGGGCCCAAATAGCCTGCCACAGGCCTTGTTTAAAAAGAACATACCCTTTTTGTCCAAGCAGCTAGCCAGACTGTTCGATTACTCATTACAAAATTCAATCATATCAGACTCTTGGCGTGGTGCGATCATTCTTCCGATCCATAAATCCGGCTTAAAATCAGCCCCAAGCAACTACAAGTCGATAGCACTTCTGGATAATGAGGGGAAGTTCTTCGCTAGCCTGCTGCTGGAAGACCTGCAGACTTGGGCTGAATCAAAAAGACTGTTACTTAAGAACCAAAGGGGGTTTGTGGCTAACTCAGGAACACTGATCAACCTCCTAGCTTAATCTATTCTTATTAAAAAGTGATTGCATCTTTCATGGCTCTGTTCTGTTGCTTTGTGGACTTTAAAGCCGTTTTTGCCCACGTACTCAGGGAGTCTCTCTGGGCAAGGCTCTCTAACTGGGGAATGCAGCCCAATTTATTAAAACCAATTATTCAGCTTCATACCAACACCTGGATTCAAGTTAAGATTTTTACTGGATCGCAGAATTCTATAAAACCCGTTGACATGGGGAGTGAAACAGGGATGTGTTCTAGCCCCTCTGCTTTTTAACCTTTTTCTAGCCGATCTCTCAGCAGACCTGGACACAATAAATAGTCACCCTGAGGATTGGCGGTGCACAGATCTGCAATCCTTTATATGCTGATGACCTCGCTCTCTTAATTCGTACAAGAGTCGGACTGCAAGGGCTGTTAAACACCCTACATATACCATTAAGAACAAATTGGCAGTGAACCTCAAAAAAACTCAAGTGGCAATACTTGCCAGAAAGCTGTACAGAGGTGGCGGCTGGACATAAGTATGACGACGTCCAAATTCCAGTTGGCAAAACTTACAGGTACCTAGGATTCCATATTGATTCAAGGGGCGCACTAATGAAACATCGCCACAAAATTGCTTTGAAAGCAACAGCCCTCCAAGTTAGCCTCTCTAAGCTCCCCATAAAGCTGACTGGCCCCAACTTAGCCACAATGTTGGAAGTAATGCACACCAAGATAGGCCTCACCCTGTCTTACGGCTTTGAGATCTCCCTTGGCAAGTTTAGCACCACTCTTAATCAACACACAACCAAAATCTACAAAAGGGGGCTTCGGTGACCAAAAAGCTTGTCCCCCGCTCATATTCTACTGGAGCTAGGTCTCCCAAACTATGTCTTGCAAAGCATGGGGTCCTTCCTTAATCTTTGTCACAAATTGAGACAGGCAAGAGCCAGCACCCTTGAGTCCCTGCTTTGGTTGGACTTCAGCATCAATAACTGCAGTGGGCCACATAGCCGGGACTTCAACAAATGCAGGTCATAACTATAAGCAGATGAACACTGAACTATCAAACCTGGGATGAAAGCTTTCGAATGAAGTATTAAAAAGCGCCTCCAACTGTGCTCCAGATTGTTGGACAGAGAGTTTTTAGCCAAAAGGAAGCACGCATGGACGGTAATCAGTTCGTATCAGCCAGCCTCTCCCTTGCCACACTTGGCCTACTCTTATTCTTTACATCTAAATCAAAGATTCTTGGCTCTTAGGATGGCGAGTGGATATTCCTGAAACACCTACCTTCTTGGCAGCGACCTTCAGTCGAGCTTGTATGCAGAGGGGGTAGCAAATGAGACAAATCCCTGGAGCATGTTGTATGTACTTGCCCAGCATTGCTGCCCCTGGTAGAACAAAGCTGAGGCCAGAGTGAAACATACTAGGAGTCCGGACCTGTAGGCAGAGCATCATAGCTGCCTTGAACCCACAGAACATGGTTTTAAACATTAACCTCACCATTTTGATCCACGCAGCTTATCGTCAATTCACGGTCTCCCAGCCTCCAATTTAACTAAGTCATGCTGAGGATTTCCCACTGTTAGTTCCAACTGAAGGCCCACAAATGAAGCAGCCACGGGCGCCGGCTGACGGTTTGAACTGTTGCATTGATTTAATGTGGGGTGCTGCCACTTTTTTCTTATGCTTTCACAGCAATGAATGTTGCCCTTCCTTGAAAAAAAAAATGTTTTTAAACATGTTTTTATGAGGAAAATGTGTATTATGTGCTATTATGAATCTTTAAATCAAATAAAGCTTGTTATATAACACACAAAAAAATTAGAAAACAATGCTCTGGAGACAAGAATAATGTCCAGGAGTAATCAAAAATGCGTATGTAGTACGCTTCTAATGAACCATATATGTATATATGTATGGAAGATTAACCCCACTGGGGTAATCATCAACAGGTGTTAAAAACGTGAAAACAGGCATGACACATTATTTGACCATCAGTTGTATCCACCCGGAAGTCATATACACATATTTAAAGGGTCAGAATGTTTAAGGTCGATGACGTTTCGATCCATGATTAATGCAGGATCATCATCGGTACTTCAAAATACATGCCTGATTAGATTTATTGGTATGCAAAGAATACATGTCATGTTATGTATAATTAACAACACCTGTGAAGGAAATTGGGAAGAAGAAAAGGGGGAAAATAAATAAAGCAGAAATAAGACATATGTACCACTTTGAGCAAGAGAATGCAGTTGTAACAAGGTAAAGCGTGATATATGTGATAAACATCCCTATAGTGGTGTAATTGCCCTATAGGCAGTGAAAAAGCCAATTCATTGCTCCAAAACCGGACAAGAAGGGAAAGAGACCACGTCCTAGGTGTACCGAAATTGGTATTCTTTCATGTACAGTGCATTGAGAGACTAACAATACTGTATGATAATAAAATTATATATCCATGTACCTATCATAGACTAGTGCAATAGCAGCCCTGAAACAGGTTTAAAAAGCCACTTGTGTTGGTGGCACAACCAGTGTGGCAGGCCCACTAATAGCATTAAGATTACAGGCCCTGTATATATGGAATACAACTTTACAAAGGGCTTATAAGTAAACTTAGGGGCATATTTACAAGGGCATTGCCCCACAGGAACGTCACTTTTAACAACGTTCCTGTGGCACAATGCCCTGCTCCATATTTACAAAGTGGCATTAAGCCACTTTTTGTGGCTTAACGCTGCTTTGTAAATATGGTACCCTTTCATGCAGGTATCAGCATGAAAGGGGCATGCAATGGGTGTTGCTGTGGGTGTTCCACCTCAACACTCATTGCATTTTGATGCTGCCCCAGATTTACAAGGAGGTGCAAATATGTGGCAGCGCCAAAAACTAACGCCATGCAAGAGCAGGCGTTAGAATGGCACACAAGGAGAAATGCTTTTATTTCTCCTCGGTTTTGCCTTTCCGTTGTGTGCTGCAGAATAAAGAGCAAATACCATTAACGATTGTTCATGTGCAGGAAGGTTTCCCTTCCTGCACATAAACAATCATTAAATAAAGACGATTTGCTACTTCTATGTTTGCTGCATTTTGCAGCACACATAGAAGTAACAAATACCCATATGGATTGTTTATGTGTAGGAAGGAACACCTTCCTGTACATCAACAATCATTCCCTGCAATGCAGGCATCCTTGCACTATGGTGCAAAGGTGCCTTGTGTTGGCACTAGGCAGCTAATTTTAGCGCCAGCGCTAGGGAAAACACAGGTGCGTGCCATATTGTAGTAAGTACTGCGGATCCCTGTGTTTTGAAAATATCAGAGTGTGGCGCTGCCAAATTTGGCATACCTCCACGCTCCAATATTTTGCTGTACATATGCCCCTAAATATGCCAATCATGTATATACCAATGTCACCATGTTTAGAGGAGAAGCACATGCACTTTAGCACTGGTTAGCAATGGTAAAGTGCTCAGAGTACTAAGGCCAACAAAAAGATTCTGTAAAAAGTGGAGGAGCAGGGGAAAAAACCCTAAGGATGACATGTCTAACAGTTACTTTGCAACATAAGGAATTGTAGGGGTCACCAGAGGGCCAGCCTAATTAATATTAGTTGGCTATGTCACTATTTCAGACCACTACAATTAGTTAGAATCACAGGAATGGTGGCTTGCAAGGGACACCTGACCTCCATCCATGTGACTGGATTTCAAACTTGAAAACAATTTATTAAAACCTATCAGTAACCATTTCTAAGTGTATTCTGTGACTTGATAAATGTTACCAACTCGTTAAATGTTTTACTGAATAAAGAAAATGGGTATTGAGGTCCCAAAACCCCATGATTTTTTGAAATGCAGGGTTTCTGACTGTAAAATCCATTAGTGCAATTAGTCTTTTGTTAAGTGGAAACTACTGATGAGTTAAAAGGAATACTTCTGCCTCTTTGCAGCCTCAAAAGTTAGCAATTAAATGGAAGTGCTTTGAAAAGAACAGATTTAGATGATAAAAAACATTGAGGGTGACTTTTCCACTAAAGATACCTGTCAAGGAGGTACTGAGGTTATAATTGCACAATCAATAGTATTCATATCATTACGCAAGTGAATTTGTGCCAGTTGCAGAAGTACATGATTTAAAACATATTCAGCCAAAATCGAAGATTAAAATTTCATCAGCCGCAGAAGCTATCTACATTTTGGGATATATACTAATATTTCACACAACCCAGCAAGACATCTTGCTGCGCTGCATTGCTTGAAAGGGAGACAGAAGAAATGGACCATATCTTCTTAGATATGGTGCATTTCTTCTGTTTTCTAGTGCTGATGCCTTTGTAGCAGCTGATGGCAAATGCAGGCACCTTTGCACAATGTTTCAAGGGTGCCTGTGTTACGACCAGCATTGTTTTTGTGCAGGAAGGGACAACTTCCTATACAAAAACAATCCTCTGAAGCACTTTCTTCATTCTATACGACCTGTAGAATGCAGCACAAATAGAAAGAGGAAGTAACAAGGAGAAATAACAATATTTCTCTGAGTTCTGCCTTGCTCAGTGAGGACCAGCATTTGGACGCAATCCCTGGTTTACTGATTACTGTAAATCAGGGATTGTGTCATAAACTATAGGTGGATACGGGGAAACACCCACATTCAACCCACTGAACACCTCCCTGCTGCATTTTAATGCAAGACAGCAATATACACTGCCATGCATTATTTCGGATTTACTAAACCATGCAGAACCATGCAAGATGGTTGTATGATAGAGGCACGGCTGGATAAACCATGCATACCTCTACCACGCAGCCTAAACCACAAATGCATCTTAACCACGCATTACTTTACCACGCATGCCATTACCGCGTAATTTTGTGGTAACGTCATGAATGATAAAGGGGTATGCATGGCTAAGGTCATGACCCCCCCGCCCTAAGCTACAAACTTCCCTCCTGTTACCCTCCCCACCCTGAGGTCCAAATACCCCAACCCTCTCCCAACCCCCACGCTGTCCCTAACCCTTAAACCCTACCTCGACCCCCTCCCACCACCTTGCACTGTCACTACAACTACCCCAGCCCCTTCCACTGCCCTTAGGTAAACCACTACTTTAAAAAAACTACCAGACGCCTCCAGTCCTAAAAACGACCCGCCCTTCCCTAAGCCCTAAAAACTACCCCGACTACCCATTCCCCTCCCCCTGCGCTAAGGCCTAAAACCCCTTCCCTTAACCCTGTCCCTTAACCTGACCCAGCCCAGCCCTGACCCAGTCCTAAAAACTACCCCGCCCTCCCCTAAGCCCTCAAAACTACCCCGACTACCCAATCCCCTCGCCTGTGGCCTAATACCCTAAACCCTAATTTTAAAAAAATACCCGACCCTTCCCAGCCATAAAAACTACTCTGCCCCACCAGCCCTAAAAACTACCCCTGACCCCCCAGTCCTGAAAACTAGTCCCGAACCCTCAGCCCAGAACACTACCTCTGACTCCCCAGCCCTGAAAACTACCCATACGCCCCAGCCCAGAAAATTACCCCTGACCCACCCTGAGCCCAGAAACCTACCCCAACCCATCCCCAGCTCTGAAAACTACCCACGACCCCTCCAGCCCACAAAACTACCCCTGACCCACCCCCAGCCCACAAAACTACCCCTCACCTAGAAAACTACCCCAACCCACCCCCAGCCCTGAAAACTACCTCCAACCCCCCAGTCCAGAAAACTACCCGACCCCCTCAGCTCAGAAAACTACCCAGACCACCAGCACAGAAAACGACCCTGGCTCACCCCAGCCCAGAAAACTACCCCTGACCCGCCCTCCATCCCAGAAAACGACCCTGACCCCCAGCCAGAAAACTACCCCGACCCACAGCCCAGAAAACTACCCCTGACCACCCCAGCCCAGAACACTACAGCCCAGCCCCACTTAGCTCAACATGGATCTCTTCCTGCAAGGTCTTCCTACAGGAGCTAAAGCGTGCATTGCCTTAACCACTCATATGCGTGGTTAAGGCATATGTGTGGTTAAGGCACACGTGGTTTAGCTTCCGGAGTCAGGACACTCGTGGTTAAGACCGTGGTGTTCCGACTGTTTCTCATGGAAGACAGCTTTGCGTTTCTCAGTAAATACCACTTAAGGACTTACGTTGCTTTGTGATGACTTGCGTCCCACAGGGCAATTCAAGTCCTTACTAAACATACCCTGTTACGAGTTAGGACTGTAGAAGGAATTTTGGCACTTTCTGTCCTAAAACCACATGCTTGATTTCCATACTCCAGCATACTTACAGTTTCCAATGAACAATACGTACATTCTCAAGGTCCTAGAGACATTACCACTATTATGAGTTTTACATTATAGAGCTATTAGCCGGATCAGGTTTATGAATGAGAAATATGGTACTTTTTATCGGACTGAGCTGCTTTCTGCACTTATATCTTCCCTACTCTATACAAATATTTGCTTTTTCTTGCTCTGGCTTGATTTAATTTTGATTAATTATGTTAATTAGAGCTTCCCACTGTAAGAAATTGGTGAGTCCTGCACTGGTTATAGGTCCGCCATTGTATCCTTACTGGGAACCAAGTACCCCATTGCAGCATTTTACTCTCAGAGTGTAGCGAAGCAGAGCATCCCATGGCCTACTCAAGGAAGGTGGTGTGAGCTAGAAATGTCCATCTGCTAGCAGGCAACAACAACCAGTCCCTCCCAGGACATTTGACAATGAATGGTGATGGCTGCCCAGGGAAGCCCCAAGGCCCCTGACCCCAGCCAGTGTTTCATCTGTTTAAGATCCTTGTCTGCCAATGCTTCATGGTCCTTGGTGAACATGCCAGTGTATTTCAGGCATGCGCACCAAGGGGCATATTATCAAGCACAGCGTTAAAATGATCGCTGTTTTAGCGGCAGAAAACTGCCGCTAAAGCGGTGATAATGGGCTTGATAATATGCCATAGACAATTCCAATAGAAGCCCATGTTGACACCAGAACATGGGCTTCTATGGGAATTCTCAAGGGCATATTATCAAGCCCATTATCGCCGTTTTAGCGTCAGTTTTCTGCCGCTAAAGCAGCAATATTTTTAACGCCGTTTCTTGATAATATGCCCCCAAGTACTTTTAAACACCCTCTTTTCTGAATGTATGGCAATGCTCACAAACAAGCATTTCCACAAATACTGAAGGACAGGAGTTAGAGTAATAATTTATCCCCTCCTTGAGTTTTTTCCATTCCTCTCCTGTGAGTTTCAAGGGAGGCATAAAAATAATCTCACTTATGGGAGGCATGGACAGATAGGGGAGCTTGGATGGTTAGAACACTAGCTCCCTGGAATCGCACTTTCACCTCTGGTGTGGCCCGCAGGATTCAGCATTTTTGTTTCTGCTCTTCCACGCAGGAGCAACTCTTCATGTGCTCCTGCTGTGGGAGCAGGTCTATCCACTGCTTCAGTGGTGGTGGTAGCAGCCATCAGGTGCTGGCCACACCCGTCCAGGTCGGTCATCGGTCCCTGGGAACTGGGGGCCCATTTGGACCAGGGAGCTTCACACATTGCGGCATGTTACATTTTCTTGCTCCGGCTCCTGGCAAGGGGGAGGGCCCAATGCACGCCTCTCTCCCAGGCAAATTAATAAATAATTCTGCACCTACCCCCGGGCTCTTTCCCACCCAGTTTATAGAAATCGCTGCAGTGCACTTCTGTTTCTCTTTGGGGTCAAAGGTCAAAATATTTAAACAGCCATATCTCGGACCCCGTTGGCCTGATTTCCACTATTCTTGGCTCATTGTCCTCCTGATGGTGGGCTCTAGCCACCAGGATCATATTCAACGGGCCTCTTAGCCCCTAACAGATCATAACGTGCAGAGAGCTGAACTTACTGGCTTCGTGCGCCAGTCTTCTCCTCTTCTGACTCCCTGATCCCAAACACAAGCAACCCAGGACCGGTTTCACCCTAGGTAGGGTTCCTCATCCGGGTATAGCTTATCAACAGTTACACAGTGTGCAAGGGGCCCACATTATTCCCATCCTACTTAGTGTGACACACTTTAGTACACAAAATAAATGATGGATGGAAAGCTTGAATTAATCACACCCACTGATAATTACTGGGGCCACATCGCAGTCCATCATTATTTTGCACACCATGTCACCTCAGTTTGGACCCAGCCATATGCAAATCAGTTTTGTTCCTGCTCCGATTGGAACAGTCCAGCCAAAACTGCCCAGCCAGACCCTCCATTAACAGGAACACAAGCAACCCAGGACTGGTTTTGTCCTACCTAGGGCACATTAGCCCAGTGACACAGGACCCACGTCTGGGCATACCTATCCCTCTTAGGGTGACACACTAAGGTATACATAAAAGTGATGGATGGAATGCTAGAATTAATCTCAGCCACTGGTAATTACTCTGGGTCGAATCCCAGTCCATCATTAGTTTTCCCACCTTGCCTCCAATGGGAACTGTCCAGCCCGAAATGCCAGCCCAGGTCTTCCCTCAACTAGATCACAAGCAATCCAGGTAGGAATAGCTTTGCTCCGTTTCAAGGAGTTCTGGCAAAGCAGTTCCATAGACAGACTGGTGTTGCCCATGCACATACACTTGCAGAATATATGCCTGAACAATTTAAGTGGCAGCTGGGCACTTTTGCAGATAACAATCAAAAATGAATACTGAAAAAAAATTTCTTTAGTTTGTACTTTCTGGGTTTTTTTTCAATTGACTCCAAGCACTAGGTTGTAACAACAGGTAGCTAAGCTCTCTAGAAGCTGATAAAATAACATTAAAAATCTAATGGACCCCCCGGTACTCAGCTCTTGAGTGGGCCTTGGAGCCAGCTTTATGGTATGACCAGCCGGAGCCAGTATCCACTTTTGTGTGATCCCTCAGGGCCATCCAACAATATCAAGGACAAATAGACTTGGAGTAGTGGGTACATTTATTTTTCTTTGTGGCAAACATGCTCCCAGTCTGAAAGTGGCCTATTGCTCACCCGTCCTCATGAGCAAACCAGGGCTGTGTGCAAGTTATGTTTGAGAAGATGTGGCCCAGCAGCTAGAGCTGATCACTTTAGAACTGGAAACCACATTCAAATCCCAGCCTTGGCTCTGCATCCTTTGAATCTTGGTAAATCACTTTCTGACCGATTTTGAGTTTGTAGGACAGAATACTCCATCACAATTTTGATAGAGTAACCTGTCTGCCAAACCAACAATACCCCTATTTAGGTTTGAGAGGACCACCAGCTTCTGACCAGCAGAGTCCCTGTTAGCTCCATTGATGGGAAGTGTCCTCTGATGGCCCGATCAAGTAGAGGCCATCGAAGCAAGGGCATTACAACACTTGCTCTATTTGAACGGTGTGATGTCCTTTATTTCTGTTTTATTAGGGACAGCAAAAAACAAATAATGACCCCACACCAATGGACAATTTTTCCTTGATGTAGTGGTCAATTATTTATTTGTTTTTCAATAAAAAACTCCCACTTTGAGAGTTTGTTTTTGAGGGAAAAAAACTTTGTTTAAGTTTAGTGAATGGCCATCAAAACCGACAGCAGCTGTCCACCAGACCATTTATGCTTTGACGGGAAACATCATGAGTGCGGTTGGTGATTCCATTCAAAGTACAGAGATAACTGCTGGGGCCGCAGTGATCTCTAAGGGGCATATTATCAAGCACGGTGTTAAAATTATCGCTGCTTTAGCGGCATAAAACTGCAGCTAAAGCGGCGATAATGGGCTTGATAATATGCCGCAGAGTATTCCCATAGAAGCCCATGTTGACACCAGAACATGGGCTTCTATTGGAATTCTCTGCGGCATATTATCAAGCCCATTATCGCCGCTTTAGCGGCAGTTTTCTGCCACTAAAGTGGCAATAATGTTAACGACGTTTCTTGATAATATGCCCCTAAATTTGGTAGACTGTAGCATGTTAGGAGAGCAGACAAAATGTCCTCCATCACTCGGACTGATTTTACTCCGTCCCCCGAACCTTCAAATATAGCCCTTAGTCATCCCAACGGCTAAAACATTCCGCAGCGTAGTTTGGTTATCATACAGAGCACTCTAATTACCTCAGACCAAGGGACTGATTCACAAGGGAATGGTGAAGTGTGGCGTTGAGCAAACATTGCTAAACGCCACGCTCTGCCATTCTCAAAATGCAGGGATGCACTGTATTCACAAGAATGCGGTGCACCCCTGCATTTCCCCTAGCGCTGGGACTAAATCTAGCTGCCTAGCGCCACTGCAGACACCCTTGCACCATAGTACGAGGGTGTCTGCATTGGGAGGAATGATTGTTTATGTGCAGAAAGGTGTCTCTTCCTGCACATAAATAATCCAGAATGGCGAATTGCAACTTATCTGTGAGCTGCATTGTGCAACACACTTTATATGCAGGAAGGGACAGCCTCGTGCACATGAACAATCAATCATGTCGATTTGCAGTTTCTAAGTCTGCTGCACACATAGAAACAGAAAAAATGAGGAGCAATTAAGCATTGCTCCTCTTTTTGCCATGTTAACACCAGGTTTTTCCTGGTCTTAATTTTGGCACTACCCATATTTATGCCACCCTTGCAAATGGGGGGCTGCGTCAAAATCAATGGGTGTTGCGGGGGAACGCCCACAGCAAAACACATTGCACGGGCCTTTCACGCTAAGTGTAGCGTGAAAGGGGGCCTTATTTACAAGGCGGCGTTACCCCACCTTGTAAATAAAGCGAAGGGTTTATCGCCACAGGAAAGTCATGAAAAGTGACATTCCTGTGGCGACAGGGGCTTGTAAATATGCCCCCAAGTCCCTGCTTGTGGGTACGAATCCTCCTACCCGTGGACTCGTTTGGAGTTAACATTGCACCTCCAAGTCTGTAATTCCGTTTCAGATGGAAACATTTGAAAACAAGAAACCAACTCAAATTGTTTGAGAACTGATTCAATGTAATTGTTGTTGGCATAGAACCAGACAGAGGAAAGAACAGCCTAATAACATCCCTTGTTTAGTGCAATAAGATATGATTTCTAAACATTGTTTTTAAGACAAAGGCAACCTGTGGAACTATGATAGCATATGGGTGCTATTATAAAATATCAAAGGAGGACAACACACATTTTTCTAAATCAAACTTGTAACTTATTTTCCTGCCCTTTTCTACTGAATTGCGAAATGAAAACCTATGTCTGAATACTTCTGTAAACGCCGAAGGGTGAATCCATACAATTTCCCAGAGGGGAGCCTATGTAAAGATTACTGGAACGCTTTATATTACTGGCTGACCTATATTTCTGACAATAGCATGGCCTCGAAGGCCTTTGAAAAAAATGTCAGTGGTTAGAGGTTTGTGAGATTCAGCAGGCATAATACAGACAGAGAATAGAAAGCAAAATCTATACTCTTTTTGCATTTGTTGGGGCTGTTCTTTATCTAAGAAACCAAGCAATTACATCCTCTAAATGTACCTATGCAAAATTACATGAACCTATTTAGGAAACAATGCTCAATGTTCTCATTCTATGTGTATTTTTTATTTTTTTTTATTTTGTAAAATGACTTTTCCAGCTTTCTTTTCGCCCCAGCTGTTTTATATAGAGCGAACATGGCCCAAGGGCATTAGAGAGCTGTATGAGAACCAGGTATTAGAAATCCTCACTTATTTTTTTTAGTCAAAGGGAGGTTACGTGATTTGGCCAGTCACAGAGGGGCTTATTTATGAGCCCTTTGCACCACTGTTGCATCACTTTTTGTGATGCTGCGACAGCGTAAAAAATGCGCCATGTTGTGCCATATTTGCAAAGGCACACACTTAAGCAGATGTGTCACTTTGTAAAGCCCCGTGCAACATTATACCTGTGTCAGGTATGATGTATGCAGGGTGGGCACAAAAAAGGGTAGTAGAAGTGGCACAGTGAAATCTGAGAGATTTCACTACGCCACTTCTAGGACGCCACTGTGTCAAAATCTTACACCTGCCTCACTGCAGGCGTAAGACTGATGCAAGTGCCTTCAACATGGGACTTGCCCATTTGTAACGACCCATTACTGGAGTAGCGTCACTTTTGCGACACACTCCAGCAATGCGTCATCACTGCGCCTCCAGATATGTCAGATATACTGATGTATCTGTAAATCCTTGCGTCATGGAGCACCGTACAGTAAATATGGTGCATCCATGGTGTCTCAAGGGGGCGCACTGAAAACAGCGATGCAACACTTTTCATAAATTGGGCCAAGCATATTGAGCCGAGGCTGGTTTGAACACCAATTCCAAGGTCTGGCTTCAAGGACACATCTCTCCTGTGGTTGTTTTCTTTGTTACCTTTACAAAAGTGGTTGGTTTGCAAGCTCTGACTCACAACAATGTTTAAAATTGTCGCATCACCTTTCTCACCTCTTTTTATTAGTCCTGGTCATACTCAGATAAGAGTCTTTAGATCCGCCCCCTTCAGCTATGGTTGCTTTCGGTCAGTCCCCTGCATATTTGAAGTGGTTTTCACATTTTTGATCCACCCACAGGAGTACTGCACACGTTTACATTTTGCATTTCTGGGGACAAAGAAGTCTGTCTCCAAGATCACGCTGTCAACACCGCCACTCCTGTATATGGACTGTGCAGAATCATGCCTGTGTTTTCCAGCCTGATGTATAAAACATATGAGATATAGAAGTTAAAATGTGCTCGCGGAAATATGGCAAATTTATAAGTACACAAACTAACTCATAAAGAGCACATCATACTTTTGAGATGTGTTTGTGACCCAAGAATTTATGGGAAATGACACACAAATCATCTTTCTAGCTAATGCCAATCAAAAGCACACCAATATAAACACTACAGGCAATGAGAAATAGGATATTTCTTTTTGGATTTCCAGTTAATTTATATGGTCTTATTTAGACCTAACCAGGGTACTCTGTGTCCCATCTGTGACACTGCTGCCTGTGTGCTGATGCCAGGCTAAGTCAAACAACAGGCTTCCGTGCTCAGCTTGCATAGATGTGCACACATGCATTCAGACATCATTGTGTATGCTCTATATAGAGTCTATACACTAGGGGCTTATTTACAAGCCCCTTGCGCCGCAGGTGCTTCATTTTTAATATGGGAAAAAGTGATGTATTGGCGGTGCAAGCGGCTTGAAAATAAGCCCCTAGATGTGTAGAACCACACCTTATTTTGAAAGATGGTCTATGGAGGTTACAGCTCAATTCCCTTTAACCGTAAGATTAAAGTGAGTGAGCCTCCATTATTGGGGTCACCGCACAGAAGAGGTATACAAAAAAGAGGTGCACAAGCAACAAAACATAGGCCTTTCATGGGTTTGAATCTGCTTCCCACACTTACATGGAAGAGAAACAGGATAGATGGAATCTGCAGAGAAGAGGCATTGGAATACCAGGATACCCACAAGACACTAGGGCATCATGATATAGCACCAATCATGCACCCCACACAGAGTGAAATGCTGATATTGATCAGACACTACATAGATTGATTCCAGCACTGCAGGTTGGGGCACTACGCCATAGATATCAGGGCCTACATTTTTTCTGATTTTGTGTCTGCGTTACATCAGCCCGATGCAAAATCATTTTTGGCATTTGCTAAGCCACGAAGAGCAACTTTGGGTGCTTTAGTATGCCTTGCAATACTTTGTGCCGGGGTGGCATATATAGGTGCAGCATGGGCGTTCCCATGCATCCATCTACATATGTTGATGCAAGCCCAGATTTATGGAGACCTGCTTACATTGGGTGTGTGCCAAAATGGTGCAGAGGTGGAGTAAGGAGAAATATCTTTATTTCTCCTCGTAACGTGCTCTTTCCATGTGTGCTGTATTCTGCATCACACCTGAAGGGAGGAATATGTCTCTGAGGATTAGTTTTGTGCAGGAAACTGGTCCTCCCTGCACAAATGCAATCCTGCTCGTACCGCATGCACCCTTGCACTATGATGCAGGGGTGTCTTTTTCAGCACTATGCAGCACACAGAGCCCCAGTGCAGGGAGAGAGAAAGAATGTTCCATATCTTTGTAAATATGTAGCATTTCTGCTTTCTCTCTTCCACACAGCGCAGTGCAGTAAGTTCTCTTGCTGTCCCGCGTTGCATGAGCTAATAGTAAAAGGGCCTTCTAGGTGTCTGGTTGCATGTAAGGTAGCAGCCACATATCAGCCAGTCCTTGCAACTAAGTAAAATTGAACAATGCAAAAATGAGTTAATATGGTTTTGCATAGGTTGTACCTAGGCTCTAGGGAAACAAGCATTTGCAATGCAATCGGTCTCTCCTTTGGGACCTTATATGTATTTAGCTATGCAGCACATTAACCTGGGTGCTGAAACATCTACTGTTCTTTAACGTGGAGGGAAAGTAAGCACCAAACTGCGTGACACGCCAGGTATGGAAACACATGGAGAGAAATATTGCCTTTCAACGAGAAATGGTATAGTCCAAAGCTCTGTTTTTTAATATAAAAGAGGGTCTTAGGTGGTCATATCACTGAAAATACAAGATTTGAAAAAAATATTATTGTGTTTGGGTGCTCGTGGAAGACAATTTCTATGGACTGGAATCTACAGAATGCTAAAGCAATTCTGGTATTTTACAGACCTCTACTGGTCGTTTTCTATCAAGACAGTTAAATAGAGGCAGTTGAACAGAAAAAAAGTCCCTAAGCAGAAGCAGACAAGTCCTAGGGCTGATCTCCAGAGCCCACAAAGTACATACACATATAAGTATATACTAAAGTATATACTAAGGTATATACAAGAGGTATTGAATGCTCAAACTAAAAATCTTCTAAAAAGGACAAAACCTCAATTTTTATAGACTAATGATAATCCGTGATTTATTTCTTTGTGCTCTTCCTTTACAAGAAGTTCAGAAAAAAGATATAGTAAATGTGTTCTCAAATTAGATGGCAACTGAATATTGCAGATCACGAGATGAGCATTTTGGATGATCAGAAATTACTCCAAAATTAGAGAAAAAACTTTATGGGCAATTATATTTAAAGCAGGTTGAAAGTTGACAGCCTTTAATGCAAGATAGCATTCCCTTCTGTAAGGCTAAGTTTGATTTGCAGTGGTTTACTAATCCCTTCAATTTTAATGTGCACTACCAACCTTTTAAATTTAAATGTGATCTACCAATCCCTTAAATTTTAATGTCATCTACCAGTCCCTTCAATTTTAATGTGACCCTGTCATGCTTTGTATGCAAAGTATTCTAATCGTATTGTTTTTGGTTTCACAACTTTAAATACCATTCCTGTCATATTGCTTATAATATTTTGTAACAGTAAATCTCTGGGTTATTTAAAACAATTCTCAACACATAAATGCGTGTGCCTGCCTTCTGCTTTAACCAATGAATGCACAGAGATCCCTAGACATGAGGCCAGACAAATTAAGGAATTTTGCAAGTTTAAGCCAGAGCTGCACAAATTGGAAAGCTTTGTAAATACAAAAATCTTATTTAGTGTATATAACATTGGAACTGCAAGTTAGAAATGGTTTTGCAAATCACAGTCAAGATTGTGATTATTTGCAAATCCCTAGGAAACCTGGACCTTAAACGGATGCCCTCAAAAAAAGTATTTCACAGGCAGATGTATCAATTGTGCGTGACCGCACAATGCAGCACACATAGAAACTGCAGAAACTATGAGAAATAAAACATTTCTCTGTGTTGCACCATGTTAAGACCAGGTTTATTTGGTCTTAATTTTGTCGCTGCCCCATATTTACGCCACCCTTGTAAATATGGGGCAACATCAAAATCAATGGGTGTTGCTGCGGAACGCCCACTGCAACACCCATTGCCTACCCTTTCCACTAAGTATAGCGTAAATGGGTGCCTTATTTACAAGGCAGCGTTAAGCCGCGTTAAGCAGCTTAAAACTGCCTTGTAAATAAGGCGAAGCCCCTATCTCCACAGGAACGTTAAAAAAAAAGTGAGGTTCATGTGGCCATAGGGGCTTGTAAATAGGCCCCTTAGTGTTTGCTCCCGTTTGGCGAGAGATTTAAAAATGCAACCGCCAGACACAGGTAAACATGTTTCCCTGCCCATGGTAGTGCGGGAAGGGAAGCTACTGTGTCCCAGGAGTGGGCTCAGGGGGACATAGTAAGTGAGCTGGCCCTGACAATTACATTCCCCTGGGCCCTTTAATGTGTGGTCCCCCTTCCTTTAAACCTTATTTTGACCCTGGGGTTTGGGATCCCTGGGGCCTCCTTACACTCTGGAAGGGTGGCCGATCGCCCCCACTCCCCTTTATTTTTTAATACACTCCCAGAGGAGGGGGTCTCAGGGGCCTCCTTAGGCTCTGGAATGGGGGCTGCGTGGCTCCTAACTATATTGCTTAAATGATCAACCATATAAGAATCGATGTTGCTTGGGCTTCAAACTCACAAAAACCAGATTGCCACAGATTTAATATTGAGATCAATAATATTGACCTATAATAATTTTGCATTCAGTGTATAGCCTACCTCTACATCGTCACAGTGTATATTTTTAATATGGGATAGAGTAACCCTACTGTACATTGTTGGACTTGGCCCTTTTTGCAGGGTCATCCCTGAACTTTTTGCCTTCCTCCTATATTTGTTCTGACCTGTTGTTGGCTGTTTTATGACTCTGGGCACTTTACCACTGCTGATCAGTGCTAAAGTGCATATGCTCTCCCTATTGTAAATTAATGTATAATTTGTGATTCCATGATTGGTTGGTTTGGCTTACCTGTCAGACCCTAGTACAGTGCACCAGGAGTGCCAAGGGCTTGTAATCCAAATACTGCTGGTGGGCTTGCAGCACTGGTTGTGCCACCCACAGAAGCAGCCAGTAAACATGTGTCTAAGGTCTACCATTGCAGAGCCTGCGTGCAGTCTGGTACTGTCATGCTGACTGGGCAAGTGCACCCACTTGCCAGTCTCTAAACCTTCCCTTTTCTTCATATCAGACACCCCTATGGTAGGCCCAAGGGCAGGGTGCATTGTAAGGATAAGGTAGGACATGCCCTGGTGTGTGTGGCATGTTCTAATAGTGAATTACAGCTATTTTCATTTTTCACTATTGCAAGGCTACCTGTTCTCCATAGGCCAGAATGGGCAGTTTGGTTATTACATCTTATAATCTTTACTGACTCAGAGAACATGGTAGAAATTCGAATTTAGTATGCCTGAACTCAGGATGATAAAATACATCTTTTAGTGAAGTTGGTTTTAACATTCTGTGTTTGAAAATGCCACTTTTAGAAAGTAGGCATTTTCTTGTCTAACCATTCAAACCTGCCTCTGCTAGGCTGTGTGTATTCCTTTGTCTGGAGTTTGAGTGACAGGGCTGGGGAATTCCAGGAGACAGGGTGAGGTGCCCCAGTGGTGAATAGTGAGATCTGCCTCTAGATGGGTGGGAGGAGTTGCACCTGGGACCTGAATAGGGCTGTGCCTGCCTTCCACAATGCTGGCTCCACCTCCTGGGGAGCAGCTGATGTCTCTGCCCTGCACAGTGAATGAAGAGAAGGAATCCTGTCGACAAAGTGCTCCATGGCTGTACTTGCCTTCCACAATGCTGGCTCCACCTCCTGTGGGACATCTAATGTTTCTGCCCTCCACTGTGAAAGGAAAGGAGAAGTCTGGTAAACAAAGTGCTCAGGAACTGGTTTGGACTGGGCAAAGGCCCCTCTGCCTTCAGAGGACGAAGGAATTCTGGGTATAAATATTGGGACCCTGATCCCATGAATTTAGATCACTTTGGGAAACAAGAAGAACCTCTGCTGAGGGAGGAACCAGAAGAAGCTGAGGAGGAAACTATCCCTGAACCTGGGGGATTGGCCTGCAGTGGTTGCCTTACTGCCAAAGAGAGGAGAAAGGAACTTTGTGTGTACTTTTGCTCAACTTGTGAAGGATCTCCAAGGGCTTGGAAAAGAGCTTGCCTCCTGCTGAAGTCTCAGGAACAACAGACTTCACCCCCCAGCTCCCCAGAGTTCTTTGGAAGTGCCTGCTGCTGTTGCTGGGCCTTCTGAGGGACTGCGTGTCGCAAGGAGCTGGAAGCACCACTCAAGAAGGAGAAGCGTGCCGCCGTCGGAGCTGTTGTCGTCGCATCTCGTAAAGTATGTAGCTGCTGCAGCATCGCATCGAACGACAGCATCTCGCATCATTCAGGAAGTGTCTCGCAACGCCGAAGAAGCGTGTCGCCATCGCAGCCATCGTAGCTGACGCATTGCACCACATCAAGAGAAGAGTCTCGCATCGAGGAAGAAGCGTGTCGCCATCGCAGCCATCGTAGTTGTCGCATTGCACCACATCAAAAGAAGAGTCTCGCATCCACGGAGAAGCGTGCCGCCGTCGGAGCTGCTGTCGGAGCATCGCGTAAAGGGGTGTCGCCGCTGCAACATCGCATCGAGCAGAAGCGTCTCGCAACGTCGGAGAAGAGTGTCACTGCCAAGGCCGCTGTCGTCGCATCACGTAAAGTGTGTCGCCGCTGCAGCTGAAGCATCGAGTCGAGTCTTCTCACAACATCGGAGAAGCGTAACGCATCTGGAAGATCTTCACGTCTTTATTTCTTTGCACCAAAAATTTCATCGCATCAACATCGTTGCAACACTTTTGTTGCCCTGCGTGTCGCATCTAAAAGGTACATTGACTTAAAGTGTCGCATTTAAGAACTTAAGAGAACTAAGCAAAATTCTACCATCTAAAGTAACAGTGTTGTGTGTTTTTGTCGTTTAATGGTCTTGTGGTAAATCTATATAAAGAATACTTATTTTTGATATAAAACCTGTGTGGTGTCCATTTGTAGTGTTGTCACTTGGTTACTGTATGTGTTCACAAATGCTTTACACACTGCCTCTGAGATAAGCCTGTCTGCTCGTGCCAAGCTAACAAGGGGGTGAGCAGGGGTTATTTTAGGAGTGTACCCCCTTACCCTGACTAGAGGAGAGGGTCCCTATTTGTCACAAGTGCATACCTGTGCCAACTAGAGACCCCCAAGTCTAAAATACATTATAAGGATTTGCAAGTCACATGATCATATAGAAGAATGAGGTTGAAAGCTGAGTTAGTTTATAAGGCCATGGAACTTCTTGCTTATTCCTTAAATGTGGTCATATTTTCATCGTTCACACAAATCGCTTAAGTCTGTTGTGTCCTGCTCTTTCATGTTCATTGTAGGCAAGAAGAATAAAAGCAGAACCTCTACTATGAAATTAAAAACACCAACAAGGAGTTAGTGATTTTTTTAAAAAGAGAATAGAATCAGTTTGAGGTAAGTCAAGTTAAAGAATATTGTTGCTCAGATTGTGTAGAAACTGGCAGAGATTCTATAGCTCCTGGAATGAGCAATTTTGTGGAAAATAATAAACTTGTTGTGTTAGAAATGGGGATCTTTAGTAGGCAGAGGCAGGTATTTTTGTCCAAATAAGGACCCTTGCTTCTAGTCAGGGTAAGGGGGATACACACTTCAGATAACCCCTGTTCATCCCCTGGGTAGCTTGGCACCGGCAGACAGGCTTATCCCTAAGGCAATGTGTAAAGTATTTGACCTCAAACACATAGTAATACAGTGATAACACCACTAATAACCAACACACCAGTTTATAAAAATAAAGTATCTTTATCTAAACAAGAGCAAAACGACAAGAATTCAACTTATAGGTAATACAATATAACTTTAGAACAGTTATTGCAAAAATAAAGCTTGTAGAAAACAAATAGCTCCACCTGGTGCTATTACCACGACTTGAAGCAATAAATCCAAATTAGGGCAGCAACCGCGAGGAGCTCGTCGTCGGGCACGGAGTCACACAGACCCCCAAACAAACAGTACCTTGGAAACGAAGTCTATGATGATGCACAGCATTGTGGAGGTGAGGCGTTGGTGCTGAATCTGAGGCCAGCTCCTTAGCTGCAACAGGAGAGGCGAGGCGTCGTGTCCGCAAGAAGCTGACGTGTCAAATCCAGAACAGGTGAAGTCGGTTGCGTTGACAATAAGGTGTCGGTTCCGGTGAGGCAATGCAAAGTCTGCAAGTTTCTTGAGTCACTCTCCGCAGTTATTGGCACTGTGATAATAGGAGCGCTAGTGTCGGGCACGGCCAATAACTGCAGGCATCGACAGGCATTCGGGTGTTGGAGCTATGGTGCAGGCTAGGCGGTGCGTTGTTTACTTCACGAGTGGTGCCCCTGGCCTCGGTGCAAGTTGCAGCAGCACAGCGGTGTCCCTGACTGCATCGGAGACAGGTTTTCTTTTCTTCTCTTTAGTTTCTTCCAGCTCCCAACAGCAGAAACAACCTCCAGAGGCCCAAAACTGGAATAGGTACCTCTTGGCATATCAGAACTCTCAGCAATAGAGTTCAGGGTGCTGGGGGTGAAGTCTTTGTGTCCCTGGGACTTCAGAACAGGAGACCAGCACACTTCAGGCCCTTTGAGATTCTTCTTCAAGCAGGTTTACAGCAAAGCTCCAGTCTTTGTCCTTTCCTTTGGCAGAAACAACAACTGCAGGCCAACCCCCAACAGCACTCAGCAAAGGGACAGTAGTCCTCCGCACAGCTCTCCAGCTCTTCTCCTTGGCAAAGGTTCCTCTTGAGTCCAGAAGTGATCTAAAGTTCTGGGGTTTAAGGTCTACTACTTATACTCAGTTTTGTCTTTGTTCTCTTTGTGCAAGGGTCTCTGAGCCCAGTCCAAACCAGTTCTGTCCTCACTGGTGCAATATGACCACAGGGGGTGGAGACAGCATTGTGCAAGGGAGAAAGGCCCTATTCAGGTGCAAGGAAATCACATCCCACTAGTCTAAATGCAGCCAAGCCCCATTCAGCTCATCTGTGAGTCATCCAGGAAGGGCCAGGCACACCTCAAAGCCCCCCCCCCCCAGTGGCTGTCTACAGTAAATGCACATCCCCAGCCCCTGTCATTCTAAAACCAGACAGTCAATCCACAAACAGGCAGAGGCACACAGAATGGATAAACAAGAAAATGCCTACTTTCTAAAAGGGATTACAAAAAACTGGGACACCCCTTTTCCCCAAACCTGGGCTATGTAAACAATATTGTAACTACAATGGTTTGAGAAAATTATTAACAATAAGCTCCTAAAAATTAATATGCATGAAAACACAGAAAAAATGTATCAAAACAAAGAATATTAAAGAGGTACCCACAAAGAAAATGTATACAAAAACATATTTTTACTAAAATAGCAAATACGAAAAAACAATTAAGAAACAGTACATAACGGGTGCTCACATAGTTACAAATAGTCACAGTAGTGAAAATCGAAATTGGCAGTATTTCACTATCAGGACATGTCACACACACGAGTACATATCCTACCTTTCACATACACTGCACCCTGCTCAGGGGGTACCTTCGGCCTACCATAGGGTTGCCTTACATGTAAGAAAAGGGAAGGTTAGGACCTGGCAAGTGGGTCCACTTGCCAGGTCGACATGGCAGTTTACAACTGTGCATGCAGACACTACAGTTGTAAGTCTGAGACACACTTACAGGGCTACTCATGTGGGTGGCTCAATCAGGGCTGCAGGCCCACTAGTACCATTTGATTTATAGGTCCTGGCATAATGCACTTTACTAGGGACTTACCAGTCAATCAAATGGCCAATCATGGAAACACCATTCCATAAACCCAATTTACCCAGCAAGCGTCTGCACTTTAGCACTGAATAGCAGTGGTAAAGTGCCCAGAGTCCTAAAACCAACAAAAACAGGGTCGAAAACCAAATGGCAAAAAGCAAAAAGTCTGTCGGTGAACGCGCTGAAAAAGCCAAGTCTAACATGTTGCCATATATATCTCTTTTCTGCTAATCACGTTTGCTTTTTAGAAAAAGATATCAAAAGAAAAACCCATTTTGGTGTTTAAACTGCAGCTCCAATTTTGCTCTGTGATCTGCCTTTCACCCTGGCTGCTGGCAGTGGTCACTGAGAGACAGAAGGCAACTGTAATAGCTCATTACAAATAAATAGCTACGCCAGTTCTCTATTTCTGATGACTAGAACCATCGCAAATTGCCTGTAATAAGGAAATTAGGGGTTGACTTTTTTTAAAGAGATTGCAGGCTCACATGAATAATAATTATTCTCACCTCCACATCAGAGTTGACCTAAACTTACCTTGTGATGTAGAGGTTAAGTCGATGCAATGGATACAATATCATGGCATGTGATATGAGAGTGATGTAGTGAGAGCAAAACCGCCTGTGACAAATGTTTCGCTCACTGAGTGGTGTAGTCTGAAATGCTAACATCTCCGCATGATCAATTTCCATCTGCCAACCAGCACTCAGGTCAGATCAAGCCATAGCTGCAGGATGTTTGGTGAAATGCCAGCTGACAGCTCCATCCAGATCAGAGGGGTCGTTGATCAAGACCAGCTTCGAGAGAAATTCATGGCGGATCCTCCCTCCCTCTCCCAGTCTGACGCTCCTTCGGATACAGTTAGGGGAAGGTTTTCCTCAGGCAGCCAGTTGATGGGGAGAAGACCTTATGCTTTAATTTCCAAGAACTTTGTCAGCTGCTTTTCCTGGAAGCTGCCATGGAAGCCGCCTTTCTGCATCATTGATACACGGAAAGCGCCCGCAGAGGCGCGGCATTGATTAAGCTGCATATGTGATTAAAGCAAGTGCTGCCATCTCCATCCAGCCTGATGAAGGACGCCTCTCCTCACACCGATCCTAGGGGCATATCAACAAGGGCTTTATCTCTGCTTTTTTGGCTTTAAAAGCCAAAAAAGCAGAGATAAAACTAGCACCCTATCAACAACAGGGTGCTAACATGCAAATTTGCATGTTAGCACCCTTTTACTCTACGCTTCCCCTTGCATCTCTAATGAGATGCAAAGGGGGCGTTCCAGAGTAAAATAATAGGAGAAATGTCGCTAAGCGACATTTCTCCTATTATAAAGAATGTCGCTAACCCTGTTAGAGACAAAAAAAGCAGCGCTAACCGCGGTTAACGCTGCTTTTTTACGTCTGCTAATTTTCAGACTTAGCCATGATATCCTATGGAAGGAGGATATCATGGCTAAGTTTGCCTGTCCCTATAAACAAGGTAACGTGTGATTATCGCTGGGTTTCCAGCGATAATCTCACGTTAGCCTGTTAGCGTGAGGATTTTTATCGCTATTGAGATAAGCGTTGCTAATAGCACGCTATCTCAGCGATAAAAATTCACGCTAGCCGGCGATAATTATCCTCACGCTAAGAGCGCTGAGCGATAATTATCGCCGGTTGTTGTTGATATGCCCCTAAGAGGGCAATTAGATCTATCGCTCGTTTCAGAAACAGCACCAACAGTGTATGGTTTTCTTGGCAGAGTTTTCTTGCAGAAAGAATTCAGGCGACTGACTGATGGGGTAGAAGCTAAAATTCTCAGAAAAAGAGGTGTAGCCTTCACAGATCTCCATGCAGTGTGAGAAAAACATTTGAGGGCATTTCTTTTTCAGTAATATGAATTTTAGAAAACAGAACACTTTTATTGGAATTCTCTGCGGCATATTATCAAGCCCATTATCGCCGTTTTAGCGGCAGTTTTCTGCCGCTAAAGCGGCAATAATTTTAATGCCGTGCTTGATAATATGCCCCTTGGAGCCTTGCTTCATTTTATGATTTGTTTGCATCAGAAAGTGGACAATATTGAGGGCCTCACTTTATGAGGCTTCTTACGCCATCGGAACGTCACTTTTTTGTGACGTTCCTGCTCCATATTTACGAGGGAGCACTCGGCAACTTTTTTGGGCTCAATCCTGCCTCGTAAATATTGTTCTCTTTAACGCAGTTTTCTGTGTTATAGGGGTGTGCAATGGGTGTTGCTGGGGGCGTTCCCAGCAACATCCATGGCATTTGGACACTGCCCCAGATGTACGAGAAATCGTAAATCTGAGGCAGCGCCAAAAATGTATGCCTCCCCAGGGGTGGCATTAGGGAGGCACAACGAGGAGAAATATCTTTATTTCTCCTCGTTTTTCCTTTTTCAATGTGTGCTGCATTCTGCAGCAGACATAGACAAAGGAAAAAGCCTCTTGTGATTGTTTTTGTGCAGGAAGGCTTCCCTTCCTGCACAAAAACAATAATCCTTTCAATGCAGGCACCCTTGCAACATGGTGCAAAGGTGCCAGCATTGGCGCACGGCAGCCCATTGTGCGCCAGCGCTGGGGAAAAAGGCAGGAATGCTCTGTATCGCATAGATACGGTGCATTTCTGCCCTTTTCTTTTACCATTTTACCATAGGGCAGCGCAGCAGGGAGGCCCCGAATATTTAAGTACGGTTGTTTTCTTAACTTCAAAAGTGTTATTTTTTTTTATCTTTGAGGTTTTAAACCCAGAAATGGGAAATCGTTGGAATAGCAAAATGTTGGAATAACAAAATGTGTAGAAGTAGTCATCTAATACATATAGAAATACTTGAGAAAGCTCTAGGTGGGTAAGCACCCCTTGCTAGAATCTTTGCCAAAAGTTTGAGCACTGGAAATAATTCATTGGCTGCTGATGTATTCATTCAATGCATACCATATTTGATTGGGATAGAGGGGGGCATATTTATTATTATTTCATGCAATGTCCCACAGCACAGGAACTTGGGGCCATAGTTATCAAGGTTTTGCGTCGCTCCTACGCATGCAAGGTGACGCCGCGGGATGCAAAACCTAGAACGAGATATAGATGGAGCGTGGGTGTTCCTACGCATCTGCCCATGGATTTTAGTGAAGTCCCAGATTTACCTAAACAGGTAAACCTGGGAATGCGCCAAAATGCTACGCCTTCACAGGAGAGGCGCAACAAGGAGAAATACTTTATTTCTCCCTCGTTGTTTCCTCTGTCTAAGTGTGATGCATTCTGTAGGACACTTATTAAAGAGGAAAATGTATCTAAGGCTCACATTTGCCTGCTTTGGCACAAAGCAGGCAATTTTGAGCCAGAGCAAGGAGAAGACAGGAATGCGCCATGTAATGTTGAATATGGTGTATCTCTGTCCTCTCCCTTTCATGCAGCGCAGTGCGGTGTCTTGCAGCGTTGCATGAAAGTTTGATAAATCAGGCCCTTGGTGCGTTGTGTGAGGGAGAGAGCAGAAATGCCCCAAATTTAAACAAATATGGGGCACATCTGCTCTCTCCTTGCGCTGGCGCACTGTGTACTGCCTAGCACCAATGCAAGGAACGAGTGACGGGCAGGATTGTTTATGTGCAGGAGGTGTTACCTTCCTGCACAAAAACAATCCTTAGAAGCATATTACTCTTTTATGTGCACTGCTGAATGCATGACACATAGAAAGAGGAACTAATGAGTGGAAATGTAGATATTTCTCCTCATTCTGCCTCTGCCGCGTGGGCGCACCATTCTGGGGTGACCCAGGTTTGCATGTCTTTGTAAATCGGAGTTTGTGTCCCAATTGTTGGGTGCATGCATTGGAATTCCCTCGCTTCATCTATGTGACCCTGGGCTTTTGTGCGCTAGGCTAGTGCCTTCTGGGTGTTGTAGTCCTGTTTTATATAAATAGACATACATGAGTACTTACTGTAAAAGATGACCTTCATGGCCGTCTGATCGACTGGACAGATCAATCCGTAGTGAATTTTCATACAAGTGTGTACTATAGCGGTTTCAGACTTTACCGACAGGGGTAAACATCCGAAAATAAATGCATTTCTATTCTGTTTGTGCACATCAGCAGCTTGATACGACTCTGATGTAATAAAATATAATTAAATCATTGTCCTTTGTCTTGAGTGATGCCCTGCCCGACCAGTTCAGAATCTGGAAAATGTAAAAAAAACGAAAAACAGATGTATTACACCGTGGCCCCTGCTTTTAGACGTTCATCTTTTCTGACGTTTCTATACAGTGCTTGCCAGGAATCGGCTGTCTTTCAGGCTCCAACGACCTTGGCCTCATCACATTTTATGGCCCCCGCTCTCTGAAGTGAGAAGTGCAAAGCGCGATGCAGGACTTTTCCTCTACACTTCTAAATTGTTCAGGACAGACACATATTTCTTCACTGAAGCTTGCTGCCGACCACAATCGCGCTACTGTGGTTCAGAGGCCATAAATGGAATAATATGCGGGATCGAGAAAGACAGGCACTCAAGGCCAGTTTTCAAGGACTGCTTTCCAGGCTTTTTTTTTTTTTTTTTTGCGAAAGGTTTTGTAAACCACAAGCCCATCACAAGACTTGCTGTAGAAGATTTCGTTCCGTGACCTACGTTAATTCGCGGAGGTCTGGACTGACTTTAAAGTGCCTTTAATCGGCTCGGAATGCCGTGGAAGCGCAGTAGCATTGCTGCAGGGATGGATTATAGAGTTGTTAAACTCTTAAGTACAGAAGAACTTTCCAAAAGAAAGGATGTATTCAGAGCTTTAAAGCGCTCGGTTCGGGCATCACTAATGCTTGTATCTATTGTGTGATAAGGTACTATACCAGGTAAGGGGTTAAAACAGCATTACCTCCTCGTATGGCTTCCACGCCACATGATTTACACAGTGGGCTTCAGCTCCCCAACAGAACCCTCCAAGCCATTTTACGCTCTAGTCCTTCCACCCCTCTCCAACATGGCCGACCTACTTCACCCTTGATCCAGTACATGAGAAGGCACGGCCCAGCCCATCTATTTTTTTTGTTCTGCGCTGCAGACTCTCAGAGCGCGATGTTCTGGTAAGTGGGGCATGCCTGTGCCATAGTATCGTCGTTGGCATCCCTCTGTACACCCCCCCAACCAATATACATTTCCCAATAATAAACACACAACACAGACTGTTTGATTGGGTACAATTGCTGCAGGTATATTACATACACCGTTATGTAATAGGTGGGTTATCTTACGGGCGATCCAAGGGCAGACAACCAACTGGGCCGCCTGCCCGCCTGATGAGCCGGGCAGCACTGGGGCGAACCCCACCTTTGCTGCCCTCCAAGTGATTCTCTTACAGGATCACGTGACCGTTGGTAACTTCTACTCACGCCCCTTCCCAGGGCGGAGCGTCGCATAGCAAACCCCCGGTTGTTCAGGCCCACAACCGCCCGAAGGACTAGCGGGGCACCGACACGGCTTCCAGGACCCTCCCATGAGGCTCCTCGGATTTGGCTCTGGCACCCCCTATGGTGCCGCGCAGAGGTACCCATGGTACCGGCCTGCTTCCAGATCGCCCTGTAACTCCGCCACAGCTCTGGAGGTGCCCTCCGTCACCGCCAGGGTCCCCCACCACAGCAATAGTCTACCTACAACCTCTCATCTCTAGTACTTTGCTTAGGTCTAAAAGGAAAAGGTCCATGCCTCCTGGCGATAAGTGAACTCCATCGTCCTCAAAGTAACCCTTCATGTTCTCTTTGATCATATCGTGTCTGATGAAGCCCAGGCCCCTCTGGTCATTAAACTTGCGCATTTCCCCATTGAGTTGCTTCCGTGAATGCTCAACCGCCTCGCCTGATTTGGCCCCTCGCCAGGTTCTGCATGGAATCATCTCTGACCAGAGAACGTCGCACTGCCCTCCGCGCTTGCAGATGTCGCCTAGGTCGCTTTTCATGGCCTGCAGGAGAAGCCTTCTACCCATGGCGATGAGGTCATTCCCCCCAGGTGAATCACAAACATTTTGGGTGGTGCACCCTGCGCCGCCAGTCTCTGCTCCAGTTTGTTCCTGAGCCAGCTCCATCTCATGCCTGGGAAACCCATCCACTCAAACTGTGTCTGTGGGAAGTGCCGCATCCAGTTCTGGTGCGCCGCCCACTGAGCCACCCTGGAGATATATGAATGCCTGATCACCCATACCGGTCGCCCTAGTAAAACAAGAGAAACAGTTTACACTCTCTAATCATTTAATACTTGTCAAAACACGCAAAATAAGACATTAACCACTGCAATACACTGCAAACAATAAATGATAAGGTACATCACGGGCGAACGTATCATTTGTAGCAATCCGACTCCCACCGCCCCACCTTCTTCACACTCCCGGGCTCCAGACCTGCCCTGAAAGCAGCCGTGTCAGCCCTGATCCTGAATGAGTGGCTGGAGTATCTCTTATCTGGCTGGGCCAAGCCTGCCCTGGACAAACTAGCCCTGATGATTCTTTCCATCTGATACCTGGTCAGGGGCCCCTGGTCCAGGTGCATCAGTAAATAGCCGGGGGCAGGGGGGCGGCACACCAAGTATTCCCTGACCCAGTGAACCAGAAAAAAACGTCGATCCCCGAGGGGCCGGAGGACCACATCAACCCCCTGCCCCACCTGGTCAGTCTTGGATCTCCGGAGGCGGATGGACAGGGAATCAGAGAGGGACACATCTAGGATGCCTAAGGCGTCCCCCGAACTGTCTGTCTTGGACCTAGCCACCAGCTTACTAATCCGGAAGGTGCCAAAGAAAGCCAAACAGAAAGCAGCCCCGAAGAGGGTAACCTCATACTTGGAGTACAGTCCAGTACTCCCAGCATGCCCATGAGGATGTTGAAATCGATGGGGGCCCTATTATCTGGGGCCCTAGGCTCGTCCCTAGCCCACCCCTTCAGAGCTGTCCTTATGGCGAAAGATTTGGTTGTGTCTATCCCCCCAGACAGCTTGGCGTCGTGGCTCACGGCCGCCAGGTGGCCTCACACCCATGAGTGGCTCTTCCCATGCTCCCTGGCCCACACCACAAATGCCCATACTCTACCCTCGATTGGTGCAGAAGAGATACCCAAGGTGTGGGACACCGATTTGAAGGTGGCCAAGTGTGCTCCATAGTGCTTCCTAGTACCTGGAGCCAGTGCTCTCTTCCCCCATGGTTCTCAGTCGTTGGTCCACTGCAGGATCCTCCAAAGGTGCGCCGGGAAGGGGGTCATCTGTTCACTCGCCTGCAGCCAGGCCTCCCTGAAGCGGAGCCACTGAAAACGAGAAAGAGCATCAGCTGCCACATTCTTTACCCCATCAATGTGTCTAGCCCTGCATTCCACATTACATCACAGGCAAGCCCTGACCAGTTCCCTAAGTAGGCAGAGGACCAACTGGCACTTGGCTGTTTGCCCATTGATGGCCTGGACTACCGCCATGTTGTCAGACCAGAATAGGACCTTTTTGTCTGACAGGGTCTCCGGCCAAAGGTGTAATGCAATGACGATGGGGAAGAGTTCCAGTACAGTGATGTTCGCAGCGATGTTGCGCCTGCGCCAGGCATTGGGCCACCCCTGAGTACACCAGTCCTCGCCCAGAATAGCCCCAAAGCCCTCCCTGCCCGAGGCATCCGTGAATAGGCATAGCTCCTGACTATCCACCCAGGGTTCCCGCCAGATCACCGTCCCGTTGAACTGTGAGAGGAAGTCACCCCACATGGCGAGATCATGCTTCCAACCTGACCCCAGACGGACCCAGTGGTGCTTCTTCTTGACCTTTGATGTGGCCCTCGCTAGTCTTCGAGCAAACATCCTCCCAGCAGGGATGACCCTAGCTGCAAAGTTTAGTTTGCCCAAGAGGCATTGGATGTCACCCAGAGTGGCCTTGTCTTTCCCCAGCAATGCCTGAATGTCCTGGCGCAGGGCCTGAACCTTGTCCGCAGGGAGTCTGGACTCACCCTTGACCGTGTCCAACTCGATGCCTAAAAAAGTCAGTACTTGCGCCAGACCTTCAGTCTTGCCAGGTGCTAACGGCACCCCTAGGTGTTTGGCCAAGTCTTGAAAGCAGTGCAGGGCTCTCATGTACTCCTGCGTGTCAGCCCCCCCGATAAACAGGAAGTCATCAAGGTAGTGGGTCACTCCCTCAACCTTGAGCTTACTCATTAGCACCCTTTGAAGGAACGAGCTGAACGCCTCGAAGTATGCACAAGAAACTGAGCAGCCCATGGGCATGCACCTGTCATAGAAGACTTTGCCCTGCCACTTGAAGCCCAGGAGGTGTTGGCTGTCGGGGTGGACCGGCAGCAGTCGGAAAGCCGACTCAATGTCTGACTTAGCTCCCTTCCCCGCCCTCCTGACCATATCCACCGCCAGGTCGAGGGAGCAGTAGAACACAGAACACCTCCCTTTCTCCTACCAAGAGTTCACAGAGTCCCCCTCTGGGTGCGACAGGTGCTGGATCAGCCTAAAGGACCCAGGCTCTTTCTTGGGCACGACTCCCAGTGGTGAGATTACAAAGTGCGGGGGGGGGGTAGGTTGAAGGGGCCCGCCACCCTCCCCACGGCCGCTTCCTTCTTTATTTTGACCAGCACGATCTCAGGGTGGTCCCTAGCCGATTTGAGGTTCTCCACGTCCCTGCTCACTAGGGGGCCTAGGTACGGAATTCTAAATCCTTTCACAAAGCCCTCCGCGAGGAGCGATCCATCTTTGGTGTTGGGATACCCATGGATCAGGGGAAGGAGGTTGGCAATACTGATGGGGGAAGGACCCTTAGCCAGAGGGAGAAGTTTCGATCCACCCTCGGGGAGCACAGGGCGGTCTGCATCGCTGTTAGGAGAAAACTGGGGAAAGGATAGTGGGGGGACATGGGAAGGGCAGAGATTACTTGTCATGTCTGGCAGGGGGCTCGGCCGGGCTGTTTCGCTTGGAGCAGGAGGGGGCAGGGTGGGCGGCCCCACACTTGCTGAAGTTGTGTGCGAACCTGCATGCTTTCCCCCTAGAGCAGGAGCCCGCGTTGAATAGCCTGCAGGTTCCATTGGACATTGATCGATTGCCCTGCTTCCAACCCCCTCCACGACCACCACGAAAGGACTTCTTAGACTGGCCCTTCGCTTACTGCTTCGTGTCCTTGGGCTTGTCACCATTGGAGGTGCTAGGCTTTGCTGTCCCCTCGACTGTGGGCTTTCCCATGTGCATGACCCAGAGCCTCACCTCTAATTGGTCCCACTCTAGTTCAGGGCACATGGCCGTCTTCTTCCTAAAATCACAGTCGTAGCGGTACCAGCCCATCCCCCCACTTGTCTCTGCCTCCTTAGTGATAATGCTAGCATATTGGAAAAGGCCTGGCACTTGCTCCGGAAATCTTTCCATGATCACCACCGCCAAGATGGCGAAGGCTTGCCCCGCCGTGCCAATGTTCTTTTCAGGCCAGGACTGGAAACGCACTTTCTTGCCATCATTTTTGCCCCCCATTTTTGTAGTGTCGACCTCCTCGGCCCCATGCATGAGGAGGGTGAAAATATCAATAAACTCTCTTCTCCATATACCTTCTTTAGCTGCCAGGGGCACTTCCCACCCCAAACTGCAGCGACCAGATAGCAACGGTGCCATGGTAACCAGGGGCTTGGGCATTACTGCGGGGGGTAATACTGCTAGTTTCGTGACCGTGGAGACCTCCGTGGGTGTGGCGGGCGCGGTTGCCACCGAGGGCGGGGCCAGGGTGGGGGTGGAGGTACCCATCGGCAGGGGGGCCGAGCCTGCTGGCAGCTGTCCTCCCAAGGACGAGGGGCTCGCCAGTGCCGGACCCCCAACCCGAGCAGGCGGTACACAAGGCAGGCTGCCCGCCCCACCCCAGACTTGCGTGAAGGCTGGGACTGCTGGTGCCCCAGCAGGGGGGGTAGCAACAATCCCAACCATGCTGACCGGGCTGGCCAAGGCTAGGCCCGCTCTAACCTCGGACATGAAGCTTCGCAGAGTGTCTGAGAGCTTACCAAGGTCATCCGATGTGGCGTAAGCCACTGAGGGCGGGCAGCTGGCCGGGGTGGGCACTGGTCCAGGAGCCAGCACTGGGGGCGCAGGGAAAGGGGTGGTGTCCCAGGTGGGGGCCGAAGCCCGGCTCTTCGCTGGCAGCTGCTCGGCTGGGAAGTCTCTGACCATGGGTCTGCAGATCCTCTTAGACCTGGAGGGGCCAGCCTCCTCATTGGGCTCGTGTTCTGCGGCCATGGCCTCGATGGCGATTCCTGAGTCCTCGAGATTGTTGGCTTTCAAAAGTTTGGTGGCCCAAGCCAATCCCTTGGTCTTGGCCAGTTCTAGAAAAGCTGCGATCCGTGCATCTTCGGAGATGCCAGTCTGGGTCTCCTCGACTTGGGACCTCATCAAGAAAAGCGGTGGGGATCCCTGACTATCCATCGATTCTCCTGCGAGTGCCTCCCAATCTGGAAGGATAAGGGAAAAGCGTTTAGCCCAAGAAGCCACACCCGCGGACACCAGTAGCCCAGGTCATTGGCCAGGGGACCCACTCTGCCCCCCCCGTGGCTCGGTTCTTACTTACGACCAGGAGAGCAAGGACGGAGCGTCGGGCCGGGCGGATGGGCTTCGGAGGCACTGTGAGGGAGATTAAGGATAAGTTAGCTGCTGCCCCTTACTGCCCTGCCCCACGCTTGAGACCCACACCCCGCAAGGGCGCAGCGATGGCCCCACTCTGCCACCCCCCTGTCGACGGGGCCGGGCAGAAGAACTTCATGCTCGCAGGTGCAATTGGTGTCCCTAGGGTAAGCGAGGTGACCCTCCCCAGTACCCGTACCTGCTGCCTTCGTATGTCCCTTTACGAAACCTGCGTCGACAGCGCTGCTCGTCTCGCGAGGACCTGCTTGTGGGAGACAAAACCAAGTGTGAGGCGCTGGGGGAAAGGTGCTGCCAAAAACTACCACCGTGAAGCTATGGCAACTACCCTGTGCCAGGGGTGGTGGGGGGCCAGCCGCACCCTACGCGGCAAGCCGGGCCCCCAAGGGCCTGATGTTTTCTGGCCGCCCCAATTGGTTACCTTAAACTTGGATCCCGATGGACACTTCGTCGCTATTCCTCTGAACCTGGAGTGCCGCAGTAGCTGTAAAACAAGATATGAAAGGCATGTTAGCTGCAGGAATCGCCGCTGGACTCTTCCCTGGGTCCCGGCTGATTCACATGGGGAAGCACAAGCGGGTTTGCACAGGGTGGGTATTGGTACCTGTTGACCCTTGGGCCCCAGCCATACTGTGCTCCCCAGGGGGGGATGGGCCCACCCCGAGAGCCCCATGGGCCCCTTGCCCCGGGGTCGGCGAGGCGAGAGGCCCTGCTTATTACAGTGCAGGTTGCTTGCGCTTAGCTCATTAATGCATGATTGTATGGCACGGACTCTACCCGAAGGCATTGGAGCACTTCACACCAGCACCGTGTATACCTTACATATAGTCATTGCGCGGCGGGCGCGAGGAGATTGCCGACCCATTCTCGCTGTCCCAGCCAAGCTGCGAGGGTGGCGGACCCCTCTTACAAACCCCTGGTGTTGCACCGCAGAGTCCCCCTGCCCCCTGTTTTGGCGCTCAGCTGCGCCCACAAGGGCCACAGTTCCATGTTTGGGCAGAGCCTCTCGTGAGACCAAACCATGCGCGCACGCTGAGTGTGGGCTGCACGGCCCGGGCTGGTACTGAGACCTTGTGCATTGTGTGGGGAATATTCTACTCATGTGCATAAGCATTGCTTCTTACCCCTACTTGTTCTTTCGAAAATCCTCTAATTAACCTGTGCTGCGATGGGTGGATGGCCGGAGACCGACGCCCTCCCAGTTGTGCACCCTTCACGCCTGGCATATTGCACCCCCCCTCCGCCGCTAGCCCACCCTGCGGGTAGCGGCCGGGCAGACAAATGCGCAGTGCAATGCGTGGCCCACCCGGGCGTTCCCTACGCTGTTCACGGGCAGGAGGTCTGTGGGGAGGATGCCGGAGCGGCGGCGACCGTGATTAGCGGCCCAGCTGCACGGCTGCGCTTCTCCTCCCCCATATTTGGCCCTGGATTCGCTCGCAGTGCTCAATACCGCCCGGGCGGCCCGCCACCGATGGCGGCAAGCACCGGCGGTCGTCATTAGCCCCATTGAGTACAGGGCGCGGGGGGTGGCCTGGTGTAAGCAACGACCCCCACACCCCCCCTCTGCCAAGGTGAACAGGCCGCGTCCAGCCCACAGCAAGGCAAGGCCGGCGCGCGGACACTGTTTTAACCTGCAACTCCCCTCACAGATGCGGAAGGTACAGGTGCCTCGTCCCGCGGCGTGGCGCCGTGGCCTAGGTGGAGGCGACGCGACCCCTGACCCGGATCACGGACAATGTGGCACACCCCAGGGCCGACAGGGATCTACCGGCCCCATCACCCATGGGCGTGCACCCCCCCACCCCGATGGCGTATTCCTATGGGGGCGCATGGTCCCCGCCAGACTGGGTCTCTAGGGGCTAAAGCGGGCTGAACGCCAAGGTGCTTGCGCCCCCCCACCCATCGCAGTCGATGCCATAGGGCCCCGTACAACCTGGTCCTGCCCAAGGACAGGGCCGGGGTGGGGGGGTCACGAGCGGGACTCACCTTAGCGGCTCAGGTACACGAGGCAGGACGGGCGGCAGAAACTTTGATGCAGCGTGCGAGGCGATCAAGAGGTCGCCAACATGGTGGGTGGCGAAGCGGGCTCTTGTTCACGTCTTTAACTTTCTAGTGGGGCTTTCATGCAAGGCTCGTCGGAGCGGGATCTTCATTGGTGGTTGAGGCCCTACTTCAGCGGGCTCATTCTGTGGGGATGGGGGTGGTTAATCGCAGTTGCTGGTCCAGTGTGGCCCTGCCCCTACACCTACCTCCCTTTCGTGGGGGCACTTCAGGGAGGACACTGCTAGTCCGGCTGTACTGCGGGCCGGTGCACGCCTTCTCCCGTTGCATTTGCTTGATGGGCTGCGGTAGGGAGGTCAGCTGTTTGGCGACAGCCCGGCTCAACTGCTGACATGACGCGTCATGCACTTCGGCCATAGTGGCAATTTGCCTGGAAATGTGCATGTGGCATCCCAGTGTCCGCAAGCACGCTGCTGTTGATTTGGGGTTCCTTGGCAACCAGCAGGGTTTTCGGTTGAATGTTTGTTTTTTCTTTTACGATATGATGCGCTTCTTATTCTTGGTCACTGGGGGAGTTATCTTTTCCTCTCAGTGTGTGGCAGGATGGAGCCTGGTGAGGATCCCCACATGGAGGCAGTCCCTAGCATACAGGCTCCTTCAGAGGCACTCTCCTTGCAGGCCATTCAGCAGATGATTCAGGCTGCTGTGGCTGCATTTAAGGTGCATGAGGGCCCCCTTCCCCTAAATGGCAGCGCCTTGAGCCTTCCACCAGTGCAGAGGCTGATGGGGAGGAGGATGATCTCCAAGGCAGATATGTGCATATGCAGGAACTGAAGGAGGCCCAGCAACACATTAAGGATAACCTGGCTTTTTCAGTACCTCTGGTTGAGTAGGATACAGATGATTTTTTTCATGCAGTACCAGCAGCGTGAGCCTAACACTCTGCCTTTACACCCATCTATCAGGAAGGTGATTGACAATCAGTGGCAGGAGGTGGACAAACAGTCTTTCCTGCGCTATCTCTCTAAAAGCTATGCTATTCAGTATTTTGCTAAGGACTTTCCAGCTGCTGTGGAGATTGATTCTCTGATGGCTGGGTTGTCTTCTCATGGGTCCATCATTTTGGAGGATGCCTCACCTTCGGATCCAGTGGACAAAAGGGTGGAGTTGGGAGTGAAGAGGTCTAATGCCACTACTTCTCCATTAGGGCATCCACTTAACTTTCCTTCAATTTTCAGTCTCTTTTAAAGGGCTATCAGTCTCTCGCTGAACTGATGGAGCAGGGGGCAGACATCATGCCTACCCTGGTGGTCATGGAGTAGCAGACGAGACTGTTGTCAGACATTTCTTTTGATACCTTGGGGGCCACGGCTGATTCAGTCGCCAGGTCTGGTTGCGCCATTGGATGGCCGAATCAGCACAGAAGTCCCATCTGATGGAAATTCCTTTTTCCGGGGCTATACTGTTTGGCACTCCCCTGGAGGAGATGGCAAAGAAATCGGCAGAGGATAGGAAGCTGTTGGCTCCCATCCATCCTTCTAGGCGGGGAGGTTCTTTGGCATCAAGAGGCCCTCGGTCCTTCTTCTTCATCTAGGTGGCGCTTGCCCTTTTGGGGGAGGGGTCGCGGCTAGGGCACACATTTCTCCCACAAAGCACGGTTCCAGCAGTCCGATGGTGGTTCCATCCCCTCTTCAAAGTCCTGAGGGGCCCCGAGGGTCAACTCCCTGTGGGGGGTAGATTGTTGACTTTCGTGGAGATTTGAGAAAGGTCAGTCTCCATCCTGCAAATTGTCTGGGAGAGTTACTCGATTGTCTTCAACTCTCCGCCCCCAGAGTTTTTTGTTCTCACTCCCTTGCCATCAACTGCGCCAAAGAGGGAGGTGCTTTTGGCGGGTGTTCAGGATCTTCTCGAAAAAGGGGCCATTCGTCTTCTTCCGGCCTGTCAAAAAGCTCAAGCGGTCTACTCCATTCCTTTCCTGGTAAGGAAGATTTCGTGCGACTTTCGTCCTGTGCTGGATTTGAAAAAGTGAACTCTTTTGTCCCTCATGTTAAGTTTAAGATGCTGTCTTTGCAGGAGATCCTTCCTTTACTGGTTCAGTGGAACGTGGTTGCTTCCTTGGATCTGCTCAAAGCCTACCTCCACGTGCCCATTCACCCTGCGTCCCAGCGGTTCCTCAGGTTCTGTGTGGAGGCTAAACATTTCCAGTTCGAAATATTGCCTTTTGGTTTGTTCTCTGCCTTGAGGGTCTTCACTAAGGTCCTGGCTCCCTTGGTTGGGCTCATCCATACAGAGGGAATTCGGGCAGTTCCATACGTTGATGACTGGCTGATTTCTGCCTCTCCTTTTTCCAAGGGGACTCTTCACGTACAAAGGGTCTGCGATGTTCTGGAGATCCACGGCGTCCTGATCAACCACAAAAAGTTGCATCTGGTTCCCACCTAGGAGTTGGTGTTTATCGGGGGTCACCTGGACATTGTCAAGGGGCTGGTGTTTTTGCCAGCCGTGAGGAGGGCAACCTTGAGGCGGGACTTGGGTTACCTGCTTGCCCAGGATTCTGCCCCGGTGCATCAGTGGTTGAGGTTACAGGGTCGAAGGCGCTCAATATGCTGGCAAGGGGTTTTCTCTTTCAGGTGTCTGCCTCCCGGGTGGTGACGACAGATGCCAGCCAGTTGGGCTGGGGGGCAAGGTTGGATTCCTGGTCTGTGCAGGGTCTTTGGGATTGCCTGCAGGTTGGTAGCTCATTCAACTTCCTGGAGCTGAAGGCGGTTCAGATGGCTTGTCTGGAGTTTGCATCGGCCCCTTGGGACATCATATTTTGGGTTGGACGGGCAATAAGGTTGCGATGGGTTACCTCGATCACCAGGGGAGCTGCAGGGTTTTGTCCTTGTGACTCCTGGCTCAGGGTTCCCCCCTGCATTCGACTTCTCTGTTGGAGGAGGTGTTCTGTGTGTTGCATATGAGGTTTGGGTGTCCGACAGTGGACTTGTTTGCGGCCAGAGAATATGCTCAGCTGCCCGGCTTCTGCGCGATTACTCCTTGTTCGAAGGCTTGTTGGGTGGATGCATTATCATTCAGGTGGCCCGACACCCTGCTTTACACATTTCCTCTGATCCCTTCGATTGCCTGGGTTCTGTGCAAGATCCACCTGGAGGAGACGTTTGTTCTGTTGATTGTACCGGGCTGGGCTCAACACCCTTGGTATCCTCTTTTGAGGAAGCTGGCCGTTCAGAAGTGTTTGGTGATTCCCAATCTTCTGTATCTGCTGAGGGGTTCACATCTTCCTGCGGGGATCTGCGTAGGTTCCATGTTGAGAGGGTGAGCCTCTTGTCCAATGGCTGCTCCTGCAGAAGTAGTTGACTTGCTTCAGGGTTTCCGACATCCGGCGACTCTTCAGTCTTATTTCCGGCATTGAGGGTCCTTTTCTAGATGGTGTGTGGATCCAATCCGGGTGCTGGATTTTCTGTTAGATGGTTTTGCGTTGTGACTGGCTCCTTCTATGCTTTGGGCTCATTGGACAACTTTGCAGGTATTCCGTAGTCCTTATTTGGATGAGCTGGATCCGTTGGTGGCCCGGTTGATGCATAGTTGTTTTCTTCGGTGTCCTAGAGTGGTTCGTCCTGCCCCCACCGGGATTTCCTGCTGGTGTTTCAGGTCCTTCAGGTCGCTCCTTTTGAGCCCTTGGGGTCAGTGGGCTAAAATACTTGACCATGAAGGTGGTGTTTTGGTGGCCATTGTGTCTGCAGGTCAGATTGAGGAGTTGGGGTAATTTTTGCGGTCTCCTCCTTTCTTGCAAGTCTTGCTGGATCATGTTGTCCTGCGCCCCAATCCTACGTTTTTGCCTAAGGTCCCCTCCGTTGCCAATCATTCCAGGGAGGTCATTCTGCCCACCTTCTTCTAGGTGCTGGGTCTGGGGTGGATGCTGGTCTCCCACTTTTGGATGTAAGGCAGGCAGTGTTGGTTTATCTGGAGCGGACCCTAGCATCTTGCAAGTGTGACAATCTGTTTGTCACATATGGAACAGTGAAATTGGGTCATAAACCTTCTCTTTCCACACTGATTATGTGGATTAAGCAGATGATCCTTCTAGCTATGGTTCCCAGGGGTCGGAGGTATCTGCCCAGGTGCAGGGTAGGTCTACCTGGGGTATTTCTGTCTCCCGGGCTTCTTTCAAGGGGGTCTCGATTGAGGATATCTGTAAGGCTGCGACGTGGGCCTCTCCTCACATGTTCATGAACCACTATCGGGGGGTGTTGGGTGGTCCTGCTTCTGGGGGGTTTTCTGAGGTTGTTCTACAGGATGGCTCTGCCTGCACTTGATTGACACCCATTCTGATGGGTGTCTGTTTGTTTTGTCACCTGTTTTGTTGTTTGGATTACACTTGGTGTTTGCCTCACGCTTTAGTCTGTGGTTTGTTGTTGGTGACCATGAAGCTTTGGTTTATGCTCACTGTGTAAATCATGTGGCGAGGAAGACTTTCAAGAAGGTAATGTCCATGTTACTTACCGGTAATATTCATTGCTCCAAGTATAGTCTTCCTCGCCACATGAGTTCTCATCCCTCCCTCCCTGTTTGCTATCGGCTTCATGTGGTTGATTTCTGGGCTTGGTAGTTGAACAGGAGTGGGTCGTGCAGCCCTTGTACTGGGTCAAGGGTGAAGTAGGTTGGCCATGTTGGGGAGGGATGGGAGGGCTAGAGCGTAAAATTGCATAGAGGGTTCTGTTGGGGAGCTGAAGCTCACTGTGTAAATCATGTGGCGAGGAAGACTATACCCCGAGTAATGAAGATTATTGGTAAGTAACCGGGGCATCTACCATAAATAAACAGTGATACCCTTGCAAGAAAATAACAATTTGAGTACATAGGCCCATTTTTGTTAAGTGGGTGGTGCCAAAGGTGCTCACAAACAGGCAAATATCACCCAATGACACCCCATTCAGTGTTAGCACAATCTCACCATCTTGTTTCTCCTTTCGTCCATTGTCTGTTTCATTACACGCAAAGCTCAACATCCATACTCTTGTACTACTTCTGTTAGTTTTTCTCTCCAGTTTTCATTTCATTTGCAGCCTGTGTCAGCTTTCATATCAGTCTGCCTGTCTTTCTCCCATTTTATTCACTTTATGTCTTTGTTTCTCTTACAGTCATACAGAAAATAACTACGTCCTCGTGTTTTCTCCTTCCCTTCCACTATCTTTGTGTCCCTCTTTGTATCTGTTACCCCCGTTTAACACGCTCATTTCATTTTCCATGATTTCTCCTTTGAATATTTCTCTCCCTCCCTCACTAGCTTACTCATGTTTTCCCTCTCTGATCACTCTCTCTCATCCTTTCGCCTCACTCCCTCTCTTTCAGCCTCCCTGTGCCTACTGGGGAAAGTGACAGATGCAGAATGCGTGGCCTTGGGAATTCCAAACTGGCCTCCAATAACTCCAGCCTACCGGGGAAATGGCAGGTGCAATTAAAGGCCTGTCCAGCCCCGGTGCTGCACAGTGGCGGCCGGCATGACACATGGGTGGTGAGGGCAGGCGTGGGGGTGCGGGGCTGCACAAGTAAAAAAAAAAAATATATATATATATATATATTCAGTGAAAAAACCATAGGTTTCACACACGTTATAGTTAGCTGGACATTTCACTCGTAAAAAACCAATGAAATTTCCCCATTATAGTTAGTTATGCTAACTATAACTCGCGCGCCCGCAATGCACTGCTGATGACGTCACATATTACATCACTCATGACATGGTCAGTGACATCACTCATGACATCACTGATGACATCTCAATTTCATTGGTTTTTTCACTGAATTTGCAAGGTTTTTTAAATGCTAATTCCTAACTATAACGTGTGTGAAACCTATGGTTTTTTCACTGAATTTGCAAGGTTTTTTTTAATGCTAATTCCTAACTATAACATGTGTGAAACCTATGGTTTTTTCAGTGAATTTGTAAGGTTTTTTAAATGCTAATTTCTAACTATAACGTGTGTGAAACCCATGGTTTTTTCAGTGAATTTGTATGGTTTTTTAAATGCTAATTCTTACCTATAAAATATGTGATTCCCATATTTTTTTTTATTGATTTTGTATGATTTTTTTATTATAAATTCTTATATTAAATGTGTTTTTTTTAAAAAAAAAACAAGTTTTTTTTAAAACTTTTTATTCTCTTAAAACACTATGTTTTTTTTTTAAAAAATCTGCAATATATCAAGTTTTCTCTTTTTTTTTTTTACCAAACAGGTAAGATATATTAGTATAACATAGAAAATATATATATATTTTTTTTTTTAGTGCGCGTACGGTAAGCGTACGGTTTACGCAATGTCCGTAATTTATCTACTCTGTTTGCGTATAGTTACGCAATTTGCGTAGCAGCGCGTACTGCGCGTGGGGCGCGTAGGCGTGTACGCTACACGCGCACGTTACGCGGAGGTGTTGTGGAGTGACTGTTTTGCGCATGCGCGCGAGCGCGTGTCTTTTTTACGTGCATGCGTACTTTTACTGTAAGCGCACCGTAAGCGTAACGTACGCGCACGTTGGGTCATGTGACCAAGAAACAAAACTTTTGATTGGTTTAAAGTACTTTCAGTTCTAGAACTCTCCTACACCACACCCATTCCCCTCATTTCTGCTTGTGATCCCTTAGGAGAAGGAGCTGACTTGTCTTTGTGATACGATGGCAGAACAGCAGACCTCTTCTGAGAGTGAGGCTAGCAGCACTACCTTGAGGCAGAGAAGGAGGAAACAAAAGAGCTCTTTCATATGGGAGTATTTTTCTTTTCCAGAGGGCAAGAAAAAGGTAAATGCACCTTTAGTGACTTGTAAGCTGTGTGACCGTGTACTTTCAAGAGGGAATCCTAACAAGAAGTATTCCTTCGGGAATCACACTATGTTGAGACACCTTCATGATGTACACGGTAGGACATATGCTCGACATACTGGAGGAAACCCTTCAGTAAGTCAACCAACCACATCCACAGCAGCTCAGCCTGGTCCATCATCTGCAGGGCCGAGTCCATCTTCGGCAGGTCAGCTGAGCCCTTCATCAGTGGGGGGAGCATCTCCTTTTTCTGGTCCTCTGGAAATTAACCATCGGTTTGCGAGGGTTACAATGCGGTGCGCCACTTGTCATGGTCTAATTGCTCATAGGGAGACCAGTGTTGCCCTAGTTAACAACAAAATAGACCAGCACATTTGTCCTACCGACTAATATTCCCATTCTTTCTTTCCTCTGTCCCTGACCGAACACAACGGCTCTTTTAAGAGCCAACCTTACCTTTCAACTTTTTTTAAAATATTTTTTTTAACTTTTTTTTGATTTTTTTTTTTACCGTACGCGTACGGTATGCGTAATTTTTTTTTTTGTTGAAAAAAAACACTAAAAATCAATTATCACATTACAAGGTCCTTGAGAGACTACAATGAAAAACTGAAAATGTGATTGTGGAGAAGTGGAAAAAAGGGACCATGAAATTTCTGACTTACCATACCCACTCAAAAAATTATTTATTAATTCAAATTAAATTTTAATTGCTATAAAAATGGTTCAAGTTTTCGAAAATGTTCTTTCTCAATCTGAAAAAAAAGAAAAAAGTATTAATATTTAATAAAACATTTTATAATACAGTACACATATTTACATATTTTCCAGAAACAATTCTTTGCCTTTTTTTTGCTGTTTTCAGAATATATTGCATTTCACTATAAATCGTGAAAGCAATTGCATTCATCACTTAACAGCGGGCAAAAAAAAAATAACAGCATCTGGGTGTGTGCTAAGAGTCTGCTTCTGCATAAAAAAAATAGTTCCCTCTTTCCTACTTATGCAACTGTAAAATTACCAGAGCAATACGCAATAAATCTCTGCCTGTAATTCCTCTTTGCACACAGAGTCATGTTTTCATATTAGTCAGAAAACGAAATTTCTTTGCCAATTTGAAAGCACACTTACTACTCTTTTTTTTTTGGCAAGTGATAAGTACTTTTACAGACACATTATGAATCCACTTTTCAGATTCTTAAAAAAGCACATGTCCAAACAGCTTTTTCAGACCAGCAACATGTGTAACCTGGGTGACTGAGTACACTCCAGCAAGGGCAACCAGCCTTAGTGATGCTGAATGTATTTGCATTACTGACTGAAACCTCAAACCCCACTCGGTTGTGAATACTGTGCATGATTCCACAGGATAAGCAACTGGCTGTGTGCTAAGAGTCTGCTTCTGCACAAAAAAATACCTCCCCCTTTCCATCTAATGCAAATGTAAAATCACCAGAGCAATACCAAACAGCTTTCTGAGACCAGCAACATGTGTAACCTGGGTGACTGACTACACTCCAGCAAGGGCAACCAGCCTTAGTAATGCTGAATGTATTTGCATTACTGAGTGCAACCTCAATCCCTAAAAGTATTCCTTATTTATACCAGTACACCTTAATTTATCGTGAAAACATAGTCCATATTATTTTACATGTTCCTCACATTTAAATTTCTCCCAAAACACAAAATGATAAACACAACTTCAACAAAAGGAATTCCAATTCTATTATTCATTTCTTAATTTACCATATACATCCCCTCTCAAACTCTAAACTCACCTTTAAAATTAGTTAGTTGTGAAAGAAATGTGGCACTCAAACAGCAGATTATCAGAGCCAGGATCTCTGTTCTGTACACCTCTCTCCTCTCAGCAGAACCAGATAATGGCAAAGTTTCCCTCTCTTTTTCCACACATATACATGTTAATTTCAAATCTCAGTGCTTCCCCCTTTTTTTTCAAATGTAATCACACATTTCTATTGGTTGAAAACCAACCCTTTTCCAAAAGTACCCTTCCCCCAACTTGACTTCAGCCTAGTACCCTTCCCCCAACTTGACTTCTGCCTGCTACCATAGCAACAGCTCTTGAAACACTGCTGTGTAGAGTTAGGTCAGAAGTTCACCACACAATGTTTCATTTCCAAAGAGCAGGAGTGCTTGACTTTTCAAACCTAACAGCAAATCCATAGTAATGTTCTTTGGTAACACATTTTTCTGTACCAATACAAAACATGCTTCTATAAATTTACACATACAGCCTAGTTTTTATTGTAGAATGGTATGAAACAGCCAATCAGTTTAAAAAAAAATATGTATGCCTCCATTTCCAAACTGTCTTTCATTTCTTTTTACCATTCTACTGAATTACACCTCCTGAGTGCATCCAGTTCTCCTTTGAAGATGTTCACAGTGTGGATTGTAGGGTACAGCTATGTCTTCTGGAGTGAAAAGTATGCAGAGAAAACAGGTATGGTGAGAGACCTTGCTTTGCCAAATGTAGACATTAAATGGATTGGTCAGAGAGGGTTAAAGTGGCACCAATTGATGCCATTGGTGAAATCCTTCATGCAAATCCAACACCCTGACCTCATAATAGTGCACTGTGGTGGCAATGACCTAGGCACTTTGACTGGGTAGGTCTGGAAATGCTTATGAAGGAGACCTTTGCACAACTGTTTTCACTTTTCCCTAAAACTGCCTTTGTGTTTTCTAACATATGCCAAAGGCAAAAATGGAACTGGTCCAATCATTTCTGTCCACAGATTGACAAAGCAAGAAAGCACGTCAACAAATCTGTTTCTGCTTTCCTCCGAGACTATGGTATGGGTTCCATTTACCACAACAACTTGCGTTACGACATGCAAGACATTTATAGAGGAGATGGTGTACACTTCAATGATGAAGGGAACAGAGTCTTCCTCTTGAACCTTAGACTCTGCATCGGTACTTACTTGTAGGTACCACTAAAAAAGCAAATCACTTCATAAACACAACGGCTCTTTTTAGAGCCCCCTAATATCTAAACACTTAAATCTGATTTTTTTTTCTTCTTTTATTTTTTTTTCTACCGTACGCGTACGGTAAGCTTACCGTAAGCTTACCGTACGCGTACCCCGCGATTTTTTTTTAAATTAATACATGTTTTTTTTGTACTTTTCTGTCCTTCTTTGACCCCCTTTCAAATGTTATGGGGTCTGTAACTCTATTCCTTGCCCCCTTTTCAAGTTATCACCCTTTTTTTTCTGAGTGAAACACACAAAATGGCGGCCGCCGCTTCCTGGTTTCGACCGATTCGAATGTTTACTAAGATCTATCAGCCAATCAGAATCGCGCTCGTGCACGTCACCGTACGCGTACGGTAAGCGCACCGTAAGCGCACCGTAAGCTGGCTCAGATATATATATTGATTTAAAGGCTATTTTCTCAGAATCTACTGAACAGATTTACACCAAACCTACAAAAGGCACTTCCTTGACCTGAGGACTACCTCTCTGCCAAATTTCATTTAACTCTGTTCAGCCGTTCGGGCTGTAGCTGTGTCTAAAGGTCCTATGAAAAAAGGCATGGGAAAAACGCGTTTTGGGACCCCCCTTTTATCTCAGCCCCCGCTTGACGAATCCCCCCGAGACTTTCAGGGTAGGAGCGGAGCGTAGCGCCCCACCTATTTTGAAAATTTCGCGAGGATTCGTCGACCGGCGCCAAAGTTATTCAAAATAGAATGTTGCGGTTTTCCTATGGTAAGAGGGTCCTAACTATAACTATATATATATATATATATACATACATACATACATACACTAACCATGCCGCCGGGTCCCGCATCTGTGCTCCTGCTCTCCTTGTGGGACTCTAGGAACAGGAAGAACAGCCAGGCTCTCCTGACCAATCACAACTCTGCAATGGTCTGCTGACCCCAGCAGGCTACCATCCCTGCGAGTGCGGGCCATTCCTAATGGATCGCAAATTGAGACCTTCCTTATGAATATTGATGAGGCAGGTCATTTGCGACCCCATTAGGAATTGCAAACAATGTCTGAGACACTGTTGTACATTCCATTTTGCGAGTCACAAAGTGCGAGTCGCAGAACGTCAACCAATCCATTATGCGACTTGCAAAATGGAATGGTCGTACATCTGGCCCTTCATGCCATTAACCCCTATGAGCAAAACGCTGATGTACCTTTCAAGGGACATGCTTATATTCCATCAAACCCTGAATTAAAGCTGTCTGACCTTTACTACAGTTCACATTTATGTCTCTGCGTTTACTTTGAAAGAAACTTCACTCTGTAGAATCAGAAAAAGATGTTAAAGTTTAGCATACATGAGAAATAAAATGAAAGAACTCTATAAATTACTATTGCATATTTTACTTTAAAGTACGTTTGTTACATTTAGAGATTAGATTAGTATTACTATAATGTATTAGTTTAATTATATTCACTTTAAAATGAATCAGTAACTTGTGGGATTAGTGTTGGTATGAAAATAACTGAAATAAATTAAAGTAAAATTGAAGGTATTTATTAAAATAAAAGTTCACAGTTAAGTTTAACGTTCCAATTATATTTATAGTTATTTTTTTTTCAATTTTCGATTAGGGTATGAATCAATGAAATACAAAATACGTTCATTATATTCAAATACATTAATTTGAATAGAAGTAATTATAGAGTTAGGCCTAGCCCTAGTCTGACTATAAAGTTATTGTTTTTAGTGTGTTTAAATCATCACTGGGTTTATACTTAGAATTATTATTAAATTAGTAAAAAAAATGTTTGCTGCCTCAATTTCTCTCAGGTTTACAGCCAGTATGAGAATAAGGTAACTCACAATTTTAATTAATTAAAATGCCATTTGGTTTGATTTTGGGTTTTGGTGAAGGTTAGGATTAATGGCACATTATTGTGATTATGATACGTTAAAGATAATCAGATAGCATTATCACTTTAAGGTTAGGAATAGGGGATAAAGTGACAGTAGATAAAGGGGGAAATGAAAAATAATTTCAGTGCTCTGGATATGTGGAAGAAATAAAGGTAGGTCAAAGTAAGGATGGAGAAGTAAAGGTCATAGTAGTAAAAACATGTAGCTGAGTATTTGATATTAAATATGATGGGCCTCATTTAAGGAAAAGTGTTGCATCGCTGTGAGAAAACAGCGATCCGACACATTTCATAATGCCATTCTTGGGACACCATGGATGTGCCGTATTTACTGTACAAAAACAACAGTTGATGGACAGAATGCAGAACAATGTCATACATTCACCCCAGTACAGAGATCTGGGCCTAAATCCATCATTTCAATTGTGTGTATTTATTGTACGGCGCTCCATGTCACAAGGATTTACAGATGCGTCAGGAATTCTGACATATGTGTGGGCGCAATAATGGCGCATTGCTAGAGTGTGCCTGAAAACAGATGCAACTACTGCAATGTGTAATTTCACATGCGGCAAGTCAATTGTGAAAGGCACTGTTTCACCCCTTACGCCTGCTTCAAGCAGATATAAGGACTTGATGCACTTACGCCGTAGAAGTGTCGCAGTGAAATCGCATAGATTTCACTGCTTCACTTCTACTTGGATTTCCTACGTCGGAACACCCACCCTGCATACATCATACCTGTCGCAGGTATAATGTTGCACAGGGTTTACAAAGTGACGCATCTGACTAGATGAGTCACTTTGTAAATATGGTGCAGTGTGGCGCATTTTTTTAACGCCGCTGCAGCGTCACAAAAAGTGACACAACAGCAGTATAAGGGCCTCATAATTAAGGCCCTATAGATCCAGTCCTTGGAGTTGTATCCAAGGTGTTATCTATATGTTTGTTGGTGTGCTCGGGCATATGTACACAACACCTTTGTGTTTTGCTGATGGAGTGGCAGGAAGTACGCTGAATTAAACGCACAATTGAGAAACTGAGGGGCATATCAGCAACACCCGGTGATAATTATCGCTCAGCGCTCTTAGCGTGAGGATAATTATTGCCAGGTAACGTGGATTTTTATCGCTGAGATAGCATGCTATTAGCAACGCTTATATCCTCACGCTAACTGCCTAACGTGAGATTATCGCTGGAAACCCAGCGATAATCTCACGCAATGTGGCGTTAGCTTGCTGATAGGGACTCACAAACTTAGCCATGATATCCACCTTCCATAGGATATCATGGCTAAGTCAGTCCTGAAGCAGGCGTAAGGAAAGTAGCGATAACAGGGGTTATCGCTACTATTCCTACCACTATGCTTCATAGCGTGGGGCTTGATGATAGGAGAAATGTCGCTTAGCGACATTTCTCCTGTCATGTCAGGTCAGGAACGCCCACTTTGCAACTCATTAGAGATGCAAACCTGGGCGTAAAGAATCCCCACGCTAAAGCAAGGTTTCACACGTTAGCAAAAGCGGCGATAATTTTTTAACTCCAGCTTGTAAATATGCCCCTGAGTGATAGTAAAGCTAGAATTAAGTGCAAAAAAATGTATGAAACTGGCTGCTTCTGTAGACCATCTCACTCTCTCACTCCGTAGGTCATGGATTCCTACCACAGATGGGTCCATCTGCGCAGACCTTTCCTCTTCACAATGCAGCTTTTCAGAAGCAATTAATGTTCAGGGACACAGCATATTTTTTCGTGACGCCATTACAAGGTCACGCGTGATCCCTTGATGTGACCTTCGGCTAGGCATAGAGTAGGCCAGCCTGATGACGAATACTCTGCCTTTTGAAAATGCCTTTTGTGGCCTCTTTTCAAGATTGCTGAATAGGTCAATGCTTAAAGGCAAACAGCAATCTCATTTTTGAAGAGGAAACATCTTTCCTACCCACATTTATATAATATTTGTTCTTTGACAGACAAATTCGCCTCCATTGAAATAGATGTTTTTTATCCTTCGCTCAATCTTCTCAACCAGACTCATTCCTAATAATTTTTCATTCCCATTAGTTTTTTAAAATGGGAAGAAAAGGAGCAGGTAATGAATTCCCTCTCCGGTTTTACCAACATCCTTCAAACAAAGTCGACGGCACAACCAACTACCCAGCACCGCCAAGATTGTGGACAATGTCCTCCACTGCCTGCAACCTGTGCCAGTCTATTTATTCTTGGGGGCATATCAGCAATGGCTGGCGATAATTATCGCTCAGTGCTCTTAGCGTGAGGATAATTATCCCAGCCAACTCTGAATTTCATCGCGGAGATAGCGTGCTATCAGCAACGCTTATCTCCAAAGCGATAAAATTCAGAGCGCAAGCTGCCAATTGTGAGATTATCCCTGGAAATACAGCGATAATCCCACAAGATTTGGCGATAGCTTGCTGATAGGGATAGACATACTTAGCCATGAAATCCACCTTACATAGGATATCATGGCTAAGTCAGAAAAATACCAGACGTAACAAAGCAGCGTTAACCACGGTTAGCGCTGCTTTTTTTTATCGCTGACAGGGTTAACTACATCCTTGATAATAGGAGAAATGTCGCTTAGCGACATTTCTCCTATTATTTTACTCTGGAACGCCCCCTTTGCATCTCATTAGAGATGCAAGGGGAAGCGTAGAATAAAAGGGTGCTAACATGCAAATTTGCGTGTTAGTACCCTGATGCTGATAGGGCGCTAGTTTTATATCTGCTTATTTGGCTTTTAAAGCTAAAAAAGCAGAGATAAAGCTCTTGTTGATATGCCCCTTGGTTCCTAGGCCACCCAACTCCTCCATCTATCGAGAGGGAGCCCCCAATGCAGATGGGTACTGGCTGACACCCAGGGCTTAATCTGTGAAAAACTAAGTGCCAGGGCCCTTCTCGGAAGGCCAATGTAGCCTGCACCACCCATACCCTGCCAGCTCTGCAAATGGCAATGGCGCTCCTACAAGTGTGACAATTCTGACTATTTCAGGCCACACTAAGCTATAATAATGGCATGAGCGGCTGGTAATTCATTTTCAATGTATATTGACTTAATAAACACTGTTGTTGTACTCATCTCAAAATTAAAAAGACAGCGCCACCATGTGGTGGACTGTCATTAGAGCTGGTGCTGACATTTAAGTGCTGGTGCCCAACACTAGAAACCACCGGCACAAATTAAAGCACTGCTGCCAACTAAAGGAGGAGGAGCGAGCTGATCAGTGGAGAGAGCGTCAGGGAGGACAGCAGTGGAATGCCCTGGACATCAAAGAAACTGAGCATTTTCGAGAGGTGCTTAATTCACCTTGACGTCCTCTATCTCTTTCCCTTCCTTCTTGTTCCTTTCTGTCCCTTTCTCTTTACTAAACGCTATAAAAAATATGCCTTTTTTTGTTTTCTCTTAATTACAAGCTTGTGCAATTATGTACTATATTTATGATGATGAATATTCTTTATAATAGCATGTATTCATGCATATTGTTATTAATTTAATCCTTACTAGGGAATTTATTTTCTTTTGTTGTATGGTTATAAGTTCTATCTGGTAACGTATGGTTATAGTTGCTTATTTATTTATTTGATAAAAAAAGAGATGTGCCTGATCTTGATTTTGAGCAACAGGAACAAGTGCACGATGCGCTCCAAAATCTATGGACCTTCCAAAGTACCTATATGTGGAGTTAAGTAGAGACGACCCATATGGATTTAGGTCGTCATTTATGAGATACTAGTGAAGGGCGGCACAGAAGGCTCCTTGCTACACTGCCCTACACCAAAGTGAAAGGGCAGGAAGCTACCTGATTTATGCAATATGGTGCATTCCCGTCCTTTCTCCCTGCACTGGCACCGTTTTGGCAGCCTAGCGCCAATGTTGGCACCCTGCACAATGGTGCAAGGATCCCTCTGCTGTGTGCAGAATTGTTTTTGTGCAGGAGGGGACACATTCCTGCAAAAAACAATCCTAAGAGAGGTTTTCCTCTTTCTATGTGTACTGCAGAATACATCACATATAGAAAGATGAAAAAACAAGGAGAAATAAACATTTTCTCCTTGTTACGCCTCACCTCGGAAGGCATATGGATTTGGCACTTCCCTAGGTTTACATGATTTTGTCCATGGATGTTGATTGGGAACACCCACAGCAACACCCATGGAACGCTCCTTCCAAGCAGAGTTATGCGTGAAAGGGAAACATGTTTACAAGGTTATGAAAAGTCACGCAGGATGACTTGTCATGGCCTTGTAAATATGGAGAAGCCCTGTGCGCTGCTGGTGCATCAATAAAAGTGACGCACCAGCGGCGCAATGGACTTGTAAATAAGCTCACAAGTTCTGTTCGTTCCAGAGTGGTTTGAAAACTGTTTCAGTGCTATTCAATTAAAGGTGTAGAAGGGTGAAAAAGACTCTCAGCAAAGATAGATGCCAGTTTTTCTTTGAGCTCTTAGCATGCAAGATCTAAATGCAAGTTTTAGATATCTCTGCACGACTTGAAATTATGGAAAAAAACAAAGGGGCATATTATCAAGGACGGCGTTAAAATTATCGCCGGTTTAGCAGTACAAAACTGCCGCTATAGCGGCGATAATGGGCTTGATAATATGCCCTGAGAATTCCAATAGAAGCCCATGTTCACACCAGAACATGGACTTCTATTGGAATTCTCCAGGGCATATTATCAAGCCCATTATCGCCGCTTTAGCGGCAGTTTTCTGCCGCTAAACCGGCAATAATTTTTAACGCCGTCCTTGATAATATGCCCTAATGTAAGTCGGTAGGACCTGGATGGCCAGGGTAAGAACCAGTGGCAGAGTCAGGGGCGGCCTCCTTGAGATCCCAGCAGCCGCAGGCATGAAGTGGAAGGGAGACTTTGGGAACAGAAGAGGAGAAATGGGCAATGCCGCCCTTCAGTGTCCAGGGCTACAGTGGGTCGTAATATGACAGTAGTCAGTAAAAAAAAACAGCAAGCAGCTTATATATTGAATCCAGCTGGGGTGGCCAGAATCTCATTTAAAAGGACCCTGATCAATGAAAAGTGAATGCGCATGCGCAAAGTAACCTCGCCAAGCCTGAACTTGCAATTGTGGAAATTCTAGCAGAGAATAAATAAAAAGATATTAAGGACTTGTTCAGGCTTAGATAAATTTATCAGGTCTTTGTTGAAACTGGGGTCCAGATTAAATACAGGGGAAAAAACTATTGGCAGCAGCGGATCACAAACCTCCAACTGGTGTTCATAATCCAGTTTAAAAGTACTCAATGTATCAAACTTGAAAGAATTTAAGAATAAATAATAATTGTTAACCCCTTAACTGCTGTCCCCACCCCACCTGTGCTAAGCCTTTTTTTTTGCCTATTTGGGGTAGTTCGTGCTTAGGGCTCGATACTTTTATTCACTTTCCATTCCAAATTTGCATCCTTTTTTTCGTACATCCTAGGAATTAAAAAGGTATCCTGGGTTTGTGAAGTTCCCTGGAGGGGGACGAGCAAATAGGCAAAATCTAGTAAAATTTCGAATTTCAGGGAAAAATAGGAAAAAGTGCTCTAGATAAGTGTCTGTTTTTTCCCTAAAAATGGCATCAACGAACGGATTACTGTGCCAATATCACCATCCTCCCAGATTCCAGAAACATGCAGATGTGAATAAAAGAAATATTTATTTTCCACAATTTTGGCATTTTCGAAGAGGTAGCCTGTTATTCTAATTTTTTTTGCTCACAACCTACTTCCAGTTTGTGGTGGAAACCAGTGTGAAACAGATGGGTGATCCAGAAAAGCTATATATTTCTGAAAAATAACAAAATTCTAAATCAAGCAAGGGGCCAAATATGAAGATCCCTCATGGTTTTCCTTAAAAAGTTACCATTAAAATAAAGAAATATTGAAGATGAGCAGGAAAAGTTGTCCATTTGTGACAACGTTTTCATCTGTAACTTTTGGTTATAATAGCCGATTTACAAAAGCAATATAACATAATGTACGTTAGACCCTTCTCATTGTGGGGATATATAGAGTTTGTTGGTTCTCCAAGAATCTATGGTACCAAGAGCCAACAACTAAGATGCAGAGAACAATCTTTTTTCACTGAGTAGTTACCAAATCATATGGTCAAATGACAAATGACAATGACAAATGATGAGAGAGAAATGGGTATCTAGGAAACCTTTGTAGTTCTGAAATGGGTACAAGATGTGGTGTTTAGGAACAGTGGTTATTTGTACATCTCTGAATTTTTGGGTACCTGTATGAGCATACGATTTAGAAAGTATTTTTCAAAATGTCTTCTTGCTTACACACTGCTTGAATGGGAAGGCAAAAATGCAGTGAAATACATTTGATAATAAATGTTCTACTATTCTATGTTCCCACATGTCTTCCAATAAAAATGTTACCTCACTTGTGGGGGTAGGTCTAGTGTCTGCAGGAGGAAAGTGCTCAACATTCAACATGGATACATCACATTTTCCTCTCAAAACTGACTCTTTTCTTTTTTGCGAAGCGAGTAGCTGTGGATTTTGGGCCCTAGCTCAGCTGAGAACTAGGGAAATGTAGCAAACTTGTACATTTTTTAAATCAATATACCTATATGAATCAGGGGGGGAAACTTACGTGGTTCTCACCAGGTTTCTTTTTTTTTAACAAGAATCCCTTACAAACCTCAAACTATGACTAAAAACACACATTTTCCTCACATTTCTGTTATGGAAAGTCCTGGAATCTGTGGGGAGCCACAAACTATCTTCCACCCAGCATTCCCCAAATTATCCTGATAAAAATGGTATTCACTAGGGTAGGCCTAGCACCCGCAAGAGGAAACAACCCAAAATGCAACATGGATTCATCACAGTTGTCTACTCAAAGTTGAGCCTTTTTTTGCAAAGTGGGTATATGTGGATTTTGGGCCCTAGCTCAGCCCACACCTAAGGAACTCTAGCAAAGTTGCACGGTTTTGCAAACTAGACAACTGGGAGATTCCAAGGGGGTGACTTGCGTGGCTCTCACCAAGGGCCGTATTATGCATTGTCAGTGTTTGCGCCGGGCGAAACAAAGAGAATGCACCCCATTATGATGAATGCACTTCCCCCAGGGCAACCGCGAGCTTGCGCTACCCTAGGGGATCCTCATTCATATGAAAACACAGAGCAGCTTTGAAGCAGCCATTCCATGTTTTACTGTGCAGACGGCAACCCGTCTGCACTTTTAAAGGGGATTAGAGATTCCCTTGCAGGGGGGTGCAGTCAGTGACTGCACCTGCCTGCAAGGGGATGTCTGGAGGGCCCATAGGACCTTCTTTCTCCTGTCCAGAGGGCTGCTCTCAGGGGGCGTACTCACAGGGCGCCATCTAGAATGTGGCATCCTGTGAGTGCTCCACCTGAGAGCTTCTGCGCCCAGGTCAGGAATATGGCGCGGGCGCAGAGGCAAAGGAATTCCCTCATTTGCATAGGCCACCCCCTATTGCCCTCCAATTTTTATGAGAAATTGGAAAAAGCTAGATCTAACTGAGTTACAGAACGCGTTACAGGCATCCCTCCCTGTTCTGGGTGCTGATATGGAAAGAAATGCGCTGGAAACCCACACTTGGCTAGAGAGAGCAGTTGACATCTGTCTGCCCGCTACCAGGTGTAGAGGGAATGTCCATCGTCCCCCGGCCCCCTGGTATACGGAAGTACTGAAACTAGAAAAAACCAAGTGTAAGGGACTTGAGAGGAAATGGCGCAAACAGTATGATCCTCTTAAAAAGGAAGCATATCGTAAGGCCAGAAACCTCTATCACACGGCCTGTGCTAGAGCTAAAGCATCCTATGTAACAGAGACCATTAATACTGCTGCTAATAAAGCACAGACCCTTTTTAACACAGTTAAAGAATTAGCCGGAGCTAATTCTATGGCAGTTGCACGTCCCCTGACCCCTCAAAAATGTCAAGACCTTGCCACATATTTTGTGGAAAAGATCGAGACTATTCTTGCCAACATTAATGTTCCGGGGAGGGATGACAGGAAAGTTCCTCCCTTAGAAAGCCTACCAGGAAATCGGCTTGTCTCCTGGCCATCCATCTCCCTGGACACCTTGAAATCTTTAGCCACCTCTATCAAGTCGGGCTCTCCATGTGACCCTCTCCCAATTAATATTCTGAGCCAACTGGACGACAGTGCTTTGGGGATTATTGCCGAGACATTAAACGCCTCCATTCATCTGGCAACCGTCCCAGCGTCCTGGAAGCGCGCCATGGTCAGCCCTCTGCTGAAAAAGCCGTCAGCTGATCCAGAGGTACTGGCCAACTATCGTCCGATTTCCCTGCTGCCAGCATTCTCAAAAATACTGGAGAAGCACATCCATGGTGTACTTTCAACTTACACAGAGAATAACAACCTACTCCATTTTTCCCAATCGGGTTTTAGGGCAGGCCACTCCACCGAATCTGCCCTCCTGGGAGTCACGGAGAAGATCAGGGGACTTTTGGACGACGGGCAAACGGTTGCTCTTGTTCTGCTTGATTTAAGCGCAGCCTTCGACACCATCTCACACAACAGACTGCTTGTCAGGCTGAGTGAGGATGGTGTCGGAGGGGCAGCGCTGGACTGGATTAGATCTTACTTGAGCAACAGGACGTTTCAGATCTCGTCCTCACAGGCCCAGTCGGACATTTTTCTGTCACCCCACGGTGTGCCTCAGGACTCAATTTTGAGCCCGCTATTTTTCAATCTGTATCTCCGCCCCCTCGCCGATTTGGCAGAGCGGGTAGGTCTAGAACTTATGACCTATGCGGATGATTCGCAGATTATTTTTTCCCTTACTAACTCAGAATCTTCATCCCCCTCTGTGCTGAAACTAGGCCTTCAGGAAATTTTCAGCTGGATGTCTACGAACCAGCTAAAGCTCAATGGGGAGAAGACAGAGATTCTTCTCCTGGGGAAAAATAAAGATCTGTGGCAGGATACCCATTGGCCACCATCTTTGGGCGCCTTCCCCACCCCGGCTACCCAAGCTAGAAATTTGGGGGTGTGCATTGATGATTCATTATCAATGAAACAGCAGGCCAACAAAGTGGCTGGTGTCTGCTTCACGATCCTTAAATGGCTGCGGAAGATTATCTGGATGCTGCCTGTGGATACCCAGAAGACCGTAGTCAATGCATTAATTACATTTAGGCTTGACTACGGTAACATCTTATACCTGGGTTCCAATCTAGCCGTGATCAGGAGATTGCAGCTGGTCCAGAACTCCGCAGCCAGGTTGCTGTGCAAGATTCCTAGGACAGCAAGGATCTCGAAGCATCTGAGGAACCTGCATTGGTTGAGGGTAGAGAACCGAGTTCGGTTCAAAGCCTTGACATACATGTTCAAGATCAGGGCAGGAACTGCACCAAAATACCTGCAAAAATTGGTTAGGCCCCATGTTCCTACACGCAATCTCTGTTCTTTAAATGGAGCAAATTTCGTGGTTCCCAGGTTCAAACTGGCCCGAATGGGGGGGAAATCTTTCTCCCATCTGGGACCAGTTCTTTGGAATTCCCTCCCCTTAGCCTTACGGAAGGAGGAGAATTTTGCCAGTTTTAAGAAAAACGTTAAAACTTGGCTTTTTAATAAATAATTGTGGTCCTTGACAGTTACTGCCTCTATGTTTTGACCTCTTAGCCCTGGCGCCGGGAAACCCTTTGTGGGTATCTGTGCGCATTACAAATGCAAAAAATAAATAATAAATAAATAAATAAATATGCATATGAGGGAACACCCCCTGATAGTAGTGCTGGCACTTTATGTGCGCCCGCGCTATCGGTATTACTGAAGGGGATGCACAAGCATCTGCGCCCCCTTCTGTATTACCAAACGCCCATTGTGGCCCGGGGCACTTATTGTAATATGGACATAGGTCTTCCGTTGAGGGGCCCTGCGACAACAGATCAAAGTAACATTGATTTGATCTTGAAAGAAAATTACAATCAAGCTTTCTTAAATATTGTTTCTAAAAGATAGAAAAAAAGAATCAACTCAGAGAAACAAAAACTTTACATTAAAGACTGTATAGAGAAAATACTGTATTAATGTGAATGCCCGTTAACAACTTAAAGCACATAAACCAGATACATCAGATTCACATAACAGTTTGTCTCTTAAAAGCTTGTGACAGCTGGCTGTTTGTAAAATAAATCCGGAGCATTGAGTATTAGGAGATAATTTCCGAAGGGGGTTTGGGGGAGGGGCGGGGGGCATTTCGACTGCCCAGGGGCCTCCACAGGGTTTAATTCGGTACTGAAATCAGCAATATGTTTTTTTTTTTTATCTGATTTATATTTGGCGTACAATTTAGCAGCAAATATTTTGGCTGTTGCTGAAAATGTTTGTTGCTGGGAACCTGTAAATGAGGGCTGATGAATGGGAGGCGGTGGGAGGGGACGTAACTACTCATTATATTGTAGGTTTAACTTTGGTGATCAAATGATGACGTGGGTTGGAAGGGCTGCGTTCTGACGTCTACAAAAAGGGTTCGCTCTTGATTCTGTCAGCTGAACACTGCCACTCTGTGATTACCAGCACAGAAACCCAGAGCAGCACTCAGCCTACCGTGGGCAAAGTGTGCTGAAAATACTGTCTGAGTCATCTTGCCTCTCGAATATACCACAATCCTCTAGTTTTCAGTCTTAGAATCTTTGGCGCACATTTTGTGTCGTATTTGTGTATTCTGCACGGTATATTATTAACAGCTCAACTACACAGTAAGGGGACTTGAGATCTGATGAAAGTTTATGGTTTAAGAAAATCTTGATCTCAGGAGGGCTAAAAAGCAAGTAGATGAGCCCTTCACTGGTTACTTTAGAAACATTTTTCAGTGCACATTGCTTGAGAGCCAACTGACTGGAGTGAGACAATTTATTGGTGGATTAGGCTAGATTTAGCTGTAAAGGAGCATACAATGCCAGTATAAACCTGTCTGATTTCCTTATTAGAGTGGAGTGATGACGTATGTAGAACCTGCAAAAACAACTTGACATACCTGCTCAACGGTGACAAATTATTAGAGTTGAGTTGTCATAAATGTTGCCAGCATCTAAGATTAAAGGAAGTTGCGGTTTAAAGAAGGAAAATGAGATATGGGCTTTCATTCTTCCAATCTAAAAGGAGCAGCTATCAAAAGAAAGGAGAGGTTCAGAAAAATGTCTTCACATTTTGCACCTGTTTGTTACAGGAAAGTAAGAATCTCTCTGCATGCTACTACTCTGTGTTGCTTCTGACCTGCAGCCCTTTATAACATGTGCTTTACATTAAACCGATTCTAACATATTTTGGCAACAAAATACTAATTGATTTTTGGTGTGCTTAGATTCACATTACGGATTCCCCTTTTAGTCTTCATGTCTGCAACTATATGAATTCGTTCATATGAAAGAGCAATAACCCAAGGATTCAAGAGGTTTGTGTGATGTGTGATTGTGTGACCATGGATCATACGGAATCAAATAACTTTGGTCATATGTTAAAAGAACATTGCAAGTCACCCTGGTGTTCCTTCATTTTATATAGGAACTAAAACTTCAACCTTGCTCCTTTATATGGTCACATAACTTCTCAGTGGCTTGCAATATCCTTATAATGTACAATATAGGGTACTTCATCTCATATATACTGCTTCTGTAGTGCTGCGGCTTAGTATTACCGATACCCTGGCCATGATATAAATGCATACAGTAATACCACTGGATTTTGGCTACTCATAATTAGGGCCTAAGAAGAAAAGCAAACACTGTGATCCAATGCCTGCAGGGCTAACAAACCCACCCTTGCCTGGTAATGAGTGGAACCTTTAGGCCACATTTTACCCAGCATGGTGAACATCTCTTCTGAAACAGCGCCAATGGTGTGACCAACATTTAATTAAGCCTACAGCACAATACAAACTGTTGGACCTGGCATCCTTGGCGTGGTTTACCCTCTAACTTTTTTGATATCAACCCTCTTGTTTGCTAACTTTGTTTTGTTGGCTTTAGGACTCGGTGCACTTTACCACTGTTAACCAGTGCTGAAGTGCTTACGCTCTCTCTTCAAAGTATGGTAGAATTGGCTTATACCCATTTGGCATAGTTTATTTACTTGTAAGTCCCTAGTAAAGTGGCACTACCTATGCCCAGCGCCTGTACATTAAAATACAACTAGTGGGCCTTCAGCACTAAGCGTGCCCCCCACTAAAGTAGGTCTTTTTGCATGTCTCAGTCATTGAAGCCTGTGTGTGCAGTTTCAAACTTCCATGTCAGCCTGGCAAAATAAACCTTTTGTCAGGCCCAAGCCTTCCTTTATAATGCATGAAAGACATCCATAGGGTAGACCCTGGACAGCCCAGAGGGCAGAGTGTACTTAAAAAGTGGGAGAGGTACCTTTGAGTTTTACTTGAGCTGGTAGTGATAAACTCTTAAATTTCAAATTTTCAAAACTGCAAGGCCGACCTCTCCAATATGATCAGATTGTTGTTACCTTATTACATTTAATAAGCTCTAATTTCCAAATGGGAACCTGTAACCATTTCATGTTGGTTGAATTATTATAACAAATGCTAACGTATGGTGAAGTTAGATTTAAAATTATAGTTTTGAAAATGCCACTAATAGAAAGTAAAAAAATCAACAAGGTGATGGATAGGATAGGAGCAACACCACTTACCTCCTAGTCGGTGTCACTGCTCTCCCCCACTCAGATCCACCGTTGAGGGACTGCCATTGAGACGAAGCTCCGTGCCAGGTATGTGCTCGAGGCCCTCCTCCACCCGCAGGCTCCTGACGGGCGCCTCATCCCTGGTGGTCTGGTGGAAGAGCACTCTGCTCTTCTTCTGTTCTGCTCTGTGTTCTGTGTCTGTTTTTTCTCTTTTTGCCCTTTTCTGCTTTGCCCTTTCTCTTTTACTCCTTCTGTTTAGCTTTTCTCTATCTTTGCCTCTTTGTCCCTTTCCTGTGCTCCCCACCACTGCTGTCCCTGCAGCCCCTCCGCCCTAGCATGACGCTCCCATCTCCCAGCTGACCACCCGGCGCCAAATGCAAGCCCGTCTGTGACCCAACCACGACCAGCACCAGGAAGCCTGGACATCCACCTGTTACGACATTAGCACCCACCACACTCTGAATCCTGGATGCAGCAACAATTGGCAGCTCTCAACGCCGAGCAACACCCAAGACCCGATCTCCTGCCGACACTGCCGCTGTACCTTCAGCCACCTCCAGACTTCAGCAGCATCCCCCAGCTCACCGTACGCCAGCACACGCAAGCCACTGAACTGCATCGTCATCAACGTGCGTTCTCTACACAGACACGTCATAGAAATCTGGGACCTTCTCAACACTCACATACCCGCCGTCACCTTCTTCAGAGACTTGGACCAACACCAACTTTGCAACCGACATCACAACCGCCATCCGAGACAGATACAAGATCCTTAGAAAAGACCACCCCACCCGCACTGAAGGAGGCATCACTATCATCCACAAAAGTTCCATATGCTTTACAACTACTGACCTGGACAATGCTTCACCCCCCCATGGAACATCTCCACTTCCATATTCAGAACAACCCCAAAACGACACTCAGGGGAACCCTCATCTACAGATCACCTGGTTCTTTCACCAACATCATCGCCGAACTCATCGCACCCCACGCCCTCGCCTCCACTGACTACATACTACTCGGAGACCTAAGCTTCCTCCTGGACAACCACAACGGCCCCAACATCATCGCCCTCCTAGAGAACATCACCAACATAGGACGGAAGCAACTTGTCTCTGTCCCCACCCACACAGCAGGACACACACTCGACCCCATCTTCTCAGGAGGGAACATTGTTTTCTTCCGCCACACCACAGAATTGCTCTGGACGGACCACTACTGCATCCACTTCTCCTTTAGAAAACCCACTGCACACAAGCACACGTGCCTCCTCTGACGCAGAAGCTGGAACAAAGTCACTGAAGAAAACCTCACCTCCGACCTCACCAGCACTAAAGCCCAAACGATACCAGGCATCAAAACCGCTGCAAGCAACCTCCACTGATGGATCACCTACTGTGCCAACATGCTCACCCCTCTCCAGAAGGATACAGGTTGACACAAGAAAGCAAGGTGGTTCACCACGGCAGTCCAAGAATCCAAACACTCCTGCCGACAACTTGAAAAACATGGAGAAACAGCAAAACCCCTGAAGCACGCACCGCCTACAAAACAGCCAATACAGCACACCACCAACTCATCAAATCTACAAAAAATAACTTCCTTCAAGACAGAATCCTCTCCAACGCCCACAACTCCAAAGAACTCTTCTCCATCATAGAGGAATTTGCCAAACCAGAAAGCGAAACAACAGATGTCCCACCCTCCCAAGATCTCTGCAATAGAATCAGCTCCTTATTTTACCTCAAGATCAAGACTCTTTACGACAACTTCGAAGACCAAGACCTCTGCACTGCCTCAACTCCCACCCTCAACGATGCCACCCAACAGACCCTACTCACATGGACACCACTCACGACAGAAGACACTTTTAAGACCATGAAGAGCATCCACTTCTGGGCACCCTCAGACCCCTGTCCACCGCACATCTTCCGCAGGGCCGCCACAGCCATCGCACCCGAGCTAAGCCAAATGATCAACTGTTCCCTTGAGACCGCCACATTTCCAGACAACTGGAAGCATGTCAAAGTTAACCTACTCCTGAAGAAACCACAGACCCGACAGACCTCAAGAACTTCAGGCCCATCTCGCAGCCAAGGTCATCGAAAAGGCCATCAACACCCAGCTAGCAAATTTCATTGAAGCTAACAATGTCCTAGACATCTCCTAATCCAGATTCCGCAACAACCACAGCACCAAGACCACCCTCCTCGCCACCACTCGACCAGGGCCTGCTGCCAGCCCTCATCCTCCTGGACCTGTCAGCAGCCTTCGACACCGTCTTCCCCCGCACACTAGCCACCAGATTCCATGACGCCAGTATCCAAGTGAAAGCCCTAGAGTGGATACGCTCATTCCTCACAGGCAGAACACAGAGAGTCAGACTCCCGCCCTACCACTCAGAACCGACAGAGATCAGATGACGAGTACCCCAGGGATCCTCCCTCAGCCCCACCCTCTTCAACCACAGGCTCAACATCATCTTCTAGGCAATGACACCCAGCTCCTCCTTTCTCTCACCAAGGAACCAAACATCACCAGGCACAACTTTTAAGAAAGGATGAATGCCGTTACCACCTGGATGGAGGACAGCTGCCTGAAACTCAACTCAGAGAAAACAGAAGTCCTCATCCTCGGCTCAACTCGCTTAGCTTTGAACAACACCTGGTGGCCCCTGCCCTCGGTAACCCACCCACCCTGACAGACCATACACGTAACCTCGGTATCATATTGGACTCATCGTTCACTATGAACCGCCAGATCAACGCTGTCTCCTCTGCCTGCTTCAACACCCTCCGCATAATCCGTAAAACATTCAGATGGTTCCCTCTGAATTCAGAAAAACAGCCGCACACACACTCATCACCAGCAGACTGGACAACGGCAATGCCCTCTATGCCGGAATCAACAAAAATCTCCTCTGCAAACTCCAGACCGTCCAGAACGCCGAAGCCGAACTAATCATCAACATCCCCCGGCAAAACCACATTACCCAACACCTCTGCGATATCCACTGTCTCTTCGTAGAAAAAAGAATAACATACAAGGCCCTCCACAACATCGGACCCCAATACCTCAACAACTGCCTTCTCCATCCACGCCCCCATGCAAAACCTCTCCCTGGCCACCGTCCCACGCATCTACAGGAACAGAGCGGGTGGAAAGTCCTTCTCCTACTTCGCAGCCAAAACATGGAACAACCTCCCCCTCCACCTCCAGCAAAACCCTACATTGCTCCAGTTCAGGAAAGAACTCAAGACCTGGCTCCTCAGTTGACCCAAACGGAGCTGCACTTATCCCCCCTTAGTGCCTTGAGACCTTAATGGGTGAGTACTGCGCTTTGCCAACCGCTGATTGATTGATGCTTGAAATTAATCTAAGCCACTGGCAATCGTTCAGGCTGCCTCTCAATCCATCAGTTTTCGTCCATGGGAAAAGTCCAGCCGAACTGCCATGCCAGGCCTTTCCTGAACCGGAACACAAGTAACCCAGGGCTGGTTCTGTCCTTGTTATGGGCTCTTCAGCCATTATTGCTTGGTTCCAGTGTTACAGTGAGCCCGGGATACATGTCTGGGCATACTCAGCGGACTTAGAGCATCAAATGCAAAAACAAGGTGATGGAATGCTTGAATTAATCTCACCGATTGGCAGTTGCATGGACCACATCCCAAACCATAATGTTTTGGCCACCATACCACTTCAGTTTGGACCCAGGCATATGCAAATAAGTCTCAACCGTGTTCCTCAGGGCCAAATAAAGTATAAGGTGAAAGACCTAGTATGATTGTCATACCCAAATGTGACTCTTCCAGACCCCTATTCCAGATTCATTTCCTGCTTTCTGGGTCTTTTTTATACCAAAAGTAGTGGTTACTTTGGTCATTAAGCTGCCGGTCCGATTGCATTGAAATGTACATCATGTTGCTCATGTCTCTAGACTCAAGAGAAATGTAGCTAAAGGTACTACTCCTGTACCACAGTTAGGTTAAATGATGCCCACAAATACCATGTACAGACCTTGTTAAACTTCCATAAAGTAATGGGCCAGTTACATTACTCAGACAGAGATTTACTAAGGCTTTATACTGGTGTGTAGCATGACATAAAGCACAGCAAAGAGGTGCAAAGCAACACATGCTATTTAATATTCATTAATGGAAACGAGAACTCATCATCATGCAAAACTTGCTTTATGCCACCTTGCACTGCTTTACCAAAGCAAACACCCATAGGTTTTGACACAAAGTCCAATCTAATAATACCAGACCAGACTTTATGTTAAGTACTAATGCCAAATTGAAGCAGGCACAAACAAGGAGAATGTGATCATTACTCAAATAACAACGCATTGCATGTGTGCAGCAGTGGCCGGCACGCATTCAATACATGGTCATTTGTACTAGAAGGCATACCACCAGTGTAAATCCTATGGTTTACAATTTCTGGCATCCTGGGATGTGAAGTGGAGGTAAGACCCACCCTTATTTGTTGGTATGATACAGCAAGGAACTGGTTCCAGGGGCTCCTCAAAACTTCAAAGCATGTTCATATTATATCATATCCTTTTGGCAAGGAGGGTGATATGTAGAGTGCGTTGCCAACCTGTACCTTTAACTCGGTGGGAGTGGTAGAACTCTGTGAGATATTTTAGGGAGTTGGATGACAAGATTAAACAGAACAGGAGTAATGCAGAAACTGGGTCATTTGTTAAATCTGTCAGAATTCGATGGAAGGCCATGAATATACCTCTTGGTCAGTTTTGTTTGATGAATGGTACTGGGTGATACCTTAGCTCAGACAGTGACTGAAAATGGACCCTGATACAGGGACGAGGGGTAGACAGATCAGGAGGGTGCTTACCTATTTGAGGTGCTATGAGAACTAAAAAACAAATAGTAGACAGCGCACACTTCCCCAGGTGCCATGGTGATTTCGGGTGTACCCTATAGGACCCACAGAAATCTTTCCTTATGTTAGCCCAACCACGCACTTTGCACACATTGTAGGCTGCTTCTGCTTTGCACACATTAAGAAATAACATGCCTATTTTTGTGACACACTATTATTTTAGAAATAGGCTGCATGTTTCATTATTTTGCTTAGTTCAGTCTGAACATTTAGTACAAGGTCAAACAACATTGTTCCCTGTTATTCTATGTGGTTGAACACTAACACCTAGACACAACAGAAGAGACCCAGCTGCTGTTTATGAGTACGGCGTCTGTTATCATATAAGCCGAGACTTTCCATTTTGAAAATTGAGAGAAGGATTTCTAGCAGAGAAGAGGTTCCAAAACCGGAGTGCTAGCTTTGCACAATCTGAGATGCAGACAAGCTAACAGCAAATGCCTGTCACCATCCTAGAGATCTTTAGTATAATATTATCAGGCTAGGTTTAGACAGATACACCATGTTAGAAATGGGGGTCTCTAGTTGGCAGAGGTAGATACCTTTGTCCAAATAAGGACCCTTGCTTCTAGTCAGGGTAAGGGGGATACACTCTTTGGATAACCCCTGCTCACCCCCTTTGTAGCTGGGCACGAGCAGACAGGCCTAATCCAAAGGCAATGTGCAAAGTATTTGTACCAACACTCACAGTAACACACTGAAAACACCACAAATGGACACCACACCAGTTTAGAAAAATAAAGTATCTTTATCTAAACTACACAAGACCAAAACAACAAAAATCCAACATACACCGTTAAAAATATGACTTCAAAAAGGTTTCAAGAACTTGTACCATAGAAATCCATGGATGCGTGACTTTTCACCAAAGTACCTGTCGATGCGACAAAAGTTCCCAAGCCAAACAGCTCCAGCATTGGAAAACAAAGAGATGCAACACTCCTGAGACCCTGAGGAGGCGATGCGGCAGCCCTGCTGCACGCAGCCGACGGGTTGCGTTGAGTCCGGTCTGTAGGGGGAGCAATGCGTTGAGTCTTCGTGCCGGTTCCGGTTCGCAGGCGATGCATCGGGGAAGCGTCTCACACAGGTACGATGTGTGGATCTTCGGGATGCGACGGCAATCGATGCGGCGGCGTTGCGCAGGGCGGCATCGGTCCTCTTCAGCCGCGATCCCTCGATGCGTCGGTTCTTGCAACGGAGACAGGTGCTGCGACGATCTTTGCAGCGTCACGGCGATGCGATGGAAATCTTCTCGGGGTGTCGAGATGCGCCGTTGAAACGTGCCGCAAAAAGAGCGATGTGTCGGGTTTTGCAGTTCTTTTCATGCTTCTTCTTCCAGCTCCCAAACAGCAGCAAACAACCTCCAGCGGCCCTACAACTGGGTCAGGCACACTAGGCAGGTCAGAACTCACACAGCAGAGTACAGGGGGGATGAACTCCTTTTGTTCCTGGGACTTCAAAACAGGAGGCCAGCTCTCCTCAGGCCCTTGGAGATCTTCTTCAAGCAGGGGACGCAGCACACAGTAAAGTCTTTCTCCTTTCCTTGGCAGAATAGCAACTGCATGTTAGCCCCAAACACACAGCAAGGGCAGTCGTTCTCTTCAGTTTCTCCAGCTCTTCTCCTCGGCAAAGGTTCCTCTTGAATTCCAGGATCATCTAAAGTTCAGGGGTTTCGCCTCTCATATTTATACCCCAAAAGTCTTTGTTCTTCTAGGTTTTAAGGGGTCCTGGACCCAGTCCAAACCAGTTCTGGGAGCACTCTGCCAGTGCACAACTTATTTCTTTGTTAATGTGGGCCAGGGCCATCAGACACACCACAGGGGGTGGAGCCAGCATTGTGGAAGGCAGGCACAGCCCTATTCAAGCCCAGGTACTACTCCTCCCACCACTCCAAATGCAGATCAGCCTATTCAGCCTAGTGCTGATTCACTTAAACTCCTGGAGCCACCCCAGCCCCTGTCACTCTCAAGCAAGACAGTCAATCCACAAACAGGCAAAGGCACACAGAAAGGTTGAACAAGAAAATAGCCAGTTTCTAAAGGTGCTATTTTCAAACACAGAATTTAAAAACCATCCTTCCCAAAAGATGTGTTATTAAATTCTGAGTTCAGGGATACCAGACTCTAATTTCGTATCTTACTCCTATGGGAAGATATGCTTGTAAAACCGTTACACAGCATTCCCCATTCTGTCCTATGGGTAAGTAGCCTTTCAATAGTGAAAAACTAAATTGGCAGTATTTCACTATCAGGACATGTTACACACATCAGTACATGTCCTACCTTTCACATACACTGCACCCTGCCCAGGTGGGTACCTTGCGCCTACCATAGGGATGTCCTATGTGTAAGAAAAGGGAAGGGTAAGGCCCGGCAAGTGGGTGCACTGGCCAGGTCAACATAGCAGTTAACAAGCAGCGCACAGGTACTGCTGTGGCAGGCCTGAGACATCTTTTCAAGGCTACTTATGTGGGTGGCACAATCAGTTCTGCAAACCCACTAGTAGCATTTGAGTTAACAGTCCTGGCACACACCGTGCACTTTACTAGGGACCTACTGGTAAGACAAATATGCCAATCATGGATAACCAATCACAATAACAATTTACCCAGGGAGCACTTGCATTTTGACACTGATCAGCAGTGGCAAAATGCCCAAAGCATCTAAACCAGCAAAAACAAAATCCAGCATAGCATCAAAAACACAGGGGGTTGAGGCAAAAAGTCAGGGAAAACCACACCAAGGATGCCAGGTCTAACACACCAATAATGCTACATAATAGAGCATGATAATTTCAATAAATATTGTAAACTGTTTTTGTGTCTTGTTACTGTTTATTATGGACATGCATGAGTGAGAGAGCGAAAGGTGATGACCTGTTACCGTTGTTCCCTGAGGGGACTAGAGTGTTGTGTTCTTGGGTGCCAAATTACCTGGTAATCTGGGAAGGTTAGGAGTGCAGGTGAAGCACTGTGCGCTAATCTGGATTGGGGTTCATGGGTACTGATGTGGTATAGTGACTAACTCCCTACATACTGACATTCTGTGATCCCAGGCATATTTCTGTTTCAAAACAGAATCCCTGCAAAAGTAGTAAGCTGTGCAAAGCACGAGGCAGCCTGATTGTGAGCCAGTTTAGGGGATGACACTGGAAGTGACCAATCCTTGTAGCCATAACAGTGCTTTACATTGCATGACATTTTCTTAAACCTGGGACTTAGTGACTTGGGACGGTTATTATGTTTCAGTAATCCCCAGGGGACATTGCAAATTCCCCAAGGTTGGTTTAGCTTGTTTCATCATCACTCTCCCATGAACTCTGAGACTCCCCACAATAGAAGAGGGGATTACTTTGAGCAGAACTACTGTCAGGATTGGTATCAATACTGTTTCTAGCAAAAAGCAGGTGTTACCAGTTCCAAGCACACTATGGTAGAAGGTAGGTTGTCACACTCGCTGGTATTAGGTGGCCCACCAAGCCATAGAAGGAAAAAAGAACTATTAGATATGTTAGCACTTAAGGGAGGAAAGGACTAGAGACAGAATATGAGGCCTCGACCTCAGGGTATTCTCAAATGGCAGCAGAGATTGGTGGGTTATCTTTGTTTTGGAAACTTTTGTCACCCATTTGCATCCTTTGTTTGTTTTATGTTAGCTGCTATTTACCTGGCCACTGGGTAAATAGTGAATTTTGCTTGTCTATTTACTCGCCAGCTGGCTAAATAGTAGAAATTATTTATTATTTGACCAGCTGCCTTGAAAATAGCAGGGAAACTTTACTATTTACCCAGCTGCTGGTAAATAATAGAGATTCTGCACTGTTTGGCCAATGGCCGTGGAAGTAGCAGAAAAAACATCTCTATTTACCCAGCCACTGGCTAAACAGTAGAGATTTTGAACTGTTCTGCTGGTGGCCATGCAAATAGCAGAGAAACGCCACTACTTACTCTGCCTCTGGTTAAATAGTAGAGATTCTGCAGTGTCTGTTTGGCGACCATACATACAGCAAGAAAACTTAGTTATTACCTGTCTGCTAACTAAATAGTACAGATTTTGCACAGTCCGGCTACACGCAAAGCAAATAGCTGTTTAAATAGTAGGGATTATGCACTGTTTGGCTGGCAGTTTTTAGAAAACTTCCTCCCCCTCCCCGAGGCATCCAACATCCTGTCCTAAGAGGACCCCATCCCCTTTGAAAATTAGTTACCACCCCAACTCGGAGGTCAGTGGCTCATTAGTGGTTTGCAACACCAATTGCAGCAGCAAATTATCAATACATTATTTTCTGAATTAGAAAGGTGAGGGAGGAAATCCATTTCATAGACCTTCCTATTTGCAATTCAGAAATGACCGCCAAAGTTGGCAGCACACAGTGCAGCAATGCAGGGAGAGAGCAGAACATCTTATCCTAGTAGATAAGGTACATTTCTGCCTTCTCCCTGTCATGCAACACAGCACAGCAAGTTGTTTTGCTGTCTTGCATTGTATGAATTCTTAGTAAATCTGCCCCTTCCTATGTATCCATCTCACATACTCAAACATGGAATGTCAGCGCAAAGTTTTGGGGGTAACACAGAATCCCTTTTTGGGCCATCTGGGTTGATCTATCTGGAGCCTCAATCACCCCTTCTTCTGCTCATCAGAGCCGTCTTATGATCTTTAGCTTCCCTTTGGAAATTGCTATTTCATTTTGGCCCCTTTGTTAGTCATAGACCATTGTTTTCTTGACTTCACCCATCTGAGTTTCTCAAACCCTTTCTGTCATCCTTCACAGGCCACACACATTTTCACCCATCCACCTCTAAACAGATCCATTCTTAGACTAGTGTGCCAGCTTCAGACCACATCTTTTACACTCAGAGGTCAGTGTATAACAGTCCTAGGTTTGAATACACTTTGCGTGCTCTGATTTTTCGGCAAATACTTATCAGTTCTATAATTGGGCTGAAGAAGTGGGGGGTTCAAGATTTTGGCAGTATAAAAAGCATGAATAAGGACCATTTGCAAAAGAGATATCATAATACATGTGGCCTAGACTAACATAGGTGTCCTCCTGGTCTTCATTCTTCACTTGCAGGTGCTTCTCCGAGTTCGGGCGCAGGTCCTCTTCCTAGTCCTGTTTCAAGACGTCCTTTTTTGGGTTGTTTTGGTTCTTCTGATCCGCATCCTGGTAGTCTGATTAGTTCTTGTTACCCTAGTACTGCTTTCCTGCATCTGGGGTCCTGATTATAGTCCTTCCCGACCCTGGTTTTCCTGGCCCGGCTCCTGGCTCATCCTTGTATTAGCCCTTCCTGACCCTCTTGATCTTGGTACTACTGATCCTCACACTGATTCTGCTGGTTGGCTGGGTCATTATATATCTAGCTTTTTTCCAGGTTCTCCTAGGGCTGGTACTCCTAGTCTTCCTGGTTTGGGCCATTGTGATTCTCCTTGACCTGATCCTTGTGGTCCACCTGGTACTGTTTTCACTGATCCTTGGTCCTCTTTATTAGGTGCTCTTGACTGGGCCTGGTCATTTTAGTCCTGGTCTGGTCTCATTGGTCCTTGTGGCTCTGGTTATTCTGCTTCTCTATATCCTTTCCAGCCTGGTCCAAATACTCCAGTTACATGTCCACCTGCTTCACTTGCAACTTCAGATCTAGGTCTCTTGTTTTTGACCTCTCTGGTGCTCCTAGCTCTGTTACTGGTCCTGCTTATTCAGATACTTCTAGTTGACTATATTCTCCCTCATCTGGTCCTTGGTCCTAATGACCCTAGTCCACCTACTCCTGACATGATCAGTTTTCCTGGAGTGAGCAGCACACATATAAGGTACTAAACAGCATTTTTTTAAATGATTGTTTATGTGCAGAAAGGGACACCTTCCTGCACATAAACAACTTTTCCCAGCAAAGCAGACACCCTTGCACTATGGTGCAAGGGTGCCTGCGTTGGCGCTAGGCAGCTAAATTAAGCGCCAGCGCAGGGGGTAACGCAGGGCTGCACCATATTCTTGTAAATATGGTGCAGCCCTGTTTTTCTGAAGTGACAGATCATGTTGTTAGCCTTTTTGGCTTAAAGACACGCTTCGCCACTTAACTTGTAAATATGCCCACCAGTGTCTCTGGGCCCAAAACTATCTTGTCACAAACTTGTTGACCTGATCATTCTGGTCAAGACACCCCAAATACTTTTTGAATCTGCAGGGGCAGTGGTAGCAGACTATATTCCTGCACAGACTCAGGTGACCTCTGCCCCATCGTACCCTACCTAACCCCTTAACTTTACCACCCCTTTTCCTGACACTTTTTACTAGCAGAGCATAGATGTACTTCTGCATTTTCTCCTCAGAACTGGTAGAAATCACATCACAAAGGACTAGGCATGTCCAGGTCTGTGTGGTCATATCGCATTCCGGGGACAAAACTCAGCAGATATTGAATCTGTAGTACTGGCCAGAAGTGAGAATTCTAGTGCTCTGGTGTCCCTGTATCAAAACCTTCCACGTGTAATGAGGCTCTAAGTCAAAAGTGCAAATTTCAAAATGTTTGTGAATTAAGCTGTATGTTGTTTGGCTTAGAGATCAAGTATGGGTATGTTATGTTATGTGGATTTGTAAAGGGCGGTTTATCATCCATGAGGGTATCCATGAGCTGAGTAGGGTGAGGGCCCAAGAAAGGTGGATAGATGGAATCATGCCTTTGGGAAGAGCCAGGTCTTGAGCTTCTTTCAGAACTCCATGAGATGAGGCAGGGGGCAGGCTTTCATGCAAGGGGTGAATTGGGAAGCCTGAAAGTCCGACTGTAGGTGTCTGGTGGGTTGGTAGAAGTTGAGGCGGTGGTTGAGATATGACGGTCACATTTTGTGGAGGGCTTTGTAGGCATGCGTGAGCAGCTTGAATTCTCTTCTTTTCTAGACTGTAAGCCAGTGGAGCGTGTTTAAGTGCGTTGACATGCGGTGACATGTGGGTGTCTCATGGGATGTCCAAGATGAGTCTGGCGGCGGCCTTCTGGGTTGATTGGAGTTGTTGCAGGACACAGGCTAGGATCCAAGCATAGAGGGCATTTCAATAGTTGAGTCTGCTTGTTATTGGAGCATGTGTGATCATTCGTCTGGTGCTTATCGGGAACCATTTGAGAAGCTAGCATTACATTTGCAAAATGAGGGCGCATGATGAGGAGACGCCTTTGATGTCTTTATTCATGGTGAGGTAGGTGTCTAGGATGATCCCGAGGTTCTTGGCACGATCAGTAGGGTTGAGTGGGAGTCACAGTTCTACGGGCCACCATGAGGCATCCCAGGAGGAGTTGTTGTTTCTGGAAATCAGGACTTTGTTTTTGCCTGAGTTGAGCTGGAGGGAGTTGCTTCTCATCCGTGATGTGTTGCTGTTCATGCAGTTGGTGAAGTTGGTTTTGGCAGTGCTGGAGCTGTCCATCACGAAGAGAATGATCTGGGTACAGGGAGAAGTGCACTGTGTGAGCTTTACAACACTGTTCCAACAACTGTGACATCTGATGTGGATGGGTCATGGTGATCTCAGGCAGACATTAGAGGCATCACACAAAAGAATATTCTTCTTTAATCTTCACTGAAACTTTATAACTGACCCAGGTTTCTGCAGCACTTTGAAAAGCAAGGCCTGGCTTTTGTCTGTTTCTGAGACATGAAGGACATGAAGCACATAATCTGCTTCAGAGCCACAGAGGTAAAGTATTAGTAATTTGGACATATAATGCTGATCTTTTTCAGGGTCACTTTGTTCATGTAACTGCAGAGGTAATGAAAGCCGAATTTAATGGCCATTCTATTGCAAGTTAAATCTTAAGCCTTTATGTCTCAAAAGCCTATCTCTCGGAAGCTTCACCGCTGATATTCTTTACAGGGTAATTACAATGAATAAGATTTTTTTTTTTGTTAGCTCTACTAAGTGGATTAGTGGGTCTCCTGTAACCTTGAGTGGTGCACTCACCTTCTGGTGTTTGGATGTGGGTTTGCCTAGCTCCTATTTTGGTGTTTTTCCTTATTTGGGTGTCTTCATTTTATTTATATTTAAGATTACAACATGTGCTCTGGATTTGTGTTTATGAAGCAATCCATATTATTCGATTTGTATCAGTTTTTGGTGAATTCTTTATTCAATATTACAATTATAAATATAATGGGATGCTAAATATATATTTTTTTTTTCCTTTTTTTTTTTGTGTCCTCATTTTGCCCTTGGAAAGTCGCATAGAAACTCTAGGAGAGAAGAAATGATACGATACACTGTCACAGGTAAACTGGTAGTGCTCTCACATACTAGGATAGCACTCAGTGTTATTCAGAGACTCTCCAGAGAAAACGCCGCGAAATATTAATCCATATAGGGGCAATGTTGCTGCTGTTAAATACCCATATCTGGGTATATCCATGTCTAGGAGGGACGGCAGACCAAGCAGCGTTAATCATCGGACAATGGGGAAGAAAAAAAAAAAAACAAACACACACTCAGGACCAATTCAGAAGGTGCCAAAAATCTCGTTTTTCGGGATTACCCGATTTTACTAGGTCCATTTTGGATGTACGCAATACTGATAAACGCCAGTCCAACAAGGTGGGAGGCAGTGGATCCTTCCATTTCCTACATATCTCTCTTCTTGCAAGTAGGATACAATAAAACAAGAGTTTTTTAACCGAACCTTGAACTCCCAGTGATGTTCCAAAAATTACGAACAGTGCATTAATTGAAATTTGATGTCCCACAGGTGTTGTCAACAGTGTGCTAATAGCATCCCAAAAAGGTAACACCAATGGGCATTCATAAAACATATGTAGATCCGAGGCTGCTAACAATCCGCATTTAGGGCATGCCACAGTGGATTCATTAGAAAATGTAGATAACCGCTGTGGGGAGTAATAAGCCCTGTGTAACGTAAAAAGGTGGTTCCTACATAACCATGATGGCTTCACTGTATCCCATAAGATTTTACAAGAGGAATACCAGATGTTCTCAAGGTCTTCCCCGGGGAAAGATGAACTCCATAATGTCTCAGGTAAGGCAAACTCCCCATCAACTTCATCTAGTAACAAGTTATACCAAAACGAAATCTCTTTAGGTGCAGGAGGTCTATCCATCAACAGGGTCACTATACTACTCTCACCACCTATTTCGGACCCACCTCTGACGGAGCTCTGAATACGGGCACAACTTGCCATCTGTAAATATTTAAATTTAGAGAGACCTAACCCCACTCTAGCTAGTATGTGGTCCCAAGATAGCAAAACTCCATCAAAAAAGAGATCTCCCCAAATTTCCAGACCTGCCTCTCTCAGAGGTACTGCTAAACTGTCAAGAAGCCACACCGGGGAACCGGGAGAGTTCCATAATGGTGACCTACCTGAGAAATAACCCACCTTTATTGCACCTCTTATTTTGACCCATGTTCTTATGAAACCCAACAGGATCTTCAACTTAATCTTTTTAAAAAACTTAGGATCCCCAAATTTAATCAAAAAACCATTCTGGTCTACTCCCCCTCCTCTCAATAATGCAGCAAACATGCTTCCTATACCCACATTTATTGGCATCTTAAGCAGCATCCTGGCATGGGAAAGTTGGAAAGCCCAAGCATATAGTTGCAAATCAGGCGCTGCTAATCCCCCCTTTTCTCTACGGCGCCTAATCTTTTTCCATGCTATCCGAGGTGTATGCTCGTTCCAGATAAACGAACTAATATAGCCTTGCAGTTTTTGTAAAGTAGAAGGTTCAAAATACAACGGAATACTGTTGAACAGAAAAGAAATTTTGGGTAAAATAAACATCTTTACCAAATTAGCTCTACCCAAGATGGAAAGGGAAAGCGAAGACCACGACCTCATAAGCTTTCTACAATCTCTTGTCACTATGTCTAGATTCAGCGGTACTATTTTGTCTATATCTCTAACGATGGTAAGTCCGAGATAACGTATGGAACAGTTGGGCTGGACCCCTACCACTGGCTCAGCCTCATTCCATATCATCATCTCTGTTTTGGATGCATTAATCTGGTATCCTGACATCCCACCATAGTCATTGGCCTGTGCAATGACCGCGGGTAATGCTGTACTCAGGTCGGAAGAAAAAAGGAGAATGTCATCCGCATACATGGCTACCTTCCACTCTAAAGATTTGTTTTATGTTAATGTGGAAAAGAGGTAGTGTTCCAAGTTCATATAGATGCACAACAACAATTTAAAGGGCCATCCGGGCTAGAGAAAACAACTCTTCCTTTTACCCAGTCCTGCATCACTACCAATCACCAACATTAGGCATTCTAGAACGTTAATTTTTTTGTGATGTCTCTTTGGGTTTTGAGACCTATTGTGACATCATTCACTCGATGGCCCCTCTAATAGGATGAAAGGTAACTGCTAGAGAATCCTGAATAGAACGATTAGGAGTCTTGTGCAATAGAATGTATTGTGTTGTTCCCGGTTAAAATCTCTAGAACCATGGGGCATATCTACAAGGCGGCGATATAAAATTATCGCCGCTTTTGCGGCCTTTTTCGGATGAAAAGTGGCGAGAATTTTATCGCTATATGAGCAAGGTCACGCTATCACGTGAAACCTTGCCTTAGCGCCTGAATTCCTGACACCCATCTTTGAATCTCTAATGAGATGCAAAGTGGGCGTTCCTCCCCAGGATAACGGGAGAAATGTCGCTAAGCGACATTTCTCCTATTATCATGCCTCACGCAAAGAAGCATAGCGACAAGAAAAGTAGCGATCACCTCTGTTGTCGCGACTTTCCTTATGCCTGCTTTGAAACTGACTTGACCATGATATCCTATGTAAGGTGGATATCATTGCTAAGTATGTGAGGCCCTATCAGCAAGCTATCGCCAAACTTCGTGGGATTATCGCTGGGTTTCCACCGATAATCTCACGTTTGACAGTTAGCTCTAGGATTTTTATCGCTTTTGAGATTAGCGATAAAAATCCACGCTAGCCGGCGATAATTATCCGAGCGCTAAGTGCGCTTAGCGATAATTATCGCCGGTTGTTGCTGATATGCCCCTAAAATGTCAGAAGATTGGAGACTGTCATACATTTGATGCAGTGATAAAAAAAAATTACCTCGATATAATGTTCGTAGGGGCAGATTTACAATAACTGGCGCATCCCTGCATATCAGCTGGGATGCGCCAGTTATTGTGCGTTACGGCTCCGCCACCATGGATGCGCCGCATTTACAATGCGGCGCACCATGGGGCAAAAACGGGCAGATGCGTGACGCATCTGTGCTGTAAAGGCGGCGCATAGCTGGAGTTGCGTCGCAAGCGCGACGCAGCTCCAGCAAGGCTCTGGGGTGCCCTATCGTTACAATGCTGCGTCAATCCTTACGCCAGCTTCAAGCAGGCGCAGGGTTTTGACGCAGCATGGGCTCAAAAGTAACTGAGTGAAATCTTGTAGATTTCACTCAGCCACTTTTAGGAGGCGTTCCTGCGACGGAACGCCCCCCCTGCGCAGGATCGCCTACTTCTGGCGCAGGGCTTTACAACGTGACGCATCTCCCAGATGCGTCACGTTGTAAATACCCCGCAGCCTGGCGCTGGTTTTGCGCCGCCGCTGCGTCACAAAAGTGACGCAACGGTGGCGTAAAAGAGGCGCAAGGCACTTGTAAATCTGCCCCTTAGTCCCTAAGTGTAAGGCCAGAACTATTAAGCAAGGAACATATCAACTCAGTTGAATCGATCAAAATATTGTCAGAGCCATAATATTCTCCTTCAAAAATATAAACGCCAAAATAGTGACTATACGTCCCTTAGCATATAGTCATAGACTGTTACTGAGAATCAATACTTTAGCAGCACGATATAAAATCTCAACTCACTGGTAGTACACCATCAAACTATGGCTCAAGCCTCCTCTGGTATCATGTGGCTGCCATCTCCAATATTGTGCAGAGCTGCTCCAGCCACAGAGCCCCAAGTGTACAAAGAAAAGGGTAGAGTAGAATTGCTTTATGTATTAGTCTGTGGGAGACAGGTTATGGGGGGCTACAAGTGAACCCAGCTTTTGTTTGGATGGTGTGAAGAGTACTTTACTTTTCTTCTTCGTTTCTTATATGTTTTTAGCCAAAAAAGTACTCAGTAGTGCAAGCTATTCCATTCTAGCGAGTTACCTTGTCCACCAAGGTTCCTATGTTGTTTTACTTTTTTAGAAGAGTTTAAAGGAATACTCAATCTAAGGAGTCCTGAAAATGACAAATGTGGTCCTCCAAAGTCCACTGTCAGTCACCTATGCTAGAAAGGAGGCTATAAGATGGTCTCCACTTGAAGCAGTGACAGCGTATTGATATTTTTGGTGTGCTGCATCTATACGTCGTTTTTATTTTTAGTGAAAGTCAAAGTTCATGAATACTAGATAGATGGCACTGATTAACCCCTTCGGTGCTCATGACGGAACGGTTCCGTCATGAGCCACGGTTGAGCTGTGCTCATGACGGAACCGTTCCGTCATGACCACGCCCGCGCAAGAAACCGTCAGCACAGCGGCGGAATTTGCGCAGCATGGAAGGGGTTAAAACATTTACACATGTAAAACTGATTGCCATCACCTCTGGTACACTTGTCAAGAGGGCTCACCTATCTAATCTTAAGCATCGTTTGTGTGTAAAAAGTGAATGCTTGGGTCATGTTGCAGAGGAGGTGGTCTTCTAACCTGGTGTGTATATCAGGAGATTGATTGGATAGCTTTAACAATATAATACATTTATGGTGGGTGACTAGGGAGTCTAAAGAGGGTGAACATACTAGATCACCATTGTAACATAAGGTTGAGGAAAAATATATTAATTTGCACAACCTCCATGGAATTCATGCAACTCCCAACGTCCACATAAGAGAAAACCTACATTGAGATTCTTTGAAAATATAACTCTAAATTTAAAAAACACAACAATATGTAAAGGACACCAAGATTATGATTGCTAGGTTAAGACACAGGACAGTTATGAAACTAAACAAGTTGCATGGCCACACACCTAGTACAGATCTGCATGTGACCCAGGAAGCCTTACCTCACAGGGCACACAAGAGAGACCACAGGACTTTCAGGACTGCTGTGGCCTAGAGAGTAGGAACATTTACCCAGCACCTTCCTCACTGCAGTGAATGGGAGCAGACCAAGGAGAGAGACCATTTAGTGCCTCATAGGTAGGAGTATACCCCTTGACAGTATTCTACCCCTCCTTCATGGAGGCCCGTGGCACAGTCATGTATCACAATGATGCAGGGGAGTGGTAATAGCTGTTGGAACAGTCCAGTGGGGATCAGAATGATAGCATCCACCTTTGCACGCTAGCACTGAAAGTTCACAATTATAGACTGGACTTCTGGGTAATGAGATTCCTCCCAGCAAATGAGGAGGACTGTACTACCCCCCTGTCTGAGTTGGGAAAGGAGTCTCTAACCTGAAATAGAGCCAGGTAAGATAACTGAGAACAAGATAAAGTGTTGGATGAAAAACAAACTCTCCATTGACCGAAACGTTACTGGGTCAGCTGCCATCTCAACTGAATGATGCATGAATGCAGACGTGGGCATGGTTGTGTACTCAAAGCGGTACTCTACAGGTATAGCAAACCTGGGTAACTGATGTGCCATGCATGAGCAGCCAAGGAATCCATCACTTCCCACATCAGCATGATCAGTTAGGTAAACCCATTGGCACAAAGTTGATAACCCATTTCTGAGTGGTATGCTATGGAGTCTCTCCCTACCTCGGCCAAGAAGAGTGGCCCCAATGCCTTTTATTTTACATAGTTTTGAATTATATCAGCAAACCTTGAAAACCACCTATGTTAGTTGGTTGGGATCATTTCCCCTAAAACAAAGACTGGAATTGGATCTCATGGGAGAGTGGAAGGAGTTTCCAGTACAGTGATGATATTCTTAACAACATTGATTGTACGTCAATGAAGAACTGAGACAAGTTGCTTAGAATGTAGCAGGTCTTTAAAGGTACTTCGGTGATACTTTAATTAACATACTGTTTAAACGATTATTTGACCCAAGCCCTCAGCACACTTGGCTTGGGAACATCTTGGGACCTACCTACCAGTCAACAGGAATTTAAAAGGATGGCAACAATCTGCAGAAAACGGCTTTCTTTAACAGAAGAGAAGGCCAGCCTCTCTGCAAAGAAACACGGCTGGATGACACTATGTATTTATAAATATCTGAAACCACAGAGCTACTTAAATAACCCCTATAATGAAAGGACAAAGTCACAGTTCATGAAGCTGAGGATGGGGGTAATCCCTATCTCATATCACCTCCCAGCCTGGAAAAGGGGCATGGAACAGACAACATGCCGGCTCTGCAATCAGCAAAAAGAGGACATAATACATGTATTGTGCCTGTGCCACACCCTTCTGGAGAATAGGAGGGCTATGTTACGAAGGAGTTGGATTGCCAAAGATATAAGATCTTGCCACGAAGGAGTGTAGGCCTGTTCTGACCCATCTAATATTATGTTAAACTGTGCCTTGGTCAAATTTATTCACCGTTTTTCAAGAAAGATAGAGGTCCAGGATCATCGGTTAGTGTTATGTAAATCTGGCCACTTTTTTATGTCCCAATTATTTTTAACTTATATTTGTTTTAAGTATGTATTTTACAAAGAGGCAACCTTTTACGGAAAATGTGTAAATTTGGACTTGATCACATTTACCCATGTTGCAAAGGTTTTAACCAATCATGCAATAAATTATTTTTCAACATACTATTTGAATGAGTTTCACTGCTTGCTATTCAGCTGAAACCATTAGAAATGACTACAATGTACTTGAACAACTGGCTTATCAAGTCTCCATCAAGGAATTTGAATATTGAATTACTTAAGAATGGGCTGTTATTGGTCAAAACCATGAGGTAATCCTCCAGCCAATCTGTACAGGTAATGAAATCAAGATTACTATGGACTATTCATTTCCCACCTGTCACTTGTTTTGCAGGTAATATTTGCCAGATGTACTATTTACTCTGGTAAAAATATTTTCTGCCAGTATTTATGTGACCAGTAAAGAATTTTAAGGCTCAGTCTATATACTGGTAGGGGCATATCAACAAGGGCTTTATCTCTGCTTTTTTGGCTATAAAAGCCAAAAAAGCAGAGATAAAACTAGCGCCCTATCAACAACAGGGTGCTAACATGCAAATTTGCATGTTAGCACCCTTTTACTCTATGCTTCCCCTTGCATCTCTAATGAGATGCAAAGGGGGCGTTCCAGAGTAAAATAATAGGAGAAATGTTGCTAAGCGACATTTCTCCTATTATCAAGAATGTCGCTAACCCTGTTAGAGACAAAAAAAGCAGCGCTAACCGCGGTTAACGCTGCTTTTTTACGTCTGCTAATTTTCAGACTTAGCCATGATATCCTATGGAAGGAGGATATCATGGCTAAGTTTGCCTGTCCCTATCAACAAGGTAACGTGTGATTATCGCTGGGTTTCCAGCGATAATCTCACGTTAGCGTGTAGATTTTTATCGCTATTGAGATAAGCGTTGCTAATAGCACGCTATCTCAGCGATAAAAATTCACTCTAGCCGGCGATAATTATCCGAGCGCTAAGTGCGCTTTGCGATAATTATCGCCGGTTGTTGTTGATATGCCCCGTAGTTTCTAATAATTTTGAATCGTAATGGGTCACAATCCGACCCATCCTATAAAAATTAATAAGGTATGTTGCAAATTGTGACACACTACAATTGGATGCCTTCACAGGGCTGGCTAGCTGCTGGAGTCCGCATAGCACCATGCCTGTGATTGCTTTTAAATAAAGCAAACCTTTTTAAAACATTTTTTTACAAACATGTTCCTTCAAGAAAATGGGGTTGCATTAAAAAAAGTTGTATTTTCTAAAGTTTGTTAAAGGGAGGGGGGGCCCAATGAAGATGGTGGTGTCCCAATAGCTCTTCAAGGATCAACAGTAGATTCTTCATTACGGCAAGGGTTTTCATTATGATTGCCGACCGTTTTTCAATTCTGGAGACTATGTGAAGTCTGGGAGCATTCCTGGGCTGATTTATGTGGCATTTGTGAGATGCATTCCAGCCTTCCTTTATTTGATAAGCTCTCCTCGGATTCAGTGCACCTCTCCTGTCAGAAAGGCAGCAATGGAACGTTTACGAGGGGTCAGTTCCTGCCTTCCCATTAAGCTCAATGAAGGTTTCACCTTGACGATATTCAACTTTTTCCAGTCCGTTTCTCTTCTCAACTCCTCCTCACACCATTTCAGATGTTTTTGACTTTAATTACATGTTGCCTAAATTTCAGTTATATTTGAGCAATACAACACAAATACATCTGATGAAAAGACTCTTGCATAAAGTATGATTATGGTGGAGACTTGAGCTTGATGTTTTGTCTGTTCTCATAATTCATTTCTCCTCCTTAACTTCTCCTCATAGACTCTACAGGAATTACATGTCATAAAATAGCATTGCTGTATTCATTTGGTGCCAATTAAATCTACATTGAGGTGCTCTTCAGGTAATGGTCTGTGCTCTTATTTGCCTGCAACAAGGGTTTTATTCTGTTGTTTCTTAACCTATGCTATTATTGCTGTGATTTTCTAGTCAGTACGCAATTGAGCTATTTCTATGAGCAGATTTAGGAGTTCTCAATGTCATACTACAGCTTTAACTGGTTTTCTAAGCCTTCCGGTTCTTCATCCTCCTCTTGGTCACTATAATTTGAAATGGAGGACGCAACTGCATTGACAACTAGAGGTTCCTCCTCAACCGCATCCTCACATGCAGCAGGCAAAGCCTTCTCCTACGAAATCTACTTCTTCAGTTTCAAAGGATCTTATGTTAGAAGAGATCAGAGCACTACGTCCTTAAATAGAAGAGACCAATGCAAAACGTCAAAGTTTTGATGAAAAAGTGGTCTAGATTGGAGGAGAGGATGGTATTAGTTAAGCAACACATTTCCAAAATCACTAACACAGTTCATAGAGTTCCACATCTTCAATCCCAGATCTCCATACTCTAAAACCAGGTTGAAGATTTCTAAAACAGAAATGGAAGGAATAACCTGCGTATTTATGGTTTGCTCTAAGGGACAAAAGAATCTGATCCTTTCTCATTTTTCCGAGCCTTTCTTCCTGAACTGCTACACATGCCGGAATCACCATCTTTGAACATTCAGCGTTCTCACAGACTTGGTCATTTGCCTCACACTGCATCCACCTCCAAAAGGCTTTGTGATGTTATACTATATTTTCTTGAATACACAGATTTTCTTAATATTTTGTCAGCTGTCAGATCTAAGAAACAGATTCTATGGACTGGCAACAACTTGTACTTTTCCCAGAATTATGCTATACCATGGTGGACAGATGTAAAGAAGAAGATCTTGCTTTGAGACAAGCACTCCATTCCCTTGGAGCCTGCTTCAACTGTTTCACCTGTGTTTGTTTAAGGTGACTTATAACAATAAGACTTGTACCTATCAGAACCCTACTCATCTGAGAGCTTTTCTTCAGGAACACACATTGGAGTTCATGGGCACTTCCAAATCTACTAAGACTTTTGATGCACCCTGTTCTATCCTTGTTGCAGCCCATCGTCCCTCCTTGAGGTATCTTTTAAGATTGTTATACACATGCTTTTACGCTAATCCTTTTACTTCACTTCAATATTTATATATATATATATATATATATATATATATATATATATATATTTTATCTACTGGCGGTCGCCAGTAGATAGTTATAGTTACATATATATATATTCACTGAAAAAACCATAGGTTTCACACACGTTATAGTTAGGATTTAGCATTTAAAAAACCTTGCAAATTCAGTGAAAAAACCATAGGTTTCACACACGTTATAGTTAGCGGACATTTCACTCATATAAAACCATTGAAATTCCCCCGTTATAGTTAGTTAAGCTAACTATAACTCGCGCACCCGCAATCCACTGCTGATGACGTAACATATTACATCACTCATGACATGGTCAGTGACATCACTCATGACATCACTGATGACATCTCAAATGACATCACTGATGACATCATCCTTGTGACAGAGTGGTAGACCTCCTCTCACCCTAATATAACCTTTGATACAAACATTCAAAAATAGAGACTGAAATTTTCAAAAAAATGGACATACCAATACCAATTACAACAACCTCTTCAATAATTCTAAGATCCACATACACATCCACTCATTCACCAACAGTCCTGTACAGTCACTCATACATGTACTCACACATCATGTGTACTCATACACCTATACATCCTGTAACACAATGCCTCTCATCCATAGAGTTACTCACACACATAGTCACTCATGCTAATAAAGAATCAAACATACATTAATTTGTATATACAGTTATACACACACCACCACACTTACTTCTACGGAAACTTACACATACTTACTCTTTTAAATAATCACTTATAAAAACACATACTTATTCATACAGGAACTATTTCAATCTCTCACTCTCACACATATACACACTTATATACACCAATAAACAAATATACTACATTAAAACATATTTATAAACTCATAAAGACACAATTGAGACAGTCATTCACTCACTAACACACCCATACACACAGTCATCCACCCATACAGACATGCACACATGCTGTCTTCAAAACATACAACCAGAGAGTCAATCATTCATGCACCTATGCACTACGTAATACCCCCCACCAAACAATGCAGACACTCACACTGATACTCAAAAAACAACCTAATATCCTATATAAACACCCATGTAGCTACTCACCAACCCATGCAGACACTTATACACAAAGTGAGAGACTGATACAGATAATTACATATTTAAACATTACTCAGTAAGCCATGTATTCACTAAGATACACTTAATCAGTCAGTTACACCATCAATTTTACAAAAACAAATCATCCTTTTAGACATTTATATACCCATTTATTCTTCCATCGACATTGAGATATACATATATAAAACATATTTAATTTTTATAAAAACACACATTCACTGGATGATGTCATCAGTGATATCATTTGAGATGTCATCAGTGATGTCATGAGTGATGTCACTGACCATGTCATGAGGGATGTAATATGTTACGTCATCAGCAGTGGATTGCGGGTGCGCGAGTTATAGTTAGCTTAACTAACTATAACGGGGGAATTTCAATGGTTTTTTATGAGTGAAATGTCCGCTAACTATAACGTGTGTGAAACCTATGGTTTTTTCACTGAATTTGCAAGGTTTTTTAAATGCTAAATCCTAACTATAACGTGTGTGAAACCTATGGTTTTTTCAGTGAATTTGCAAGGTTTTTTAAATGCTAATTTCTAACTATAACATGTGTGAAACCCATGGTTTTTTCAGTGAATTTGTATGGTTTTTTAAATGCTAATTTTTACCTATAACATATGTGATTCCCATAGTTTTTTTATTGATTTTGTATGATTTTTTTATTATAAATTCTTATATTATATATGTTTTTTTTATAAAAAAGCAAGTTTTTTTTAAAAACTTTTTATTCTCTTAAAACACTATGTTTTTTTAAAAAAAAAATCTGCAATATATCAATTTTTCTCTTTTTTTTTTTACCAAACAGGTAAGATATATTAGTATAACATAGAAAATCTTTTTTTTTTTTTTTTAGTGCGCGTACGGTAAGCGTACGGTTTACGCAATGTTCGTAATTTATCTACTCTTTTTGTGTATAGTTACGCAATTTGCGTAGCCGTGCGTACTGCGTGTGGGGCGCGTAAGCGTGTACGCTACACGCGCACGTTACGCGGAAGTGTTGTGGAGTGACTGTTATGCGCATGCGCGCGAGCGCGTGTCTTTTTTACGCGCATGCGTACTTTTACCGTAAGCGCACCGTAAGCGCACCGTAAGCGTAACGGTGGGTCATGTGATCATGAAACACAACTTTTGATTGGTTGAAACTACTTTCAGTTCTAGAACTCTCCTACACCACACCCATTCCCCTCATTTCTGCTTGTGATCCCTTAGGAGAAGTAGCTGACTTGTCTTTGTGATACGATGGCAGACCAGCACTCTTCTACTGAGAGTGAGGCTAGCAGCACCACCATCAGGCAGAGAAGGAGGAAACAGAAGAGCTCTTTTATATGGGAGTATTTCAGTTTTCCAGAGGGCGAGAAAAAAGTCAATGCTGCCTTGGTGACTTGCAAGCTGTGCCAGCGTGTACTTTCGCGAGGTAATCCCAACAAGAAGTATTCCTTCGGGAATCACACTATGTTGAGACACCTTCACGATGTACACCCTAGGACACATGCTAGACATACTAGGGGCAACCCTTCAGTAAGTCAACCAAGCACATCCACAGCAGCTCAGCCGAGTTCTTCTTCGGAAACTCCGCAGAGCCCTTCATCTGTGGGGGCAGATTCACCTTACGGTAAGCGTATTTCTTTTTTTTTTTTTTTTTAAAACACTAAAAATCAATTACCACATCTCAAGATCCTTGAGGAATTAATAACTAAATACTAAAAATCTGTTTGAGATAAAGTGGAAGAAAGGGACCATCTAATTTCTGACTTACCTGACCCACCCAACAATTTATTTTTTAATTAAAATGTAATTGAAATTACTTGAAAAAATGGTTGGTTTTTTTCGAACATTTTCTTTCTCAATCTGAAAAAAAAGAAAAAAGTATTAATATTTAATTAATCATTATATAACACAGTACACGTATTTACATATTTTCCCCCAAAAATGTTTTGCCTTTTTTTTGCTGTTTTCAGAATATATTGCATTTCACTATAAATTGTGAAAGCAATTGCATTCATCACTTAACAGCGGGCAAAAAAAAAATAACAATCTCAAAGATTGTTTTAAAAAAGCCCACAATCTCTTTTAACTTAAACATAACATTATAGAAATGCATAATATTCTAAAAAAATATCATCTAATAACAATAATTATTTCTTTAAAATTCCGTCTGACAATTTTGTTTCAGAAGTATAATCACAAAAATATTATATCTCAAATAACTCCACAATACATCTGGTTCCATTTCCTTTAGGCCAAATAGTAATTTTAAAATTCTTTTTTGATTAAATTTCCAATGGTAATCCAATAAAATTCCAAGATTTAAATTGTACAGATCTTACCGATTCTCTCTAACATTTTGGTTTCTGAAAGATTAATTAATAATTAAATAAGTCCACAATACAATTGTTTACCTTTCCTTATGGCCAAATAGTAATTTTTAAAATCTTTTTTGAATACATTTCCAATGGCCATCCAATAACCTTCCTAAATTTAAATTGTGCAGATGTTACCGATTTTCTCTAAATTTTTGGTTTTCGAAAGTTTCATTAAAAAATAAAAAAGTCCACATTACAATTGGTTACCTTTCCATTAGGCCAAATGATAATTTGAAAAATCTTTTTTTTTTTAAATTCCAATGGTAATCCAATAAAATGGTAAAATTGTTTTGTACAGATCTTGCCAAGTCTCTCTAAAATTTTGGTTTCAGGAAGATTAGATAGGAATTTGCTAAATCAAAAGGCAAACGTTGCTTGAAAATCAATTTTGAATCATTACACAGCCTTTTTCACATTTAAGATAAACTGTGTAATGTCCAGAAGTAACAGTAGGTCCTTCATGGAAAATTATTGCAACTGTTACAAAAGTTTTTCCTGAAATTGATAATTGCTGTCCTGTAAACTTCTTTATTAAAGTATCCAATTTTGAACCATCAGCTTTACATCGTTGCATCATTAAAATTACATACTGTCCATATTCCTTTAAAATTAACGTTGAAAACATTTCAGATTTACACTCACCGCATTCCATGCTATGATTAGCATCTTTAACTAATTTAGCAAAAGTGACTGTTTTACTTTCTGGCAATGTTAAATAAATAAACCTTTCAGAATCAACATTAGAGCCACATGTTTAGTAACAGTTTTCACAACTATGTTCCCATTTATAAGAGACACCAAACATATTTTCAATGGGAACCCCTTCTTCTTCCAGTACCTGAAGAAAAAACATCAAGAATTCCTGTGCGTCTTGCTGTACATTTTGAGAAAACTATGTTCGTCCTGAACATACATCTAAAAGTTTTCTAATTTCAGTAGCACTTTCTATTTGAGTTTTATCATTACTCAGCTGTGGTAAATATTTCATTACCGGTACTATTTTTTATGCGGTAAAATCTAGTAAGAATAACTCAGTAAATATAAGAGGCAGAATCCGTGGTATTAGAGGTTCTAAAAGGCTTTATTCCTTTACAAAGGAAAATACAATTCGAATTGCAGGCTTCAAATTCCATCACCACGAAAGTTCAGGAAGGAAGGCAATACATTATTGACAGGTAATCACTTTTATAAGAAATGCATTATAGTGAAACAGATGCAGGAGGCGTAACAGTTGATAAGAGAGATAAAATATGCATACGTAACCAAAAAGGCGGACATATAGGCGTAACTTAGAAAACGTCATTATACATGATGTCACAAGTGGGTGGATCCATAAGAGAATCCTGCAATGTCAGCAGAAATATTTGGCAGAGATGCGCGCGCAGCCGCATGACGTGTGATTGACGTGCAACTAGAGGGCGAAGGGGACTTGACATTTAGCTCTACATGTGGAGACAGAAGTCTGAGGGGTCATGTCAACCTAATCCCAAATCATATCTAATATCTTATGTTTAAAGAACTGTATTATCCAAAAGGAAAGGTCTCTCGGACGGAATCTATTCTATACTGACTGTTAATGCGTGTACGAGCGTCTAAGTGTCTACATGAGATGCGAGGGGGCAGGAATCTTCCATGGTAACAGGGCTATGAATTACTTGCACGAGGACAGTGAGGCCTGGCCTCTTGCACGGTAGCTGGAGGAATGTTTACCTAAACTACTAGACAGGAATGCGTCAGATGAGGAGCGGAGCAGATAATCTTGAAGGTGAAATACAGTTTTTGGCAGGCAACAGGATGGATCAGGCACCGTTTGCCGCGCAGGGAGTAGGACAAAGTTCATGGATACAGATGCAGGCTCGGGCTGGAGCTTCCAGAGGCAGAAAGCAGGAAAGGCTTGGTGGCAGAATTCAGGGCCTACTCGCCTGAATCTGTAAAATGTGGAAAGTGAACCACATAAAGTCGGTGGCCTTTCATACTTAGGAATGGAATATCTGACCCATTCATGGTGGATGTGAAAGAGGACATGTTGACGGTGGACGCACATGTATTTGCGTCTTCAAAACTGGAACTGGAGGGAACATACATGTACTTATAGCATGCACATGGAGCCGTTGGGGTCTACGATAGGGGACATAACTGATCACAAAATTCATATTTCCTCATTCCCTCCTTGTCCCCTACGGACCCTCAGGAGATATCGATCTTCATCAATCCATCGATCTGTTCATATAGCATCATTTGTTCTTCTTTCTTCTTCCGGGATTTTGAACGAAAACTTGGAGGTGGGATACACGATGTGGCACACAGGCCACAAATCGCTGGCCCACATTGTAGACATAAGCAGCAACTGAATAGTATGAGAAAGCCAATACCTAGGAAGGATAGGATCCTCCATCCCCAGGCGGACAACACGCTCCAGAACCAACCGGACCAAGTCCAGGTGCCTGGACTCTGGTGTATCTGGCTCACAATCTTATGAAGGCGAGTTATGGCTTTATATACTGACGGCGAATTTTCTGGTATGAAAACACAGCAACTTGATCCGATGACCCTACAAGCTCCGCCCCTATCGGCCAGGATGACGTCAAGGACAAGACGATTTTGAAGCACAACAATCCGCATAGCAGACTGCTCTTCTGTTAAATTGCCTAAGGCGGAAGTAGTCTCGTTTACTACTGCTTCGAGGGTTCTAGTTAATCTACGTATCAGTTTACTATTAGTGACTGTTCCTATATAAGGAAAGAAACCTTTATTGAAATCTGTGTATTGCTCCCATGCCGTTTCAGTGTAATCGACAATCGGGAGATCTCTCTGCTGTCTATTGTGTACTAAATGGGTATTTCTGTGATAATCAGGAGGAGCTAGGAAAACAGGTGGCAGAAGGAATGCTATGTAACAGGTACCATCCCAGTCTAGAGGTAGACATATATATGCGGTCTGGCCACATATGAAGTAGGAATGACGGGTAGCCCTAAATGTAGATTTGCCTTGATCACTGAATTTTATTACAGTGGTGCATTTACTATGGCCCATGTGTATGGAACCATTCTTTCTTACACATAATTCCCCTTTAACTGGGAATACTGACATAGCGGGCAAGATTGGTGTGGCTTCGGATTCAACATTCAGGATCATGAGGTTAAGTGTAAAATTACCTAATCCATATACTTCGTTTTCTAGATCAGTTCCTGTTCTTTTGGGAAGTCCCTCCTTGTTAGGGTAGCAGACTTTAAGCAAAACTAGGTTCAGGTTTCCCCATACCCAGTTGTCTTGATAAACTGCGGAATTTGAATCTAGGGAATTAATCAAACTAAACCATGCTCCACAGGAGCCATTGTGTGTGAACGGATATGGAAAGAGGGGCAAAACTCCCTTATAGTTCTGATAGGGAGGGAGTCGGCCACATATCCAACAATTTGTAGCATTGCTGGTCTGATGGGAATGATGTAACATACTAATGAATGTGTTGTTGCGCAGCGCAAATCTATAGGACAACTCATGCGGAGGTAATTCACTAAAAGAATGTTCAGCAGTAATATTGTAAGCACGTTTAGAAATAGGGTAATACATATGCAGCAATATACTAAAAATGATGATCAGAAGACTTAGAAAAAACAAAATTAATAATGTTACTGTGCAGTGACTACGAAGTGATTTACAATACGCATGCTTTTTAAACTGCATCTGTTGATTTCTTTCTCTATTCCGGTCTAGAGGATACATGTCAGAGACAAATTCAACCGATTCACCTTGGAGAGGACTTAAACAATCAAATTGTCTGACTTGCTAGACCTTAACTTCAGTTTATAAAGTTCCGTTTTTGTGGGTTCAACCAAGGGGAGCTTTGAGTCTGTTTGTGAGGGACAGGGCTGAGTATTCACACTGGGCGGTAGTCCATAAAATTTCTTGATATGACTCGAGTGCAACCACCCTTTACGTCCCTCGATCTTCACGGCTGTCCTTGTGGTTAGTAGAACAAGTTTTGGCGATTTCCACCTAGGCTCCAGTTGGGTCTTCCGGTCGAAATTCCGCACTAGGACCATATCACCTGGAACCACGTCATGGGGCTTCACCTCAGTGTTATCGGGAAAAGCTGCAGCTACCTGTGAACGACAAGATTGTAGTGCAGACATCAAGGAAGCCAGGTAATCTGTCAGCATATTACAGTCAACATCAGTGATTTTGCGAAGTATAGGCGTCCCCCACATATTTGGTGGTCTACCGAAGATCACCTCGTACGGGGATAGCCCTGTTCGAGAATGTGCTACCATTCTCATGTAAAAGAGTGCAACTGGTAAGGCTACTATCCAATCGACACCTTTTTCTCTACATATTTTGGACAATCTAATTTTCAGAGTTTGATTATGGCGTTCCACGAGACCTGCTGCCTCGGGATGTCGGACACAGTGGAATTTCCATTGGTAGCCTAACAAAAGTGAAACGTGTTTCATTAGTTCGGATGAGAATGGCTGGCCGTTATCTGAGTAGACAACACGTGGCAAACCATACCGTGGGAAGAATTCTCGAACTAACTGTTTGGCAGTAGTCGGGGCAGTGTAATCTGAAACCGGGTAGGCTTCTGTCCAACGGGAAAGAGCACAGACAACTACGAGAACATATTTGAATCCTCGACATCGTTCCATCTGGATATAATCCATCTGGAGGACTTCAAAAGCATGATCGGGAGGTTGAAATCCACCCTGCTCTACGGGGATGCTTTTACCTGGATTAAACTGACAACATATCATACAGGTACGAACTTTCTGTTTAGCTGCGGCTCGTAAATGTTTGTTGAACCAAATGTGTTGAATGCTGTCTAGCATAGCTTTTTCTCCTAGGTGCGCTGGACTATGTATTGTGTTAATGATGACTTGAACCATGGAGTCGGGAAGAAACCATATAGATTTTTCCTTCGTCATCCATCCTTGATCCGTTTGGATCCCTCCTAATTCAGTCCATTTCTTTATTTCTTCTGGTGTAGCATGTGTCTGTATGTCAATTATATCAAGGGCGGGATCCTTAACTGTCATGCAATGTGTTGGTGTCGGAACTATTGTCTTTGTCGCGTCAGTTGTATGAGTCTGGTTCTGAGCAGTCTGTTTAGCTGTTCTGTCAGCTAGGTCGTTACCCTGAGAAATGATATCGGTAACTTTTGTATGGGCTTTGCATTTCATAATCGATATGGCAGTAGGTAAATGAATCGCATCTAATAGGGCTTGAATGAGGGGTCCGTGTTGGATGTGGGCACCATGAGAAGTTAGATAACCTCTCTCTCGCCACAGCACGCCGAAGTCATGGACGACTCCGAATGCATAACGTGAATCTGTGTATATGTTGACTTTCTTATCTTTTGCTTGAGTACAGGCTTGTGTCAGAGCGATGAGCTCTGCTGCTTGAGCTGACAATGTGTTAATACAATTTGTTTCAATGACTTCAGTGTCTGTTGTGACTGCGTAAGCGGCCACTAACTCTCCCGAACTTGTTCTCATACATGAACCATCTACATACAATGTCAAGTCTGGATCTGATAAAGGGATATCTGTTAAGTCTTGTCTGGGTTTCGTCGTGATAGTAATGACTTCTATACAATCATGTGCTAATGGATCTGTTCCGTTTACTGGCAACAGTGTGGCAGGATTTAACGTATTACAACGTCTGATTTCTATGTGTGGTTGAAACAATGTTAATTCATAACCGGTGAGTCTCGCTATAGTCAAGTGTTGTGTTTGTGTGCGGTTCAAGAGAACCTCTACTGCGTGTGGTACTTGTACTGTCAATTGATGTCCTAACACTATGGCATCGCTTTGTCTGATTGCTAAAGCTGTTGCTGCCACTGATTTCAGGCACGCAGGAAGAGCCTGAGCTACTGGATCTAATGTACTAGAGAAATAAGCACATGGTTTGTGTGATCCTGCTTGTTCCTGAGTGAGTACTGACAAGGCAGTACCTTCGCGTTCTGTAACAAATAGTGTAAACTGTTTATTGTAACATGGTGTTGCTAAAACAGGTGCTTGGCATAAAGCTTTCTTTAAGCTTTCAAAGGCATATGTGTGTTCTTGAGTCCAAGGGAGGACAGTCGATGTGGCTGCCTCCTGTGTTGTCAACTGGATGAGGGGTTTAGCTAGAAATGCATATTGAGGGATCCACTGCCTACAGTATGAAGTGAGACCTATAAAAGCCCGTACCTCCTTTTGTGTCCTGGGTGGTGACATGTTAGCAATTAACTGGATGCGGTCGGGTGTAAGCTGTCTTCCCTCCTTGGACAGCGAGTGCCCAAGGTAAACAACTCGCTGGACACAGAATTGCAGCTTAGAAGGGGACACCTTGTGCCCCTTGCCGGCCAGGAATTTTAAAACCGTCAGTGACGCTGTTTCACATTCAGGTTCGCTTCGGGCGGTGATCAGCAGATCATCGACATATTGAAGCAAGGCAGTGTTGACTGGCATATGGATACTGTCAAGTTCTCGTTTTAGTGCTTGGCTATAGATGCTGGGACTTTCTGTAAATCCTTGAGGTGCGCGTGTGAATTTAAAACTTCGTCCATTTAAACTGAATCCGAACAGATATTGACTTTCCGGATCTATTGGGACGCTAAAGAAAGCATTCTTGAGATCAATTACAGTGAAGAACGTTGCTTCTGAATCAATAGCAGTTAGTAATGAAGAGATATCTGGGACTACAGGATATTGTGGTACAATGCATTTATTTAATTCGCGCAGATCAATAACTAATCGATATACTGGTGGTGCTTTTGGATCCGTTCTTTTAAGAATCGGAATTATCGGGGAATTGCATACATTGGAGTCGGTTTCGACAACCACTCCTTGTGCAATGAGCTCGTCAATGATTTGCAGTAAGGCCACAACAGCATCTGGTGGTAACCTATATTGTCGCATTCGTGGTAGTACTACTCCTGTTTTTAGTGTGACTCGATATGGTGTAATGTTCATGCAACCAACATCAGTGGGGCCTTGTGCCCATAAATGCGTAGGTAAACTCTGCAGCCGGTGATCCATGTCTCTGGACACGTAGTGACCTTTAAAATCACGTAAAAATAATCGTACTCCTTCCGGAGAACAACATATTATAGCTCCTAGAGCTTTCAATGTTTTTATACCTAACAAGTTTTCTGGGCATGATTTAGTAAGCAATAAATCTGTAGTACGTGTCAATGGACCAACCGTGAGTGGAAGAGGTTGTGTTACATCATTAATTATAGGTTTTCCTGAGAATCCAAGGGAAATATTTTGTGAGCCTGAGAGGGGTGCCCCTGGAACTTCACTGCGTCGTATAGTTGTTCTGCTTGCCCCTGTATCAAGTAAAAACTTTCTGTCTTCCCCTAATAGTTCACTATGTACATAAGGTCCCTCTTGATCTACAGGAACCTCAATAAGGGGTAAGCCAACTTCCCTCTCTAGGCTATTTCATGTGTATCGCTGATAATCGGGATAATCTGCTTGTGCATACTGATACATCTGTTGCGTTGTCGCTTGTGTGGCAGCAATAGGCTGCGCTGGTGGTGGTGCTATGGTCTGTTGTGGAGCTGCCTGTTGCGGAGCTAATTGTTGCGGAACTGACCTAGGTTGTGCATGCTGAGGAATTTGTTGTTGATTCTGGTCCTGTCTAGGTGGACGTGGTCTTTCCTGAGTTCTACCCGTGGCGATATTATGTTTCAGAACTGGACAATCGTGTATATAATGACCTTGTTGTTTACAATAGTTGCATGTCCCTTTCGTTGGACCTGCGGAATCACCCTTTTGATGACCATCAGCTGGAACTGACTGAGCAACAAGCATTTTCATTTTTGTATCTTTCATACGCCTTTGTTCGTGTTCTTGTTCTTCTCTAATTCTATTGAGGTGATATTGTAACATCTGTAACATCTGTGACGGGGTGTTACCCTGCCAGGTACTCTCAAATTTCAATACTCTATTCTTAACTTGCGGTAGGGAATTTTCAACTAATTTTGTCACAAACAGATGTGGATATGACTCGCTACTTGCTTTTATGCCACTATTTATACCAAAACATTTTTCAAATCGGGAATAGAAATCACTAGTGTCTTCATCTTGCTTTTGTTTACAGGCTGAGATTGCACCCCAGTCCTCCTTTTTCGTAGTTAATAAACGTGGCAGTACCTGCACTAGTAACCCTGGTAGTGCTGTAGTCTTTTCCCCAAGCCCTGCTCCTGCAGCTCGGTCCTTTTCTTTGTTTTCTAATGCTGTCCAATCTATCTTTTGGTCTCCCACCTCCCATTCTTTTTCTTTGAGTTTCTCGTAAACACCGGCAGCCATTAACACTTTCAGTATTTTCATAATGTCGGGGTAGGTATACTCTCCCATGAGTAACATGTCTTTTATCTCACGGTGGAAACCTGCTGGATCATTGTCATGGCTGGGTACTACTTTCTTCATTTCTAATAATTCAATTTTAGTTATAGGCGTGTACACAAACACGCGTGTAAAGTTATTATCTTCACCTCTGATTGGGTGTACTTCGCGTAACGGATTCTGTCTATCTATGTGATACATTTTTCTTCCCATAATGGGAACTGGAACGTGTTCTGGGCACACGAAAGTTATATACTGGTTTCGAAATTCTAGAATTTCTTTAATCAAATCAGTACCTGACCCTCTCCATTTATTCGTGAGTAGTTCTATCAATATGTCAGGTAAGGGTCCTGGATCGGAGTGTTGGCTATTATATAATATAAGGAGGTGTTGAATCATGTATATACTAGCTAAACGCTGTTCGTATGGAGTAAGATTCAGAAACGTGTGTGCTAGTGCATCATCACTGTATTTGCTGGGACTATCAGCCCATTGTACTGCTGACCTGGCTAATTCTTGTTCATCCATGGAATCGAGCATATGGTACCCCCTTCGATCTCGGAGTAATTTATCAGCGGCTTGGAATAGGTGTTCAGGGGACCTTGTATTTAACATAGGGGTTTGAAAATGTCTGTTACATTCTGGACGTATCGGACATATCGGATCATTGAAGCCTCTAGTATTATTATGGGGTCTTCCTCTACCTACGTAAGCTATCGTTTCTATTTGTTCTGATTCTTGCTCCTCCTCTTCCTCTGATTCAATTCTGTCTGCTTCTCGTCTTTCTTTATGTATTCGTTCTACTTCCTTGCGGATCTTTCGATACATGGCGATTACACACGCCTGTCTATCATGTTTTTCTTCTGATATGTTCTGACCCCATTTGGCAATCTTTTGCATGGTATCATGATCTGCCCCAGGCCTGTCTTGGTTCCTGATCACGCAGTTTATGAAAAAACGTAGTAGTTGTCTTTGGACATCCACTTTCTGGTATTCCATAGCTTCGTTAATACTTTCTGGACCTCGCCCTGTTTGGACAAAGTGATATATATTGTCTAGGTGTTCAACCATTCCTGGTATTGTCATTAGATATAATGTAGCTCGTCGTATACGTAGTGATGATATTAGCAATCTATCCTGTTTACCTGGCACGGGATCGTATCTACAATCCACAAGATGTTCTTTAAACATGTCGGATGTCACTAGTTGGGGTGTACGTTGGAGTGCTAAATCTCTAAGGGTCTGTTTATTTCGCGGCGGGGTGGCAAACATGTCTGTCGTACCTCCTGTAGCACCATCTGAGGTGCTGGGCAAGAAAGGATTCGTTGGACGTAAGATAGAAATTGTAGATGCGGGAAAAACAGTAGAAACGGACGGACCCGTGGGAACTTGTGTAGGAGTTTGTTGTTGCGGGGATACAGACGGATGCTCTTGGTGTTGAACCCCATCGGCAAGCGGTGTGTGTGGTATGGTATTAGCATACTCGGGAGCTACGTCATCTAAATAGGAGGAAAGGAAAACGTCCTTTACTGTTTTGGGATGTGTTTTGGGATGTGCTTTTATCGGGAGCAATGGAGGAGTCAAGTCTTTTGGTATTTCCGGGGTAGCCTTAGGTAACCCTTCGGCCAGAAGAGGATACATACCATTCATAAGAGTGTTTCTTTGTCTATCTATTTGTTCCGATTTAACTCGGGTACCTTCCTCAATTAATAGATTTTCTCGGGCTTTATTTGAATTCTCCCTACCTTTCTCTTCCTGTCTGAGCGCTTTTTCTGTACGTCTATATGATTCTTTACGCCATAATTCAATGGCATCTTTCTGTGACTGTCTGGCTTTCTTTTTCCATAATTCTTCTTCTACTCTCATGATGCAATCTGCATCCCAGGTCCCCGCTGCGGGCCATCTCTGACTTTCTGGCAACTCTTTGGTGTAGTCCACCCATAAATCAAGAAATAACACGGCATCTAAGCCATGCTTATGATACATAAAGTATCCTGGAGTGTCCCTCGGTGGAATGGGAACAGCTTCTTCGAGTACCCCTTTTCTAGTTTTGATCTGTCTTAATTTCGAAAAGAGCGGCATTTTTTTTTAGATCTGGTTACTTAATCTTAAACACACTTAATACAAATAAACACAATAATGAACAGTCATTCACACCACAATGTATAGAACGTATTAAAACACTTAACATTTAACATTTAACGAATAATGATGACTAATAGGAAACTAGTTACTGACATAATACTGACACTAAATAATACTTTAATTATATGCAAGACATACTAGATATACTGCTAAACAGTACAGATACACTGCTGAAACAGTGCAGACCGGATTTGTGTACCCAAACCCGTCTTGACCGGCACAGACTATGTGCACGTTTAAATGCCTCCCCGACAATGGTACTCACCGGGTAGCGCGGAACGGAAGGCCTCGGAACTGAACTGAAACTGGACCGGACTCGACTCGACTCGACTGGACTCGGAACTTCGGAACCTGGTGGGCCTCTGTATACCTCGGATCTTGCTCTCTCAGCTAGGCTCTGGTCGGGATACTTCGCACTTCTCACCGCCTCGTCTGGGTGTTGATCGCAGCCTCAGTCACCCCCGCTTGGCCGGAGGGAGATACAGGAATTCCTGCAGGTACGCGTTTTTGTCCGTTCAGCTGTGGCAGGAGACCGGGCCTGCAACGCACCTCCGGCGCGTGAGATGAGAAAGTGTCCCTGTTTGGGCGCCAATTTCTGTGGTAAATATTTCATTACCGGTACTATTTTTTATGCGGTAAAATCTAGTAAGAATAACTCAGTAAATATAAGAGGCAGAATCCGTGGTATTAGAGGTTCTAAAATGCTTTATTCCTTTACAAAGGAAAATACAATTCGAATTGCAGGCTTCAAATTCCATCACCACGAAAGTTCAGGAAGGAAGGCAATACATTATTGACAGGTAATTACTTTTATAAGAAATGCATTATAGTGAAACAGATGCAGGAGGCGTAACAGTTGATAAGAGAGATAAAATATGCATACGTAACCAAAAAGGCGGACATATAGGCGTAACTTAGAAAACGTCATTATACATGATGTCACAAGTGGGTGGATCCATAAGAGAATCCTGCAATGTCAGCAGAAATATTTGGCAGAGATGCGCGCGCAGCCGCATGACGTGTGATTGACGTGCAACTAGAGGGCGAAGGGGACTTGACATTTAGCTCTACATGTGGAGACAGAAGTCTGAGGGGTCATGTCAACCTAATCCCAAATCATATCTAATATCTTATGTTTAAAGAACTGTATTATCCAAAAGGAAAGGTCTCTCGGACGGAATCTATTCTATACTGACTGTTAATGCGTGTACGAGCGTCTAAGTGTCTACATGAGATGCGAGGGGGCAGGAATCTTCCATGGTAACAGGGCTATGAATTACTTGCACGAGGACAGTGAGGCCTGGCCTCTTGCACGGTAGCTGGAGGAATGTTTACCTAAACTACTAGACAGGAATGCGTCAGATGAGGAGCGGAGCAGATAATCTTGAAGGTGAAATACAGTTTTTGGCAGGCAACAGGATGGATCAGGCACCGTTAGCCGCGCAGGGAGTAGGACAAAGTTCATGGATACAGATGCAGGCTCGGGCTGGAGCTTCCAGAGGCAGAAAGCAGGAAAGGCTTGGTGGCAGAATTCAGGGCCTACTCGCCTGAATCTGTAAAATGTGGAAAGTGAACCACATAAAGTCGGTGGCCTTTCATACTTAGGAATGGAATATCTGACCCATTCATGGTGGATCTGAAAGAGGACATGTTGACGGTGGACGCACATGTATTTGCGTCTTCAAAACTGGAACTGGAGGGAACATACATGTACTTATAGCATGCACATGGAGCCGTTGGGGTCTACGATAGGGGACATAACTGATCACAAAATTCATATTTCCTCACAGCTTTTGAAAAAGGAGACTCAACTCAGAACAGAATCTTTTTCTCTGATTTACTATTATCTGCTCTTGCAAACTTTCCAGATAAAATGCAACATTCAGCACTACATTAGCGTAGCAGTTGACACCAGAGCTTTTTTCAAAATGACATCCTACAACCTCTTCTTCATTTTCCTTTTTCTTTTTGCTTGCAATTACATCACTCCTCTTTTTTTTCCTCCTCTCTACATCCTCATTACAGATATTCTCATTTCTCCTTTTACGAGAAACTACACGTTTCTCTAACACAGGATACTGACCTAAATGAGGAGCATAGGTTCTTCTTAATCTATTATACTCCTTTACACAGTTTGTATCAGCACTAACTTTTGAGTCATCAAAGTCTATCATGAATAAACCAGATAATGTTTTCACTCGTGACAAAGCTACATAAGCCATACCTTCTTTGAACACAGTTGAACCAATGTTTACAAATGCACAATCTACAGTCAATCCTTGAGACTTGTGAATAGTTACAGCATATGCTAGAGAAAACGGAAACTGTTTCCTTTGTACATATAAGACTTTCACAAGCATAAAACGAACTGTACAACGACAAATGTCTATAACTTCTTCTATCTGATCACATTTTATTTTTAAACATTCAATTCCATCTTTTTTCTGATAATTAATAAAACCCACAACTTTTCCCATAGCTCCATTAACTAAACCTTTTTCAACATCCAAATTTCTCCTTAAAAATACTCTACAGTTCATGCAAACATATAGATTTTTTTCTAATCCAGCAGTTTTGGAAATGTTCTTCTCTAGTGAATCCAATTTATTTTTCAGTGTGCCTGTTAATGTGATAGTAATTCTTCCATCTTGAATTTTGTCCACTGCTTCCAATTTCCTGATATCTTCCTTTTCCAATTTTAAAAGCTCCTCATTGAATATTGAGCATTCACGTAGAGTTGGCATTAAGCAGATGACACTTTTCTTTTCTGCAATGTTCTTGTATATCTTCTCTGCAACTATTTCTTCCTTTGGAAATAAATTATGTAGCAACCGACTCTGTAATGCATTTGTGCCAGCTTCAGTCAGTAGTCCAATTCTGATATCTTTCAGAATACTTCCATATTCTTCATCGTTTGCTTGCCTCATATTAGTAGTAAGTTCCTTGTACTCAAAGAAGGACCAAATATTTGCATTACCAATGCTTCCCAATGACTTCTTTGTGTCTTCATGTGTCACAGTATTAAACACTGGTTGTCCTTTAACTGGAGTAAGCTGTAGAAGATCCCCAAAAACTATGACATGTTTTCCACCAAATAACACGTCATATTCTGTCCTTAGAGTTTGCTGCATTCTTAAATGCACAAAGGCAAGCATTAAGTTTGATACCATGCTCACCTCATCAATAATGAGAACTTGCATCTTCTTCAATACTCTTGAAACTTCCAAGCATGCTTCTCCAGTTAGCTTGTGGTATTGTATTTTGTTCTCATGCTCCACTGGTAACATTAGCAAACGATGTAAGGTGATTCTTTTTATGTTATATGCTGCTAACCCAGTTGGAGCAGTAACCACACAAGACAAAGTAGAATCTGTTTTTTGCTGTAGGTAGCTTCTGATGACTTTTATTAAGAAACTTTTTCCAGTTCCAGCTTGTCCGCTTACATACATCCTGATTGGATGAAATGATGTGCATGAGCACCCTTTTTTTTCATGTAGTAATCCGTGATCAATTTTGTTTCTGATCTCTTCATAAATTTGTTGCTGCTCTTCATTCAGTTGTCTTTCCAAATTTGGTAAGTCTATAAATTCTTCTTGAGCTTGATTCATAGCCGTTTCTACTTCATTCATGGCTATTGCAGCTTCATTTTCAACGATTGGTTGTCCTAGGGGATCTTGACTGAGTGTTCCTGAACTTTGGCTGTCTTGAGAACTGTCTCTAGCTACTTCAGCTGCAATTGTAGTTTCCTGTTCAATTTCTTCATTTAACATTTGCAGATAAGTTGAGAATGTACTGCATTGTATGCTGTCTTTGCAAGCATTAAATGAATCTTCATAGCTTTGAAATTCTCCCAGTAGTTCATCCTCTGTACGCCATGGTTTAAACAGCTGTAAAAGAGCCAAGTAGTAAAATTCCTTTTTGTCAGTAGTGTCGCAACTCAGCTTCCTGTGATTTATCAAACTTCCTTTTGTTTGCTTCACCAAACATCCTTCCTCACCAATGACTTTATATTTTCCATTGTTGATGTCTTCTGCGGCTTTCTGTGAATAAATGTAGTTCTGCAGCACTTCATAGAGACACATGTTCTCCAGATGATGACTTCTCTTGGGATAATATGTGTCCAACATGTTTGATTTCAAAATATCTGTACTTTCTGGGTCATTCTCGGCCAAATATTCAATTTCTCCAACAGATTTCAGTACCCGATTTCTCATTGCTGCAAGGCCTAAACTTGCCCAAATTATTCTTCTTGATTTCGAGTAGAGACTTGCAGAAGATAACCTATCGTAGGATCCAATTTCTCGATGCGATAACATCTTTAAACTGAAACTGTACAGCTTCTTACTGACAGTCTTCTCGTGAGAAATCTCTTCCCACAATTCTTTCAATTCAGTCTTTTCTGATTTAGTAATGTAAGACGTTACATATCGAGCAACAGCAATGGAATTGTCAGCTACATACTGTATATCCATGTTAGCATTCCACATGGATAAAATGACTGGGTTGTAGTCATTTATATTTTTTGATTCTTCTTTTCTTTTAAGGTTGTAGGTATTCTTAGGTTATTTTCTTGTAATAGTATGTCTCACAGATGACATAAAACTGTTTACTCTTCCATTTGAAAGAACAGGTCTAGGAAATCCAAATCGACATTTAGTGTAGTATTTATCTTTGCTCTTGTATTTCCTTCGACAGTATTTTCCACACCGATGACTTTGGAAACGTAAAACTTGCTCCTTTAACTTTTTCTCTTCTGTGCTTTTTGGTATAGCACATGTTGCATATTCTTCAATGAAAGATAACACTGCTTCATCAGTATCTGTTCCAAACTTTGGGGCATCCTTGATCCACAACAGCATATGAATATGAGGAGCACCTCTTGCCTGGTACTCTTTTCTCCAAAAGAAATCCTCTACTTCTCCTAGAGGTGGATTTTTTTTATTGCAGATGAAGGACATCATAGCCTCAAATCTATGATTGAAATATCTGCAAACATTAACCGGATCCAATGAGCACAGTTCTCCTGCTGTCTTGTATTCGATGTTTTTAATGTTTGAATTTGCCTCTCGTAGAAAATCCAGTAAATCATCCCAAGCGTACTCAGCACAGCTTAGGGTAAGGAACCATGTTGGTGTTCCTAAATTTCGTAACATGCATTTTAATTCACCATGGCGTCGGTACCAATATTCATTTGTCCCACGCTGACAAGCCATCAGATTGATCAGTTGTGTTTCCAAATGATCATCTCGGTGCTGCACTTTCTCCATAAAATCCTTAGCAGACACATTTTGTAAATGTACTCCACTTTTTAAAATGTGATTTACTGCATATGATAATGCAGACAAGTCGCTTTCAAATAAAAGATGGAACAAATAAGGAATACTTTGTCGAAATCTGGGATCTTCTGCATATAGTCTTGTAGTTCGATACTCAGAAGCTGGAATCTGTTCTGGACGTTCATCGTATCGTCCTCCTTTTCCTGTAGGAAACAGCTGGGGAAAACATCGAGCTTCCAAGCTCTCCTCCCATACACTCACGGGAGTTCCTTTTGCTTTCTTCATCTGAAACAGATCAATATTGTCTCCCATAACTTCTTTTGAATGAAGAGGATGTATGCTCAAATGTTCATAAATTTCTTCTTCCTTTGACTTGTCCACTTTTTCAATTTGTCCAGTTGGTGTTTCTGTGTCTTCTTGTAAATCTTCTTCTTCTTCTTCTATATAAATTGATTCATACCATTTGTTATTCTTTTTCAAATACAAATTTGCTCTTTGTACTTTCCGTACATCTACCAGCTCCTGCCAAATCTTCTTATTCTTTGTAGGTACACCATTAACCAGAATAACTAATGGTTCAGTTTCCAAAGTATCTGCATCAATAGTCTCCATATTTTTTTTCAAATCTAAGGGCAAATACACCACTCTTCCTTTTAAACCTCTCAGTAAATCTGAAGGAGGTAATTTACCAGTTTTGGGCTCCATACGTACTATGGTCTGGAACGGATGAACACATTGAATAAGTATAGACTCATATGTATTTAATTCAGAAAGTTCGGCAGGAATAACATCCAATTCTAAATTATTATGTACAGCTCTGGTCGGCATTCTATTTTCCTCTAACTTGTTGTAACAGTATTTACAAATACGCTGATCTTCACCCAATTCAAAACAATTTTCAAGAAATATATATGTGGCAAAATCCTTCCACTTATAATTATCTTCATTTTCACTTTTTCTGTAGAGATCAACATTCCTGGTTTGTTTTCTATAATGAGTTCTGCGGCAACAAATACAAGTAATATTTGGTCTTTCATTAGAGATTATTGCAAATTTTGTTATGTGATCATTAAATGTCTTACTTACAGAGGGTTCTACATTCTCTTCCACTTCTTCCTCATTTACTGTGTCCTTTTCTGCACTGTCTTGTTCAGGACGAAAGTAACAAAACTGAATTTCATCAATAACCTTCTCTACATCTGATACCGATCCACGGAACAGAGCCCTATTCAATTAATCTAACTTTATTGCTGGACTTTTAGCAAAATACAACCGTCTCACAAACTTTCTCATTTCAGTATGATGAACAGCCAGCATCCTAAAATGATGAAAAACACTTTTACACACTTTTCTAGATAGACAAGCCAGAGAATGACCCTGCAAACCAGTATTCTCTCTCACTCTGCATGGATCTAGACTTTGAAGCACCTTAATCTTCTGTTTTACACTTTTTTTACTATATTCTCTTAGAAACTCACGAAATTTATCAATAGATTCCTGACGCACAGTGCAAATACTACTACAATTCCAAGTGTACACTGGGGCTTTAGGACGTCTCCCCATAGCCTCATCCGCCATCACTTGTACCTCATCTCTTGGAACCATTATCTCCTTCTCCATTATGCAACCATTTTTCACTTCGTAAGCACGACCTCTGGTGTCAACTGCATGCAGCAAACTATTACTTTGAAAATAACTCTCTTCATTAAAAAAAGGTTCACTACTTGAACTATGCATCCATTCTCCTAAAAACACTTTACAAAAGTTTGTTCTTTTCACTTCTCTTTTCCTTTTGGTTTGTGATTTCAGTACATTAACCATTTTATCTAATGTACGCATCCTATTCAAAATTAAAATGAATAGTTTCCTTTTTAATTCTAATGCCTTAGCTGCAATGGCTTCAATTTCTTTTTTTCTCTTATAAAATTTAGCCTTTTGCTTATATTTCTTCACATCCTTTATCAAATTGGACATAACTCTTCTCTGAAACATTTTTCTACGTATCTCTTTAAACGCTGTTTTTCTGTTTAAGTTAATCTTTATTGTTTCTGAAGGTATATTTGCATTAACTAAATGCTCAATTTTTTCCTGTACTTTTCTATTTAAAACATTCTTTCCAGTACAGACATTTTGTACATTTTTCCTTTTTTTGAAGATGTTCTTTAAAAAATCTTTTGTCTGCTTACCAGAAGACTTTCTCTTTTTCCCAACTTGAGCATCTCCAACTAACTTAGGTCCTCCAGTTGTCTTCAAATATAGGTTTTTTTGTGGTTTTTCCTTAGTCTGGATTTTGTAGGCATCTTAAATTTTGTTCACTGCTCTTCAGCAATACCTGAAAAAAACTAAAAAAAAAAATCTTTATTTTATTTAAATATATTACTACATTTTTTATGATCTTTTCAAATCTTAAAATACGAAGTACCCCTTTCCTACAAGTGAAAATCACAATAACACCTTCACAAATTAAATATCTAAAAACAATTCCTCTGTGCACACAGAGTCATGGTTTGAAATTAGGCAAAAAACGAAATTTCTTTGCCAATTGGAAAGCACACTTCCTACTGCTTTTTTGGCAAGTGATAAGTACTTTTACAATCTGACACATTTCTAATCCACTTTTCAGATTCTCAAAAAAGCACATGTCCAAACAGCTTTTTTAGACCAGAAACATCTGTAACCTGGGTGACTGACTACACTCCAGCAAGGGCAACCAGCCTTAGTGATGCTGAATGTATTTGCATTACTAACTGCAACCTCAAACCCCACTCGGTTGTGAATACTGTGCATGATTCCACAGGATAAGCAGCTGGCTGTGTGCTAAGAGTCTGCTTCTGCGCAAAAAAATAGTTCCCCCTTTCCTACTAATGCAACTGTAAAATTACCAGACCAATACGCAATAAATCTCTGCCTGTAATTCCTCTTTGCACACAGAGTCATGTTTTCATATTAGTCAGAAAACGAAATTTCTTTGCCAATTTGAAAGCACACTTACTACTCTTTTTTTTGGCAAGTGATAAGTACTTTTACAGTCTGACACATTTTGAATCCACTTTTCAGATTCTTAAAAAAGCACATGTCCAAACAGCTTTTTGAGACCAGCAACATGTGTAACCTGGGTGACTGACTACACTCCAGCAAGGGCAACCAGCCTTAGTGATGCTGAATGTATTTGCATTACTGACTGCAACCTCAAACCCCACTCGGTTGTGAATACTGTGCATGATTCCACAGGATAAGCAGCTGGGTGCCTGCTACCATAGCAACAGCTCATGGAACACTGCTGTGTGGAGTCAGGTCAGAAGTTCACCACACAATGTTTCATTTTCAAAGAGCAAGAGTGCTTGACTTTTCAAACCTAACAGCAAATCCATAGTAATGTTCTTTGGTAACACATTTTTCTGTACCAATACAAAACATGCTTCTATAAATTTACACATACAGCCTAGTTTTTAGTGTAGAATGATGTGAAACAGCCAATGAGTTCTTTTTATTTTAAAAAAATATGTATGCCTCCATTTCCAAACTGTCTTTCATTTCTTTTTCCCATTCTACTGAAAGACACCTCCTGAGTGCATCCAGATCTCCTTTGAAGATGTTCACAGTGTGGATTTTAGGGCACAGCTATGTCTTCTGGAGTGAAAAGTATGCAGAAAAAAGAGGTATGGTGAGAGACCTTGCTTTGCCAAATGTAGACATTAAATGGATTGGTCAGAGAGGGTTAAAGTGGCACCAATTGATGCCATTGGTGAAATCCTTCATGCAAATCCAACACCCTGACCTCATAATAGTGCACTGTGGTGGCAATGACCTAGGCACTTTGACTGGCGTAGGTCTGGAAATGCTTATGAAGGACACCTTTGCACAACTGTTTTCACTTTTCCCTAAAACTGCCTTTGTGTATTCTAACATATGCCAAAGGCAAAAATGGAACTGGTCCAATCAATTTTGTCCGCAGATTGACAAAGCAAGAAAGCACGTCAACAAATCTGTTTCTGCTTTCCTCCGAGACTATGGTATGGGTTCCATTTACAACAACAACTTGCGTTACGACATGCAAGACATTTATAGAGGAGATGGTGTACACTTTACTGATGAAGGGAACAGAGTCTTCCTCTTGAACCTTAGACTCTGCGTCGGTACTTACTTGTAGGTACCACTAAAAAATCAAATCACTTCATAAACACAACGGCTCTTTTTAGAGCCCCCTAATATCTAAACACTTATTTCTGAATTTTATTTCTTTTTTAATTTTTTTTCTACCGTACGCGTACGGTAAGCTTACGGTAAGCTTACCGTACGCGTACCCCGCGATTTTTTTTTAAAATTAATAAAAAAAAAATTGTACTTTTCTGTCCTTCTTTGACCCCCTTTCAAATGTTAGGGGGTCTGTAACTCTCTTCCTTGCCCCCTTTTCAAATTATCACCCTTTTTTTTCTGAGTGAAACACACAAAATGGCGGCCGCCGCTTCCTGGTTTCGACCGATTCGAATGTTTACTAAGATCTAACAGCCAATCAGAATCGCGCTCGCGCACGTCACCGTACGCGTACGGTAAGCTTACGGTAAGCGCACGGTAAGTGCACCGTAAGCTGGCTCAGATATATATATTGATTTAAATGCTATTTTCTCAGGAACTACTGAACAGATTTACACCAGACCTACAAAAGGCACTTCCTTGACCTAAGGACTACCTCTCTGCCAAATTTCAAGTAACTCTGTTCAGCCGTTCGGGCTGTAGCTGTGTCTAAAGGTCCTATGGAAAAATGCATGGGAAAAACGCGTTTTGGGACCCCCCTTTTATCTCAGCCCCCGCTTGACGATTCACCCCGAGACTTTCAGGGTAGGAGCGGAGCGTAGCGCCCCATTAGTTTTGAAAATTTCGCGAGGATTCGTCGACCAGCGCCAAAGTTATTCCAAATAGAATGTTGCGGATTTCCTATGGAAACAGGGTCCTAACTATAACTACCTACTGGCGACCGCCAGTAGGTAATATATATATATATATATATGTATATATATATATATATATATATATATATATATCCATCGTAAAGTTGCCATGAAACGGGAGAGCCCACACAGGAAGAATATGCTTAATATTTTAATGGAAGCTTGCTGCAGGGATAAAGGAGGGGTACAGCTTGGTCTCAATGTCCAGCCTGACGCGTTTCGTGCCGTAGCACTTCCTCAAAGGCATGACAGCTGCTAGCGTGCACAAACAGTTTGCGAGGCACTCCTTATAAACCTTCTGACACCTGCTCAAGTGGGCGTTGCTGCTCGCACAGCCTTCTGGTATCGGTAGTGCCCCAGTCTTGCTTCCGTGAGTTATTGTGCATCGCAGCAGAAATAAAATGAATAAAAGTCCAAGTGGGTAGCTGTTATCACCTTCTTTCACCCAGCAGACACGTACCGCTTCCATCAGCGACTCCTGTCCCGATTGTAGATCCCGCCGGTTGGCGTTACCTCGGGTCCGCTCCACCAGCAGGGCTCCTCCCTCGGCCCTGGCTGACCGTTATATATCCATCGTAAAGTTGCCATGAAACGGGAGAGCCCACACAGGAAGAATATGCTTAATATTTTAATGGAAGCTTGCTGCAGGGATAAAGGAGGGGTACAGCTTGGTCTCAATGTCCAGCCTGACGCGTTTCGTGCCGTAGCACTTCCTCAAAGGCATGACAGCTGCTAGCGTGCACAAACAGTTTGCGAGGCACTCCTTATAAACCTTCTGACACCTGCTCAAGTGGGCGTTGCTGCTCGCACAGCCTTCTGGTATCGGTAGTGCCCCAGTCTTGCTTCCGTGAGTTATTGTGCATCGCAGCAGAAATAAAATGAATAAAAGTCCAAGTGGGTAGCTGTTATCACCTTCTTTCACCCAGCAGACACGTACCGCTTCCATCAGCGACTCCTGTCCCGATTGTAGATCCCGCCGGTTGGCGTTACCTCGGGTCCGCTCCACCAGCAGGGCTCCTCCCTCGGCCCTGGCTGACCGTTATATATCCATCGTAAAGTTGCCATGAAACGGGAGAGCCCACACAGGAAGAATATGCTTAATATTTTAATGGAAGCTTGCTGCAGGGATAAAGGAGGGGTACAGCTTGGTCTCAATGTCCAGCCTGACGCGTTTCGTGCCGTAGCACTTCCTCAAAGGCATGACAGCTGCTAGCGTGCACAAACAGTTTGCGAGGCACTCCTTATAAACCTTCTGACACCTGCTCATTACCTACTGGCGGTCGCCAGTAGGTAGTTATAGTTAGGACCACGTTTCCATAGGAAATCCGCAACATTCTATTTTGAATAACTTTGGCACCGGTTGACGAATCCTCGCGAATTTTTCAAAATAGGTTGAAATTTGGCAGAGAGGTAGTCCTCAGGTCAAGGAAGTGCCTTTTGTAGGTTTGGTGTAAATCTGTTCAGTAGATTCTGAGAAAATAGCCTTTAAATCAATATATATATCTGAGCCAGCGTACGGTGCGCTTACGGTGTGCTTACCGTACGCGTACGGTGGCGTGCGCGAGCGCGATTCTGATTGGTTGTTAGATCTTAGTAAACATTCGAATCGGTCGAAACCAGGAAGCGGCGGCCGCCATTTCGTGTGTTTCACTCAGAAAAAAAAGAGTGATATCTTGAAAAGGGGGCAAGGGAGAGAGTTACAGACCCCCTAACATTTGTAAGGGGGTCAAAGAAGGACAGAAAAGTACAAAGAAAACATTTATTGATTTTAAAAAAAATCGCGGGGTATGCGTACGGTAAGCTCAACGTACGCGTACGGTAGAAAAAAAATAAAATAAAAGAAATGAAATGCAGATTTAAGAGTTTAGATATTAGGGGGCTCTAAAAAGAGCCGTTGTGTTTATGAAGTGATTTTTTAGTGGTACCTACAAGTAAGTACCGATGCAGAGTCTAAGGTTCAAGAGGAAGACTCTGTTCCCTTCATCAGTGAAGTGCACACCATCTGCTCTATAAATGTCTTGCATGTCGTAACGCAAGTTGTTGTGGTAAATGGAACCCATACCATAGTCACGGAGGAAAGCAGAAACAGATTTGTTGACGTGCTTTCTTGCTTTGTCAATCTGCGGACAGAAATGATTGGACCAGTTCCATTTTTGCCTTTGGCATATGTTAGAAAACACAAAGGCAGTTTTAGGGAAAAGTGAAAACAGTTGTGCAAAGGTGTCCTTCATAAGCATTTCCAGACCTACCCCAGTCAAAGTGCCTAGGTCATTGCCACCACAGTGCACTATTATGAGGTCAGGGTGTTGGATTTGCATGAAGGATTTCACCAATGGCATCAATTGGTGCCACTTTAACCCTCTCTGACCAATCCATTTAATGTCTACATTTGGCAAAGCAAGGTCTCTCACCATATCTATTTTCTCTGCATACTTTTCACTCCAGAAGACATAGCTGTGTCCTACAATCCACACTGTGAACATCTTCAAAGGAGAACTGGATGCACTCAGGAGGTGTAATTCAGTAGAATGGTAAAAAGAAATGAAAGACAGTTTGGAAATGGAGGCATACATATTTTTTTTATAAAAAAAAAGAACTGATTGGCTGTTTCATACCATTCTAGAATAAAAACTAGGCTGTATGTGTAAATTAATAGAAGCATGTTTTGTATTGGTACAGAAAAATGTGTTACCAAAGAACAGTACTATGGATTTGCTGTTAGGTTTGAAAAGTCAAGCACTCTTGCTCTGTGGAATTGAAACATTGTTTGGTGAACTTCTGACCTAACTCAACAAAGCAGTGTTCCATGAGCTGTTGCTATGGTAGCAGGCAGAAGTCAAGTTGGGGGAACGGTACTAGGCAGAAGTCAAGTTGGGGGAAGGGTACTTTTGGAAAAGGGTTGGTTTTCAACCAATAGAAATGTGTGATTACATTTGAAAAAAAGGGGGAAGCACTGAGATTTGAAATTAACATGTATATGTGTGGAAAAAGAGAGGGAAAGTTTGCCATTATCTGGTTCTGCTGAGAGGAGAGAGGTGTAAAGAACAGAGATCCTGGCTCTGATAATCTGCTGTTTGAGTGCCACATTTCTTTCACAGCTAACTAATTTTAAAGGTGAGTTTAGAGTTTGAGAGGGGATGTATATGGTAAATTAAGAAATGAATAATAGAAATGGAATTCCTTTTGTTGAAGTTGTGTTTATCATTTTCTGTTTTGGGAGAAATTTAAATGTGAGGAACATGTAAAATAATATGGACTATGTTTTCATGATAAATTAAGGTGTACTGGTAAAAATAAGGAATACTTTAAGGGTTTGAGGTTGAACTCAGTAATGCAAATACATACAGCATCAGTAAGGCTGGTTGCCCTTGCTGGAGTGTAGGCAGTCACCCAGGTTACACATGGTGCTGGTCTGAAAAAGCAGTTTGGACATGTGCTTTTTTAAGAATCTAAAAAGTGGATTCAAAATGTGTCAGTCTGTAAAAGTGTTTATCACTTGCCAAAAAAAAGAGTAGTAAGTGTGCTTTCAAATTGGCAAAGAAATTTCGTTTTGTGACTAATATGAAAACATGACTCTGTGTGCAAAGAGGAATTACAGGCAGAGATTTATTGCGTATTGCTCTGGTTATTTCACAGTTGCATTAGATGGAAAGGGGGAGCCATTTTTTTGTGCAGAAGCAGACTCTTAGCACACACCCAGCTGCTTACCCTGTGGAATCATGCACAGTATTCACAAGCGAGTGGGGTTTGAGGTTTCAGTCAGTAATGCAAATACATTCAGCATCACTAAGGCTGGTTGCCCTTGCTGGAGTGTAGTCAGTCACCCAGGTTACACATGGTGCTGGTCTGAAAAAGCAGTTTGGACATGTGCTTTTTTAAGAATCTGAAAAGTGGATTCAAAATGTGTCAGTCTGTAAAAGTGTTTATCACTTGCCAAAAAAAAGAGTAGTAAGTGTGCTTTCAAATTGGCAAAGAAATTTCGTTTTGTGACTAATAGCAAAACATGACTCTGTGTGCAAAAAGGAATTACAGGCAGAGATTTATTGCGTATTGCTCTGGTGATTTCACAGTTGCATTAGATGGAAAGGGGAAGCCATTTTTTGGTGCAGAAGCAGACTCTTAGCACACACCCAGCTGCTTACCCTGTGGAATCATGCACAGTATTCACAAGCGAGTGGGGTTTGAGGTTTCAGTCAGTAATGCAAAAACATTCAGCATCACTAAGGCTGGTTGCCCTTGCTGGAGTGTAGTCAGTCACCCAGGTTACACATGGTGCTGGTCTGAAAAAGCAGTTTGGACATGTGCTTTTTTAAGAATCTGAAAAGTGGATTCAAAATGTGTCAGTCTGTAAAAGTGTTTATCACTTGCCAAAAAAAAGAGTAGTAAGTGTGCTTTCAAATTGGCAAAGAAATTTCGTTTTGTGACTAATAGCAAAACATGACTCTGTGTGCAAAAAGGAATTACAGGCAGAGATTTATTGCGTATTGCTCTGGTGATTTCACAGTTGCATTAGATGGAAAGGGGGAGCCATTTTTTGGTGCAGAAGCAGACTCTTAGCACACACCCAGCTGCTTACCCTGTGGAATCATGCACAGTATTCACAAGCGAGTGGGGTTTGAGGTTTCAGTCAGTAATGCAAAAACATTCAGCATCACTAAGGCTGGTTGCCCTTGCTGGAGTGTAGTCAGTCACCCAGGTTACACATGGTGCTGGTCTGAAAAAGCAGTTTGGACATGTGCTTTTTTAAGAATCTGAAAAGTGGATTCAAAATGTGTCAGTCTGTAAAAGTGTTTATCACTTGCCAAAAAAAAGAGTAGTAAGTGTGCTTTCAAATTGGCAAAGAAATTTCGTTTTGTGACTAATATGAAAACATGACTCTGTGTGCAAAGAGGAATTACAGGCAGAGATTTATTGCGTATTGCTCTGGTGATTTCACAGTTGCGTTAGATGGAAAGGGGGAGCCATTTTTTGGTGCAGAAGCAGACTCTTAGCACACACCCAGCTGCTTACCCTGTGGAATCATGCACAGTATTCACAAGCGAGTGGGGTTTGAGGTTTCAGTCAGTAATGCAAAAACATTCAGCATCACTAAGGCTGGTTGCCCTTGCTGGAGTGTAGTCAGTCACCCAGGTTACACATGGTGCTGGTCTGAAAAAGCAGTTTGGACATGTGCTTTTTTAAGAATCTGAAAAGTGGATTCAAAATGTGACAGTCTGTAAAAGTGTTTATCACTTGCCAAAAAAAGAGTAGTAAGTGTGCTTTCAAATTGGCAAAGAAATTTCGTTTTGTGACTAATATGAAAACATGACTCTGTGTGCAAAAAGGAATTACAGGCAGAGATTTATTGCGTATTGCTCTGGTGATTTCACAGTTGCATTAGATGGAAAGGGGGAGCCATTTTTTGGTGCAGAAGCAGACTCTTAGCACACACCCAGCTGCTTACCCTGTGGAATCATGCACAGTATTCACAAGCGAGTGGGGTTTGAGGTTTCAGTCAGTAATGCAAATACATTCAGCATCACTAAGGCTGGTTTACCTTGCTGGAGTGTAGTCAGTCACCCAGGTTACACATGGTGCTGGTCTGAAAAAGCAGTTTGGACATGTGCTTTTTTAAGAATCTGAAAAGTGGATTCATAATGTGTCACTCTGTAAAAGTGTTTATCACTTGCCAAAAAAAAGAGTAGTAAGTGTGCTTTCAAATTGGCAAAGAAATTTCGTTTTGTGACTAATATGAAAACATGACTCTGTGTGCAAAGAGGAATTACAGGCAGAGATTTATTGTGTATTGCTCTGGTGATTTCACACTTGCATTAGATGGAAAGGGGGAGCCATTTTTTGGTGCAGAAGCAGACTCTTAGCACACACCCAGCTGCTTACCCTGTGGAATCATGCACAGTATTCACAAGCGAGTGGGGTTTGAGGTTTCAGTCAGTAATGCAAATACATTCAGCATCACTAAGGCTGGTTGCCCTTGCTGGAGTGTAGTCAGTCACCCAGGTTACACATGGTGCTGGTCTGAAAAAGCAGTTTGGACATGTGCTTTTTTAAGAATCTGAAAAGTGGATTCATAATGTGTCAGTCTGTATAAGTGTTTATCACTTGCCAAAAAAAAGAGTAGTAAGTGCGCTTTCAAATTGGCAAAGAAATTTCGTTTTGTGACTAATATGAAAACATGACTCTGTGTGCAAAGAGGAATTACAGGCAGAGATTTATTGCGTATTGCTCTGGTGATTTCACAGTTGCATTAGATGGAAAGGGGGAGCCATTTTTTGGTGCAGAAGCAGACTCTTAGCACACACCCAGCTGCTTACCCTGTGGAATCATGCACAGTATTCACAAGCGAGTGGGGTTTGAGGTTTCAGTCAGTAATGCAAATACATTCAGCATCACTAAGGCTGGTTGCCCTTGCTGGAGTGTAGTCAGTCACCCAGGTTACACATGGTGCTGGTCTGAAAAAGCAGTTTGGACATGTGCTTTTTTAAGAATCTAAAAAGTGGATTCAAAATGTGTCAGTCTGTAAAAGTGTTTATCACTTGCCAAAAAAAAGAGTAGTAAGTGTGCTTTCAAATTGGCAAAGAAATTTCATTTGGGACTAATATGAAAACATGACTCTGTGTGCAAAGAGGAATTACAGGCAGAGATTTATTGCGTATTGCTCTGGTGATTTCACAGTTGCATTAGATGGAAAGGGGGAGCCATTTTTTGGTGCAGAAGCAGACTCTTAGCACACACCCAGCTGCTTACCATGTGGAACCATGCACAGTATTCACAAGCGAGTGGGGTTTGAGGTTTCAGTCAGTAATGCAAATACATTCAGCATCACTAAGGCTGGTTGCCCTTGCTGGAGTGTAGTCAGTCACCCAGGTTACACATGGTGCTGGTCTGAAAAAGCAGTTTGGACATGTGCTTTTTTAAGAATCTGAAAAGTTGGTTTAAAATGTGTCAGTCTGTAAAAGTGTTTATCACTTGCCAAAAAAAAGAGTAGTAAGTGTGCTTTCAAATTGGCAAAGAAATTTCGTTTTGTGACTAATATGAAAACATGACTCTGTGTGCAAAGAGGAATTACAGGCAGAGATTTATTGCGTATTGCTCTGGTGATTTCACAGTTGCATTAGATGGAAAGGGGGAGCCATTTTTTTGTGCAGAAGCACACTCTTAGCACACACCCAGCTGCTTACCCTGTGGAATCATGCACAGTATTCACAAGCGAGTGGGGTTTGAGGTTTCAGTCAGTAATGCAAAAACATTCAGCATCACTAAGGCTGGTTGCCCTTGCTGGAGTGTAGTCAGTCACCCAGGTTACACATGGTGCTGGTCTGAAAAAGCAGTTTGGACATGTGCTTTTTTAAGAATCTGAAAAGTGGATTCATAATGTGTCAGTCTGTAAAAGTACTTTTCACTTGCCTAAAAAGTAGTAGAAAATATGCTTTGCAATTGGGCAAAGAAATTTCGTTTTCTGTCTAATTTCAAAGCATGACTTTGTGTGCACACAGGAATTATTTTTAGATATTTAATTTGTGAAGGTGTTATTGTGATTTTCATTTATAGGAAAGGGGTTTATAGTATTTTAAGATTTCTAAAGAACATAAAAAATGTAGTAATATATTTAAATAAAATAAAGGAATTTTTTTTTAGTTTTTTTCAGGTATTGCTGAAGAGCAGTGAACAAAATTTAAGATGCCTACAAAATCCAGAGTAAAGAAAGACCACAAAAAAAAACTATATTTGAAGACAACTGGAGGACCTAAGTTAGTTGGAGATGCTCATGTTGGGAAAAAGAAAAAATCTTCTGGTAAGCAGACAAAAGATTTTTTAAAGAACATATTCAAAAAAAGGAAAATTGTACAAAATGTCTGTACTGGAAAGAATGTTTTCAATAGAAAAGGACAGGAAAAAATTGAGAATTTAGTTAATGCAAATATACCTTCTGCAACTAAAAAGATTAACTTAAACAGAAAAACAGCGTTTAAAGAGATACGTAGAAAAATGTTTCAGAGAAGAGTTATGTCCAATTTGATAAAGGATGTGAAGAAATATAAGCAAAAGGCTAAATTTTACAAGAGAAAAAAAGAAATTGAAGCCATTGCAGCAAAGGCATTAGAATTAAAAAGGAAACTATTCATTTTAATTTTGAATAGGATGCGTACATTAGATAAAATGGTTAATGTACTGAAATCACAAAGCAAAAGGAAAAGAGTAGTGAACAGAACAAACTTTTGTAAAGTGTTTTTAGGAAAATGGATGCATAGTTCAAGTAGTGAACCTTTTTTTAATGAAGAGAGCTATTTTCAAAGTAATAGTTTGCTGCATGCAGTTGACACCAGAGGTCGTGCTTACGAAGTGAAAAATGGTTGCATAATGGAGAAGGAGATAATGGTTCCAAGAGATGAGGTACAAGTGATGGCGGATGAGGCTATGGGGAGACGTCCTAAAGCCCCAGTGTACACTTGGAATTGTAGTAGTATTTGCACTGTGCGTCAGGAATCTATTGATAAATTTCGTGAGTTTCTAAGAGAATATAGTAAAAAAAGTGTAAAACAGAAGATTAAGGTGCTTCAAAGTCTAGATCCATGCAGAGTGAGAGAGAATACTGGTTTGCAGGGTCATTCTCTGGCTTGTCTATCTAGAAAAGTGTGCAATAGTGTTTTCCATCATTTTAGAATGCTGGCTGTTCATCATACTGAAATGAGAAAGTTTGTGAGACAGTTGTATTTTGCTAAAAGTCCAGCAATAAAGTTAGATGAATTGAATAGGGCTCTGTTCCGTGGGTCAGTATCAGATGTAGAGAAGGTTGTTGATGAAATTCAGTTTTGTTACTTTGGTCCTGAACAAAACAGTGCAGAAAAGGACACAGTAAATGAGGAAGAAGTGGAAGAGAATGTACAACCATTTGTAAGTAAGACATTTAATGATCACATAACAAAATTTGAAAAAATCTCTAATGAAAGACTGTTCTGCTCGATTTTCCCGGCCTTCTTGTGTTAACAAGTGATTGAATGTGACTTCAGTCTCTTACCATTCAAGCCTAAGGGTTAGAGTAGTGAATGGAGCCTATTTACTAGGCACTTCGACATGATTCTGTGCTCTTCCCCATAGATCAGGGCTTGCACACATAGCCTAGGGGATAGATTCGTTAGTATTAGGGATAACCTGTCCTGTAGTGAGGGTATTTCATGGAGCTGTGCTGAATTCAGGCCTGGTAGGCCTCAAACGGGAGAGACTCCATCTTTCTTTCTGCTCCGGCAGCTTGGGATGCTTCTAGCTCAAAAGTAATGTTTTAGTTATGAGGTGTTATTTGCTTGGAGAGAACCGGTTCAGGCCGGCCCTTATCGAAGGATTGTATTTTTCTTCATGCCGAAGACACTACATCAGGCCGGCCGGCTGGGAACGTGTCCTTGGTACGGGGAGGTACAAGAATTTGGTGGGCGGCAGGTTACGGGCCGGAATTTTCCATGAGGAAATGAACCTCTATATTAGTGAAAGTCTGAGGCAGTTACATGTTCAGTCCGTAGGCAGCATCTAGCCGTTAGCAGTAAAGCTACTACTTATTCCAGGGAAGACAGACGCCCTCTTGAAGGCGGAGAAGAACCGAGAGACAGATGCTTTCCTAACAGAATAGCCAGAGAGGAGAGAGTAGCCGATAAGGAAGAGGTCCCAGTGACTCGGAGAAGGGTGATTCCAGGCGAGCCGAGGCACAGACGAGAAGGGAGCGTAGATGACCACTGAGTGCAGGCTACATACTACTAAGGTGATGTCGACCCTTTCTTATTAGAGTGTACAACTTAATCTTTCACTTTTCTTTGCAGGTTATGTGTTATATCGTAATGTTATGTGATTGTGTATGTAATGAGTAATAAAGTATCCAGTTTGTAGTGAACCAACATGTGATGCGTGTTCTTGTATAAGAGGGTAGCCTATTCCTATAGTCAGCTGCGGCTACATGAACAGATGTTAACCCTGATCAGGTAAGTGGTAACTGAATAAAGGAAAGAGGAGCCCCTCGAACCTGAGAACAGGCTATGCCCGAACTGGCAATCCTTGTGTGATCTGATGAATAGTGAGACTGATTCCCTTTTTGTATGTTATGGTGATCATAGGATGAACTGTCGTATGAGACTGCCGTCTAGGTAGAGAGGTCTGGATTCGTAGGGGATCGCGAGGCCGCCGATTGTGCTGATACTGTCGTATGGGCAGAGAGGTCTGGGTTCGTATGGGACCGCGAGGCCGCCACTTGTGATACTGTCGTATGGGCAGAGAGGTCTGGATTCGTAGGGGATCGCGAGGCCACCGATTGTGCTGAGACTGCCGTCTGGGTAGAGAGGTCTGGGTTCGTATGGGACCGCGAGGCCGCCACTTGTGATACTGTCGTATGGGCACAGAGGTCTGGATTCGTAGGGGATCGCGAGGCCGCCGATTGTGCTGAGACTGCCGTCTGGGTAGAGAGGTCTGGGTTCGTATGGGACCGCGAGGCCGCCACTTGTGATACTGTCGTACGGGCAGAGAGGTCTGGATTCGTAGGGGATCGCGAGGCCGCCGATTGTGCTGAGACTGCCGTCTGGGTAGAGAGGTCTGGGTTCGTATGGGACCGCGAGGCCGCCACTTGTGATACTGTCGTACGGGCAGAGAGGTCTGGATTCGTAGGGGATCGCGAGGCCGCCGATTGTGCTGAGACTGCCGTCTGGGTAGAGAGGTCTGGGTTTGTATGGGACCGCGAGGCCGCCACTTGTGATACTGTCGTATGGGCAGAGAGGTCTGGATTCGTAGGGGATCGCGAGGCCGCCGATTGTGCTGAGACTGCCGTCTGGGTAGAGAGGTCTGTGTTCGTATGGGACCGCGAGGCCGCCACTTGTGATACTGTCGTACGGGCAAAGAGGTCTGGATTCGTAGGGGATCGCGAGGCCGCCGATTGTGCTGAGACTGCCGTCTGGGTAGAGAGGTCTGGGTTCGTATGGGACCGCGAGGCCGCCACTTGTGATACTGTCGTATGGGCAGAGAGGTCTGGATTCGTAGGGGATCGCGAGGCCGCCGATTGTGCTGAGACTGCCGTCTGGGTAGAGAGGTCTGGGTTCGTATGGGACCACGAGGCCGCCACTTGTGATACTGTCGTACGGGCAGAGAGGTCTGGATTCGTAGGGGATCGCGAGGCCGCCGATTGTGCTGAGACTGCCGTCTGGGTAGAGAGGTCTGGGTTCGTATGGGACCGCGAGGCCGCCACTTGTGATACTGTCGTATGGGCAGAGAGGTCTGGATCCGTATGGGATCGCGAGGCCGCCGATTGTGAGGTCTTGGTATGCATAGTAGGAATCCCCTGTCCTTAGGTGATAGATATATGTGGTTGCAGGATTGTAAATAGGTTCTAGGGAGGGGGTAACGTTCTGGCTGGGTTAGTGAGGCTCTGATGAGCGGGTTCTATCTGATCCGAAAACCCAAGCAGAACAAAGACCAAATATTACTTGTATTTGTTGCCGCAGAACTCATTATAGAAAACAAACCAGGTATGTTGATCCCTATAGAAAAAGTGAAAATGAAGATAATTATAAGTGGAAGGATTTTGCCACATATATATTTCTTGAAAATTGTTTTGAATTGGGTGAAGTTCAGCGTATTTGTAAATACTGTTACAACAAATTAGAAGAAAATAGAATGCCGACCAGAGCTGTACATAATAATTTAGAATTGGATGTTATTCCTGCCGAACTTTCTGAATTAAATACTTATGAGTCTATACTTATTCAATGTGTTCATCCGTTCCAGACCATAGTACGTATGGAGCCCAAAACTGGTAAATTACCTCCTTCAGATTTACTGAGAGGTTTAAAAGGTAGAGTGGTGTATTTGCCCTTGGATTTGAAAAAAAATATGGAAACTATTGATGCAGATACTTTGGAAACTGAACCATTAGTTATTCTGGTTAATGGTGTACCTACAAAGAATAAGAAGATTTGGCAGGAGCTGGTAGATGTACGGAAAGTACAAAGAGCAAATTTGTATTTGAAAAGGAATAACAAATGGTATGAATCAATTTATATAGAAGAAGAAGAAGAAGATTTACAAGAAGACACAGAAACACCAACTGGACAAATTGAAAAAGTGGACAAGTCAAAGGAAGAAGAAATTTATGAACATTTTAGCATACATCCTCTTCATTCAAAAGAAGTTATGGGAGACAATATTGATCTGTTTCAGATGAAGAAAGCAAAAGGAACTCCCGTGAGTGTATGGGAGGAGAGCTTGGAAGCTCGATGTTTTCCCCAGCTGTTTCCTAAAGGAAAAAGAGGACGATACGATGAACGTCCAGAACAGATTCCAGCTTCTGAGTATCGGACTACAAGACTATATGCAGAAGATCCAAGATTTCGACAAAGTATTCCTTATTTGTTCCATCTTTTATTTGAAAGCGACTTGTCTGCATTATCATATGCAGTAAATCACATTTTAAAAAGTGGAGTACATTTACAAAATGTGTCTGCTAAGGATTTTATGGAGAAAGTGCAGCATCGAGATGATCATTTGGAAACACAACTGATCAATCTGATGGCTTGTCAGCGTGGGACAAATGAATATTGGTACCGACGCCATGGTGAATTAAAATGCATGTTACGGAATTTAGGAACACCAACATGGTTCGTTACCCTAAGCTGTGCTGAGTACGCTTGGGATGATTTACTGGATTTTCTACGAGAGGCAAATTCAAACATTAAAAACATTGAATACAAGACAGCAGGAGAACTGTGCTCATTGGATCCGGTTAATGTTTGCAGCTATTTCAATCATAGATTTGAGGCTATGATGTCCTTCATCTGCAATAAAAAAAATCCACCTCTAGGAGAAGTAGTGGATTTCTTTTGGAGAAAAGAGTACCAGGCAAGAGGTGCTCCTCATATTCATATGCTGTTGTGGATCAAGGATGCCCCAAAGTTTGGAACAGATGCTGATGAAGCAGTGTTATCTTACATTGAAGAATATGCAACATGTGCTATACCAAAAAGCACAGAAGAGAAAAAGGTAAAGGAGCACGTTTTACGTTTCCAAAGTCATCGGTGTGGAAATTACTGTCGACGGAAATACAAGAGTAAAGATAAATACTACACTAAATGTCGATTTGGATTTCCTAGACCTGTTCTTTCAAATGGAAGATTAAACAGTTTTATGTCATCTGTGAGACATACTATCACAAGAAAATCACCTAAGAATACCTACAACCTTAAAAGAAAAGAAGAATCAAAAAATATAAATGACTACAACCCAGTCATTTTATCCATGTGGAATGCTAACATGGATATACAGTATGTAGCTGACAATTCCATTGCTGTTGCTCGATATGTAACGTCTTACATTACGAAATCAGAAAAAACAGAATTGAAGGAAATGTGGGAAGAGATTTCTCACGAGAAGACTGTCAGTAAGAAGCTGTACAGTTTCAGTTTAAAGATGGTATCGCATCGAGAAATTGGATCCTATGAATGTTCAGATAGGTTATCTTCTGCAAGTCTCTACTCGAAATCAAGAAGAATAATTTGGGCAAGTTTAGGCCTTGCAGCAATGAGAAATCGGGTACTGAAATCTGTTGGAGAAATTGAATATTTGGCCGAGAATGACCCAGAAAGTACAGATATTTTGAAATCAAACATGTTGGACACATATTACCCAAAGAGAAGTCATCATCTGGAGAACATGTGTCTTTATGAAGTGCTGCAGAACTACATTTATTCACGGAAAGCCGCAGAAGACATCAACAATGGAAAATATAAAGTCATTGGTGAGGAAGGATGTTTGGTGAAGCATACAAAAGGAAGTTTGATAAATCACAGGAAGCTGAGTTGCGACAGTACTGACAAAAAGGAATTTTAGTACTTGGCTCTTTTACAGCTGTTTAAACCATGGCGTACAGAGGATGAACTACTGGGAGAATTTCAAAGCTATGAAGATTCTTTTAATGCTTGCAAAGACAGCATACAATGCAGTACATTCTCAACTTATCTGCAAATGTTAAATGAAGAAATTGAACAGGAAACTACAATTGCAGCAGAAGTAGCTAGAGACAGTTCTCAGGACAGCCAAAGTTCAGGAACACTCAGTCAAGATCCCCTAGGACAACCAATCGTTGAAAATGAAGCATCAATAGCCATGAATGAAGTGGAAACGGCTATGAATCAAGCTCAAGAAGAATTTATAGACTTACAAAATTTGGAAAGACAACTGAACGAAGAGCAGCAACAAATTTATGAAGAGATCAGAAACAAAATTGATCACGGATTTCTACATGAAAAAAAAGAGTGCTCATGCACATCATTTCATCCAATCAGGATGTATGTAAGTGGACAAGCTGGAACTGGAAAAAGTTTCTTAATAAAAGTCATCAGAAGCTACCTACAGCAAAAAACGGATTCTACTTTGTCTTGTGTGGTTACTGCTCCAACTGGGTTAGCAGCATATAACATAAAAGGAATCACCTTACATCGTTTGCTAATGTTACCAGTGGAGCATGAGAACAAAATACAATACAACAAGCTAACTGGAGAAGCATGCTTGGAAGTTTCAAGAGTATTGAAGAAGATGCAAGTTCTCATTATTGATGAGGTGAGCATGGTATCAAACTTAATGCTTGCCTTTGTGCATTTAAGAATGCAGCAAATTCTAAGGACAGACTATGACGTGTTATTTGGTGGAAAACATGTCATAGTTTTTGGGGATCTTCTACAGCTTACTCCAGTTAAAGGACAACCAGTGTTTAATACTGTGACACATGAAGACACAAAGAAGTCATTGGGAAGCATCGGTAATGCAAATATTTGGTCCTTCTTTGAGTACAAGGAACTCACTACCAATATGAGACAAGCAAACGATGAAGAATATGGAAGTATTCTGAAAGATATCAGAATTGGACTACTGACTGAAGCTGGCACAAATGCATTACAGAGTCGGTTGCTACATAATTTAGAAATAGTTGCTGAGAAGATATACAAGAACATTGCAGAAAAGAAAAGTGTCATCTGCTTAATGCCAACTCTACGTGAATGCTCAATATTCAATGAGGAGCTTTTGAAATTGGAAAAGGAAGATATCAGGTAAATGGAAGCAGTGGACACAATTGAGGATGGAAGAATTACTATCACATTAACAAGCACACTGAAGAATAAATTGGATTCACTAGAGAAGAACATTTCCAAAAGAGCTGGATTAGAAAAAAATCTATATGTTTGCATGAACTGTAGAGTATTTTTAAGGAGAAATTTGGATGTTGAAAAAGGTTTAGTTAATGGAGCTATGGGAAGAGTTGTGGGTTTTATTAATTATCAGAAAAAAGATGGAATTGAATGTTTAAAAATAAAATTTGATCAGATAGAAGAAGTTAAAGATATTTGTCGTTGTTCAGTTCGTTTCATGCTTGTGAAAGACTTATACGTACGTAGGAAGCAGTTTCCGTTTTCTCTAGCATATGCTGTAACTATTCACAAGTCTCAAGGATTGACTGTAGATTGTGCATTTGTGAACATTAGTTCAACTGTGTTCAAAGAAGGTATGGCATATGTTGCTTTGTCACGAGTGAAAACATTATCAGGTTTATTCATGATAGACTTTGATGACTCAAAAGTTAGTGCTGATACAAATTGTGTAAAGGAGTATAATAGATTAAGAAGAAGCTATGCTCCTCATTTAGGTCAGTATCCTGTGTTGGAGAAACGTGTAGTTTCTCGTAAAAGGAGAAATGAGAATATCTGTAATGAAGATGTAGAGAGGAGGAAAAAAAAGAGGAGTGATGTAATTGCAAGCAAAAAGAAAAAGGAAAATGAAGAACAGGTTGTAGGATGTCATTTTGAAAATAGCTCTGGTGTCAACTGCTACGCTAATGTAGTGCTGAATGTTGCATTTTATCTGGAAAGTGTGCAAGAGCAGATAATAGTAAATCAGGGAAAAAGATTCTGTTCTGAGTTGAGTCTCCTTTTTCAAAAGCTGAGTAATGATAAAACTCAAATAGAAAGTGCTACTGAAATTAGAAAACTTTTAGATGTATGTTCAGGACGAACACAGTTTTCTCAAAATGTACAGCAAGACGCACAGGAATTCTTGATGTTTTTTCTTCAGGTACTGGAAGAAGAAGGGGTTCCCATTGAAAATGTATTTGGTCTCTCTTATAAATGGGAACATAGTTGTGAAAACTGTTATAATATATGTGGCTCTAATGTTGATTCTGAAAGGGTTATTTATTTAACATTGCCAGAAAGTAAAACAGTCACTTTTGCTAAATTAGTTAAAGATGCTAATCATAGCATGGAATGCAGTGAGTGTCAATCTGACATGTTTTCAACGTTAATTTTAAAAGAATACGGACAGTATGTAATTTTAATGATGCAACGCTGTAAAGCTGATGGTTCAAAATTAGATACTTTAATAAAGAAGTTTACAGGACAGCAATTATCAATTTCAGGAAAAACTTTTGTAACAGTTGCAATAATTTTCCATGATGGACCTACTGTAACTTCTGGTCATTACTCAGTTTATCTTAAATGTGAAAAAGGCTGGACACTGTGTAATGATTCCCAATTGATTTTTAAGCAACGTTTGCCTTTTGATTTAGCAAATTCCTATCTAATCTTCCTGAAACCAAAATTTTAGAGAGACTTGGCAAGATCTGTACAAAACAATTTTACCATTTTATTGGATTACCATTGGAATTTAAAAAAAAAAATTATTTTACAAATTATCATTTGGCCTAATGGAAAGGTAACCAATTGTAATGTGGACTTTTTCAATTTTTAATGAAACTTTGGAAGACCAAAAATTTAGAAAAAATTGGTAACATGTGCACAATTTAAATTTTGGAATGTTATTGGATTGCCATAGGAAATTTATTCCAAAAAGATTTTTAAAATTACTATTTGGCCATGCGGAAAGGTAAACAATTCTATTGTGGACTTATTTAATTATTAATTAATCTTTCGGAAACCAAAATGTTACAGACAATCGGTGAGATCTGTACAATTTAAACTTTAGATTTTTATTGGATTACCATTGGAAATTTAATCAAAAAAGAACTTTAAAATTACTATTTGGCCTAAAGGAAATGGAATCAGATGTATTGTGGAGTTATTTGAGATATATTTTTGTGATTATACTTCTGAAACAAAAATGTCAGACGGTATTTTAAAGAAATAAGTATTGATATTAGATGATATTTTTTAAGAATATTATGCATTTCTATAAAGTTATGTTTATGCAAAAAGAGATTGTGGGCTTTTTTAAAACAATCTTTGAGATTGTTAATTTTTTTTTTGCCCGCTGTTAAATGATGAATGCAATTGCTTTCACAATTTATAGTGAAATGCAATATATTCTGAAAACAGCAAAAAAAAGGCAAAAATATTTTTTGAAAAATATGTAAATATGTGTACTGTATTATAAAATGTTTTATTAAATATTAATACTTTTTTCTTTTTTTTCAGATTGAGATAGAAAATTTTCGAAAACTAGAACCATTTTTAAAGCAATTAAAATTACATTTAAATTAATAAATATTTTTTTGAGTGGGTATGGTAAGTCAAAAATTTCATGGTCCCTTTTTTCCACTTCTCCACAATCACATTTTCAGTTTTTCATTGTAGTCTCTCAAGGACCTTGTAATGTGATAATTGATTTTTTAGGGTTTTTAAAAAAAAAAAAATAATAATTACGCGTACCGTACGCGTACGGTAAAAGAAAAAAAACAAAAAAAAGTTTTAAAAACAGATATAAAAAATAGATGAAAGGTAAGGTTGGCTCTTACAAGAGCCGTTGTGTTCATGCAGGGACAGAGGAAAGAAAGAATGGGAATATTAGTCGGTACGACAAATGTTCTGATCTATTTTATTGTTCACTAGGGAAACACTGGTCTCCCTATGACAAATTAGATCATGACAAGTGGCGCACCGTATTTCAACCCTCAAAAAACGATGGTTTGTTTCCAGAGGAGAAGAAAAAGGAGATGCTCCCACCACAGATGAAGGGCTCACCTGACCTGCAGAAGAAGGACTCGGCCCTGCAGATGATGGTCCAGGCTGAGCTGCTGTGGATGTGCTTGGTTGACTTACTGAAGGGTTACCTTCAGTATGTCGAGCATGTGTCCTTCTGTGTACATCTTTAAGGTGTCTCAACATGGTGTGATTCCCGAAGGAATACTTCTTGTTGGGATTCCCTCTTGAAAGTACACGGCCACACAGCTTACAAGTCACTAAGGGTGCATTTACCTTTTTCTTGCCCTCTGGAAAAGTAAAATACTCCCATATGAAAGAGGTCTTTTCTTTCCTCCTTCTCTGTCTCAAGGTAGTGCTGCTAGCCTCACTCTCAGAAGAGCTCTGCTGTTCTGCCATCGTATCACAAAGACAACCCAGCTCCTTCTCCTAAGGGATCACAAGCAGAAATGAGGGGAATGGGTGTGGTGTAGGAGAGTTCTAGAACTGAAAGTAGTTTCAACCAATCAAAAGTTGTGTTTCATGATCACATGACCCACCGTGCGCGTACGTTATGCTTACGGTGCGCCTACGGTGCGCTTATGGCAAAAGTACGCATGCGCGTAAAAAAGACACGCGCTCGCGCGCATGCGCATAACAGTCACTCCCCAACACTTCCGCGTAACGTGTGCGTGTAGCGTACACGCGTACGCGCCCCACGCGCAGTACGCACGGCTACGCAAATTGCGTAACTATACGCAAACAGAGTAGATAAATTACGGACATTGCGTAAACCGTACGCTTACCGTAAGCTTACCGTACGCGCACTAAAAAAATAAATATATATTTTCAAAGTTATACTAATATATCTTACCTGTTTGGTAAAAAAAAAAAAGAGAAAACTTGAAATATTGCAGATTTTTTAGAAAAAAAACATAGTGTTTTAAGAGAATAAAAAGTTTTAAAAAAAACTTGTTTTTTTTTAAAAAAAAACACATTTAATATAAGAATTTATAAAAAAAAAATCATAAAAAATCAATAAAAAAAAATATGGGAATCACATATGTTATAGCTAAGAATTAGCATTTAAAAAACCATACAAATTCACTGAAAAAACCATGGGTTTCACACACGTTATAGTTAGGAATTAGCATTTAAAAAACCTTGAAAATTCACTGAAAAAACCATAGGTTTCACACATGTTATAGTTAGGAATTAGCATTTAAAAAACCTTGCAAATTCAGTGAAAAAACCATAGGTTTCACACACGTTATAGTTAGGAATTAGCATTTAAAAAACCTTGCAAATTCAGTGAAAAAACCATAGGTTTCACACACGTTATAGTTAGCTGGACATTTCACTCGTAAAAAACCAATGAAATTTCCCCGTTATAGTTAGTTAAGCTAACTATAACTCGCGCGCCCGCAATGCACTGCTGATGACGTCACATATTACATCACTCATGACATGGTCAGTGACATCACTCATGACATCACTGATGACATCTCAAATGACATCACTGATGACATCACTGATGACATCATCCATGTGATAGAGTGGCAGACCTCCTCTCACCCTAATATAACCTTTGATACACACATTCAAAAATAGAGACTGAAATTTTCAAAAAAATGGACATACCAATACCAATTACAACAACCTCTTCAATAATTCTAAGATCCACATAAACATCCACTTATTCACCAACAGTCCTGTACAGTCACTCATTCGTGTACTCACACATCATATGTACTCATACACCTATACATCCTGTAACACAATGCCACTCATCCATAGAGTTACTCACACACATAGTTACTCATGCTAATAAAGAATCAAACATCCATTTACTTGCATATACAGTTATACACACACCACCACACTTACTTCTACGGAAACTTACACATACTTAGTCTTTTAAACAATCACTTATAGAAACACATACTTATTCATACAGGAACTCTTTCAATCTCTCACTCTCACATACACTCACTTATATACACCAATAGTCACATATACTAGTTTAAAACATATGTAGTTACTCATAGAGACACTATTGAGACAGCCATTCACTCACTAACACACCCATACACACACTCTTCCACCCATACAGTCCTGCACATATGCTGTCTTCAACACATACAAACAGTGAGTCACTCATTCATGCACTTATGCACTACATAATACCCCCCACTGAACCATACAGACACTCAGACACTCATACTGATACTCAAAAAACCAACTAATAACCTATATAGACACTCATGTTGCTGCTCACCAACGCATGCAGCCACTTATACACAAAGTGAGAGACTGATACAGGTATTTACACATTTAAACATTACTCACTTAGCCATGTATTCAATAAGATACACTTAATCAGTCAGTAATACAATCAATTTTTCAAAAACAAATCATCCATTTAGACACTTATATACTCATTTATTCTTCCATCGACCTTGAGATATATAAAACATATTTAATTTTCAGAAAAACACACATTCACTGGATGATGTCATCAGTGATGTCATCAGTGATGTCATTTGAGATGTCATCAGTGATGTCATGAGTGATGTCACTGACCATGTCATGAGTGATGTAATATGTGACGTCATCAGCAGTGCATTGCGGGCGCGCGAGTTATAGTTAGCTTAACTAACTATAACGGGGAAATTTCATTGTTTTTTTACGAGTGAAATGTCCAGCTAACTATAACGTGTGTGAAACCTATGGTTTTTTCACTGAATATATATATATATATATATATATATATATATATATATGTATATATATATATCCAAACACAATCCCTCCAGCCGGCGAGATAATTAGGACGCACTCTCGTAATCCTTTTGCATTTTTATTATTCCAATCCTTCAAACATGGGATGTTTGGCAAAGCAGATCTACGCGTTTCGGTATTAACCGATACCTTGCTCACGATCAAACAATCACCTAGAAACCGCCCGTACAAATATTCAAATTGATATTACATCATTTCCAGTCGTTTTTTTCGGTGCCCCTTTGCATTTTGGAGGATGTAGTTTTTTTGAAAAAACATAAACTCATGTGAAAGTAAAGATAAACCAAGATATACACAATATAGAATGTTCACTTTTTTTCTTTTTCATCATCTATGACAAGTCCATGTGTAAATACATGTATCCCTTCTGTGCTTAAGGGGAGAAAAATGTTCAGGTTTTTTTCACCATCAATTCATTATTAGTCTCACAATGACAGTTCATAATGTTTTATACCCCTCCAGTGGGGCGTTGTTTCAATTGACGCATATATTATTTGGTCCAATCTTTCTATCAGCCCTTCTCATTTTCCTCTCCTTTTTTATATTTTATTTATTGGAAAATTATGTTTCTTGTTATTTTTTATTTTTTATATATCTTTATTCTTCGTTTTTGTTTTTTGTATCGTTACAAAATTCTCTCTGAGAAGCCTCTTTATATTACAGATGAATGTATAGCTCTTCCGATTGATTTAAGCCGCGTGGATGTAGCGTTCGTAACTTTAGAATGTAGCGTGACTCTTTTTGGCGTAGTAATTTTTCATGCTCTCCACCCCGTTCCTTCTTCGAAATTATATCGATGCCAAAAAATCTCAATTCCTTCCAGTCACTTTGGTGGTATTGTTCCATGTGTTTTGCTACTGCATTTGTTCTGTCTTTATGTATTGTCACTCTTACATGTTCTAAGATTCTTTTTTGTAGTTCAAAAATAGTGCTTCCCACATATCTCAATGGACATGGACATGGACATTCCACTATGTACACTGTATATTGGGTTTTGCATGTTATCAATTGGCGGATCTCCCACACTTTGGGGCCGATTACGATCCTGGAAAAACCCGGTACAAACCGTGGGTTGGAGCGTTTTCTCCGTCCGACTCGTACCGGGTTGTAAAACTTTACAAACATGCAATTACGATTCGTACGGAAACACCATTTCCGTACGAATCGGAAAAAAGACCAACCGACAGAAAAATACATACAAATGTGATCCGGGACACCGCGGACGTGACGTCCGGACGGAGTTAGGCATGTTTTTACATACCAGCAATTACGATTCGCACCGACTGCAGTCCGGATGGGAATATTTTTACGGCACCCAAAAAGTGCCGGAAAAGCTAAGTACGCGGCGATGCGAGCTGATTAGGGGGCCCGGTACGTGCCATACCCCCCCCGTCCCCCGTATGTACGGAGCGTACCCCCCAGCCCCCCGTATGTACGGGGCATACCACTGTACCCCCCAGCCCCCCATATGTACGGGGCATACCCCTGTACCCCCTAGCCCCCCGTATGTACGGAGCGTACCCCCCAGCCCCCCGTATGTATGGGGCGTACCCCTGTACCCCCCAGCCCCCCGTATGTACGGAGCGTACCCCCCAGCCCCCCGTATGTACGGAGCGTACCCCCCAGCCCCCCGTATGTATGGGGCGTACCCCTGTACCCCCCAGCCCCCCGTATGTACGGAGCATACCCCTGTACCCCCCAGCCCCCGTATGTACAGTGCGGACCCCCAGGGGGTACGCTCCGTACATACGGGGGGCTGGGGGGTACAGGGGTACGCTCCGTACATACGGGGGGCTGGGGGGTACGCTCCGTACATACGGGGGGCTGGGGGCGGGGTACGGCGCGTACCGGGCACTTGTTTGGACATCTCCATGGATGCTATGGGAGTTCGCTCCGGACGGTCTTTTTTCCATGCAGTTGTACAATCGGACGGATGGGACGGATCGTAATTGCGCATTGGGACTTCAGTTTTCCCATTTGTACGTAAAAATGTCCGGGGACGTGTCGGAGACTTTTCCCGACCCGAGGACGTGTGGGGGAATTTTCCCAATTCGATTCGTATGGACTTTTTCCCATACGAATCGTACTTGGCAGTTTGTACGGCGCTTTTACCATTTGTACGGAAAAAAGTCCAGATTCAATTGGGTTGGGGAAATTTTTTCCAGGATCCTAATCGGCACCTCAGTTGTTAGCCAGTTTTATTTCTTTTGTTTGTTTGGCAATTAGGCATGCTTTACACATGTAGCATTTCACAAACCCCTTTGTTTTGAGCCATGATTCCTCTTTTTTCTTCTCTTTGAAATAACTGTGAATCAAATGATCTTTTAGATTTTTTGCTCTTCTGTATGTCACTGTTGGATGTTTAGCCACAATTTCTTTTACACTGTTATCCAATTGTAAAATTTTCCAGTTTTTCCTTAGTATTTTTACTATTTGTTTACTTTCCAGTGAGTAGTCCATTATTAATCTAACTGGTTCTTTTTCCGCCTCTTTATCTTTTTATTTCAAAACCAAACACTCTTCTCGTGCTTTATTATTTGTTCTTTCCCAACATTTTTCAATTGTTTTGATGTTGTAGTTTCTCTTTTTAAATCTTTCGGCCGTGTTATTTCCATGTTTTTGCCATTCCTCCTCCTCACTGCAAATCCTCCGGATTCTTAAAAATTCCCCATATGGAATACTAGAGATTAGGGGTTTCTGATGGAAACTGGTTGCTTCCAGGGTGGCATTGGTTGCTGTACTTTTTCTGTGCAGTGTTGTGTGTATTTGATTATTTTTAATATAGATTTCTGTATCCAAGAACACTATCTTTTCATTACTTAATTCATAAGTAAATTTCAAATTTGCTACGCTATTATTTAGCATTTCGAAGTATTCTTGGAATTCCACTGCTGTGCCATCCCATATTATCAACAAATCGTCAATAAATCGTTTCTAACTTACGATTTTGTTCAACATTCTGTCATTCTTTGAGTTCCATGCTACTTCCTTTTCCCAGTACCCCATAGCTAAACAGGCGTAACTGGGACTAAAAGAAAACCCCATTGCAGTTCCGTTCCTCTGGCGGTATACTTCCTCGCCGAAGACAAAGACGTTCTTATTGAGGCACATTGATATCATTTTCAAAAGCATTTTATTATGCTCACTGTATTCCAAGTTACGTTCTTGTAAGAAGAAATCGCATGCTTCCATACCTAGGTCATTCCCTATATTGGTGTATAGGGATATGACATCCATCGTTATTAGCTGGTATGTTTCTTGCCATGGTGTGTTCTGTAGAATTCTGAGTAAATCCGTTGTGTCTTGTACGTAAGAGCTCAATTGGGCTACGTAAGGCCTCAGAAAGTAGTCAATAAAATTTGCCATGGGCTCCAATAAAGATTCCTTTGCTGACAAAATTGGTCTGCCTGGCGTTTTTTTCTGATCTTTATGAAGTTTTGGTAGGAAGTAAACTGTGGCAGTTATCGTGTGGGTCACCGTCAGATATTTCCGTTCATCTTCATTTATTAGGCCATTTCCTGACCATTCCTTCAATTTGTCATCAACCATTTCTTTTATTTCCCCAGTTGGATTTTTCTTCAACCTTTCATAATATACAGAATTCCACAGTTGACGATGTGCTTCCATCATATATGCTCCTTTTTCCAATATGACGATATTTCCCCCCTTAACTGCCATTTTGATCTCAATCTGATTGTCCGCTGTTAACTTGGTCAATGCGTCTCTCTCCTTTTTTGTCAAATTGTCTTTGAAATCCGGGCATTTCAATTTGTATAGATTTTGAATGACGGCTTCCTGAAACAGATCTATTTTGTTACCAGGTGCCAATTGTGGATAAAACTTAGACTTTGTTTTTTTCCCACTGAGACCTGCTCCTCTTTGTTCACAGGCTCTAATTAGGGGAATATCTTCACAGTCTGCAGTGTCCAAATTTAACAATGTGAGGAAACCCAGCGAGTCTTTTACTTGAAAACTAGTTGTTAAATCCTCTGATTTTTGTGATGTTATTTTAGGTTTTGCAGGTTTTTCCGAGTAGAACTTGGCTAATTTTATTTTCCGGATGTATAAGTATACATCTATCCTCACTTGTGCCAGATCCATTCTCTTTGTTGGGCAAAAATGTATGCCTCTTTTCAGTAGATATATAAAAAATGAAAAATACAAAATAACAAGAAACATATTTTTCCAATAAATAAAATATAAAAAAGGAGAGGAAAATGAGAAGGGTTGATAGAAAGATTGGACCAAATAATATATGCGTCAATTGAAACAACGCCCCACTGGAGGGGTATAAAACATTATGAACTGTCATTGTGAGACTAATAATGAATTGATGGTGAAAAAAACCTGAACATTTTTCTCCCCTTAAGCACAAAAGGGTTACATGTATTTACACATGGACTAGTCATAGATGATGAAAAAGAAAAAAAGTGAACATTCTAAATGATGTAATATCAATTTGAATATTTGTACGGGTGGTTTCTAGGTGATTGTTTGATCATGAGCAAGGTATCGGGGAATACCGAAACGCGTAGATCTGCTTTGCCAAACATCCCATGTTTGAAGGATTGGAATAATAAAAATGCAAAAGGATTACGAGAGTGCGTCCTAATTATCTCGCCGGCTGGAGGGATTGTGTTTGGATGTGAAGCGGCGTGGTTCTGCTGCAAGGAAACGCACCCACGGGGAGCGCTGCATATGCCCGGTGCAATAGAACCAAGCGGAAGGATATATATATATATATATATATATATATATATTATATATTTATATATATTTATATGATATTTAACTTACTTCTTCTTCAGGTATTTGTTTCCATTATCTTGCGATTACCCCAGTACGTTGCATACATCATCAGCCTTCTCCCCTCTTGTCGTCTCCCTGGAGCTTGGCTGTGTCATCCTTCCATGTGGTCTCAACACCCCCTGTCTTCTTTGAAATTATGTTATGTTAGAAATCTTGTAAGGCACGCATATATCCAACAAGCATTTGCAATGCAATCGGTCCTGAAAGTTAGAGCTATTGCCATTGTAAATGACATGTTTAACTTATGTTTTTGGCTTGCAGTGGAGTGTATGTTGTTTGTAGTGAAATTATGTGGTGCAGGCTATACTATATGGAGGAGTGAAAGAGAGGGTGAATGGATGGATAGAGGAGTGAAAACATGGATGAATGAGTGAGTGGATGGATGGATTAGGGTTTGGGTGGATGGATGAGTGAAAACAGGGATGGATGCCGAGTGAAAGGATGAATGGATGATTGAAAGGAAGGATGAATGCATGGAGTGCAAGGATGGTTGGAGTGAAAGGCTGAATGGGCAGATGAATGACTGAAAGGATAAATGAATGAGTGAAATGGTGGATGGAGAGATGGATGAGTGAAAGGAAGGGTGGATAGATGGATAGATGGGGATGGATGTATAGGTTGGATATGGATGGGTGGATGGACGGAATGGTGAAAGACTGAATGATAGATGAAAGAATGAATGGATGACTGAATGTAAAGGTGAAATTATGGGTATCAGCAGCTAGATGGAAGGATGAATGGATAGATGACTTGGCGGAAGAGACAAGAGAGCTCTTCTGGGGAGAGACATAATGACTTCTCTGTTGGCTTGGCTGCCATAAGAGATTTGGTTTGAAGTGGGGAGTCATTGAATTTTGTGGTCAATTCCTTGTCTGAAGGCCTGCACCCTCGTCTAGTACACCCCGCATCAAAGCAACTGCTGCGATCTGATGGTACTAGGGATATCTTTTAAATATATGCATGTGGGTACTTAGAAGAACTGGGTTTTAAAACATGTAGTGCAATATACCACGTACTAAACTGTACAGCTGCATATTTAATGATGTGGAATAACAACATGAAAGTATAGTCTGATACAAAACTGCATCAGAATCCTGAGTGGTGACGGTTAGCAACACTACGACACAGCATACTTTGAGTGTGCAGCTGAAAAAGCAACAAGGCAACTAATGCCCTAGTTCTGAGTAGCCAAATTGGTCTGACATCACTCAAAAATGTTTACAGTGCCTCAACAATCACTTTATTTTCGCAGGAGATTGTAACCAGATTGTTGATCTTTTTATTGACAGAGTCTCTTCCTCTGCCTTGTTCCAAACAAACCTCAGAAACTATTCACCTGAGCACTTTTACAATGTGCATTGATGCTTGGAGACTCTCCTACCCCACCTCACGAGAATGCACTTACTATTCTCCCACACACCAATCTAGCTCACTGCAGCAAAACTTAATACAGCAGCTACAGCAGCTGGAGGGGACATTGAGACAACTGAGTAGCCGAGCAATTGTGATAATTGAGTAGCAAAGTATCCCAAGATCTAGCTCTAATCAACAGATCAATATATGAACTAGTAGAGAGAGGCAACCTGATGAAACTGTGAAGAGGTGAACAAAACAAAGAACAAAAGGAAGCAGGCCGAGGAGGACTGCCTAGCCTCACCCAGTCATTCAGCCCCAGTGGCCGCTCAAAATGCAACAATATCAGGTCGCCAACCAAAGATATACTGTAGGTTCATCCTTTTATAGGACGCTGGGGCAGTGCCTTGCTCAAGCAAAGACGGGATAAATGGTCTTCCAACTCCATTGCAGCCAGAGATATTGGAAAAGCAAAAGGCAGGTTGTAGAAGGCTCATGTACAAGAGTAAGATCAAGAAGAGCAATGATGGAGAGAGAACAAGATCAGAAACAAAGAAGACGGTGGTCAACTTTTGTACTCATTTCGAAATTAGACAAACAGCACCATCATGCGGTGGACTATAACAAGTGCCGGGGTTGACAATTAAGTGCCAGGGCAGAGCAACGGAAACAACTGGCTCAAATTAGGCGCCAGTCAGGGGTCATTAGGGCATCTGTAGAACACATTTTAAAGTGTTTTCTTCTAACAAATTCTATTTAAAGTATTTACAGATAAGGGAAAAAAATAACAGCTTTTGATGATTTTTCTCATTTTTGTAGCAGCAGGGACATTAAAATTCTGGTCATGCCCGTATAATTTAGAATGGATGATTCGGTTATCATGCCACAAATAAACTTTGAAAGTGCATGTGTAATGCATGATATTTCACAATAGAAATCACCCTACGTGTGATTGTGTATGAGATTTAATAATTCAGTGCATATCAGTGTCGCATGATTTGCTAATTAACAATTGCGAAAAAGGTGTTTGTTTTGAATATTGTCATTTAATCATTCCTCGGCCCTGATAAAGCTACAGTAGTAGTTGTGAAACATGTATTCGCCTTTATTCCTGTGTAACAAAGAAATTAATTTATGGCAAGATCATTTTCAGTAAAATAATCAAAACAAATGACGAATCCCAGAAATCTTCGGTGTGATATCTACATAAAAAAGAAGAGACCATAAACTCTGTCTGCTTGTATTTCATAGAAGGTTGTTTAAAAGGGGTAAGCACAACCATATCTCCTGAAGTCTCAGGGGCTGATTTACAAGCAACCCTCTTGCGCCACCGTTGCGTCATTTTAGTGACGCAGCGGCTGTGTAAAAAATGCAGCCAATTTACAATGTGACACACCAAGGAAGATGCGTCACGTTTTGAAGCAGGCATAAGGAGTGACGCATTGTAGGGTGAATAGGCCTCAAAATGCATTGCTAGAGTTGCGTTGTGCTTAAGACACATCTCCAGCAATGCATGACTTTTGCCTGCCCCAACAGATGTCTCAAAATTTCTGATGCATCTGTCAATCCTTGCGCCATGGTGCACCGTATTTTAAATACAGTGCATTCATGGTGGCGCAAGAGTTTCTGATGGTGCCGCAGTGAAAGTGACGCATTTCTACAGATGCGTCACTTTCTTGTAAATATGCCCCTGACTGTCTGAACTATAGAGTGTCCTTGCCCCTCCAGTTGCATGGATCAGAAATGCTCTAACTAAAAGCCTTGCAAGTGAAGGAACTATAAGCAACCAATGGGCTTAAGGCTCAATCTCTGTCCACCTCCCATCCAGCACTCTCTGAAAGCCATCATTGTTGCCCACTCATGGGCATATTTACTTACATTTCACATAGTGCAGGACAGCAAGCAAAGTTGCTGTGCTGCGTTGCATGAAAGGAAGACAGCAGAAATAGACTGCGTGCTGCCTAGCGTCTACGCAGGCACCATGGTGAAAGACTCTGCATTGCAGGCAGGATTGTTTTTGCGCAAGAAGGAACACCTCACTGCACAACACAATCCTTAGAAGCAATTTCCTCTTTCTATGTGTGCTGCCGAATGTATAGAAAGAGGAAGTAACAAGGACAAATAAAGATAATCTTCCTTGCTATGCCTGCTTGCAGGGATGCGTAACTTTTTGGCACAATCCCAGGTTTACTCACCTTAGTAAATTAGGGATTGAGTCAAAATGCATGGGTAGATGCATGGGAACACCCATGCTTTCACCGACGGAAACACCCGCCTAAAACAAAGTGGCCATGTGTTACTTTTTGGGAAAATCTAATGCAAAGATATGCCAATTTCATTTGTAACGATGCAAAACGTTACTAAATCTGCATCTTAGACTTTGAGGTGGTAATGGTAAGAATCAGGGTAAACTCATCCTAAAAAACTGTAAAACCAATTGAAAATCACAAACCAAGGCAGAAATAGCACTATCTCAGATCCTGAGTGAAGGGAGGTCATTGTCGTGTTATGGTTCATGACTGGGCTCTCACCAACTGTAGACAGGAGAAATGACCTGAGGTAAGTTGGTCTGGGGTAAGTGACCTTACATTACATTTGATCTTAGCAGCAGCCATGATTCCCTCAGAAAAGTCCATTATAAAGTGAGCACGGATCCACAAATGACAAATTATTGAATACTACAGCAAGAAATAAATATTAAAAATACCCAAACCAAGTTAATGGGAAAAGATCAGACCTAGAAACTAAGAAACATAACCTGAAAAATATAAAATAACCCAAGGGATCCCAAATTATAGAATGAAAATGTGAACTGCATATTGGCAAAAGTCTCCTTAATGCAGCGAAATCAAATATCTCCTTTCTAAAAATGGTCTCAAAATGACCAAGGAGGTTAGTAATGCAAGAGTTTTTGGGCACAAAAAAGGTCTTAGGGGCATATTATCAAAAACGAGCGATAAATATCGCTAAACGCGTCTAGCGCATTTCCCATTATCTACGGATCACATCGGCATGTTAGTGACGTATTTGCAACGATTTGCTAACAGGCGATGTGAAATCCGGTGATATACGGCGATTGTCATCAACATCGCATGGAAACCAGCGATGTTTGAACAGCGCTTAGGAAAATGTTGTTAATAGGGAGAAGTGGATGTAACCTTATAATCCACCTCCCATTATGTACATGGCGAAGTCGAGAATTTTGCCGATGTTAGTATCAGGCGATATCCGCACTTAGCGCGTTTTTTTACATCGCTAAGCTTTTTCTCGGCCGGCTTGTAAATACAACGATGGTGCGGTCAGCGATCATTTTCCTATTGTTTCCTGAAGTTACGCCTACTTTGCATCTTATTAGCGATGCAAAGCGAGGCGTTACTAAAAAGGCAGCAAACATGCGCTAATACATGTTTGCGCTGCCTTGTTAATAGGGCGATGGCATTATCTTCGCTTTAGCGGCGAAAAGTGCCGCTAAAGCGGAGATAAAGCCCTTGATAATATGCCCCTTAGTTGGTAAAAGGATTCGCTGGCAACCACTGCCCCCCACCCGCTGTAAATACTACTCTAATTTCATAACATGTTTAGCAGTATTCCATGGCCACTGATGTAGAAGATTGCCAATTGATCCAACAAAGATCTTTAGGCAGGCACCTATATTGTCCCGCCCTCCTTCAAGGCTTACGCCACATGTCGGCACAGTAGCCAGATCTCGACCTTGATCTACTCTCATCGAGATTATCCACTTACCCGCTCAATTTGAATATTGTCCCAAAAGGGCAGAGAAACTAAAGGGTGATATTTATTGATATATTATTGGGGCAGAAATGTCCCTTTCAAGGTTTTGCTGGGAGAGTGCAACTCTTACACAGTGCAAGTGTCTGTATAGTTTTGGCCTCAGAGAACACAACAATCACGTGTACTCAGAGATCCTGAATAGAGATGGATTGAAGCCTGAAGAAAGTCTCTCCGGTCCGGAGGGGCACATCATGCTTCCCCTTTCTTTTCTGAGTGTGACTACTTTTAGCTCACTGAGCTGTATACGACTCTCAGGACTTACTGAGAGTCATTCAAGTGGACCAGGCTCTAGGAAATGGAGAACAGAAGACGACAACCCCCTTGACACACAAGAATGACCCTTGCCCTTACTGCTCCATTCTTCCCAGGAGATGTTATCTCCAGGAGTTGTGTGGTAGCTGAATGAGGAACCCTCTCCCCCTTTGTTGCCTTTGCTTTGGCTGTCTCAGTCATGCTGCACTGGGCCCTAACTCTCCTTTCTGTTGCAACTGGAAGTCAAAGACTGAGCCTTGTTAGTGCAAAAATACAGGAAGTGCCTGAAACTAGTCCCAGAAATAGGCCTGTACAATTCACAATCTTTGTTTGAAAAGGGATAATGAATGTAGGAACAGGAGCCCCCAGTCAGGGTGCCAGGGGTCCCACACTACTGGAGACTAAATAACACTTTGGGAGTCCAGGGTTGCAGTATTTGACTGCCAACTTCCTGTGGGAAACCTGAACCAGGAAGGTTTGCAGCCTGCTTGAAGTATTTGCCTTGAACCACCTTGAAGGATTGAATTGATGATGAAGAGCGCTGGGGGTGCTTTACATGGAGTAAAGGATGCTTAGAGAAGAAGGGCGTTGGGGAGCTGTGGATTAAGAAGTAAAGATAGCCCACTGCAGCCCATAGATGGTCCACTTGGACCTCAGTAGGTGGTGCCAGGGTGACACCTGCACCTTGTTATTATATGCCTCCTTGTGTCTTGAGTCTCTACCCCACACCACCTCAAAGAGAAAGCCCCAGGACATTCCAGTTAAAATGCTCTCATTGTACCAATTTGAGCCCTGCATGCCCTGATGGACCTGTGCTCCCTGAAATGTTCCTACACACATGCAGGGTTGTTTATTCTTAGCAGAGTAACCTGCCCAATTGCAAGCAATCTGAGAGAGGCCTTGTCTAAGTGAGGAATATATCACATGCATCCAGGGTTCTAAGCTATGATCTATACTGTGCAGTAGATTAGACATCCCTGTCATCCAATCAGAATGCCTCATTGCTCTAAAAGTCTTCAGCAGTTCATGTAGACCCATTTCCACAAGGTCCCACTTGGATGACAACTTTGTATGAAATGTCAAAAGCGGGTGTACTGCTGACCCTAGAATGATGACCGAGGTCAGCTAATCTTTTTCAGAAAAAACAATGCAAACATGGCTTTCATTGTTCATTCTAATTTTAATATTACATAGCATCCTCTGCTCTAATTTCTAAAATATACCAAAATTGCATACTTTGAGCTCTGAGAAAATCAACGAGTCATCCCTTTTTAATACCATCTGGGTCGCTATTTCAACAGTCTATTGCATTTCTACCACGCCATTCAGTCCCTGTAGATGCTGTATTTTATTTTTGATTTTGTTTACGAATTCGGATGTAAAGAATGCACCGTCAAACTTTCTGTTACAGGTTGTAAGATTCCTGCCATTGGTTGACCAATCACCGCCGCACTCTCAACACACCAGGGTATTGTATTCAGAGGTCATGCTCTCTGCATCCTCAACATTTGCTAGATGCTACTTGATGTCCTGTGCAGAGGGTATGCTCGGCCATGCGTTGTGTGTTCTTAATACAAATCTTGTCTGCAGGCTAGGCCGTATATTTTTTATGCCCCTGTGCATAAAGAACACATGGCTTGGTGGCAGGTCATTGCTAGTGTTCTACATAGAGGGTTTTGTCACAGGATATGTCGTTTATGGCCTATGGTCTAGATGTGTTGTGGAAAGCGATGTTGCATGATTGCGGCATATAAGACATGTAGCATATTGATGTTGTACGCACTAGCATCAATGTTGGCTTTTGCGATTTCTTTTTTGCGATTTTTAAGGAATCGCAATTAAGGAATCGCAAAAGCCTATGCATGTAGAAATCGCGTTAAAAAAAGCGATTTCTAAACATTCCTCAATTGTGACTCGCAAATTGCGAGTCGCAATTAAGGAATACCTCCCCATTCATTCCTATAGGCCCAGAGGACCTTAGGAATGAATGGTAAGACATTCTCAATTTGCGATTCTCAATTAGAGAACCGCAAATTGAGAATGCAATTTCAAGGGTGCCAGGGTGTCAAAAGGACACCCTGTTGCACCCCTGAAATCTGCTTATGAGTACATCTTGCACATACACTGTGTAAAATGGAACCTTGAAAAATGCACTTTAGTGCATTTTTCAAAGTTTTTGCAAATTAGCATGAAGTTCATCTTCATGGTAATTTGCGCCCCCTATTAGCGAAATCGCTAGTTTCTTTACTTTAATGCATTGTATTTAAGGAATCTCAATTTACGATTCCTTAAATGCAATTGCAATTTAAGTAATCACAATTTAGAAAGTATTTAAATTGCAATTTTTGCATTTGGTATGACACATCCCAAATGCAAAAATACCAGTCGCAAAGGGGCTGATTCTGAGATTCTGCCTGTTTGCGACCGGTTTTTCTTTTGATACATGTGCCAGTAGGACCCTTGTGGTTCAAGGGTGAATGCTGAACAGGAACTACGCAATATGCGGGGGAGGTTTTAGGGTGTGGTTATGGAAAGTATGATGTATTGCGCAGTGCACACGCGAATGCTGAGGAATAAGGTAATGCTTAACTGCTGCTCCTGTGTGGCGTAATCTATTTGCATGCTCCCGGAATGGGGAGGACGCTACAACATGGACACAGGCCACTACCTGTGTGCCCGATATTCTTTATGAAACCCTGATGAGGTCTATTTGGGATGTTGTCATTGATGTCATGGATGATGTAACTGGTGATGGCAGCTGTGATGTCATATTTGGGGTTCCTGGTACCACCCAGGACCTGCTTACACAAAGTGCTCACTTTTACTATTGGACTACCGTGATCCTTGTTTGTGACCACAGAAGTTCTTACAAAGACCTTGTCACGCCCCATTAAGTATCAAAACTACATGTAACAATACTGTATGATACTGCATAATGTATGCGTGATGTAAAGTGCTCTGGCACCCTACATTGGTACGAGTAGCGTTATTAAAGAAATTAAATACATGTGAGAGAGCGGCTATGGAGAGATAAAGGCCATCTTTGGAGGGTGGTATTGAGGGGATCTGTGGCGAAGCAGGTCATTCCGGGGTATCAACAAAGATTGCTGCACCTGGTGGCACCTTTGCTCAAGCCGACCCTGTGCCTATGCAAAGATTATTTCACACTGTGTAATGTTTGACTTATAGCATATAGACCCAACCTATGTTCTACTGCTTTTTGTGGCATCATATGTATATTATGAATTTCATTACTTTTTATGTTTACATTTTAATGTTCATTACTAATGATCAGTACCAGGGTTGTGTAGGAGGAAGAAATACCAACTTTTATCTTGTTAGCTGACTTCATGGTGTATATACATTCTTTATTTTAGCTACTGCCACAACATGTGTTATATTTGCCACTACCAATGTGCATAGATTTTGTACTGGTTTGGCTTCTAATAAAGATCCCCACTAACTCTAGGACAGATGTCTTGTGTGTGTGATGGTTTCAGGGTAAAGGTATGAGAAACACAACTGCAACCTGTCTGTCTGGCAGGTTTTTCTTAAGTCCATTTTCATTCAGATAAGTCATGGGAGATTAATTTAGGGTGGGTGCTGAACCACAGTAAGTGCCAAATAGCTTTGAAAAGCACCCATGAACTTGGTCCTTGTAACTGGGAACTTGCATTCTGGATCATAGCCAATGAGGCAGACTGGTCTCTGGCATTGATATGTTTGTAAGTGGGTCATCTTGCATAAGGTTCACAAAATCTGTGTCCTCTACGAACCTGTGTACCACCTGGATGGTGGCATGCTATAGAATGTTATGTTATATTATATTAATAGGTTTCTTAAGCGCACAAATACCCTGAGGTGTCAAGGTGCTAGCTCATACCAGCAAGATAAGGATCAATAACTGATTTAGGCTAAGAGCCATGTTTTGAGTGCCTTTCTGAATGCTAATAGAATCGGCATACCTCTGATAGAAAGGGGTAGTTAAATCCATTGTTTGGCTGTGCCCAGTGTAACACGTCTGCCTCCCCAGTTGATCATGTAAATCCTGAGAATGGTCAAGTCTGGGGATCTCTCCAAGAACTGCAAATCCACCTCTGACTGTGGATGAAGCGTTATTCTCTGGCACTCTTTCCACAGATGATGTGAATGAGACACACACCCTTGTTGGATCAAGGAACATATTATGATGGGGCTATTGACAAAGTTAAACTGACATTGATAACATCACATATATGAGCGGTGCTCATGGAGCAGGACACAGAAAATTTAGGAGTACAATGTGAGTCATGGCCTTCATTTTGCTTTCAGTGAGCAGAGTGACTTTACAAACTGCCATCAATCAATCAATCAATCAATAAGGAGTTTATAAAGCATGCTACTCACCCGTGAGGGTCTCAAGGCACTAGGGAGAGGGGAGGTACAGCACCGGGTCAGTCGAAGAGCCAGGTCTTGAGGTTCTTCCTGAAGGCGTGCAGAGTGGTGGAGCGTCTGATGTTGACTGGGATCTCGTTCCATGTCTTTGCTGCGATGTAGGAGAAGACTCTTCCACGCCTGCTCTGGTTCTGCGGATGTGTGGGGTTTCTGCCAGGGTGAGGTCAGCGGAGCAGAGGTTCCTTTTGGGTATGCGGAAGAAAACTCTTTCATTGAGGTATTTGGGTCCAATGTTGTGGAGGGATTTGTAGGCATGGGTGAGTAGCTCGAAGGTTACTCTTTTTTCGATGGGGAGCCAGTGGAGGTCTCATAGGTGCTGAGTCATGTGTTCATGTCGTGGGGTTCCAAGGACGAGTCTGGCTGCGGTGTTCTGGATGGTTTGGAGCTTGCATAGCAGGGCTTTGTTGATTCGTGCGTAGAGAGCGTTGCCGTAGTCCATTCTGCTGGTTATGAGTGCATGGGTGACGTTTTTTCTGTAATCAGGGGGATCCACTTGTAGGTCTTACGGAGGATGCAGAGGGTGTTGAAGGAGGTGGAGGTGGAGGTGGAGGTGACGGCGTTGATCTGGCAGGTCAAGGTGAGGGAGGAGTTTACAATGATGCCGAGGTTCTAGGCATGGTTTGTCGGGGTGGGTGGGTTTCTGAGGGCAGGGGGCCACCAGGAGTTTTCCCACGCAGTGTAGGAGGGTCCAAGGACGAGGAACTCTGTCTTCTCCGAGTTCAGCTTTGGCAGCTGTCGCTCATCAAGGCTGCAACATCTTTCATTCCTCCTTGGAAGCTGAGTTTGGTGTCTTTGGGGTTCTTCATGAGAGAGAGGATGAGCTGGGTGTCGTCGGCGTAGGATACTATGCTGAGCCCATGCTGTCTGGCGATGGTGGCGAGGGGGGGCATGTAAATTTTGAACAGCGTGGGGCTGAGCGAGGAACCCTGGGATACTCCGCAGTTAATCTCTGTAGGTTCGGATAGGAAGGGAGGGAGTCAGATCCTCTGGGTTCTGCCAGAGAGAAAGGAGCGGATCCAGTCAAGGGCCGTTTCCCGTATACCAGCGTCGTGTAGTCTGGCTGCAAGGGTATCATGTGAGACGGTGTTGAAGGCTGCGGAGAGGTCTAGTAGGATGAGGGCCGCAGTGTGGCCCTGGTCGTGTAGCATGCGGATGTCATCGGTTGCGGTCTCGGTGCTGTGGTTGCTGCGGAATCCGGTTGGGATGGGTCGAGGATGGAGTTCTCTTCGATGAAGACTTTGGCTGCGAAGGGAAGGAGGGAGATGAGTCGGTGGTTTTTCAGGTCCATCGGGTCGGCCAAGAGTTTTTTGAGGAGGGGCTTGACCTCTGTCCACTTCCAGTCATCGGGGAAGGTGCCGGATTTGAGGGAGGCGTTGATGGTCCGGCTTAGTTCGGGTGCTATGGCGGCGGCAGCTCTGTGGTAGATGTGCGGTGTGCAGGGGTCCGTGGGGGCTCCTGAGAGGGTTTTCTTCATGGTCGTGGTGGTGTCTTCCATGGTGGCAGGTATCCAGGTGGTGATGGTCGGCTGGTTGTCGGTTGTGGAGAGGGTGGTGGTGTCCGGAGTCTGTTCGCTGAAGTTGTAGAGGGCCTTGATATTCAGGTGGAAGTAGGAGCTGAGCTTGTTGCAGAGGTCCTGAGATGGAGTGACGTCCGTGGTTTCACTGGGAGGTTTGGTGAACTGCTGTATGACGTTGAAGAGTTGTTTTGCGTTACTTGCGTTGTTGTGGATTTTGTTCTTGATGAAGGTCCACTTGGTGGTTCTTATGCGCTGGTGGTATTCGTTCATGGCGTTCCTGTAGATGTTCTGGTCTTCTGTGGTTTTCCTGTTTCGCCAGAGTTTCTCGAAGCATCTGCAGGAGCGCCTGGCTTCTTGGAGGTCGATGGAGAACCAGGCGGCCTTCAGGGGGCGTTGTTTGCCGGGGTGGCGGAGGGGTGCGAGCTTGTCAGCGCCACCGGCGATCCAGCTGTGTAGTTCTTTGGCTGTGCAGTTTCCGTCAGTCGTGGCGGAGGGGGGGTCGTGGAGGAGGGTGGTGTTGAGGTGTTCTTCTGTGATCTTGCTCCAGTTCCTTCGTGGTAGTTACGGGGCAGGATTGTGTGCGATGGTGATGTGACATCCGTGGTTTCACTGGGAAGTTTGGTGAACTGCTGTATGACGTTGAAGAGTTCTTTTGCGTTACTTGCGTTGTTGTGGATTTTGTTCTTGATGAAGGTCCACTTGGTGGTTCTTATGCGCTGGTGGTATTCGTTCATAGCGGCCTGCTATTGCCTTGGTACCGATCTCGAGTTGGTGAGGTGCCCGGGTACGAAGTGAACAACAGCGGCATGCTGGGCTTGACCTGCCACGTACCCCGCACTTTCACTTTCGTTTTCAAGTTTGTTTTCTGATACCGGCAGAGGGACTTTGGTGTTTCAGAGGAGCGCGGATGGCGGAGTGTCTGGCCTGACTTTCGGACTATACACGGGCTTCCTGTCTGCGACTGCTGTGTTCCATTGAATTAACTACCTGGTCCTTGTCCCTGGTGCTGGCGGGTGCCGGCCTTGGTGGCCTCCGGACGATGGCGGCGAGACTAGACGGAGACAAGTCGAAACCTAAGTCAACCCAGAGGGGCGCCTATACTCAGGTCAACAACATGGATCGTTATGCGCAGCCAAAGGGATCCCCTAGTGGCTCGAATAAATCGCCTGAGAGGTCCAAAGAGGTCTCGGGCCCATTGTCAGAATTGACCTTGCAGGACGTCATGGGCGCCATTGAGGAGATGAAGGCTGCTGTGGGTCAGCGGTTTGATACCCTGGCTCATAAATTGGACGCGGTCCTGATCGATGTGAATTTGGTCAGGGCAGACCTGTCCAAAACTAACGAACGGGTCGACTCCTTGACTCAAGCGGCGTCGAGCCTAACTGTGGATGTGGCCGCCCTGCAGACGGAGGTCCGTAGGTTGCGGCTAGCTAGTGACCTGACGGATCGTCGACTTGAGGACTCCGAAAGCAGGGCTAGACGGAACAATGTTCGTATTATTGGGGTGCCGGAAAGATCGGAGGAATCTGCTGCTGATCTTTTTGTTGAGGATCTGGTGCTCAATCGTCTCGCGCCCAAGGGACTGAGCAAGTTCTTTGCTGTGGAACGGGCCCACAGGATTCCGGGTGGTGCGCCCAAAGTGGGTGCTCCCCCGCGGCCTATAATCGCCCGACTCTTTAACTTTCGGGATAGGGATGCTATCCTTCAGGCGTCGAGGGTGGCCGGGCCGCTGAGGTTTGAGAACTCTAATGTCAGCTTTTACCCGGACTTCACGCAAGCGGTTCAAAAACAACGGCTGGGATTTTGGCGCTTCAAACGGCGCTTGAGGGACATGGAGCTGAAATACGCAATGTTATTCCCGGCTAGGCTGCGGGTTGAGTTCTGGGGTCGCTCACACTTCTTCGATCGGCCGGAGGCGGTTGGAGACTGGTTGGATGCCCTGCCTCGGGGACAGGATCGAGACACTCGGATGGCGGAGAGCGGAGAGGATTTGGTGGAGCAGGACTAGAACTTGATTCCTGGTGATGGGCTAGACTGGTGACGTTTTGTACCTTGGCTCAACTGGACACTATTTAGACACAATATGCCCTTCAAATGCCTGGAGGTTGTGGGGAGCTTATTGGGGCCCTTTCCTCCTTCTGGGGTTCTTTTCGTGGTATATGTTAGGGCGACAGGCACACTGCGAGTTGGGGGGGCTGTTTGGGCTCAAGCAGGGGTGCAGGGAGGGGGGAGTTGTGGTTTGGGGATTGTGGGGGAGGGGGGTTGTTGGGGACTGTTTGTTTGTTTCGCAAGGCAATGTGAAGTTCTCTGCTGACTTGTCCGGGTTGTGCTTTCCGGGATGTGGGTATCATGCACGGGAGTGGGGTGGGGGGTAGGGGATTGAGAATCCTTTCGTGGAATGTGAATGGATTGGGGGACAGGATCAAGCGCGGGGTGGTGTTGCAGTTTTTTAAACGGATTTCACCCGACATTGTTTTCCTGCAGGAGACACATTTGATTGGGAACTCCTTCCATGCCCTAAATAGGAGGGGCTATCGCCTTGCTGCTCACTCTGGTTTCACTTCTGGCTCTAGGGGAGTGGGCATTTTGGTTAGGGCCTCTCTTCCACTGGAGGTGGACGAGGTGCTTCACGATGATAGGGGGCGTTATGTGGCACTGGTGGGGAGATGGGAGGGTAGGACTGTTTCGCTCGTTGCTGTTTATGTGCCTCCGGGGTTACAGACGGCTACATTTGCTGATTTGGGGCGTCTGGTCCTGGGACTCCCTGGGGGGGTTCTGGTGTTGGGGGGTGACTTTAACGCTGTTGTATCCGGGTTGGAGGACCGTCGCCCCCCCAGGGATCTCCCTAGGGCGCAGGCCTGGTTGGGTGGCTTTCTGGACACTTTGGGGCTTGTGGATTGCTGGAGTTTGATGCACCCGGGACAGGCGCAGTACACCTTTCACTCGGGGGCCCATGGGAGTCTCTCGAGACTCGATTACATGCTCATGCCGGCGATCCAAGCTGGGATGATTGGGGAGGTGCGTCATTTGGCCCGAGGTATTTCTGACCATTCCCCTATATGGTTGCAACTGAAGGTTGTCCCTGAGACAGAGGGGAGAGTAGTGCCCATTAACCCCTGGTATTTACGTAACCCTAAGATCCGCGCGGAGATGGTCAAGTCCACCGATCACTACTTCCACGATAATGTGGGGTCGGTATCGTCGGCTGTCTCCCTATGGGAGGGTTATAAAGCGGTGGTCAGAGGGCAGGCCTTGTCACTTATCTCCTATGTTAAGAGGTGCGGGAGAGCAGAGGTGGTTCGCCTGGAAACTGAAATAGCTGAAATGGAGGGGGACTTGGCGCGGGGGGTCACTGACGAGAAATTGCACGTTCTCAGCCTCAAACAATCAGATTATAGAGCGTTAGTCACGGATGCCGCTAAAGGGATGAGTAGAGAGCAGCAAGGACGACTGTATGATGTGGGGGATAAGGCCGGAAAGCTGATTGCTTGGTTGGATAAGAAGGAGAGAGCGAGCAGGGTGGTGCCCGTGGTGGAGAGAATGGATGGAGTCCGTGTGACTGACCCCGTGGAGATTGTTGACTGCTTCGCGGATTACTTCCGCGGGGTATACTCTCCGGTTTCTGTGCTTTCGGAGGAGGATTCTCATCTGTTGCTTAGAGACATCGCACTGCCAACCCTATTGGAGGCTGATGCAACACTGATGGAGGCGAAGTTGTCGTCAGATGAGATCGCTTTGGCCACTCGCTCGATCGCGTCTGGTAAGGCTGTGGGTCCCAATGGTCTTCCCATTGAACTATATAAGTTGCGTCCCGATAAGATAGCGCCGTATCTTCGGGACATGTTTTTCGCGGCACATGCAGCGGGTTTCCTTCCCCCTGACCAACGTCTCGCCACTATAGTTGTGATACACAAAGAGGGGAAGCCGCGAGATCGCTGCGCCTCCTATAGGCCCATTTCGCTGTTGAACGCAGAACCCAAAATCCTGGCTAAGTTATTGGCTAATCGGCTGGTTCGGGTCGTGGGCGACCTGATTCATCAGGATCAGTCCGGTTTTATACCCCATCGGAATACCACCCTGAATTTGAGGCGGTTGCACGGCGTGCTTGCTAGAGCGGAGTTTATACGTGAGCCGGCCATCTTGGCATCTTTAGATGCTACTATGGCGTTCGACACTTTGGAGTGGCCGTATATTTGGGCCGTGTTGGCGAAATTCGGGTTCGGCCCTGAGTTTATTGGTTGGGTAAAATTACTGTATACTGACCCATTGGCTCAGGTTGCGGTGAATGGTAGGGTGTCGGCTCCCTTCGCACTGGGGAGAGGTACGCGGCAGGGTTGTCCGTTATCACCCCTTCTTTTTGCACTTTCTTTGGAGCCTCTCGCCGCTTGGTTGCATTGGGAGCCGTCGCTGCGGGGTATTAGATGGACGCCGGAGTTCGAGGACCGTGTCTCCCTTTACGCGGATGACATCCTTCTGTATCTTACCTCTCCCCGACAGTCGCTAATTGTATTGGTGGATGTATTGAATTCCTTTGGTCGCAACTCTGGCCTGGTTATCAACTGGGCCAAGTCATGTGTTTACGTCCTCTCGGGCGAGGCCCCCCTCCTACCGCGGGATTGCCCTATCCAGATTGCTACACTGGGGTTCAAATCTTTATCTCTCTGGATCCCGCGGTCCGCTATGAGCGAAACCTTCTCCCTCCCCTCCAGCGATTGAAGGCCGACGTCGCGAGGTGGCGACGACTGCCGCTCTCGCCGCTCGGACGGGCGGCATTGTTTAAAATGATGTCGCTACCTCGCTTCTTGTACGCTTTGCAAAACACTCTAGATGTCGTGCCAGCCCGTTATTTTCGTGAGGTGGAGGGTCTTCAGCGTCAACTGTTTTGGGACGGGCGGCCGCGGATCGCTCTCGCCAAGTTGACGCTCCCTTGGTACGATGGGGGGGTCGCCCTCCCCGATATTAAAAGATTCTATTGGGCGTCTCAATTGACGGCGGTGAACCACGGGATATACGGTCCTGCCTTAAATCCGGCCTTCGAGATGGATAAATTACTGCTCCCGGGTGGGGATTATAATAGGGCGCTGTATTCGGTGACCCTGGATGCGCGGTTGACAGGACCCACGCAGGTCGCGGTACGTGTGTGGCATGCGGCAAATGCTGCGATGGGGTGGAGGGATCGCTTGACTCGGGCGACGCCGTTGTACGCCTCCGGGCGGCTGGGTTGTTTGTGGAAAACGAAAGGCTTTGAGAAATGGTATATGATCGGTATATGTAAGGTGGGTGATCTTTGGGGAAAAGAGTCTTTCAAAACGTTTGAAATGCTTAAAACCGAATACAAATTAAATGATAGAGAGTATTTTCGGTATGCACAAGTCTACCATGCGCTGTGTTCCGTCTTCCCGGACGCTGCTGCTATCCCCGAATATTCCCCGCTGGAGGATAGAGTGTTGGATGGCTATGTGCCTGACAGCACTATCTCTCTGATATACAAAAAACGTATTAATGATCGCGCGGACTTGCTGATCCGTCTTCGGGAGGCATGGACGGGCGACGGTTTGGAACTGGACGACGAGGACTGGGTATCGGCGGTGGCCTCCCCGAAAGAGGTGGCGATCGTACGATTTGTACAGCTGAAGATCCTCCATAGAGTGTATGTCACGGGGCCCGGTTTGCTACGTATGGGTTACTCGAGGGATGGAATGTGTAAGCGTGGATGTGGCCTGTCGGGCACCTTTCTTCATATCCTATGGGAATGTTTGGAGGTGGTGCGATTTTGGAACGGTATCCACGCCGTAATGGAGGAGGTCACGCACGTTGCTCTGTTGCCAGAGGCTAGGAGGTGTTTGTTGAATGTCTGGGAACCGAATGATTATAATGTGGCACAGACGCAGTGGGTGACTCTGGGGTACATGGTGGCTAAGCGTAACATAGCACAGCTGTGGGGCTCCCCGAGGCCGCCCACGATCGCGGTATGGAAGGAGAATATGGACTGGTGTATGTTTAGGGAAAAGACGGTGTATGTGGCGAGAGGCAAGCCTGGGAAGTGGACGAAGGTATGGGGTCCATGGAATTCATATCGTGGACATATCTGCACCCCGCCTCTGCCATTAGAGGTCGATATTGCTTTGTCCCCCTAGCCTTGCTTTCTGCGGGATTTTGTGAAGTGTGTTCCATGTTTTGTCTTCCCGTTGCCCCCCGCTGCCACTTCCTGTCAAGAACTGCTTCTGATACTCTACGTTGTCCCCCGTCCTGGGAAGCACACGCTGCTATCTCGGACTCTCATTGCCTTGAGTGTGTTTTGCATTTAACAGAAAATGAAACAGTTTTTTCCGATTGCTCTTGGCCTATGGCCACGGCCTGTTGCATGTGCTCACGAACTGCCGGGAGCTTCGCTTCTGGTTCATTTGAATGTGTGGCGTTTCATTGCGGGCCCTCGGGCTCTGTAGCGGCCGGCCTCGGTGGTTGTAGGCCCTTGTATGTATTTTATTGTGTAATAAAGGTTTCTTTAAAAAAAAAAAAAAAAATCCCAATAAAAGTGTAGCATTTCCAAAAAAAAAAAAATAATGGCGATTGCTGTTTCTATGCATGTTGCAGAATGCACCACACATAGAAAGAGCAAAAAACGAGGAGAAATGAATAATTTCTCCTCGTTTGGCATTCTAAGACCTGGTATTCCTGGCCTTTGTTTTTGTGGATACTCCAGCCTTGTAAATTTGGGGCAGCTCAAAAAGCAATGGGTGTTGTGGCGGAATGCCCACAGCAACACCCATTGCCCCCCCCCCCTCTGCAGCAGAGGACTGTGGCGGAAAGGGGCATATTTACAAGGTGCTGTTAAGCCACGTTATGTGGTTTAGCGCCACCTTATAAATATTGGAAATGCTGCTAACAAGTGACGCTCCTGTAGCGATATGAGCTTCTACATATTAGGCCTGGGCTAAAATTCTGTTCCGCTCGCGGAAATTGCGATGATTTGACATTTTCGCGTTCCGCATTTTACCGGAAATGTTTTCCTTGCTCGAGCTGTAAAATAATACATTCTCGCGTGCAGGCGATCGCCTTACCTGAATCCCCGCGTTCGCCGACAAGTTTTCCCGATCCGGTCACGTTCTCCACGAGATGTTGGATTGTTGGTAGCCATTTGCGCTGTCTCGCGACAGTTTGCGCCCGCAGTAACGTCATTCGTCACGCGATCACGTATTTCTTCTCGCGATCATGCACCACGAGACAAATGAAAACAAGATGGCCGCGCCCGCGAGCAACCGCATGGGTAAGTTGGCGAGCCGCGACCACGCAGAAAATACCGCGAACGGGCGGGAAAAAAACTTCCGCATCTTCGCGATATTTCCACGTGTTTGCGGAGTTTTTTAACATTTTTGCGATGATTTGCGAAAGTGAATTTCGTAAATTCCGCCCACCCCTAGTAAATATGTCCCTGAATTTGTTATGGATTGTGTCCCACCAGGTGGAACTCACGCTGTCCATTTCCTTCATGCATTCTTTAATGGTTTCTTTAATGGTGACGTCTCCTATCAGCCTGCTCCCATTTTCTGTTGGGCAGTAGCTAGCTCCCGGTTTCTTAATGAGACCCCTTAATGTGACAGGCTGAATATCTCTCTGGACTTCTCTGGGATGCAGGAACAAGATGAAAATCCTACATGGCAGCTAGACCGAGGAGAATCACTCCAGATAATTACCAAATGGAGAATATTAATGCAATTACTGTTCACATGTTTCACAAATTTACTGAACGTTTATAATTACTCGAGTGCCCTGCTGTTTTTTAAGTAAATTTAATTATAATTTGTTCCACCAAGGGCAAATTCAAGTATTTCAGGCCTGTAATTAATTTTTGTCACATAGAGACCCTTTTCGAGCAGAATGTACTCCATGTGTTATTTTCCAATTTTCCTGTGAACAATTGTAACAGAAGAAAGTTAATGCATAGCTTTTATGAATGATATAAAATTAATATTTTCTGTTTATGCTATCTTAGTTTTATTTCTTATAATTAAACTTCTGGAGCAGAGAATGTAACTTTTTACAGCAAGTGCACCATTAATTTTCTATATATGACACTCTAGAGCATGGGTACTCACAAACTTTCTCTTGGGGGCCAAATTTACAGTGTGGTTTATGGCCGAGGGCCGTACCGGTGGGGGCGGGGGCAGTAGTGTGAGGGGGCAGGGCTAGAGCAAAAAAAAAACTATGCCCATGAGGTTGAACACAGGCCCCGTCAGTGGACGCCTTCGTCCACTGAGCCACCGGACCCGACATACACACATCTCTCTCTATTTATCTATCTCTCTCTCTCTCGGTCTCCCTCCCTCTTTCTATCTCTCCCTCCTTCTCTCTATCTCTCCCTCCCTCTCTCTCTCTCTGTCTCCCTCCCTCTCTCTCCCTCCCTCTCTCTTTGTCCCCCTCTATCTCACTCACTCTGCTTGTCTCCCTCTCTCTCTCTGTCTCCCTCTCTCTCCCTCTCTCTCTCTCTCTCTCTCTCTCTCTCTCTCCCTCTCTGTCTCCCTCCCTCTCTCTTCCTCTGTCTCCCTCCCTCTGTCTGTCTCTGTCTCCCTCCCTCTGTCTCCCTCTGTCTGTCTCTGTCTCCCTCTCTCTGTCTCCCTCTGTCTCACTCACTCTGCTTGTCTTCCTCTCTCTCTCTCTCTGTCTCCCTCCCTCTCTCCCTTTGTCTCCCTCCCTTTCTCCCTCTGTCTCCCTCCCTCTCTCTCCCTCTGTCTGTCTCTGTCTCCCTCCCTCTGTCTCCTTCTAACTGTCTCTGTCTCCCTCTGTCTGTCTCAGTCTCCCTCCCTCTGTCTCCCTCTATCTGTCTCCCTCCCTCTGTCTGTCACCCTCCTCCCTCTGTCTCCCGCTGTCTGTCTGTCTCCCTCTCTCTGTGTCCCTCTCTCTGTCTCCCTCCCTCTCTCTCCCTCCCTCTGTCTCCCTCCCTCTGTATGTTGCCCTCCTCCCACACTCTATATCTACCTCCCTCTCTCTATCTCTCCCTCCCTCTCTCTCTCCGTCTCCCTCCCTCTCTCTATCACTCTCTCTCTCCCTCTATCCCTCCCTCTCTCTGTCTCCCTGTCTCACTCACTCTGCTTGTCTCCCTCTCTCTCTCTGTCTCCCTCCCTCTCTCTCTGTCTCCCTCTCTCTGTCTCCCCCTCTCTCTCCCTCTGTCTTCCTCCCTGTCTCCCTCCCTCTAACTCCCTCCCTCTATCTCCCTCCCTCTGTCTGTCTCCGTCTGTCTCCCTCCGTCTGTCTCCCTCCATCTGTCTCCCTCCGTCTGTCTCTGTCTCCCTCTGTCTCCCTCCGTCTCGCTCTATCTGTCTCCCTCCCTCTGTCTGTCACCCTCCTCCCTCTGTCTCCCTCTATCTGTCTCCCTCCCTCTGTCAGTCTCCCTCTGTCCGTCCCCCTCTGTTTCCCTCTCTCTGTCTCCCTCCCTCTGTCTCCCTCCCTCTGTCTGTCGCCCTCCTTCCTCTCTCTATCTCTCCCTCCCTCTCTCTATCTCTCTCTCCCTCTCTCTCTCCGTCTCCCTCCCTCTCTCTATCACTCTCTCTCTCCCTCTCTCCTTCCCTCTCTCCCTCTGTCTCCCTCTGTCTCCCTCACTCTGCTTGTCTCCTTCTCTCTCTCTCTCTCAGTCTCCCTCCCTCTCTCTCTCTGTCTCCCTCTCTCCGTCTCCCCCCTCTCTCTCCCTCTGTCTCCCTCCCTCTATCTCCCTCGGTCTGCCTCCCTCTGTCTCTCTCTGTCTGTCTCCCTCCGTCTGTCTCCCTCTGTCTGTCTTCCACCATCTGCCTCTATCTGTCTCTCTCCCTCTGTCTGTTGCCCTCCTCCCTCCCTCCCTCTGTCAGTCTCCCTCTGTCCGTCCTCCTCTGTCTCCCTCTGTCCGTCCCCCTCTGTCTCCCTCTGTCCGTCCCCCTCTGTTTCCCTCTCTCTGTCTCACTCCCTCTGTCTGTCTCCCTCTGTCTGTCTCAGTCTCCCTCCCTCTGTCTCCCTCTATCTGTCTCCCTCCCTCTGTCTGTCACCCTCCTCCCTCTGTCTCCCGCTGTCTGTCTGTCTCCCTCTCTCTGTCTCCCTCTCTTTGTCTCCCTCCCTCTCTCTCCCTCCCTCTGTCTCCCTCCCTCTGTATGTTGCCCTCCTCCCACACTCTATCTCTACCTCCCTCTCACTATCTCTCCCTCCCTCTCTCTCTCCGTCTCCCTCCCTCTCTCTATCACTCTCTCTCTCCCTCTATCCCTCCCTCTCTCTGTCTCCCTGTCTCACTCACTCTGCTTGTCTCCCTCTCTCTCTCTCTCTCTCTCTGTCTCCCTCCCTCTCTCTCTGTCTCCCTCTCTCTGTCTCCCCCTCTCTCTTCCTCTGTCTTCCTCCCTGTCTCCCTCCCTCTAACTTCCTCCCTCTGTCTGTCTCCGTCTGTCTCCCTCCGTCTGTCTCCCTCCATCTGTCTCCCTCCGTCTGTCTCTGTCTCCCTCCGTCTCGCTCTATCTGTCTCCCTCCCTCTGTCTGTCACCGTCCTCCCTCTGTCTCCCTCTATCTGTCTCCCTCCCTCTGTCATTCTCCCTCTGTCCATCCCCCTCTGTTTCCCTCTCTCTGTCTCCCTCCCTCTGTATCCCTCCCTCTGTCTGTCGCCCTCCTTCCTCTCTCTATCTCTCCCTCCCTCTCTCTATCTCTCTCTCCCTTTCTCTCTCCGTCTCCCTCCCTCTCTCTATCACTCTCTCTCTCGCTCTCTCCTTCCCTCTCTCCCTCTGTCTCCCTCACTCTGCTTGTTTCCTTCTCTCTCTCTCTCGGTCTCCCTCCCTCTCTCTCTCTGTCTCCCTCTCTCCGTCTCCCCCCTCTCTCTCCCTCTGTCTCCCTCCCTCTGTCTCCCTCCCTCTATCTCCCTCGGTCTGCCTCCCTCTGTCTCTCTCTGTCTGTCTCCCTCCGTCTGTCTCCCTCTGTTTGTCTTCCACCATCTGCCTCTATCTGTCTCTCTCCCTCTGTCTGTTGCCCTCCTCCCTCTGTCAGTCTCCCTCTGTCCGTCCCTGTCACGTTTCGGCCGAGGTAGTGGGGGAAATCGGCGAGTATGAGAGTCCGGACTCCATCTCCCATAAGGCCAAGCGACCATCACGTAACACAGGCATCGGAAGGATATATAAGCACCTCCCTCCCCCTTGAACGGTGCTTGTCAATCAAAGCTCCCGAGCATTTCCAGAGGCTCTGTTCCTCTTCGTTTCCTGGCTACGTACTGTTCCTACCGTTGGAGAGTCTGAATCCTTCCTTGAAGAATCGAGACACGCTCCGAGAAGGGGGCGTCACTGACCCTTGCCGACTGCCTTTCAGAACGCTCGGAACCGTGCGAGAGATCCGAAACAGCTGCCGCTGCTGCTACCGCGCAGCCCTCGCGTACCGTGCTGCAGCACACGTTGAACACTGTTCCTTTCCCGGTCTACGGGTGCGAGTCCGCAGGGGTACTCCCCGGGAACCGGCTACGTTACTTTCCTTCACGAGCAACGGCTCGTCGGCGAGCCGCTTGAAAGGCTCGGATTCCGTGAACCGTTACATCTTTTATTTCCATTCTTAGCGGCTGGACACAAAGGTGCTGGGTGCCTGTCGGACTACGGAGATCGTTCTGCACGAACACTGTGTCAGAGAACTTCGGGACTGCCATCCATCAGCTAAGTGCCTTCTTCTAAGTGTCTTCTTTTGTTTAAGGCTGATCATAGATAATGACGTGCTGCTGAAAGCATAGTCAGGACTAGTGTCTCTGATTAGCGGTGTGGGCTCTATGGTGTTTAACATTCCTCCTCCGTGAGAGCGAGTCTCAGTCTGGGTTACCTGCCACTGCCTGTCCCGTAAGTAAGCTGCCACCTAGTAGATTACTGTATGTGTCATTACCCCTGTGTGCCAAATAAGATCTTTGAGTGACTGTGCTTCTTTCTCTGCAGGGAAAAACAGGGCTAGCTGGCAGGGGCTCCCGACACCTACGGAGGTTCGCTTCGCTCCCTTCCTGAAGTGGGACTTAGAAGCCACACCTTTTTTCTTCTTTCCTTTGTCCCGTTTTATCCCTTTCCCCCTTGCGGAGTCGTTCCTTGAGGGGTGTTCGAAACCTCGGGGGCGTTTCCGTGGTGGGGGACGGGGTTATCTAGCATCATCCATCGTTCCTGCTGCATTCGGAGAGACAGGTTAGTGGGTTGCCTGTTTACAACCTGACAGATTGACAAGCCCACGATTGCCTGCAGCCTGAGCGATGGATCCATCCACTATTCTTTCGTCCGTTCTAGAAACCCTGACCGCCTTGCGTTTAGAGGTAGATGCATTCAGAGGAGAGAATCAGGAGTTACGAAATGAAATGGGATCCATGAGAAGGGAGGTAGCTGGGCTCACTAGAACCACCCCTACAGGGGGTAGAGGGAATGGTTCCTACATCAGGGATTGGACTTTACCACCCCCAGTGACAGATCGCACTCAGACCCCTAGAACCATACCGCACACACAAGGAGGGGGGACACAGGGTGCGGGGATCCCCTCGGTGCACGTGATACAGCCAATGCATTTGCCTTTGGCACCTCCTGAACGGTTCTATGGGGACCCAAAGAAATTTGGTATTTTTCTGGGTCAGTGCCAACTACATTTCATGTGCAAACCTGCGGTGTTTCCTACCGACCAAGCCAAGACGGCCTTTATCATGTCCTACTTAGGGGGCAATGCGGCGAATTGGGCCCTTCCACTAATAGAAAGAGACGATCCTGTCTTGTACAACTATTCGGACTTCTGTGATGACATACGGAAGCTGTTTGATCGCAAGGCTCACCACCTATCGTTGGACAAGGAATTGCTCACCCTTAAACAGGGATCCCAAGACCTCCTCACATATATCACCAATTTCAACCGCCTCCTGGTTGAAACAAATTGGCCTGTGGAAAAAAGAGCATCCATGTTCTATCAAGGGCTTAAGGGTGAACTAAAGGACGTGCTCGCACAAGTAGTACAGATGCCAGAGTCATGTGAAGAACTGATTGACCTCACGGTGCAGTTGGACCATAGGCTCCAGGAGCGAAAAGGGGACAGGTATCGTTCCGAAGCAAGAACCTACGTGCCCAGACCTAAACCAGTAACGGAGGAACGAACCACCGCCAACGATGGCGCTGAACCCATGCAAATCGGTGGAGTCCGAGGTCCCTTAAGTCAGGAAGAGAGAGAACAACGACGAAAGCAGAGGTTATGTCTGTACTGCGGAAAACCCGGCCATTTCATTAAAGAATGCAAGGCCCGCACTCGGCTCACCAGGAGAACCACCCCGACAGATCGAACTCTTTCAGTGGTGGATTATACTGCAGAAGAGTCGGAAAACTGACGCTCTCAAACGAGATGGAGACCCCTTGTTTGAGACCCCCGAAAGAAGAGGTCTCTCCTTCGGTGGCCAACACGGTCCAGTATATGGTGGCCCATATGAATTTATGCGTGACCTTGGAACTACCATCAGGAACACTCATAGTTGTCCATGCCCTGTTGGATTCCGGGGCCACGGGTAATTTCATCGATCAACAGTACGCCGACGAAATCTGTGTCCCTTGTATGAAAAAAGAACATCCCGAAACCGTGAAGGCTGTGGATGGGTCCGCGTTGACCTCAGGATTGATACGTTTCCATACTCAACCTTTGCTGATGCAAATAGGGGAGCAGCACTTTGAATACATCCAATTCGACTTGATAGATGCCCCCCAATTCAAGTTAATACTGGGGATGCCTTGGTTGACCTACCATGACCCCTTGATACAATGGGCAGCACGTTCTGTCTCAATGAATTCGGCGTTCTGCAAAGAACACTGCACAAGACAAACAGTCATGAGCACCAAAAACCCGGAACGCCCCGCCAAGCTACTTGCGTTAGGACGCCATACCCAAACAGTATGTTATACCTCCACTCTACCGCCCGAATATCTACAGTTCCAAGCAGTGTTCAGCAAACAAGAGGCAGGGAAGTTGCCTCCACACAGGAACTACGACTGCGTGATTGAACTAGAACCAGGAGCACTAATACCATGCAGTCGGGTATATGCTCTCACGGAAGCGGAAACAACGTATTTACAGCAGTATCTAGCCGAAATGTTGTCTAATGGATTCATTCGTCCCTCATCCTCTCCAGCCTCTTCCCCCCTCTTTTTTATACCTAAGAAAGAGGGAGGCCTGCGGGCGTGCATAGACTACAGAGCCATCAACAATGTGACTATAAAGAATAGATACCCCCTACCCTTGATACCCGTCTTACTAGATCAACTGAAAGGAGCCACTATCTTTACCAAGTTGGACCTAAGGGGAGCCTACCATCTGGTGCGGGTGCGACGCGGAGACGAATGGAAGACCGCCTTCCGAACAAAGTTTGGGCTTTATGAATATCAGGTCATGCCTTTCGGTCTCTGCAACGCACCCGCAGCCTTTCAATATTTTATGGATGAGGTGTTGCGAGGACTCCTAGACATCTCATGCATAGTCTACATTGACGACATCCTTGTGTACTCTTCTTCCAAGGAAGAACATGTACGTCATGTGGCAGAAGTCCTGGAACGATTACAGAGGTATGCTCTGTACGCTAAGCTGGAAAAGTGTCTTTTTCACGCCGAGGAAGTGGAGTTCCTAGGGTACATCATAGGACCCCATGGTCTGTGTATGGACAGTAAAAAGACCCAAGCCATAGTACAGTGGGAATCCCCTACTACGGTCAAGGCTCTGCAAAGTTTCCTGGGATTCGCGAATTTCTATCGCCGGTTCATCAAGGAATTCTCTCGCATTATCCAACCCCTCACGCTTCTACTCCGGAAAGGAGCCCGATTTCTATGGACAGAAGCAGCAGAACACGCCTTCCAGGAACTTAAACTATGTTTCACCCAAGCCCCAGTATTAAGACACCCGGATACGGCACTTCCTTTTGTGGTGGAAACAGACGCCTCTCATTACGCCATAGGGGGCATTCTCTCTCAACGGCATCCTAGTACAGGCCAACTCCACCCGGTGGCCTTTTATTCTAAAAAACTCACTCCTTGCGAGGTCAACTACAGCATCACTGACAAGGAGTTGCTAGCAATAAAAAGAGCCTGCGAAGAGTGGAGACACTACCTGTTAGGAGCTAAGCACACCGTGGAGATCTTTACGGACCACAGAAACCTGTTGTTCCTAAAGACTGCCAGAGCACTGACTCCGAGACAGCTCCGTTGGTCGTTGTTTTTCGCTGACTACAACTTTGTGATCAAGTACCGACCGGGGCCACAAAACGGTAAGGCTGATGCCCTATCGCGGCAAACTCCGCCACCAGAAGTGAATCTAGTGCCGCAAGAAGAACCCCCAGTAATCCTACACAACGCTTCCTTTCCAGACACGTTCCTGGCTTCCACGACTCACCACACCTTTCTAGAGCGAGTAAAGGAACATGTCCTGAAACTTGATGCCCAAGCATGGATCGACGAAGCGCCAGGAAGACGAACAAGTAGAAATGGACTGCTGTACCAGGAAGACAACTTATTTGTGCCTGAGGGGCCTTTACAGCAACAAGCTATGCAATGGATCCACGACTCAACTTTGGGAGGACATTTGGGAATACACAAAACCTTGCAAGCAATGAAGAGACATTTTTGGTGGCCAACCTTGTCAGCGGATATCGCTACCTATGTGTCCGAATGTGCGGTTTGTGCTCAAGGAAAAGCCCTACATCAAAGACCTAGTGGGCTCTTGCGGCCCATTCCCATACCTCCAACGCCCTGGCACACGTTGTCAATGGACTTCATCGTCGACATGCCACCCAGTAAAGGGCAAACCACCATATTGGTAGTAATTGATCACCTTACTAAGATGGGGCACTTCATCGCCCTCCCCAAGGTGCCCTCCGCAGCGGAATTGGCTCAAGTGTTTCTTCAACATATCGTACGTCTCCACGGGATCCCAGTGGTCCTCATCACCGATAGGGGGACTCAGTTCACATCCAGATTCTGGAAGGCCTTTTGTGAATCCATGAAAATTGATGCCCGGTTATCAACGAGTTACCATCCGCAAACAGATGGCAAAACAGAAAGACTGAACCAAACATTGGAACAGTACCTCAGGTGCTTCACCCTACAACACGAAGAGGAATGGAGTACTCTTCTCTGGACTGCGGAATTCGCATACAACAATGCCAACCATTCCTCTTTAGGGTGTGCACCGTTCTTCTGCTTACAAGGTCACCATCCGAATATGTTACCCTTCGAGTGGCCTGTTCAGTCAAAACACCCTACCATTGAGGAGCATCATGCGCACCTCCGTAAGGTCTTACACTCAGCTAGAACACACCTGAGCACCGCCCAATCCCGTGACAAGGCCAATGCAGACCAGAAACGTACCACTGAACCATCGTATGGAGAGGGGGATAGGGTATGGCTGGCTACAAAACATTTAAAACTCAGGGGAAGCAATAGGCTGAAGCCGAAATACGTGGGTCCCTATGTAGTGGATAAAGTAATCAACCCTGTAGCCATGAAATTAAAACTCCCCCATTCGTGGCATATACATCCCGTCTTCCACGTTTCCCTACTACGGCCATGCCTTCCTAGCACTAGACTTCCTCCTCGGCCGCAGCCCGTAGAGATAGATGGGGAAGAAGAATACGAAGTTAGACGCATTCTCGATTCCAAGGTGCAGCGAGGGAGGGTCTATTATCTCATTGACTGGAAAGGGTACGGTCCGTAGGACCGTTCCTGGGAACCCAGGAGCAATTTACATTGTCCTGTGCTACTTCGGCGCTTCCATGCGCGCTTCCCTTCCAAACCTGGCGGACCGGCGAGTCGCCGGTCGTTGAGAGGGGGTACTGTCACGTTTCGGCCGAGGTAGTGGGGGAAATCGGCGAGTATGAGAGTCCGTACTCCATCTCCCATAAGGCCAAGCGACCATCACGTAACACAGGCATCGGAAGGATATATAAGCACCTCCCTCCCCCTTGAACGGTGCTTGTCAATCAAAGCTCCCGAGCATTTCCCGAGGCTCTGTTCCTCTTCGTTTCCTGGCTACGTACTGTTCCGACCGTTGGAGAGTCTGAATCCTTCCTTGAAGAATCGAGACACGCTCCGAGAAGGGGGCGTCACTGACCCTTGCCGACTGCCTTTCAGAACGCTCGGAACCGTGCGAGAGATCCGAAACAGCTGCCGCTGCTGCTACCGCGCAGCCCTCGCGTACCGTGCTGCAGCACACGTTGAACACTGTTCCTTTCCCGGTCTACGGGTGCGAGTCCGCAGGGGTAGTCCCCGGGAACCGGCTACGTTACTTTCCTTCACGAGCAACGGCTCGTCGGCGAGCCGCTTGAAAGGCTCGGATTCCGTGAACCGTTACATCTTTTATTTCCATTCTTAGCGGCTGGACACAAAGGTGCTGGGTGCCTGTCGGACTACGGAGATCGTTCTGCACGAACACTGTGTCAGAGAACTTCGGGACTGCCATCCGTCAGCTAAGTGCCTTCTTCTAAGTGTCTTCTTTTGTTTAAGGCTGATCATAGATAATGACGTGCTGCTGAAAGCATAGTCAGGACTAGTGTCTCTGATTAGCGGTGTGGGCTCTATGGTGTTTAACATTCCTCCTCCGTGAGAGCGAGTCTCAGTCTGGGTTACCTGCCACTGCCTGTCCCGTAAGTAAGCTGCCACCTAGTAGATTACTGTATGTGTCATTACCCCTGTGTGCCAAATAAGATCTTTGAGTGACTGTGCTTCTTTCTCTGCAGGGAAAAACAGGGCTAGCTGGCAGGGGCTCCCGACACCTACGGAGGTTCGCTTCGCTCCCTTCCTGAAGTGGGACTTAGAAGCCACACCTTTTTTCTTCTTTCCTTTGTCCCGTTTTATCCCTTTCCCCCTTGCGGAGTCGTTCCTTGAGGGGTGTTCGAAACCTCGGGGGCGTTTCCGTGGTGGGGGACGGGGTTATCTAGCATCATCCATCGTTCCTGCTGCATTCGGAGAGACAGGTTAGTGGGTTGCCTGTTTACAACCTGACAGATTGACAAGCCCACGATTGCCTGCAGCCTGAGCGATGGATCCATCCACTATTCTTTCGTCCGTTCTAGAAACCCTGACCGCCTTGCGTTTAGAGGTAGATGCATTCAGAGGAGAGAATCAGGAGTTACGAAATGAAATGGGATCCATGAGAAGGGAGGTAGCTGGGCTCACTAGAACCACCCCTACAGGGGGTAGAGGGAATGGTTCCTACATCAGGGATTGGACTTTACCACCCCCAGTGACAGATCGCACTCAGACCCCTAGAACCATACCGCACACACAAGGAGGGGGGACACAGGGTGCGGGGATCCCCTCGGTGCACGTGATACAGCCAATGCATTTGCCTTTGGCACCTCCTGAACGGTTCTATGGGGACCCAAAGAAATTTGGTATTTTTCTGGGTCAGTGCCAACTACATTTCATGTGCAAACCTGCGGTGTTTCCTACCGACCAAGCCAAGACGGCCTTTATCATGTCCTACTTAGGGGGCAATGCGGCGAATTGGGCCCTTCCACTAATAGAAAGAGACGATCCTGTCTTGTACAACTATTCGGACTTCTGTGATGACATACGGAAGCTGTTTGATCGCAAGGCTCACCACCTATCGTTGGACAAGGAATTGCTCACCCTTAAACAGGGATCCCAAGACCTCCTCACATATATCACCAATTTCAACCGCCTCCTGGTTGAAACAAATTGGCCTGTGGAAAAAAGAGCATCCATGTTCTATCAAGGGCTTAAGGGTGAACTAAAGGACGTGCTCGCACAAGTAGTACAGATGCCAGAGTCATGTGAAGAACTGATTGACCTCACGGTGCAGTTGGACCATAGGCTCCAGGAGCGAAAAGGGGACAGGTATCGTTCCGAAGCAAGAACCTACGTGCCCAGACCTAAACCAGTAACGGAGGAACGAACCACCGCCAACGATGGCGCTGAACCCATGCAAATCGGTGGAGTCCGAGGTCCCTTAAGTCAGGAAGAGAGAGAACAACGACGAAAGCAGAGGTTATGTCTGTACTGCGGAAAACCCGGCCATTTCATTAAAGAATGCAAGGCCCGCACTCGGCTCACCAGGAGAACCACCCCGACAGATCGAACTCTTTCAGTGGTGGATTATACTGCAGAAGAGTCGGAAAACTGACGCTCTCAAACGAGATGGAGACCCCTTGTTTGAGACCCCCGAAAGAAGAGGTCTCTCCTTCGGTGGCCAACACGGTCCAGTATATGGTGGCCCATATGAATTTATGCGTGACCTTGGAACTACCATCAGGAACACTCATAGTTGTCCATGCCCTGTTGGATTCCGGGGCCACGGGTAATTTCATCGATCAACAGTACGCCGACGAAATCTGTGTCCCTTGTATGAAAAAAGAACATCCCGAAACCGTGAAGGCTGTGGATGGGTCCGCGTTGACCTCAGGATTGATACGTTTCCATACTCAACCTTTGCTGATGCAAATAGGGGAGCAGCACTTTGAATACATCCAATTCGACTTGATAGATGCCCCCCAATTCAAGTTAATACTGGGGATGCCTTGGTTGACCTACCATGACCCCTTGATACAATGGGCAGCACGTTCTGTCTCAATGAATTCGGCGTTCTGCAAAGAACACTGCACAAGACAAACAGTCATGAGCACCAAAAACCCGGAACGCCCCGCCAAGCTACTTGCGTTAGGACGCCATACCCAAACAGTATGTTATACCTCCACTCTACCGCCCGAATATCTACAGTTCCAAGCAGTGTTCAGCAAACAAGAGGCAGGGAAGTTGCCTCCACACAGGAACTACGACTGCGTGATTGAACTAGAACCAGGAGCACTAATACCATGCAGTCGGGTATATGCTCTCACGGAAGCGGAAACAACGTATTTACAGCAGTATCTAGCCGAAATGTTGTCTAATGGATTCATTCGTCCCTCATCCTCTCCAGCCTCTTCCCCCCTCTTTTTTATACCTAAGAAAGAGGGAGGCCTGCGGGCGTGCATAGACTACAGAGCCATCAACAAGGTGACTATAAAGAATAGATACCCCCTACCCTTGATACCCGTCTTACTAGATCAACTGAAAGGAGCCACTATCTTTACCAAGTTGGACCTAAGGGGAGCCTACCATCTGGTGCGGGTGCGACGCGGAGACGAATGGAAGACCGCCTTCCGAACAAAGTTTGGGCTTTATGAATATCAGGTCATGCCTTTCGGTCTCTGCAACGCACCCGCAGCCTTTCAATATTTTATGGATGAGGTGTTGCGAGGACTCCTAGACATCTCATGCATAGTCTACATTGACGACATCCTTGTGTACTCTTCTTCCAAGGAAGAACATGTACGTCATGTGGCAGAAGTCCTGGAACGATTACAGAGGTATGCTCTGTACGCTAAGCTGGAAAAGTGTCTTTTTCACGCCGAGGAAGTGGAGTTCCTAGGGTACATCATAGGACCCCATGGTCTGTGTATGGACAGTAAAAAGACCCAAGCCATAGTACAGTGGGAATCCCCTACTACGGTCAAGGCTCTGCAAAGTTTCCTGGGATTCGCGAATTTCTATCGCCGGTTCATCAAGGAATTCTCTCGCATTATCCAACCCCTCACGCTTCTACTCCGGAAAGGAGCCCGATTTCTATGGACAGAAGCAGCAGAACACGCCTTCCAGGAACTTAAACTATGTTTCACCCAAGCCCCAGTATTAAGACACCCGGATACGGCACTTCCTTTTGTGGTGGAAACAGACGCCTCTCATTACGCCATAGGGGGCATTCTCTCTCAACGGCATCCTAGTACAGGCCAACTCCACCCGGTGGCCTTTTATTCTAAAAAACTCACTCCTTGCGAGGTCAACTACAGCATCACTGACAAGGAGTTGCTAGCAATAAAAAGAGCCTGCGAAGAGTGGAGACACTACCTGTTAGGAGCTAAGCACACCGTGGAGATCTTTACGGACCACAGAAACCTGTTGTTCCTAAAGACTGCCAGAGCACTGACTCCGAGACAGCTCCGTTGGTCGTTGTTTTTCGCTGACTACAACTTTGTGATCAAGTACCGACCGGGGCCACAAAACGGTAAGGCTGATGCCCTATCGCGGCAAACTCCGCCACCAGAAGCGAATCTAGTGCCGCAAGAAGAACCCCCAGTAATCCTACACAACGCTTCCTTTCCAGACACGTTCCTGGCTTCCACGACTCACCACACCTTTCTAGAGCGAGTAAAGGAACATGTCCTGAAACTTGATGCCCAAGCATGGATCGACGAAGCGCCAGGAAGACGAACAAGTAGAAATGGACTGCTGTACCAGGAAGACAACTTATTTGTGCCTGAGGGGCCTTTACAGCAACAAGCTATGCAATGGATCCACGACTCAACTTTGGGAGGACATTTGGGAATACACAAAACCTTGCAAGCAATGAAGAGACATTTTTGGTGGCCAACCTTGTCAGCGGATATCGCTACCTATGTGTCCGAATGTGCGGTTTGTGCTCAAGGAAAAGCCCTACATCAAAGACCTAGTGGGCTCTTGCGGCCCATTCCCATACCTCCAACGCCCTGGCACACGTTGTCAATGGACTTCATCGTCGACATGCCACCCAGTAAAGGGCAAACCACCATATTGGTAGTAATTGATCACCTTACTAAGATGGGGCACTTCATCGCCCTCCCCAAGGTGCCCTCCGCAGCGGAATTGGCTCAAGTGTTTCTTCAACATATCGTACGTCTCCACGGGATCCCAGTGGTCCTCATCACCGATAGGGGGACTCAGTTCACATCCAGATTCTGGAAGGCCTTTTGTGAATCCATGAAAATTGATGCCCGGTTATCAACGAGTTACCATCCGCAAACAGATGGCAAAACAGAAAGACTGAACCAAACATTGGAACAGTACCTCAGGTGCTTCACCCTACAACACGAAGAGGAATGGAGTACTCTTCTCTGGACTGCGGAATTCGCATACAACAATGCCAACCATTCCTCTTTAGGGTGTGCACCGTTCTTCTGCTTACAAGGTCACCATCCGAATATGTTACCCTTCGAGTGGCCTGTTCAGTCAAAACACCCTACCATTGAGGAGCATCATGCGCACCTCCGTAATGTCTTACACTCAGCTAGAACACACCTGAGCACCGCCCAATCCCGTGACAAGGCCAATGCAGACCAGAAACGTACCACTGAACCATCGTATGGAGAGGGGGATAGGGTATGGCTGGCTACAAAACATTTAAAACTCAGGGGAAGCAATAGGCTGAAGCCGAAATACGTGGGTCCCTATGTAGTGGATAAAGTAATCAACCCTGTAGCCATGAAATTAAAACTCCCCCATTCGTGGCATATACATCCCGTCTTCCACGTTTCCCTACTACGGCCCTGCCTTCCTAGCACTAGACTTCCTCCTCGGCCGCAGCCCGTAGAGATAGATGGGGAAGAAGAATACGAAGTTAGACGCATTCTCGATTCCAAGGTGCAGCGAGGGAGGGTCTATTATCTCATTGACTGGAAAGGGTACGGTCCGGAGGACCGTTCCTGGGAACCCAGGAGCAATTTACATTGTCCTGTGCTACTTCGGCGCTTCCATGCGCGCTTCCCTTCCAAACCTGGCGGACCGGCGAGTCGCCGGTCGTTGAGAGGGGGTACTGTCACGTTTCGGCCGAGGTAGTGGGGGAAATCGGCGAGTATGAGAGTCCGTACTCCATCTCCCATAAGGCCAAGCGACCATCACGTAACACAGGCATCGGAAGGATATATAAGCACCTCCCTCCCCCTTGAACGGTGCTTGTCAATCAAAGCTCCCGAGCATTTCCCGAGGCTCTGTTCCTCTTCGTTTCCTGGCTACGTACTGTTCCTACCGTTGGAGAGTCTGAATCCTTCCTTGAAGAATCGAGACACGCTCCGAGAAGGGGGCGTCACTGACCCTTGCCGACTGCCTTTCAGAACGCTCGGAACCGTGCGAGAGATCCGAAACAGCTGCCGCTGCTGCTACCGCGCAGCCCTCGCGTACCGTGCTGCAGCACACGTTGAACACTGTTCCTTTCCCGGTCTACGGGTGCGAGTCCGCAGGGGTAGTCCCCGGGAACCGGCTACGTTACTTTCCTTCACGAGCAACGGCTCGTCGGCGAGCCGCTTGAAAGGCTCGGATTCCGTGAACCGTTACATCTTTTATTTCCATTCTTAGCGGCTGGACACAAAGGTGCTGGGTGCCTGTCGGACTACGGAGATCGTTCTGCACGAACACTGTGTCAGAGAACTTCGGGACTGCCATCCGTCAGCTAAGTGCCTTCTTCTAAGTGTCTTCTTTTGTTTAAGGCTGATCATAGATAATGACGTGCTGCTGAAAGCATAGTCAGGACTAGTGTCTCTGATTAGCGGTGTGGGCTCTATGGTGTTTAACATTCCTCCTCCGTGAGAGCGAGTCTCAGTCTGGGTTACCTGCCACTGCCTGTCCCGTAAGTAAGCTGCCACCTAGTAGATTACTGTATGTGTCATTACCCCTGTGTGCCAAATAAGATCTTTGAGTGACTGTGCTTCTTTCTCTGCAGGGAAAAACAGGGCTAGCTGGCAGGGGCTCCCGACACCTACGGAGGTTCGCTTCGCTCCCTTCCTGAAGTGGGACTTAGAAGCCACACCTTTTTTCTTCTTTCCTTTGTCCCGTTTTATCCCTTTCCCCCTTGCGGAGTCGTTCCTTGAGGGGTGTTCGAAACCTCGGGGGCGTTTCCGTGGTGGGGGACGGGGTTATCTAGCATCATCCATCGTTCCTGCTGCATTCGGAGAGACAGGTTAGTGGGTTGCCTGTTTACAACCTGACAGTCCCCCTCTGTCTCCCTCTGTCCGTCCCCCTCTGTCTCCCTCTGTCCGTCCCCCTCTGTTTCTCTCTCTCTGTCTCACTCCCTCTGTCTGTCTCCCTCTGTCTGTCTCCCTCTCTCTCTGTCTCCCTCTCTCGGTCTCCCTCCCTCTCTCTGTCTCCCTCTCTCTGTCCCCCTCCCTTCCTCTGTCTCCCTCCCTCCATCTCCCTCTCTCTGTCCCCATCTGTCTCCCTCTGTCTGTCTCCCTCTGTTACCTCACCAGCTGCTCTCACTCCCTGCTTCCCTCAGTCACCTCACCCGCTCCTCTCAAACCCTGCTGTCCTCTTCACCCTCTGTCACCTCACCCCGCGTGTGTCACCCTGGGCTGAGGCTGCTTCCCGGGCACACACACAGCCGCACCCCAGTACTTCTCAGGTCTTTAAAAGACCATTCACTTGTTAATGAGGCTTTGTTGTATTTCATCTCTTCTTAGCGCCCCTGCATCTCCCCTCAATCAGAGGGGAGATGCAGGGGCGCTAAGAAGAGGTGAAATACAACAAAGCCTCATTAACAAGTGAATGGTCTTTAAAAGAATCGCACGGCCCTCATAGCTCCGCGCAGCTGCAACCGGCGGTGTTTGCTGACAAGCACAGGTACGATGTCTGCAAAGTCCGTGGCCACCAAGGAAGGCTTGCCAGGCCGCTGGCAGCCCACTGGGCCATACTATGAGTACCCGTGACTCTAGAGGCTAGAACTTCCATACAGCAAGGTGTGGGTTAGCTTTATAGAGCTTTATAGAGCCATCAACTTGATTCTTAAATATTCTTGTGCGATATTACTCCCTCTGTGTCCTACCCCCCCCTGCACAGCGCGCGGATTTATCGCAGCGCGTGTCTCCACCAATTGAGGGTGGAGGCATAGATTCGTTTAATATTTTAAAAATTACCTCCTGCACCCCCCCGAATTCCGCGCTGCACGGACAGCACCTCAGCCTCCCCCCAGAGCAACCGGCCAGTTCAGGGCGGTCTTGCCGGGACACGGAAGGAATACGGCGGCGGCCATTTTGGGTAGGGCTAGATAGTATAAAAATAGTAGAAGGACTCCGTTCTCGAGATACCATGCCACTTGATGCCTGAGGCTTGAGCCGGGCAGATGCTTTTACTTGATTCTTAAATATTCTTGTGTGATATTACTCCCTCTGTGTCCTACCCCCCCCCTGCACAGCGCGCGGATTTATCGCAGCGCGTGTCTCCACCAATTGAGGGTGGAGGCATAGATTTGATTAATATTTTAAAAATTACCTCCTGCACCCCCCCGAATTCCGCGCTGCACGGACAGCACCTCAGCCTCCCCCCAGAGCAAGCGGCCAGTTCAGGGCGGTCTTGCCGGGACACGGAAGGAATACGGCGGTGGCCATTTTGGGTAGGGCTAGATAGTATAAAAATAGTAGAAGGACTCCGTTCTCGAGATACCATGCCACTTGATGCCTGAGGCTTGAGCCGGGCAGATGCTTTTACTTGATTCTTAAATATTCTTGTGTGATATTACTCCCTCTGTGTCCTACCCCCCCTGCACAGCGCGCGGATTTATCGCAGCGCGTGTCTCCACCAATTGAGGGTGGAGGCATAGATTTGTTTAATATTTTAAAAATTACCTCCTGCACCCCCCCGAATTCCGCGCTGCACGGACAGCACCTCAGCCTCCCCCCAGAGCAACCGGCCAGTTCAGGGCGGTCTTGCCGGGACACGGAAGGAATACGGCGGTGGCCATTTTGGGTAGGGCTAGATAGTATATAAATAGACGGCTATGACTCCGCGCAGAGGACGCGCTCAGCGGGCACGCCGCATTCACGCCGGAGTCAAGCCAGAGTCCAGCCCGTCTGCGCCCGTCCGCGCACAGGCCGGGCACAGGGCCAGGGACCCTGTGAAAAATGTCATACCCAGGTGCTATGATAGACAAGATCTGCTTGCCTTACAAACAAAGCCCTGCTGTGGCTCAAATAAACTCGATCCCTCATACTGGGCAGGCCCAGTGAGCTGCCAGGCCTGTCGCCACACTTTTCTGTGGTCCCAAGTTTCGGCCTTCTCAACACCCCAGGATAGCTTTAAAGCAGCCCTAATAAATGCCAGATCTGTATCGAAGCATGCCCAGCATATCCAGGACTTATTGATAGATGACAATTTAGATTGTCTCTTCATTACGGAGACATGGCTTAAACCCTGGTGCACCCCTGATGTGGTTCACACCCTGCCTCCTGGATATGAAATACAAAGAGTAGATAGAGAGAATGAACAATGCGGGGGAGGAGTGGCCATTATATATAGGGACTCCCTCAGCTGCTCGACGATACCACTGCAAGAGCTAACAGATGCAGAAGGGATGGGTTTCATAATTAAAATTAATGATAACTTCTCCTTCTCGGGGGCTTTGATCTATCGCCCACCAGGACCCTGTGCTGGCTTCCTGGGTAACATCGGAGAGGTGCTCAGCCCATTGATACATAGATATTCTAATTTCACTCTGATGGGTGACATAAACATCCATCTAGAGTCCACAACCGATGCACCTGCTGCCTCCTATCGGGAAACCATGGAGGTTTTGGGCCTCACTATTCGAGACACCCTAGCCACCCATGAGGCAGGGCATACAATAGACTGCATTGCCACTAACCTAGACACTTTGACAACTAACCCCCTTAGACCCCAAATTTGGACTGACCATATGCTGATTCCTTTTATGCTTCCCCTTATGTCCTACCGAGAAAACGATCATAAAAAGGAACACAGCAAGGTCACAAGGGATGAATGGAAAACGATACTGTCCCACCCAGAACTTATAACTATAGCCAGGAACTGTAGACCCCAGCTGGTAGTACCTGTAAATCCCATCAGTTTCAGAACATGGATGAATGATCTGAAAGGTACAGTTGGGCAGGGAAAAAACAGAACGAGGCAGGGTAGAAAGAAAACATCTGCACCCTGGTTCGATCGAGATCTCAAAGATAAACAAGGGGAGCTTAGAAGAGCTGAACGAAGCTGGCGGAAATACTACTCTAGCCTAGAACGTAGCAAATACAAAAGGATAAAAAATGCCTATCATGCGCTAATTAAACAGGCTAAAAAAAGGTACTTCTCGTTGGCAATAGAAACAGCCAGCAGCAAACAAAAGGAAATATTTAAAATTGTAAACGGCTTTAATAAGCCTAAATGTTTAGCGCAGGATATCCCGCCCTCGCAGGCACTCTGTGACAAGATCGCAGATTTCTTTGAGGGAAAAGTACAGGGGCTGACGAAGGACTTCGATGTCCCTATATTAGAGCCAAGAACAGAGGATGATATAGTGAGGCAAGGGGCCACGCAGTTGACAACTTTCCTTCCAGTTAGCCTGGAGGATACCAAAAGAGGAATTCTGGCAACAAAATCCGGATCCCCCTTCGATCCATGCCCAGTTAGACTTTTACACCTCATTGTGGACATTGCCAATCCAATAATAAATGCCATTGTCAACACCTCACTGTCCACAGCCAAAGTCCCCCCAGAGTGGAAACTGGCAGCGGTGAAACCACTGCAAAAAAAACAACTCCCTGACCCCACCACATTGTCGAACCTACGACCCACCTCACTACTTCCGGCTCTGTGCAAAGTCACAGAGTCAATTGTAAATAAACAACTTACTCGTTTTTTGGAAGATAGTGATGTATGGCACCCCAACCAGGCAGGTTTCAGGGCCCAACATTCCACCGAATCGGCCCTCCTGTTCACTACAGAAACTATCCGCTCAGCCCTAGACCAAGGCAAGAAGGCCGTCCTGATTTTATTAGACCTATCGGCAGCCTTCGACACGGTCTCACATGCCATCCTCTTAGACCGGTTAATAACATCTGGTGTCACAGGGACAGTGCTTGAGTGGATAAGAACCTTTTTAAGTGACAGGAGGCAAGTGGTGACCCTGGGGGAATTCTGCTCCAGTGAAAAAGCGCTGTTGACGGGAGTTCCGCAGGGTTCGAGCCTGAGCCCGACCCTGTTTAATGTTTATACTGCACCCCTGATAAAACTAATATCGTCATTTGGCATAGACGCTATAGCCTATGCCGATGACACACAACTTATCCTGGTAATGGATAAGGATAACCAAGCCAGGGAGGATAAGCTCAAAGGTTGCCTAACGGCCACCTTTGAATGGATGCGCCTAAATCACCTGAAATGCAACACAGGTAAAACAGAGATCATGCCTATAGGCCCAAAAAATGAGTTCACCCCACGATTATGGTGGCCAGAAAAAGCTGAAATACCACCTCATACAACCAACTCGGCCCGTAATCTGGGGGTGCATTTTGACTCTGACCTGTCTTTTAGACAACAAGCAGCTAGAGTGGCAGGCATGTGCTTTGGGGTAATAAAGGGACTGAGAAAGTTCTTTGATCTTTTGCCCCTTGAAGCAAGGAAAACAGTTACGGTTGCACTTGTAACATCGCGCATCGATTACTGCAATAGCCTCTATGCTGGTACAAATAAAGCTGTCACACACAAACTCCAGATGGTGCAACATGCAGCAGCGAGGCTGGTTCTAAAATGGCCGAAAAGATCATCTGCAACCAAAGCCCTCAAGGCATTACATTGGCTGCCCATTACAAAAAGGGTTTTGTTTAAAATACTGTTAATTACTTTTAGAGCTGTTCACAACCTAGGCCCGTCCTATCTGAGGAAAAAATTCAGCAGATACTGTCCAACCAGAGCACTGCGTTCTTCAACGGCCAACCTGCTTACCGTCCCGAGTTTTAGACTCAAAACTCGAGGGGGCAAATCCCTGGCGGTACTGGGAGCAAAAGCATGGAATATTCTTCCCCCCCAGTTGAGATTACTGGATAAAGAAATAGACTTCCGTAAACATCTAAAAACCTGGATCTTTAATCTCCAAGATATAACTGCCAGAAGCCTAGTGTAATTCGGGTTCTCGGTCAAGTAAGCATAGGGACTACCTAACATCTGGTGGTCCTTTCTGGGCGCCTAGATGCTCCTTGGAGCGATTGCCGCGCGATACAAATTGGCACTTACATTACATTACATTACATCTAGTGGTGGAGCCAACTTGCTGCAAAAGGCACATAGATTGCATTTGTTCTTTTTATAATGAGTGCAGGAGCTGGCAAAATGTTGTTTTGCCTAGAGAGCTGACAATCCTTACATCTTTTCTGGCAAAATGGTACAACATGCCGCAGAACTAACACTTTAATAACATGTACCTATCTATTGATGCAATATGAGGTACTCACAGCCAAGGATCATTTATTCCAGTGAAGCATGCAGGGGTGGCACTGGAGGCTTGATCCGAGCAGTACTTGGGGTTCCAGTACAGAACACCCCGAATCACCCCAGTTTCACTGTTGGATCTTCCTCTGGTAGGGCAGTCACCTCACATCCTGGAGGACCATTTTTTCAGTCCAGCGTTTTCATTTACTAGCCTAAGGCATTCTGGGAGTTCTATTGTTTTTCTTCCTTTCAGTCTATTAGTAGTTAGCAATGTTCAGTAGAAGACAAAATCAGGGCAGCAAACATGAAATCCTGACAACATGGAACATCAAGCAACTCTAAAGAAATAAACACATATTTCAATGCTGCAGAAGAAATTCACAACCACTAATAATGTCTCAATTAAATCACTATAATTCAGAACACCCCCAACCCCACCCCACAGATATTTGAATTGCATTATTAATAATATAGTACATTTTCAAATGCAGGGCGGAAAATGGCCTTTTATTCCATTCGACTTTTCCCAAGCCCTTCAAGGCGTGTTTGAAAAACAGCGCCCCCTACTGGTGCCTCTGTCACTTTCTCCAGTTTTCAAGGTTAATTGCAGCATGCATGTGGAGGTTTCTAGAGAGAGAGAGTGAGGGCGGGAGAGAGATAGAGAGAAAGAGATCTGAGAGAGCGAAAGAACTGATGGATGGGAAGAGAGCGCGAGGAATGGGAGGGAAGGAGCCTGGGCTGAGCGTTTTTTACCAGGGCTTCTTTCGGTTTTCCATCTGCAGCCTTTCACAAATGTGGTCGCTTTAAGGAGCGTGCCAGCTGCAGACGCACACATTAATTACTTCTTTTTGTATTCATTACAGCGCGGTCTTGCATAGTAGAATAATCTGTGTCTGGGAGTGCTTTAAGTATTATCCTATCAAACTCAAGGGGATACAGTAACTGGAGCCAAAGAGTCACCGACTGAGCAAGGGACAATAAAAATAACACGATTAAAAGGCACTGCAAATAATTCCCTGAGTGGCTGCAGAGTGGAACTCATGCGATAGAATGAACGCCGTTAAATCAGATTCCTTTAATATTCGGTGTACGTTCATTTGAGGTCACCCGCCTGCTTTGGTTTTATTATTCCTCTAGAACAACAAGAACGCGGTGTGCAGATATACATGGAATTGAGCAGGTCTTGCACCCAGTAATACATGCGTCACTGCTCTGTACACGGGCGCGAGGAGTGGGGGCAATACATTTTTACTTGCGCTACTTCACGGTCTTCCTTGGTAAGACGGGGGGGGGGGGCGAGATTCACAAGCCCCTTGCGGCAATTTTGCGTCACGTTTAACATGACGCTAAAGTGGCGCAAGGGGCTTGTAAATCTGCCCCAGGGTTTGGTGCAAACGGCTTTCACCCCAGTAATTTGAAAGGAGATTTCTGGAAGTGGTAATATATATCTAACCCACAAAAGTCGACAGGAGGAACACTTAAAATGTGTCTATCCTCTCATAATCACTCAGGGTGGGGTTACAACCTATTGTTGGGCTGGACTGTTCCTATAGGAGCAGGGTCAAGGCTGATTTGCAAACGGGTGGGTCCAAATTAAGGTGACATGGTGAGCAAAATAACGATGGGTCAGAATGTTACCCTGAGTGATTGTCAGTGGTTAGCAAATTGCAAGCACTCCTCGCATGACCCTTTGAGTGCTTGATGTAGTGTTCTAAGTGGCAAGCTTATGCCCAGATGTGAGTTCCATGCTCATTGTGGCGTTGGAACCAAGTTTTACTTGTCTCCTGAACACTAAACAAGGGAAAAATGATCCGCAGGTTCTTGCATTCTGTACCAGGGAGGACCTGGCCTGGCGATTCAGGATGAACCGTTCATATTGGAGCAGAGTCAAAGCTGATTTGCATATGGCTGTGCCCAAGTTGAGGTGACATGGTGGACAAAAGAACAATGGGTGGGAATGCTACCTTGAGTAATTGGCAGTGGTTAGGCTAATTGTAAGTGTTGGACCTGACCCCTTTTGCAGGTTTAGCCACAAACCTTTTACCTCCTGTTTTCTGACCATGTTCTTGTTGGCTATAGGACTCTTTGTTCACCCTCAGTTGGCAGTGTATGCCCAGACGTGGGTCCCTTGATCACTTTGCCACTGGATTCAAGCTAGCCTGGCTGATGAGGGGTGTAACTCCGAAACTGGTCACAGGGTGCTTGTTTCCAGTCAAGGGAAGACCTGGCTTTGCAGTTCGGGCTGGACTGTTCCCATAAGGAACAGGGTCAAGACTGATTTGCATATGGCTGGGTCTGAACTGGGGTGGCGAAGAGAACTTAAGAACAATGATGGATTCGGCCCAAATCTGTGACTGTGGGTGAGTGTCTGAAAAGTTACAGCGCTCCGTCCATCATCTCCTTGTGTTTATGTTGTTCACCCTAAGTTGGCAGGGTATTGCCAGACGTGGGTCCCTTGCTCACTTTGCCACTGGATTCAAGCTAGCCTGGCTGGTGAGGGGTGTTACCCCGAAACCGGTCCCAGAATGCTTGTTTCCAGTCCAGGGAAGACCTGGATTGGCAGTTCGGGCTGGACTGTTCCCCTAAGGAACAGGGCCAAGACTGCTTTGCATATGGCTGGGTCTGAACTGGTGTGGTGAAGTAAGCTAAAGAACGATGATGGATTCAACCCAGATCTGTGACTGGGGATGAGTGTCTGAAAAGTTTCAGCACTCTGTCCATCATCTCCTTGTGTTTGCTTTGGGTATATGATTCTGGGCAATTTACCACTGCTAATCAGTGTTAAAGTGCATATGCTCTCTGGGTAAATTGTGATTCTGATTGGCTATCTATGATTGGCCTATTTGATTTGCTGGCAAGTCCCTAGTAAAGTGCACTGTATGTGCCCAGGGCCTGTAAATCAAATGCTACTAGTAGGCCTGCAGCACCGATTGTGCCAGCCAAACAAATAGCCTTTTAAAATGTGTCTCAGACCTGCCACTGCAGTGTCTCTGCGCACAGTTTTTAATTGATATGTCGAACTGGCAAGTGCACCCACTTGCCAGGCCCCATCCTTCCCTTTTCTCACATGTAACCCACTTCTGAGGTAGGCCCAAGTCACCCCTATGGGCAGGGCGCAGTTTATGTGAAAGGTAGGACATGTAGTGGTGTGGTTTACTTGTCCTGATAAGTGAAATACTGTGCATTTCTTTTTTCACTTCTGAAAGGCTGTCTCTCCCAAAGGATATTATTTCAGATCCTGTGTAACATCCTACAAGAATAACTTTCAATTTGAAAATGATAGAGATTTGTAGATTAAGTTCCCTAAACTCAGAATTTAAAAATATATCCTTTAGTTAAGTTTCTTTTTAAATTGTGTGTTTAAAAATGCCACTTTTAGAAAGTGGGCATTTTCTTATTTAACCATCATGTGCCTCTGACTGCTTGTGGAATCAATGTCTGGTTTATAGCTGACAGGGGCTAGTTTGTGCATTTACTCCAGACAGTCACACAAAGGGGAGCTGAGCTGTGTCCTGCATATCCTGATGAGTCGTCCTGGATTAGAGAGGGGTGGGAGGAGTTGACACTAACACCTGAATAGACTGTGGCTGTCTTTTACAATGCTGTCTCCACGTCCGGTAGTATGCCTGGCCAGAGCAGGACAGAACTGGTTCTGGTGAGCAAGAGTCTTTCTTTGAGATTTGCTGACTTCAAAGGCTAAAAGTAGTATAAGTAGTGAGGCTCTGACCCCAGAACTTTAGAACACTTCTGGATCAAAAAGAACCTCTGTCAAAACCTGAAGAGCTGGGAGGAGGAGTACTGCCCCTTTGCTGCGTTTTACTTTGCTGGGCTGGCCTGCAGTTGCTGATTCTGCTGGCGAGAACAAAGACTGAACTTTGCTGTGTATCCTGCTAGAGAAGATTCTCCAAAGGGCTTGATGTAGAGTTTGCTCCCTGGTAAGAAGTCTCAGGGGCACAAAGCCTTCATCAATAGCTTCCTTGAACTCCGCAAAAGGGAGTTCTGACCTGCCTTGTGGTGCCAATTCCAGCTCTGGGTTCTTGGAGGTTGTTTTACGGTTTCTCCTGGTGATAATCCGGGCATCGCCCTTTCAGCGCCGTTTTCAAAGTGCCATGCAGCAGAAAAACACACGCATCGCCAAGATGCACCTGAAAAGATCAATGCAGCGCCTGTGTGTGGTCCGAGAAATCGTTGCAACCCGAGTCCCGGGCACCAAGCTTCTTTAACTCGAAACACACGCTCTGACTCCCACGCAAGCCCTGCCGTGCGCCTGGAAGAATCGATGCATCACCTGTCTGCGGCTGCAGAAATCGACACAGCACCTGGATCACCACTGCATCAACCATCAGCGCCTGGATTTTCCCAAGCAGTGCACCTGTGTGCCAAGTCAACACCCGCAGACCCGTGCAGTCCGGAATTCAATGGATCGCATCCCCTTACACTTCGGATTTGACGCAACACTTCTCCTGCGTGCAGCAGAATTGACACACCGCCTCCTCAAGGACTCAGGAATCAATGCATCCCTATATTTTCCTCCACCTCGCTCATCTGTGGCTGTTTTGTCTGTTGAATTTTATCCCATCCTAAGGTACTTTGTGAAAAATACCCGCATCCATAGTTTTCTATGAACAGAATTGCTAAAACCTTTTAAAAAGTGATATTTGATAAATGTATGTTGAATTTTTGTCATTTTGGTCTTGTTTGGTTAAGATAAAGCTACCTTATTTTCCTAAACTAGTGTCATGTTCATTTGAAGTGTTTTCACTGTGTTCCTGTGTGTTTGGGTACAAATACATTTCACATTGCCTCTTAGATAAGCCTGTCTGCTTGTGCCAAGTTACCAAGGGGGTGAGTAATGTTCTCTCTCTTAAAATATTTTGGGATTGACCCGTACACATGACAGAAAGAGAAGGGACAATACTGCAAAGGATGGAATAACTCTATATCCTCAACTTAGACAGTAAAGAACCACAGTGTTTAAATATTGAGGAAGAACTGTAAGCCCACCAATAAACTATGATAACAGATCTGTGATTAGAAACATTTATAAAGGTCTGATGGCTGCAAAATTACACTTTGCCTCTGGAATTGCAATCATATATGCAGACAATACAGAGACAAAAGTGACTTTGAAAATGGGACGCCTGCAAACACAATAAATATAATTCCATGGGAAATGGAACATTGATTAAATATTCTGTAAGAACCATTCAGTAAGAACCATCATGAAGAACCCTTATATATTATATACAATATATCTGGCCCATTAGGTCATAACAAGTACAGTCATAGCCATGAATAAATACATATGAAATCCCTGTTTTTAATATGATTCACAAAAAAGTATTGAAAATATGCCAAGAACTGAGCTACTTTGTGTTACTGGTTGACTGAAGTGTGAGCCTTAGTCAAGCAGCAACCACCGTCCTTGCCTGGATAATGCACAAGCAAAACCCAAATCAACCTATGCTCACCCGTGGAAGCCTGGCAGAGAGCAGTCAGGCTTAACTTAAGAGACAATGTGTAAATTTTTTCTGCAACACTTCAAACAGCAAAACGGTGAAAAAAAACCAAACCAAAATTTCCCACACCAGATTAAACAAACAGAGCTTATTTTAATAAATAAAACAAGAACAAAATGATGAAATCCAATCAAAAGAACTGGAATTATTAATTTTTAAGGAATAAAGTTAAAAAAAGCGCGTAAAAGCATAAAGAACCTACAGAGAAAATCTGGTTGCATTAGACCGAGTTAAAGGTTCAGGCGGACTGCGAGGGAGTGTGGGTCGGATACAGTCCCAGATTTGTCCTGCTGAAGGTTTACCGTCTCATGTTTTGTGCCAAGAGTCCTATTGGGGTTGGAGAGGATAACAGGGAACAAGGTGCATCGCTGGCAGAGGTTAGTATGGCAAAAAGAGCAGCCAGCGTTGCAGACGGGTGTGATGGAGTTTTGCAATGGCGGTCCTCCGGGTGATCGATGCTTGCTGTGTGAAGAGGAAAAAGATCCTACAACTGGTAACCATAAGGTAGGAGGTTTGATTCATTGTAGTTAGATTCTAATGTAACCCAACCTGGTAAATCTGTGAGGAGGTGAGCTGTGAAAAGAAACTTGGGAGCATATTATCAAGCACGGCGTTAAAATTATCGCCGCCTTAGTGGCAGAAAACTGCTGCTACAGCGGCGATAATGGGCTTGATAATATGCTCTGGAGAATTCCAATAGAAGCCCAGGTTCACACCAGAACATGGGCTTCTATGGGAACTCTCTGCGGCATATTATCAAGCCCATTATCGCCGCTTTAGCGGCAGTTTTCTGCCGCTAAAGCCGCGATAATTTTAACGCCGTTTCTTGATAATATGCCCCTAGGTGTGCTTGGATCTATGTCTCATTCCCCTGCAAGCTGGCAGTACAACAAGGTGAAAACGTTCCTTGGCATGTGTAGAATCTAGGGGCACTCCTGGAGTACTGAGAAATGTTATTGTTTTCCCCTAAAGAGGCACTTCTTTGGAATGTGGCTGGTGAAGTTAAAACTGATTCACTTGCAATTGACATCCAGGGGCAGATTCACCAATGTTTCACACAACACAGCAAGGCAACTACTCCATATATAAGTAACAAAAATTCAAAATGAGCAGTAAGCCAATGAAGAGCACCTACATTTTGTCCTACAGTAATTAATTTCCAAAGAAACGTTGTGCACTCGCTATAAGCACCCGCTGTTTTGCTATAACATCTTACATATTATTATTTACTGTTGGTGCAACACTATACTTATTTTTCTGCTCCATATATTTGGTGCTGTTCCTCTCTCCCTCAGAGTACGTGCGCTTGTGGCTGCCTAGCGCCAATGCATGCAGACACTCTGGTGCCATGGTGCAAGGGTGTCTGCGTTGTGGGCAGGATTATCTTTGTGTAGGAAGGTATCCCTTCCTGCACATAAACAATACTTAGAGGCGTATTCCTCTTTGAATGTGTGCATCAGAATGCAGCACACATGCAAAGAGGAAGCAACAAGAAGAATTAAAGATATTTATCCTGCCAGTCTCGGGTAGAAGCACCATTTTGATGTAAGCTCAGGTTTACAGACTTTAGTAAATCCATGGGTGGAAGCACCAGAATACCCATGCTCCACCCATGGATCGACCCCGATGCATACTAACACAAAGCAGCCCTATGCGCTGTGTTGCATTACTCTTTTTTTCACTAAACCACAGAAAGCCAAGCAAATTGGGCTTTGCAAGCCTTAGTAAATCTAAAAATACATTTTGGTAGGGGCTGCATCAAAAAAGTGGCAGAACCCTGACATAAAATGTTAGTAAATCTGAGCCCTAGTGTGTACACCACAGTCTCCATCACTAAGAAACAAATGTGATATAATGTCTTTTGAAAAAAAAAATACTTGATATTTTGGAAATGTGGGAGGCATTGGGTATTTCTTTCTTTGTGGGCTTCAAACATATAGTCATAAGCATAAGGCCTGCTTTCTATTTATTGCTTGCACTTCTACATTTATTGAATACAAAAAAAAAGTTTAAGATGAAAAATAGATTTTACTGTTTTTTGAAGTATTCACAGAGGACTTCAGTAAAGCCAGATCAAATGCTCAAACCCTTCTTGGACCCCCAACTGTGACCAGTTAACCTTTTCAAAGGATCTTGAAACTTAAGACCGTCACAGAGAGACCTGAATAAGAGACACTACAGGGTTGCTTGAGAAATGTACTTTCTTTTTTAGTCCTTCACCTACACCTTCTCACTGGGGCTTTGTTCTTCACTTTAGCTCTTCTGCACCAAAGCCCACTTCTAACTAATTTAACATAATTGAACCAGCTTTAGACATTGCATGTAGCCAGCTTTCACATGAGCTGACTGGGTAGATAGCACTTCACATGTGGGGCATATTATCAAGAAAGGGCGTTAAAATGATCTATTATTGTTAGAAAACTTCCGCTAAAGCGGCGGTAATGGGCTTGATAATATGCCGCAGAGAATTCCAATAGAAGCCCATGTTCTGGTGTCAACATGGGCTTCTATTGGAATTCTCACGGGCATATTATCAAGCCCATTATCGCCGCTTTAGCAGCAGTTTTCTGCCGATAAAGCGGCGCTAATTTTAACGCCGTGCTTGATAATATGCCCTGTGACAATGTGGCCCAGATTTATCAAGGGCTTGTGTTGCCTTTGAGTCACGCAAGGCAAGGCTAGCCCTTATGTCAGATTTCCTATGCCATGCAATGCCACCTTGTGTGGTATATTTAATCTGGAGTAATGCAACGCAGCGCAAGTTGCTGGCTTGCTTTACTCTGGGCGAGGAAGGTGTTCCATGGGTGGAGCGTGGCAATCACATTCAACCACCAATGGTTTTTGGTGCATTCTCAGATTTACTAAGACTAGGGAACCTGGGAATGTGTCAGAATGCTACACCTTCCCAAGGGAGGCGTATCGAGGAGAAATATATTTATTTCTCCGCATTATTTCCTCTTTCTATTTGTACTGCATTTGCAGCATGCATAGAAAGAGATTACTTCTGAGGATTGTTTTTGTGCAGGAAGGTGTCCCTTCAAACCATCATGGATGTAACACAGGCATCCTTGCACCATTTTGCAAGGGTGTCTGTGTCGGTTTTGGCAGCCACAAGTGAGTCAGCGTGGAAAGAAAGCAGGAATGCAGTATATGTTATTAATTATTGCGCATTCCTGCTCTCTCCGTTTGATGCAGCGTAGCAAGTTGTCTTGCTGTGTTGCATTGTGCCAAATGATGATAAAACTGGCCCCAAGTTTCTAAAGCACACCCAATCCCCACCACATGCCAGCAGGGACGGCTGTATCAGAAAAATAAAATGATAACGAAACAATATCATTTTATTTTTCTGTGACTGGCTTTGACATCCGGGCTGGGGGGTGGGCCGGGCAATGACAGGCAGGTGGTGGGCACTTAGAAGTGCGCATGTAATTTTAGGCTGGCTGTCCTAGGTTGCCCAAAAATCATGTGCACTTCTTTTTCTCAAACCCGGCTATGTTCACAGCCGGGTTGGAGAAAAGCTGCAGGCTACGCTGCAGTGTCTGAGCAGCAGAGCAGGCCGCTCAGACTAATCCTGGCACTTATCTCCCAGCAGGAGAGCAGTGCCAGGGTTGGCTGAGCATCCTCTGCCTTCCCCGAGACTGCTAGGAGTGCTCTGCGGCAGCCGTTGGAGGCTGCGCCGAAAAGTATGTTTTAAAAAATTATTATTATCTCTTACCCGCCTCACCCTCCACCTTCCTGCTATGGCAGCCGCCACTGCATGCCAGCCTAGTTCACTTGCTATGATGTCATATTGCATTTGACCTCTCATGCTGTGAATGTATTCTCTATTTTTCACAGCAATTCAAAGGAATTATTTTTCCTGTTACCAAAAGTCTTTAGGCCCGCTTGTTTATAAAGACAAATGATGGAAATGCAATTATGTGATAATTTGCCAAGCAACAATTCTTGGTAAATGAGCTGTCCCCTAATTCAATCGACCATTAATGTATACAACATAAAATGGTTCACAACCCAATGCTTGACATGAAGTATTCCTGTAATGCAGTGGCTGCGTTCATTCTCTAGTCACCAAGATTGCTCTGAATTCATTCTACATTTACCAACAGTGTAATGAACAATATTTTGTTACCATATAAAATCCATTATTCCCAGTTGAAATGGCAATTTTCTCTTTATTATAATTTTCCAAACTAGATTGGACTTTGCTAAACGTTTTTTAAAGACTAATGGACTTATAGTGTACATTTTCTATGGTTGATGCTGCTCTGCGTATGGATTTTCGCCATGATTTGTTGCAGTCATTTTTAGGTCTCGCTTATGCAGCACGCATGCGCTGCTAGGGGAAAGACCGTTAGCCATCGATTCGCCTTTTCAGCCAAAAACGTGCACGCGTTGCATTGCTTTTAATGGCAACGCGTGCACGTCTGGCGATTCCCTTGCGGGAGCGAGCTTTGACACCATATATTTGTAATTAACCTGCAAACATATGGTGCCCCTGCTCACTCTCGCAAGGGAAACAGGTGCAGGCCCCCTCTTGTCTCCCCTCCCCCTGCTGCCTCCTCCTTTAGAGCGAGGCATCCGCGCGCGTTTTCTTTTCTCGTCGATGCTTGTCAGAGTCCTGTATCGCACCCTGCCTTTTGTATTTTAGAATGTAGCAAACACTGCTTGAATTTAAACTTTGCTTCTGTTAGCCAACAGCCAATCAGCACACTGATGTGTAGGAACGAAGTCGCAAAATGTCACCAGGAAGCTTGCACACCCACGTTTCCGCTCCGCCTGAGAGCAGTCTTGCACCTAAAACACTTCTGTGGTTGGGAATCGACTAGACATGTTTGTATTTAATGAGAACCCTAAGCCGAGGCTTTATTTTCCCTTCTAAATTTATTCTCTTCCTATACATGTAGTATTTAAACAATTATATCCCACGCAACAGGAATCTGTCATGACCAGGAAGGTGGGCTTGCCGTTTCCTGTCAAGGCGTGTGTCAAGGCGTGTGTTTAACCTATGCACTGTAATAGGAGGACGGGTAAACATGCCCCGGCGCCTAACCCGCTCGTAAACCCTAAATGGCCTCAATTGTGAGCAATGTGTATCTTGAGAAGTTTTGTGAATACGGCTGCATGGAGCCTGGAAAAGAGCACGGGGAATGTAATTAAGTATACTCAGCTCAAAGGAAGAGAAATTATATTACGGAAGCTTTTGGTTAACTCTGTGGGTGGGAATTTCACTTTATCCTGTATTTACGTAACAGGAACTTTCCTCTTAGTTGAAAGTACCGATCTATCAAACACGCATCATCAGACATGTCTCAGCATCAAGTGCTTATTGGGTAAAACCAGTGGAAAATGTCTACTGATAACGTTTGATAGTGCTGCATGGATCATAGAGTTTTCAGGATGGGAAAGAGAATCCACCCCAACGACAAATGGAATTGTTGTTTCTTTAATGTTTCCCCTAGTTAGCGAAATTAAATGCAGACACATTGCAGCCACTCCTCCCCTACTCTTGCTCATACACTTGCATGTTGATGTAAGGGATTTTGGTGAGTACATCTATCATCAAATCCATGGAGTATTGTTCTGTATAATCATGCGGTCCCAGCTCCTTATAAAATGAAGTGTTTCATCCGTAGATCACGTCATGTTAAGGGACAGTCATGTTGATGTCTGGATGCTCAAAAGGGTGTGTGCAGCAGAGGTTAACTTGCCGGATTGCCCAAAATGTGTGTCTCACATTCTCTTCTCTTCCATTTGGAAAACACACAAATGAAATGACACGAATCGTGAAGATTCCAAAATATGTATTTAGATGTTTATAACATTTGCATAGCCCACACTGCATAACTGGATAGCTCTTATGTGCTAAGGAATGCTTGACTATTGACATATAATTTGAAATATATATTGTTTTGAGCTAGGCCGTAACTAAGTACATGGGGGCATATCAGCAACAACCAGCGATAATCATCGCTAAGCATATTTAGCGCTAGGATAATTATCGCCGGCTAACGTGGATTTTTATCGCTGAGATAGCGTGCTATTAGCAACGCTTATCTCAAAAGCGATAAAAATCCTAGAGCTAACTGCCAAACGTGAGATTATCGCTGGAAACCCAGCGATAATCTTTCGAAGATTGGCGTTAGCTTGATGATAGGGCCTCACATACTTAGCCATGATATCCACCTTTCATAGTATATCATGGCTAAGTCAGTCCTGAAGCAGGCGTAAGGAAAGTAGTGATAACAGGGGTTATCGCTACTTTTCTTGCCGCTACGCTTCATAGCGTGGGGCTTGATGATAGGAGAAATGTCGCTTAGCGACATTTCTCCAGTCATGTCAGGTCAGGAACGCCCACTTTGCATCTCATTAGAGATGCAAAGCTGGGTGTTAAGAATCCGGGCGCTAATGCAAGGTTTCACGCGACAGCGTGAGCTTGCTGATTAGGCGATAAAATTATCGCCGCTTTTCGCCCAAAAACTGACGCAAAAGCGGCAATAATTTTATGTCGCCTCGTTGCTGATATGCCCCATGGAGTGTCTGAGCTTGTTGCATGTGTGTGCTTCTGCTAGGTTGTCCTAATGAGCTTAGTGTGACAATACACTTTATATTGCTCCAATCAATCCAACGTACAATACAACAAGCATTGGCATAGCCAATAGGTCTCGCATTTGGGACCAGCTGCATAACTAAATACTTATAAGGTCCCAAAGCCGAGACCTATTGGCTATGCCAATGCTTGTTCTTCTAGTCATTCAAAAACATTGCAGTGTAACCATCAGACACTGTTAAGGTTTTTACAGGGCAGGCAGGGTTACTGGGCCCCAATCGCTGCAGGTGCTGTTGTTTGCCACAGTGTCCTCAAGTCCATCATAGAAGGGCTCTTCAAACCGGACAAAGTATTCCTCTTCTGCATTGACTCTCAGGGTAGCTGGGGTGAGCAGCCGCAAGCTTCTCAGGTTGGTAGTGGGGTGGACAAGAGCGGTACACCAAGAGACACAATAACTTAAGGTCCAGCTCAGTGCTGATCATTTTATAAAAGAAAATTCTCTAATATAACTTAACATAACATGTGTATTTGTAAAGCACACGTTCACCACTACGGGTATCTTGGCGCTGAATAACAGATGGTTGTTGTTACCCACCTCCATGGTACTCATGTTATCAACCTCAGATGGATGAAAGGCTGAGTGGACCCTAGCAAAATGAAATAATATGAATTGCAAGTGTAGGGTTGGCATCTCACATATGATCTTCAGGAAGGCGTTACAGCCCTTTTTCCATTTTGGGAGATGTCTAATGCTACTGTCCCCAGGATTATGCATGCGTAGACATCAATTAAGCCAGGTGCAAATAATTTCCATTTACCCCACTGGTTAGATGCACAACTCAGATAAACAGTTCTGATCCCTGACGTTCGGGAAAATAGTCAAATTCCTCAACGCCAATTAGAGGCTGATTTAGATCGCTGGGAAAAATACTCCGTCACCCTGAAGGAACAACTGCACTACGGATTTAGAGATGTCCGCTGCCCCAATGGATATCTGTTACATTGGCAGGAGCTGGCGTCATGGTACTTCCTGTCAATGCATTGAAAGTGCGTTGTGCGGCTCCGTCAACATGACGGTGCCATAGGGAAACTTTTCAATATCTTTTTTTATTTTCAAAAAAGAAAATCTCAAAATGTGATTTTCTTTTTGAAGAGAAAAAAAATGATGGCTCCCTCTCTATGGGAGTTTTTTATCATGGCGTGGGGGTCATTAAAATGTATTGGCATGCTTAAGTTCTGCTCAACTTTCAACTGCCAAATTCTAAATCAGGACCATTAGGGGCATATTTACAAGAACTGACGCATCGGTATCGATGCATCCAATTTCTTGCACCTGCTGCAAATGCCCTAACAATGCCATGGATGCACTGTATTTACAATCCAGTGCTTGATGGCGCAAGGATTCGCGGATGCATCCGAAATTCTCGGCTTTTTTGTCGCTTAAGTGACGCATTGCTGGAGTTGGTCTTAACAATGACGCAACTCCAGCAATGCGTCACAACACAGAGGCAAGTCACATGTTGAAAGCCCTGCGTCAATCCTTACACCTTGTTTGAGAAGGTGTAGGGGTTTTGACGCAGTAGAGGGACACAGTGAAAAGTTGTAAATTTCACTGTGTCAGTTCTTTGTGACTCTTAATGTGGTAACGCCTAACCTGCATCCATTATACCCTGACGCAGGTATAATGTGATGCAGGCCTCTACAAACTGACGCATTGGGCCCTATGCGTCACTTCGTAAATACGGAGCAGTGTGGAGCACTGATTGCGCCGCAGCTGCATAAAAACATGATGCTGCGGTGGCACTTGCTCCTTGTAAGTATGCCCCTAAATCACTTGTTCCATTTAAAGGATAAGGGTGCAGCTTGTTTCCCTGCTCTTCTCAGTAGCGGCTTCTTATCTGGGGGTCTCAGCAAAGAGCTTCCTTTGGAAAAGAAATAACTAGATTGGCTCAGTGTTGCAAGTCGAACTGGAACAAATTGACATTGTTTGGATCTGACTTTGATACACATTTTCAGCCAGGGAATGTGGATCTACTCCCTAAGGTTTCAGAACCGGTTTGAAGTGTTTCTCTTTTAAATGTCATTTTGTTGCTTGTCCTCAGATGTAGCCATTGTGCAAGGTAATGAGTTATGGCAGGTAGCAATGGGTGAAGCTTGAAGCAGGAGTACCGAAAACAAGGGCACAATGGACAGTGAGATCTCTGCGCCTGGCTTTCATCAGCTGTTCCGAAGCAGTGCTCAAGGGACAGATAAGAGGAACGCTCTTGCCTAGAACCTTCCATATCTTGAACACCAATTGTAGTGTCACTTCCCACACATACTGGGCCTGATTCACAAAGGTTAACTTAAACTGTTGTGCAACATTAAGTTTGTTTTGGAATTCACAAAACTGCATTTTAATAGTAGGTTTACAAGTGTGGAGACTCCACATTCGGGGAGGAGAGTTTGCTCACGGCTCAACACATGCGTCTTTCACAAACACACTGTGAAGATCTGGGACCTACTCGACTCCTCACGGAAACCTGGATGAACTCCACCTCTGCCCCGGACATTATCACGACCATTCCAGACGGCTACAAGATCATTCACAAGGACCGCATCAACAAACCAGATGGAGGCATCACCATCAACATGAACCACCGCCACTTCGAGGTACAGACAAACCTGAACACTAACCTCCATGGGACACTCATGTACACACCCTTTGACCCCATCCACCCTTCAGCGATTCCATCATCGACTTCATTGCACCCCGTGTTCACTCCTCCACAGACTACATCCTCCACGGTGACCTCAACTTTCACCTGGACAACTTCAACAACAAGAACACCTCAGCCCTGCTGGAGAACCTTGCCACCATCTACCTAAAACAACTTGTCACCTCCCCAACCCACTCAGCAGGACACACGCTCTAACCCATCTTCACCACCAGCGACAAAATCACCTTCAGCCACACCTCCGAGCTCCTGTGGACCGGCCACCTCTATGTCCACTTCTCCTTCACCATACCCACCGTACACCACCACACCCCACTGCTACCCTTGCAGAAGTTGGAACAAGGTCATCAAAGAACAGCTCACCACCTCCCTCAGCAAAACCCCTTCACCAACATCCACGGACGATAATGCCTCATCATGCAACCTCCACCAATGGATCTCCAACTGCGCCAACACAGTGGCTCCCCTGAAAATAGCCCCAGGCAAGCAACGCTCCAAGAAAGCCAGCTGGTTCTCTTCCGCCCTTCATGAGTCAAGACGCACCTGTAGAAGGCTGAAGAAAAGATGGAGGAGCAGCAAGACCCAGGGAGACCATTCAGCCTTCAAAACTGCTGTCACAGCACACCACCACCTAATTAGAACAAAAGAAAGCGCTCCAACATAGAAAGGATCAACACCAGCGCACTCAATACCAAATTGCTCTTCTCTGTGGTCAAATAATTCATCAAACCCAGCACAGAGAGAGCAGACATTGCACCCTCCCAAGACCTCTGCAGCAACTTCAAATCCTTCTTCCACTGCAAGATTAAGGAGAAATACAACAGCTGCGACAGCCTTGATACCCAAGACCCTCTCACCCCACCTGCAACCACCACACCCATCATCACTGGACCCCAGCAGACCCTACTCAGCTGGACACCCCTCATTGCTGACGGCACCCTTAAGATCATGAAGAGCATCCACTCCAGAGCACCCTCAGACCCCTGCCTGCAACTCATCTTCAACAGAGTCTGCACCTCCATCGCCCCTGAACTCTGCCACACCATCAATTGTTGCATCAACTCTGCCACCTTCCCGGAAGACTGGAAACACGAAGAGATCAACCCCTTGCAGCAGAAACCCTCTGCCAACCCAAAAGACCTCAAGAACTTCAAACCCATCTCTCTGCTCCCCTTCCCAGCCGAGGTCATCGAGAAGGCCATCAACGCCCAGCTTTCCGAGTTCATTGAAGCAAACATCATCCTGGCCCTCTGCCAATTCGGCTTATGAAGCAACCACAGCACCAAGACTGCCCTCCTCACCGACACAGATACAGACAACGTCCACCCCCTCCTCGACCGAGTCAAAATTGCAGCCGTCGTCCTCCTGGACCTCGCCTACCTCCGATAATTTCTTGCACTGCACCCTATGCGCAAGACTCAAGAACGTCGGCATTCGCGACAAAGTCCTGGAAGGGATCCTCCCCTTCCTCACCAGGCTAACACAGAGAGTCAGACTACCACTGTTCCACTCTGAACCTACAGTGATCAGCTGTGGAGTGCCTCAGGGCTCCTCCCTGAGGCCCACTCTCTTCAACATCTACATGGCCCCGCTTGCAGCCATCGTCTGGAACCATGGTCTCCTATGCCAACGACACCCAGCTGATTCGCTCCCTCACCAACAAATCCAGTCGGCTAGAAAAACTTCCAGATAAAGGCTGTCACCACCTGAATGAAGAACAGCTACCTCAAGCTCAACTCGGAGAAGGCCAAAGTCCTCATCCTGGGCTCCACCCCCTCCAACTGGGATGACTCCTGGTAGCCAGCAGCACTTGTAATACCCCCCAGACCACGCAGAAAACCTTGGCATCATCCTTGACTCTTTGCTCACCATGAACGCCAGATCAACACCGCCTCATCATCCTGCTTGCACACGCTACACCTCCTCTGAAAGATCTTCAAATGGATCCCCATCGAGTCCAGGAAGACGGTCACCCAGGCCCTCATCAGCAGCAGAATCTACTACGGCAATGCACTCTATGCCGGTATCACCCCAAAACTCCGCAAGAAACTGCAGAACATTAATAATGCCTCTGTCAGACTCATCCTCAACATCCCCAGCTGCAGCCACATCTCCGGCCATCTGAGAGACCGCCACTGGCTCCCAATCACCAAATAAATCACCTTCAAGCTCTTGACACATGCCAGCATAGCCCTACACAACATGGGACTTGCATACCTTAACCGCCACCTTGCATTCCACGCACCCACCAGAGACCCCTCCTCTGCCCAACTGGCCCTGGCCACCGTCACACGTATCCCAAAGAGCACAGTTGGAGGAAGGTCCTTCTCCTACCTCACAGCAAAGACCTGGAACACCCTGCCTCTACACCTCAGGCAATCACCGTCACTGCCTGAGTTCAGGAAGGACCTCAAGACCTGGCTCTTCGACTTACAAGACACTTGATTGATTTACTATATACAAAATGGCATTGCTCATGAAGAACTAGTCATCAGAGCTTTTATAAGATGGTTCTCCTTGAACTTCTAAAGTTAGCCCCGTCTCCATCCTCCTCACTTGTCACAATGTCTGAATTTGCAGCCACTTGAATGCATGCAATACACTTCATCTGTATGGGAAATACATGTCTATCCATAACTATGTGCAAAGCTAAACAAAGGGCATCCAAAACTGACCCCACTGTTCCAAGTACTCAGACTTTCATAGCAAAAATAGTTCTACTACCACACGTGCTATAAAGTTACTGTACAAACATGCACTTGACACACCCATGGAATATCAGTGAAAGGATCTTGGGATCACAGAACAGGTGAACATTACAATTGAGGAGCTTGGACAGTTGATGCAATGAAATATGTGTTCTCATAATAGTGATTCACAACACATTGTAGTCTGCCACCACCGCTTAATGTGAAGCCCCAGGCCATGTACACGAGTCCAATGCCCACCATGAAAACATGCTTGGTGCTCCACTCCAGGTCACAGACCAGGTTCTAAATCTCGTATTACCAGGGTCAGGCCCAGGCCCAGGCAGATGTGCACAGGCTATATCAGCATGACACCAGGAACAAAAACAGACAGTATAACAGTTTCACATGCAGTCGGGAACACAGAGCGGGGTACATGCCTACTTACCATAAATGAGACGTTCCCGTCCCAACAGCAACTCTTTCAAACCATCTCTCTGCACCACTTCTGGTTTGGAACCTCTTACTATACTCTTTGCGTTACTCTATTTATAAAAAAACCATTAATGAAATTGTGTTTTCAAATGAGTTTTTGTACACAGACTAACAACTTTACAAGTGGTCTGCTTTTCCTAAATTATCTGACTTGTCATTAAATATTTTTCTTTCATAATGTAAGTTTGAAATAGTTATTCAGGTAATCATGTAAGACTATCGTTTAATACATTAGCTGGTTCAGTTTCTCACATTGATTGACCCATATTTATATAGAGACACTTACATTTATTACTAAAAAGCACATATATTTGAAAGCATTTTTCCACCATAATATTTAAGGGGCCCTTTATTTTTGAGAACCCTACACCTGAACCTTATTTTTAATTGTGTGTACTCCTTTTTTCACAATGAACTTTTAGAATTGTAAAGTCAATGCAGTGTTTACATTTGTTTAGCAACCTTTCTGTGGAATTTTATGTCATTATGTCTTAATTGGTCTGCATAGTCATATTCAGCTTCTCACAGCATATTTTTCAAGCTGCGGTCCTATGCTCAATCAAGGTACCAAAAAAGTGAGCAGAGGGCACATTATAAGGCATTGCTAATTTTTAAGAGTAGATGAATGTGGTTATCATGATTTTTTTGGTAGAGAACATTCTTTAAAGGCTGGGAGGGAAGAAATATATCTAATTTAACGATCACTGGGCTAAATATCTCCTTGATTCTGATGCGCCACAGCAAATTCTTTGCACTGTGCTTGATGTATCAATAAATGCAAAAACAACAGTTGATGGACAGAATGCAGAACAATGTCATACATTCATCCTAGTACAGAGATCTGGGCCTACATCCATCGTTTTTTTGCTCTCCATGCCATTCCAGTTTGAACCCAGCCATATGCAAATCTGTCTTGGCCCTGTGCCTCATGGGGACAAGCTATCCTGGCTGAAGAGAGGTGAAACCCCGCAACCGGTTTTAGGATGCTTGCTTCCGGTCCAGGGAGGACCTGGCTTAGCAGTTCGGGCTGGACTGTTCCCATGAGGCACAGGGTCAAGACTGATTTGCATATGGCTGGGTGCAAACTGGGGTGGCAGAGTGAGCAAAAGAATGATGGATTTAACCCAGATCTCTTGACTGGGGGTGAATGTTTTGATTTGTTCTGCATTACGTCCATCAATTTTGTGTCTTTTGATGTATCAATAAAGCACAGTAAAACAGGCTCGCAGGATTCCCTTTGCATATTCTTGTGACTAGTTGTGATTGCGATGAGGAAGTCTGAGAGGGACATGGGGCCAGATGTATTAACATTAGTAACAGCGGTTGCAAAATAGCCATTTCTTTTAAATTGCTATTTGGTAATCGCTATTACTAATGTACTAAAGTTATATCTGACCCTTATTACCTAATTAGCGATTAGTAGTGGGTCACAAGTACACCCGCCTCCTGAATATTAATTAGGTAGGTCGCAATTTGTGACCGACCAGCAGACCACCATGTCTGTGATTGCTTTTAAATAAAGCAATATATATTTTTTTAAATGTAGCCCATTTTCCATTAAGGAAAACATGATGGGGCTACTTACAAGCCCCTTGCGCCACAGCTGCGTCACTTTTAAAATGAGAAAACGTGACATACCGGTGGCGCAAGGGGATTGTAAATAAGCCCTGATGTGTTTAAAAACAAAATGTAACATTTTATTTTTTATTTTCTAAGAGTAGGTAGTGGTCCCAAATGGACCTCTTCCCATTTGTGAACGGGTTACCACCAGCTTTGGGTTGGTGGTAAAGTATAAATGTTTTCCGACTGCATTTCGGTCACAAAACATTAGGACATACCATTTAGATTTCCTATTTGGAAGAGATTCACTCAACACACCCCTTCAAAATAGTGATTCTCTTTTTAGTCGCAAATCCAAATTGCGATTCAGTAACTTGTACGCTGGAAAAAACATTCCGGCATTTGCAAAAGGCACGATTCTGTGAAGGTGGCCATTTAGGATCTCAAAAATGCTTTATGCATCTGGCCCCCGGATCTTCCATCTCTGCGTTTATGCTCACTAAAAGCAGCATTGTGATACAGACAACATGGGCCATGCTACAGCTCATAATGCTACACTCTTCTCACCCTGATGCCCATAGCTGTCATTTGCACAGCAGAAGCTGCCCCTTAGGAAAATCACTCACTTTGCAAACAGATAACGTCAGACATCCAATCTGGGGGCATATTATCAAGAAACTGCATTAAAATTATCGCCGCTTTAGCGGCAGAAAACTGCCACTAAAGCGGCGATAATGGGCTTGATAATATGCCCTTGAGAATTCCCATAGAAGCCCATGTTCTGGTGTCAACATGGGCTTCTATTGGAATTCTCTGCGGCATATTGTCAAGCCCATTATCGCCGCTTTAGCGGCAGTTTTCTGCTGCTAAAGCCGCGATAATTTTAACGCCATCCTTGATAATATAACCCCAGTTACATATTTCTGTGGTGTGATTGACAAAGCAGTTGAAAAGCACAATACATTTACTTATGACATGGACGTGTGCATGACCCTTTCTGTCCATCCTTTTCCTTGTGCTACACAGGGAATTCCAATGTTGACATCCTGATTTGAAAACACATTTGCAACTCAAAATGTAATTTTGATGCATTGGGTTTTCTTTTTCAACTCTGAAAACCTGCCATTTTGTTTTACGGTGCAGGCCACGTGGCAAGGGAAATAGATGGACCCATTACGAATGATATAAGGTAATGTCCATGACCTCTGAAGGCCTCTGCACTAATTCAGAAGACAGGGTCATGAAATTGATGGTCGCGCAGAGTTGCAATGGCAGCTCCTTCCTGAAATTCTGACAGTGATCTGAACTTGTCTTGCATGAGCTGCCAAGTGCTTGTCTTTCACTGAATGTGATCCTTAAATAGACTTTTTCCATTTGATTCTGGGCACAGCTTTGCTGTAAATGAACAGTAAGTGGGTCTGTAATGCGAGCTGTTTCCTACAGCATGTAATTGGCCTGCAGCTGGAGAACAATGGAGACCCATCAGAAGCAATGCCACAGAAGCAACAGGTAACTAATTGTAAATAAGTGTCTTCAGTTATTTCTAACTATATGCACTAACACATCGGTTTCTATTTTCAAATTTCCAAGTTGAGAGAAACAAATTATGAAGAGGTCAAATCTCTAATATAACAGACATTCCTTTGAAATGATTTCATCTCTTCAAAATGTACAGTTGATGGCCGACAGCAGACACATTCAAGCTTTCTCTGCAGGCAGACTCCATCAGCCCATTGCAGGCCTGTGACTTCAATACCTATGTTGTATTTCTTTGATCTGAGACATTCTGGGAATAAAATTGAAGATATAGACAGCCGCGGCCCGTGCAGGTAAGAGCGGTGGGGCTGTGTGGGATTCAACAGATGACCACGAGGGAAAAATAAATAAATAAATACTTTTCCCTCATGGTCGCATGTTGAAATCCCCCCCGCCCCCCAGTTGGCCCCACCTCCCACCACTCTTACCTGCACCAGCCACCGCTGGATATAGATCTTTTATTCTAACCTCCCTTTATTCCAGTCGCTGTGTGCCCTAGAGCAGGATTTCAAATTGTTAATTAGCCCTTAGCAGATTAGGATAATAATCTCACCCTAGCAGGATGGGTCAACATTTTTGCCCGCAAGATGTACCTGTAAGCACGGAACCAAAGAAGCGTGTACTAGCAGTGTTGCCCTCTTCCGCTGTACCTTGAAATAGAGGCAAATTCCTATCTGAACCAGCAGGATGTAGACCACCCCATTCCAGAAGAATTGGAACTTCACAGTGGCATTGCGGTAAACTTTATTGTTGAGCATTAGGGTGAACTACATGGTCTCCATTCATATATTGCCAGCGGAACAAATATGTGTCAGGGTGTCACTAATATGTTGATTGTATTGGGAGCTGAAGTACACAGTGTGAACCACATAAATAAAAAATCTAAGCCCCTCAACCAATCTAAACTTTCCACTATGCATCATTAGCACCATTATCAGGTCATTTAAAATGAACACATTATTAAGAGCAAAACATCACACTTGCCGCAAAAATTACCATAAGCACTAAAAGTAACTATGGGCCGTTTTATGAGTTTGGTGGTGCAGGAGCGGAACCGCCCCGCTCCTGCATTGCCAAAGCAGTGTGCGCACCGCCCGCCAGATCACTAATTTTTTTGTTACTGGCGGGCGTTTCTTTGGCGGTCGCATGGCGGTGCCTATAAAAAAAAATGCAATGGGAACGCCAAAGCAAGTTCTTAGGGTGCATGAACTGTCAGGTCCATGTCCTGCAGAAACTGGGGTGCATTCAGACAGGGGGGCACACCATGTGACCCACTGCATGTGTCCCGTGGTGCAGAGGCAACAGGGGGCCATTTAGGGCCCCCTTTGTTTCCTCTCTGCCACAGTTTTCATGGCGGGCTCACCGCTATGAAATCCATGGCGGAGACGAAACCCGTAATGTGCTTGTTGGGGCTGCAGCGGGCCCACCAGGTATATTGCGGTCTCAAGACCACTGCAACACCACCAGGGATCGCGAATCCCTGGCGGCAGCAGCGGTCCCATGGCGGTCCGACAGCCCTACTTGTTATAGGACGGTCGCAACGCACTGTGAGTTTGATGGTCCATCGAACCGCAAAACTCATAAAATGGCCCTATGTCAGTTACAAAGTAGATGGCCTGAACAAACACAGTTAGTCACTATAGTAGCGAGACATTGTTGTAAACATATACAGCTACACAAACGTAGCAAATGCACTTGGTGATAGTCTTCTCCTTTATTTTTGCCCGACCACAGGTATGTACTACTTTATGGAACAATTGCAGCAGACATCCTCCAATGGGGTGGAGCACAATCAAGACTAATCCCAATCACCCAGCTTGTATGTGTCACAACTACACCAATCTTAATCACACAGTAGGGATAAGTGCTATAAAAAAACATGTCTACTGTCACTACATGTCACACCCAGCAATGCCGATCAACATCTTACACTGTCCCTCACTGGATGCCCTATACAAAACTATCACCATATACATTCTCATTTACTCTGTCACTTTCACCATTGAATCACCTTTGTTCACAGTTCCTCAGCTACTCATTCTGAGGTGGATGAGAGAGTCAGTAAATTTACCAGTAAATTTGCATGCCTGGTTTTCTGGGTCTTGACAATCTTAATGTGTGCCACTAACACATGTTAATGCAATAAATATGTGTCTACTGCAATGTGAAAGTTACCACAATGGTATCAAGTGTTAATATGATTACAGAACATGTACAATGCTATTTCGCAAAGGCCACAAATGTATAATTATCATTGTGAGAAGATGTGATTCAACAGCTTTCTGGCTGCCATTGCTAATGATGCTCCTGTATGTGTTGTTGGACCTCACAGCAAAACCACTTCCAGAATAAAATGAACCAATGGTAGCAGTATACCACATTGTGCCTATATCCAAGTATTCTCAGTCCAAGTATCAATAACTTATACTATATGTGAATGTTTACAGCAGTAGTCAACCAACGTCTCCTGGTCACAATGCTGCTGATGCCCATGTTGTGTCAGAGGATACACTGCCAGCAGGACATCAGTTGTCTGTCATCCATCAGTGAGTTATGTTTTTCTTCCATGGTCTCCATAGCCCATGCATGACCGTAGACACCACTAGGCCAACTAAGAACAACAATCAAGTTTGTAGATGTACGATCTTTATCAGTATTTATGTGATACCTGCATCCATGTGTCACAACGTATGTCCTCACATCAATGTCCGATTAGCCAGGCTCGATCTGTTCTCACAACACACAAACTTAGGAGACTAAAGACCAATGAACATGGTCTCCTAAACACATGAGTCAATTGACAAAAATGCTTGTGGTCTGCAGTGATGATGGCTGTTTCAATGAAAGAGCCCTGAATGGTCAGTCTGTCAATTAAAACATTAATTTGTTCAGGAAGAAAACTCTCACCCACACAACAGTGGCATGTTTCATCATCTGGGGTGGTCTGTGGCATGGCTACTTTATGGCTAGTGAAAGATGCTGGTTTTAAAACGAGTCATTGGTGAGCATTTATCGGAGGTGGTAACTCCCAATAGTTTTCTGCTATACATGGGGACAGATTTATCAAAGGCTTACATTGCCCTTACGACTTGCAAGGTAACACATGGGCAACACAAGCCCTTAAGTGAGTGGCTCTGCGTGGCATCACAAATCTGAAGTAGTCCAGGCAGTGCAAGTCACTCCCTTCCATTACTCTGCCCTGGGAAGGTGTTTCATGGGTGTTCCCTACGTATCCACCTCTGGTTTATGGCGGTTTCCCAGATTTTCACTAACACTGATAAACCTGGAAATGCATCAAAATGGTATGCCTTCCCGGAGGAGACGTAATAAGAAGAAATATGTTTATTTCTCCTTATTTTTTCCTCTTTCTATGTGTGCCGCATTCTTCAGAATATGAAGAAAGAGGAAAAAGACTCAGAGGATTGTTTTTGTACAGAAAGGTATCACTTCATGCAGAAAAATAACCATGCCTAAAACGCAGGCTCCTGTGCATCACGGTGCAAGGATGCCTGCATTGACGCTTTGCAGCCACTAGTGTGCCACGGCATGAAGACAGCAGGAATGCACCATATCTTAGCAGATATGTCTCATTCCTGCCCTCTCCATTTTAAGCAGCCCAGCACAGAAAGTTGTCTTGCTGCGTTGCACTGCATCAAATGTTAGTAAATCTGCCCCCAGATGTCCATACCTGCAAGCTGTCAACCTATTGTATTAATTCCCTGGTCACCTCCCGTAAGGACACTGACATAGTGATAAAGGGTCAGATATAAATAGCTTCAGGTTTGCAATTACCTAATTGCAAATTATTGTGATTCGCTATTTGGTAATCGCAAACACCTACGTACAAATGTGTGTTTCACTCATTTAGCAATTCCCAATGGTTCACAAATAGACCTACCTCATCAATATTCATGAGGTAGGTCACAATTTGCGACCCATTGGGAATCGCTAAAATCACAGGGTTGGTAGCCTGCTAGGGTCAGCAGACCAACATGTCTGTGATTGCTTTTAAATAAAGCAATTTTTAAAAAATGCAGCCTGTTTTCATAAGGGAAAATGAGATGTGTTTCAAAAAGAAAAATGAAAAGTTTTCTTTACTTTTTTTAAGAGTAGGCAGTGGTCCATGGGATCCTGCTCTTAAAAAACGTTTTTACAGCCATTCACAAAAGGGAAGGGGTCCCTTGGTGAACCTTACCCGTCTGTGAATGGGTTACCACTTGAAGTAGGAGGTAAAATGTGAATGTCTCGCAACAACATTTCGGGCGCAAAACATTCACATATATCAATATGAGTCACTATTAGAGAGGGACGCCCTTAACATGCCCCTTCCTAATTCCGAATCGCAAACCCATGTTGCGATTTGGTAATAGGTTACAGAATCGCAAAATAGGGCTCTGCACATGAAAAAGGTTTTATTTGCGGTTGCAAATGCCTTCTGTGAATCGGGCCTTTTGCAACCAAAAAGAAAATACGTACATCTGGCCTTAAGAGTCTAGTCAGTGAGACTGCTGCATACCCTACAAGATCTGTAGCTCTGAAACCTGAGCGGCAGCACTGCTGAATGAACCTGTAAATTAAGTCCAGCTGTGCTGTATACTGTCTGAGACCGCAAGATTTGTGCAATTTCACTCTGCCTTTTTCTTAGGAGATTATATATCATAACATATTTGAGTGCCTACTGGAAATGGGTAGGGTGGCAAAATGAAATGAGGAAACCTTAGTAGTGTGAACAAATGCTATGAAAAATGATAGGCCATGTAAGACAGCATTTTTCGTAGGGACATTTTTTCAGAGAAATTGTACAGAGGGATGCAAAATTCCTGGCCAGCTGCTGCTGGCTGCCTCACTGGCTGAGAGATATAAGCAGAGATTTGTGAAGGATTTAGGGGCATATCACCAAGGACAGCGTTAAAAATTATCGCCGGTTTAGCGGCAGAAAACTGCCGCTAAAGCAGCGATAATGGGCTTGATAATATGCCGCAGAGAATTCCAATAGAAGCCCAGGTTCTGGTGTGAACATGGGCTTCTATTGGAATTCTGTAGCGCATATTATCAAGCCCATTATCGCGGCTTTAGCGGCAGTTTTCTGCCACTAAACCGGCGATAATTTTAACGCCGTCCTTGATAATATGCCCCATAGAGACTCCATAGGGCATTGACACTGAAGATGGTATAGTGGATGTTGGGTAACATACAAACAAAATTTCTGCAACAGGACAGTATTTTACTGTTTGTTGCTCTGTGTTGTATCTACCCAAATTAAGGGGCATATTTACAACGCGGCAATAGAAAATTATTGCCGCTTTTGCGGCCGTTTTCGGCCGAAAAGCGGCGATAATTTTATCGCCTAGTTAGCAAGGTCACGCTAACGCGTGAAACCTTGCATTAGCGCACGAATTCTTAACGCCCCGCTTTGCATCTCTAATGAGATGCAAAGTGGGCGTTCCTGACCTGACATGATAGGAGAAATGTCGCTAAGCGACATTTCTCCTATCATCAAGCCCCACACTATGAAGCATAGCGGCAAGAAAAGTAGCGATAACCCCTGCAGTAGGTGAGAGTGAGTTAAAATTGCTTCAGGACTGACTTAGCCATGATATCCTATGGAAGGTGGATATCATGGCTAAGTTTGTGGGGCCCTATCAACAAGCTAACGCCACATTTCGTGAGATTATCGCTGGGTTTCCAGCGATAATCTCACATTAGGCAGTTAGCGCTAGGATTTTTATCGCTTTTGAGATAAGCGGTGCTAATAGCACGCTATCTCAGCGATAAAAATCCACGCTAGCCGGCGATAATTATCCTAGCGCTAAGTGCGCTCAGCGATAATTATCGCTGGTTGTTGCTGATACGCCCACATGTTAGGCAGATGTTTCACCTGAACTTCTCCTTCGGGTCAGCCATGTACCATGCTAAGGTGCAGAGTTAAAGCTGCAGAAATAGTGGCAGATCAGCCACCAAATCCAGAATGGCTAATTTGCTATGTCCTGAGGAAAAACCACTGTGAAAATCCACTACATAAAAGGGTGGCAGATTTCACTTAGAAGCAAGGATAGGGTTCTTAATCTGCCAGGAGATGCCCCCAACACTCTAGGGAGATTGTGCATGTTAGACAACATAAAGGTACTATTCGCCTTGAGGCATTGTTCACAATTGGTATCATTTGCTGGGTACTCTAGAGCATGACAGTAATTGTGTGAGTGGCATTACAGGAAGCATTTCTGAGAAAGATTCAGGATTTAACAATTCCAATTTCTATTAAAATAATCTGGTAGCAGGGATTGCTAGCAGTGCCAGACTGCCATAAGTGTCTTTCTAAGCTCCATCTTGACAGCCAGGTGGGCATTATATCAACAATGCCTAAACAATACTCGCACATCACCCACAATCCAGATACGTATGTCCAGTGGCTACTTGAAGCTCAACCGAGCCAAGACAGAATTCCAGTTGTTTGCCAAGAACAAGAAACAGTATATACCTGGCTCAACGTCATGCATTTTGATGGATTCAAATCCCAACTCTCACCAATTCACACAGGATGAGAACCTCACTCTCAAGGAATATATTACTAAAAAGACTGGTGTGAGCTCTCACTTCTCAAGAAAGTGAAATCATTTGTTCCAAAAAGCAACTTTGAAACTGCTTTTTAAGCCTTCAAACTCTTGCATCTGGATAATGGTAATGTTTTGCTCCGAGGCCTTCCAGACGCCACACTGGCATCAGACATGATACAAGCACATCTCATCTAGAGTCTGAAGAACTATGATAACATAACCTCCACCCTGATGGAACTCCATTGGCTTTATGTGCCTACCCACACCATCTGATAAACCAGCTACATCATTTACAAAACCATCAAAACCAGTATCCCACTAATCTTGCAGACAAGCTCACCATCTATGGTGGTTCTGGTGCTGCCATCAGACTGCAGACTAGGAACTGTAGTAAAGAAATAAATACAGGCAGGAGACCTTTTCCATCGATGCACCCAGGATCTGAAATAAAATAACTGTATCCATCAGGACTGCTCTAACACTGCTCCAATTTAGGAAAGAGTTAAAAACTCAACCCTTTAAAGAACGTAGGGGCATATCAGCAACACCCGGCGATAATTATCGCTCAGCGCTCTTAGCGTGAGGATAATTACCGCCGGGTAACGTGGATTTTTTCGCTGAGATAGCGTGCTATTAGCAACGCTTATCTCCTCAGCGATAAAAATCCTCACGCTAACTGCCTAACGTGAGATTATCGCTGGAAGCCCAGCGATAATCTCACGTAGTGTGGCGTTAGCTTGCTGATAGAGACTCACAAACTTAGCCATGATATCCACCTTCCATAGGATATCATGGCTAAGTCAGTTCTGAAGCAGGCGTAAGGAAAGTAGCGATAACAGGGGTTATCGCTACTTTTCCTGCCTGTTAGACCTGGCATCATTGGCATTAGTCTCTCCTCCATTTTTTCCGTTTGCCTCCTCTGTTTACGATGTTTTTGCTGGAATATTGCTTTGGGCACTGTTCCTCTGCTGATCAGTGCCACAGTGCAAGTGCTCCCTATGTTAAATTATTACACTGATTGATGTTACCATGATTGGCTTGGTTGATTACTGTTCAGACCCTAGTCTAGTGCACTGCGCGTGCCAAGGGCGTGTAAGTTAACTGCTGCTGGTGGGCTTTCAGCACTGGTTGTGCCACCCACAGAAGCAGCGTGTAAAATGTGTCTCAGGCCTGCCATTGCCGAGCCTGTGTGCAGTCCCTGACTGCCATGTCGACTTGGCAAGGAAACCTACTTGCCAGTCTCTAAAACCTTCACTTTTCCACATTTCAGACACCTCTATGGTAGGCCCTAGGGCTGGGTGCATTGTGGGTAAAAGGTAGGTCATGCCCTGATTTGTGTGGCATGACCTAATAGTGAATTACAGCCATTTTCGTTTTTCACTATTGAAGGGCTACCTGCCTCCAATAGGCCAGACTGGGCAGACTGATTATTAACTCCATTATAATCTAACTGACTCAGGGAGCATGGTAGCAGGTCAAGTTTAGTATCCCTGAACTCAGAATTTAATAACACACCCTTTAGGATGGATGGTTTTTAAATTCTGTGTTTGAAAATAGCCCTTTTAGAAAGTGGCTATTTTCTTGTTCAACTATCCACCGGTCTCTGCTGGTTTGGTGTGTGTGTCAGGGGCTGGGTGGCTCCAGAGGTCTGAATGAGTCAGTGTGGGGTGAATGAGGCATCTACACTTAGAGTGGGGGAAGAGTAGTCCCTGATAGCCTGCCCTGCCTGACACAATACTGGCTCCACCTCCTGCCGGGTGACTGATAGCCCTGCTCCTGCCAGTGACAATACTGGCTCCGCCTCCTGCTGGGCGGCTGAGGACCCTGCCCTGCTCAGTGAATGGGCCAGGTGCCTCTGCCCGGCAACACCCACAACACACCCAGGATGGGGGGAATTTCCCTGCTTGGACAAAGGGAACAAAGCAGAAAAGGGGTATAAGAGAAGGACCCCTGAACCAAGAACTCAGATCACTTCTGACAAGGAAACCTCTACCAAGGACAAGAAGCCTGCTGATCTAAGGACTTGCCTCCCCCTTCTGCCAGTGTGCTGTTTGCTGGGGGGAACCTGAAGCTGCTTCTTTATTTTTGCCAAGGAACAAGGAGAGAGGAACTTGGTGTGTACTCTCAAAAGCTTGCTAGAAAATCTCCAAGGGCTGGAAGAGTGCCAGCTTCCTGTTGAAGTCACAGGGCCAAAGGACTTCATCCTCTGCTGAATTGCTGGTTGCTGGAAAGTGTCATTTCCAGTGCACAGGGGAAATCTGCAGTCTCGACGCCGCCGAATCCAGCTCGACATCGTGAGTAACGGCTCCAGTGTTCTGAGTCTTCGACGCCGGCCGCCGGGCCCGATCGATGCCAGTAGCGACGCCAGGAGTAGTGAGTATCGGCTCCAGCTCCAAGTGACCCCGTCTTGATGCCAGTATCGACGCCTCTGAGAAGTGAGTATCGGCTCCAGCTCTAAGCGACCCCGTCTCGACGCCACTGCTGATCGCATCGACTCGACGCCCTTCTCGATGCCGTCAGCGCTGCTCCGGCCCGACACCTCTCGACGCCGCTGCAGATCGACCCGAATCCAAGGCACGATCGACGCCGACCTCGACGCCGACATCTCGACGCCGTGGATCATCGTTTTCTTCATTTCCAAAGGTACTGTGTTTGTGGGTTCTGTTGCAACTACAGGCTCGACGTAGCGCTCCTCGCGGTCGACGCCGAACCTTGGGAATATCGTAAACTCGACGTCGTGTGACTCCTGTGGGGGTCACATTGTTGCCAAGAACTGTGTTTCAGAAGAATACTTACTTTTGTTGCTAAAGAACTATTTCCTAAGAAGAAACTTTACCTGAACTATTATTTTTCCTTCCAAAGAGTATTTATTAAGATTGTGGTATATTTTTGTCATTATTTGGTCTTGTGCTAAGCCTTATATAAAAATACTATTTTTATAATAACTCCTGTGTTGTGTCCATTTGTAGTGTATTCACTTTATTACTGTATGTGGTCATAAATGCTTAACACACTGCCTCTGAGATAAGCCTGTCTGCTCTGCCAAGCTACCAAGGGGGTAGCAGGGGTTATCTGAGTGTGTAATCCCCTTGCCCTGACTAGAGTTGGTGGGTCCCTATTTGTCAGAAGTGTATACCTCTGCCAACTAGAGACCGCCAGTTCCAACATTGGTGGCAGCGGTGGGATTGAACTTTGCATTTATGACTCATGTGCAGTGATTAGTGTACGCTACATAGTGAAAGCAGACCATAGCGCAGCCACAATCTGTTTTGGTAGGATATTCTATTTTTGTTCTCCGCTTTCCTGGAGCTTATTTTTTAAACACTGCCAGTTTTGACCATGGAGGATGCCGGAGCTGCTATACCTGCTGAGATTGTTGTGTGGGAATTTGATAAGAAATTGATCAATAAGTAGAGGAAGCAGGATCTAGAGCGATTTTGCAAGCAGTTCAAAGTTCCTACCACAGGTCTCAGATTGAGAGACGACTTCCTCAAAGCACTGAAGGGCTGGTTAGAGGCCAGAAATCCCTCTGATCCGGGGGTGGTACCGGAAGAGGAAGAGGAAGAGGAAGTGGAAGAGCCCATGAATGGGCACGTGGCATCTCCCGGCAGCAGTGTGTCCTCTAAGAGCCTTTCTCCTGAAGAGTTGGAAGACAGGGAGAAGGAGAGGGAGTACAAGTTAGAGATGGCAAAACTTAAATTAGGAGGGCAGTTGGAATTAGAGAATGCAAGAAGCAAAAGAGAAGCTGAAATGGAGAGCCAAAGATTAGATTTTGAAAGAGAAAAATTAGCGTTTGAACGTGAGAAGATGTTGAGGGAGATGGATCTTAAAACTAAGAGTTTAGAGTTGAATCCCTCTGGTGGCAGCACTCCATCTGTGCCTGCAGAAAGTAGGTTTTATTTTCCCAAAGATGTGATAAAAGATTACAGTAGAAATGAGGATATTGGTCAATGGTTTAAAGCATATGAGTTAGCAGAAAGATTGGGGAGCGTGGGTGTGGGGTCGCTTTGTCAATGAAGGGAGAGATACCTTGTTGGACATACCTGCTGAGGATAGGATGTCTTATACTCATATGAAAGATGCTTTAATGTTGAGGTATGGCTTAACTCCAGAAAAGTACAGACAAACCTTTAGAAAATGTAAGAAGTTGCCTGGTACTACGTGGGTTGAATATGTGTCCTTCTTTTGCAGAGCCATGGATGGTTGGGTAAAGGGTAGCAAGGTGGATAGTTATGATGCTCTTTATGATTTGTTTGCATGGGAGCACTTGTCTAATAACTGTTTTCCAGAGCTACGCCAGCACCTTATTGATAGCAAGATATCTAACCCTAGAAAACTTGCTGAGGAGGCGGACGGCTGGGTCAGTACCTGGGTCCACAAGAGTCCAGTGGGAGACTCAGCCAAAGGTGGGCAGGATCCCCAGCAGAAGAGTGGGGGGGACAGGGGTAAACAGAGGGGGTTTCAGAAAGGGCCCACAAGTAATCCCCAAGGGAACCAAGGGAAGGGTTCCCAGCCTCCCCCTGTAAAGAAGCCAGAGGTCCCGACAGGTAAACCTGTTCCCAGGGGCCCAATGACCTGCTACGTTTGTAAGCAGGTGGGACACCGTTATTATGATCCCCAGTGTCCCATGAAGAATTCGAATGCACCGCCGCATGCACCCCCCAGTCAGGTAGTGAATGTAGCCCTGGGAGGGAGTGAGATGGGTGCCCCCGGTGGGTGGGGTCCCGCAGAAATGTCCCTGGTCTCTTTAGGAGACGTGGAAATGGTCCCTCCAACCCGTCTGCCTAGTAACACTAAGAAATATAGGCAGTCTGTGACCGTTAATGGCCATAGGGTGGAAGCTCTCAGAGACACCGGAGCGAGTGTGACAGCTGTCAAGTGTCACTTGGTGTCCAGAGAGCAGGTGGTCCCTCATGCATTCTACCCCGTTGTAGCTGCTGACAACTCACAGAGTAAGTGTGAGGTAGCTCAAGTTCCTTTTGAGTGGGGGGGGTCTCAGGTACTCTTCAGGTTGCTGTGAGGCCCGCCATGCCTGTTGATTGTCTCCTGGGCAATGATTTGGAGGACCCCCCTTGGGCTAAGGTGGAGCGAAAAGCGCATCTGGAAATGTTGGGTCTGCCGGAGTGGGTGTGTGCGACCACCCGGTCCATGTCAGCTAGTAAGGGTGTTGATGGGGGCCCGGAGCCTGAAAGTATGGCCCAGGACCCAACCGTGAAGAGAAGAGGCAGGGGGCGCGGGAAACCGCCCCCCATCATTCCCACGGTCCAGGAGAGAGCAGACCCGGAGGGGGATGCCCTGGAACCTACAGGGGAACAAGTGGCTGAACTGGGAGACCTGCCCGAGCTGACCCACTGGCAGCAGGATGGTGGTCCCTCCACGGAGGAATTTTGTGCTGAACAGAAAGTGTGCCCTTCTCTTGTGGGTATGAGGCAGCAGGCCTCAGCCCAAACGACAGGTGATCAGTCAGGATCACATTGGATTTACTGGGAGAACGACCTCCTGTATAGCGAGCCTAAGGCTGCTGAGCCTGGGTCAGCCCGTGTGCTGGTGGTACCCCAGTGCTTCAGAGCCTTCCTACTGGGGTTGGCTCATGACGTTCCGTTAGCTGGACATCTGGGGCAGGACAAGACCTTTGACAGGCTTGTCACCCATTTTTATTGGCCTCAGATGAGAAGGGATTCTGACATCCATTGTAGGACCTGCCAAACTTGCCAGGCAAGTGGGAAAAGTGGGCGGAAGCAGAAGGCTCCCCTCCAACCTTTTCCCATAGTCAGTACCCCCTTTGAGCGAGTGGGGATTGACATTGTGGGGCCACTGGACCCCAAGACAGCCATGGGCAACAGGTTTATCCTGGTCTTGGTGGACCATGCCACCCGGTACCCGGAAGCCATCCCTCTCCGCACAGTGACGTCCCCCGTGGTGGGACGGGCACTGATGGGTGTTTTCTCCAGCATGGGGTTCCCCAGAGAGGTGGTGTCAGACCGGGGCACCAACTTCATTTCTAATTATATGAAGTCTCTGTGGAAGGAGTGTGGGGTAACCTACAAGTTTACCACTCCTTACCACCCTCAAGGTAATAGGCTGGTTGAGAGCTTCAACCGGACCCTAAAAGGCATGATTATGGGTCTTGAAGAACCAATGAGGCATAAATGGGACGTCCTCTTACCATGCCTGCTGTTTGCTTACCGTGAGGTGCCACAAAAGTCTCTTGGGTTCAGTCCCTTTGAGCTTTTGTATGGACACCCGGTAAGAGGACCTTTGAGTCTGGTCAAAGAAGGCTGGGAGCAATCTCCCAGGAAACCTCCCCAGGATGTATACAGTTACATGCTGGCCTTTAGGAACCAGACTCGGCGCTTCAGAGATCTTGCTCAGGCAAATCTGGAGGCCAGCCAGGAAGAGATGAAGCGGTGGTACGACCAGAATGCCACTCTGGTTGAGCTCCAACCTGGTCAGAAAGTTTGGGTCATGGCCCCTGTGGAACCTTGTGTGCTCAAGGACAGGTGGACTGGACCATTTGAGGTTGTGGAGAAAAAGAGCGATGTCACCTATTTGGTGGACTTGAAGTCTCCCAGGAACCCCTTGAGGGTCCTGCATGTCAACCGGTTAAAGCCCCACTTAGAAAGGTCCGAAGTGGGCATGCTTCTAGCCACAGATGCTGGAATGGAGGAGGAGAGTGAGCCTCTTCCTGACCTCCTGTGTGCAAAAGAGCAAGATGGGTCAGTGGATAATGTTGTCCTCTCTGACACACTGACCCTTGAACAGCAGCAAGATTGTCGCCATCTGCTGGGACAATTCCCTGATCTGTTCTCCTCAATCCCTGAGTGTCACTCAGTGGTGTGTCCACGATGTGGACATTGGGGACAGCACTCCTGTGAGGCACAAGGCCTACAGGGTGACTGACAAGGTCAGAGCATACATCAAGGAGGAGGTCTCCAAGATGTTTGCCTTAGGGGTGGTTAAGTCCTCTAGCAGTCCTTGGGCCAGCCCAGTGGTCTTGGTCCCAAAGGCTGCAGCGCCTGGTGCTTCACCAGAACTTCGGTTCTGTGTGGATTACCGAGGACTCAATTCGGTCACCAAGACTGACGCGCACCCCATCCCCAGATCTGATGAGCTCATAGATCGGTTGGGGGCTGCCCGGTACCTTAGTACGTTTGATCTAACGTCTGGGTACTGGCAGATCACCTTAACTGATGGGGCAAAAGAGAGGTCTGCATTCTCCACACCAGATGGGCACTACCAGTTCCAGGTTATGCCCTTTAGGATGAAGAATGCCCCTGCCACATTCCAGAGGTTGGTCAACCAGGTATTGGCTGGGCTGGAGGATTTCAGCGCCGCCTACCTGGACGATATAGCAGTGTTCAGCGCCAGCTGGGAGGAACACTTGCGCCACCTCCAGGAAGTGTTATTGGCCCTGCGCAGAGCAGGCCTCACAATCAAGGCCAGTAAGTGCCAGATTGGGCAGGGTTCAGTGGTGTACTTGGGGCACCAAGTAGGGAGCGGCAAGGTGGCCCCCCTGCAACCCAAGATAGATACCATCCTGGCTTGGGAACCGCCCAAAACCCAGACTCAGGTGAGAGCCTTCTTGGGTCTCACGGGTTACTACAGGAGGTTTGTCAAGGGGTATGGTAACATTGTGCACCCCTTGACCTCGCTGACTTCCAGGAAGCAGCCGAGACTTGTGATCTGGACTGACGCCTGTCAGAAAGCCTTTGACACCCTGAAAACTGCAATGTGTACAGCACCGGACCTCCAGGCACCCGACTATTCCAAAGAGTTCATTGTCCAGACAGACGCTTCAGAGCATGGTGTGGGGGCTGTTCTAGCACAGATGAATGAGGAGGGCCGAGACTTACCTGTAGCCTTCATCAGCCGGAGGTTACTTCCCAGGGAACAAAGGTGGAGTGCGATAGAGCGTGAGGCATTTGCTGTGGTCTGGGCGCTGAAGAAGCTAAGACCCTACCTGTTTGGGACTCACTTCCGGGTTCAGACAGACCACAGGCCCCTCAGATGGTTAATGCAGATGAGGGGTGAAAACCCAAAGTTGTTGAGGTGGTCCATTTCCCTACAGGGGATGGACTTTACGGTGGAACACCGCCCTGGTACAGATCACGCCAAGGCTGATGGTCAGTCCAGATTTTTCCGCCTTAGTGAGGAGGACTCCCTGGGTGAAGGGTAGTTCTCCCCACATTTCAGCTGGAGGGGACACGTGTTAGACCTGGCATCATAGGCATGAGTCTCTCCTCCATTTTTTCCGTTTGCCTCCTCTGTTTACGATGTTTTTGTTGGAATATTGCTTTGGGCACTGTGCCACTGCTGATCAGTGCCACAGTGCAAGTGCTCCCTATGTTAAATTATTACACTGATTGATGTTACCATGATTGGCTTGGTTGACTTACTGTTCAGACCCTAGTCTAGTGCACTGCGCGTGCCAAGGGCGTGTAAGTTAACTGCTGCTGGTGGACTTGCAGCACTGGTTGTGCCACCCACAGAAGCAGCGTGCAAAATGTGTCTCAGGCCTGCCATCGCCGAGCCTGTGTGCAGTCCCTGACTGCCATGTCGACTTGGCAAGGAAACCTACTTGCCAGTCTCTAAAACCTTCACTTTTCCACATTTCAGACACCTCTATGGTAGGCCCTAGGGCTGGGTGCATTGTGGGTAAAAGGTAGGTCATGCCCTGATGTGTGTGGCATGACCTAATAGTGAATTACAGCCATTTTCGTTTTTCACTATTGAAGGGCTACCTGCCTCCAATAGGCCAGACTGGGCAGACTGATTATTAACTCCATTATAATCTAACTGACTCAGGGAGCATGGTAGCAGGTCGAGTTTAGTATCCCTGAACTCAGAATTTAATAACACACCCTTTAGGATGGATGGTTTTTAAATTCTGTGTTTGAAAATAGCCCTTTTAGAATGTGGCTATTTTCTTGTTCAACTATCCACCGGTCTCTGCTGGTTTGGTGTGTGTGTCAGGGGCTGGGTGGCTCCAGAGGTCTGAATGAGTCAGTGTGGGGTGAATGAGGCATCTACACTTAGAGTGGGGGAAGAGTAGTCCCTGATAGCTTGCCCTGCCTGACACAATACTGGCTCCACCTCCTGCCGGGCGACTGATAGCCCTGCTCCTGCTAGTGACAATACTGGCTCCGCCTCCTGCTGGGTGGCTGAGGACCCTGCCCTGCTCAGTGAATGGGCCAGGTGCCTCTGCCCGGCAACACCCACAACAAACCCAGGATGGGGGGAATTTCCCTGCTTGGACAAAGGGAACAACGCAGAAAAGGGGCATAAGAGAAGGACCCCTGAACCAAGAACTCAGATCACTTCTGACAAGGAAACCTCTACCAAGGTCAAGAAGCCTGCTGATCTAAGGACTTGCCTCCCCCTTCTGCCAGTGTGCTGTTTGCTGGGGGGAACCTGAAGCTGCTTGTTTATTTTTGCCAAGGAACAAGGAGAGAGGAACTTGGTGTGTACTCTCAAAAGCTTGCTAGAAAATCTCCAAGAGCTGGAAGAGTGCCAGCCTCCTGTTGAAGTCACAGGGCCAAAGGACTTCATCCTCTGCTGAATTGCTGGTTGCTGGAAAGTGTCATTTCCAGTGCACAGGGGAAATCTGCAGTCTCGACGCCGCCGATGCCGCCGAATCCAGCTCGACATCGTGAGTAACGGCTCCAGTGTTCTGAGTCTTCGACGCCGGCCGCCGGGCCCGATCGACGCCAGTAGCGACGCCAGGAGTAGTGAGTATCGGCTCCAGCTCCAAGTGACCCCGTCTTGACGCCGGTATCGACGCCTCTGAGTAGTGAGCTCTAAGCGACCCCGTCTCGACTCCGCTGCTGATCGCATCGACTCGACGCCCTTCTCGACGCCGTGAGCGCTGCTCCGGCCCGACACCTCTCGACGCCGCTGCAGATCGACCCGAATCCAAGGCACGATCGACGCCGACCTCGACGCCGACATCTCGACCCCGTGGATCATCGTTGTCTTCATTTCCAAAGGTACTGTGTTTGTGGGTTCTGTTGCAACTCCAGGCTCGACATAGCGCTCCTCGCGGTCGACGCCGAACCTTGGGAATATCGTAAACTCGACGTCGTGTGACTCCTGTGAGGGGTCACATTGTTGCCAAGAACTGTGTTTCAGAAGAATACTTACTTTTGTTGCTAAAGAACTATTTCCTAAGAAGAAACTTTACCTGAACTATTATTTTTCCTTCCAAAGAGTATTTATTAAGATTGTGGTATATTTTTGTCGTTATTTGGTCTTGTGCTAAGCCTTATATAAAAATACTATTTTTATAATAACTCCTGTGTTGTGTCCATTTGTAGTGTATTCACTTTATTACTGTATGTGGTCATAAATGCTTAACACACTGCCTCTGAGATAAGCCTGTCTGCTCTGCCAAGCTACCAAGGGGTTAGCAGGGGTTATCTGAGTGTGTAATCCCCTTGCCCTGACTAGAGTTGGTGGGTCCCTATTTGTCAGAAGTGTATACCTCTGCCAACTAGAGACCGCCGGTTCTAACACTGCCACTATGCTTCATAGCATGGGGCTCGATGAAAGGAGAAATGTTGCTTAGCGACATTTCTCCTGTCATGTTAGGTCAGGAACGCCGACTTTGCATCTAATTAGAGATGCAAAGCTGGGCGTTAGGAATCCCCACGCTGAAGCAAGAATTCACGCGTTAGCGTGGCCTTGCTAATTAGGCGATAAAATAATCTCCGCTTTTCGGCCGCAAACGGCCGCAAAAGCGGCGATAATTTTTTATCGCCAGCTTGTAAATATGCCCCATTATGCCACAATGCACTAACAGTCCCAAAACCAGCTACCTCTCCTATTACATGTTGACTTTATGCTGGTCTCTGACCATATACAGAGCTCGCAATCAAAAGGTAATGAATCACTTGTACCTGTAGTTCCAGGGTCAGGTGTTGTAACCTGCGTAAAAACCCTCAAGCACGTTTGACTACAAGGGCGGTATATCTTGATTCTCCGCCTCTACGAACGTGAAAGCATCATCATGGTTTTTTTTTGTTCTGGAATGCTTTCCTCCACCTGGAGGTAGGACCACTGGTTCTTACAGTAGTGACCAGAAATAGGGAGTGAGGATAGGTGAGAGTGAGTTAAAATTGCTTCGCTCTTCTTCCCAAACACTCTTTATTCAAAAGGAGTGGTAGCAAGGTTAAAAAAGGAAAGTGGTGCTTCTATAGAAGTGTTAATGTTCTATAGCACCATGTAGTAATGGTGAAAGTCAAACGGTCAACATGTTTCAGCCCTGTGTTGTTGCCCAGGAGGAGCCGGAGGGCTTTCTTCAGGATCAACGTGCAATTAGGGTCACAATAATTAAAAGTACCCAGGAAGGGTGGTTAACTGACTCACCCTTCTTCTCAGTCACAGGTTAACGTTACCTATAACTTAACTAATCCAAAGTGCGGCCTCCTCGGGGGACCGGCGGGCAAAGGGTTTCACCTGGACATTGCAGGCTCCCTTCCTGTTCAATCCTCTCACGGTGATCCGAGAAGAAGGGTGAGTCAGTTAACCACCATTACTACACGGTGCTATAGAACATTAACACTTCTATAGAAGCACCACTTACCTTTTTTAACCTTGCTACCACTCCTTCTGAATAAAGAGTATTTGGGAAGAAGAGTGAAGCAATTTTAACTCACTCTCACCTATCCTCACTCTCTATATCTGGTCACTACTGATAAAGCGCTATGTTACTCTGAAATTTGTAGGATGCATCATAATCACTGTTAGTCTGCACCCATATATGTAGTGGAAATGTATTAACATGTGTCTTAGGTTTGTAGTACTAAAAGCAGTATGTATTAGAAGAAATTAGAAACGTAATCATGCCATTTATGAAGCTCAATGTAGTGGTTAATTGAAAATGTATTAGGACAACGCATAACGAATTGGTTCCCATATAATGTGATGCCTTAGGTTTAAACGTGCACCATATTAAAGTCTGCACGTGTAGATTTGCTTATTCATATATGTCCTTTAATGAATATCAATGCTTATAGTGTGATTCTAGAAATGTGTGTTGAAATTGTGTAAAGGCCTGATCACATATATGTTAAGAGAAGGCCTGTTTGTTTCTTATGTTAGCTAATATTGTAGGCCGAAAATGGTTTCCCGTTGGTAAGGCTTTGGGTTACAGAGATGTTAGAAAATCTCAGAGAAGTGGAAAGTTTCTCGTTCCCATGTTTCTGTTGCAGGTGCAAGGACACCTAGCTCGTTAGTGAAACTAACTCTTTGTTTCAGGAGTTAGGATGGCAAGAGAAGCCAATATGGGAGTATACTGGAATGCAGGGATGATACTTTCGGTGGAGAAGGTGCCTGGGATGGGAGACAAGTTTCAGTGGAAAAATACTGGAAGAAGACCTGTTAGGAGAGGTGTGTCGGAGGACGTGTTCAACGTTTTTGGGATTTTAAATTAGGGACAGTGCCCCGTGGGTTGAGCAGTTGAGGTTTAGATGGGAAGCTAGAAGGAGCATCTTAGAACGAGCTCTTGACAAGTGAGAGTACTTCTAAGGAAGTCTTCCCTTCTGACACCTTTTTACCCTCTTGCCTGGGGAAAATGCTAAGTAGGGATGTCACTTTAGAGATAGAGTAGGGATAGACTAACTGGTTTTCTTTTTAGGTGAATGACTTCTAACATAGAGATTGGAGCGGCTATTGCCTGCCTGATGCTTTTAGAACTGACTATTCTTCTTAATCTGAGTCGGATGAGACTCCTGCGTAGGATCTTTTTTGCATTAGTGCCCATGTATTTTCTTAACCTTGTGCTGAGGTGCTTGTATGTGCAATTATTTTTGGCTTTGTAATAAACCCCTAAAATTAGAGATTCGGAGTCAATGGTCCTTTAGAGTTCAAATTTGTTTTGTTTAATTATGTGCTAAAAATTAGATTTCCTTCCCTCTACACTATTTAGCAGATAAAAAGATCCTGGCGACCTGAGAGGATTCTTGGTGATGGTAAGACAGATAAGAATCCGGCTTTATCACTACTTTAAGAACCAGTGGTCCTACCTCCAGGTGGAGGAAAGCATTCCAGAACAAAAAACAACCATGATGATGCTTTCAGGTTAGTAGAGGCGGAGAATCAAGATATACCGCCCTTGCAGTCGAAGATGCTTGAGGGATTTTACGCAGGTTACAACACCTGACCCTGGAGCTACAGGTACAAGTGATCCATTCCCTTTTGATTATTAGCCTGGAACAGGAAGCTGAGTGGATCAAAGCTTCTCCCTCCCCTTTTTGATTATATCATATACAGAGGTCCCCCACCTTTTAGCTAGATTTCCTCCCCGGAAATATCATATTTATATTGAATACAGTTGGCACAGAAACGAAAATACAAGCAATGCATAATTATAAAGATTCTTATTAAGTTTACTTTTAAAGATACTGAATCTCAAAAAGGTGAAGTGAGTTAAATAGTGATAGATTGTATAAATGTGCAATTGAAACAGCTGACTTTATGCAAAGGCAATTATGCAGTGAAAATAATTAGGGTACAAAAATGTTATTGTGGCTCTTGAATGTGTTTAAAAGAAATGCCATATTGTAGTTGATTATGCACATAAGTGTTTTGGATCGCAGAGTATTTTTACTCCTAAAAGAGTTTACACACTCCTGCCCATGTTGCCCTAAGGGCACTTTTACACATAAATGTGTTTTTACACCTAAAGGTGATTTTGCACCTAAATATGTTTTGCTACTGAAAGTGATTTTTCCTCCTACACCTTTTTACGTGCACCTATGTGCATCACATCTAGTGCACCTAGATGTGTTATTTTTTGCTGCTAAGTGTATTTGTGCTCCTAGAAGTGTTTTCACACTCATGTTGATGTTATACCAACTATGATTTTGCACATAAACGTGATTTTGCTGCTAAATGTGAACCCACAGTGCTGCTTACTTTGCCCCAGGGGTGAATTTGCACCTAGGCATGGCTTTGCATTCAGTTTCTGCATTTGCTTGTGTTTTTGAACCTATGTTTCGACATGCCTCTTGATAATATATCAAGTGCGAATTTTCACTTAAATGCTATTTTGTTGCCATATTTGTTTCTCAGTGTGATTGTGCTCTTAAAAGTTTTCCCACACTCCTGATGATATTTGACTGCAGCTGATTTTGCACCAAAACGTGATTGTGCTCCTATATGTGCTACCAAAATCCCTCTTAGTTTTCTCTAAGGTTGAGTTTGCAATTAAATTGATTTTGCAACTAAACATGTTTTGTAAATAAATGTTGTTTGTTCTCTTAAAGGGTTTGCATGCTCATGCTGATGTTGCACTAATGGTGAGATAGTACCTCAGTTTTTGGTCAACCAAAATTAGTTGCCAGGTTTGCACTATCCTAATAATCAAGATACAACAGGAGTGATACTAGTATCCACACTGAGAACCATGAAAAGGATGTTCACGCTAGTCAGCAGTAGACCCATGGGAATGAGAATGAGATCAGAGAAAGAGAAGCAAAGTTGTTGGATATTTCCACTCTGACTGTTCTTACATTTGAACTGAACCTGCATAGCAGAGTTATTGATACCTATGAGAACAAAATAACTCTTTTAGCATGTCATCATATGCATCTCAATTCACAATTCTAAATGTGACATATAATTTACTTTGAAAAATCCTTGTGTAAACAGCTCTCTATGGGGGTTGAAACTCTGTGATATCCTAGAGCTAAAATATAAATTCTGCGTGCACTAGTGACCTCCTCTGCAATGGAAATCTAGACCATTTGAAGAAATTTGAAAGAGTGCATTTCCCTGCCCACCAAGCACATGCAGCTGAGCATGAGCCGCGAATCATGACAGCAATGTCATACTGAGTCATACCTTTTGCACCTAATGCCACACTTTGCCTCTTTTGTCTCTGTATTGAGTGATACTCTAAGACCGCCTTATAAGGTTCTCCTCATGCTGAATTTTCAAAAATAACAGCTTTAACAGTTTTCATTGTTTCTCTTTATGGCTTCCAAATTGAATACTACTAGAGTTTCATAACTGATTAGAATCTAGGTGAAGGCCATCTGTCTAAAGCTGAACACCGACAAGACAGAAATCACGATCTTCGGGAAGAGCACATCACTGTGGATCTCCACCTGGTGACACACACCTATCCCCACCACCCACGCCAAGAACCTCTGGATCATCATCGACAACAAACTTGACACGACTGCCCAAGTCAATGCTGCCACTGCCTCATGATTCCATGCCCTGATGACGCTGGGTGCGATTTTGAAATGGCTCCCAGTCAATCCCTCGGAAAACCATCCAGCCTGCCCTGGGCACAAGCAAGTTGGACCATGGAAACACACTCTATGCAAGGGTCAACAAAAAACTCACCAGAAGGCTGCAGACCATTCAGAATCAGCAGCCATAATTACTCTAAACCTCACATGCTGTAATCTCATTACACCACACCTGAAGGGGCTCCACTGGCTCCCCATTCACAAATTAGTACAATTCTGACTCCTCTCCCACAGTTTCAAGGCACTACATAACACTGGCCCAGCAAACTTCAAACACCACATCTGCTTTCACAAACCTTCCAGACACCTCCAGTATTCCGGACTCCTACTAGCACTGGTTCCACCCATAAGGAAACCCCGAACTGGTGGTCGAGCCTTCTACTACATCGCACCTAAGGCATGGAACAGCCTGACTCTAACATGAGAGCTTTATCACTTCTTGAATTGCCCAAGAAGCTGCAGATCTGGCTTTTCCAGTAGTCCGACTAGGGTCATGTGTGTGCCTAGACTCACAGCTGCTCAGTGCCAGGATACCCTCCCGGGGGATAGTGCATTCTACAAATCTGCATAACATGACATGCGAGAAACCACACCTCAGTGACTCTATTCACACCTGGCATTTCCAAACCAGCTTTTAAAAACCACAAGTACCTGCCACTAAAACAGACTTTATCCATTTTATAAAGGAGATACCATCCTGCGCCTTAATGCTAATGTGCTGCAAAATGTATTTACCCTTCTTCAAAAATCATTTTACTATAGCTGAGTCTGTACTCTTTTATTATCTTCTGCATTTATAGTGTCCATAGTGACTAGCGACCTGATTTAGAGTTTGGCGGACAGATTTAGTACTGTCGCCATGGTGAAGTACTTTAATCCTGCCTTGACAAGGGTTCTCTGCCTAGAAAACTAAGAAATGTCTGCCTGCCCATCAAATGACTGTCGCATTTCCAGGAACAGCTTACATGATGGTTCCTGTAAATGTATTGAAATTTGGATGGGCAGCTGCATCCACATGACAGAGTTGACCATCAAACATTTGATTTTTTTTATTTTCAAAAACAAAATCCCTAATGGAGATTTTGTTTTTGAAAATAAAAAAGTCAATGACCCTCCCGCCATTGGAGCTTTTTCCTGTGGTGTGTTACAGTTTTATCTGTTTCTCAATGCCAGGTTTTCCCGGGCAGTGAGGGACAATGAAAACTTGCCATTTGTCCACCCACTCTAAATATGGCAGGTAAACAAATGGCAAAACCCTTTAAAGCATGTATACAAATGGAGGGTAGCTGTTCCCATAGATGAAAAGTGAGAGGCGCATTTGGAAAGAATTGTGATTGGAAAATTTTCCTAATTTGAAGGTAGAGCCCTCACACGTCCACGTGGGTGTCATGCTTCATCATAGGGCTTTGCTCCTCCTGGGGCTGGTGCTGCAATGCCCCAAGGGCCCTCCAAGACGGCTCTTTGGTGGAGATCTTCTCTTTCAGCCATAATGATGAGTGAGGGTATGTGGAGGTAGGGTAATGTGTCTAGTGGAATTTGTCTCAAAACTACCTAACGGGTACTGTTAGGCTTATATTCAGTGGCCCCCTTGGCAGGGCTAAAAACAAGAGCGTGAAGGTTATCAGTGGGATAATATGAACCATGACAATCTCACAGTGTGTGATCAAAAGGCCAACATGTTTCATGCCTGCGTGGTGCAGGAGGGATCCGTGGCATTTCTTCTGGACCAACATTGGGGCATATCAACAAAGGCTTTATCTCTGCTTTTTTGGCTTTAAAAGCCAAAAAAACAGAGATAAAACTAGCGCCCTATCAACAACAGGGTGCTAACACGCAAATTTGCATGTTAGCACCCTTTTACTCTAAGCTTCCCCTTGCATCTCTAATGAGATGCAAAGGGGGCGTTCCAGAGTTAAATAATAGGAGAAATGTCGCTAAGCGACATTTCTATTATCAAGAATGTCGCTAACCCTGTTAGAGACAAAAAAAGCAGCGCTAACCGCGGTTACTGCTGCTTTTTTACGTCTGCTAATTTTCAGACTTAGCCATGATATCCTATGGAAGGAGGATATCATGGCTAAGTTTGCCTGTCCCTATCAACAAGGTAACGTGTGATTATCGCTGGGTTTCCAGCGATAATCTCATGTTAGCCTGTTAGCGTGTAGATTTTTATCGCTATTGAGATAAGCGTTGCTAATAGCACGCTATCTCAGCGATAAAAATTCACGCTAGCCGGCAATAATTATCCAAGCGCTAAGTGCGCTCAGCGATAATTATCGCCGGTTGTTGTTGATATGCCCCTAAGATATCCCTACCCTACCCCAGAGAGGGATATGTGATTTGGTTTAAAAATGCTTATCTCTAGGGATACCTAAGGTCCATTGTACCAATGCTTGAAGTCCCTAGCTAGATCTCGATTTCCAACCCGAAAAGAAGAAAATATAGAAAAGAGATTTCACATGTATACGATACATATGGTAAGTTGCTTCCAAATAACCTCCTTGAGACATGTAGGTAGGTACTCATAGTCATGTTTCCTATGTTTAATGCATAAAAAACATGCGAAGAGCGCAGTCATAGCTCCTTTGTGACTAGTGAAAAAAAAACACAATAGTTGTTTTTTTTAATCTCGTCTTTGACAGTCTACCCGCATCATAAAGCTCTGCCTTACATGGTGATAGTGAATTTTAAATATGGTTTGAGTGTGTTGAACCAAGAGAATCTTTAACGGCCATTACTCTGTTGAGCTGTCGGCGGTGTATGTCGGTGGCAGAGATGGAGTAGTCTCCACCGTCGACATACTGTTAGTCTGACGAATCTAAATGAAGCAGACAGATCTTCAGTACTCCCTAACTGTGCTACCAAAATATCTCTACACCAAACCCTAAATTGGACCCATAGTTTTCACAATGCATGTAATAGGTTTACCAAAATGAAGTCAGAATATTTCATTTTTGATTTTGGTTTAGCTATATATTAAAAATATGAAGGAGTATGTACTGCAAGGGATAATATAGCCGTAATTTTCCTAATGCGTATATTTCAAGATGCCATTGAAGTTCTATGACATGATAATATCCTGGAGCCACAGCATGGTCTTGGAAGTGATTGATGGCTTGCAATGTTCATATTATGTAAAATGGAAGATCATTTATTTTAAATATGATACTTTTATTTACAAACTTATTTAAAATATGAACATAACAATTATGTATCCTTGTGATCCTAGTAAAATGTCTTTTTAGTATAATTATTTGCAGGATGAGGGTTTGGCACCATCCTCTGTGGACACAGACGGAAAAACCATGGCTCTTCACCATCTGTGGAATTGAAACAATTAGGAAATATATCAATATGCACAAACGTGTGTGGTATTTTCCGGCCAGCAAGAAGAATAAAGGAATTATGGTGATGGTTCACATATCCATGTCATAGCCATACACGTTGTCTGTACGGCCCATGCGTACAACCCATAGTCATGCAGTTGTGTGTGGCTAACAGGTGTCCTTGAGGGACACCTGTTTGATAGAGACATTGTTTGTCAAGAACCAATCTTTGTCTTGTTTGAATCTATGTGTGCCCTAGAAAACAGAAGCCAACATGTTCTGGATGTATGAGTCTTCACGTACAGGAAGCATTGGGCAGCTGGATGACTGCAGCTCTATGGTGCTTCCATTCTTTTCTTGCTTTAATCAGTAGTTCATTTGTAAAAACAAAATAAGTGCTGGAGCTCGCATCAGGAGACAGCTGGCACCACCCCTTTCTCCTATTAGCGCTGCCTAAAACAGAACCATGAACGTAGGGAGATGATGTAGCGTAATGGTCAGAGCTGCTAACTTCAGAGCTGGGGAACCACGTTCAAGTCTCGCCGTCGGCTCAACATCCTGTGATTCTGGACAAATCACGAAATCTCCCATTGCCTACCATAAATTAATGTGTCCTTAAATGGTGCTCATGAAGAGCGCCAGTGTTGATGGTTAAGTGCTGGTGGTGAGCACCGGAAACCACCGGCTCAAATTAAGCATTGGCTTTAGTGTCCATTTGGCTTCTGACACTCCTGACGATTCATTCAGTTTCTGAGTTGTGCCACTGTAAGAATTGTGATTTTTGGTTGGGTGGAAGGTGACCCCACTCAGGCAACAGCCTCGCTCACTGCCAGGGTGAACCACAAGAGTCACTAAATTAAAATGTGCTTAACCCTCTGGTAGCTTGGCACAATAGCATACAGGCTTAACTTAGAGGCAGTGTTTAAAGGATTTATGCTGCACACAGACAGTAATAAAGTGAAAACACAGCACAGGAAAAATAGCCTCTTGATCACAACATTTTTCTCAAACTTTCTTCTAAGTCAGAAGGTAAGCGCTGATCGGGCCCTATCCACTTCTTGTATCAGAACCATGCTCAACCATAGTCGGACATATTTTTTTACTTTGACCCCGGCTTGCATGACCAGATGTCCGCTGTTGGCACTTCAATCTTTTAGGCGCTAGTTTTTGCTAAAACCTTGAACAATTCATAACTAAATTGATCTAACTTCGTGTGGGATTTTTCTCGTGTTTCCGTTTCATGATGGTACTGTTTGGGTGCAACATAAATGCTTTACACATTGCCTCTAAGTAAAGCATGACTGCTTTCATGTTAAGCTACCAGAGGGTTAGGCTCGGGTTATTTTAGTGACTTTTGTGGTTCACTCTGAATGAGATTGTGGCTATTGCTTGAATGGGATAACCCCCCCCCCCCCCCCATTTAACTGACAACCCAATTTCTCACAATTTGTATTGATGTATGAATTTTAGGTGATTTGTAAAATTCACCAGGGCTAAGTATGGAAACCTATGCAAAACTTAGATCCTCAGGAGTAAATTGAGTGGACATGTGCTTTAACTCAATAGGTTTTACCCTTTTTCTCCATCTAAAAAGATTCCTCCGTGATGATAAACTCTTTCTCCTTTATCATGGCGATGCTGCTATCACGTTATTGACCATGGAAGCACACATACATGTGATCTTTGCAGCAGTAACTTTGAAATGATTTATTTCATGGAAATGGTGATGCAAGCCTTGTGAATGCCCACAAATCTTACTCTTTATGTATCCAAGCACTGACAAGGGTTTTTGCTCCCTACAACAAATACCTAAGCACCCCCCCCCAGCACCTTGAGACCCTCATGAGTGAGTAGTTGCGCTTTACCAACCTTGATTGATTTATTAACTCTTGCCTCACTGCAGCCTTACCCATCAAAACTCAAATGCAGGAACTCCACACTTCCGAGTGAAAGGATTGGGTATGCCCCATTCTATGAATTAAGATTGGGACTTTATCATTTCAAATAAATTCAACTTGTGTGCACCTTAGTGTTACTTGTGTATCCAAAGGGGTCTGTTCACAAAGGTAAATTTGTTTGTAAAATTAAGTTTACGACCAAATCTACCTCAGTTACACCTGCCAGGGAGTCTGAAAGGGCTTCCTGACCTTGGAGGTTTATGAACACACACAAGCAACTACATTTTGAGGCATTCACATACTACTATCATTCCATTTTCCCATCCTGAAAAGGGATTGTAATTTTACTACAGTACATTGGTGGTGTAAATACACTCTTCAGGGTTGAAAGGGATATTGCTCGCCCCTAAATTTGCCGGCTGTGCAGGGATTGGGGTTTCTTCACGTGGAAAAATATTTTCCCTGTGATCAAAAAGTAAAACAATGTTCATTTGTACAGGGGGATCCATTTCCACCAGGAAGAACTTCATTTAGAGGAAATGCATTTCTAGCAAGTGACATCAGAAGGAATCCTCATGGAAGCCTGGAGCAGCTTTCCATGCAGATTTCTTAAGGGGTTGGTGAATTCCCAACAGTAGTTAAACTACACTCGTAAGAAGATTTATTAATCCGAGTGTACTTTTACTATTTTGTGAATCCCACATTATATTCTAATCATGGTTGGGGCGTTATTAATAATTTTAGAAAGCATACAGTCACTACATAATTACTTTGCTTTATTATTAGTGCATGTTTTGTCACTAAATATTTTATCCCAGCACAAAAACTAGAAAGTTCCAATTACAGTCACGTTTATTCAGTGCATGAACTGCTTAAATAAGAAATGTATCATTTTCCAGTGTAACTGTGGTAATGTTGTGCTTGCAAAGTAAAGGGGCACATTTATTTGCTCCACGCCCAATTAGCCAATCAAATTACGACTAAAAGTGCAACATTCGATTTTCATCATCTGCAACTAAATTTCCCCAACAGAAAATCCTAAACGACTGAAGTTACTTTTACAAACACGCGTTTTTGTTACTTGGAAATATCATCACGCTGTTTTCAGAACGCAAAACACTGGAAAGCCGATTTCGGTTTGGCATCTGTTGCAAATTAGAAAAATTCCTATTACGGAAATGATTTTACGTTGTAGGAGCAAGTCGTGACTTCAACAAGATGTTCTTTTTTTCATTTCAAAAGAATTTATTGTTTTAAACGCGCAAATATGACACATAGGATATAAACCAAAGTGATACAATTGATATCGGGCAATAAGATAATAAATACATTAATATAAAATTAATTGGTAGGAGAGCAATTCATTGTCATTCATTAATCTGCAGACATCAGATAAATAAATACTTAAGGAGGGAAGACCCAAAATGATGTCTGGCAAAGATATATATCAAAAGTATCACCCACAGATGGCAAATTAGGGAGAAGAGGAAAGAGAAGAAAGGAAGAAAGAAAAGACGGAAAGAATAGGAAAGAGAAGAGGAAAGAAAAAGAGAGACAGAGAGAAGGAAAGGAAGAGGAGAGGATTTCCAGAGGAATCACCCAACATACAAGACAACACTAACCAGACAAATCAAAGGGATATTGCTCCACCAACCCTTCAGCGGCCAACTTCATGTATGAATCTAGGGCTTCCCATACACCAGAGGAAATAGAAGGAGAAAGATGAGCATGGTCCACTGACGTATGAGCACTTCGTAGAAAGGAAACCCAGGCCCACCAAGTATGGTAAGAGACAGACGAAAAGGATTTCCACTCCATGAGAATTACTTTGACTGCAATAGTTAACAAGAGGTCCAACAACTGGAGCTCCATGGGATGTAAAGGCAGAGGGACTGGGGCCGCCAACGGACCCAAAAGAATTAATGGTAAAGACAGTTGAAATTTGATGTTAAAGATGAGCATAAGGTGTTTGTGAACTGAATCCCAAAAGGGTTGGAGAAGGGAACAATCAAGGAACATATGTTGAAAATCTCCTGGTAGAAGCCCACAGCTCCAACATAAATTGTCTTCTTTGAGATTAAGTGAGTACAGACGAATGGGAGTCCAATGAAGAAGATTAATAGAGAAAAACTTAGACTGCGTTAGAGAGGGGGCAATTTTGTTACGAAGAGAAAATTTACCAATATCTTGCCAGGTATCAGAAGAGATATGAGCAGTAACACTATGATCAAAATGATGTAACCATTTTTGTTGTGTGACAGTATGGGAAGGGAGTGTAGAGGACGATAAAAATTTATAAATCCGAGACGCAACATGGCCAGTCCTGATCCAAAGCTGAAAAAGCGTAATCAACGGGGAAGAAGGATGAAGGTGTACTTTAGCAAGTGCAACCTTAATCTTAAGAAAAGTATAAAAATCTAAATTAGATAAAGAAAAATGTTGAGCAAGGGATGAAAAAGGGGAAGGATCATTGTTGGAATCATAGAGATGTTTAACAAGTGAAACACCTTTCCCAGCCCAGTAAGACATCAACTCAGGGTCAATATTAATTTTGATTTTAGAATTGCGCCAAATAGACGACCATCTAGTTTTATGTAATGGAACTGCTACCCTCTTATCAACCTTACGAACCGCTGCAATAGTGTCTAAAATAATAGAGCGAGAGAATGGAATAGAAAGGGTGTTTGTGGTTAAAAAAGATGCAGTCGGTAGAGGGGAGGCCAGTTCCTGTTCTATTGTCAACCAAGCTGGAGCATGAATAGATGGGGAAGAAAACCAAAGGGCACCCTGGGACGCCAGAAAAGCAGTTTGATATTTCCCCCAATCAGGAAAATTACAGCCCCCCATATCATAAGATTTCCGTAAAAATTTATAAGCAATCCTAGCCCTTCTATCATTCCATAAAAATTTAGAAGTGAGCAGATCAAGTTCATGGAAGAAGGAATCAGAAAGCCTTATTGGAAGCATAGAGGAAACAAAATTAATAATAGGAGTGATCATCATTTTTAGAGTCTGCATACGGCCCCACCAAGAAATATGCTTCGGAGACCAATTTTCTAAAAGACGTCTCACCTTAAGAATAGTTTGGGATTCATTATAAGAAGCCGTAGCATATAGGGTGGTACAAAAATAGATACCCAGATACTTTAGGTGTTTGGATTGCCATTTAAAGCCCGCCGAACCCATATGAGAGGAGAAGCAGTAAGCATTTAAAGGAAACATCTCTGTCTTATCTTTGTTCAGAGTGTATCCTGAAACTTTTGAAAAAAGAGCAATCGTATCCGAGATAGCAGGGATGGCCAATGCAATATCATCAGAGAAAATGAGAACATCATCTGCATATGCCGCTGTTTTTATCTGATGAGACCCAAAAGAGAACCCTTTAATATCTGGATGCGAGTCAATCATTCTGAGGAGAGGATCAATGGACAACAAAAATAGGAGAGGGGACAGAGGACAACCTTGTCTAGTGCCCTGACACAGGTTAAAAAAGGAAGACGTAGCACCGTTCACCCGTATATTAGCTCTAGGTCGGGAGTAAAGAGACATAACCATACGAATAAAGGAATCTCCAAGATTATGTGCACATAGAACCGCTCGTAGAAAAGGCCAAGAGACCTTATCAAAGGCCTTTTCAGCGTCAAGGGCCAAGGCTGCCGCCGGAAGATTAGATCGTTTAGCGGCACCGAGAATATGACAAAAAGTACGAATATTATCCCGTGCAAGACGCCCCTTTACAAAACCTGTTTGGGAGGGATGAACCAAATGAGGAATAAAGGACTCTAATCGTTTAGCTAAAATTTTAGCAAAGATCTTGGCTTCCATGTTAAGGAGGGATATGGGACGAAAATTTTTGGGATCTGCGTGATCCTTCCCTTCTTTGGGGATAACTACAATAGTAGCATCCGCCGCAGAACCAGACACCGAACCATCCTTAATAAAAGCATCAAAAACGGATTGGAGTTTCGGGACAATCACGGGAATAAAGGTCTTATAAAACGCAATAGGATATCCATCAGGACCAGGAGCTTTACCAGACCGAGTAGCTTTAATCGCGGAAATGATTTCATCAGAAGTAATCGGGCAATTTAATGGCTGATTGTCTACCTCCGAAACAACTTTCAAAGGAACCGAATTCAAGAACTCCTGACATTGTTCAAAAGAAGCTTGAGCTGACGGGGTATATAAATTGTTATAAAAATCGCGGAACACCTCAAGGATTTCTGCAGTTTGAAATTTTTTCCTACCAAGCTGGTCAGTAATAGAAGGAATTTGAAAAGTGTTACAAGAAGATTCCTGGAACTTTAAAGTGGCAGCAAGAATCTTGCCTGCACGATTTTTTAACAGCAGTCTCTTAGATTTCTGAGCCTGCAGGCCAATATGAGCTCTCTTAGTGACTATAGTATTGTATGAATACTTTAGATTTTTAATAGACTGGAGGCAGGTCTTATCCTGAGAATGTCGAAAAAGGGATTCCTGACGTTTGATCTCGTCTGCTAAGTCCGTGAGTTCCTTTTTAATGGCTGCGTTTCTCCTTGACATACATTTAATGATCTGACCACGGAAAGTACATTTAAAAGAGTCCCAGAGAACAACCGGGGAACTGACTGACCCAACATTTTCAATAAAAAAAGTCTCAATGTCATTGGAAAACTCTCGCACCAAGGACTCATCATGTAAAATTTCTGTGTTTAGTCTCCACGAACGAGCTCGTGCCCTAGGGACAAAGGAAGTAAGAGTAAATGTGACTGCGGCATGGTCAGAAACTAAAATAGGGTGAATAAGCGGAGAAGAAGAAAATTGAACCAGAGAAGAGTGAACCAAAAGATAATCAATGCGCGAAAAGGACGAATGAGGGGAAGAAAAAAAGGAGAAGTCACTACCAGTGGGATTGTGAAGACGCCACACATCCTGAAGATGGGTAAGAGAGCACATATTAATCATTTGTTTGTGTGCTTTAGGGGGACGAAAGTTAAAGGCAGAATTCCTATCCAAGATCGGGTCCATTGGCAAGTTAAAGTCACCACCTACAATAAGATTACCAGAGTGAGGAGTATCCTCGAGCTTTTTGGTAATCGCATTCCAAAAGGCCGGGTCATCCTTGTTGGGGGCATAAATATTCATGACAAATAAGTCAGCATTACCATTGGACAACTTAGATAGTAACCAACGCCCCTCCGTATCCTGATCAGAGGAAACGATAGATAGCCCAGAGTGTTTAGAAACTAAGGTAATTACTCCATTCCTTTTACCACAAGCATCTGAACAAGCAACATCAAAGACCCACTCTTTCTTCAGAAACATCGCCTCCTTGGCAGAGAGCTTTGTCTCCTGAAAAAGGACGAGATCCGAAGAAAGAGATTTACAGTAGTCCAAAATCTTCGACCTTTTGACTGGATGATTTAACCCTTTAACATTAAGGGAAAGTATATTTAGTCCAGACATAGAACCAATATCAGGAGAAAAAGATATTCCATATGTGACAAATTAAGCGCAACAACCAAGAGAGCTAACCAGCAGACATCAACAGCCAACACAAAACAGGGTGAGACCAAAGAGGAAATCCGAAAAGAAGAAAGGAAAGAAGGGAAAGAAGAAAGGAAAGAAGAGGAAAAAGAAAGCAGGAGAATACAAAGAAAGAGAGAGAGAAGGGCCCATCCGGCAGGTCTGAAAAAGACCAAATTCATACAAGGGGGGACATGGAAAAAAGAGCGAGGGGCCAACAGGAGAAATAACAACAACAGCATAAAAAGCCCCAAAGCAGTGCATAGCCGATTATACATTTTAAAAGAGAACACTATCTAAAAGCCAAGAACCGGAAATAATTATCACTTATTAGAAGACAAAGCGAAATGAGAAACTGTAAAGGCAACACGTTTGACCAAATTAATGTATAGATAACAACTAAAATAAATCATAGAGAACGGTAAGAGCAGAAAAGAGAGAAAAAGAAAGCACGATCAGTCATTAAGAGCTGGTGGAAAGTGAACTAAGAGAAACCATTACTAATAGGTAGAACCAGACCAAAGCGGACTCCATCAAGAGAAAAAGGACCATAATGAAGAGAAAAAAAAAGAAATACAATCTAAAGCATACTATATGATACAATATGGGAAAGATACGTGAAATATAATGAAAAACGGTATATAACATCTTATTGATATAACAGTCAGTGAATCCCTATGGCAGCTAAATAAGAGACCTAATACTATATATAAATATGTAAAATCTATATACAAACTTATAGATAACTTGGCATGAATAAATAAAGCCATATACACGCAAACTGGCAGAATAAATATGCTTGCCTAAAAAGTGAACATGTAGATAAGAGGGGCATAAATGTATCAAGAACAAAGCATCTCTAAAAAAACTAACCTACTCGAAAAAGATAAATAATGACACAATGTAATCAAATCACGCAATGAAAAAATCAATAAAGTAGGTATCTAAATGATACAATATGGGAAAAATAGGTGAAACATAATAAAAAACGGTACGTAGCATCTTGTCAATATAACAGTCAGAGAATCCCTTATAGCAGCTAGATAAGAGACCCAATACTATATATAAATATGTAAAAACTATATACAAACTTAAAGATAGCTGGCCATGAATAAATAAAGCCATATACACACAAACTGGCAAGATAAATATGCATGCCTAACAAAGTGAACATGTACGTAAGAGAGGCATAAGTCTGCCAAGTACAAAGCATCTATAACAAACTAGCCTACTTGAAAAAAACAAATAACACAATGTAAACAAATCACTCAATGGAAAAAAAAAAACAGTGAACTAGGTATAACTAGCAAAGGGACAAACAATGACCTACTCCAAAAAATATGAAATAACAAAAAACAAACATGAAGCAAAAGAACCGACCACAAAAGAATAAGATAAACCAGATTCACCACAAAAATCGACGCACATACCGAAGACATACCACTGAAAAGGAAAAGGACCATGACCTAATACGTCGAAAGACAAACTGGGGAGGCAATGAATGACAGGACGCTACGCGGACAAAAGTGAAGTCACGCCAACAAAAGAAGTTACCACAAGAAATTAAAAGGTTTATACAATAAGACTAACAACACTAAAGACCAATACACCATAACGATACTAAAGGAGCACCAAGAGACGACAAAAATACGTCAAGACCAATGGACATAAAGACCACTGCGCAGATCTAAAAGCAGCTAAGGACGACAAGTGAACATAAGTGAAAATAGAACCTTCAAGAAACACTACCACGAAAAATTGGACAGATCATACAGTAGGACTGACGACAATAAAAGGCCACTACACTATAACGATAGGAATGAAAAACATAAGACAACAACAGCACGTCCAGAAGATTGGACATTAGGACCACCACGCAGATCTAAAAGAGGGTAAACCTAATAGACCTGGCAAAGACAAAAAAAACTCATTGCATTATGTATAGTCATATCAGGTGCCAGAGGAGCCAGGAACCAGCGAGGCCCCCATTTGAAGTTCCATCTGCGATTCCAACTGATTATCCAGAAACGAGGCCAGATCAGCAGGTTCATCAAAGATTCTGGAGCGCCCTTTGAAAGTAATACGGAATTTTGAGGGGCCAGCAAAAGAGAAGGGAACATTCATCTCGGCTAAACGCTTCCGGAGATTAAGAAAACCCTTTCTCCTAATGACCGTGTCTCTGGCAAAGTCTTGAGAAATTGAAATGCGATGGCCATTCCAAGAGACAACTCTAACCTTCCGCATATGAGCCAGAATTTGCTCAGTGTGTTGATGGCGCAGTGGCTTGAAAATTATTGCTCTAGGTTGCGTAGCAGACTTAGGACGAAATGTAGGAACACGGTGTGCACGTTCCAGTTCAAAATCCCTTTGGAAAGAAATTTGCAGTGTGGAAGGAATCCATTGATAAAGGAAATCAATCATAGAAGATGCATCTTTCTCAACATCCTCCGGAAGACCAAAAATGCGCAGATTAGACCTGCGGTTACGATCTTCTTGCTCAGTAAGGTCTTTCCGCAATGCTGCCATTGAACGCTCTAACTGTGAGAGAGATCTAGATTGCTTTTGCATGGAGTCCTCTGCGCCACTAATACGTGCTTCTGTGTCCGAAACACGAAGAGAGAGGGCCCTGAAGTCATTCCTGATGGCTAGCACCTCTACTTGCAGTAAATCTGTGTTAGTCTTGGTAGATTGCGCAATTTCATAGACCTCATTGAGGCGCGTCAGGATAGACTCAAGAGTGGCGCTAGGGTCCTTTTGCGCAGATTCAGGTGTAGGGGATAACTGTTTGGACCTTTTAAGAGACGCTTTAGAGTCTTTTGCGTCCTTAGCATTTGGTGACGGGCCCATATTCGCAGCCATAGAGCACACCAGCTCAGCAGGAGCAAAAAAAGGTACCAAGCAAAAATAGAGAGCGCGCTCACATCAAGAGAGCGATAATAATGGCGTCTATCAGGGCAGAGAAAGGAGCTACCTCACAAAAATATCATGCCCTACAGATATCAAAAACGGCACCTTCCAACAACCAGAAACAGCCACGAAGTATGGAAATATCAGTCAACGAGACCTCCTAAGAGGGCGATGGCGGTGCGCTGACTAGAAATATGACAGTAGGAAACCAAACAGTATGGTCATAACAGGCAGCAAAGCAGCAGGAGGAAATAATAAAAAAATAATATAAATGTATGAAAAGTGAGCAACTTCACCAGTTCTTGTCAGTCCTTATTCCTGGCAAATCCGTGACAGTGACGTCGTCGTGCTGAGGAGAGAAAACATCCCACTCTTGAGAGAGACAAAATGGCGGCCGCTCGCGAAAATACCGAGCGCCACCTAAAAACGCCCGAAATATGGTCACCGGCAGCCTCAAATATCAGGAAACGTCTCTCATTACATGCTTGGCAGCTTCATATCCAGGAGAGCATCTTCAGAAATGACCGGGGCAATCCGAGGCGACAGCAAACCTCCGTCGGCTCTCGCTCCAGCGCAGAGCTCAAGCACAAACCGCCATCTCGCAGCGGCGTGCAAGCCACGCCCCTTCAACAAGATGTTCTAACAGCTTGCACCTAGAATGAATGCTTAGATCGTCCAGCTGCTCTGCATTTTGAAATGCATTAAACCCCCTTTATTTATAGAAACCACGGTTATGCAGTATTCATCCAGATGTCTGTCCATCTATCTGTCTGTCTATCTATCTCTCTATTACCCACCACCCATCCGTGCATCTGTCTACACACCTCACCCAGATAACAGGATGAATTAGTGAGTTGAACGCTGACCTCTGAAACATGTGGTGATCTGCAGCTCCATTCTTTTGAGCTCAGTAAACTGAGTACAATTAATTTGGGTTATAGAAATACCTGGTGTTTATAGCGCTTAGAAAAAACTGAAGGGTGGTATGAAGACCAGTATAAAAATAAGGTGTTATTTTATTTTTTCATCAGTTCCTTATTAACAGATGAAGAATCACTATAAAAACATCAAGTTAATATCAAAAATCATAAATGATTGGGACAGACATTCAATATCACATTTGAATCCTATTCACTGGATACAAAAAACATCAGCCTTGAGTGTCAGAACACATTCATCAACTTCCAGCAAAGAACTGAGAATGGGTGAAATCAGACCTCCCTAAAACACTGGTGTGGAGCATCTAACCAGACTAAACATCCTATAGAGATTAGAAAGGGAAAGGAGAATAGGAGGTTAATAGTTATCAACTTCAAGAATCCCTTGCATACAGTGGACAGTCAGGGATCAATACCTGTCATAATAAACACAACCAGGAACACTGGTGCATAAAGGTGGGGTGCATAAAAGGCTGTGGTTTATGTGTTTCCTGGGGTATACGGCAGTCGCTTTCCAGAGTCTTGTACAGTGCTTCCCAATTTATTAGAACGACAACCCAAGTTTTAGAGCGACAAACATTTGCGACCCATCTAGCGTTAACAGGCAAGAGGCAGGAAATGTTTTAATGCAACAAAAGGATCTTCATGTAGTAGTGCACTGTCATTTACAGACAGCACATTTTCATTGCAATGGACACTAAATTTGCAGACATTCAGTTGTACTGATGTAACTATTTAGCACAAAATTGATAATGTGTGGATATTGGGTTTCAGTGACTACTCATCATTTGTCCATCACTAAGTAAAGTGTCTTGATTTGTTTTTAAACTCTTAAAATCCTCGTTTCTGTCACACTTCAGAATTACAAAAAAATGCCCTTCATATTTGCTTTCCTGACTGATGAATGTGTACAGTTCTTTTACAGGTATTTACATGTTGTCGTGGCCTACAAAAAAATTATATCCTACAGCCTTTGCTTTCAGATTCAATTGCATCCCCACAAGGCTGTCACATAATTCACTTCACTTTTCTTCCTCTGACTTCAAAGTGAGAGGAGTTTGTACACACCAATCCTCATGTTAAAAAACATAAGCAGGAATTTGCCAGAAGACATAGCTTGACATTTGACCTCTGTCTTTGAAGAGCAGCAAATGTGACAAGATAAAAACAGAATTTAAATGCATTTTTACTTATTTCTTGGACTTTTACGACCCTCCAAAAATCAGCTGTCGACCAATCAGTGTCTCGCAACCCACATTTTGGAAAACACTGATCTAGAAGAATTCAAAGGGGTTATGGGTGCACACAGCTTATAAATTATATTAAAGGCCCTCGTCCTCATTATAGGCTCTTATCTATGGCTCATGCCTATAATTCATGCTCAGGAACTTTAACAGCAGTTATAGCCCTCGGTAGCGCGCTACAAGGCCATAAGAGAGACACTTTTTGTTTGCAGAGCTCAGTGTATATGGAGTTAATGCGACACCCTGTATCTAAAACATAAATCAGTGACCACAGAGAAAAGAGTCCCATTTTTGTGAAAAATATCTCTGGTTAGTCGTGACATCTGTATAGCACGCGTTCACAAGCAGCTTTTGATTATTCAGTTAGCCATTCATCTCAGTAGGCCAATTGGACTTCTCTCCAGTGTCTCTTAAAACATATATTGGCAACTGCCAGAAATTACTCTAACCACTGCTGCCTTTGATTGGACGGGCCTTTAGTATCTGTTATTTTGTGTAATACGGCCAACTCTAAGTTATTACTAATGTTACCAGTGCATTGTTCTATGGATTTGCACTTATATCGCATAAATCTATAAATACTTTAGAAGTGCCAAATCATTCATAGTCTCTGTTCTCCTATCACATATAGGCACTCCTTACGATTGGCCGGGTGAGTGGGTCTGTATTTATCGTGCCTGATAAAAATCAACTCCACTGGGTCGCTAAAGCGGTGATAATGGGCTTGATTATATGCCACAGAGAATTCCAATAGAAGCCCATGTTGACACCAGAATATGGGCTTCTATGGGAATTCTCAAGGGCATATTATCAAGCTCATTATCGCCGCTTTCTGCCGCTAAAACGGCGATCATTTTAACGCAGTTTCTTGATAATATGCCCCTGGATGCGATAAATACCACCGCGTTACGAGTTTGTCCCTCATAATAGGGCATAACATGCAGATTTTGTTGCTCACTCCAATAAAATCTGCCTGACCCAGGTTTAACCCGCCAAAATATATCCAGGAAAAACTGTGGGAGTGCAGTGTTAGTGACCAAGCTCATAATTCGGATATGAACAATCGTTTAGAAAGCAACTTAAGACTTGGCTTTTCACTCTTTAATGAGTTTTTTTCTTTATCTTCTGACTCCTATTTCCCATGTGGCGCCGGGACACTCCTCAGAGTAGCTACACGCTTTAGAAATTCCATTCATTCATTCATGTGTGATAACATTAGTTACAACATATGACATTACCGCACGTACCGTAATTATCCAGGCTGCTTGTAATGAGTGGCACAGTCTTTTTAAAGGATTTGTTGTCAGACATTGATGACTACCTTTTAAAAATTTGAATCTGGTGTTAGGAATGGGAAAAAGGCAGTACAGCTACTTAGCCTGTGTCTGAGTGAATTTGCGCTATGCAGGAGCGGTCCGTGCAGGTAAGAGCGGTGGGGCAGTGGGGCTGGGTTGGGGGGCGGGGGGGTTCGACAACTATGAGGGAAAATGAAATAAATAATACATTTTCCCTCATCTGCGTTTGTCCAAATCCTCCCCCACCTGGCCTCACCGCGCTTACCTGCGCGGGCCGCTGCTGGCGCTATGTATGCCTGAGTCCTCTCAATATGTGTTAAAAGCCATGCTGCCCTCAAAGGATTTCAATGTTAAGTTGTCTGTGTTGCTTATGCCTGTGAAAAGTCACAAAAGTGTGAAATAGATTTGCAGAAAATCTCTGAAGTAGGCTAGCTTTGGCTGTTACCATGAGCTGTGAAATACATAGCACATGCATATGCTAAGCTTTCTCACCACCCTAGGTTAGTTCACAAATACATTGACTTTTAATATATGCAAATAGACCGTTATCGCTTGAAAATAACATGCCAATTGCTTTCAAGTCCAACAGTTTTTGTAAATGGAGCATTTTTTGTGATATTATTTTCAAAATGTAACTCCATGTTTTATGTGTATGATTTTCTTTTGCTGCTTTCTATAGTGTTCCTGCTGTTGCTTTCTTTTTGTCCATCAATATATTAAGAACTACAGCTAAGTGTTATTATTTTAGGCACAGTACAGTGCAGCAACCAAAAGTTGCGAAACTGCGTTGCGCATGGGGAAAAAAAGAACAGTCATATCTTTTAAAAGTGGCCTACAAGTGCTGTTGTCCCCTCTATTGGGGCTCGAAAAATGCTACATTTCCCAATGCACATCCCACACCAATGCGCATAAGAGCGTTCATCCTGTGTAGCATAGGATTTGTGATGGAAGCATATTCTTTCAGCCTAAATGCCTATGCCTAGAGAAATCTGAAATGCTGTGCAATGACTGAATTCTTGGAGAATTAAAGCATTTCTCTTTTTTAATGCCTGCTTCAAGAATGTATTATTCTTTGATGCAAAGCTCAGACTGCCTAACTTAGTACATTTGGCTCTGCGTCAAAAACAGTGGTGTTTGCACTGATCTTTCCAAGTGACACCCCTGTAACGCCTCCTTCATGCAAAGTTACACAAAGCAGCACAAAGCGCTATATGAACCGAGAAAAGGGCACATTGCCAACACAAAATAACTTTTGCACTGGAAACCTAATACTAGGCCTGGGCAGTAAATTCCGTTCTGCTTGCGGAATTTGCGGAATCTCGCATTCCGCGGAGAACGGGGAATTGCCAAAAATTACGCGATCTGCGGCTTCGTGGAATTTTTGGCTTGTTCGCGCTTTCAAAATGCGTGTTCGCAAGATATTTCTCCCCGAGCACGCAAACAGCGTTCCCGAACAGGAAAAAAGCCTCGCAAACGGGCGGAGAAAGCAATTCCGCGTGTTCGTGGAACTTTTGCATGCTTGCGGAGATTTTTTACCATTTCGCTGAGCTTTGCGTAGGGCGAATACGCAAATTCCGCCCACCCCTACCTAATACCCTTGCAAGACTTTGCATAGATGTGTGCAACTCTGTGCCAGAGCAAAGCTTGAATACATCTGGGCCAATGAATGATGGATAACTGCAACCATGTGATTACACTGCTCATGTACTCTCAACTTGCAACCTCAATACATGATGTATAACATTTGAATAATGTAAGCTTAGCTGAAAAGGCAGAGAAGCATTGTGCAGAGTCAAATGCAAGCATACAGTCAATGAGTGATAGGTTGCTGTGTTTTTGGATCGTCATTACATTGTTACTGCATGGTAGAAGAGACAAACAATTTGAGCCAGGGGTTGCTGGTCGGTCACACTGGAACTCATTTTGCCTCATGAGACATTTACAGAGACAAGAGATGAAAAAATACTCAGAGAGTAAAGATGGAGAAAGAGAAAGAAGGAAAAAGCATCACAAAGGGAGAAAGCAGGAACCTGCAAGAGAGAGATAAAAAGCGACAGGGAATGTCTGGTAGTGGAATAAAGAGGTTCGTGGTGAAGGGAAGACTACGCAGCCTTGGTATTGGGCACGCTGACATTTAATGTCACCAGCCCTGAGCTTTGGAACAGAGTTTTGGCCACCGGCACTCATTGTTTTAAAAATGAAGCACTGAAGACTGTCAGAGTTGTTGCGGGCCGGTTGCAAGAAGAGGTGAATCTTAAGGGATTTCCTGAAGCACAGAAGATTGGGCTGAGTTTCTCTGTGGCTGTGCGTTTGGTCCTGCAATTTGGGGGCTTGGACAGAAAAGCTTTTCTCACTTTGACTCACACATATGAATGTCAGTTGTGAGCAGGTACTTGTGGTGAGATGAATGCTACTACCCAGCATACCCTCATGGGGAGCTAAAGAAAGCTTCTATGGTTGAGACCTATAGGGCTAATGCATAAAAAGCCGCCCAATATCAATTTATAGAGGCTTCTGGACATGTTTCTGGTAGTCATGACCTGCACATGAAAGGTGTTTGTGTAATCAGACATTCACTTTACAAGAGTGACCATTACTGTTGCCAGGTGCTCTGGTGAGGTGAAAGAAATAAGGTGGTCACTGCTCTGATTCACATTTTCATGAAAAGGTCCCAGGTACAGTCCAAATTTTTTAACATCTTGCAAAAGGGAATCTCTAAGTTAAGTACATTTCAGTTTGCTAATGTTTGGTAACCTCTTCGCTGCTAGCCCTCCAGTGCGAAGCCTTTTTTGGGCTAATTGGGGTATATCACGCTTAGGCCCCGGTAACTTTTTGGCCATATATGATATCCCAGCCATATTTGCGTCCTTTTCTTCCAACATCTTGAGGATTATAAAGATACCAGACGTTTGTCAGAAAACCAAACTTTTCTGCACAATTTTGGAATTTTACTGGGAAATACCTATTTTTTGTGCTTTCAACCTCCATCCAGTTAGTGGTAGAAATGAGTGTGAAAGCAATAATGGATCCAGGAGAACTAAACATTTCTGAAAAGTAGACAAAATTCTAAATTTAGAAGGGGTCATTTGTGTAGATCCGTCAAGGGTTTCTATAGAAACTAACAATTGAAAATAAAAAATATTGAAATTGAGTTGGAAAAAAACCAGCCATTTGTGCCAACGTTTTCACCTGCAACTTCTTCTAAGTATAGCAGATTTGTGAAAGCAATATGCCGTTACGTTAGTTGGATCCTTCTGGTTGCGTGGCTATATAGGACTTGGAGGTTCACAAAGAAGCCGAGCTACCCAGAACCAATAACTGAGCTGCTTCTTCCAATGGCTTTTCAGTGTGTACCGGTATACAGCAATTCATTTGGTAAAATATAAAGAGTGAAAAATAGATACCAAGAAACCCTATATATTTCCGAAATGCGAACAAAATACGGAGTTTAGAAGCACTGATTATTTGGACATCTCCAAAATTGTGGGTATCCATACAAACATGTGAATTAGAGGAAATGTTTCAAAATGACTTAAATTTGGAAGGCAGAAATGCATAAAAAAGTCAATTGGTAATAACACTTGTTCTACTATTCTGTATTCCCCTAAGTCTCCCATTAAAAATTGGTAGTGAAATTTAGCAAACCTATGCATTTTTAAAAACTAGGCACCCAGGGGAATCCAGGATGAGGTTGCACAGAATCCCTTGCAAATCTCAAACTTTGTAAAAAAAAAAAATATATTTCCTCACATTTCTGTAATGGAGAGTTAGGGAATCTGCTGCGAGCCACAAACTTCCAGCCAACCAGTATTCCCCAAAGTCTCCTGATAAGAATTGAACCTCACTTGTGTGGGTAAGCCTAGTACCCATAACAAGAAAAGGCCCAAATTGCAACGTGGATACATCACATTTTTCCTGTGAAAACTGACCCTTTTTTAACAATGTGCCAAGTTGTGATTTTTGGACTCTACCTCTGAGGGCACCTAAGGAAACCTAGCAAACCTATCCATTTTTGAAAACTGGACATCCAGGGAAATCCAGAGTGTGGTGACCTGTGTGGCTCTCATCAGGTACTGTTACCCAGAATCAGCGGCGTAGATAGGGAGGGGCGGTGGGGGCAGACCGCCCCATGCGGCACTATTTAGGGGGCGGCGGCCGCGCGGCACTGGTGGCCCGTTGCGACAGCCTTTATAATTTATTTGGGGACACTCACTGACACTACTGTCAGTCATTACAGTAGTGCCAGTGTCTCCAAATAAATTATAAAGGCCGCCGCAATGGGCCACCAGTGCCACGCGGCGCCCGCTCGGCTCCATTTTATGAAGTGCAAGCGCACGGTCGCAACTGCTGTGAGTGCCGCGCCCCCAGTGTCGTGCACTGCGTGAGCTGTGAGGTCAGGAACTACTGGCAGCCTCAACTCACTCAACTGCACTATTTGTAATCATTCCCCTGTGGCGCGGCTCTGACGATAGCCTGACGTCATGATCCAATGACTAGAATGCCAGGTCCTGTCAGGTTGTGGTACTTTGCAGCGCCGCGGGGGACATCACATCCTGCTGCTGGAGCGGGCCGGGAGTATTGAGGAAGGTGCGCGCCTCCGTGCTGGCTGTTTTGCTGGTGGTGCCGCAAATTGCATGATGGCGCCGGAGTTCACAATGTTGCTGCAGGCACCTCGCACCGACTCGAGCTGTCACCGTAACTGTAGCTCAACTGTTAATTTACCCCCGGGCCCCGCCGAAATTAATTGCAACCGCCTTCACTATTTCTAAATAATTACCGCCTCATTCAGACTTGCCAAGCTACTGGAGTGTCGACTACCTGTCACCGCTGACCCTGCAGCCTTGTGCCCAACTTGGCCTTCACCTCTCAAACGCGTGAGTACTTTTATTAACATTTTTCAGTGTTCCCTAATCTACTGTGGCACGCGGTCGTGGTGGAGATTTGTATTTGGAAAGTGAACCATCACCCGCGAGGGTATCCTGGTGATTCGGTGGGTTTTTCACGAGACCCCCAAAACGAAGGCGGTTTCAGGCAGGGCCTTATTTAGTTGACACCATTCAGCTAGTTTTCCAAACACACTTGAACTTTTCTTCCAGAGCATGTTTTCTTTTACAGTTTTATATGGCGAGAACGCGACCCAATGGTATTGGAGTGCTTTACTTGCACTACAGTTACACTACAAGGACTCATTCATTTGTTGTTTGGCACGTGGAAATTAACTGATTTTCCCAGAATCACAAGATTTTGGGCCGGTTCGCCGAGACTCGAACTTGACTTCCAGTGCCAAAGTCAGCAGCCATTAATAATTTTTCCATGACCAGCACCCCCATGTTCTGCATCGTGAATGCAGAAAAAAACCACAGCAGATTTGGTTCGCCCTCTTATGTAATGCCATACCAAATTGTAGCAGCTGACGCCACACACAACTCCTGCAGGGCTTCTATGACGATGGAGCTACTGTACAATTCAGCATCGAACACACCAATGTACGCTACCTCTGAATGAGGAGCTGCGGTACTGGGGCTGCTGAGAGGTAAGACATATTTTGTAGCCATCCATTTTCGGTGGATGTTCCATTACCTGCCATCTCTAAATGTCAGATTTCTGCTGTTTGGAGTCCTCCTCTAATTGCAACATGGACAAGCAATCACCAGTCAGTTCCAATGAGCTCAAATACCACTTCAGATTGCAAGGGCACTAGGTTAGTGCCTTTCCATTCCTGGTACTTTGCAGCAGTTAACGTCTTAAGTCTTAAGAGTTTCTCGTTGCTCGGATGGGTGTAATTTCTGATATTTATATGTTTTATCTTGCCTTCATTGCTTGATTTTGCTCGTGAGAAAGTGTCACTCACAGTTTTTCAAATGTCACTCATAATTACACTGAAATTACGAATATGTCACAGACAGCAATATGAAACCTTGGCAGCTATTTGCCTGCAGTGCACGCACCACCACCAAGCGTAGTGGTGGTGGTGTGGTCGTGCGCGTGCCGCGACCGGAGTCAGAGGGGAAAGTCTAATGATCTCTCTCAGCTCAGGGTCCGGGATCCAGACGTCGAGCCCTCCCCTTCATAGGCCGGAGTACATGTGTGCAGGCAATCAAACGGAGGCGCGCAAGGGTCTGTATTGTGGTACGTACAGGCTTTGAAGTTTGAATTTATGTCTGATATCTGCCGCCGCGACGTACCGCGTTTGTGGGTCCGTCCCAGCTATATACAATCAGAAGATTTAAAAAAATGTTTTTATGGCAATTCATTGGGACACAAGACTCTAAAGAGAAAACCAGAGGGCATGTTTTTAATTATCAAGCTGTTTGCTTTGCAATTAAACGTTTCCAGCAGAAGGTGATGTGCATATGATGAAACGAAGGAGACTGGCTTGCCTTAGTTTTCTAGCATGCTGGTTTGTTTAAACCATACGGGCGTGTCGATTAGGTAACAGCTACTAGCACAATGTGGGGCAGCAACGTGTGCTTTGTTGCTTTACTGGACATTCGATCCAACATGTAACGTTCGAAGAACAAAGGTTGGTTTGTTTTTAACATTTATTTTAGCCATAGAAATTCAAAATGTGCAAGGCTATCTTAGGCTCACCAGTTGAAAGAACTAAAAGGGTAGTTCTTCAGATCGCAAACTCTGGGGTTCGCTAATGGTCCAGATTTCGATGTGCAAGGCCTGCAAAACATTTCCATTCAATATTAATAATTAGATCTGGTGTTAGTCAAAACCTTTTGACTTCACTAAAATGAATGTATCACATACTTACGTAAAGAGGCTTTCAGGCAACTATCTTCAGCCTTTGGTCTGTTGTCTCATTTACATTTTTCTTCCGCCCACTACAGAATACAGCAAGGGGCAATGGGTCATCCTACTTAAGCTACTGGTTAACTTCACTTTGAGTGACTGCATTTTGCTCTTTCACAATGAGCACATCCACACATAAGATAGTTCTCTTCAGTGCTAGTGTTTTTGTTCTTACTTTATAATCACTTCAGTGTTGCATTTGTTTTTAGAGCCTGATGTGATAGCAGGACGCTTTTAATGAAAGAAAGGCACAGTCCGGTCTCATCAGTTCCGTTATCCTGCTAATGGTGTTGAAAATAGCTGTTGGAGTGCGTTTTGTTTATCTCACTTCAGCTACTTCACAGCATAATAGGTTGTGTAGATTTCTGTATTAAGTTATGCCTTCTTTCTTTCTTGCAGTCTTTCCTTTCTTTCCTTTTTCCTTCTTTCTGCCTTTCATTCTTTCTTGCTTTCTTTTTTTCTTACTTTCTGTCTTGCTATCTTCCTTGGCTTCTTTCTTTCCTTTCTTTTTACTTTCTCCTTTTTGGTTCATTTTTTGAGACTTCGTTATTTCTTTCCTTTTTGCTTTCTTTTTTCCTTTTTTCTTTTTTTCCTTCCTTCCTTTTTCTTGCCTTTGTTATTTCTTTGTTTCCATCTTACAGTAGTCATGAATATATACGAGCATATAAAACACATGATAAAAGATGCATACTCCTTATGATGCCTCCCTAACTAGATGTTTCTAAGTGTACCTAGCATGTGTGTAGGTGTTAAGCCAAGAATCCCTCTAGGATTTAGTCAACCCGATTATCTGAAGTGAGAGACTGTGGGACCCCGTCCTTTTCTTAAGTTGGACACCCCGCGAGTGATGTTAGACCACTGCGAGCAGGAGTGTCTGCATACAGGAACCTCAGCATCTCTGGTCAGTGCATCGGCTGGGAAGTCTCAGTCTCCTCTAATCTATTTTACCAAGATGTGATGTATATATACCCATAGGTCTCCCCAGGGGTCTTACCTCGCTGTATAACTGTGTCGGCCAACGATGACGTCGGGCATGAACTATATACATAGATATTATACAGGAGATGGTGTCCTGCTGTGCTTCCTCAAATCCTCATGCATAATGTATGAGATCTTGAACTAGGGAAAACCTGTGTTCTGAACTGAATGCAGTGTTGTATCTAGGTAAAAGGTCAGTCCCTGTAAACCATGACAAGTGTAATGTAGAGAATAATATGGGCGAAGGGTAATGAACTTACTAAGGCCTATTTTATGGTACCTATATGGAATATAATACCCGCCCCTCACACAAAGCTGCCGTAGCAGGAAGACAAAATAAAATGATAATAACATTACGGTATTATCATTTTATTTGTACCTTTTTTTCCTGCTTCATGGCAGTGGGGGGACGCTCCTCCGCCTTAGCGGAGGAGCCGACATTGGGGTAGGCCTGGTATCAACGACAGGAAACAGACCAAAATGCAACATGGACAGGTCACATTTTTTCAGTGAAACTTGACACTTTTTTTCGCAATGTGCCTAGCTGGGGATTTTGGACTCTAGCTTTGCCAGCAACTAAGGAAACCTGACAAACCAATACATTTTTGAAAACAGACATCCAGGGGATTCGAGGATGGGTGACTTGTGTGGCTCTCACAAGGTTCTGTTATCCAGAATTCCTTGCCAAACTCAAACTTTGTGAAAAGAAACACATTATCCTCACATTTCTGTGATGGAAAGTTTTAGAATCTGCAGGGAGTCATAAACTTCCACCCACCCAGCATTCCCCCAAGTCTGCTGAAAAATGCCCATGACAGAAAACGCCCTAAAGCATACTGTGGAGACATCAAAATTAGAAATCACAAAAAGACCTTGTTTTGCGAACGAGCCACCTACGTTTTTGATCCTGGGCTCGGCAGCCATCTAGGGAAACCTACCAATTCCAGACATTTCTGAAAACTAGACTCCTGCCGGAGTCCAGGGAGGAGGCAGAGAGACTGTGTCTACATTTTTTGGGGGGTGGGGGCATTGGCATGCCCATTCTGGACAGCCTCCACCCCTAAGTATATTAAAAGAATCCCTGGTGCCTAGTGCACTTTCTGCCCCCCTAGGGGTGCTGAAAGACTGTGGCAATTTATTTTGGTGTGCGGGCATTAGCATGCCCAACTGGGCATCCCCCACTCCTACATATAAAAATAATTATAATCCATGATGCCTAGTGGGCTTCCTGCTCACCCTGGGTGTCAGATCAGGGGCTATTGCCCCATCTGCCCCCCAAGGGGGGCAGCAAAACTGTGAAAATTGTTTTGGGGTGGGGACATTGGTATGCCCATTCTAGGCAGCCCCAACCCCTACGTATTAAAAACAAATTAAAACAAATCCCCGGTGCCTAGTGGGCTTTTTGACCGCCCCCAGGGGCCAAATCATGGGCTATTGCCCCCCTTTGCCTCCTGGGATGGGGGCAGAAAGACTGTGGCCTTTTTTGAGGGGAGTTGGGGCATTGGCATGCCCATTCTGGGCACCCTGACCCCTATGTAAAAAAATCAAAAAATGAATCCCTGGTGTCTAGTGGGCTGTCCGTTCCCCCAGGTGGCAGATCAGGGGCTATTGCCCCCCTCTGCCTCGTGTGGGAGGGGCAGAAAGACCTTTGCATTTTTTGAGGTGGGGTAGGGGCACTGGCATGCCCATTCTGGACATCTCCCACCCCTAACCTATCAGAAATAATTCCAAGTGTCTAGTGTTCTTTCTGCCCCCAGGTGGCACCCGGGGGGGGGGGGGCAGAAATACTGATTATGCTACAATTTTACTGGTGGAGCAAAGGCCTTTGTCCAAGGGGCCTCCCCCCCCTCCCTTGTGCCTAGTGGGTGGATCCCTGCTTGGGGATCGTCCTCCTGTGGCGATCCCCAATCAGGGATCCACTTGACAAGAGTACTATTGGAATGGGGAGATTCTCCCCTTTCCAACGATTCCTCTCTTATGTGATTTGGTGCTCTGGAGGCTGAGATGAACCCGCGAGCACCAAAGCACTGAAACTGTTTCAGTTTCATATGTAATGACATCAGCGCACCATGCATGCGATCGTCATTACATATGGAAATAAAGCCTTGGAAGATTGGGGACGCTCTTCCCCAGCCTCACAGGACACAAACAAAAAGGATACCATTGGGGAGGGGAGATTCTCCCCTTTCCAACGATTACTCTCCCATGTGATTCCGTGCTCGGGAGGCTGAGATAGACCCACGAGGACCAAAGCACTGAAACTGTTTCAGTTTCATATGTAATGACGTCAGCGCGCCATGCGTGCGATCGTCATTAAATATGAAAAAAAACTCGGGAGGTTGGGGAAACTCTTCCTCAACCTATCGAGGCAAAAATAAAAAAAGGAGATCCCTCTCCTGTCTGCAGCAGAGGGATTTTGTTCTTGTGTGCTCATGTTAGTACCATTCCATCATGAGCACTGGAGGGGTTAATTCAACCTTCAGAAAAAGTCATGCAAACTTTAAAATACATTTCATAGCAAAAACGATGTAAAAATATGTCACATGAAACATGGGTTATGCATCTTTCATATTTTGGACACTACATGTTCTGCGTCGAATGTCAGTGTTAAGAATGGTGGAGATTGGTGCAAAATGGATTATTAAAGAAATAAAGAGAATCTCTTTTCTCCAGATCACTGTGCCCCCAAGCTAGCCTCCCGTAGAATCTCGGCAATGATGTTTGCCGATGATACCCTACTGTTTGCCAAATCGCCTATGGGGATACAAAGGGTTTTGGATAAATTTGAGATGTTTTGTAGAGACAGAGGCTTAGAAATTAACCTACAGAAAACCACATTTATGGCATTTAGCTGTCCAAAAAGTACACGTCCTAACCCGTCTTTAAATGGCAAGCCTCTTGAGAGAGTGTCATCCTTTGTGTATTTAGGCATTACAATCACCGAGTCTATGGAATGGGGGGCTCATATTACAAAATCCACACTTAAACTAGCACAATCTTCAGGTGGCATCATGAAGGTTTTTAATAAGTCCAGCAAAAGAACTGTTAGTCCAGCAATTGAAATCTATAGGGCTCAAGCAAGAGGTGGGGCTTTATATGGCGCAGAGCCATGGGGCCACCTAAATTTGAAAAAACTATCACAGGTGGAGAATCAGTACTTAAGACAGTTATTTAGATTACCTCGTAGTACCCCATTGATTCCGCTACGTCTTGACACAGGTATAATACCAATAGCTGAAGTAGCGAGTCTTAAGCCCATAATGTACTGGCGTCGCCTTTGGACCTCCCCCGAACTTATATCCTATAGGGAGGAATTATTAGAGGTATTGAGGTTACGGGGTGCTGTAAAAATTCCGTGGCTTGACCACATAAAATCCCTGTTAACTAGCATGGGTTTAGGGGATTGCTGGTCTGAACCTGAGTCAGCCTGTTTGCTAATAACTAAGGGTCATATGAAGGCATGCTATAAAGAATACAGATTGACACAACTCCATACCCTTCCTGGGACTGGGAAATGCACTAGTGGTTTTTTAGAAATAAAAGATTTTCCTTGCATTGAGCCGGCAATAGATCTTATCACGCCACCAGCGGCTAGGAAGCTCTATTTACAGTATAGATATGGGGTGCTTCCACTTCGCTGTTTTACAGCTAAGTGGAGAGACCAACAAACGATTTAGTGCCCGGCATGCGACCACCCCGAGGAAACTGAGCTCCATGTTTTTTTTAGTTGTTCAGGCTACCAGAAGGCAAGGAGACGTTGGTTGGTTCAGATTTGCAGGAATCTTGGCAGTAGGCGCTGCCTTCAAACATTTAGGATACTGAAATCTGATACAAGCATTCCAATAGTATACTCGGTGGCTGGTTTTCTGTTTTCAATGTGGTGCACTAGAAGGGTTTACCTGAGATCTCGTGATAATGTATCGATTGCCCTATAGCAAATGTGACAGTACAGTAGTTCATAACCTCCCTGATGTTTCATGTATAGTTTTATATATAAGAGCTTTTACTTCTTTTTATACAGAGGTTTTTTTTTTATTTCTTTTAGCTAATTTATGTATTTATTGCACCATGCACTTTTCGATGTCATTGTGTAACCTTTGTCCAAATCCTATATCCCAAATGCAATGTATTCCTAAATTGAAAATGTGTGTACAATTATCACTGCTTTTTTTCTTTTTCTTTTAATCATGACTGATAATACGATGAAATTTTAGATGTAAAATGTTTGCTCTGTGATGTACTTTTTAGGACATTTTGTCCGAAATAAAGTTGTTGTTTTTTTTGGATTTTTGATATGACAAATTAGTGAGGTACTGTTCCTATCAGGAAAGGAATGTAAGGTGGGACGGAGAAATCAGATTCCTAGGGATTACTTCTTGGTGCCCACACACATCCCTGAGGATGTCATGCTTCATCATTGGGCGTGCTCCTTGTAGGGCCAGCGCTTCAATGCCCTACGCACCCCACGAAGGGTCGCTTTAGCGGAGATCTTTTAATTGGTTTGCCATATGATGACAGCAAGGCATGTAAGGGCATCAGGAGTATGTGGGTGGAGCGAATGTGTGTTGCTAAGTGAGAGATGTTAAAACACCTAAAAGATACCAAATAAGAATTGAATATGGTGGCTATCTTGGCAGGGTTAAAAAACCATGATAAGGTTAGGGCTACTGTAGGCAGAAGATGTACTATAAGTAAAAGAGAGAGACCCCTTTCAAAACCAAAGGGATAGAGTACTCTAAACAAGTAAGATATAAATTCCCTCTTGAATAATTCTTAATTGCACCATCTAAACACAAAATGAAGATAGACATCACTTTCCAAAACCTAAGATAAAAGGTAAAACACAAATTTTAACACAAAAACTAAAAAATGTAGTAAAAATATATTTCTTTAATTAAAATTGCATAAAATTCAGTAGATTCACACGTAGACAATTTCTACTTTGTACATACAATCTATTTACAACATACTAATCATTTTGACATGTAAGACAAATTGTTATTTTCAAGTACATAGGCATCAAAACATAAACACAAAAGAGAAAACAAATTCACAGACTACTATCGTTGGTCTTTGTTTCAACACATCATCTATATCAGTGAATGAATGGTCTGTTAAAAACTTCTAACTGTACAATGACCCGACCATATTCCAATAGAGATTGTGTAAATTAGAATTGCGTTGACGCGTTTCGATGGATCATTCCAACTTATTCCATCTTTTTCAAGACAAATGATAAAGTTTTCTCAAATAATTGTTTCCTTATTCTGCACGATCCTGCATAAGAATAAATACATTGACAATATCATCGATTTGCTATCATTATAGCTACATGTCAATATCTTCAAACATCCTATATTAAAATCCCAGAAATTACATATTCCGCACATGATAACAGATATATATAACCCATTGTAATTAAAACCCTATACATAGTCATATATAAAAAAACAGAAAGAAAAAAAATTCCTCTCTTTGAATGGTTCCTAATGACATTATACTTTATTATACAGAATTTTCTACATTTGTTATCTACTTTGTTTCGTTTATTTATATGTTATCTGTCAGAACAGCTGGAATCAAGTGCGGTCCCCTCAGGAACAGATGACCTTACCCCAAATCCACCACGACCAAAACCAGTAGCAGGCAACAACCTCTGCCACTAGACCTTGCCCGAGGGGGAAAGGGGAAGTGGAAGACAAAACAAGAGAGACACGCCTTCCGGATACTGGCTCATACTTCTGGGATTCTGTAGAAGTTCTGCAATACATAAGCACACAATTCTTCACTTGTTACTGCTAACCTCTCTTTACTCTCACCCTCACTCCTCCCCACTATAGTGTTCCTTACCCGTATCTCATATAAGGCTAGCTCCTCTCTGACTGTCTTGTCTGTAATGTATTTTATTATGCACCTCTGGTTAACTGAAAGAACCCTGCCAAATGCTGATTAAGTCTTTCCATAAAACTTGCAGGTTCTTGGCTCTAAAGTCTTTTAGGCTTTTTCCTCAGTTTAAACTCTCACAGTTGCAAAAATATTTCTCCAATTGTATCTACAACTTAGAAGCAGTCTTTGGTTCACTCAAAGTCTGACGGTCTGCGAGTGGATGATCATTACACAATTAAACACTCTTACTTGAAGGTTGAAAGAACTTCTCTTGACTGAAGTTACATTTCACTGCATTACTCCTACTGATCCCAAACTCTGAATTGCCACCAGCTTTTCTTCCTCTAGGATATTGTGCTTCTGGACTGGTGAAGAAAGATTATGTTTTATTAACACTCATACTTAACCTTTAACTTAGTATCACAAGTTACTTCCCATTAAAAGTCAGGGAATGGCTCGAATTCTGATTCTTCGAAGAAAAACTGAAGAGAGGGCACAGAGCGTGGAAGACTAGCTCCTGTCAGAATTTCTCCTCAGTTGAAGTGCGCTGAGCGGCAGTCACGCACGCGCGTTAACTGTCAACACTGTTTCAAAAAAGAACAACTAGACCGCGCACCACTCTAGCAGTGGTAGCGAACCGGTCTTTCTTGGAAAATGGCGGAACGACGCAATTCATGCAACACAAAGCGGAGAGACGATCTCCAACACGGATTCAGCCTCTTCCAACGTGGGTACTTCAGATCAGGTGATTTAATGGAGGCTGAGCGCTGTTTCTCAAGTCTCCACATCCGATCCTTCTTGTGGATCTTGACAGTACTCCCCACCAAAGAGCATCCCCCCAACCTGGGTTTAGTGGGGTTAACCTTGTGAAACTCTCGAATGAGTCTTGGAGCATGAATGTTGGTATGAGGCTCCCAGGATCGTTCTTCAGGGCCAAAGTTCTTCCAGTCAACCAGGTAGTACAGTTTGCCTTTCCTATAAGTGGAGTCTAAAATCTTGTGTACCTCAAACTCTTCTGCAGACTGTACTAAAATGGGTTTAGGAGTTGGACGAATTCTTACATTTGGTGGACTTTTCTTTAGCAAAGAGACATGAAATGTAGGATGCACCTTCAAGTAGGAGGGTAAATGAATTTTGACTGTAACGGGATTTAATATTTTTTCTACTATGAATGGCCCAATGAATCGAGGTTGAAATTTTCGGTTCTCTTTTAATTTCAAATTTTTTGTGGACAGCCAAACTTTATCTCCAGGATTAAAATCCGGAGCTACTCTCCTCTTCTTGTCAGCTTGCTTTTTATAAGAAGCCTTTGCCTTAGTCAGGTTTCCCTTAACTCTGGCAAAGGAATCCTGCACCTCAGACACAAACTGCTCAACTGCTGGGACTGGACTTTCCTCTTTCTCTAATATGAGAGTTGGATGCCTGCCATAATTTAGATAAAAGGGAGTACTACCAGTGGAAGAGTGCTTGGCATTATTATAAGCGAATTCTGCTGCCCAAACTAACTCTGACCATTCGACCTTCTGATCCAATAGGTAGAGCCGAAGATACTGCTCAAGCTCTTGATTAACCCTCTCTGTCTGACCGTCTGTTTCTGGATGGAAACTAGTGGAATAGCGGGTGTCTATCCCTAATCTCTTAGTGAAGGCCCTCCAGAAGTGAGAAACAAATTGTGTGCCTCGGTCTGAAATTAAAATTTTTGGCACTCCATGTAGCCTTACTATGTGCTGGGAAAAAAGCTGGGCCAATTGTGGAGCATTTGGAACCTTTTTCAACGGAACAAAATGCGCCATTTTAGAAAAAACATCCACTAGCACCAGGATGGTATTAAAACCTTGACTTGGGGGAAGATCAACAATTAGATCCATCGACACGGTGTGCCAAGGGTGTGGTGGGATAGGTAGTGGCAACAACTGCCCTTGTGGAGGCCTTCGATCAGATTTCCCTCTTAGGCATCTGTCACAAGTGGTCACATATTGTCGTATCTGCGGTCTCATACCTGGCCACCAGAAATTCCTTTCCACCAACTCCAAGGTCTTGTGAATTCCTTTGTGTCCTGCGAGCAGATTATCATGGCAAGATTTCAACGCCCTATCTTGAAGCTCAACTGTTGGAAGGAATAAACGGTTATCTTGATAGGGAAGTCCATCTCTGATTTCTCTACCTTCTGCTCCTCTGATCCAGTCACTCATTTCATGGTTGGTCATAGCCTCTTGAATCTTGACTGCAAACTCAGAAGTATTGGTGACTAGAATTATCTTTTCTTCTGGGATAATATTCTGCAGTTCCCTAGAGGATTCCTGGGAATCTGAGTGGATTCTTGATAGCGCGTCTGCCTTTGCATTGCTCACCCCTGGCCGAAAGGTTATGACAAAATCAAAGTCGGCAAAAAACAAAGACCATCTTAACTGCCTGGCTGTCAGAGTGCGAGCTGATCTTAGAAATTGCAAGTTCCGATGATCTGTGAACACTGTAACCTTGTGTTTCGCCCCCAGCAGGTAGTGTCGCCACTCCAAAAATGCACATTTTACGGCCAGCAACTCTTTATCGGCAATTGAATAGTTACACTCTGGAGGAGTCAGTTTTCTTGAGTAATAAGCCACAGGGTGAAGCTGGCCAGTCTGAGGATGACGCTGAGAGAGAATTCCCCCTATAGCCACATCTGAGGCGTCAGCTTCAACATAAAATGGATCTTCTGTCTTCGGATGCAACAAAATTGGGGCTTGAATGAATGATTTTTTTAAGAATTGAAAGGCTTCTTCAGCTTCGGCTCCCCAAATGAACTTAACACCTTTTTTCAAAAGTCGAGTAATGGGTGTCACCTTCTGGGAGAAGTTCGGAATGAATCTTCTATAAAAGTTCGAAAATCCCAAAAAACTTTGAACCTCTTTCACCGATCTTGGGGAAGGCCATTCCTGCACTGCCCTGACTTTTGTAAGATCCATGCTCACTCCTTCGGGAGACAGTACAAATCCCAAAAACTCCACACGCCTTACATGAAAGGCACATTTTTCCAATTTCACGTATAGGTGGTTTTCCAACAATCTGGTTAAAATGGCTCTGACATGCTGCGTGTGTTCATCCACATTGTCTGAAAAGATTAAAATGTCATCTATGTAGACCACAGCGAATCTATCCAGAAATTCTCCCAACACATCGTTCACAAAATGCTGAAAGGCAGCAGGAGCGTTGCATAGCCCGTAGGGCATTACTTGGTACTCAAATAGCCCGTACCGAGTGCGAAATGCCGTTTTCCATTCATCTCCGGGAGCCACTCTGATTAAATGATACGCTCCCCGCAAATCCAATTTGGTATATATCTTGGCATTTTTCACTTGATCCATCAAGACTGAAATCAGTGGAAGAGGATAGCGATTTTTAATGGTCACCTGATTCAGGGCTCTATAATCTATGCATGCTCGAAGATCACCATCTTTCTTGGGGATAAAAAAGAGAGGAGAGGAGACTGGCGACTGAGAGGGGCGTATAAATCCACTGGCTAGATGTTGGTCCAAATAATTCTTCAGAAATCTATTCTCAGTTTCAGTAAGGGCATAGATGCGACTGCACGGGAGTACAGCTCCTGGCTCAATCTCAATCTTGCAATCATAAGGGCGATGGGGTGGCAACTTCTCCGCTTCTTTCTTATCAAACACTGTGGATAAATCCTTATATTCCAAAGGAATTTCCTTAGTTCCCACGGTACAAATCTGAGCTGGATGGTTATGAACCAGGTTTCTAACTGGAGAGTCTTCAAAAGGTCTAATTTGATTACCAAAACAGTTTTCTTGACAAAAGGAGGAGTCCATAACTATTGTTCTTTTGCTCCAATCAATGCGCGGGTTATGTTCGGTTAGCCAGGGTAAGCCAAGAATCAACTGAAATTGAGGTGCGTCAATTAAATTGAACACTAGAAGTTCAGAATGACCATTTAACCCTGTTAGCTGGACCAATTCAGTTTCATGAGTGATAGGCCCTGATGATAAATTGGTGCCATCCACTGCGCGCACCACTTCCACTAATTGCTTTTCAACAAATTTTACTCCAATCTGCCGAGCATATTTTATGTCGCAGAAATTCCCAGTGGCCCCTGAGTCAATCATCACTGAGACCTTACTGATCTCTTTATCACGGAATTTCACTGTGAAGGAGGCCACCAAATGAGGAGCTGCAGACTGCAAAGTATTCACGATTTGCTGTGGTTCTGGAGCTGACTTAATAGACGCTTCCACCCGTGCAACTCCATCTACGAGTGAAGCCGACCTTTTCCCTGCGGAGAAGTCTTGGGCCTTTTTGGACATTCTTTCACAAAGTGCCCCGACAAACCACAATACAGGCAAAGTTGAGCATTCCTTCGACGATCTTTCTCTTCTTTGGTCAAGGGCCCCCTCACTGAACCAATCTGCATAGGTTCTTCAGAAGACACTCCCTCCGCACTCTTGTGGCCTTCAGTTTTTACTCGATCCCAGCGAGGAGGCAAGGGACGAAAATCTTTTTTCTTCTCATTTCGACGCTCACTTAATCGATGGTCTAATTGCAACACCAAATCAATCAACTCTGATATTTCGGTGGGTCTTTGAGGAATTTGTGCCAGGGCATCTTTTAACTCATCTTTCAAGCCTCTGTAAAAAATGGCAGCTCTTTTCTCCTCCGGCCAATTTGTCTCTACCACCAACTTGTTGAAGTTCGCTAAATATCCCACTAGGTCTCGACTCCCTTGCTTGAGCTCAAGTAGTTCATTATCTGTCGCTTGTGAGGCTGAACGGCGATCAAAAATTCGTGCAAACTCTACTTTGAAGGCGTCAAAATTGCATAGTATTGGATCATTTCTGGTGACCAGAGACATAGACCAGGCAGCTGCAGCGCCAGTCAGATACGACAAAATAAATGCCACCTTCGCCTGATCTTCCGCAAAGATTACAGGACGACACAAAAAGTGCAAGGAGCACTGGGTCAAAAAAATTTGAGCCTTGAGGGGGTCCCCACTATATCTCTCTGGGGAAGCTAATGGAATGATGGGTGAAATGGCATGAATAACTTGGGTAGATATGTCGGAGGGGGAAGGGTTAAAAGAATGAGAGGGAACTCCTTTGAAGGCTGAGCCTGCTGCAACCAACTCATCTAACCTTTGCCGAGTTTGAGTGGACTCCTGACTGGACCTTCTAACCTCCTCCCTCAAAGATTTATTTTCTTCCAAGGCATTATTTAACTGTTCCTGAATACTATTTAAAATGTTTGTTAAGGCCTTTAAATCTAAACCTTCCGCCATACTGTCCAGGAGGGGACCTAATTTCCCCTAAAGAGGAAGGCACTTCAATCTGTCAGAACAGCTGGAATCAAGTGCGGTCCCCTCAGGAACAGATGACCTTACCCCAAATCCACCACGACCAAAACCAGTAGCAGGCAACAACCTCTGCCACTAGACCTTGCCCGAGGGGGAAAGGGGAAGTGGAAGACAAAACAAGAGAGACACGCCTTCCGGATACTGGCTCATACTTCTGGGATTCTGTAGAAGTTCTGCAATACATAAGCACACAATTCTTCACTTGTTACTGCTAACCTCTCTTTACTCTCACCCTCACTCCTCCCCACTATAGTGTTCCTTACCCGTATCTCATATAAGGCTAGCTCCTCTCTGACTGTCTTGTCTGTAATGTATTTTATTATGCACCTCTGGTTAACTGAAAGAACCCTGCCAAATGCTGATTAAGTCTTTCCATAAAACTTGCAGGTTCTTGGCTCTAAAGTCTTTTAGGCTTTTTCCTCAGTTTAAACTCTCACAGTTGCAAAAATATTTCTCCAATTGTATCTACAACTTAGAAGCAGTCTTTGGTTCACTCAAAGTCTGACGGTCTGCGAGTGGATGATCATTACACAATTAAACACTCTTACTTGAAGGTTGAAAGAACTTCTCATGACTGAAGTTACATTTCACTGCATTACTCCTACTGATCCCAAACTCTGAATTGCCACCAGCTTTTCTTCCTCTAGGATATTGTGCTTCTGGACTGGTGAAGAAAGATTATGTTTTATTAACACTCATACTTAACCTTTAACTTAGTATCACAAGTTACTTCCCATTAAAAGTCAGGGAATGGCTCGAATTCTGATTCTTCGAAGAAAAACTGAAGAGAGGGCACAGAGCGTGGAAGACTAGCTCCTGTCAGAATTTCTCCTCAGTTGAAGTGCGCTGAGCGGCAGTCACGCACGCGCGTTAACTGTCAACACTGTTTCAAAAAAGAACAACTAGACCGCGCACCACTCTAGCAGTGGTAGCGAACCGGTCTTTCTTGGAAAATGGCGGAACGACGCAATTCATGCAACACAAAGCGGAGAGACGATCTCCAACACGGATTCAGCCTCTTCCAACGTGGGTACTTCAGATCAGGTGATTTAATGGAGGCTGAGCGCTGTTTCTCAAGTCTCCACATCCGATCCTTCTTGTGGATCTTGACATTATCATTGTTCACACCTTATTAGTTATCTCTTGTTAGACTCACTCCCACCTCACTAGGAGATGTGCCTCATACACTTGATTAAATCTTACTCTTTAATCACTATATTGATAGGTTTCTTCTGCATAGCAAATTTCGTTTAAAATAATCTCTTATTTAACTGTATACAGCTTGCCTATTCATTTATTACCTTATAAAGGGATTTTCGGTTCCAACTGTATTTTTTTATTCTTATAAAACCAGTTGTCTGCTATCTTGAATTTTATTCAGAAAGGACTTTATAAAAACAGTACTGCCACCTTGTTAGAACCTAAGAGAAAAAATACTTTGTTGACTGCAGTTTTCCACTAAAGAACATTTCTTTATCTTGTACGTAGGTATGGATATATTCATACCTTATTCCTTGATTTGCATGCGTGCTAATCAATGTGTGCTTCCGTATTAATGTGGGTATTTTTCCTCTTTACCACCAATTCCAAATGATATCCTCTATGTAAAAAATAATAAGGAAATAATGGAACATCATCAGTCTCACCCCCTAGTTAGATATCATTATTACTGCTGCACCCCATACGTCAAATATAGTATCATACCGTAGGAGATTTTGATGATACCTCTCCTCTCAGGACTCTGTTTGGTGACCTGCTCGAGGGACAGATAAATAGTTCACCTCCCCGGAGTGCTTTTTCAATAAAATATCAAATATTAACTTCTAATCTAATGTATCCCCTAATCTTTGAACTTAACGAATAGATAAGCTTGATACACATTATTTTTACCAGCGCTTATATTGTTGTCTAAGCTGCGCCGCGACCCTATATTGGCTATATTGGTTCCTGGCCATACTAAGGTAGCAGGGCACATATGGTTTCCGCCTTGCCATAAACCCATAGGTAATGAGCTCTGCAAACCGGCCTTAGTTCATCAAGACTGCCCTTAAACTTTCAACGGTCGCAATACACTCAAGCAAAGACCAAGTTCTTTATACCAAAGTAATAAGACTCAGCTACGCGTCTTTTTGCCCTATGTTATTGCGGCCAACTCATACTCAACTCACCTATATACGATGCAGCCTACGTCCTGCCCGTCCGTTGTTGCTTGGGAATTTTCTCAACAAACCCATTTCCCATCTTTCAGGGTTTAAATACGGGCCTGTCCTAACCTCATTGGTTGTCTAGAGATTGATAATAGTCTCGTAGGGGTCTTGTGCTGACCCTGCCTATTTTTACCTGGTCGTAGAACGTAGTCTCGAGATTGATAGTAGTCTCATAGGGGGTCTTGTGCTGACCCTGCCTATTTTTGCCTGGTAGTGAAACGTGGCCAGCATGAATAGGCCCTCGTTGCTTGTCGAATTTTTTTTTCCATTTTCAATTATTAATACCAGCGGTTATGCCAACCTATCATTCAAATGGTATTAACTTCGTTCTAATTAGTGGATGTATTCTAATTTTCAGTTACATTTATTATTCTGGCCCCATTACTTGTGATCCGCTCAATCTGCCACGAATGCACCGGAAATAATTAATTATACGTGTACGCAAGCCAGAAAAGTAAAAAATGCACACGAACGCTGCGCCTTGCCCACATGAGGATCGGGAGTCTATGCCAATTAAAACCCCAACCATTATCCGTCTTGGATAATTACTCTGACACATAAGGTAAATATACGATAGTGCTCTCATTCATCCTCTTGTGTTCGATTTTTACTTCTTATCTCGCTGCATCTAATTTCCATATTTTTCTTTTGTAACAAAAATATGTTCGACTCATGGTGCTATGTATAGGTATCAATATCCAAACTAACAAAAGGTGACGGACTCAAATGGTAGCACCTCACTCTCAATAAGCTGCTGCCTTGTCAGGCTGTTAGTGCACAAACTCTCCAGCACCATTCACCTAGTGATGCCTCAGTAGGAAATCCTGACCAAAAATTTACATTGAATGGAGGTGCACTGAACATAGAAACAAAGTCCAAAATTATTTTATGCTTTTCTTTGTTTAATTTTTATTTCAAGTAGATAGATACAAAAAACCACAGCCAACGAGTTTCGTTCCTTTAAAGATATAGTTTCTTAACGGAACTTCTTCAGGGCTCAAAGTGACAGCAAATTAGATGCAGGTTTTAGAGTTTCAAATATTGAAGAGTAGGTAGTTAGTTCAACTTTATATTGTAACTTGTCCAGAGATCAGAAGATATTCAGTTAGGTCGTGGAGGGTCTGATTAAAATTATAATACCATTCGTTGAAATGTACAATTTTTAGATCCATTTGAATGGTGATTTACCCAGATTCATATTGAGAATCTGTACTGTTCCTTTAATTCCGTTCTTATAGCAGATTTTAAGACGTCATCTATATTAGATGCTCAGTTCAAATGTCAGTATATTTATTAAATAGACACCTTATTAAGCGTTCTTCAGTCACATCCAGATTCTCCGACCCGAGAATCTGGATGTGACTGAAGAACGCTTAATAAGGTGTCTATTTAATAAATATACTGACATTTGAACTGAGCATCTAATATAGATGACGTCTTAAAATCTGCTATAAGAACGGAATTAAAGGAACAGTACAGATTCTCAATATGAATCTGGGTAAATCACCATTCAAATGGATCTAAAAATTGTACATTTCAACGAATGGTATTATAATTTTAATCAGACCCTCCACGACCTAACTGAATATCTTCTGATCTCTGGACAAGTTACAATATAAAGTTGAACTAACTACCTACTCTTCAATATTTGAAACTCTAAAACCTGCATCTAATTTGCTGTCACTTTGAGCCCTGAAGAAGTTCCGTTAAGAAACTATATCTTTAAAGGAACGAAACGCGTTGGCTGTGGTTTTTTGTATCTATCTACTTGAAATAAAAATTAAACAAAGAAAAGCATAAAATAATTTTGGACTTTGTTTCTATGTTCAGTGCACCTCCATTCAATGTAAATGCTATGTATAGGTATATTCAGATCTACGTTTTTAAGTGTCTAGCCCTATTGAGTCACCTCATTCATTTGGCAATATGAGACCCATCAGATTAGAGTCAGGTACATTTGTATATTACTTGGATATTATCCTCATCCAGTCTTCCCTAGTGTTTAACCCTATCTCCACCGTATTGAGATGACATACATACCATTGCTCTCTCTGTTTCCTTTTAGTTTCGATGTCACCCCCTCTTCTATTGATACTTATTTTTTCTAGGATGGACCACTGAAATTGCTCACTGCTATGTCCCAATTTTGTAAAATGTTCAGTTAAAGGGGCATTCTCCTTTTTGATCCTAATAGCTGATTTGTGTTCAAGTAGGCGTATACGTAGTTCTCTACCCGTCTCGCCAACGTATCCAAGCCCACAGGGACACACCAACAGATATATGACATTTTTGCTGCGACAGGTGTTTAGAGTCGTCGCTGTAATTGTTTTTCCTGAAAATTCTAAACTTTTGGATTCTACACAATGTGGGCATATGGAACATGATCCACATTTGTAATTGCCAACAGCTCTTTTACCTTCTAATGTATATTGAGTCTCTGATTTTATTGGATAAGTTTTGACTAGAGTATTTCTGATTGTCTTGTTTCTCCTAAACGAAAAAAGAGGTTTTTGTAATTGAACTGTTGCGCCCGGATTTAAAATTTTCCAATTCTTATTAACTATGTTTTTAATTTTATTGCTAACCCCCGAAAATTGACAAACAAATACCACCCTGTCTGGATCCTGTTTCCTTTTCTCTTTATTCATTTCTAGCAGACAATCTCTGTTGTAGAAACGGGCTCTCTTCCATGATTGTTTAATGAGTTTGTTTGGATATCCTCTGTCTTTAATTTATTGTTCATAGCCTCTGAGTGTTTATAATAGTCGGACAGAGTGGTACAGTTGCATCTAAGTCTTAAAAATTCTCCAAACGGAATATTATCCTTTTGGGAACGGGGATGATTGCTACTATAATGTAACAAATTGTTTTTATCTGTTGGCTTGGTGGAAAGTTCCACCTGAAGTTCATTATCTGCGCATTTTACACAGATGTCTAAAAATGCAACTTTTTCATTACTGTAGTGGGCAGTAAACCTTAAGTTGGGATCCCCTAGATTCAACCATTCTAGGAAAGACTCCAATTCGTCACTGGCTCCATCCCAAATGATATTTTCATAATAGGGTGCCATCTCATTATATATATGGAGCTGTTCGAACGCATTAACGTACAAGCAGGCCAGACTCGGCGCACGGGTAGCCCCTATGCTGGTCCCCTTAATCTGTTTGTACAGTTTGTCCTTGAATAGAAAGATATTATTTTTGAGCACCATCATGATGCATGCCAATATAAAGTCCTTGTTTGCTCCATTCAAATCTTCCTGTTCCAGTACATCTGACATGACCCGGATAGTGTCATCCTGAGGTATGTTCGTATACAGGGCTTCAATGTCTAGGGTGACCGAAATTTGGGTCACCCTGTTGAAACCCTGTCCTTCAAATACAGCGATGGCATGTGCTGTATCCTTCAGGCACGACCTTTGTTTGGGAACTATAGGCTTTTAAAAGTAGTCCACGTATTTACTGAGTGGCTCCAATATAGAACCTAGACTGCTGACTATTGGACGCATAGGAGGATTGGATGCATTTTTGTGCACCTTTGGTAATCCGTATATTGCGGGAATAACTGGGTTGTTATTAAGTAAAAATTTAAATTCATTTTCACAAAATCCAACCTTTTTCTCCTCCAAAGATTAGAAGATTACCTACTTCCCTTTTCAGATCGCTCATAGCTGTAAGCCCAACTCTAGTATAATGTTCCTCTACATTCAACAAGTCCCTCATCCTTTTCTCATAGTCCTCAGCATCAAGGACCACCCGCCCCCCTTATCTGCGGGTTTAATGATATATTGATCATTATTTTGTAGGGAACTCAGTGCTTCTCTTTGGTTAAGGGGGAGATTGTTGTTGAACCTGTTTCCCTTATTATTCATATTTTTGATTTCAATCTCTACTATTCTTTCATACAGTTCTACATTCTTATCTATTTGGGCTAAACTGGGAGAGAAGGTTGATTTGGGATTAAACCCAGACACGTTATGTTCTGGCTCATATGTTTTATTCTCAAAATATCGTTTAAGTTTTATCTTTCTAAAGAAACTTTTTAAATCGTTCTCTATGCCAAACATGTTAGATGGGGCTGACGGGGCAAAACTGAATCCTCTCCTTAAAACTTTTTGTGTTTAGATGGTGGCATATGCAATTAAGAATTATTTCAGAGGGAATTTATATCTTACTTGGCAGAAGATGTACCCCAGCAGTCTAAAACAGTGAATGTGGTCAGGTCCAATGTTTCGAGTCAGGTGGGCCAAAAGGATCTGTGACGCTTTTGCAGTACCTAAAAGAAAAGCTATGTGTAGCTCTACCCCACACCTAACACGTGTTGTATAGCATAGGTATTATCCTAGAACATACCTGGTTCAAGGAGAGTAAAAACTAACCATCCAACCCTATGAATCCGTCAGGATTGCTCCATAGGTAGAGGGGCAGAGGTTAGCACACAGCTGCTAGGTGATGTCGGCGCGGGGAGCACAATGAACCTACCCTTCTATGCTTTCCTGGATTTTAACTGGCATTAACGTTGCCCAGTAAATGTTTGGAGTTGACGTTGGATCTAGGGTGTGATGATATAAAACAATCTTACCTTCTAAAAACAGAAACAGGAAAAATTTGCAGGAATTAACTTTAGGTAGATGAAATTCAAATGAAAAGACCGTGCACTATATATTCAAAGCCACCACGCAAACCTTTACATATTCAGTCCGTCATGCCAGACACCAGTGTCTGCTAACATCGATTAATCTCCAGTTTTACAATTTGTGAATAACTTTCTAGCTCCCTGTCCGAGGTGGTCCACTAAGCAATAATGCAGCCCTTGTTTGAATGAAGTATTCGCATTTGGGAAATTGCATAACTATATAGCTTCAGGGTGGTGCACGTTTTGGCACTGAGGGACTATGTTATCTCAGATCACATAAATAGACCATTCCTATGTACAGACACGTTTGCTTAGTGCAAGTGCTGCCTAGATAAGGAATCTATCAATTTCCACATTGAAGCTGATCTATGTTGTGCTTAGAAAGTAAATGGGAAAGCTCTTGGCTTCAATTCCTACTTGAAAACAAAGTTCATACGCGCACTAACACTTGTCATTCGTTTTGAATTTTTGTAGCGTGCTTCTGGGGTTTCACTCTCTGGTCAAGAGTGTAAACAAAATATACTGCAAGTAGCGTCTCCTAAAGTAGGGGGCGTCCCCCTGAGCACAGCGTCAATTCCTACTTGCCAGTCAAATCTAGACTTAAAGTGCTCCATCCGATTTTCATCACCAGCAACTAAATTTCCCCTACATAAAAAATCCAAAACATGTTAATTTGCTACTGCAAAGCAGAAGTTTTATTATTTGGAAACATAACCACGCTATTATCAGAAAGTGAAACACTCGCTGAGTCGATTCTACTATGGCATCTGTTCCAAATAAGAACCATTCTTATTACACAAATGATTTTAATAGGTAGGAACAAGTCGTGACCACAACAAGATGTGCGCACAGCATGAGATGTGCACATGGAAATTATGCTTATATTTTCCAGCTGCTCTGCATTTTGAAATGCATTAAACTCACTGTATTTGTAGAAAACGTGGCTATGCAGTATTGATCCAGATGTCCATTTGTCCGTCTGTCCGTCTGTCCATCCATCCATCCGTCCATCCATCCATACATACATCCATTTATCCATCCATTCATTCATCCATCCATCTATCCCTCCATCCATCCATCCATCCATCCATCCATCCATCCATCCATCCATCCATCCATCCATCCATCCATCCATCCATCCATCCATCCATCTATCCATCCATTAATCCATGCATCCATCCATCCATCCATCCAAACAACCAAACAACCAAACATTTATCCATCCATCCATCTATCCATTCAACCACCCATCCACCCAATAATCCATCCATCGCTTCATCCATCCACCCGCCTGCCTATCTATCTGTCCCAAGTTCACTCGCCCACCATTTTTCTTATCGCCGGCTATCGCTGGATTTTATCGCCCGGGTAGCGCGTTATCAACAACGCTTATCACCCAGGCGATAAGAATCAAGCGATAGCCGGCGAAATGCGGGAATATCGCTGGAAATCCAGCGATATTCCTGCAGCGATAGGGAATTACTTGTAAATAGCCAATGGTGGTTGTAGCCTGAGATTCCACCCCCCATTACACACATAGCTAAATCTGAATTTCTGGAGACGTTAGCTATCAGCGATAACCCCGGTTAGCGCAGGTTTTGACATCGCTATGGGTGTCAGGGCAGGCCTTGTAAATACCGCGATGTGCGGTTAGCGACTTATTCCCTGTGGTTTTGCTCGGGAACACCTACTTTGCATCTCATTAGAGATGCGATGCAAGGCGTAAGCAAAACCGGTGCTCTGACAAGGAAACACGCGCTAGCGTGTCCTTGCTGATACTGCGATGCCATTATCGCCGCTTTCCGGCCGCAAACGACCGCTAAAGCGGTGATAATGGGCTTGTTAATATGCCCCATAATTTCGGTAAGTGTGGTAAGAGCAGTCACTGCACATACTGGAATTATCCAGGCTGCTTGTCATGAGTGGCACAATATTTATAAAGCAATAGTTGTCAGACATTGATGACTGCCTTTTAAACATGTGAATCTCCTGTTAGGAATGGGATAAAGTGCAGTACAGCTCATCAGCATCTGTCTGAGTGAGTTCACACTATGTAGGCCTGAGTGCCTCTCAATATGTGCCATAAACCATGCTGCCCTCAAAGGATTCCTATTTTAAGTCCTCTGTGTTCCTTGTGCCTGTGAAAAGCTCACTAGGCGTGAGACAGCATTGGAGAAATTCTCTGAAGGATGCCAGCTTTTAGCTGCTGCCTTGGGGTGTGAAATACATAACACCTGCATACATTAAGCTTTTCCACCACACGAGGCTAGTTCACAAATACATTGACTTCAAAGCATTAAAAAAGACCGTTATCGCTTCAAAATAACACGCCCATTCATTGCCCTCAATTCCGACAGTGTTTTGAACTGTAGCATTTTTTTGTGACATTATTTTCAACATTAACCGCCATGTTTTATGTGTATTTTTTTCTTTTGCTGTTTTCTATTGTATTATTATTGTTCTCTTTTTTCCCATCAAGTTTTGAAAACATCTAGGGGACATTTACTATTATTTCACACAACAGGTAGAAGCAAGGGAACTTTCTGCACTGCGTTGCGTGAACGGGAGATAGTAGAAACTTCCATATTTATAAAGATATGGAGCATTTCTGCTCTGTCCTTGTACTGGCACACTGCGCGCTGCCTAGCGCCAACGCAGTCACCCTTGCACCAAACAGCAAGAGTGCCTGCCTTGTGGGCAGGATTGTTTGTGTGAAGGGACACCTTCCTGCATAAAAACAATCCTTAGAGGCATATTCCTCTTTCTGGGTTTGTGGCAAAACGCCACCCCGTGGGTGTGGCATAGGAAAACCCATGCTCCACCATGTTATGCCTACCAGGCGTAAAGCAATGCAATGCAGTGTTATGCATTGCGTTGCGTTATTTTGCATGGCTTAGCAAATGCCAAAAAGGATTTTGCAAGAGGGCTGCACCACAAACTTGATGCAACTTAGACGCAAAATCATAGTAAATTTGGGCTTCTGCCTCACATTTATTATTTGATGGCACAACAAAGTGCAGCAGTCAAAGTTTAGGCACTGTGTTGCGCAATAGGGAGAAAACAAAACAGATACATTTTATTAGAAGAGGCCTACTACCACTGCTGTTATCCCTGCACTGGTGCACTAAATGGCTGCATTGCCCAATGCACCGCGTCCCTCCAATGTGCAGAGGTGCATGTGCACTGTGTAGCATTGGAGTTGTAATGGAAGCATACCTTTCCGGTACAAATTCCGATGCCTAGAGAAAAGCTGAGGTGTACAAAAAGTGATGGATCGAACACTTGATTAGCATTGTAAATTGTCTTCAAGAGGAGATTTCTGATTGAGAAGAACACTCCATATTCATTAGAGGCAGTAACATCTGTATACTTTATTTGATATATATATTAAAGAAGCAGATTTAGGTGGGGGTGCGTAAACCTGCATCATTTTTCATCACAGATTTCTTGAAAATTTGTGAAAATCACATAAAATGACACTCCGGTAAAACGAAGAAAATTCAAAGGGGCAGATTTATAAGCCCCTTGCGCCTCATTTACGCCGCCGTTGCGTCACTTTTGTGACGAAGCGGCGGGGCAAATCCTGCGCCATGCTGCAAGGTATTCACAACATGACGCATCTGGCAGATGCGTCACGTTGTAAAGCCCTGCGCCACATGTAGGCGTTCTGGAGCACGGGGGGCGTTCCGGCGCAGGAACGCCTCCTAAAAGTGGCTGAGTGAAATCTACAAGATTTCACTCAGTCACTTTTAAGGCCATGCTGCGACAAAACCCTGCGCCTGCTTGAAGCAGGCGTAAGGATTGACGCAGCATGTAAGGGATAGGGCACCCCCGAGCCTTGCTGGAGCTGCGTCGCGCTTGCGGCGCAACTCCAGCAATGCGCCGCCTTTCTGACAGGAGATGCGTCACGCATCTGCCCATCTGAGTGCCACGGTGCGCCGCATTGTAAATGCGGCGCATCAATGGTGGCGCACGGGTGGGCAGATGCGTCGCAACTCTTCTGGCGCATCTCTGCTGATTAGCAGAGATGCGCCAGACGTCATAAATCTGCCCCATTGTGAGGATATACCTAACATTCAAAAGTTGTCTCAGAGTGAACATTTTCCTTCAACACATTTTCTGCTTAAATAAGTCTTCCCCGCGGGAATTTTACTTTTTGCCTCACTTACCCAAAGTGCAAAAATTGTATAGAATTTCAAGCTCATGCAATTTCATGAATTTCATGAAATCCGCGTGTTGCAAAAAAAACACAGGAACAAATTAAACAAGCATATTGAATATTGCGCATGGTCCCGCTTTTGCGTCGGATATGAAAAGGTTCGGGCTCAGGAGTTTTAGTTTTGCCATGTCACTATATCTAGCAAAGCGGTACAAAAGGGGGTGGTGTTGGACGGAGCATTAGAACCGCTTTGTTCGCCATAAGTTGGCAGGGTATGCTCAGACGTGAGTCCCTTGCTCACTTTGCCACTGGATTCAAGCAAGCCTGGCTGAAGACGGCTGAAATGCCAGAAACAGGTCCTAGGAAGCTTGTTTCCGGTCCAGGGAAAGCATGGCTTGGCAGTTCGGGCTGGACTGTTCCCATGAGGCACAGGGTCAGACTGATTTGCATATGGCCATGTCTGAACTGGGGTGGCAGAGTGGGCTAAAGAACGGTGATGGATCAAACCCAGATCTGTTGACTGGGTGTGAGTGTTTGATTGGTTCTGATGCTCCGTCCATCACCACCCCCTTTTTTACTGCTTTGTTTGCCATAAGTTGGCAGGGTATGCTCAGACGTGAGTCCCTTGCTCACTTTGCCACTGGATTCAAGCAAGCCTGGCTGAAGACGGCTGAAATGCCAGAAACCGGTTCTAGGAAGCTTGTTTCTGGTACAGGGAAGGCATGGCTTGGCAGTTCGGGCTGGACTGTTCCCATGAGGCACAGGGTCAGACTGATTTGCATATGGCCATGTCTCAACTGGGGTGGCAGAGTGGGCTAAAGAACAGTGATGGATCAAACCCAGATCTGTTGATTGGGTGTGAGTGTTTGATTGGTTCTGATGCGCTGTCCATCACCACCCCATTTTTTACTGCTTTGTTTGACATAAGTTGGCAGGGTATGCTCAGAGGTGAGTCCCTTGTTCACTTTGCCACTGGATTCAAGCAAGCCTGGCTGAAGACGGCTGAAATGCCAGAAACCAATCCCAGGAAGCTTGTTTCCGGTCCAGGGAAGGCATGGCTTGGCAGTTCGGGCTGGACTTTTCCCATGAGGCACAGGGTCAGACTGATTTGCATATGGCCATGTCTGAACTGGGGTGGCAGAGTGGGCTAAAGAACGGTGATGGATCAAAACCAGATCTGTTGACTGGGTGTGAGTGTTTAATAGGTGCTGATGCTCCGTCCATCACCACCCCCTTTTGTACTGCTTTGTTCGCCATAAGTTGGCAGGGTATGCTCAGACGTGAGTCCCTTGCTCACTTTGCCACGGGATTCAAGCAAGCCTGGCTGAAGACGGCTGAAATGCCGGCGACCAGTCCTAGGAAGGTTGTTTCCAGTCAAAGGAAGGCATGGCTTGGCAGTTCGGGCTGGACTGTTCCCATGAGGCACAGGATCAGATGATTTGCATATGGCCATGTCTGAACTGGGGTGGCAGAGTGGGCTAAAGAACGGTGATGGATCAAACCTGGATCTGTTGACTGGGTGTGAGTGTTTGATTGGTTCTGATGCTCCGTCCATCACCACCCCCTTTTTTACCGCTTTGTTTGCCATAAGTAGGCAGGGTATGCTCAGACGTGAGTCCCTTGCTCACTTTGCCACTGGACTCAAGCAAGCCTGGCTGAAGACGGCTGAAATGCCAGAAACAGGTCCTAGGAAGCTTGTTTCCGGTCCAGGGAAGGCATGGCTTGGCAGTTCGGGCTGGACTGTTCCCATGAGGCACAGGGTCAGACTGATTTGCATATGGCCATGTCTGAACTGGGGTGGCAGAGTGGGCTAAAGAACGGTGATAGATCAAACCCAGATCTGTTGACTGGGTGTGAGTGTTTGATTGGTTCTGATGCTCCGTCCATCACTACCCACTTTTGTACCACTTTGTTCGCCATAAGTTGGCAGGGTATGCTCAGACGTGAGTCCCTTGCTCACTTTGCCACTGGATTCAAGCAAGCCTGACTGAAGACGGCTGAAATACCAGAAACCAGTCCTAGAAAGCTTGTTTCCGGTCTAGGGAAGGCATGGCTTGGCAGTTCTGGCTGGACTGTTCCCATGAGGCACAGGGTCAGACTGATTTGTATATGGCCATGTCTGAACTGGGGTGGCAGAGTGGGCTAAAGAACGGTGATGGATCAAACCCAGATCTGTTGATTGGGTGTGAGTGTTTGATTGGTTGTGATGATCCGTCCATCACCACTCCCTTTTGTACCGCTTTGTTCCCCATAAGTTGGTAGGGTATGCTCAGACGTGAGTCCCTTGCTCCCTTTGCCACTGGATTCAAGCAAGACTGGCTGAAGACGGCTGAAATGCCAGAAACCGGTCCTAGGAAGCTTGTTTCCGGTCTAGGGAAGGCGTGGTTTGGCAGTTTGGGCTGGACTGTTCCCATGAGGCACAGGGTCAGACTGATTTGCATATGGCCATGTCTGAACTGGGGTGGCAGAGTGGGCTAAAGAACGGTGATGGATCAAACCCAGATCTGTTGACTGGGTTTGAGTGTTTGATTGGTTCTGATGCTCCGTCCATCACCACCCCCTTTTGTACCGCTTTGTTCGCCATAAGTTAGCAGGGTATGCTCAGACGTGAGTCCCTTGCTCACTTTGCCACTGGATTCAAGCAAGCCTGGCTGCAGACGGCTGAAATGCCAGAAACCGGTCCTAGGAACTTGTTTCCCGTCCAGGGAAGGCATGGCTTGGCAGTTCGGGCTGGACTGTTATCATGAGGCACAGGGTCAGACTGATTTGCATATGGCCATGTCTGAACTGGGGTGGCAGAGTGGGCTAAAGAATGGTGATGGATCAAACCCAGATCTGTTGACTGGGTGTGAGTGTTTGATTGGTTGTGATGCTCCGTCCATCACCACCCCCTTTTTTACCGCTTTGTTCGCCATAAGTTGGCAGGGTATGCTCAGACGTGAGTCCCTTGCTCACTTTGCCACTGGATTCAAGCAAGCCTGGCTGAAGACGGCTGAAATGCCAGAAACCGGTCCTAGGAAAATTGTTTCTGGTCCAGGGAAGGCATGGCTTGGCAGTTCGGGCTGGACTGTTCCCATGAGGCACAGGATCAGACTGATTTGCATATGGCCATGTCTGAACTGGGGTGGCAGAGTGGGCTAAAGAACGGTGATGGATCAAACCCAGATCTGTTGACTGGGTGTGAGTGTTTGATTGGTTCTGATGCTCCGTCCATCACCACTCCCTTTTGTACCGCTTTGTTCGCCATAAATTGGCAGGGTATGTTCAGACGTGAGTCCCTTGCTCACTTTGCCACTGGATTCAAGCAAGCCTGGCTGAAGACGGCTGAAATGGCAGAAACCAATCCTAGGAAGCTTGTTTCCGGTCCAGGGAAGGCATGGCTTGGCAGTTCGGGCTAGACTGTTCCCATGAGGCACAGGGTCAGACTGATTTGCATATGGCCATTTTCTGAACTGGGGTGGGAGAGTGGGCTAAAGAACGGTGATGGATCAAACCCAGATCTGTTGAATGGGTGTGAGTGTTTTATTGGTTCTGATGCTCTGTTCATCACCACCCCCTTTTTTAACGCTTTGTTCGCCATAAGTTGTCAGGGTATGCTTAGACATGAGTCCCTTGCTCACTTTGCCACTGGATTCAAGCAAGCCTGGCTGAAATGCCAGAAACCGGTCCTAGGAAGCTTGTTTCCGGTCCGGGAAAGGCATGGCTTGGCAGTTCGGGCTGGACTGTTCCCATGAGGCACAGGGTCAGACTGATTTGCATATGGCCATGTCTGAACTGAGGTGGCAGAGTGGGCTAAAGAACGGTGATGGATCAAACCCAGATCTGTTGACTGGGTGTGAGTGTTTGATTGGTTCTGATGCTCCGTCCATCACCACCCCCTTTTGTACCACTTTGTTCGCCATAAGTTGGCAGGATATGCTCAGAGGTGAGTTCCTTGCTCACTTTGCCACTGGATTCAAGCAAGCCTGGCTGAAGACGGCTGAAATGCCAGAAACCAGTCCCAGGAAGCTTGTTTCCGGTCCAGGAAAGGCATGGCTTGGCAGATCGGGCTGGACTTTCCCATGAGGCACAGGGTCAGACTGATTTGCATATGGCCATGTCTGAACTGGGGTGGCAGAGTGGGCTAAAGAACGGTGATGGATCAAACCCAGATCTGTTGACTGGGTGTGAGTGTTTGATTGGTTCTGATGCTCGGTCCATCACCACCCCCTTTTGTACTGCTTTGTTCGCCATAAGTTGGCAGGGTATGCTCAGACGTGAGTCCCTTGCTCACTTTGCCACGGGATTCAAGCAAGCCTGGCTGAAGACGGCTGAAATGCCAGCGACCGGTCCTAGGAAGCTTGTTTCCGGTCCAGGGAAGGCATGGCTTGGCAGTTCGGGCTGGACTGTTCCCAGGAAGCACCGGGTCAGACTAATTGGCATATGGCGGTGTGTGAACTTGAGTGGCAGAGTGGGCTAAAGAACGGTGATGGATCAAACCTGGATCTGTTGACTGGGTGTGAGTGTTTGATTGGTTCTGATGCTCCGTCCATTACCACCCCCTTTTTTACCGCTTTGTTTGCCATAAGTAGGCAGGGTATGCTCAGACGTGAGTCCCTTGCTCACTTTGCCACTGGACTCAAGCAAGCCTGGCTGAAGACGGCTGAAATGCCAGAAACAGGTCCTAGTAAGCTTGTTTCCAGTGCAGGGAAGGCATGGCTTGGCAGTTCGGGCTGGACTGTTCCCATGAGGCACAGGGTCAGACTGATTTGCATATGGCCATGTCTGAACTGGGGTGGCAGAGTGGGCTAAAGAACGGTGATAGATCAAACCCAGATCTGTTGACTGGGTGTGAGTGTTTGATTGGCTCTGATGCTCCGTCCATCACCACCCCCTTTTGTACCACTTTGTTTGCCATAAGCTGGCAGGGTATGCTCAGACGTGAGTCCCTTGCTCACTTTGGCACTGGATTTAAGCAAGCCTGGCTGAAGACGGCTGAAATACCAGAAACCAGTCCTAGGAAGCTTGTATCCGGTCTAGGGAAGGCATGGCTTGGCAGTTCTGGCTGGACTGTTCCCATGAGGCACAGGGTCAGACTGATTTGTATATGGCCATGTCTGAACTGGGGTGGCAGAGTGGGCTAAAGAACGGTGATGGGTCAAACCCAGATCTGTTGACTGGGTGTGAGTGTTTGATTGGTTCTGATGCTCAGTCCATCATCACCCCCTTTTGTACTGCTTTGTTCGCCATAAGTTGGCAGGGTATGCTCAGACGTGAGTCCCTTGCTCACTTTGCCACTGGATTCAAGCAAGCGTGGCTGAAGACGGCTGAAATGCCAGAAAACGGTCCTAGGAAGCTTGTTTCCGGTCCGGGAAAGGCATGGCTTGGCAGTTCGGGCTGGACTGTTCCCATGAGGCACAGGGTCAGACTGATTTGCATATGGCCATGTCTGAACTGAGGTGGCAGAGTGGGCCAAAGAACGGTGATGGATCAAACCCAGATCTGTTGACTGGGTGTGAGTGTTTGATTGGTTCTGATGCTCCGTCCATCACCACCCCCTTTTGTACCACTTTGTTCGCCATAAGTTGGCAGGATATGCTCAGAGGTGAGTCCCTTGCTCACTTTGCCACTGGATTCAAGCAAGCCTGGCTGAAGACGGCTGAAATGCCAGAAACCAGTCCCAGGAAGCTTGTTTCCGGTCCAGGGAAGGCATGGCTTGGCAGTTCGGGCTGGACTTTTCCCATGAGGCACAGGGTCAGACTGATATGCATATGGCCATGTCTGAACTGGGGTGGCAGAGTGGGCTAAAGAACAGTGATAGATCAAACCCAGATCTGTTGACTGGGTGTGAGTGTTTGATTGGTTCTGATGCTCGGTCCATCACCACCCCCTTTGGTACTGCTTTGTTCGCCATAAGTTGGCAGGGTATGCTCAGACGTGAGTCCCTTGCTCACTTTGCCACGGGATTCAAGCAAGCCTGGCTGAAGACGGCTGAAATACCAGAAACCAGTCCTAGGAATCTTGTTGCCGGTCTAGGGAAGGCATGGCTTGGCAGTTCGGGCTGGACTGTTCCCAGGAAGCACAGGGTCAGACTAATTGGCATATGGCGGTGTGTGAACTTGAGTGGCAGAGTGGGCTAAAGAACGGTGATGGATCAAACCTGGATCTGTTGACTGGGTGTGAGTGTTTGATTGGTTCTGATGCTCCGTCCATTACCACCCCCTTTTTTACCGCTTTGTTTGCCATAAGTAGGCAGGGTATGCTCAGACGTGAGTCCCTTGCTCACTTTGCCACTGGACTCAAGCAAGCCTGGCTGAAGACGGTTGAAATGCCAGAAACAGGTCCTAGTAAGCTTGTTTCCAGTGCAGGGAAGGCATGGCTTGGCAGTTCGGGCTGGACTGTTCCCATGAGGCACAGGGTCAGACTGATTTGCATATGGCCATGTCTGAACTGGGGTGGCAGAGTGGGCTAAAGAACGGTGATAGATCAAACCCAGATCTGTTGACTGGGTGTGAGTGTTTGATTGGCTCTGATGCTCCGTCCATCACCACCCCCTTTTGTACCACTTTGTTTGCCATAAGCTGGCAGGGTATGCTCAGACGTGAGTCCCTTGCTCACTTTGGCACTGGATTTAAGCAAGCCTGGCTGAAGACGGCTGAAATACCAGAAACCAGTCCTAGGAAGCTTGTATCCGGTCTAGGGAAGGCATGGCTTGGCAGTTCTGGCTGGACTGTTCCCATGAGGCACAGGGTCAGACTGATTTGTATATGGCCATGTCTGAACTGGGGTGGCAGAGTGGGCTAAAGAACGGTGATGGGTCAAACCCAGATCTGTTGACTGGGTGTGAGTGTTTGATTGGTTCTGATGCTCAGTCCATCATCACCCCCTTTTGTACTGCTTTGTTCGCCATAAGTTGGCAGGGTATGCTCAGACGTGAGTCCCTTGCTCACTTTGCCACTGGATTCAAGCAAGCGTGGCTGAAGACGGCTGAAATGCCAGAAAACGGTCCTAGGAAGCTTGTTTCCGGTCCGGGAAAGGCATGGCTTGGCAGTTCGGGCTGGACTGTTCCCATGAGGCACAGGGTCAGACTGATTTGCATATGGCCATGTCTGAACTGAGGTGGCAGAGTGGGCCAAAGAACGGTGATGGATCAAACCCAGATCTGTTGACTGGGTGTGAGTGTTTGATTGGTTCTGATGCTCCGTCCATCACCACCCCCTTTTGTACCACTTTGTTCGCCATAAGTTGGCAGGATATGCTCAGAGGTGAGTCCCTTGCTCACTTTGCCACTGGATTCAAGCAAGCCTGGCTGAAGACGGCTGAAATGCCAGAAACCAGTCCCAGGAAGCTTGTTTCCGGTCCAGGGAAGGCATGGCTTGGCAGTTCGGGCTGGACTTTTCCCATGAGGCACAGGGTCAGACTGATTTGCATATGGCCATGTCTGAACTGGGGTGGCAGAGTGGGCTAAAGAATGGTGATGGATCAAACCCAGATATGTTGACTGGGTGTGAGTGTTTGATTGGTTCTGATGCTCGGTCCATCACCATCCCCTTTTGTACTGCTTTGTTCGCCATAAGTTGGCAGGGTATGCTCAGACGTGAGTCCCTTGCTCACTTTGCCACGGGATTCAAGCAAGCCTGGCTGAAGACGGCTGAAATGCCAGCGACCGGTCCTAGGAAGCTTGTTTCCGGTCCAGGGAAGGCATGGCTTGGCAGTTCAGGCTGGACTGTTCCCAGGAAGCACAGGGTCAGACTGATTTGCATATGGCGGTGTGTGATCTGGGGTGGCAGAGTGGGCTAAAAAACGGTGATGGATCAAACCTGGATCTGTTAACTGGGTGTGAGTGTTTGATTGGTTCTGATGCTCCGTCCATTACCAACCCCTTTTTTACCGCTTTTTTTGCCATAAGTAGGCAGGATATGCTCAGACGTGAGTCCCTTGCTCACTTTGCCACTGGACTCAAGCAAGCCTGGCTGAAAACGGCTGAAATGCCAGAAACAGGTCCTAGGAAGCTTGTTTCTGGTCCAGGGAAGGCATGGCTTGGCAGTTCGGGCTGGACTGTTCCCATGAGGCACAGGGTCAGACTGATATGCATATGGCCATGTTTGAACTGGGGTGGCAGAGTGGGCTAAAGAACAGTGATAGATCAAACCCAGATCTGTTGACTGGGTGTGAGTGTTTGATTGGTTCTGATGCTCCGTCCATCACCACCCCCTTTTGTACCACTTTGTTCGCCATAAGTTGGCAGGGTATGCTCAGACGTGAGTCCCTTGCTCACTTTGGCACTGGATTTAAGCAAGCCTGGCTGAAGACGGCTGAAATACCAGAAACCAGTCCTAGGAATCTTGTTGCCGGTCTAGGGAAGGCATGGCTTGGCAGTTCTGGCTGGACTGTTCCCATGAGGCACAGGGTCAGACTGATTTGTATATGGCCATGTCTGAACTGGGGTGGCAGAGTGGGCTAAAGAACGGTGATGGATCAAACCCAGATCTGTTGACTGGTTGTGAGTGTTTGATTGGTTCTGATGATCCGTCCATCACCACTCCCTTTTATACCGCTTTGTTCGCCATAAGTTGGTAGGGTATGCTCATACGTGAGTCCCTTGCTCACTTTGCCACTGGATTCAAGCAAGCCTGGCTGAAGACGGCTGAAATGCCAGAAACCGGTCCTAGGAAGCTTGTTTCCGGTCCAGGGAAAGCATGGCTTGGCAGTTTGGGCTGGACTGTTCCCATGAGGCACAGGGTCAGACTGATTTGCATATGGCCATGTCTGAACTGGGGTGGCAGAGTGGGCTAAAGAACGGTGATGGATCAAACCCAGATCTGTTGACTGGGTGTGAGTGTTTGGTTGGTTCTGATGCTCCGTCCATCACCACCCCCTTTTTTACCGCTTTGTTTGCCATAAGTTGGAAGGGTATGCTCAGACGTGAGTCCTTTGCTCACTTTGTCACTGGATTCAAACAAGCCTGGCTGAAGACGGCTGAAATGCCAGCAACCGGTCCTAGGAAGCTTGTTTCCGGACCAGGGAAGGCATGGCTTGGCAGTACGGGCTGAACTGTTCCCATGAGGCACAGGGTCTGACTGATTTGCATATGGCCATGTCTGAACTGGGGTTGCAGAGTGGGCTAAAGAGCAGTGCTGGATCAAACCTAGATCTGTTGACTGGGTGTGAGTGTTTGATTGGTTCTGATGCTCCGTCCATCACCACCCCCTTTTGTACCGCTTTGTTCGCCATAAGTTGGCAGGGTATGTTCAGATGTGAGTCCCTTGCTCACTTTGCCACTGGATTCAAGCAAGCCTGGCTGAAGATGGCTGAAATGCCAGAAACCGGTCCTAGGAAGCTTGTTTCTGGCCTAGGGAAGGCGTGGTTTGGCAGTTCGAGCTGGACTGTTCCCATGAGGCACAGGGTCAGACTGATTTGCATATGACCATGTCTGAACTGGGGTGGCAGAGTGGGCTAAAGAACAGTGATGGATCAAACCCAGATCTGTTGTCTGGGTTTGAGTGTTTGATTGGTTCTGATGCTCTGTCCATCACCACCCCATTTTGTACCGCTTTGTTTGCCATAAGTTGGCAGGGTATGCTCAGACGTGAGTCCCTTGCTCACTTTGCCACTGGATTCCAGCAAGCCTGGCTGAAGACGGCTGAAATGCCAGAAACCGGTCCTAGGAAGCTTGTTTCTGGTCCAGGGAAGGCATGGCTTGGCAGTTCGGGCTGGACTGTTCCCATGAGGCACAGGATCAGACTGATTTGCATATGCCATGTCTGAACTGGGGTGGCAGAGTGGGCTAAAGAACGGTGATGGATCAAACCCTAGTCTGTTGACTGGGTATGAGTGTTTGGTTAGTTCTGATGCTCCGTCCATCACCACCCCCTTTTTTACCGCTTTGTTTGCCATAAGTTGGCAGGGTATGCTCAGACGTGAGTCCTTTGCTCACTTTGTCACTGGATTCAAACAAGCCTGGCTGAAGACGGCTGAAATGCCAGAAACTGGTCCTAGGAAGCTTGTTTCCGGTCCAGGGAAGGCATGGCTTGGCAGTTCGGGCTGGACTTTTCCCAATAGGCACAGGGTGAGACTGATTTGTATATGACCATGTCTGAACTGGGGTGGCAGAGTGGGCTAAAGAACGGTAATGGATCAAACCCAGATCTGTTGACTGGGTTTGAGTGTTTGATTGGTTCTGTTGCTCCGTCCATCACCACCCCATTTTGTACCGCTTTGTTCGCCATAAGTTGGCAGGGTATGCTCAGACGTGAGTCCCTTGCTCACTTTGCCACTGGATTCAAGCAAGCCTGGCTGAAGACTGCTGAAATGCCAGAAAACGGTACTAGGAAGCTTGTTTCTGGTCCAGGGAAGGCATGGCTTGGCAGTTCGGGCTGGACTGTTCCCATGAGGCACAGGATCAGACTGATTTGCATATGGCCATGTCTGAACTGGGGTGGCAGAGTGGGCTAAAGAACGGTGATGGATCAAACCCAGATCTGTTGACTGGGTATGAGTGTTTGGTTGGTTCTGATGCTCCGTCCATCACCACCCCCTTTTTTACCGCTTTGTTTGCCATAAGTTGGCAGGGTATGCTCAGACGTGAGTCCTTAGCTCACTTTGTCACTGGATTCAAACAAGCCTGGCTGAAGACGGCTGAAATGCCAGAAACTGGTCCTAGGAAGCTTGTTTCCGGTCCAGGGAAGGCATGGCTTGGCAGTTCGGGCTGGACTGTTCCCAATAGGCACAGGGTGAGACTGATTTGCATATGACTATGTCTGAACTGGGGTGGCAGAGTGGGCTAAAGAACAGTGATGGATCAAACCCAGATCTGTTGACGGTGTGAGTGTTTGATTGGTTCTGATGCTCCGTCCATCACCACCCCCTTTTGTACCGCTTTGTTCGCCATAAATTGGCAGGGTATGTTCAGACGTGAGTCCCTTGCTCACTTTGCCACTGGATTCAAGCAAGCCTGGCTGAAGACGGCTGAAATAGCAGAAACCAATCCTAGGAAGCTTGTTTCCGGTCCAGGGAAGGCATGGTTTGGCAGTTCGGGCTGGACTGTTCCCATGAGGCACAGGGTCAGACTGATTTGCATATGGCCATGTCTGAACTGGGGTGGCAGAGTGGGCTAAAGAACGGTGATGGATCAAACCCAGATCTGTTGACTGGGTATGAGTGTTTGGTTGGTTCTGATGCTCCGTCCATCACCACCCCCTTTTTTACGGCTTTGTTTGCCATAAGTTGGCAGGGTATGCTCAGACGTGAGACCTTTGCTCACTTTGTCACTGGATTCAAACAAGCCTGGCTGAAGACGGCTGAAATGCCAGAAACTGGTCCTAGGAAGCTTGTTTCCGGTCCAGGGAAGGCATGGCTTGGCAGTTCGGGCTGGACTGTTCCCAATAGGCACAGGGTGAGACTGATTTGTATATGACCATGTCTGAACTGGGGTGGCAGAGTGGGCTAAAGAACGGTTATGGATCAAACCCAGATCTGTTGACTGGGTTTGAGTGTTTGGTTGGTTCTGATGCTCCGTCCATCACCACCCCCTTTTTTACCGCTTTGTTTGCCATAAGTTGGCAGGGTATGCTCAGACGTGAGTCCTTTGCTCACTTTGTCACTGGATTCAAACAAGCCTGGCTGAAGACCGCTGAAATGCCAGCAACCGGTCCTAGGAAGCTTGTTTCTGGTCCAGGGAAGGCATGGCTTGGCAGTACGGGCTGGACTGTTCCCATGAGGCACAGGGTCAGACTGATTTGCATATGGCCATGTCTGAACTGGGGTGGCAGAGTGGGCTAAAGAACGGTGATGGATCAAACCCAGATCTGTTGACTGGGTGTGAGTGTTTGATTGGTTCTGATGCTCCGTCCATCACCACCCCCTTTTGTACCGCTTTGTTCGCCATAAATTGCAGGGTATGCTCAGACGTGAGTCCCTTGCTCACTTTGCCACTGGATTCAAGCAAGCCTGGCTGAAGACGGCTGAAATGCCAGACACCGGTCCTAGGAAGCTTGTTTCCGGTCCAGGGAAGGCATGGCTTGGCAGTTCGGGCTGGACTGTTCCCATGAGGCACAGGGTCAGACTGATTTGCATATGGCCATGTCTGAAGTGGGGTGGCAGAGTGGGCTAAAGAACGGTGATGGATCAAACCCAGATCTGTTGACTGGGTGTGAGTGTTTGATTGGTTCTGATGCTCTGTCCATCACCACCCCCTTTTTTACCGCTTTGTTCGCCATAAATTGGCAGGGTATGTTCAGACGTGAGTCCCTTGCTTACTTTGCAACTGGATTCAAGCAAGCCTGGCTGAAGACGGCTGAAATGGCAGAAACCAATCCTAGGAAGCTTGTTTCCGGTCCAGGGAAGGCATGGCTTGGCAGTTCGGGCTAGAGTGTTCCCATGAGGCAGAGGGTCAGACTGATTTGCATATGGCCATTTTCTGAACTGGGGTGGGAGAGTGGGCTAAAGAACGGTGATGGATCAAACCCAGATCTGTTGAAAGGGTGTGAGTGTTTGATTGGTTCTGATGCTCCGTTCATCACCACCCCCTTTTTTAACGCTTTGTTCGCCATAAGTTGTCAGGGTATGGTTAGACATGAGTCCCTTGCTCACTTTGCCACTGGATTCAAGCAAGCCTGGCTGAAATGCCAGAAACCGGTCCTAGGAAGCTTGTTTCCGGTCCAGGAAAGGCATGGCTTGGCAGTTCGGGCTGGACTGTTCCCATGAGGCACAGGGTCAGACTGATTTGCAAATGGCCATGTCTGAACTGGGGTGGCAGAGTGGGCTAAAGAACGGTGATGGATCAAACCCAGATCTGTTGACTGGGTGTGAGAGTTTGATTGGTTCTGATGCTCAGTCCATCACCACCCCCTTTTGTACTGCTTTGTTCGCCATAAGTTGGCAGGGTATGCTCAGACGTGAGTCCCTTGCTCACTTTGCCACTGGATTCAAGCAAGCGTGGCTGAAGACGGCTGAAATGCAAGAAACCGGTCCTAGGAAGCTTGTTTCCGGTCCAAGAAAGGCATGGCTTGGCAGTTCGGGCTGGACTGTTCCCATGAGGCACAGGGTCAGACTGATTTGCATATGGCCATGTCTGAACTGAGGTGGCAGAGTGGGCTAAAGAACGGTGATGGATCAAACCCAGATCTGTTGACTGGGTGTGAGTGTTTGATTGGTTCTGATGCTCAGTCAATCACCACCCCCTTTTGCACCGCTTTGTTCGCCATAAGTTGGCAGGGTATGCTCAGCCGTGAGTCCCTTGCTCACTTTGCCACTGGATTCAAGCAAGCCTGGCTGAAGACCGCTGAAATGCCAGAAACCGGTCCTAGGAAGCTTGTTTCCGGTCCAGGGAAGGCATGGCTTGGTAGTTCGGGCTGGACTGTTCCCATGAGGCACATGGTCAGACTGATTTGCATATGGCCATGTCTGAACTGGGGTGGCAGAGTGGGCTAAAGAACGGTGATGGATCAAACCCAGATCTGTTGACTGGGTGTGAGTGTTTGATTGGTTCTGATGCTCTGTCCATCACCACCCCCTTTTGTACCACTATATCTAGCAAGGCATGATCTGTTATGATATTTTAATTCATTACACGCTAGAACCAGCCGCGAAGGGATATCGCGGCGCAAAAAACAGGGCAGTAAGGACAGGCTGGAATTAAACCTAAAATAGGTGGGTCTTAAGTGCCTTCCTAAAAAGGAAATGATTTTCACAAAGATGAAGGGGTATATCAACAACAACCGGCGATAATTATCGCTAAGCACACTTAGCGCTAGGATAATTATCACCGGCTATCTCTGAGATAGCGCGCTATCAGTGACGCTTATCTCAAAAGCGATAGAAATCCCAGTGATAGCTACATATTTTGCGATTATCGCTTGAAATCCAGCTATAATCGCATAACGATCGGCGAAACGTTGGTGATAGGGGAGGGCAGACTTAACCATTATATCCACCTTCCATTGGATATAATGGCTAAGTCAGATTATAAGCAGGCGTAAGAAAAGTAGCTATAAGCGCGGTTAGCGCTATTTTTCTTATCGCCATGCCAGTTAGCGGGAGGTTTGATAATCGGTTAGCGACATTTCTCCCGTTATTTGGGGGAGGAACGCCCACTTTGTATCTCATTAGAGATGCACAGCTGGGCGTTCAGGGAATGGGTGAAAATGCATGGAAACACGCGCTAATGTGTCCATGCTGATAGGGCGTTAAGATTATCACCGCTAAAGCGGCATAAAGTGCCGCTACAGCGGAGATAATGCCCTTGATGATGTGCCCCGAAGTTGCGTGGGCAGATTATTCCAGAGATGGGTGGCAAGGAAAAAGAAAGATCTGCAGCCTGCCCTGGCGTTCTTAAACCTGGGGACTTTGAGCAGGGCTTTCTCGCGAGATCTACGAAGTCTCAATGGAGTGTAGGGCAGAAGCTTTGATGCTACAAGGCATCAAACCCAGATATAGGACTTCAGTTAGTATATCCATCTCCTGAAGAAACAAGTAGATGCTGTATTTATGCAGTGATCTGTGAAATGCATGCTGTGGATTGCCAATAGAGTTAAAATTATCCTTAGGTGTAAAGTAGCAGAACCTTTGTTGCTGGGACTTGTGAATTCAATAAATATGGCAGGTTAGGGTGAACTTATAATCACCTTTTCTTTTGTGCCAGGGCTTCAGGGCATAACTGTGAGATTGGCAGATGGCAATGTGTTATTCTCAACCTTGGCACAGCTTTTATATTTGCCAGCCCAATTATAGTTTATAAGAGAAAAAGGATGCATTGTTATTGTTTGAAGGAAGGAGGACTTTAAAGTTTGGCGAGGGACAGGGAAAGGATCGGGAAGAGGATGAATGGAAATTGCTTAATCTTATCTCCTCAGGACTTCAATAATTATATTCAGAAGTACAGTCAATGGTGTAGACCATCAAGTTTGGCACAACAGCAAACAGCAACAAGGTCACTGAAGCTTGCAGGTGGTTAACAACTACTCGAAAGAGAAACAGCAGTGCAATGAAGTGTTGGTAAAGTTAGGAAGGAAACTAGATAATCTGACATCTTAAAATATTAACCATTTAACTAAGTGGAAGAAATAGCTGGGAGTTGAGTCAAGCTACTCGGTAAAACCAAAAAACAGGACTAGGGATTTTTTCAGGTGGGAATGATGGTCATCTTGTTAAAAATGGCATACTCCGACACCATCTCAGTTTGGGTCTTGTTGCATTTACTTCTAGAACTTTAAGATTATTAAAGGTATGTTTTATAGGTTATGAAATATATGATATGTTGTGTCAACATTCACACTGCCATGTACAGCTCTAAGACTGAAGATCCAATTCCAGTACAGAACGGGGAATATTTATATGCCCCTGAGCCGCTGATGTGTCACTTTTTATGACGCACAGCCAGGGCAGTGTGGTGCTCCATTTTTACAAGGACACATAAAGCCACCCTGTGTGGCTTGTCGTGTCCTCATAAATATGGCCCCTTTTTTGCAGCACTTTTCGTGAAGGGGCTTTCTATGGCTGTTGTTCTGTGTGTTCCCATGCAACACCCATGGATTTTGCCAAATTCCCAGATTTACTATGTTTCGTAAACCTGAGAATGCGTCAGAATCCTACACCTCCATAAGGAGGCGCAACAAGGGGAAATACTTTTATTTCTCCTCGTTTGTGGGTTGAGCCTGGGCAGTGCATGCGCTGCTCTGCGAGGCATGCTGTATTCAAGTATGGACTTGAAACTCCACCCACTCTCTGCCTATATTTTTTATTGGCTTTTATCATTGTCCTTTGTAAACTTTGGCTTTTTATTGGACAATAGGCTTTGTAGTCCCTCCTTAGTACTGCCTTGTCTCATCTTGTAACCTCCCATAAGGACTGACCCTCTTATGTGTGTTGTTACTCGGTAGGCTTTAATTACAGCCTCCGAGCACTATTTCATTAAATGATTTTCACCTGCCTGCTGTTGCAGACAAGACATGTTCTCTCCTAAAGCTTTACTTTTTTTTATAGCACAGCAAGCCACAGTGGCAGCCGCACCTTTGGTTTATTTGCGGCACTGAACGCGGCTGTATGCTTTTTTTTCTCCATTTATAATTTTGTTTTTTGTTTACAAACGCCCCATGTTGTGTTTTCATGTTCATGGAGGCCGCGCCCCTTTCTTACACAAGCCGCATCTAAAAAAGGTTCCTCAGCCGCTATTAAAGTTAAACCGTGGTATGGGGCGCTTTTACAAAAAAAAAGCATTTGTTGGTTATCTTGACAATACTTCATACTGCGCTTTCCCTTTAATGGAGGCTGCTCCCCTTTCTTTAGATGCGGCTCTTCTAAAGAAAGGAGCGCAGCTGGCATTTACATGAAAGCGCAGCATGGGGCGCTGTATAAAAAAGTATTTGCAATGTAATAGGTCTCATATTTGCGAGGCTTTAAGTTATTGTCATTTACAATGCCAATAGCTAAAGCTCTCATAAATGCAGACTTATTTAATTGCAAATGCTTGTTTCCTCTTTCTATGCATGCTGCATTTTGCAGCACGCATAGAAAGAGGAAAACCTCTTGTGATTGTTTTTGTGCAGGAAGATGTCCCTTCCTGCACAAAAACAATCATCCCCTCAACGCAGGCACCCTTGAAACATGGTGCAAGGTTGCCTGCGTTAGCGCACGTCAGTGGATTGTTCACCAGCGAAGGGGAGATCTCAGAGATACGTCATATTGTTGTAAATGTGACGTATCCCTTTTTTACTCCAAAAGTAACGCAGCACACCGCAGCCAAAGGGTTTGCAGCAGCACACTTTGTTGTAAATATGGCCGAATATGTTTAAATAGTTCGATTTTGTCAACTCAGTAGTGGGGGTAACGGGTTCCACTACACTACATCCCTCAATCATTCCCTGCCCAACTCTAAACTGGATGCTGGTTCTACTGCGCGTTTAGAGGTCAACGTAATAGCAGGCTTAAAAACTTGTTGGACATGACGACATTAGTGGAAGGAAGCTACAAATGCATTTCCTCAAAGTCTAAATAGAGACAAAGAATATTGGCTCAGTGGGCCTCCCGGGAGCTAACCCTTCTGCACCAGAGTTGGGAGATCTGAACTCATCTACCTAATTCTTGAAGCTTCAGGTCCAGATTTTTATTGTGTTGACATTTATAAATTCGTCATTCAGATGTTGCCTAGGGAAATGCAGAAGACATTCATACCTGCACAATTACATTTAGGGACTGATTTCCAAAAGCAATAATGTGTATGGGAAGTAGTTCTAGAAGAATACTCTTTCACATACTCCTACCTGCCTTTTTGATTCAGCCCTGGAATGTCCAACTCCCTACTGCTAAAAATACAAAGCAGGCAAAGTCCTTTCAATTTGTGCTAATTGTCTTTGAACATTTCCTTTTATATTTCATTATTATTCCCATTTTAGATGCTTTGGGGCTGATGCAGCTGGATTCTTGTCTACCTTACCATCACCAAGAATCCTCTCAGGTCGCAAGGATCTTTTTATCTGCTAAATAGTGTAGCGTGGAGGAAATCCAATTCTTAGTACAAAATCAACAGAATCAAATCTCAGTTCTAAAGGACCACTGACTTCGAATCTAGATTTTTAGGAATTTATTACAACCAAGAATAATTGAACATACAAGCACCTCAGTATAAGGTGAATGAAATAAATGGGCACTAATACAAAAGATAACCTACGCAGGAGTCTCATTCGACTCAGAATAAGAATAAGAATCTATTCCAATAACATCAGAAATGCGATAATTAGTCCAGTCTCTACATTAGAAGTCATTAGCCTAAAAGAAAAACAGTTAGTCTATCCCTACTCTATCTCTAAGGTGTCATCCCTACTTAGCATTTCCCTTCCCAGGCAAGAGAGTAAAAGGTGTCAGAAGTGAAGACTTCCATAGAAGTACACTTACTTAGGCAGAGCTCGCTCCAAGATGCTCCTTCTAGCTTCCCATCTAAACCTCAACTGCTCCACCCTCGGGGCACTGTCCCTAATACAAAATCCCAAAAACATAGAACACGCCCTTCGGCACACCTCTTCAGCCAGGTCTTCTTCTAGTACTTTTCCAGTGAAACTTGTATTCCATCCAACGATGGTTAGCTTGACCTTGGGTCCCAGACACCATCTCTGCTGAAAGTATCATCCTTAAATTCCGGTGTACTCCCATATTGGCTTCTCGGACCATCCCAACTCTTAAAACAAAGACCTAGGGGCATATGTATCAACATCACCATTTGCGATTCTCAAATAGCGATTTTTAAAGAATCGCTATTTGAGAATTGCAAAACGGGATGTATTTAAAAAATTGCAAACTTTTTGCGATTTCTTAAAATTCCTTAATTGCGATTAGCAAATTGCGAAATCGCAATTAAGGAATACCTGCCCATTCATTTCTATGGGCCAGGAAACCCATAGGAATGAATGGGAAGTAATTCTCAAATAGCGAATCGCAATTTGCTAATCGCTATTTGAGAATAATTTCAAAGGTGCAAGGGTGTCATGATGACACCCTGATGCACCCCTGAAATGAGCATGTGTGTGCATATGGCGCACATACATGCCCTAAGGGCATGTATTAGCGCCACGTGGCACTTTGCAAAATTCTAAAAAGTGCATTTTGAAAGGAAATCGCAAATTACCACCAACTGGAAGTTGGTGGTAATTTGCGATTTCTTACGGATAATTCGCACAACTTGGGTGCTTTTTACATATCATTTAAGAAATCGCAATTTGCGATTTCTTAAATGCTTACGCAAAATTAAGAAATCGCTAAATTAGCAATTCCTTAATTTTGCGATGGGATTTGGCTCATACATCCCGATTACCGATTTTTTAATCGCAAACACTGTTATTTTGCGAATCGCAGCGTTTGCGATTAAAAAATCGTTTGATACATATGCCCCCTAGTCTCTCTAGCGAGCTAAATGTCCTTGCACCTGCAACAGAAACTTGAGAACGAGAAACTTTTCACTTCTCTAAGATTTTCCATCATCCTGAAACCCAAAGCCTTTACCAAGGGAAATCATTTTCGGCCTACAATATGTAGCTAACATGAGAAATGAACAGGCCTTTCTCTTTAAACGTATATGCAATCAGGCCTTTACACTGTTTAACCACACTCTTAAAATCACACTATAAGCAATAATTTCATTACTCTTTATACGTGAATAAGCAAACTACACGTTCAAACTTTAATATGGTGCACGTTAAACCTAATACATTGCATTACATGAAAAACAATCATTATGCATTGACTAAAATACATTTGCAGTGAACTAAGAAATTTCTCTTCATGAAAAGCATGGTTACATTTCTAATCACACTTATGTTAAACAGATTCTAGTGATCCATTTTTATGTCACACCTAAATACTACTTCGATTAATATGTGGGTGCAGACTAACAGTAAACATGATTCACCCCTACAAATTTCAGAATAACGTGGTGCTCTATCAGTTCCCCCCTTTGATGACAAATGTCATCACAGCATCTCACAATTCCCTTGGAGAAAGAACCGACCTAAACAGTACTTGTTGCCATCCTCCCCTGTCGGAATCTCTCCATATTCTTAATATTCTGATATTGACTGTCCTGCTGTCTGGCCATTCGCATTTCACTCGCTCTGAGAGCTTTTTGAACTCTGTTTCCTCTGTATCACTTATAAGCTCTGATGAATCCCCACAAGCAAACCACACAAACCACAACAATGATGAGGGGTTTTAGCACAAAGCCAAGGAACCCTTTTCCCAAATTTGCAAACCAACTTCCCACATGACCAAATCCTTTACCATTCTTTTCCCACACGCCCTCTTCAGTCAAATCTTCTATCTCTTGATGGATCGTGGTAATGTCTATATATCTCTCCAGATCCTTGCTTTTGTCTGGAACATACGTACAACATTCCTGAACTTTCAATAATTTACAGACTCCTCCCTCTTTTGCTAATAATACATCTAAAGCAAGGCGATTCTGCAAAACCATCGTCCTTATCGATAACATCTCTCCATCCACCAGTATCAAGGACCTTGCTGTATTCATTGACAACTCATCAACCACAGTCGCCAGTCTCCTGATCTTCACATCATTCAAAACCACACCCAAACTCGGTATCATTGCTCCAAAAATATCTCCAATCACCATCCCTGCACTCGCGGCTCTTTTTACTCTAGAATGGCGTCCAGTTTCCAAAAGCTTCAAATCTTCTGCATGGTAGATTTTCGGAAAAATAATTCCCAAATAGCATGTACCATACCAATTTGCAGGCAACCTAAGTGGAATCACTTGCACCGGGCCTTGCAAAAAGTTCTTAGCAGAATCTTCCATAGTGAAGACATGGTCACACGTACTTTGTCCTACTGAAACCTTTTCATAGTAGGTCTGATAATGTCTCACACACAACTTCCCTCTCTGCTCCTTGTCCAAAGCTATGGGACCATAACTCCCCTTAGATCTATGTAATCTTTCCTCATCAGTCCAATCTACTGGACTGTCTCCTGTGTCTCGTGTTTAGGTTAGTTTTCTATATCTATCTTCCACCTGATCTATAAACTTCTTCTCTGTATCTGACAACACACAGGTCAAATTATGCCGATAAGCATAAGCAGTATCCAATTCCAAAGACGGTATGAAATACTTCCGGAGTCTGTCTTCTGACTTGTAATAATCGTATTTATTCAAATGCTTGTAAGCTGGAACTTCAGGAAGTACTGCATCGTAATTGGAAAAGAAATACTCAAACTGGCCTCTTTCATAAAAGATACTAAGCAACAAACTACAAGAAATTCCATACGTCAGTGGAAGATGGTGGTATCTGATACCCTCATCCACTGAGGAAGGTAACTGCATGCACACATAGCAATCCTTTGCATCCATCGCATCCACATATTCATATGGCAGCTTCGCATATGCATTGAGCTTAAAATCACTTCTAGACAAATCTATGTGAAATCTACGACTCTCTTCGATTAGTAAAGCCCTTTTAGCTCCTATAGTGACCTCCTTTTGGCTAGAAGTGGTAGGCGTAGGTGTTCCCTGTACCTTCTCTTCCTGCTCATGTGAAACAATATATGAGGCTACAACTATTATGATTATAGAAACCAACACCAACCCTATTAGTGTACCTATTACTAATTTAGACCTACGATGAGCATTTCCAGCATCCATGATTTGGCAAAGTTCTCAAAGTTCTTGGTTTCAGCAGCAACAATTATTCTGGGTGTCACTTGCTAACCAGTTCGAACGATACTTCAAGAGCTGGAAATCCCCTTGCAATTTTCAGTTCCTTATTTACACAGTCCACAAAAGACTTTCCCTAACCCTCTTTCGTTGTCTTGATGGAAACCCCTGAATTTCTTCTTCTTCCACTCGGGCCTAGGTTATCTTCTTTATAGACTTTTATATACAACAAAGTTCACCTTCAGTCCAAAATAAGATCAGCTCCCAAAATCTCTAAAACACGCTACAAAAGTTCAAGATGAAGCAATACTAATTCCTAATGCGGTGGTACATAACCAAAAGTTGGGAAAACCAGCGTCTCCAGAATTAGTTCACGGATTCTGCTTAGAAGTGGTGGATTCGGAATAGTGAGAGTCAGTATTCCTTCGATCTCCACTCCCGGAACCAACAACAGCACATCCACTTTCAGGTTCGGAAAATCATTGACCAGCGTCAAAGACTTTAGCCTCCCTGAACTTAGCACTCCTGGCATCAGTTACAGCGTATGTCCACTCTGGTGAGGTGTACCTTTGACATGGCACTCTTATTCTCCTGGATCTTCTCAAACTACCTCAAACTTGCTCTTCGTCACTCCGTTCAGATTCAGACGTTTCAGAGACTGGGGCAAGATCTCTTTCAGGTGCCAACCTCAGGTTCAGCCGCCTCCGTCTCACGGACCAAATCTCTTTTGCTTCTGTGGTACTTCTGCTCTCCCACTGGGTACCCTGTGCACTACTTCCTTCTTCGGCTGAATTTGACTCTACTCCACCCACAACAATGCTTTCTCCGTCCGAGTCAAATTCGGGGCTTTGATTGGCACAACCCCTTTCAGCTCGATCCAGTGCACAACCAACTGCGTCAGCAACCCTCACAGCTTGACTTGTCCTCTCAGATGGCCCTGCCACCGCAGCTGGATTTTCATTCGCGAGAGGGGCTGTTTCTTTCAAGGGTGCTGGAACTCTGCGGGTATGGGAGGCATGCACCCAGTTCGGCAAGCCTCCACACTTCACAGCCGTGTTTATGACCAGTATTACCTGGTACGGGCCAAGCCAACGAACATCCAGGCAACTCTTCCTCACGTGTTTGCGAACAAGCACCCAATCCCCCGGGCACAAGTCGTGGCACAGGTCAATTGCGGCTGGAACAGTTGCTGCTTGTACCTGCTGGGCCACAGAACGGACTACGTCAGCCAGTCCCTTACAGTAGTCGAGAATTAAGTCATCGGTGATGCTAATTAGAGCAGTAGCAGGTATTGCTGGTAATCGCATTGCCCTCCCCATCAGGATCTCGTGAGGTGACAACCCCGTTCTCCTATTGGGAACACTACGGAGGCTCATGAGGACCAAGGACAGTGCATCAGGCCATTTCAGAGATGTTGAAGAACACACTTTTGCCACCCGTGCTTTCAATGTTCCATTAACCTGTTCCACAATCCCAGAGGCCTCTGGTCGGTAACTGCAATGTAACCTCTGATCCACATTCAAGGCAGAACAGAGCAATTTCATGATCTCACTGTGGAAGTGCGTGCCTCTGTCCAACTCCAAAGAGGTCGGAAAATCGAACCTAAGGATAAGTTCCCTCAGCAACAGCTTAGCTACAGTGAGTGTGTCACACCTTCGTGTTGGGTAAGCCTCCACCCACCTTGAAAAGACACACACCACAACTAAGATGTACCTCAGCCCATTACACTTCGGCATATCAATGAAATCCAGCTGCATTCTATTGAAAGGCCCTCCTGATCTCCCAATGTGACTCAAGGTTAGAGCAGTTTTCATCTGTTGACACGTGACACACCTCTCACCTCTGACATACAGCTTCAGCAACTGCAAGAAACTTCGGATTGTACCATGTCTGTCTGAACACTCGCATCATTGCATCTCTGCCAAGATGTACTGCACCATGTATCAATCTTGCCATTGGGCTCAACAGACTTTCCGGTAGCACAGCTCGACCATTACTCGAGACCCATACATCAACGTCTCCCTTCTCACATCCTGACCTTATCCAGCCATCTCGTTCTTGATCGGTAACCTTATCCTGTAATCGTTTTAGTTCCTCCCAAGTATCGGCCATGGCTAACATCATGCTGAGCTTGGTTCTTTCTTGGCTTTCTCCAGTGTAACCTCCTGTAAATATGCAACCTTCTGCACAAAAACGAGCAACCTCATCTGCATAGTTATTTCCCAGTGAAACAAAGTCACTTCCTTTACTGTGAGCAGAACATTTAACAACTGCAATTTCCTTGGGACATTGTAATGCTTCCAACAATTGTCTCACATATTCCCCATTTCTGATGGGCGAACCTGAAGATGTCATGAATCCTCTCTGTGACCATAACTGTCCGAAATCATGAACCACACCAAACCCAAACAGGCACGGGTCAAGGCAATGATTTCAGCTACCTGTGCGGAGTGTACTCCTTCTAAACAAGCAGCTTCAACCACTCCTGTGATGGTACATACAGCAAACGCTGCTCTTAATCGACCAACATCGTCTCTTAAACATGAACCGTCCACAAAGAAAATTTCATCAGGGAGCGGTTCACCAACAATGTCTGGTCTCAGTTTGGTGCATAGTTCAGTCACATCGAGACAATTGTGATCCTCACAATCTTCACCATCTGCATTTGGAATGGGCATCAATGTTGCGGGATTCAATACAGAACACCTCTTCAAAGTCACATTTTCTGCGGCCAGTATAACTTGCTCATAGCGTGTTAATCGATTATTTGTGAGGTGCTGTGTTTTAGTCCTCGTCATCAACAATTCGACAGAATGTGGTACATAAACTGTAAGTGGGTTTCCCATGACAATACTCTCACACCTTCCAATACTGACACCTGCTGCAGCACCGGACTTAAGACATCCGGGCAATGCAGAAGCTACTGGATCTAAAGTAGCTGAAAAGTAGGCAACTGGTCTACGGACACCTCCATGATTCTGCGTCAGAACTGACAATGCACAACCTTCTCTCTCGCAACAGAACAACGTGAAAGCCTTGTTGTAATCAGGCATTCCCAAAGCTGGAGCTCGACACATAGCTTCTCTCAGTCTTAAAAACGACAGTCGTTGTCCCATGGTACGATCACTCACATCTTTGTGCGTCAGCCGCTGTAAAGGCTTTGCTTCAAAGGAGAAGTTGGGAATCCATTGGCGGCAGTAGCCAACCATCCCCAAGAACATTCTGACTTCTCTCTGTGTGGTAGGCACAGGCATGTTCATAATTACCTCAATACGATCTGGTGACACCTTCCTCTTGCCCTTCTCAATTCTGCGACCCAAATATTGTACTTCACTCAGGCAGTACTGCAATTTGTTTGGGGACACCTTGTGTCCATTCTCTGCCAAATGATTTAGTGAAGCAATGGTATCAACTCTGCAAGCGTCTTCTGTTTCTGAGGCAATAAGCAAGTCATTGATGTATTGCACCAGAACGGAGTTCTGCGACAACACAAGACTCTCAAGATTCTTCTTCAAGATCTGATTAACGATCGATGGACTCTCTGTGTACCCCAGGGGAATACGACACCACGTTAACACACAATTTTACAGCCGGAAAGCAAAAAGAAATTGGCTTTCCTCATGAAGTGGAATCGAGAAGAATGCTTGACACAGATCAATCACTGTAAACCACTCAGCTTCGCATGGAATCTGAAACAGGATCACAGATGGATTCGGTACCACCGGACAGCATGGAACAACTATCGTGTTGACCTTTCGCAGGTCCTGCACGATCCTGAATTTTCCACTCGGTTTCTGTAGTCCCATGATAGGTGAATTACATGGGCTACCCATGATCTCCTTCAGAATTCCTTGCTTGATCATAGATTTGATTACAGGTTTGATCCCTGCAATAGTCTCGGGTGCCAAATTGTACTGGGGCGTCCTAGGGAATTCTACGTTCGGTTTGACCTGAATCTTCACTGGCTCTACACCTTTAATCAACCCAATCTCCTCTCCAGTGAACTCCCACACCTCAAGTGACACAGAATCCCTCAAGTCAAGTGGAAGTTCCTCCACTGTCAGCGCTGGGTACATTTCTATGCACAAGTGCTGATTAGCAACTTTAAAGGTCGCGTCATCATCCTTTGTCTGTACTTCAACTCCCTTCGGTGTACAATAGATGGTGCAATTCAGTTTGCATAACAGATCTCTTCCTAACAGGCAAACTGGACTCGAGTCACACACCACGAACTGGTGTCGATCCTGAAAAGTTCCTATTCTCACAGGAATCGGCTCTGTCAATGGGCTAGTCATTTTCTTGTTTGCTACTCCAACAACTTGGATTGATTGTCCCGAGAGGGGTAGGTTAGGGACTACTGCAGATCTCACAGTAGACCGGGTAGCACCAGAGTCAACCAAAAGGTGGTAGGGTGACCATCAACATCTGCTTCTACAAATGGTCCCCTCTGGTCTACCTCCAAGACTGCTCCAAGTGTGCAGTCCTCCTCCCTCAGGCACCATCATGCCAACGGGTCTGGACTGAACTCCTCATACCCTTCAAACAAGGGCATCTGTTGATAAGTTCGAGCTCCCTGCTGAACATATTGAACTCTAGGTGGCTGGGGAACTTGTACCTGCGGACTAAAAGCCCCTCCTTTCACCGACCTTGGTCTAGTCACTGTAGTAACTGCTTCAGGTACAGGTACCTGAGCTATCTCCACTTCTTGTTGCACTTGATTGATTGGATTCAAGGGACAATCGCGTTTCCAATGCCCAATATGGTGACAAAGATGACACGCAGTGGTCTTCTTCAATGTCGCCACATCCATTCCAGTCTTAGGGTCAACTGGCTTTGGTCTTCCCTGAGCTTGGACATTCTGATTTCCTCCTTGGTTATTTCCCTGCCTCTTTCCTAACGTCCCTCCACTGGGCTGAACTTGAGCCGTTTGCATCTGAACAAGCATCAATTTGTCCTTCAACTTCCTATGCTTCGATTCTATCTCATCACTGCAGTATCTGGCATACTGCAAGATCTCATCCACCGGCTTGTTCTGCCAGCAAATCAGATGTTGCTGTAACATGAGACTAACCTCTGGTCTCAACCCCAACACAAACTTCGAAACAAACTGTCCCATGTCTTTTGTGTCTAAGGCATCTAATCCACTGTACTGCTTGAAGGCCTGTAAGAGTCTTTCATAGTACTCATGCACCGTTTCCTTTGGTTCTTGGAAAGTCCGATCAATCTTAACCCAATCAATATCCTGAGGTGAACTTTTGAATTTAGCAATGTAATCACTTGCTGAAACTTCTTCATAACTATGGGTGACGGACCATTCGAGATAGGATCTCTTTTGATCGGCCATTCAACCGCAATTTTACCTGCAGACCATAAATCGCCTGGAACCACAATGTCAAACAATGTGTTCATATAAATCCACAACACTTTTAAGATCTTGACAAACAGGTCAACCTGCTTATACCACACAAATGGCTTCTCCCTCAATCGAGGGAAATCATTCGCACATGCAGCCAAATCACCCCTACTCCAAGGCACATGCACATACCCTCAATTCTGTACCTCTCGTAAAGGGAAATTTCCTATATCTGCCATCCCTCCCCCTGGAGGTGGCGTCTCTCCTACCATCTTTTTAGAACTCTTCTTCTTGGACCACCTTTCCTCCCATTTGTCAAGCATGATCCCTGCACGCATTGCTATGATCAAGTCCTTGATATGGGTCATCAACCCCATGACCCTTTTCTCTTCCAGTTCTTGGTCGCTATACTGCAATCTATGGCTTCCCTGCAATAACTTCATTTTAGACAGATCCACCTCATACTTTTTTGGCCAACTCTGACAATTTCTCATGTGCAGTTCTTTCTTTGCGAGTCACATCCTTCACTACAAAAAGTAACTCATCTTGTTCATACATGTATATCCTTTCAAGAGGCAGATTTCCATTTATTGTTTCATCTACTTCTGCTTTCAATCTTAGTACGTCTAACATCCTCCCTTTCAGGGCGCCCTTCAATATTTCTCGACAAGCCGCCCCATTCCGTTCATCGTACTCACAATTCTGTTCTCGAGGTCTATTCTCTTCTGTCATATTCCTAGAGACTGGTCGGTTTCCTGAATTACCTTGCTCCTCACTCTCTACGGTTCTCTCACACTGATTCCTCACAGGCGGTACCCAGATTCTCAAATCTGATCTTGACACGGCCAAAGACCTTGGTCTTACTGATCTCGCATCCACCTGTCCCCTAGAGGAATCTGCAGTGGCTGGCAATGGCGTACTCCATTCTATAGGTCTCGGAGTCTGGTCCATCCCACTCACTGATCCATTTCCCTCAACCACACTCCTTGATCCTGCAGCTGACTGTGCTAGACTACCAATTCTCTCTTGATCTGGATCGTAAACTGAAACAATGGGTCCAATAGTAACCGGTACCTTTAAAGCATCCGGTAACGTCACACCTCTCCCAACTTCTGTACTTGCTACAGATTGAATTTTCATGTCCTCAGTTCCTGTCGAGATTTTCTCTACTACTCTCACCTCTGACTGAGTCTGTAACCCACTAGTCCCTTCTGCTGGAGCCGACTTCCCTTCATATGAATCTGGATTGAATGGAGTTGGTCTCTCGGACAACAACCTCTCTGCTAAGCTGTCATCTTTATCACTGTCATCCTCGTCTACACTCTTTGTTTTAGCACTGTCTGTTTTCTCTAGTAGTAGGTACAATCTATCTCCCTCTATTGTTTCTACTCTCCACCTCTTCTCTAGCGCATCCCCCCTCGCATCCTGGAATGCCCTAATTGACTTCTTCACCCTTTCTTTTTTTTTTTTTTTTTTTTAAAAACCTTTATTTATATCAGTCTGGAACACAGCTATTCAGCCGACATCCCGGAGGTTCGGCAGCCAAGTAAGGACAACACATGGAAGTGTCCATAGCTCTGGTGCAGGAAAAGACAAAGGTTCCTTTTTTAGAACAACCTAAAATAAATAACACAAGCAAGGCAGTGTACCCAATAAACACGTGCAAGGTTCCGGTGGGAGCGCAGCCCCATTCTCAAACACAGAACAAAACCACCGATCGGGCGGATGAGGGAGAAGCAGAGGCACTAGCAATCTAACGTAACATCTTCATAGTAATCCCAAGTTGGAAGTAAGGCTAGGGGGAAAGGTGCTCCTCCAACGGTTCAGTGGCCGGGGGCAGACATATATCCCCCCTATACTGGTTCCATCGCCCCCATATCTTATGCCATTTCTTAGGCCGCCCCCGGGCACAGTACGCCGTCTTCTCCCTAAACATGCTCCAGTCCATATTTTCCATCCATGCTTCCACAGCGGGAGGTCTCTGAGAGCCCCACAGTCGCGCAATATCACGCTTCGCCACCATATTTCCCAGGGTCACCCATTGAGTCTGCGCAGCATCATAGTCAGTAGGACCCCAGACATTCAAAAGACAGCGCCGTGCCTCTGGCAACAGTGCAAAGCCCGTGACCTCCTGCATCACTACATGAATTCGCTTCCAGAACTCCGCAATCACACCACATTCCCATATGATATGTAAGAAGGTGCCCACCATCCCGCAGCCCCTCTTACACAAACCATCCTCGGAGAAACCCATATGAATCAGTCGGGGGCCCGTGACATAGACTCTATGAAGTATCTTAAGCTGCACTAGCCTTAGCCGTGCCGGGATCGCGACCTCCTTAGGAGAGGAAATGGCATACTGCCAGTCCTCATCATCCAGTTCAAGACCGTCCCTAGTCCACTGATCACGCACCCCGAGGAGGAGGTCGGTCCGGACGTTAACAAGCTTCTTATAGATTAAGGAGATTGTACTCTCCGGCATATGGCCATCCAGAATCCGATCCTCCAAAGGAGAGGACTCGGGCACAGCCTCCCCCTCGACGAGGACGGACCGCAGAGCGTGGCGCACCTGTGCGTACCGGAAATATTCCGTAGCCTCCAGATCGTACTCCGTCCGTAGCTCATCAAACGATTTCACTCGTCCCTTAACAAGAAGATCCCCCACTCTGGAAATCCCAATCAGATCCCATTTCTCAAACCCCTTCGTGTGCCAAAGTTTCCCCAACACATCGGAATCAAACAACGGAGTGGCGCGGGTAAGCCTATCCTTCCAACCCAGCGAGTTCGTAACAGCCTTCCACACGTGTACCGCTGTCTTGGTCGGTCCCGTGAGGGACCCATCCATCGACCTGGAGTAGAGTGCTCTAAAGTAATTACCCCCGCGCAGCAACCATCGGTCCATAGCAAAGCCGGGGCTCAGCGCCGGTCCGTAAACGCCGTGGTTGATAGCACTTAACTGGGTGGCCCAGTAGTATCGCCTGATGTCAGGAAGCGCGATACCCCCATCGTACCACGGAAGGGTCAGTTTTGCGATAGCTATACGCGGTCGGCCCTCCCACAGCAGCAAGCGCTGGAGGCTCTCAACCTCCCGAAAATAGCTGGCCGGGACCAGCTCCAGAGTATTCTGCAGGGCATAAAGAAAGCGGGGAAGAGACATCATTTTGAAAAGCGCGGCCCGGCCCAGGAGGGAAAGCGGCAGCCGCCGCCAACCCGCCACATCCCGCAGCAAGCGCGTCAATGGAGGGAGCAGGTTTCTCTCATACCGAACAATCGGATCGGCGGAGATATAGATCCCTAGATACAAAAAGCCATCCCGGGCGATCTGGATCGAACAATTCCGCGGGAGAACAGGGACGTCTCCATACAGGGCATACAGGTACGACTTACCCCAGTTAATGGTGAGACCCGAGTTCCTACCAAAAGAGGCCAAAACGTCACAGACTACTATGAGAGACTTCCTAGGGGAGGTGAGGTATAGCAAAATGTCGTCGGCATAAAGAGAGATGCGGTCCTCATGATCTGGTGACCATCGGATCCCCCTTATGTCCGGGTGCCATCTTATCCATGCCGCCAGCGGTTCAAGGGCAAGAGCAAACAACAACGGCGACAGGGGACAACCCTGCCTGGTGCCCCTCCCCAGCTCGAACGGACGGGACGCCCTACCATTGACCGCGACTTTGGCCAAGGGTCCTTCATATAGTAATCTCACCCAGCCAACAAAGCCAGGCCCAAAGCCGAATTTTGCAAGTGCCGCCCACAGATATGCCCACTCTACCGTGACAAAGGCCATCGTGGCGTCGAGTGCAGCCACAACGGTCGACTCCTGCAGCGTCCCCGTCCGCGCGAGCACGCCGTGGATGCGCCTAAGGTTCAACGCAGTGTTACGATGCGGGATGAAACCGGATTGGTCCGGGTGGATCAGGTCCCCAGTCACCCTAATCAAGCGGTTGGCCAGTATTTTAGCAAGGATTTTCGGCTCAGCATTAAGTAGCGAAATCGGCCTATAGGAGCTGCATTTATTTCTGGGCTTGCCGTCTTTGTGTATGACCACAATTGTCGCCAGACGTTGGTCAAAGGGAAGGCATCCCATTTCTCGCGCCTCCACAAACATAGCTCGCAGATGCGGAGCAATCTTGTCCGGACGGAGTTTATAGAACTCAATTGGCAGACCGTTCGGGCCCGAGGCCTTGCCCGGGCGCAGTGAACGGATAGCACCCGCGACTTCGTCAGCTGTGATGTCACCATCCAAATCGTCCCTGTCTATATCAGAGAGGCAAGGCAGAGATCGCGCAGAAGCTCACACGAGTCCTCAACCGGCCTGTCCGACACCGAGGTGTAGACCGTACGGAAATAATCCGCGAAGCACTGAACTATGCCATCCGGCTCAGTAACACTAACGCCACCCTCTGTAACAAGTTCTGGCACAACACGATTAGCCCGCTCTTTTTTATCCAGCCACGCTATTAATTTCCCGGCCTTGTCCCCAACATCGTACAGTCGCCCCTGCTGCTCCCTACTCAGGGCTTTTGCCGCGTCCGTCACCAGGGCCTTATACTCCGACTGCTTAAGGCTCAATTTGTGCAGCGTTGTTGCCAGAACTTCCCCCTCCAAGGCCAACTCTAGAGCCGCTATCTCCGCCTTGAGCTGTACGACCTCCGCATCCCTCCGACGCTTGGCCGCCGTTATCAAGGAAAGGGCCTCTCCCCTCAGCACAGTTTTGAACGCTTCCCACAAGGACACCGCAGACGCGACCGAGCCTAGGTTTTCCTGGAAGTAGCGATCGACCGCCTTCAGTACAGCGCTACGAGTCCTAGGGTCACGGAGATACCAGGGGTTAATCGGGGCCACCCTACCCCCATCTCTCGACCAACATCCATACAGATCCACACCGGCGAATGGTCCGAAATACCCCTAGCCATGTGCCTAGCCTCAGACACAAAGGAGGCGTGTGCAGCCAAAGTAAGTACATAATCAATTCTGGAGAGACTGCCGTGCGCCCCTGAGTGAAAGGTGTATTGTCGCTGAGTGGGATGCAGCAGTCTCCAACAGTCAACCAGACCAAGAGTATCCACGAAATCCGTAAGCCATTTCTGCGCCCCCCCAGTGCTCCTAGGTGGGTGTCTATCAAGCAATCCGGAGCCAACCGCATTAAAATCTCCACCCACCACCAACATCCCTTCTGGAAGATCCAGCAGAGCCCTCCCCAGGTCCTCAAACGTGGAGGGCTGCAGCCCAGGAGGGACATACACAGAGACCAGGACCAGCGTCCTGCCCTCCCACCTCCCCGCCACAGCCGCAAATCGCCCCCTTTCATCAACAGTGGTGGAATCAACCTCAAACGGCAGTGAGGCCCTGACAAGTATTCCAGCCCCTCTGTAGCCCGAGGAGAACCCCGAGTGTGCGACAAATTTATAGCCCTTCCTGTTGAGCGCGTAGCACATGTTGCCTATCAAGTGCGTCTCTTGCAGTAGAACTATATCAGGGGAACATCGCTTCAAGAATTGCAGAACGATCCCTCGCTTAATGCGATCCCCTAATCCATTAACATTCCAACTGAGTACCTTTAAGCCCCTACCCCCCATCCCGAAATGTAAGGAGACCGCCACCCCCCCCGAAGAACCGCACTTGAGCTACAGAAGCTTGCATCACTACGCCTTGCAAAACAAAAACCAACAACAACCATCCCAACAGTCCCAGTCCACCCCCCACCCTGCACCCCTGCGTAAGCTTGAAAAGCCCCCCCAACTTGCAGTGTGCCTGTCGCCCTATTCTAAGACTAATCTACAAAAAGAAACCCAGAGGAGGAGAAAGCTCCCTTCATACCCCCGCCACCCCCCGGGTTACTACACTCCCGGAGAAACCAAAAACTGCGAGTCACTGTCCGGGGCAAAGTCAAAATAATCTTGCACCAGAGTCCTCATTCCTGATCCACACCACCACCTTCTGCTCCACCAGCATGCTCCCCGCCGGCCCGTCGCTGGGGCAATGTGTCCAGCCATTCTCCAGCCATGTCCGGTGAATCAAAAAAGAAAGTCCGCTCTTCATACACCACGCGCAGTCTGGCCGGGAAGAGCATGGCGTACTTCAAGTCCATCCCTCTAAGCCTTCTCTTAACCGCCAGGAAGCTCTGCCTCTGCTTCTGCACTGCCTGAGTAAAGTCGGGGTAAAAGTTCACAGTGGTGTTCTGGAAGGCCGTCGGGCCGGACACTCTTGATGCTTGTAGAATGGCGTCCCGGTCCCTGAAATTAAAGATCCTTGCGACAATCGGTCTCGGAGGGGCCCCCACCTTGGGCCTCCCACCAGGGACTCTGTGGGCCCGTTCAACAGTAAAGAACTTACTGAGGCCTTTGGGCGCCAGATGGTTAACCACCAAGTCCTCCACGAACAGGTCCACAGACTGTTCCTCCGAGTTTTCCGGGACCCCAATAATGCACACGTTATTGCGCCGTGCCCGGCCTTCAAAGTCCTCCAACCGTCGGGCAAAGAGGTCATTCGCGGACCTCAAATTGCGGACTTCCAGCTGCAGGTCGGAGACATCACCCAGGAGGCCAGAAGTTTTAAGGTCCAGGGATTGAACCCGTTCATTGGTTTTCCCCAGGTCTGCCCGAATCAAGTTAACGTCGATCGAGATGGTGTCCACTTTGTGTGCCAAGGTCTCGAATTGCCGCCCGATAGAGGCCTGCATTCCCTCGATGGCACCCATAACGTCCTGGAGGGTTGGTTCCATAGCGGGGGGTAGACCGTCCTTCAGGGCTTCCAGTGGCCGACCCGAGCCGCCCGGCGACTCCTTCTGATGGGCATAACGGTCCATGTTGTTGGTTTGGGTGTACCCTCCCCGCCTGGTGCTCTTGGGCTTCTGTTTTTCGGCTTCCGATTTGGTTGACATCGTGATCCGCAGCCGAGAGCAATACCCTTGCCCATCCAGAGAAGACAGTGCGACAAATGGCCGGCGCGGCGCACTCCCAAGCCAGGGCGCGATGAAATCAGGAAAGTGAAAGTGATGACACCGTCCTTCCGATGGCTCGCCCCACACTCAGCCGCTGTTGTTCAATTAGTGTTCTGGCACCGTACCAGCGCAAGCCCCGGGCATCTTCCGGGGAGCAGGCCGCGACCTTCCGTGTGGCACAACTTCGGCGTCCGGTGGGCGATTTCAGTCCGGACAGCGACAATCACCTCAGCAACGGTTCGCCTTCAATATTCCGGGTGTGAAAGACAGGATTCGTCACAGGATATTTGCCGGAGGGAGCGCGGGTCTCAGGAGCTCCGGGCTCACGCGGCCATCTTGGTCACGCGCTAGGCTCCTCCCTTCACCCTTTCTTGACTTCGATCTCTTTTCCTGTCATACGCTGCTCTGATCCATGCATGCAATGCCTCAAACTGAGTTGGTCTCGACAGAGGTCGCAACGAAGACATTACAGATTTCACCTGATACAACACCTCCAACCTGAAAGTACCATATCATGGAAAAGTCAGTTCTCCCTCTCCATGAGTCATTTTATGCCAATTTTCAAGCCAAATTATAGTATGCAATCCGACATTCCTTGCCATATAATGCGCCAGAGTATCCTCGGGAGGGGCTTCTTCTCCCCCTCGAGTAACCACATGTTCGTCACCTCTACATAATTCTCGGAAAACCTTAAAACATTTCATGATGAACACATTTGTGATCGCGCACAATGTTTTTGTTCACTTCCTGATGTCAATCCACCAATAGCAGCGCGACTCACACCAACCAACCTATCGCAGTGCGACACCTTCTGACGTCACACTTCCTCCGCTCGCAGCAGTTCCCCTCCTTTACAATTCGCGTCTCACCATTGCATTCATCCCATTCACACTCGGAAGTAATTATCTGTCCACGAAACGATCGGACAATCACTTCTCTGACTGCCTACAATAGTCTCTCGAAATTGTTGACCTCAAACCTGGCAATTGTCTGTACGCAACACGTCCGGACAATCGCCTCAACTGATAGGCTTCAATCGCTCAATGTTCCACATACAACAACCCACGACCAGCGTCGGTTACTCACACACTCACACATTCACTCCCCCTATCTCGGTCTGGGTAATCAATGACGTCTCACGATTCCCTATCAATGGTCAACAAAATCTACCTTGGGTGTCTTCTACACCACAACTTCTCAGACTACTCGTCGAGTCTAAGAATACCCCGCCTGCGCTCGCTCACAGCCTGATCTCACAATCACTCAACTCTCATACTGAGTCCGCAAGACATCACACAACCAAATCAACACCGCGATCTCCAAAACATATCACCCTATTCATGCTCACTCCTCCACGAACTGCTGCTTTCCGCCGCACCGCTACTTTCCACCAATCTCCATCAACTGCCATCGTCCGCCGCTCACAGTCCAATAGGTCACCATCACTCGACTTCTATGGGCCTCTAAAATCTCTTATCTTGATCTAGATCTCCGTTCACTATCAGAGATAACCATCCTACTCTGCTACCAACTGATGCAGACGTATTCTTGTCTACCTTACCATCACCAAGAATCTTCTCAGGTCGCCAGGATCTTTTTATCTGAAAATAGTGTAGAGGGGAGGAAATCCAGTTCTTAGTACATAATCAACAGAATCAAATCTCAGTTCCAAAGGACCACTGACTCCGAATCTAAATTTTTAGGAATGTATTACAACCAAGAATAATTGGACATACAAGCACCTCAGTACAAGCTGAAGGAAATAAATGGGCACTAATACAAAAGATAACCTACGCAGGAGTCTCATTTGACTCAGAATCAGAAGAAGAATCAATTCCAATAACATCAGAAATGCGATAATTAGTCCAGTCTCTACATTAGAAGTCATTAGCCTAAAAGAAAAACAGTTAGTCTATCCCTACTCTATCTCTAAGGTGTCATCCCTACTTAGCATTTTCCCTCCCAGGCAAGAGAGTAAAAGGTGTCAGAAGTGAAGACTTCCTTAGAAGTGCACTCACTTAGTCAGAGCTCGCTCTAAGATGCTCCTTCTAGCTTCCCATCTAAACCTCAACTGCTCCACCTTCGGGGCACTGTCCCTAATACAAAATCCCCAAAACATAGAACACGCCCTTTGGCACACCTCTTCAGCCAGGTCTTCTTCTAGTACTTTTCCAGTGAAACTTGTATTCCATCCAACGACGGTTAGCCTGACCTTGGGTCCCAGGCACCATCTCTGCTGAAAGTATCATCCTTAAATTCCGGTGTACTCCCATATTGACTTCTCGTACCATCCTAACTCCTAAAACAAAGACCTAGGGGCATATCAGCAACAACCGGCGATAATTATCGCTAAGCACACTTAGCGCTAGGATAATTATCGCCGGCTGGCGTGGATTTTTATCGCTGATAGCGTGCTATTAGCAACGCTTATCTCAAAAGCGATAAAATTCCTAGCGCTAACTACCTAACGTGAGATTATCGCTGGAAACCCAGCAATAATCTCAGGAAATGTGGCGTTAGCTTGTTGATAGGGACTCACAAACTTAGCCATGATATCCACCTTCCATGGAATATCATGGCTAAGTCAGTCCTGAAGCAGGCGTAAGGAAAGTAGCGATAACAGGGGTTATCGCTACTTTTCCTGCCGCTATGCTTCATAGCGTGGGGCTTGATGATAGGAGAAATGTCGCTTAGCAACATTTCTCCTGTCATGTCAGGTCAGGAACGCCCACTTTGCATCTCATTAGAGATGCAAAGCTGGCCGTTAAGAATAGGTACGCTAATGCAAGGTTTCACGCGTTAGCGTGTCCTTGCTAATTAGGCGATAAAATTATCGCCGCTTTTCGGCCGAATACGGCCGCAAAAGCGGCAATAATTTTCTATCACCGCCTTGTAAATATGCCCCCTAGTCTCTCTAACGAGCTAAATGTCCTTGCACCTCATGTTTCTACATGAGAACGAGAAACTTTTCACTTCTCTAAGATTTTCCATCATCCTGAAACCCAAATCCTTTACCAAGGGAAATCATTTTCGGCCTACAACATGTAGCTAACATGAGAAATGAACAGGCCTTTGTCTTTAAACGTATATGCGATCAGGCCTTTACACTGTTTAAACACACTCTTAAAATCACACTATAAGCATTAATTTCATTACTCTTTATACGTGAATAAGCAAACTACACGTGCAAACTTTAATATGGTGCACGTTAAACCTAATACTTTGCATTACATGAAAACCAATCATTATGCAGTGACTAAAGTACATTTGCAGTGAACTACGACATTTCTCTTCATGAAAAGCATGGTTACATTTCTACTCACACTTATGTTAAACAGATTCTAGTGATACATTTTTATGTCACACCTAAATACAACTTCGATTAATATGTGGGTGCGGACTAACAGTAAATATGCTGCACCCCTACAAATTTCAGAATAACGTGGCGCTCTATCAGGGCCAATTCACAATCACATGTAAAAGTACCTAAAAGAGTATTACAGGATTACTGCTTCACATACTCTGTTTATTTCAGCCTGCTCCATATTAAAGGCATTAATTTCAACTTTAATGCGTTCAATTGAGCTCTTATTCCAGTAAAATGGCATTTAGGAGTAAGTCTGGCTCTCTTCAGTCTTGCATATAGAATGCTAGCATTCTAGTTGTTCATTAAAACTCTGTGTCATGGTCATAAGAACTTTATTCGGATGCACAAAGTATCCATAAAAGCACAGCATATTTCATAAAAACCTTTTAAACACATGAAAAAACATCTCATAAAACAAAAATAGGAAATAAAATCTGGACCAGGATAATAGCATCATTAGTCAATAAAAATACATTCTAGTCAGTAGTGCAAAACCTATTCAGCGTGCATGGTTTCAGTTTCATAGTTTATTATATGATTGATTTAAATCGTTACAATTTACAGAAAGGTAAAAATGACATAACATACGCAAACAGAAAAAACACCCAAGCGAAGTCACACTCAATGGAAAAAGGTGCATGGAGCTACGAGCCTGGACAGCCATTCTAAAAAAAAGCACCAACATGGAGACTTATCTCATCATTAGGGAGTTGTAACAAAAGATTAAAAGCTGTCCTAAAGTCCCTGAAGTCACGTTTTTTAATAGTCAAATGTAGGCAATGTTTCATATACCTAATATAAAAAGTACAAAAAAAACATAAAGTGCTGCCCAGATCTCCCACGCAAGGGCAAGGGCTTGAGTGAAGGTTCTTCAGGAAGCCCAATGGAAAGCCCAACATATATCTGGCTGTGCCAGCCCTGGAGCGGAACAGTCGGCTACGTTCCCAAAATCCCATCGCTCTAGCGAGAAATCTGGAGGGCGGGGCTACTGCAAACCTATGCATATAAGCTGCCGCACTCGTCTTCCCACTTTCTACAGTCATTCTTGCAGTATGATCAAGATTATATAGGGCTTCCTGTCCTGTTTTTTAATAAAGTTATGCACGGGTTCCGAAAAAACATGAGGCAAACCAATCCTACAATATCTCGATTCCATTTTTGCTAGCCAAGGGGTTGTTAAGCCGCAGTCACATTTGAGGCAATCCATAATAATATCCCTGGTCCAGCGGGCCTCTTTGTTTTTCCATACTGCTAGCCAAAATAAGGTGGGGTGGGCCCTAATATGATCTTCTATATATGGGATACCCAATTCTTCATGGCAGATGAAGAGTGAGGATGATGTGTGTGCCACCAGGACCTTTCTGCAAAACCTATTTTCTTCAGACTGAATGACATCACTTATAGAGGTACCTCATACCCCTATATCTTAACCGCCAGGAAGCTCTGCCTCTGCTTCTGCACTGCCTGAGTAAAGTCGGGGTAAAAGTTCACAGTGGTGTTCTGGAAGGCCGTCGGGCCGGACACTCTTGATGCTTGTAGAATGGCGTCCCGGTCCCTGAAATTAAAGATCCTTGCGACAATCGGTCTCGGAGGGGCCCCCACCTTGGGCCTCCCACCAGGGACTCTGTGGGCCCGTTCAACAGTAAAGAACTTACTGAGGCCTTTGGGCGCCAGATGGTTAACCACAAAGTCCTCCACGAACAGGTCCACAGACTGTTCCCCCGAGTTTTCCGGGACCCCAATAATGCACACGTTATTGCGCCGTGCCCGGCCTTCAAAGTCCTCCAACCGTCGGGCAAAGAGGTCATTCGCGGACCTCAAATTGCGGACTTCCAGCTGCAGGTCGGAGACATCACCCAGGAGGCCAGAAGTTTTAAGGTCCAGGGATTGAACCCGTTCATTGGTTTTCCCCAGGTCTGCCCGAATCAAGTTAACGTCGATCGAGATGGTGTCCACTTTGTGTGCCAAGGTCTCGAATTGCCGCCCGATAGAGGCCTGCATTCCCTCGATGGCACCCATAACGTCCTGGAGGGTTGGTTCCGTAGCGGGGGGTAGACCGTCCTTCAGGGCTTCCAGTGGCCGACCCGAGCCGCCCGGCGACTCCTTCTGATGGGCATAACGGTCCATGTTGTTGGTTTGGGTGTACCCTCCCCGCCTGGTGCTCTTGGGCTTCTGTTTTTCGGCTTCCGATTTGGTTGACATCGTGATCCGCAGCCGAGAGCAATACCCTTGCCCATCCAGAGAAGACAGTGCGACAAATGGCCGGCGCGGCGCACTCCCAAGCCAGGGCGCGATGAAATCAGGAAAGTGAAAGTGAAAGTGATGACACCGTCCTTCCGATGGCTCGCCCCACACTCAGCCGCTGTTGTTCAATTAGTGTTCTGGCACCGTACCAGCGCAAGCCCCGGGCATCTTCCGGGGAGCAGGCCGCGACCTTCCGTGTGGCACAACTTCGGCGTCCGGTGGGCGATTTCAGTCCGGACAGCGACAATCACCTCAGCAACGGTTCGCCTTCAATATTCCGGGTGTGAAAGACAGGATTCGTCACAGGATATTTGCCGGAGGGAGCGCGGGTCTCAGGAGCTCCGGGCTCACGCGGCCATCTTGGTCACGCGCTAGGCTCCTCCCTTCACCCTTTCTTGACTTCGATCTCTTTTCCTGTCATACGCTGCTCTGATCCATGCATGCAATGCCTCAAACTGAGTTGGTCTCGACAGAGGTCGCAACGAAGACATTACAGATTTCACCTGATACAACACCTCCAACCTGAAAGTACCATATCATGGAAAAGTCAGTTCTCCCTCTCCATGAGTCATTTTATGCCAATTTTCAAGCCAAATTATAGTATGCAATCCGACATTCCTTGCCATATAATGCGCCAGAGTATCCTCGGGAGGGGCTTCTTCTCCCCCTCGAGTAACCACATGTTCGTCACCTCTACATAATTCTCGGAAAACCTTAAAACATTTCATGATGAACACATTTGTGATCGCGCACAATGTTTTTGTTCACTTCCTGATGTCAATCCACCAATAGCAGCGCGACTCACACCAACCAACCTATCGCAGTGCGACACCTTCTGACGTCACACTTCCTCCGCTCGCAGCAGTTCCCCTCCTTTACAATTCGCGTCTCACCATTGCATTCATCCCATTCACACTCGGAAGTAATTATCTGTCCACGAAACGACAGGACAATCACTTCTCTGACTGCCTACAATAGTCTCTCGAAATTGTTGACCTCAAACCTGGCAATTGTCTGTACGCAACACGTCCGGACAATCGCCTCAACTGATAGGCTTCAATCGCTCAATGTTCCACATACAACAACCCACGACCAGCGTCGGTTACTCACACACTCACACATTCACTCCCCCTATCTCGGTCTGGGTAATCAATGACGTCTCACGATTCCCTATCAATGGTCAACAAAATCTACCTTGGGTGTCTTCTACACCACAACTTCTCAGACTACTCGTCGAGTCTAAGAATACCCCGCCTGCGCTCGCTCACAGCCTGATCTCACAATCACTCAACTCTCATACTGAGTCCGCAAGACATCACACAACCAAATCAACACCGCGATCTCCAAAACATATCACCCTATTCATGCTCACTCCTCCACGAACTGCTGCTTTCCGCCGCACCGCTACTTTCCACCAATCTCCATCAACTGCCATCGTCCGCCGCTCACAGTCCAATAGGTCACCATCACTCGACTTCTATGGGCCTCTAAAATCTCTTATCTTGATCTAGATCTCCGTTCACTATCAGAGATAACCATCCTACTCTGCTACCAACTGATGCAGACGTATTCTTGTCTACCTTACCATCACCAAGAATCTTCTCAGGTCGCCAGGATCTTTTTATCTGAAAATAGTGTAGAGGGGAGGAAATCCAATTCTTAGTACATAATCAACAGAATCAAATCTCAGTTCCAAAGGACCACTGACTCCGAATCTAAATTTTTAGGAATGTATTACAACCAAGAATAATTGGACATACAAGCACCTCAGTACAAGCTGAAGGAAATAAATGGGCACTAATACAAAAGATAACCTACGCAGGAGTCTCATTTGACTCAGAATCAGAAGAAGAATCAATTCCAATAACATCAGAAATGCGATAATTAGTCCAGTCTCTACATTAGAAGTCATTAGCCTAAAAGAAAAACAGTTAGTCTATCCCTACTCTATCTCTAAGGTGTCATCCCTACTTAGCATTTTCCCTCCCAGGCAAGAGAGTAAAAGGTGTCAGAAGTGAAGACTTCCTTAGAAGTGCACTCACTTAGTCAGAGCTCGCTCTAAGATGCTCCTTCTAGCTTCCCATCTAAACCTCAACTGCTCCACCTTCGGGGCACTGTCCCTAATACAAAATCCCCAAAACATAGAACACGCCCTTTGGCACACCTCTTCAGCCAGGTCTTCTTCTAGTACTTTTCCAGTGAAACTTGTATTCCATCCAACGACGGTTAGCCTGACCTTGGGTCCCAGGCACCATCTCTGCTGAAAGTATCATCCTTAAATTCCGGTGTACTCCCATATTGACTTCTCGTACCATCCTAACTCCTAAAACAAAGACCTAGGGGCATATCAGCAACAACCGGCGATAATTATCGCTAAGCACACTTAGCGCTAGGATAATTATCGCCGGCTGGCGTGGATTTTTATCGCTGATAGCGTGCTATTAGCAACGCTTATCTCAAAAGCGATAAAATTCCTAGCGCTAACTACCTAACGTGAGATTATCGCTGGAAACCCAGCAATAATCTCAGGAAATGTGGCGTTAGCTTGTTGATAGGGACTCACAAACTTAGCCATGATATCCACCTTCCATGGAATATCATGGCTAAGTCAGTCCTGAAGCAAGCGTAAGGAAAGTAGCGATAACAGGGGTTATCGCTACTTTTCCTGCCGCTATGCTTCATAGCGTGGGGCTTGATGATAGGAGAAATGTCGCTTAGCAACATTTCTCCTGTCATGTCAGGTCAGGAACGCCCACTTTGCATCTCATTAGAGATGCAAAGCTGGCCGTTAAGAATAGGTACGCTAATGCAAGGTTTCACGCGTTAGCGTGTCCTTGCTAATTAGGCAATAAAATTATCGCCGCTTTTCGGCCGAATACGGCCGCAAAAGCGGCAATAATTTTCTATCACCGCCTTGTAAATATGCCCCCTAGTCTCTCTAACGAGCTAAATGTCCTTGCACCTCATGTTTCTACATGAGAACGAGAAACTTTTCACTTCTCTAAGATTTTCCATCATCCTGAAACCCAAATCCTTTACCAAGGGAAATCATTTTCGGCCTACAACATGTAGCTAACATGAGAAATGAACAGGCCTTTGTCTTTAAACGTATATGCGATCAGGCCTTTACACTGTTTAAACACACTCTTAAAATCACACTATAAGCATTAATTTCATTACTCTTTATACGTGAATAAGCAAACTACACGTGCAAACTTTAATATGGTGCACGTTAAACCTAATACTTTGCATTACATGAAAACCAATCATTATGCAGTGACTAAAGTACATTTGCAGTGAACTACGACATTTCTCTTCATGAAAAGCATGGTTACATTTCTACTCACACTTATGTTAAACAGATTCTAGTGATACATTTTTATGTCACACCTAAATACAACTTCGATTAATATGTGGGTGCGGACTAACAGTAAATATGCTGCACCCCTACAAATTTCAGAATAACGTGGCGCTCTATCAGGGCCAATTCACAATCACATGTAAAAGTACCTAAAAGAGTATTACAGGATTACTGCTTCACATACTCTGTTTATTTCAGCCTGCTCCATATTAAAGGCATTAATTTCAACTTTAATGCGTTCAATTGAGCTCTTATTCCAGTAAAATGGCATTTAGGAGTAAGTCTGGCTCTCTTCAGTCTTGCATATAGAATGCTAGCATTCTAGTTGTTCATTAAAACTCTGTGTCATGGTCATAAGAACTTTATTCGGATGCACAAAGTATCCATAAAAGCACAGCATATTTCATAAAAACCTTTTAAACACATGAAAAAACATCTCATAAAACAAAAATAGGAAATAAAATCTGGACCAGGATAATAGCATCATTAGTCAATAAAAATACATTCTAGTCAGTAGTGCAAAACCTATTCAGCGTGCATGGTTTCAGTTTCATAGTTTATTATATGATTGATTTAAATCGTTACAATTTACAGAAAGGTAAAAATGACATAACATACGCAAACAGAAAAAACACCCAAGCGAAGTCACACTCAATGGAAAAAGGTGCATGGAGCTACGAGCCTGGACAGCCATTCTAAAAAAAAGCACCAACATGGAGACTTATCTCATCATTAGGGAGTTGTAACAAAAGATTAAAAGCTGTCCTAAAGTCCCTGAAGTCACGTTTTTTAATAGTCAAATGTAGGCAATGTTTCATATACCTAATATAAAAAGTACAAAAAAAACATAAAGTGCTGCCCAGATCTCCCACGCAAGGGCAAGGGCTTGAGTGAAGGTTCTTCAGGAAGCCCAATGGAAAGCCCAACATATATCTGGCTGTGCCAGCCCTGGAGCGGAACAGTCGGCTACGTTCCCAAAATCCCATCGCTCTAGCGAGAAATCTGGAGGGCGGGGCTACTGCAAACCTATGCATATAAGCTGCCGCACTCGTCTTCCCACTTTCTACAGTCATTCTTGCAGTATGATCAAGATTATATAGGGCTTCCTGTCCTGTTTTTTAATAAAGTTATGCACGGGTTCCGAAAAAACATGAGGCAAACCAATCCTACAATATCTCGATTCCATTTTTGCTAGCCAAGGGGTTGTTAAGCCGCAGTCACATTTGAGGCAATCCATAATAATATCCCTGGTCCAGCGGGCCTCTTTGTTTTTCCATACTGCTAGCCAAAATAAGGTGGGGTGGGCCCTAATATGATCTTCTATATATGGGATACCCAATTCTTCATGGCAGATGAAGAGTGAGGATGATGTGTGTGCCACCAGGACCTTTCTGCAAAACCTATTTTCTTCAGACTGAATGACATCACTTATAGAGGTACCTCATACCCCAGCTCCATATGTGGCAATCGGGTTACACTGTGTTTTGTAAATTTGTAGTAGGTGGATACGGCTGCCCATTCCAGTGGTGGAGATAGGTTAAAGAATGACCCAATAGCTCTTGTCAATGTCATCCGAAACTGGGTAAAAAGTGGTGACCACGATCCTGTTGAGGCAAAAGTGCCCCCCAAATATGAAAAAGTGCTAGTGAATTTTAAACTGTTAGAACCCACAGAAAGAGTTGTCAACTCATGTCTCTTAGTGCCACAGGCCATTATATTAAGCATACTGGTTTCTGTGTATCCTCGCTGAATCAGTACTGGAAGCCAGGGACCCATCCAGAGCAATATTAACAATTTAAACCTCAAGACAATACACAAAAATACAGAAACATTTGTACATCAAACAAATACACACATTATGAATATTTTCTTTAATCATAAACAAAACATTTACAAAAATCTAAGTTTTAGTTTTAATGTGAAAATCATTTTTATTAAGGGCCTAATTTGAAGTTTGGTAGACAGGTTACTCTGTCACAAATGTGACGGAGTACCCTACTCATCAAACCTTCTGAGCACCTAATTTAGAGACCGGCGGACCATATGTATTCTATCAACAGAGCTCCAAATAGCTCCGTCAGCAGAATGCCTCCTCCTGCGGTCTGACAGAATAGGTGCCATCAGAGGAAGGGCGTTACACTGTGGCCATATTTAGGATGGACAGTGTAATGCCTGTTTTTCCCTATCCATCGCTGCCAGGAAAAACCTGGCGGTGAGCGACAGGAAGAATAAAAAACTCTTGCTGACGCTTAATCTCTGGCTCCTGTTACCTGTGGTGGTGTGTTCCTGCTGGTGTGCGGTGTGGTTCCTGGCACCCTGCCTCTCTTTGCCGCTGTGGTCTCGGCGAGCGGAGCTACATCGGACTACAACTCCCTACAGCCCTAGCGGCGGACCCGGAAGCCGCCGGACGTTCTTTCGCGCCTGGAGGCGCTTAAATTACATCTGTGCCACCGCATCGCGGGTCCGCGCGCGGGTCGGCGCCGGGAGAAGCCCGGGACAAGGGCGGGACCGTCTGTGGCCGTCCGGGGCCGACCAGGCCGCGCCGGGCACATCCCCCTTGTTATCAAGCCCAAGCTGTAAGTTGCCGGAGGACTTGCCTCTCGACCGTTGACAATTGTGTTGCCCTGTTATTATTATTATTTTTTTTTGGGCCCCCACTTGCATGGTGTAAAATGACAGGGAAGGGGAAGCGTGTTACGGCCTCTTCGTCAGTGTCCGGTACCATGGACCAATTTATCACTCGAGCTGTCTCGGTACTCGAACACGAAATTGCTATCACTGAAAGACGCCTTTCTATAGATCCCACGCTTACTAGACGCTCTTCACTGGGCCCGCTAGCTCTTGTTAAATCACCAAGTAAATTTAGAGAGCATACACGGGGGTTGCACCTTCGCTCAGAGAGCCCGAACCTATGTTCAATTTGTCATCATTCTCCGGGAGGTTATCAGAATCCCCTGTTATGAATGTCGTTGAACCTGAGGTGGAATCTGTGGCTACTTCTAAGTCCAAAGCTCCTCGCCCCCAGACCAGAACAGGGGCTAAACCCCCTAGACCACTCAATCAGAAAAGAAAAAGGGGTGGGGCTTTGGATGGTGTTAGGCAGGCGAAAGTATCTAAGTTATCTAAAAACATGGTACTCCTCGACACTCCAAGCCCCCCAGTCTGCCCAATCATGGTTGATGCTAGCACATATACTCCCTCCTCGCCAAATGATAATAATATGACTTCCCAGTTTGAGCAGTTAAAACATACCGTCCGTTCTTTAATCTTACCATTACTGGAAAGGATTAAAACGGTCGCAGAAAAAGTCGATAAGTTGGAACAAACGATTTTGGATAATTTTTGCTCGTTAAAGAACGTCGTCAAGCTGTCCACTAGGGATATTGGTAAAATCAACTGCCTCCACGGCACAAACTCTACGACTACTCTACCGCCCCTAACTGACAAACCCCCTGTCTTAACCAATATAGGTATAGGTCCAGGTATAGACTTAACTACACCAGCGCCAATCACGAACCAGTCACCAGGACGGGAGGGAGGGTCAAACATCCACCAACCATTGGGGCGGGAGGGACGGTTAATCAACGCACCTTTGGGCAATAACACCAAGAAATCTGTGGGTATGAGAACGGGTACTGATATAGCCACTCCAGACAATGCATCTCGATTTCCACTAACCCAAATACACTTACCACCTGAATCCTTTCCCTATGTTGTGGTTTTAACCGGTGTTCCTGAACTCCCTATTAACAAAACCGAATCCTTCCAGCAACTAAAAAACAAAGCGAGCCATTGGCTTAACATTCATAGGCCAATCCCGAATCATTTGAATGGGCGGATTCTATTTGCTAGAAGAGTGCAATGGGTAGGCTCTCAACCTAAACACATTCAAGGAGATTGCATTATCGTTAATTTTGAAGATCCACGCCTCCCAAGGTTCATTACTGAATTTTCACCCAACGGGCCTAGATCAGGGATAGAGGCCCATAACTTAAACTTCTTCTATAACTCAGGTTCTCGATACTGACAATCCCACAGTATGAGTATTGCCTTTACAAAGGGTAAATGAAAGCACATCTTCGGCTGACTACGACGTTGCCTCCCCGGCTTTGATAGGGCCGCCCGCAACCCTTAGGCTCTCACCGCCGATTCACCCTAGGTTGGGAGCGAGGGCAAATGTACCTAGTCAGATCGCTGTGCAATATACTACATCTCCCAGTAATCACGTAGGCACCCTCTTGTCTTGGAACTTAGCCGGCATCAAGTCTAAATTAGATTCACCTGAATGGATTAACTTTGTTAATAAATACGATGTCTGCCTCTTACAGGAAACATGGTCCTGTGAGGCTCGGTTCCTGCAGGGATACTTGAATTTTCATGTCCCAGCAACCCAAGGCTTGGCTGGCCGTCCAATGGGCGGACTAATCATTTGGGCTCGCCAGGACTTATTTCCGAGTGCTGTCATGATTGACACGGGCTCCCCGGATATTCAACTAGTGAGATTAACCCTAGATCATAGGGGTTCTGTGGATATTTATAACTTATATCTCCGTGGTACAAAAGGGAAAAAGTAAAGGGAACTGGACATTTTGACTAGCCTCATAGAAACTAAATCGTCTAATAGGGACCTGATTGTTGCGGGTGACTTTAATGTCACTTTTGAACCCCTTCTAGACCCGGACTCAGAATGGGGCCTAGACCCCGAAGAGGACTGACTTTGGGGCATACCAGCCCTCTCACTCTCCCCCATCAAAAGGTGTCCACGGTAGCAGTGCAGGAAAACGCATTTTGTCTCGAGAAAGGTTTAAGGGCCTTGAACGGCAGAACTCTAGGGGACAAGCTGGGAGCACCCACCTTTGATAATGGCCGCTCATCAAGCAGGATCGACTACGTTCTTTGCTCCTCGAGGCTGTGGCACCAACCTATTGATATGGTGGTCAAGCCAAGAATAGAGAGCGACCATAACCCTATCTGTGTCTCCCACAGCTGGTGGGGGAACCCCCGCTTGGCAAGCGAGGAACCAATATTGGCTCCCACTGGCTGCGTTCCAACCAACGATATGCGGAGGTTAAAGTGGATCCAGGTAAAGTCCAACGCTACAGCTATTGCTAGTATTGACACCGAGCTCTCCGTAATCATTGCGAGACTGGAGGATGCTCTGTGGGTTAAAGAAAATAATGATCAAGTTACTAGATTACACAAGTCTTTCTTTGAGGGTTTACGTGGCTTCTTTTTCAAACAATCAAAAAAGGGCAACAAGCCACCGTGTAAGCGATTGAGGTGGTATGACAAAGAATGCAAATGTGCGAGAGGAATTTTGGCACAAGCCCTTTCTAGTGGGAACAAGCTTTACATCCAATTAGCCAGATCCTCCTACAAGAAGTGCCTTGCCCAAGCAAAAAAAAGATGGGACGAATCGTATTGGCTTGACTTGAAGGAAGCTTGCCATGCTCGGGACTCCCGACTGTTCTGGAATGTGATCAAATGGAACAGAGGTGGCTTGCCCGAAAATCCTTCAAACCACGTAACCCAAGAAGATTGGCTCGGGTACTTCAAACCCCAATATGCTTGTGACCCCCTTTATAGAAGTTTGGGACTAACCTCATATGTCTTCTATTCGTCTGGCCCCTTTTGCCCTAAGGACGTTCTAGCCGCTTTGGCCTTTGTAGCCGCTGGGCGGGCACCAGGTTTGGATGGAGTTCCATCCGACCTTTTCCTCACCAACAAGACTTCCTGGAGCAAGTACATCGCCTTAGTGGCCAATGCTGTGGCCGAAGGAGCCCCTGTGCCTAAATCTTGGGGGGGGCGCTATTATAATCCCAATATTTAAAAACGGTGATAAAACCCTCCCAGGAAACTATAGGCCCATCAGCCTAATTGACAAAATTCAAAAAGTCATCGGGAGGATGGTATTGAACGAGGTACTGGTCTGGATTGAAGATAACCAGATTCTCTCTAGTCTCCAAGCTGGTTTCCGTAAATTTACCAGCACGGTGGACCAGGTGTTTCGTTTTAAGCAACTCCTCTGGAAGGTTGCCACGCTAGGCAAAGGTAGTCTCTATGTCACATTTGTGGATTTAAGAGCTGCCTTTGACCTCGTCCCCCGAGAGCAACTTTGGAGGGTCCTCGAAAAGTATGGGCTTCCCTTGGAACTCTTGACCTTAATTAGGAGGCTCCACGAGCCTAATTTTGCAAAAATACAGTGGGGAGGCCCGGGGATACAACCCCGAGTTTCCGGTCGAGCGAGGGGTGAGCCAAGGTTGCGCCATGGCACCCACGCTCTTCTCCCTGTACATTAATGGAGTGGTCGATTACATGCTTCAAGTCAACACCGACGCACCCAAGTTGGCCGGCGTTTCTACTCCATTATTAATGTTTGCCGATGATACTCTTATAGTATCTAAAACTCCGAGTGGCATGCAAAGGGCCCTGATAGTTTTCGTGGATTTTTGTAAAAAACATGGCCTGGAGGTCAATGTGACCAAGACCAAACTTATGACATTTAACCCGCACACTAGTTATAGATCAGGTAAGCTTATAATGAATGGCCAAATTCTTGAGGAGGTAAAAAACTTTGTTTATCTGGGTATAAACGTGACCCAAAATAATAAGTGGAATAGACACTTGGAACTGTCTACGCTGAAACTTACCCAGATCACGGGAACATTGGTTAATTAGCACAAAAAATCCCTGACCAAGCCAATAAAACCCGTGCTTCAAGTATACGCGGCAAAGGCCCTTGGCTCAGTGTTGTATGGGGCTGAGCTTTGGGGCTTTGATGCATTATCATCCCTAACAGTTGTCGAAAATAAATTTTTTTGTTGTATAACTGGTCTTCCACAAAGCACGCCCCTGGTCCCACTACGTTATGACCTAGGTAGAAAAGCCATAAAGGATTTGGCCAAACTTCGCCCGGTCCTATACTGGAGGAGATTATGGGTTACACCAGAGCTAAGGCCTTATGCAATGGGCATTATGGATGTAATGCAAGCCGACAAGTTCCACAAGATTGGGTGGCTTAGGAACCTCCGAGAAACCCTGCTTGACCTGGGACTGGAAGGCCTATGGAACGACCCAGTTGCTGCTGGGTTTCCCGCTAAGAAGCTTTTGAAAACGCTCTACTGGGAGCGGGTAAATTACAGGGTGTGGAGCGACTCTATCTCTAACACGATGACCAGTCGATTCTTAGAGGCAAAGGCAAGCCAATTTTTCGAACCATATTGGGATCTGATTACCTTACCAAGAGACAGGAAACTCTATTTCCAACTTAGAGCAGGTTCTCTCCCACTTAGGGCTCTAACTTGCGGGTGGTCTGGTGTAAGTATAGGTACCTGCCCTGTCTGTGGTGCTAAAGAAGAATCTGTCGCCCATTTCCTGTTTGTCTGACGATTTTGGCTTTCTCCTTTGTGTAAATTACTGGGCACAAGGAGTTCTGCTACAGCTATTAGAGTTTTAAGCACAAGCACTTTCCCAGTCCACTCAATTGCCTTAGCCAAATATTTGGGTTGGGCATGGTCTTTAAGATGTAATGCCCTCCGGGGTACCGAGGAGGCACTCTAGCAGGGCTTCATCCTTGGATGTTATTTCCCATAAATTTTTTGTTCTATATAATGGTTTACTATATATTTGTATTGTACTTCATCCTAAAGTCTGCTAAATGTTTAATTCTTTTCTTAAATTTAAATTTTAGCTATTTATAGAAAGATTTTATAAATTTTTTAGCAAATGGGATTCTTTACAATTCTGTTTTATGTACATGTTTGTGTCTTGTATGAATATTTTTTATTCGAATAAAGACTATGATGATGATGATAAAAAATTACCCTCACTCCCTGAGTGAACACGAAGGGGCATATCTACAAGGCGGCGATATAAAATTATCGCCGCTTTTGCGTCCGTTTTTGGCCGAAAAGCAGTGATGATTTTATCGCTATATTAGCAAGGTCACGCTATCGTGTGAAACCTTGCCTTAGCGCCTGAATTCCTAACGCCCATCTTTGCATCTCTAATGAGATGCAAAGTGGGCGTTCCTCCCCAGCATAACGGGAGAAATGTCGCTAAGCGACATTTCTCCTATTATCAAGCCTCCCGCAAAGCAGCATAGTGACAAGAAAAGTAGCGATAACCTCTGTTATCGCTACTTTCCTTGCGCCTGCTTTGAAACTGACTTAGCCATGATATCCTATGGAAGGTGGATATCATGGCTAAGTGTGTGAGGCCCTATCAACAAGCTAACGCCACATTTCGTGAGATTATCGCTGGGTTTCTAGCGATAATCTCACGTTTGACAGTTAGCGCTAGGATTTTTATCGCTTTTGAGATAAGAGTTGCTAATAGCACGCTATCTCAGCTATAAAAATCCATGCTAGCCGGCGATAATTATCCTAGCGCTAAGCACGCTTAGCGATAACAATCGCCGGTTGTTGCTGATATGCCCCTTAAAACGTAGGGTTATCTACTTAATTTTTAGTTTACACTTTGTAATTCATTCACATTTAGAGAACATTTAAAATTTTTCCAGTTTTACATTTGCCTTTTTTTATGGTTTTATAGTTAATTAATCTGCTTTTGCTATTTAATTTTCTAAACAGTCACGGACTGTTTTAGAGCACTAACCATAATTTTAATGCAAAATGAATACCCTCATGTGGTTCATTTACTACAGTCTCCAATTTAAGAAATAATTTGAAATGTACAGCTCTTTATCCAGCAATATGAAATTCACATGTGCCATGAGTTATAAAGAATATACAATGTCAGTGTTCTAGTTGTTAATTAGAACTCTGTGGTGAAGCTGCTGCTGTAAAAATACATATGTTACCCAGCTTGCCAGACATTTTTTTGCTCACATAGCTGAGGAAGATATTTTGTGAATTTATACAAAATGTGTAGTAGTTTTACTGTCTTTACAAATACCATCATTTCCATTATAAAGACATAAGGGTGAGCTCTTTTTTCATGGTCCACCGCATCCCAATAGATGATTAGCATTTGTCACAGGGTTAAATCACCATAGAACTCAAAACAATTGCTAAAATGACTATGGCATCACCAACAAATGACTTATTTTGTGTTTAAAATCTCTTCCCTCCTTTATATTTGGAAGGTTTTGTGACCCTAAAACCTGGCCAGCCACTATTGAATTTCAATGGGAAAAATTTGCAGACTCTTAGCTCAAAAAATACGAAACAGGTATGACTCTTGTAACCTACCATCTAAATAGCCCGTGAACAAAACAAAAACATCTCATAAACAATTTTGTGATTTCCACCTCGAATTTTAAAGTTCAGATTTACAATAGCAATGCCATCCAAGGAGAGGGCAATCCCAAGTAATTATTCACCGGGTGACCCAAACCCAGTCAATAACCACATGATAGTGCCACACCCTAGACAGAATTGCCTAATTGGAACACTGAAATGTAGAGAGACCCTAAGTGTCAACAATAGCTGGTGTAGAACTTCTGCTTCAATATTCCAATGCTTGTCTTTTTGTTTCTCCTTTTTGTACCCCCTTCACTACCATATTGAGGTGCATTTATATATCAGAAAGGAGTCCACAGGGTACCCCTATAACGTATGTATATGTCAATAAGACAAATAGGCCCCTCCTACCCCAGTAGCCATTTATAAATGTTTTTGTCCCCCGATGGAGGATAAACGTTTTTGGCCTAAAAGTGGGGAAAGGAGTTGTCAGGTGCTTGGTCCTTTCTGGGCATCAGCAAACTCCTGAGGTGACAATGTGCTCACTTCTTGGCTGCGTCTTTAATGTGCATGGGACATCGCTAGCGATATCGCACACATATCGGATTAGACTCAGAGGAATTCCCTTGCCCTCCATCTGAGAATCAAGCCGGTGAACAGGACTATGGAAAGGGTTAAAGGCTTCTCTTAGGAGTTAAGAATGTAGAGAGAGGGTGTGAGAAGTAGCCCAGGTCCTCACACCCTCCATCCCACCACAAACACAAGAAAAGAGCCAGGAGGAGGGGACTGATAGGGATAGACTAGGATTGTTCTTAATCTCTTAAATTGCATCCCCCACCTTCGTATTCAGGTTTAGACAGCTCCTTTGTCTCCCAATGATTCTTTGTCCAGGAAAAGCATAGGGGGAAGAAGGAGGTAAGAAGCTGTGTGTGTGCACACCAGCAGGAAGCCAGAGGTTGTAAGAATTTTTCTTAGCCTCAGAAATAATCTAAACTGAGCCAGGCTCCTCACTATGGAACACACACCGGCTCATCCGAGGAGACTGGACACTCCTTAAATTGTTTGTTAGCCTCAAAAACAAATTCCAAACAGTACACGGCTCCTCAGTGGGGTACATTCACACGTGTCTGTGCTTGTGTCGCCTGTCACCTTCAGAAATCCAGCAACCCTGGGTATTTCTGAAAACAGGAAACCTGGAGGAGTCCTTGATGATATGCCTGGCAGGGATGACATCTCTTATTCTTACTTTGAATTCTCTGCACATGTCAAACATTGATCCGGAGTCTGTCCTAGCACCTAGCACTCCCACATTCACAGCAATAAAAACAGCACTTCACCTGTGTGGGTGAACGTATCATAACTGACAAGAACCAGACAAATATATGACTGTGAGAAGTCAATGCAGTGTCAATGTGGTCTTCACATGATCACTATTTTGGCCTAATCCTGTCTCAAGCAAATGGCCTCTCCACACACGCTGAATGCCATTTGAATTGATGAAAGTGCAGGAAAATGCCTGAAGTTCTGGCACTGAAAATAGGGGAGAGAATGTGGCCTTATGGCTAGGGCGGTCGACCTTGGAGTTTGAGTCACAGCAGGAACGCTCAACATTCTGTCATTCTGGGCAAATCAATTAGCGGCATATGTATTAAATAATTGTTTTGCGAATTCTTAGTAGCGTTTTTTTTGCGAATCGGTATTAAGGACTATATATTCCTTAATTGCAACTTCTAAATTGAGAATCACAATTAAGGAATACTTCCATTCATTCCTAGGAGCCTAGAGGCCGATAGGAATAAATGGGAAGACATTTGCAATTTGTGAGTACCCATTAGGTGCATCGCAGATTTGGCGATGCAGTGAGTGCAACGTAAATAGTTTTATTTATTTATTTACTTACTTTACTCCTGGCCGTTGTATGTCCGACTCTACTACCCCCCACATCCTGCCTCTCCCCCGCCCTGCCCCACCACCCCGTAGAGCACTCCCTCTGCGAGCAGCCACTGGTAACTTGATTGTGTTCTAAGCCTCCATTCCCAGTTTCACATAATCTCTGATGGGATGGGTAACAGGAGTTACCAGTCTCTTTGCAATGCAGAGATTTTTGGAAGCACTATTAATCCATATTCTCCCAGGGACTACATCTGATGAACACAGGCAAAACCTCTGGGGGGACATGCAGGGAAAAATTGTGAATTAATAAGGGAAGAAGGGCCGTATTATCAAGGAACGGCGATAACATTATCGCCGCTTTAGCAGCAGGAAACTGCCGCTAAAGCTGCGATAATGGGCTTGATAATATGCCCTTGTGAATTCCCATAGAAGGCCAACTTCTGGTGTGAACCTGGGCTTCTATGGGAATTCACAAGGGCATATTATCAAGCCCATTATCGCCGCTTTAGCGGCGGTTTCCTGCTGCTAAAGCGGCGATAATGTTATCGCCGTTCCTTGATAATATGGCCCGAAGTTTGGAATTACAGATTCCCATGGTAAATCCTCATTTCTCAAATATGTGTAAGACCTCAACCTGTTAATGCTGCACCTCCAGAGTCAATGAGAGCCATTTTATCGAGAATGTGGAATTAACACCACTGCATTAATGGCCAGTTGTAACGATGCACTATGTTTACTACCTAAGTAAATTGGAAGATATGCAGCAGCTTTAATCCCAAAGACATGATTGGATTTCATGTTGCCATAAGTCTAGTGATTATTTGAATAGTAGCTAATGTACAAATATTTACCAAGGTGCATGGCAAAAAAGAAAATTAAGGTGGTTATATTAAGAGGTAGGTGTTGGAGATGATAAGAAATGAGTAAGACTGAATACAAACTCATAACAAATTACTTCTTCACAGTTGTATATATTCAGGCGAGATATAGCTTTGATGGTAATGGAAGGCAAAGGTCCATGAGGGGTAGAAAAATGTGGTAGTTAGACACGTGGATGTTCAATTAAGAACTGTTTCATGATGGCCTTGGATGATTGAAGAAAGGTGGTGGACTACATCTCAGTGGAAAGGGCATCCAATTAAGGGACTCTAAAAGCTGAAATATGAATGAGATTTAAAAATGTGTGAAGGCTTAGCATGGGTGATCATATGCTGTGAATAATAATGCAGCTTGTTAGTGTTTGTGAGGGGTACATCAGAGATAGCTCTAAGGGCTAATGTTCAGATGATTTAGAGCTTTGCCAAATGTTTTTAATTTATCATTGTGTTGAAATAAGCATCTATGACAAGCAGGCAATGGCTAAACCAGTACATATAGAGTACTCTACTATGGAGAAGGGGGTTACTACCCCAAAATGGAAGTCTCCACCATTGAGTCACTTGTGGTAAGTAGGTTTCTGGCAGCCCTTCCACTTTTGCTTATGTTGGATTGTGAAATTTGCCTGACCAAATATGGCCACTGGAAATACACTCCCAAGGTGGGGTATTTTGTCAATGACCACATATCTGGCTGCCTAGTATGCTTAGGAATAATTCTAAACATGTTAGGGATACCAAAATTATACTTTTGAGAAAGTCTCCAACAATTCCCATGTCGAGTTAACACAGTGACAACTCCTTCAGACATGGTGGTCAGTCAGCAACTCTACATGGGATGTTGAACAGCCACCATTTTAAAACAGTTGCCTCCACACCTTGGTTGTGTCAGTGGTGGAGCCCAAGGAGTTTTCACCAGGGACATGACTGCCATCTAGGGAACTCTAAATGAGGTGGTTGCCTTGAACAGATTGTGCCAAAAACTGCTGTGTTTTGGTGGATTCTTTGTTACCAACCTCCTCTACATAAGGCCCAAAGATAAGATGTTTATAGGGGACTCCATGCTTTAGAGACAGCCAGGCGGCTATATATTGGTAACGGGAGGTGGAATTGTGTCACAGGTGTTGAAAATGTTTTTTGTAGAGTTACTAACCTTAACCAGTGGGGTATGTATTGAGTCAGGCCTACTAAAAGACTGGAACAACATTTGAAATATCTTGCACCAAAAACTAGCAGAATGGGCAGAAGAAAATAACATTATCAAAATCTATTAAACCGGTTTCAGTTCCGCTTGATCAACACTAGACATTAAATTCTCCTTATATCTACTTGGTAAAAAAGCTGTGAAAGCAATTGGCCTCGTTTATGAATACGTTTGAATCACTGCGATAAAACAGGGATGCAACAGTTTTCACCGCGCCATCCTTGTGGCACGATGGATGCGCCGTATTTAATATACGGCGCTCCATGTCGCAAGGAATGACAGATACGTCAGGAATCCTGATGTATTTGTCGGTGCAAAAGTCATTAGCTGGAGTTGTGTTGCAAGCATGACGCAACTCCAGTAATGCATGGGGTAGGCCCATGCCTAGGGCACTGTGTCACGCCATGAGGCAGGCATAAGGTTTTGATGCAGTGGAGTCCTAGAAGTGCCGTAGTAAAGTCTCATAGATTTCACTGCGACACTCCTACAACCCTTTCTTACGTGGGAACACCCACCCTGCATACATTGTACCTGACGCGGGTAGAATGTGGCGCAGGGCTTTACAAGGCGACGCGTCTGCCTAGATGCGTGACCTTGTGAATATGGCACAAAGTGGTGCATTGTTTACACCACCGCTGCATCACGAAAAGTGACGCAACGGCAGCGCAAAAGTGTTGCAAGGCCTTCATAAATAAGGCCCAATGTTTTTTGCCTGTGTTATAGCCAACTTCGCTGCTTTCGACAACGTTGATAGAAGTGGTTTAAGGTACAAATTGAAAGCTTGGGTAATACATAATACACTGTTTTTTTCCACGTTTTTCAACTTTTAATGGTCGAAAACAAGATTGTATTTTTGCTCTTTTGCTATACTCTTTGTACATCGATGGCTTTCTGAACATCTCAACTCATGGCAGGATTTTCCATCAAAACTAGGTCCACACAAGATCAAAGATCAGCCATTTGGCATATGCAGACCTGCTTGTTGTTTTTTCTCAAACCCAACCAGGTTTCCAACATAAGATTCACTGCCTTATTGAACACAACAAAGGGAACTGCTTAGCTTACCTTAACAAAAGCAAAGATAATCGTCTTCAGAAAATCTGATAGCAGTGCCAATTGGCAAATAGATAATTTACCAGTAGAGCAAGTCGAATCTTATCCTTAAGTAAAGATGAACACAAGTCTAACATGGAAGCATCACCTTGAGAATGTGAGAACTAAATGTAATGATGCTACCAGTGGCCTTAAACGATTTTCAACATGGTATGGAGACAAAACAACAATGTTGCATTGAAACTCAACAGGGAAAATCGCAATAAGAGGACTAGCAAACCATTAATATTGAAATAAAATAAGAGAAACTTTGCATCAAGATATAAATATTCACAACTGAACTAAGCATCTTACACAACAGCAAGACAACCACATCTGGATTCAAACCCTAAAGCAAATATAAATAAATCTAAGCTTCGATTTTGTTTACAGTATATACCAATTTGAGGGTCGCTGGATAACTCTCTGTCATAAACAAATGAAATGTCGCCAATGCAACAAAGCGAACAAGACTCTGGAGCTCACAATTTGCTTATGTCCTGAATGCTTACACATTCTGAAACACATTAACAAAAGTTTTTTAGAGCACCAGACATAAGAATTGTCAGGAATGCCACTCTGTACTGCTTTCAAGGGCAATCAAATGGTTTAACCTCATGCTTAATGAATTGTTTGCCAATTAGCTAGCAAAGTCTAAAGAATTCCTTATTATGTGTCTTTTCCATTAGAATTGTTTTAAATGTATCATTATCTTATGTTGACACATTGCTAGACCTGGCCCTCTCTGCAGGGTCATCCCCAAACAAATTGTTTTTTTCCCCTTCACTTTTAGCTTTTTGTTTTTGTTGGCCTTAGGACTCTGCACCCTTTACCACCGCTAACCAGTGCTAAAGTGTTTGTGCTCTCTACCTAAAACATGGTAACATTGGCTTACAACCAATTGGCACACTAAATTTACTTGTGAGTCCCTAGTAAGGTGGTACCGCATGTAACAAGGGCCTGGATATCAAATGCTACTAGTGGGCCTACAACACTGATTATGCCACCCACTTAAGTAGCACTTTATACATGTCTCAGGGATGCCATTGCAACCTGTGTGTGTGCAGTGTTAAACCGCCATTTCGACCTGGCAAAATAAACTTTTTGCCAGACCCATATCTTCTTTTTTGAATACATATGTCAGCTCCAGTGTGGGCCCTGGACAGCCCAGAGGGCAGAATGTAATGTATTTGAAAATTAGGAAATGTACTAGTAGCGAAAACACCATAAATTGGTTTTTCACTACTGCAAGGCCTACCTCTCCCATCGGATAACATTTGAGTTACCTTATTACATTCAATAAGCTGTAATTTCCAAATGGGAACCATTAACTAGTTCATGTTTAGTGTATTTAGAACTATAATGAAAAATTCCCAACTAATGGGGAAGTCGCATTTTAAATTACAATTTTGAATATGCCACTTTTAGAAAGTTGGAATTTTCCTTCCTTAGCCATTTGGTGCCTGCAGTGTGTCTCTGGGTAACATGACTGGGTGTGGGTGACAGTTGGGCTTTCTGTATTCCTCCTAGACAGCCACACACAATGGGCCATCACTGGCAGAATGGGAGGGAGGAGATGGGCACAGCCCCACTTGCACTTCAATAGCCTGTGTCCTATCCCCACATTTAGGGCTGCATGTTCCCTGTTATTAGTTAGGAGCCAGGGCCAGGAAAGCAGGGCATCTGTGCACTTCAAAGGCATGCCTTTAGAAGCTTCTCCACACTTCAGAGACATAACTGGGTATATAAGAATGACCTTAGACACATAATCTTCAATACACTTCTGAACCGGTGGAGGGAATACTGTAGTGCTCAGTTAACTACTACCTGCTGGTCTGCTGCCCTGCTGGACTGTAGCCCTGCTGAAGTACTAGCCTGCTGCTCTATTGCCTCCTTGACTTGGAGAACAGAACTGGACCCGCAACTTCAACCTTAAACACAGGACACCAGGATTACTTCAATGGCTAGTCTGTTGGCCTCCTGATCTGAGCCACAGGGACATAAAGGGCTCCACAGCATCTTGCACCAACCCCTGGACCCAGCTGAAGTGTATTCTTGACCCCCAGGTGGTGCCCATGAGGTCCTGGAATTTTGGCCTAGCTCAGAGAGCTGTATTGAAGTCTTTGAGCTCTTTGCGACCTCAAACTGGCTCATTCACACCAAGACCTCGTCTCTCATACTGCGAGTCAAAGTAAAGCTTCGGCAACCGCCCCTTCCCGCTACAGCATCGACTGCTAGCAAGGACCACCAACACAAAACTCCAGCCGCACCCATCTGTGATGACTTGAAGATTTTTGCGCTCCAGCAACGATCGTCCACAATGCCTGGGCAGCATTTTGCGCTACTCCGGCAGTCTCCCGTGATGCTCTCATTCTTCCTCGCTGCTTCCCCACAACGAAAGGGACCCTTACGCTGAATTGAGATGGTAAACTTCAGTGGGCCTAATCTGGTAAGTGTAGCCGACGTCACTCCATCACAGTTGGCCTGAACTTGTGACTTTGACCTGGTCCAGTGTAACCAGATTTCCATAGTTGGCACTTTTTCGGTTTTTAGTGCTATTTTCAGCAAAATCTTTGAAACTGCATATCATCCTCTTCTACTGATTGGAATTTTATTGTTTTGATCTTGTTTTATTTATTAAAGATAACTTTATTTTTCTAACTTGGTGTGGGATCCTTTTTTTGAGTGGTGTTGTCCACTTCATTACTGTTTGAAGTGTTGCACAAATACTTTACACATTGCCTCTAAGTTAAGCCTGACTGCTCTGTGCCAAGCTACCAGAGGGTTGAGCACTGGTTAATTTAGGGTTGGCTTGTGCGTCATCCTGACAAGGGTTGGGGTTGCTGCTTGACCAGGGCTCACATCTCAGTCAACCAACAGCCCAATTTCTTACACAAATGTATTGTGATTTATTTATGTAAAATCTACCCATTACATTTTTACACATACATACTACAAGGCTGCTAAAGTACTCAATTCTGCTCATAGAAGGGTTGGTAAATAGTGTTTTGCCGACCAAGAAAGGGAGATGAGGGTACATTCTTTTTATATTCAATACTTGCTCTAGTAAATGCAATTCATTCTAGCCATATGTTAGAGTTAGAGGGCATGTCAGGATCTCTTGCAGCTGAAGTTGGGGATATGGCATGTGGGTGTGAAGTTAAGTGAATGATTACATGTAGAGATAGATGCCAGAAAATTGAGTCCATTTTTTTTAAGAGATCAGCATTAGTGGCGGAAACACCATCCATTGTCAGGTGGAAGTTATACAATCACATATTTATGTCTCCATGTATGAAGCAAGAGAAAAGGGAAGCAGATAAATATTTGGGTGTATTCAGTGTATAAGTGGTAAAACAAGCCACAGTAGAAGGTATTGTCACAGAAACAAAATGGGGCAATATTAGATTTCCCTAGCTCTTAATATTCAATTAATATTAAAAAAACAAAAGCAGTTAAACATGTCTTGCTGATGAAAAGTGGTATATAATGAAGTGGACTAAATGACCAGCTAAATGAGCACAACACACTACTGTTGTGCCATTTCACCTGTAATAAGCACTGACTGTAATCCACCATATATCCCCCACAGAAAAACATAATCACCACAGAAAAATATAATCACCAGGAGAAAAACTGTTCCGTACCACCAGCATTGCATGGATGGCATCTATTCACCAGCTACAGATACAAATTGGTGGCCTGTGGTACTTCTGAGGTAGACACACTATTTGCTGCCTTTCAAATAATACCCATGGTATATATGATACTAAATGATATATGCATGGAAAAATGTCCTGGGCTCTATGGTGGTATGATTCCTGTTCTGGGGGATGAGTGCTTGAGCTAGTGATGTGCACTATTACTTTGTGATGTTAGGAAAACAAATGTATCAGGTCTCAGCACAGCTCATTAATAAGTGATGGAATCTTGACATCATATAACATTGATGCAGGAACACAATACATCTTGCATCAGCATGCCTCCAGAGACTGACTATTGGTGAGTGGATGTGTTCAAGTCCCCCTCCCCCACAGCATCTACTTAACTCACATCATCCAGGGATCTCGGACTTCCTACTTTATACTGATGAGAATCATAACTATTTGTGGTGGGTTGGGCAGATTGGACAATGTGAAACTTGCTGTTTATCTAAATATATTTTGAAGATGAATGGCAAATTGATGGCCCAGCCTCTGTATTAATTGTGGATGTGTGTCAAGAGAGTGGTGGTGTAGACAGTACATCTATATGAGTCAGAGCCTCCAGCCAAAGAATCAAAATATGAGACTACCCTGGACATAGAGAGAGTACAATATTAATGTTTCACCCATTAAAAACATCCATTAAAGATAGCATGCCAATATTTCAGGCACCCATCTCAGGTAAAACCTGATATAAACTCTATTTCTACTCACCATCAACAATTCCATGAAATCTCAAAACTAGAAATGGTCTACATACATGAAACTGGAGGGATTCTTCCACAATTCTCCAAAGATACCAAATCACTTTACCTCACCATCAACTGTGACCTCCTTCTCACATTCTACATTGCCAAGAAATGCCATGTATCTGGGTAAACACTATCTATCATTCTGGAGGGTATCAATGCCTTACTCGTGGGAATCCATGATTATGAAATTGTTCTTGAAGTCTGTCTTGAAAGCCACAGCCAGGCTCACCAAGAGTGTAGAACTATGGCCTCATCATACCAACCATAATCGACTTGCATCAGTTGGCCTCCTCGGTCGCTGCCTCTTCATAACAAGGTATATCACTTACAGTACATCCGCTATCAATGCTCCCAGTCTACTAAGCCAAATAATTAACCATTTCAGGAGGCGTACGTAATACAAGAGCAGTGACATTTCCAGGCTTGATGTCATTTTTGCCCTTATCGGAGTGTCACTGGGGTTTTACATCACTTATCAAAGACCGGGCCTGGGTATATCAAGGAGTGGTGCTACAGCTCTGCCACCTTTATTTGGTCCCTGTTTCTGACCTCTTCCTGGGTACTGATTTTAAGTTCCTGCACCATCCTATTTATGCAGATCGTGGGTACCAGTGATGATTGGGCTAAATAAAGCACAGATCCGTGTGTGCTGTTTAGACAGGTACATCCACTGGTGGAAGAGAGAGAGTAGGATTCAGCTGCATTGTGGATCTGGCACCTAGTCTGGAGCTGTATCTAGAGTCCAGACCGGTACCATTTATTAATTTTGTTATTCATAGAGCGCAAACTAATACCCGAAGGCATCTAGGCGGTATAAGAAACCTAAAGCGATAACAGATTTTAGCAATACTCCATCATTTGCATTTATGAAAGACGGACTAACGGGTGAAGAGCCATATCTTGAGGCACTTCCTAACAGAAAACAAGTCAGAGGAGTTCTTTAGATCCATGATTTAGCAGTGACAGTGACAAAACTTTTGCCCCCACCAGCTTGAAAGCTGGAATCTGGGAACCTCTACCAGCTTTAGAGAGGATGACCGGAGATTTCTTGGCGGAACATACCAAAGGAACTGGTCTTTTAGGTATTCCGGTCTGTGATTGTGCAGGGCCTTAAAAGTAATACAAAGGGCCTTAAAATTAATTCTCTTCTCCACAGGAAGCCAGTGAAGGTATTTAAGAGCTTTTTCAGTTGAAGAATGTCTGGGGATCCCTAATAATAAATTAGCAGCCGCGTTCTGGAGAACATGTAGGGGCATATCAGCAACAACCAGCGATAATTATCGCTAAGCGCACTTAGCGCTAGGATAATTATCGCCGGCTAGCGTGGATTTTTATTTCTGAGATAGCATGCTATTAGCAACGCTTATCTCAAAAGCGATAAAAATCCTATCGCTAACTGCCAAACGTGAGATTATCGCTGGAAACCCAGCGATAATCCCATGAAGTTTGGCGATAGCTTGCTGATAGGGCCTCACATAGTTAGCCATGATATCCACCTTCCATAGGATAGCATGGCTAAGTCAGTTTCAAAGCAGGTGTAAGGAAAGTAGTGATAGAGGTTATCGCTACTTTTCTTGTTGCTATGCTGCTTTGTGTGGGGCTTGATAATAGGAGAAATGTCGCTTAGCGACATTTCTCCCATTATCCTGGGGAGGAACGCACACTTTGCATCTCATTAGAGATGCAAAGATGTGCGTTAGGAATTCAGGCGCTAAGGCAAGGTTTCACGCGATAGCGTGACCTTGCTAATATAGCGATAAAATTATCCCCGCTTTTCGGCGAAAACGGCCGCAAAAGTGGCGATAATTTTATATCGCCACCTTGTAGATATGCCCCGTAGTTTGTTAAGAAGACCCTTCTGTAGACCAACAAAGAGGGCCTTACAATAGTCTAACATAGGGGCATATTATCAAGCATGGAGTTAAAATTATCGCTGCATTAGCGGCAGAAAACTGTCGCTAAAGCGGCGATAATGGGCTTGATAATATGCCGTAGAGAATTCCCATAGAAGCCCATATTGTCACCAAAACATGGGCTTCTATGGGAATTCTCAAGGGCATATTATCAAGCCCGTTATCGCCGCTTTAGCTGCAGTTTTCTGCCGCTAAAGCGGCGATAATTTTAACTCTTAGATAGGATGAGCGCATAGAATCGCCCCATTTGTGCCTCGCTGTAGAGTTTGCTGACTCTGAGAAACATCAGTGTAGCCAGTAACTCCCCACTCTGTGCTCCACTGTGCCTCCAGGTGGCATGCAAATGCCTCCCGTCATGAAGATCGACTTCTTTTATCCTGTCATGCCCTGACTGTGATAAAGTGGGGCTCACACTGAGCACAGCCGGTGGTAAGAACCACTCTGAATGTCACTTCAGAATCTGTCAAGAGATAAAGTGAAATCTGAAAGTTTTATTTTAGACTTTCTCAAGCAATGTGTTTATAGAGGTCTATGCATGCCGCAAGAGAATGTCAGGTCTAGTTTGTGTAAATACACTCACAATAGCCATTTATACAGCATGGAGTTTTTTTGACACTTACAAATATGTTTTAGTGTCACCACGCAGAACCCATTCACTGACCTCAGAATTCGAGAATAAAAGATTTATTTCAAAGCTGCTAAGTTTTAAACTTATGCTTTCCTGGCACAGTTAGAAAACAACCACATAACTCATTCAGGTATTTTACGAGGAGTGTACCTTACAACCTGCAGGAAACAACAGGATCGCTTCAACAGAAGCAAAACCCCACTCAGCTGCATAAAACACATCTTCACTATATACACATTGACCTGCTGTGCTATTTCATGATGCTTCAAACCTGTGACCAGAGATCACACACACATTCTTCAAGCAGCTCCAAGTAAACCTGCAGATCTGCTGGAAACACATGCATCCTTGATTTGGGGCCTTACCCCAGGTGTTTTCCATGATGTCTTGAAATTTTTTATCACTAGCAAAGAAAAACAGAGGGGCATAGTCACAAGAAAATGTCGGCTGCAGAGCTGCCCCAAATTTGGCAGCGCCACACTCTGACATTTTCAAAACGCAGGGATGCACCGTATTCACAAGAATAGGGCGCACCCCTGTGTTTCCCAAAGCGCTGGTGCAAAAAAAGCAGCCTAGCACCAGCGCAGGCACCCTGCCACCACGTGGCAAGGGTGCCTGTATTGCAGGGAGGATTTTTTATGTGCAGGAAGGGACACCTTCCTGCACGTAAGCAATTAATAATTACATTTTGCACCTTCTATGAGTGCTGCAGAATGCAGCACACATGGAAAGAGCAAAAGATGAGAAATTAATAATTTCTCCTTTTTGTGCCATTCTAATGCCTGGTATTCTATGGGTTCTTTTTTTGGTGCTGCCTCAGCCTTGTAAATCTAGAAAAACAACAGTTGATGGACAGAATGGAAAACAATGTCATACATTCACCCCAATACAGAGATCTGGGCCTAAATCCATCGTTTTTTTCTTACCATGCCATTCCAGTTTGGACCCAGCCATATACAAATCAGTCTTGACCCTGCGGCCAATGGGAACAGTCCAGCCTGAACTGCCAAGCCAGGTCCTCCCTGGACTGGAACCAAGCATCCTAGGACCGGTTTCGGGGTTTCACCCCTCTTCAGCCAGGATAGCTTGACTCCAGTGGTATGGAGAGCACGGGACCCACGTCTGGGCATACCCATCCCACTCAGGGTGACAAATGCAAAAAGAACAATCGATGTACAGAATGCATAACAATGCCATACATTCCCCCCAGTACAGAAATTTGGGCCTAAATCCATTGTTTTTTTGCTCACCATGCCGTTCCAGTTTGGAGCCAGCCATATGCAAATCAGTCTTGACCCTGCGCCCAATGGGATCAGTTCAGCCCGAACTGCCAGGCCAGGTCCTCCCTGGACTGAAAACAAGCATCCTAGGACGGGTTTCGGGCTTTCAGTCCTCATCAGCCAGGGTAGCTTGACTCCAGTGGCATGGAGAGCATGGGGTGCATTTGTCACCCCGAGTGGGACGGGTATGCCCAGACGTGGGTCCCCTGTTCTCCATGCCACTGGAGTCAAGCTATCCTGGCTGATGAGGGCTGAAAGACCGAAACCGGTCCTAAGATGCTTGTTTCCAGTCCAGGGAGGACCTGCCTGGCAGTTCGGCCTGGACTGTTCCCATAGGCCGCAGGCTCAAGACTGATTTTCATATGGCTGGGTCCAAGCTGGAATGGCATGGTGAGCAAAAAACGATGGATTTAGGCCGAGATCTCTGTACTGGGATGAATGTATGACATTGTTCTGCATTCTGTCCATCAATTGTTCTTTTTGCATTTGTCACCCCGAGTGGGACGGGTATGCCCGGGTATGCCCAGACGTGGGTCCCGTGCTCTGCATGCCACTGGAGTCAAGCTATCCTGGCTGATAAGGGCTGAAAGCCTGAAACCGGTCCTAGGATGCTTGTTTCCAGTCCAGGGAGGACCTGGCCTGGCAGTTCGGGCTGGACTGTTCACATTGGACGCAGGGTCAAGACTGATTTGCATATGGCTGGGTCCAAACTGGAACGGCATGGTGTGCAAAAAAACGATGGATTTAGTCCCAAATCTCTGTACTGGGGTGAATGTATAGCATTGTTCTGCATTCTGTCCATCGATTGTTCTTTTTGCATTTGTAAATATGGCGCAGCGTCAAAAAGAAATGGTTGCTGTGGTGGAACGCCCACAGCAACACCCATTGCACGTCCCTTTGCCGCAGAGGACTTTGGAGCAAACTGGGATATTTACAAGGGGGCATTAAGCCACTCAAAGTGTCTTAGTGCTACCTTGTAACTATGGAAAATGGTGCTGCACCACCAGAGCGTCAAAAAAAGTGATGCTCTGTTGGAGCTGAGGGCTTCTAAATATGCTCCAAAGTTCCTACTTGCTACAACCTCTATAAAACAGAAAAACTAAATCATGAGTCGCCGACTTCGAATGAGTACCAGGAGCACCGGTGGTGGGGGGGGGGTTAAGGAGAAGAAAGACATAATTTATGGAGTGCCACCCTAGGTCTGGCGTCTCCCCATATCAAGGAGAACAGGAGCGACTCCAGGTCTACAAATATACTGTGTGGTATTTTCTGAGGGAGGACAGAGAAAAAGTACAAGAGTTGGGGGAGTAAGAGCATCTTGGAGATAGCAACCCTACCCATGGTGGATAAGGGCAGTTTCTGTGAAAAGGGTAGTGCTGCCCGCACTCTAGTAAGAGCCTTACCCAGGTTCCCATCTATGATATCTGAGTGGGAATGATAGACCTGAACTCCAAGATACCTGAAAGAGTCGAACACCCATTCCAAAGGAGTACAGGGCATGGCCTGTCTCTAGTCTTGCGAAAGCAGTTTTATTGGGAACGCTGCAGACTTAGACCAATTGACACCACTCACAGAGGGGGGCCTGGGAGCACCAAATTATGAGCATTATTATGCTGCAGCACAAATATAATGGGTAGCGGGGGTAACGTCACGGAGCAGGCCTCTCGGGCACAGTCACTACGACATACTGATATGATAGGGTGGCTTTCTGGATCTACAAGCATACTGCAGAGGAAACATGGAAACATACTAATGTCGGCGGCCAAACGTAACTGGCTGCGATATGTGCTACCCAGAGGCCAGCCTGCACCATACGCTCCTAATCTACCACTCGAGATTCTCCGGGGATCCTTCCTTCACCACAATCACCCGGAGATTGAGGCTTGGAGGGACGCGGGTTGGATATCTGGGGCGATTTGTTTGCAGATTCACAGCTACAGGACCTGGAGGGGCTGATTGAGAATTTTGGGATACCATAGGGCACTTTTATGCTCCATGCATTATTAACGCAACAATTCCTGAAGACATGGGGCAATGATAGAGTGGAACCAGTAATAACAAATCCATAACAAACTCTGCTGTCACACGGAAGAAGTAAACATTCAGTAACATCTATTTGTAACTCTCTCGCTCTTGCTGTCCTCACTGCATGCGCACTGGGACTCCACGCTTTCAAACACTATTCCCGACAAACAATGGGCACAATGCATAGGTTATCCTAAAATAGTATCCATGGACGCCAGGCTGAAATGTACACAATTCAACAACTTACACCACACATACTTAACGCCACACAGACTGGTTCGTATGTGCCCCACTTCTGCCGACGAGTGCCCCTGCTGCTTAAATCCAGAAGCCACATTTGATCATATGGTATGGTCCTGCCCTCGCCTACAGGAATACTGGAAGGAGATAGTTGCATTACTATCGGAGGCAGTGGACACTTTGATACCAGCTCAGAGCCCCCATTTCCTGCTCGGTATTACTAAGCGCACAGCCTCACGCAAGAGCCTCAGCAAATTCCTAGACCTGAGTCTGGTGCTGGCAAAACGTAACATAGCTATGACATGGAAGTCACGTACTGTCCCTGATATCTGATCCTGGCTCCTGGACCTTCGTAGAGCCCTAGTGGTGGAACACACAACACAAGTTGCTAATACCCCACGGGTACCCTTGAGGGCAAGCCCTGCACAATGGCGCGAGTATTTGGCGTTTGTTGAAACTAGACTGAGTGAACCCAGTTCAACCGTGTCATGCTGCCCTGAACATCCCGTTTTTTTTTTTTTACCCGGTACACCCAGCACAAAATTGGTAAATTAGTTAATTGGTAAACAAATAAATAGATACATAAAGAAATAAATAAATAAATAAATAGAAGACACATGACGGCACATATTGCGCGTCGCCGGGACCCGCATGGCCGAGACTGTTTGATCCCACACACATCTGTGATCATACTGAGCGCCGCCCCCCCTTGCCCTTCTTCCGGCACTCTTTACGGCCACAAATGGCCGGTTAGTCCCGGTCATACAAAGCCACATGTACATTGCACTTGCAGGATAGACGTGACAGAGTCGTTTTTATGCAGTTTATAGTTGCTTTATTGTACATTCTGACAGCCTTGGGTCTAAGATATTCAATGACATGTAAGCAATGCTAATGAAGCTGTACGACAATTAGGTGTGGTATTGCTTGACACCCCAACAATGCTGTTCTGCTAAATGTAATGTTGTTACTATGCATAATAATGACACCATAGTTGGAACTATGTATAACTTGCTAAGAATTAGTAAAGACAATTTCAACAAAAACAAATAAAAAGGAGGAGAAAGACCAGGAGAAGGACCAGGGCTATGAGCAGGAGCATGACCACCTGGAGGACCAAAGAGACCAAGACAAACTGGATCAGGAGTATCAAGAAGATCAGGGCCACTGGGACCGGGGTCAGGACGACCAGTGTCAGGAGGACCAAGAGCATGGGATCAGGAAATGAAGAACCAAAAGTGCCAGGTGGAAAAATGGCTGGAGGATTAAACCTAGGAGCACCAAGACAAGGCAGTTCTGACCATGTGAAGTAACACCAGGGGCCTTATTGCAATAAGTGCCCCAGGGGCACAACAGGCATTTGTGCCTGCTTTGTGCTCCCCAAGACACTTTTGTATTACAGAAGGGGGTGCAGACGCTTATGGGTGCCCTTCAAGAATACCGATATCACTGGCGCACTTAAAGCGCCAATGCTATCTTCAGGGGGCGCTCCCTCATTTGCATAGGGACGTGCTGTATGCAAATGAGGGGATTCCTTTGCCTATGTGCCCGTGCTATATAACAGGTACGGGCACAGAGGCAAAGAAGCTCTCAGGGGGCGCACTCACAGTGCTCCACCTTCTAGGCGGCGTACTGTGAGTGCCCCCCCCCCAGAGCAGCCCTCTGGAGTGGAGAAAGGGGGTCCTATGGACCCATCAGACATCTAATCCCCTTTAAAAGTGCAGACGGTATGCCGCCTGCACTGTGAAATCATAGAGAGGCTGCCAGCAGCTGCTCCCTTTTTTTCACATGAAACCGCTGCCCTGGGGGCAGCGCAAGTTAGCGGCTGCTCTGGGGGCAGCGCATACGTTGTAATAGAGCGCATTGTCATTGTTTGCACGCCCGGTGCAAATAAAGACAATGCGTGACACAGCCACAGGAGTACTAGCATCAGAAGAATTAGCACAAAGAGTATCAGGTTGGGCGAAAGGAGCAGGACCACAACCTGACATAGCAAGATCAGGAGCAGGATTAAGGCCTGAAGGTCAGACAATCAGACAAGGACTTGGCGGAAATTCACAGCCAGGAGGTTGAAGGGAGGATCAGGGGAACCAGGAATACTAGGACCAGAAGTACAAGATTGACATAAAGGATTAAGAAGATTAGGGCTAGGAGGTCTGGGAGAATCAGGTGAAAGAGGACCAAGACCAGGAAGATCAGGGCTAAGACCAGGTAGACTAGGTGGACTAGGGCCAAGTAGACCGCTGACTAAAGGTACAGGTCAGAAGGACCAGGACCAGAGGAAAAGGAACATGAAGACTGACATGAAGAGAACTGCCTGTAGGTGGATTGGGAGTGGGGGGTCCAGGAGGAGCAAGTGGAGTAGCAACAGGTCCAGGACTAGGAGACTTGGATGAGAACAATGACAAAGAGAATTAAAGCCAGATGCACGAGGTGGGCTAGGAGGACTAGAGCCAAGAACACCATAAGTGGGCAGGGCAGATGAGGGTTAACAGAATCAGTGCCAAGAAATCATGAACATGAAAACTAGGGCCAGGAGGACCAAAACTAGGAGTACTAAAAGGACCAGGACCTGGGGGGGTCAAAGACCTGTTCACCATGAACAGGAGCACCAAGACCAGGAGAACCAGAAAGACCAGGGCCAGGAAGATCAGATAGACCTAGACCAGGAAGAAGAGGAGGAACCTAGCCATAGAGAAAAAGACCAGGAGAACCAGGGCAAGGATGACCAGGAAAAATAGGACAAGTAGAACCAGGACCAGTAGGCCCAGGAGCAGTATCAATGGAACAATGTCCAGGGACTGGGATCAGGAAAATTTGGAACAGAGTCAAAAGGACAGCAGTAGTATCCTGAACTGGAGAACTAAAGCCAAAGGAGCGGGACTAAGAAATGGAAGTGGAAAATGGCCAAGAAGAACAGGAGGATCAGTATTGGAAGATCAGGCCCAGGAAGTACAGTTTAGCAGCAGAAGAAGGAGGACCAGGACTCTGAAGAGCAGGATCATAACAAGCAGGCAGGGTGGGACTGGGGGCAGACCAGTATGATGAGAAGGATATGCTGCAGGTGAAGAGGAACAATGGGAGAGGAGGCCAGGACCTGTAGGAGGAGGGACAGGGCCAGGGGGACCAGGACCTCCAGGTACAAGCCCAGGAGAGCAACAAAACCAGGAGAGTAACAAAAGGTAACCAAGACACGTCCAGGACCAGGAAGCGATCCAGAAGGAGCACCAGGAGGAAAGCCAAAAGGACGGAGGGGAGGAAATAAAGGAAGGAGGAAAAAAGAGAAGGTCAACAGGACCAGATGGAGGAAAAGGGCAATGAGGACAGGAAGGTGAAAGTGATGAAGATGATGAGTATTAAAAGGGTGGAGTAAGATGATGAGGGAAAGCCGAAGGACCAGGAGGAGGAGTACCACACGGAAGAAGACTAGTAACAAAAGGAGAAAGAAAAACATGTGATTTTAGTTCACTTGCAAATGGACATGTTCTTAGTTACAGAGGCCACATCGCTTACACATGATTACACATGATTAATTACTCATTTTAGGCCGCAGCACCTTTAAAAATCCCAACTTTTTCAGCCTATTTCCAGCACTGCTTAACCCCTTGGGTATTTTAAAATGCGGTCTGTTTGTGACAAATTAAGTAAACTAGGTCAATTTTACTATTACATTTTATCTTGCTCCCAATACATTTTTGTGGGCAGAGTACCTAAAAAATAATGCATAGGTCGAACGTCATTTCCTTGGCAACTCCTGATCATTCCCCTCATGACTCCGCCCCTCATGACACTCTGCCCCCAAAAAATTATGGGATCCTAAAATAAACTTTTTCCCTTTCCAGCCCTGTGTAGACCTCTATAATGGAAAGAAAGACATGTGATTCCATTTGCAAATTGTGTATGTATCATAAAGATGGGAAGGTGACTTTAGAGACTGAAAGATATTGTGAAAGTTGCACCATAGTTTACCTGCTAAAAAGACACATTATAATTGTTTGAAAATGTGGCTTTGTACAATGCCCACCAATGGTTTAACCTTGTTAGTGTCTGTACGATTCGATTCTTCCTTTGAATTATGAGCATTAATATGGTGTGATTCTGCTTTTCCTTTGTGTTCTCCTGACCCCCTGTGGGCCACGTCCCTCCAGCCCAGATATCAAAACATCATTAAACACTGTGAAAAAGGAAATAGGACAGAAAACAAACATTCATTAAAAAATGCTTAACCAACGGAGAGCAAAAGATTAAAAGCACCCCGTGAAAAAATGGATTCAAAGAGTAAATAGGTGTTTCTGAAAGAAAACATTATGTAAACAATCTGCACATAAGAGAACATTGAGCAAAATTATTTTGCTCACTTTTTGTTGTTTGTGTAATAAGGAAAACATCCTGCTGGTTTAGCCCTAAATGCAGTCGTATGTTTCATAATTCAAAGTGGGCCAAGTTAGTTTCCGCTAGTCATTATTTAGGGGGCAAAATCGGTGCAATTTATTGTGCTGGTGCATTATATAATAAATGGCTCATAAAAGGACACAACATAATACTGATAGCAGATAACCACACTTCAAAAGCACCCACAGGTATGAAGCTTTCAAACAATACATGCAGTGAAAAAAGATCAGCAAATCAAAGACTGAACCTATGGAGAATAGCAATGGTGTTCTTCCTAATTGGGTCCTACATGCACACCTTTGGTATCGCTTTGTTCGCCCTAAGTTGGCAGGGTACAGGGTCAGACTGATTTGCATATGGCCATGTCTGAACTGGGGTGGTGGAGTGAGCTAAAGAATGATGATGGATTAAACCCAGATCAGTTGACTGGGGGTGAGTGTTTAATTTGCTCAAACGCTCCGTCCATCACCCCCTTTGGTGTCGCTATATATAAATAGAGCCAGCATTAGGGATCTAGGAACTAACTAAAGAACGATGATGGATTCAACCCAGATCTGTGACTGGGGGTGAGTGCCTGAAAAATGTCAGCGCTCTGTCCATCATCTACTTGTGTTTGCTTTGTTCACCCTAAGTTGGCAGGGTATGCCCAGACGTGGGTCCCTTGCTCACTTTGCCACTGGATTCAAGATAGCCTGGCTGATGAGGGTTATGAACCCGAAACCGGTCCCAGGATGCTTATTTCCGCTCCAGGGAAGACATGGCTTGGCAGTTCGGGGTGGACTGTTCCCATGAGGCACAGGGTCAAGACTGATTTGCATATAGCTTGGTCTGATCTGGGGTGGCGAAGTGAGCTAAAGAACGATGATGGATTAAAACCAGATCTGTGACTGAGGGTGAGTGTCTGAAAAATGTCAGCTCTCCGTCCATCATCTCCTTATGTTTGCTTTGTTCAAACTAACTACATCAAACAGGATAAAACAGTGATTACAATACAATTAAAAAATTATCTTGTTGGACTCTAGAGGAGAATTTAATTACAGATCAAAAGCCCTGCTTCCTTCATAAATCAAAGGGCCCTATTAATGAAGGCCTGCAACCCTTTTATGCTGCTGTTTTATGCCATATTTACAAAGTGATGCATCTAAGCAGATGTGTCACTTTGTAAAGCCCTGTGCTACATTATACCTGCATCAGGTATAATGTATGCAGGGTGGGCGTTCCCCCGCAATAAAGGGTCGTAGAAGTGGCACAGTGAAATCTATGTGGTTTCACTGCAACACTTCTAGGACGCTACTGCATCAATATCTTACGCCTGCCTCACAGCTGCGTAAGACTGATACAGGCCCTCTCACATGCGGCTTTCCCCATGTGAAAGGACACATTGCTGGAGTTGTGTCTGTTTTCAGACACACCCCAGCAATGCCTCACATTTGTGCCTTTCAGATACATCAGTTTACTGATGTGTCTGTAACTCCTTGCGACATGGAGTGTCGTACATTAAATACGGTGCATCCATGGTGTCACAAGGAGGGCGCATTGAAAACTGTCACATCGCTGTTAAGCGTTTTGACATGTCTGTATCAGCTACTCTGGCAAATAACTTTTTTACATTGCGAGAATCACTATGATATGAGGGGTACCACCTTCTGGACTATGCCAATAAGTGTACCATGATGTATGCCCATCCACTTGTGTCACTTGCTGATTCTCTCTCTCCACTGGCACTCAAGAGATAGTTGCTTGCCCATTTACAGAGGAATGAGTTCTGTGGGAGGATTGGCTGGCTGTCACACCCTCTCCTCCGCCTATCAGCGTGAAGGGGGGCGGAGCCAAGGCTGCCACCGGCTACTTCGCGCCGGTCGCAGCGCGGGAACATCAGTTTGGCTGGAACTCTGCGCACTTCAGACGCGTTAGAAACTGCTCGCTTGCCACTCTTTTTAAAATTGATAGAATTGTGTTTTGATTTGTGCTCTGTTTTTAAAATTGAACTCGACCTGTTCACTTACCCGCACGCTCTCTCCCGGTCCGCAGCTGCTGGCTGTCACACCCTCTCCTCAGCCTATCAGCTAAGGGTGGGCGTAGTGGGCGTAGTGGGGCTACTTGAAGCAGCACGTAGTGTGCCCAAATCTACGCACACTACGCGCTTCGCGTAGCCCCACTACGTGCCACCCACCTCCCGCCCGCCTTCCTTATAAATAATATCAGCAATGTAAAATAAATTAAAGTAAAGCGACTTACCGTAAGCGCGGCGTCTCCGGGTCTCCCTCTTCTTCGTTTCTAATTTCTTCTGACAAATGCGCATGCGCGGACGCCTGCGCATGCGCATTTCTCGCAAGAAATGCGCATGCGCGGGTGTCCGCGCATGCGCATTTGCCAGAAGAAATTAGAAACAGAAAGAGGGAGCCCCGGAGACGCCGCGCTTACGGTAAGTCGCTTTACTTTAATTTATTTTTCATTGCTGATATTATTAAAAGGAGGGCAGGCGGGAGGTGGGTGGCGGGTGGCAAGCAGCTACGCTTCGCCCTCGGCGTGTGCGTAGCGCTGCCCTGCTTCACCTACTTCGGAAAGTGCGAAGCAGGCAGCGCTACGTACACTACGTGGGCGAAGCGTAGTGCTACACCCGGGGTTACTATCAGCGCGAAGGGGGGCGGAGCCAAGGCTGCCACCGGCTACTTCACACCGGTCGCAGCGCGGGAACATCAGTTTGGCTGGAACTCTGCGCACTTCAGACGCGTTAGAAACTGCTCGCTTGCCACTCTTTTTAAAATTGATAGAATTGTGTTTTGATTTGTGCTCTGTTTTTAAAATTGAACTCGACCTGTTCACTTACCCGCACGCTCTCTCCCGGTCCGCAGCTGCTGGCTTTCAGACCCTCTCCTCAGCCTATCAGCGCGAAGGGGGGCGGAGCCAAGGCTGCCACCGGCTACTTCATGCCGGTCGCTGCACGGGAGCAGAGAATCATTATACTCCTGCCGAGCTGCTGGCACTTCAAACAGCCTCTGCTAACCTCGCACTCAGTTCCCTCACACATTCCAGCATCCTTGAACAGGGAATCCTGGTACTTAGGACTACCTTCCCTGAAACATGTGGGGTTAACATAAATGGTCCATCTACAATGCAACAAAGCCAGGACCATAATGCCCGCAAAATCTCAGCCATATACCTCAACACTCGCTCACTGGTCAAACACCAGTCTGACATCTTCCTACTGCTCAAATGTGAGCAGCCTGACCTTCTCCTGCTCACTGAAACCTGGCTGTCCCAAGAGTCATCCCCTGATATCCTTGCGGCATTACCCTCGGACTACTAGATCACCCAGGCCAACCGTCCCCAGGGGAAAGTGGGTGGAGGAGTAGCCATCATTACTCGCCATGACTTTAACTACAAGACTCTTACCCCACTTGACTTACCCCTGGTAGATAGCCTGGTGATGAAATTTGAATTCGAATCTGGAGCTTCGCCACTTGTATGTGTCCTGCTTTATAGGCCCCCTCAAGGCATGCCCCATTTTCCCCACTCCCTGGGTGAACAGATAGCCCACCTGGTTACAAACTATGGGAGGGTTTTACTTATCGGCGATTTCAACTACTGGGCCAACGACATTCTCGACAGCCCCAAATCGGCTGAGCTAACCGAGCTACTCACCGAGGTTAACCTCACCCAACATATATCCACGGCCACTCATATCAAATGACACACTCTCGACCAGATCTGGACCACGAACATCTCTCTGTCTACTGTCTCTGTATTACCCTGCACATGGTCCGACCACCATCTTATCCATTTTTCTATTCTAAATAACGCCATGAACAAAATCCCCTGCCCAGCTAGCCATACTCGAAGAAACTGGAACAAATTTGAGAAACCATCCTTTCTTGATTTCCTCACTAACTCAGCTCCTTTGGATAACCCCACCCTTGATCTAGCTGACGCTCAGCTCACTAACTGGCTATTGACTGCCAGTGATAAGTTTGCTCCCCTCAGGAAGTCCCACGCACCCCGCCCACATGACGCTCAAAAATGGTTCTCAAATGAATTAAAACATCCTTAAACTAGCTCTTAGGCAACTAGAAAGGAAATGCCGCAGCAATTACAAACCTGAAGACAAACTGTCTTATCTTAATTTTTTGAACTCCTACAAAAAATCCATCTCAGCGGCCAAAGCGGCCTACTTCTCTACAAAAATCTTGTCTGCAACCAACAGCTCTAAGGAGATCTTTCGCATTGTTGACGAGCTCTCCAACCCCGAAAGAACTCTGTGTAGGCCCCCACCCTTTCAAACCTTTTGTAATGCCTTAAATATCTGCTTTATTGAGAAAATCAAGAAAATTAAGTCCAACATCCCGGCTAATCAAAACTTGTCTCTTACTCCCCCACATACCACCAACACCAGCTCCTTTACGCACTTTCCCTTATTAGCTGATCACACTTTCGCTAAACTTCTTTCAAAAATCAAATCTGGCTCGCCCACTGATTGTTGCCCTCCTAGCATTCTGAAGGAAATCTTCACTGTACTTCCGGGCCCTGCTCTAAATCTTTTAAATGAATCCTTACTTCAAGGTACCGTCCCCGCCACCTTTAAAGAGGCCATTGTCGTACCTCTCTTAAAGAAGATGGGCTCCGATCCTTCAATCCTGACCAACTATCGGCCCATCTCCCTTCTCCCTTTTCTGGCCAAGTTATTGGAAGCCCATGTCACCAGCTGCCTTACTGATTTCTTGGAGAAATCTGAATTCCTCGACCCCCACCAAGCTGGCTTCCGTCCGGCACACTCTACCGAAGTGGTTATTCTTACTGTTCTGGATACCCTCCGCAGTGAGGTTGACAAGGGCTCTCTGCAGGCCCTTGTCCTACTTGACCTCTCCGCTGCTTTTGACATGGTCGACCGTGTCAGGCAAGCCGGAATCTCAGGCCCTGCCCTAAGCTGGATCAACTCCTTTTTGGAAAATCGATCTCAGGCAGTCTGTACAGCTCAGTTCACTGCCCCAGTGTTCAAATCTCTTGTGGCGTCCCCCAGGGCGCCTCTGTTTCCCCTTTGTTATTTAACCTTTACCTTCATCCACTTGTGCGAGCCCTGAAGGAGCGCAAAGTTTGCACCTTCAACTACGCCGATGATTTCCAACTTATCTTTCCCATTAGCAATACCCCTGAGTCGATCCAAGCTTTTCAATCCACCATGCTGTTCATCAGCACATGGATGAACAAGAACCATCTGAAACTTAATCCGGATAAAACGGAACTCATCCTAACTGGTGGTATTGCCAAAAACCCATGGGGACCTCACTTCTGGCCCGGAGAACTAGGTCAGCCTCCCGTTCCCTCCAGCACGGCTAAAAGCCTGGGGGTGATTATCAGTCAAAACCTCACTCTGAAGCCCCAGATTAGCTCTGTAGTATCCACCTGCTTCTTCCAACTCCGGAAAATAAAGAAGATTTGTAAATACCTCACTCATAACGCTCGTATCCAAATGGGGAACAACCTTTACAACGCAACTGTTACAACGCACTACACTTACAACGCATTTTTTACAACGCATAATCCATTACAACGCACTACACTTACAACGCATGACACTACAACGCATTTTTAAAAAATACCTTTACAACGCATACCATTACAACGCCTACCATTACAACGCATAATATTACACTACACTATCCAACACTTACCCTACTGTTGCACCCCCTGGAGTTAGAATAGTAATTTTTACCCCTATACTATCCAACACTTACCCTACTGTTGCACCCCCTGGAGTTAGAATAGTAATTTTTACCCCTATACTATCCAACACTTACCCTACTGTTGCACCCCCTGGAGTTAGAATAGTAATTTTTACCCCTATACTATCCAACACTTACCCTACTGTTGCACCCCCTGGAGTTAGAATAGTAATTTTTACCCCTATACTATCCAACACTTACCCTACTGTTGCACCCCCTGGAGTTAGAATAGCAATTTTTACCCCTATACTATCCAACACTTACCCTACTGTTGCACCCCCTGGAGTTAGAATAGCAATTTTTACCCCTATACTTTCCAACACTTACCCTACTGTTGCACCCCCTGGAGTTAGAATAGCAATTTTTACCCCTATACTATCCAACACTTACCCTACTGTTGCACCCCCTGGAGTTAGAATAGCAATTTTTACCCCTATACTATCCAACACTTACCCTACTGTTGCACCCCCTGGAGTTAGAATAGTCATTTTTACCCCTATACTATCCAACACTTACCCTACTGTTGCACCCCCTGGAGTTAGAATAGTAATTTTTACCCCTATACTATCCAACACTTACCCTACTCTTGCACCCCCTGGAGTTAGAATAGTAATTTTTACCCCTATACTATCCAACACTTACCCTACTGTTGCACCCCCTGGAGTTAGAAAAGTAATTTTTACCCCTATACTATCTAATACTTACCTTAAATGCAATTAAATATTATGCGTTGTAATGGTATGCGTTGTAATGGTAGTTTTTAAAAATGCGTTGTAGTGTCATGCGTTGTAAGTGTAGTGCGTTGTAATGGATTATGCGTTGTAAAAAATGCGTTGTAAGTGCATGCGTTGTAAAAGTGTGCGTTGTAACGTCATACATCCATCCAAGTAGTCATTGCTATGGTCATGTCACAAATTGACTACGCCAATTCCCTGTACTTTGGCATCCCTCTTCATCTATCTAAACGTTTACAGTTAATACAAAACCAGGCAGCACGTTTAATCACTCACTTACCCAGACATCACCATATTACCCCCATTATGAAGCAACTTCATTGGCTGCCAGTCGCTCAGCGGTGTGCCTTCAAAATCGGATGTCTCATTTTCAAATCACTCAATGGTTCTAGCCCGCAATTTGTCAATAACATGATCAAAAAATATGCCCCCACCCGTCATCTTCGCTCAGCTCGCAAAAATCTTCTCTTGACCCCCTCTTTCAGACTCAAACGCACCGGCGGAGTCAGGTTCTCAACCTTGGCCCCCCCGTTTTGGAACTCTCTCCCATCTGAAATCCGTCTCTCCGCCACTCTCCTCGCCTTCAGAAGTCTTTTAAAGACCTGGCTTTTCCGACAGGCCTTCTAACTCTTCCTTTGGACTGGACTCCTGCCAAACTAGCGCCATGAAACCTCCCCGGTGTACGTGCGCGCTATAAATTCTCATTGACATGACATGACATTGGGCATTGGAACCAGAAGACTTACATTGTAAGGCCTTGATAGAAACACATATAAATGTTGTTCAACACAGATCTAAATTAGATGTTTGACTGAGTAAATAGGAAAATAGATGAAGGTAGAGAGGCTGGTAGAAGACTTACTTACACTAATGTGAAGGCACAACAACCCCCTGGTGGCAATGGTGTTTGCCACGGTCACTGGGATGGCTGCACCTGATTTAGGCACAGATGCAAGGAAATTGGAATTAATGTCTAAAAATCCTTTTTGGCACACTTTTACTACTTACATGGTGTCTTGTGTGGACAGTCAAAACTAGCAACAAACCAGGGGGTACTACCCATGCAAACATACTTAGCACAACTTCTACTCATCTCCTTCCTAGCTCAAGAGCTTCAATTGGCAGAAGTAACCTTTACGCATGTTATTAACACTTGGCGTTGGATATAGTTTGAGGCATCTTCCTGGTGCCTTGGGGGAGTCAGTGGTTGCTGGGCTGCATCCTGTCTTGGTTGATTTTGCCAAATTGCTTCACTTGCAATCCTACCTCTCTCAGGGGTAGCAAAGTTGAGCAATCAATGCTTACTCTAGGAGGCGGTAGTGGTGCACACCTCAGATACAGGCTAGCACAGTAAATAACACTCAACACATCCATTTTCCAGCCACTGCTATGGCTTCATAGAACAAAATATCTTTTAAGGATAAGCAAGTTAAACACAGTTAAAAATAACAGAAAAACAATACCAGACTATACTAGAATGTCCTGGGGCCAAGATATAAATGAAAACATTTTTGGTAGCTTTCATGAGCTATGTTTTAGATTCTCCACAAGACTGGTCCTTTATCCCTTCATATTTGAAGGTTTAAAATCACCAGGTCCATCTGGGACAGGGTGAGTTTGATATGGGAACCCTAAAAGTTTGCGGCAGTCTGAGACCATGCCTGCTCACCATTGGCGATTGAGGAACTTGCTTCTCCAGTTCCACAACAAAGTCAATGCCTGTTTTTGTGTTGCTTCCAGGTCAGCTGGTCTGTGGAAATCTGATGGCTCCTAACATTGTACCTTGAGACATCCTGCATACAAATGGTCACTCAGGTGCACTTTGTGGATATTTTCCCTTGGTAGTTCCTTTCCTCACAGAGTGGTCCAGCTGTTCGTCTCCCACAAGTCACAGAAGCAATTTGTTCCAGGAATCCAGGTTAGAGTAACAACCAGTGTGGTTTGTGCTTTTAGAACACTCTGGGGCATATGTAGAAGCAAATGTCAGAGTGCGGAGCTGTGCTAAATTTGGCAGCGTCGTGCTTCAACATTTCCAAAACATAGGGATGTACCATATTTACAACACTACAGCGCACCCCAGTGTTTTCCCTAGTGCTGAAATGAGCTGCCTAGTGCCAGCCCAGGCACCCTTGCACCATAGTGCAAGGGTGCTTGTGTTGCAGGGAATTATTGTTTATGTGCAGGAAGGTGTCCTTTCCTGCACATAAACAATCCATAGAGGCGATTTCTAGCAAATCGTCATTATTTAATGATTGTTTATGGGCAGGAAGGGACACCTTCCTATGTGCAGGAAGGGACACCTTCCTGCACATAAAGATTCATCATGGTGTTTTGCACTTTTGATGTGTGCTGCAGAATGCAGCGCACATAGAAAAAGCAAAAACTGGGAGAAATAAAAGTATTTCTCCTTGTTTCGTTATCCTAATTCCTGCTCTTGCATGGGGTTAGTTTTTGTCGCTGCCTCAGGTTTACAGATCCTTGTAAATCTGGGACAGCTTCAAAAAGCAATGGTGTTTCGGTGGAACAACCACAGCAACATCCATTGCACACCCCTTTCACGCACGTACCGGCGTGAAAGGGTACCATATTTACACAACTGCAGTAAGCCACAAAAAGTGTCTTAACACAACTTTGTAAATATAGAGCAGGGCATTGCACCACAGGAATGTCATTAAAAGTGACGATTCTGTGGCACAATGCCCTTGTAAATATGTCTCTGTGTCCCCAGCACAGACAGGAAGGGTCTCATTGATGTTCGGATAATGTATGGGGTTCTGGTTTCAGTTACCCAATATTGATGCAACCTTGGAGGCATAGGTGGGTATTCTCAGCCAACAAGTCCTTTGTTTATCATATTCTGACCTTTTCCCAATTAAGCATTTCTTTCTTCCAAATTCTCTTGTGTTGATAGGTTTCAGAAGAAGTTTTTACAAGAGCAGGTCAGATTCCAGTTACCAATGTGTTAATGTGGAGTCTGTCAAGACAGAGACCAGCAGAGGTCAACATTGCAAGGTGTCATCCATCAGTACAGGGTGGGATTTATTGTGGCAGGTAATACCTATTCAACACAAAGGGAAGAGGAAAGCAACCAGACTGTCATGTTCATCAGGGGCAACGGGCAGCCGGCAGTGAGCCCAGAACCTGAGTGCTCGTGCACATAGTGTTATAAAGTGACACCTTCCATTCGGTCACACACAGTAACACATGCACACCAAACAGAAATATGCCAAGCACATCTGAAGGTAGGCAGGGCACCAGGTATGTGGAATGGACTGATCTTTGCTACTGAAAGTCTGCAGGCAGCCTGCCCAAAGTGGTAAAAGTAAAACCTGGGGTTGGCGTAACTCGCGGAATTTGACTTTGCGGAATTCCGTGGAGTTACATACAAGCTCTGTAAGATTCCACAGAGTTCCACCACCAAGGGGAAATAGGCATACCAAACTGTTCCTGCTATGATTTTTCACTAAAAGCGCATTCTGTGCTGAAAAATGTGCACAAACTGCACCAGACGGTGCCAGAGGGTGCAGCTACTCCAATTGATTTTTCTGCCACTCAAGTAGATTTTCTACTCGAGCTGCAGTCTTTTGACCATGAACGGTTGAGAATGCCCGTGACCTCCGTCCTAGAAAAATATTGCCGAATGTCCTCCTACCGACCTGAAATTGTGCTAGGGGAGGCCAAATCTCGCTCACACTTGCCATCTTACCATTCTGGAGCCATGTGTGATAAATTGTGCCACATGACAATTTCCAGAGTTTGGCCAGAACTCCTCATTAACGCGGAGTCGCCAAAATTCCACCAATCCCACCAGTGGAAAGGAATATTTCACCCACCCTTAGATAGAATGTCCTCTGCCTCTAGACTATAACTTTACTGGAACCGTAACCACCTTTTACTTTATAGCCTGGATGGAGGGTGCAGCCATCTAGACTAAGGAATGGTATAAGCTTAAGGCTCAGTTTCCTGCAAGTACATCCTGCCTCTAATTCATGGATATCCCAGTACCAACCTGAAGCACTTCTGAGTGACTCACAAGATGTCCAGATGAACCAGATAAAAATACATAGGACAGACGGGCACAGATTTTAAGATCCTTCTGATCACTTTTGTCCCAAATATATATTGCAACAAGTCCATTGAGGGCGTTTCCTAGGGAAAAGCACAAGGAAGTTGTACAATTTTGGGTGCGAGACTGGGTGCTAAAGCAGGTTGAAAACTAGCTTTGCTTTAAGCAGCAGAGACTTCTGGTAAAATACGTACTTTCAAGTGGGAAAAGGCGTCATGAGCGATGTGAGGAAGCTTTCAGTCCTAAAGTCGTTCGTTCGTTCAATATCTTTATTCGATTCATACAGAGAATCATAAAAGCACAAAATTAAAAGCATAAAATACATGGTTAAAATGAGCCATCAATGAAACAAAATTTTAGTTGAGAGACCGTCATACAGCATAAGTACAAAAAATCCAATGGGAGATTACAGATCTAAGCTAGATTATCCATAACGTTTCCTAATCCGGAGGGACACTCGTACGAAGTTCAACATAGCACAACAAACTTCAACAGAAGATAGTGACAACAAGTAGTCATAGCCTTCATTATAGGTACATGGTTGCCGCCCCTTCAGGATAGGCTTAATGAATCTAATCCTAGGTTCCTGGTATAAAGAACAAAAAAGGACAACGTGTATAGTACTTTGACTGACTCTATTGTTACAAGGACAGGGGGGTAGCCTCTCACACCAACCCCCTTGTTTAGGGAAGGCAAAAAGGAAATGGAGTGTATTTAGCCTAAGCCTTGTAAGATAAAACCGCCATTGAACATTAGTCGAAAAAGTTAAATAAAACTGATGCCGAACCTTAGATGCATGACTTGTTGGGCCTCCCAAACTAGATGTATCTAAAAATTTCCAATAACATGCTTTAATTTGGGTTTTTATGTTTCCCTGAATATTTTCAGGATTTTCATAAACATGGCCCAAACCTATCTTATGCAACATGTCACTAACATATAACAGCCAGGGAATCCGTTTTACATTATCCAGGCTCATACAATCTAAAAGAATTTCTCTAGAAAGTTGGAGGTCGTCCGATAACCATATTTTGCACCATAGTAATAAAGGCGACAGACGGATAATATCAGTCACTTTGGTCATTCCCATTTCGTTGTGGCAGAAGGTGTTTGATGAACCCGATGGAATCAGTAATACCCGTTTTAAGAATTTAATCCTAAAGTCATTCCTTGCCTCAGGGAATGAGGGTGGGGCCCTAGAGGAATTAAGAATCACTAAGCCTTTTCTTCTGGAATCCCATCATCATCTTGGAATTACCTTTTTAACGCTTCTGGTTTATTTTTGGGCAAGACCTTGTTTAGCTGCCTGTGCCTGCTCCCCGTCGCTGCTGCAACTTCACTCCAGCCTTGTGTATTATATTGCTACTTTTACTGTTTATTTTCATGATTACTGTTTTTTCCTTGCTGGTTGTTTTCCCCTATTTTTTACAATGCCACTCCACCCTTTTTGCCTTCCTGTTGTTTGTCCCCGCTCTTTCCCTCCCGCTTCCTGCCAGTAGCAGGTCCCCACACCAGCTCCCCATCGCTGCTGTGACTTCACTCCATCCTTGTGTTGTATATTGTTACTTGTACTGTTTATTTTTCTCATTACTCTTTGTTTCATTGATGGTTGTTTTCCACTGTCACTGTCCCCTGTTTTTTCACTGCTGCTCCGCCTGCTTGCCTTCCCACCGTTTTTACCTGCTCTTTTCCTCTTACTGCTAGCAGAGCCCCGCCCAGCGGCTAGGACTTACTTATGGAGGCCGCAGTGTGGCCGCACACAGCGTTCGCATCACTGGTGCACCAAAGGCAAGCCTGTCTGAGCTTATCCACGCCCAGCACCAGGAACCCCGGCCCTTCAATCCTCTGCAGAAACACGGTCGCAGACCTCTGAGGCCTGGATCCAGGAAGCACCAACGACAACCACTGCTGCCGCACATCCCCGCACACCACCATAGGGCCATTCTCCTGCCAGCACTGCCGCTCCACCTGCAACAGCGAGGCAACCAACAACACCAGAGACACAACAAACACGACCACGTTCACCATGCAGACCGAGATCGCGACAGTACAACTCCAGTGCATTCTACGATTACTTGGCAAACACGCCACGGAGATCTGAGACATGATCTCATCTCCCACCCTAGACGTCATCTTCCTCACAGAGACCTGGCTGAACCCTGCCTCCACCCTGGACAGCACCACCCCCGAAGGCTACAAGATAACAACGGGACCGAACCAACATACATGAAGGTGAAACTTCTATAATCTACAAGGACACCATATGCTACACAACATTCCCAGATGACTCGACCCTTATAATGGAGCACCTCTAATTCCAACTCCACTCAGAAGTAAAAACGCACCATCAGAGGCACTCTCACCTACAGAACACCAGGACCGCACCCAACTTCTTCAACACCATCCCTGATCTCATCGCCCCAATCAACTCCTTGCACTACATCTTCCTAGGGGATCTCACCTTCCACCTTGACGACCCAAGTGACACCAACAGAACCAACCTCCTGGAAAGCATGAACAACATTGGCCTCAAACAACTTGTCACTGGCCCTACCCACATCACAGGACACATGCTCGACCGCATATTCACATCCAGTGACAGAGTCAAGTATAACCACGTCGCACAGCTTACCTGGACCGACCACTACAGTGTACACTTCACCATCTGAGGACCTACCAATACTGGCACGTGTCCCCCAACCCCACGTGCAGAGACTGGAAAAAGTTATCAGTAGACCAGTGGAACAACGCTCTCAACTTCCACCCCCCAGACAACATCCGACCCAGAACTGGCTGTGAAGAATTTCTCCCAGTGGATCACAGAATGCCCATACACAATCGCCTCCACCAAGCCAACCAATTCCAAAGGACTAATCAGAAGAGCCAGCTGGGTCACCGCAGAGCTGAAATCCACCAAATGCAACTGCCAGCAACTAGAATGGAAGTGGCGCACCAGCAAAGAAACAGGAGACCGTACCATCTTCATGACAGCACTCAACCAGTATCACCACTGACTGAAAGAAACAAACAAGAATGCACTATTAGGCTGAATAGAAGCCAGCACAAACTGTAGCAAGAAGCTCTTTGCCATCATGAAGGAGTTCTCCAACCCCGAACCCACTGAGAACGACATCACCTCTCCCAAGAACTATATGACACCCTGACAGACTTCTTCCATGACAAGATCTCAGTCATCTACAAAAACTTCGAACCCAACCGCCACAGCTAGAAGCACAAGCCTGCTCACAACCTGAACACCAAACGCAAACACCTGCTCACCCCCATGGACCCTCTCGCAAAACAACCCATAAGCGCCATCATATACTCAATCCATTCTGTAGCTCCCAGGGAACCCTGTCCCACCAACCTCTTCAACCTCGGGAGCAAGACGATTGGCGATGAGCCTAAGCAAGTCCTGAACACCTCCATCACCTCGGCCTCTTTCCTTGAGGACTGGAAACACGCTGAAGTGAGGCCCCTCCCGAGGAAACCATCCGCTGACCCAGCAGAAAACACCAAAACTACTGGCCCATCTCCCTGCTCCCCTTTCCAGCAATGGTTCTCTAAAAGGCAATGAACCAGCAACTCACTGACCACCTGGAACATACCAGCTTTTTGGACCCCTCTCAATCCAGATTCCGAGCTGACCACAGCATCGAGACAGCCCCGATCGCAGCCACCGACGACATCAGAGCCCTCTTGGACTGCAGTGAAATGGCAGCCCTCATCCTCCTGGACCAGCTGCCTTTGACACCATCTCCCATCACACCTTGATCAGCAGACTTCACCCCATGGGAATCCAGGAAGACACCCTGAAATAGATTGCCTCATACCTCACCCGGAGAACCCAGAAAATCTGTCTCCCAGCATTCACCTTAGAACCCAAGAAGATCATCTACGGCATCCCTCATGTATATTACCTCAGCCCCACTCTCTTCGGCATGTGCATGGCCCCCTGGCCAACACTGTCAGATCACATGGACTCAACATAATTTTCTACGCTGACAACACCCAGCTCATCCTCTCGTTGTCAGAAGACACCTCCACCACCAGAGCCAACTTCCACAGATGCATGATGGATGTTACTGACTGGATGAAGGACAACGGCCTCAAGCTGAACATGGACAAGGGAGAAGTCCTCATCTTCGGGAACAGCACCTCGCCATGGAAAGGCATGGTGGCCTACCCACCTCGGACCACCCTCTCTCTCGACAGACCACGCCCACATCCTCAGCATCATTTTGAACAGCAAGCTTTCTATGAAACAATAGGTAAAACAGTCTCATCCGCCTGCTTCCACAGCCTGTGCATGCTCCGCAAGATCTTCAGTTAGCTCCCAGTCAACACCAGAAGGACCGTCATGCAGGCCTTCATCACTTTCATCAGTCTAGACTATGGGAACACACTCTGCATAGGAATCACCAATTGCCTCCTGAAGAGACTACAGACAATACAATACTTTAATTTAAAATGCTGGGCAGCTCATTGTGTGATGGTGCATGGTTTATGAGGAGGTTTCCCCAGACGCTCCTGGCCACACAATTCTTGCTTCACTAGGGCACAACACTGTGCATGGGTGGGAACCTTTGTTGAAATCTGCTTCCATATTATAGATATATGTGTATATATATATATTGTCGCTCAAAGAAGAAGGCAGAGCACTCACGGAGTATATCGCTAAAATCTATAATCTTAGCAGACGCATTTCGGCAATGATACCTTGCTCAATGCTTCCCATTAAAGTAACAGTTGCACGCACAGTTTATGTTGTTTATAATGTCCTAATTACAATCTCATTGGTGGTTTACTAAAGAACTGCGACGCCGGACTGAGCAGTTCCACTTGGAATGTTGTTGGTAATGGTCGCCATGATGGCATGTTGTTATTGCAGAATGCAGCATAGAAAAAAGAGGAAACACAAGGAGAAATAAAGATATATCTCCTTGTTACGCCTCACCTGGGCAGGTGTATCAGTTTGTTGCATTCACAGGTCTACCACTGATGGTAATCTAGGAATGCCCAAAAATCCGTGGGTGGATGCGTAGGAACACCAACGCTCCACCCATTGAACACCTACCTGGTGTAGAGTAACACAGCACAGTGATGTGTGCTGCATTGTGTTACTCTAGATTTATCAAGCCACTCATGGCCATGCATGGCTTGATAAATCTTACTTAGTAGTTGTGTTGCCCTTGCGCTCCGTTGTGTAGCGCTAGGGTGATGTAACTGCATGATAAATATGCCCCTAAGTCTAAATTATGCAGCAAATTAATTAGAAACCAAACAGAATTCCTAGTAGCATAGTAAAGGGCTCTTAAATGAAATACTCCACCCACACAAATTTACCAATAAACCCAACAACGTAAAAGAAAAAACTAACACATAAATGTATTATGTATTACACAAATGTAATACATAATTAAACAATTTAATAAACATTGTACAAAATAAGCTACAATAAAAATTAAAAACAATTAATGCATTAACATAACTTTTTAAAATAAACTACTCACTCAATACCACCAAAAACCTGAATATGAAAATATAAATACCAATCATATTTACTTTAACAAATTAATTATTTTACAAAAACACATATAATAAAATAGAAACAATACATAAAACACCATAAACGCCACCATATTTTGAAGTCATAATATTTTGACCAGAACATTATGTTCGGGTGATATTCTTGAGTCCATGCTTTGATAGAACACCACCACTGCTCTCTTAAATTACCCTCTTCCATTTTTATTAAATAGTAAACTCTTTTCTTCTGCTGCACCCATTTCCTCATATTAACAGCCTCAACCTGCACTCTTCAGAATTCTTTTCTCCGTTATTTTTGGTTTGCTGATTTAATTATTCCATTTTTGTATCTTTTGTTAATTTGAGCTATGAAAGGATATGGCATTGCATATTGTGGTACCAGAATTCCCTGAAAGAACAACAGTTTAACCACTAGGGAAACAAACATTAAGGTGGTACGATAGAGGCATTTACATTTTTAATATGAAAAAGGTAGTACCACATCCTGCCATTTTTCAGTCCTCAAGTAGACCTAGACTTAGGGCTTCACTGCTTCGGAAAGGCTGAAAAGGACATTAAAAGATATGGTGATGAATCGATGGTGCAACCCTACAGCAAAGGTGGCAGAGATAAAAACAGAAACTGCATTAAAGCAGACACAGAGGCACAGAGGCAGACTAGAATTAAGAATATGGGTGAAAGCAGGAAACAAAATTCAGACTGTCAAGAATAGGCACTTGAGCAAAAATACTGTATGGACATGATGACTTATTCTTTGGTCAATGGTTGCCTTACATACATGTTTGTTGAGCAGTCCTGCATCAGCAACAGGAAAGCATGGCACCTGTAATTGTCCCTTTTCCTCAGCAGCGGTTTCCTTATTGGGGGGTTGCCCCCTGTTTGTTTTGTTGCCCCTTGGCGGCCGGGCCACATATTAAAGGTTTAAGTCGCAGTGCCAGTGCACTGCTGCTTTTATTTCAGCATGTCTCCATCCGGGCAGTTTGCCTTGCTTGATTTGTGCATGAGAGTGAGGGCGAGCATGGGAGGCTTGGCTGGGGGGGCTGGAACTTGAATCAAATGACTTGACACATGTTTCGGTGGGAATGGGGTGAAGTGCGCATGTTATGTTGACGGGTGCCTACGGGTGACGGTAGGAGGGCAAGGGTTCAAGTGCGCATGTCGGGCTGGTCAGACAGTTCGACATGCGCACTTGAACCCACGCCACTGCAGCAATGCTAGGAGCCTGGTGGATCGCATCCACAGTCCCCAAGTCTCCAAAAGAGCGCTGACAGCCCCGGATCGAGCAAATCAATGCTCATGCTGCTCTCTTGCTGTTTCCAGCAAGGGAGCAGCATCTAGATTGGCTGTGGAAGAGTCGTGTAGGTGGGGCTGGAGAGCAGAGCTGGCAAACTCCCATGCACGCCTTCCAAGTCACGAGTGTTCTACAACGATGAGAGTCAGTCGTGGGAATGTGCTGTGACAGACAGTGAGTTACTCGAGTAAGGTGTAGTCAGTGGCGGTGCGTCCATTGGGGCGCTGGGGCATTGCCCCACTAATGCCACATGGCCCCATTCATAAATTTGTTCTACTTCTAGTTCTAAGTTGTCTATAATAAATAACTCGCTCACTGACACTAATTCCACCGGCCACGTCCAAGGCAATCGGACGCTGAAGGGGGTGGGGCTGCGGCAGCACTCAGGGTTTGACTGACAGACAGTTGTGACAGCGCACTAAGCGCAGCAGCAATAGTGCGCATGTTTGGTTTTGGGCTGGTCATTTTTACGACCAGCCTGAACATGCGCACTAGTCTTCCCCTTAGGAGAGCGAGGGTTGCTTCATGCCACAGCCCCTGGTCTCCTAATGGGTAGGGAGTATTCCTGCTCAAGCCAATCCTGGCGCTGCTAATGCAGCATCTGGATTGGCTGAGACACCGCGCAGTCTGAGGCATAAATAGCATTGGGTGCCGAGCGTGGGTGGCACTGGCGCACTTGGTGAAAACGTATGGCCAATCACTGTGGCTTATGTGAAGCAATGCAGACAGTGATTGGCCATTTCATTTGTGACGTGACGTCGTCGCAACAGACCGTCACCGCGCCACATGACACACCTCGTGTTCAGTGCCTACAGCTCGTGGCTCGTGTGCTTCGAATCACCTCTCAGCCTTGGTAGGTTGGATCATTTTCGTCACCAAAAAAAAGATCCTGATCATCGTTGAGAATCTTGATAGACGTAAGTGTGCATTTCCGTAAGACACTTATGAATTACACATTGCGTCAATTTCAGAAAGTTCTATGTCACATATTGAAAAGTAAGAGTCCACTGCTCAGCTGGGTCAGCCCTCGGTTTTCTTGTAGACATGTTGAAAGAAACATTATCAGTTAGCTTTTGCTGTTCTAATGGATCCACAGTTTGCTCTTCGATGCGGATTCACTTCCTGTTTCAAGGGTTGCATGAAGTTGATAAAATGTCAGAGAGCCTATCTACGAAAAAAATAATTGTACATTAAAGTTAAAAATAGATTAATCAAAGGTGTTTTTGAACAGGGAAATACAGAAGAAGCAGTAGCATCAGAAATAGTAATATTTGTTTTTGGAAAAAATACGACGGTGTGAAAGTAACTGAACAATATTCTTTTTTTAGCGTCCATGTAAGTAGGGGCGGCTGTATTTACAATGTATGAAAATGATTGGAGCATTTCTTTGAAAAGTCTTTGACTGTCTTTGACACTGGAGAATAGGGCCCGCTAGCTTCAATCTCATAGACCTCAGTCAGAGTGAAATGCTGCAATAACTCTGCAAACTCCAAACCAGAACTAAGGCACATGCGCTTATATCGGGGTGTCAGAAGCGTGAGTGCCACTAAACAGCAGGGAAATCATGCAGTCTTGGGTTCAAATTCAATTGATGACGTGTATGAGGCAGGAACAGACGAGACCAAGATTGTCAGCGTCTTGTAGTGGCCATGTTTTTTGTGGAATGCAACCGAAATGAAAAGAAGCTTTTTTTGTGTTTTCGTGGGTCATTGGTCTTTATCGATCATTACCTGTATATACCATTTTATCAGGGCGTTCGACCCAGTCCCAAAAAGGTGGGGGATGGTGAACCAGCATTTGTTTCTACAGAATTTGAGACATCAAGCAGACTTGTTGTAGGTTTTTTGTCGGCGGGGCTATCCAGATTCAGAAGTGGGCACAACACATATGTTTTGAGAAAGAGGTATTTATTTATTAACCTTCTTGCTTTCTCAAATGTGCTTGAAAATGCACCATTTGTCCACTCACTTTCCAAATTTTCTCAGGGGTAGAACCCCCCCGGACTGCCTTTAGGTTGTTCGGGCTCACTCGATACGCTCGCTCGCTATGGTGCAGTATGACAATCATTTTATGCCACTATCAAATGTCACCAGCCGCTACTGGGTGTAGTTATCAGTGCAGCTCGAAAATGTGCATCATGAGGTGGGGGTCATGAAAAAGGGTGCAGTTATAGTCTGTTGCGTTGGTCAGTCGCTTTAGCAGGCCATCTCTGTTAGGTGCTTTCATCCAGTTCAACAGTGGCAGGCCAGTGCAAGATCGAGGCGACCTAACAACATCAATAGCTGCTGGTTTGTTCCCTTCTCATGTCTTCCGCCTTTACCACCATGAGGGGGAGGGGCACGAGCCGCAAGCACAATAATCCCCAAGTGCCAGTTCCACATGCAGCCGAGCAGTCAAAAACTGAAATCCCCATGGACGCCTGGCCAGGAGATCCGTGCACAGAGATAGGTCACGGCAGTGACACTCAAACTCTATATGGGGCTTAAAATTTGGTGCCAATCCTAAGGTGGGCCCCACTCACATTGCGGAATCTGTCCAGGGCCTCAGGACTCAGGGTTGCCCTTCTACAACTCACCAAACTCATTGTGGGATCGGTAGTGCCTCCTGCGATGGTTACATGAGTTGAGAAATAATTTTATAGCTCTTGTCGCCATCACGGGAGGCGCTACTGAAAATAAACCTATAACGTCTGGAACAGCACTCAAAGCAGTTGCAGACACCTCAAAAAAATTGGAAATGAACAACTCTAGTTGGATTTCATGAGGAGGTGTACTTAGAAATAGGTTTTCTCATAATAGAAAGCATGCGTCAGGCACTTTGGTGAAGGAGAGCACCATTGCGGGACCCTATCATAGCTACACAAAGAGCCTACTAGAAATATCATTGTGAGCATGACAGATGCAAGAGCCGTAAATATTATTTAAAATGTACAAAGCATGTTAGTGGGACCATTTTAGCTGTGCGGTGCAACACAGTTATTTCTGAAGTGAATGCTGCTTTACAGACACGCTGCATTAAACTCTATACTGACAGCCACTGTACTGGGGCACATGGAGTGCAGAGACATACGGGGCCTTATTTCCAAGAAAGCACAGAGTTGCGTCACATTTACAACAATATGATACATCCCTGTGCATTACCCTGCGCTGGCGCACAATCGGCTGCCATGCGCCACGCAGGCAACCTTGCGCAATGGTGCAAGGGTGGATGCCTGTGTTGTGGGGAGATTGTTTCTGTGCAGGAAAAGAATTGCGTGAGAATGGGCCATATTTCCAAGGACAGTAAAAGCAACGCTGGGTGGCTTTACGTGTCCTTGTATATATGGGGCAGGAGGTTGCACCAGCAGTGCGTCACAAAAAGTGATGCACCGGTGGCCCAAGGGGCTTGTAAATAAGCCCCTTGAGGCTTACTTATACGAGTCGCTTTACTGTAGACCTCCAGGAAGTGTGGGCAAAAGAGGTCTTTAAATGCTTTATCAAACTCCGCCTTACGATTGTCCGACCATGTGCTTTCCCATTAGTCATAATCATAATGGTGTGGCATCATAGATCTCAAGTGTAGTCAACTGTTCCTTTAAGGCTGTCTGTCGCCATGTCCAAGCCAGGCACAGTTGTCTAGGTAGTCAGCATTTATTCATGGTTGAATTGTATTTCAGAAGTGTAGGTAGGTGTAGATAGTATTCTTTGATTCCAGACGAAATGATGGCTGTAGTTAATTTAAGTTCCTCTTTCCAGATGAAAAGTTGTAAAGATTATAAATTAAAATAGACACCAATTTGGAAAATAGGGTTAGGTTAAGAAGTCACATTTAAATGTGTTTGTTTTTACTAATATGTCATCGTATTGGAGCGCCTTGTTTCATTAAATCAAAAGCCTAATAAAATTGTACAAGATCACAGAAGCTGCTGCCACAGTTCTGACAAATGAGGGCTGCACAGCTGGATACAGGAATGATTGTTTCCAGGAACAAGTGAGGTGATCTTTGCATTGCTTGGATGCAGGTACTGGTCAGGGGCTTAACGTTGAATTACATTTCTCTGGCTTCTACATCGAGACTCAGACGGCCATAACTCCCCAAAAGTTTGCAACAAGTGTGCCCTACTTCTATTTCTACTACTGCACATCAGCATAATGCACCCACCGCCTGTTAGCAACATCAATGACAAATATGATGTCTCGTCCCAGCTCCTTCAATGCATGTCAGCACACACATGTCAGTAAGGTTGTGTTTAACAGATAAAAAACATGGCGTTTATGTGGCCAGAAATTGTCAGTTGCAGACCTCGGTTTGCCATGCAGTCCCTTTTCTCTTGTACAGTGCCTACTTCGAACTAAGTTTTCTCCAGGCGTTTAGAATGGGGCACCATTGAGAGCTCTAGAGCTGATGCTGAAGGGATGAGAATGTCTCTCAGTGCCTATCCGTGGGTCAGAAAGGTGTTCAGGATACTTGGTCATCCAATCCTTTGCTTCTCTGTTAAACAAACAGAGCAATGTTCACTTATTGCAGTGCTTACAGGTGAGTCGGTGTGTGGTGTATTTGGGGGTTGGGAAGTGAAGGAGATGAGAGGAAGTGCATTCAGGAGTTAGTGAAAAGAGGCTGCTCAAGATAAGATGTGCATATAGACGGCATGTGGAGAGAAAAGGGTGCACGTGTCTAATGTAGAATGAGCATAATAGGAATGATTGAGAAACCCTGAAGACCACTACCTCTTCCACAGGCCTCAAAGTCTGTTATGAAGTTTTCTGGTTAAACTGAATAAACAGTTACCGACATCGGGTCTGGCAGTTTAGTGGACTAATGAGTCCACTGTAGGGGCCTGTGTTCTACTTCATGGTCACAGGTTCAAATCCTAATGAGTTCACACAGCCTTTTATCCTTCCGAGGTTGATAAAAATGAGTACCGTTGAATCGGGTGACAATAAACATCTGTTATTCAGCACCAAGAGACCCTTCTGAGTGGGCGTGCACTTATAAATACATGTTATCTTATATGAAATCTCTTTATTGATGTCACAGCTACAATTTCACAATTTCTTTATTGACCTTCTTGCTTTCTCCATTTGCTCAATCTTTTCTCAAAATGTTCCCCCTCCACATCCCCGAGTCACTCGTATGATGATTAGGCATGTTCGCTTCACTAACTCACAAGAGGGCACTCATCCAGAACTTTTATGCCTCACCACTTGCAAATGTCACCAGCCGCTACTGCTCATCCTTGTTTTATTTGGTGTGTGCAATCCACAGCAAGTAGAAAAACCCCAACACGGCCTACATGGTAAACAGGAACTCTCCTCAAGAGACAGGAAACAGAAGGTGATTGCATTCAAAAGGGGACAGGTAAAATTGGAGATTCCTTGACAGAGGTCATCCTTTATAGGCCGACATGGTTGGGGGCGGGGCAATAAGGTAGGCGGCAGTGTCTGTTTCTAGAGTGCGAACACAACTCATGATATAAAGAATGAGACAAGGAAGTAAAATCAAAATAATGAGATGACAGGTTAGTAATCAAAGTTATATGAAACTTCCACTGAGCCTCAGCAATACTATTACACATTCCCTTACAGCCCTTTACGGTCCCTGCACTTTCTTTTTTACCAATTAAATCCTAAATCGGCTAGTTGCCAATGTGTGCCTTTTTATACTGCCGTATACATTCAGGGACATATTTATTAATGTTTTGTGTCGCACTTGCGCCACGCTTGGGGATGGAAAGGTGACGTAAAACCTAGATGAGATTTACCAAGCCATGGAAGGCCACCTTGCACGCAACTGCATAGCTTGATAAATCTGGAGTAACGCATGCCCCCGGGAGGCATTCCATGGGTGGAGCGGGGGAGTTCCCACACATCCACCCACGAATGCTGAAGAATACCCAGGTTTACAAATACTGATAGACCCAGGACATCGTCAGAATGCTATGCCTCCCCTATTTCCTCTGTCTATGTGAGCTGCATTCTGCAGCAGATGTAGAAAGAGGCAAAAAAGCCTCAGATGATTGTTTTTGTGCAGGAAGGTGTCCCTTCCTGCACAAAATCATATCCTTCCTGATACACAGGCACCCTTGCACCACGCGCCTGCGTTAGCACTAGGCAGCAGTTTGTGCACCAGCGCAGGCAGAGAGCAGGAATGTGCTGTATAATGTTAAACGCGGTGCGTTCCTGCACTCTCCCTTTCACACAGCTCAGAGCAGCAAGGTGGCTTTCTGTGCTGCGTAAAATGTTGATACATATAGCCCTCAAATTCTCCCTCAGCAGAGACTTCCTACATGTATTTATACTGGTGCTTTGTGCCTTGGGAACACAGTGATCCCAGGTATCCCATTCTCTTGCTATTCAATTGCTCCTTGTATTTCAAGCATCTGTTCATGTGCTGAAGGATTTCATTATTGCTATTAAACATGTACTTTTCCTTTCACAAACCAGCAAGCATTCAATGGGAAGCCTTCCATTTTACATCTGCTTTGTATTGTGACCAAGGTCAGAGGTTATATGGAATTGTTGATTGGCTTGTGAAATCGCCCACTTGAGATATTACTTTTCGGAAGCAAAGAAATGAGAGGCAAAGGACCCTTCAGGGGGTTAGCCTGAAAGATGTCTGGACTAAGCTGCACTGGCGTTTCATTCGGGGAAGCTTGTCCCTGAGGTCGAGCTGCCACTAACTTTCTTTATATGGAGAGGCTATTGGTAGATGCGTTTCTGTGATTGATTGTAAGCAAAATGTGTATTCATGTACCAGAGTCTGTTGGGAAGGCTCTAGTTTTTCTCCTCACCCTTTCTCAAGGTACTTCCTCAAAAATGAATATATTCAGTACCACTAACATGGCAGGATCTGTTGTATAATCCTTTATATAAGATTATAATTATTTATTACAGGTGTAGCCGGCAGTTGAAATAGAAGACAGACCTAGAATTCCATCAAAACTAACACTCTTGTGATTTCTTTCTCGGGAGTATTTCTTATGATTTGCCATTTGTTTTCTGAATTTATTTAGTTGTTATTCCATAACTAGGAATATAGCTAGTCATGTATTTACTGTAGAAGCTGACAATGGCTAACTAAGGCAGGTGAGATATGGTCAAACCTTCTGTCTCCTATGATCAGGATGATAGTGGCATGGCAGAGGATCAAGATGCAATTTGGGAATATTTATAAAAACGGTGTTGCCCATTGGTGGTCAGAGGTTTCAGCAGGCAGGGGTGAGTGGTCCACACACATACATACACACATACCCACCCATCTACATGCACACTCACTCACACCCATACAGACCCAACGATTCAGGACACTTCTGGACCTGCAGATATTCTGCCAGGAAGAAGGACTGCTGTGCTGCCGAAAGGACTGCCACTCTGCTGTACGGCTGCTCTGAAGGACTGCTGCCAGGGCCAGATTTAGGGCAGTGCAACAGATGCCACCCAGTTGGGCACTGACCTCAGGGGTGTTGAGTTCTCAAATATATATTATGGATTTAAAAGAACCTGCTGCAGAGTCCCTTGCCTTCAGCAATCTTCAGGCAACAATAAAAAGGTCAATATTAATGGACCTGCTGGAGAGAGACAGCAGTGCTGTCTTTTGGAGGTTTTGACTCATCATAAGGTAGCAAAGAGGGTTAATATGCCTGCTGCAAAGCACGTATACCATGCAGATCACAAAAGGGCATATAATGTAGATTGTTCAGTGGGTTACTGATTTTGTCCCAGAGATCCTTTTGTTACTTGCAGTTTATAAATTGCAGTCCTAAAATAGCACAGTGACCAATGAACTGTCCTCAAAGAGCTGCTTGCAAACTGCGTGGCATAGGTTAAAAAGTTATGTCTTCATTCCCCATTCTTTCATTATTCTAATGCTGCTAAAAACCATTAATTTAGGTGGAAATACCCTCTTATTAGTAAGGCCAATCCCTGTGGTTTGAATCCGGAGTATGTGCTTCACCACATCAAACACTCTTAAAATACAGTCCCTACTATTATGGATGATGCTTGATTCCTACACGTTGTAATCCTCATTTTCTGATGTAACATTTCCGATAAACTCATTTACAATTGCATGGTTCATTGTTCTGTACAATGTGTGTGATGTAAAGTCCTCTGACACCCTACACTGGTATGAGTAGTGTAATGTCATAAAACAAATTAAATGCATGTGGGATCGGCGCTATGGAGAGATGAGGGACACTGTCAGAGGGTGGTAGTGAAGAAATTTGTGAAGGAGGTCATAAGGGGGCACCAACAAACATTGCCTCACCGGGAGCCAACAGCCCTAAAACTGGCCCTCACTGCTGCTCTGTTGTTCTGACCTGCTACCTGCTGCCATCCTGCCAGGGTAAGAAGGACTAGATCTGCATCTGTAAGGGCCAAGTGTCTGGGCTCTTGACTAGAGCCTCGATTACAGAAGGCTCCAACAATCTTGAACCCGGCACTTGGACTCTGCCATCAATTAGTCGTACCATGCCACGTGGTGCTACCCCAGTCCTGGATCCTTGCAAGTGGGCCTGAAGGTACTCTGCCAACCCATCTGTGGATCCATCAGAAGCGACTCATCTTCTCTGCTGCATGGCACAATCACAAGCAGAACGAACGCATCACCTCTGCTGCAAGGATTCTCTCAGCGCAAGAACTCCGCATCGACCTCACAGCCCACATCGGAACCGCCTCTGTGCAAAGCTTCCGCGATGTTGGGCTTTGCGTCTCAAATCTCTGGTCGACTGCAGCCTCGATGATGATGCAGGTTCTCGCATCGCAGCCTCATAGTTCTTTGAAACCAATGCATCGCCTGGAGTGCAGAATGCATCCTTGACATCGGACTTGGCATCTCAAGCCCTTGTCCACGGGATCCTCAATGATGACGCAGGACCTCGCATCGCAGCTTCTCTGAACCGACGCATCGCCTCAGCTGCGCAATGCATCCTTACTGGTTGCCTATTATGCAACCTTCTCTATCTGTCTTTGCAAGTCTCCTTTTTACCTATCTGTGCAACACTTATCTATTTGTAATAACGATTTCCAAAACATTATAAAAACAGCATTATCAAAGAGGCTGGCAGCCAATGGCAGATCAATTGCTTTTTCAGGTCTTGTGTTATCCTAGAACTGTTGATTTTACTAAACGTACGTGTATAACATAGTTAATGTGCTTTGCAGCCAGCATTCATCAGTCTGTTGTTTTGTCATTCATATTGTTGTTCCACCCACTCCTGCATGCATCATTGGTTAATGAGTCAGTCTCCTTCAACCATTGGCTGACTTAATTGTGAGCTATGACATGCTGCCCTTTCACAAGGAGTATATCAATACAAATTAGTAATCTTCAGTGCCAGGGATTGCCATAGTAAAGTATAGTTTATGCAGACTACAAACTATTTTTGCCTTCAACCAATTTATTTTTTAGGTCTCAGCTAGAAAGAGATTGCTTCAAAACATGTTGTATATACTTTGTGGGCTTCAAACCGCCCACTGATTTTGCTGACTCCATCGTCGTTATCCTATTCTTTCGCCCCATTTTCCATGGCATGCACTTGTCATGCCTCTTGCTGTGTGTATCCCTCCCTGATAGCAGGGACCAAGTACTATATTATTACACTGATCAACATTTTAGCACATCTTCTGCAAACTAATTATTTCTTTCTTGAAAAGCTACTGAAAATATAGGTCCTGGTCTCACTCGCCCTGCTATGATTTTGTAAACAGACCTATAAATCTAGCTCGTATCTTGTCACATTTGCTGAGTATTCAAAGACGGAGATCAAATATCAGAGGCAGTTTTAAGAGGGCGCCTATTCCATGGCTCAACCCTTTTCATCCTCGCTGCTTCGCTACTTGGTTTCCTTGTATTCTCAGCTGGCTCTCTTGTGCACCCTGCTCCGTGTATCTCCCATCCTCCCTCACCTGTGTGCTTACACCCACCCATCATCCCTTGTTCTTTCTGGTTCCTCTTTCCCCTGTCTGTTGCTTCCTCCCACCCACCGTCCCTGTTATTGCTTGTTTTATATTGCTTGATTTTTTTTGTTTACGTGATTGGCTGTTTACTTTTTCGCACAAGCGCCGTAAAGAGCACAACAATCGTGTTGTTGTGTTTTTACATTTTTCAAATAAAATAGAATGTGCTGTACATTGTGACATCCGCAGGCGTGGAGCTGACCGCTTGCATGAATCACAAAGGAAAGGCAAATGTTTTTTAAACAATGTACCATTTCGGCACAACTGTATTTATTGGCAATGCTTCATCACACTGTAAATTATCGGGTCCTCGTGCACTGGTCTCTTTCTTTCTAGGTAAGCTGTTCATCCACCCCAGACAATAAAGCTAATTACAGTAAAGAGTGGCTATTCTTCTGCAGATTGATTTTCAAGCCAGCTACTTGGCTACATTGCTGGCAATGGGACTTTAATCTTGTTACTCTGTTCGGATGGGCAGCTGCGGAAGATCACACCATCCTCATAATAATATCACCCATACTTATGCATAGCCATAAGCTACACCTACTCAGTAAATCCATCCATCCATCCATCCATCCATCCATCCATCCATCCATCCATCCATCCATCCATCCATCCATCCAGCAATCCACCCATCTCTTTCTTTGTCCATAATACAGCTTTCTTTACCTTTGGAATCCTGCATTGTTTAATAAAAAATCATGTTTCTTTCAATTAAATGAAAAGGGTTCACCATATGTCCACAAGATCAGAATTGAAGAATATGTTCTAATGCTCATTCTGAGGTGGTTTTTCTACACTCATTTAATAGCTCTGACCTCTATAAGACTGGCATGCAAAACACGGGTCCACTATGAGCATCTCTTATGACCTGCCTCCTGCCTCTCACTGATATGACTTCCTATTTGTATTACTCTCTAGCAACACATTTGCCCATTTGCCTGGATAAAGTGATAGCATTGCGGTGTCATTGAGGCAACATTCTTTGACTAAATCAATTATAAGAATTAGGCTGCACTGTTAATTCACATTCAAATAAGTATATGTAAGACTCTGTATTCATCTTCTGTTCCCTGGCTTTGGCGCCAGTTATTTAGAAGTTGATTCAGCACTGATGTTGTCACATAGGTATAGTTAATAAACCTTCAGAGCAATTCCAAAATGAGTTAAAAATCTGTCTATGCAGAGAAAACCATGTCAATGGGGGTGTGCCAGCTCTTATTTATTTTCATAATTTTAACAAATGTATTTATGCAGACCATTGCATTCATTTTCAGTCTCCTGTGCCTTTTATGTGCTGCCACCATGTTGCTGTGCTGTTCTTTGCCTTTTCACTATCTTACCACATAAATATTCCACAAACATTTTGGAGTTTCATTCACAACAATTATTTAATAGATTTCCCAGTAAACATTAGGTGGATCTATAGACAGGGAATTTAAATGTAACACATTAGTATCACCCCCTGGATGTGAAAAGATAGCATACTTTGGGCCATAAGTAGGAAGCCAAATACCGGTCGGTAACGGCCGATTTTCTGTAAATATCCTGTTACCGACCGGTATTTTGGCTTTTGCTATGTAGGGGGCATATTTCAGGATTCGGTAATTTACCGAATCGGTAAAATTACCGAATCGGTAATTTTACCGATTCGGTAAATACCGAATCCTGAAATGAGATGTAGGTAACACTCAAATGAGTGATGCCTAGGAAAAAGAATTCGGTATTTAGCACCAAATATAGGTTGGTGCTAAATACCGAATACATTGCACAAAGCAATATTTTGCTGTAATAACAGTGCCATGTGGCAGACATACATGCCCTTAGGGCATGTATGTCCGCCACATGTGCACACATGCAGGAAGCAGGGGTGCAACAGGGTGTCAATGTGACACCCTGCCACCCTTGAATGTGCTCCCCCCATTACCGATTCGGTATTTACCGATTCGGTAATGGTAACTGGCTTCCCATTGATTCCTATGGGCCTCCTGGCCCATAGGAATCCATGGGAAGGTATGCAGCATTACCGAATCGGTAAACACCGATTCTAAATTACCGACCCTTTCCGAATCGGTAAATATTACCGATTGATTACCTACATCACATTTACCGATTCATAAATACCGAATCCGTAAAATTCGGTATTTATGAGTCGGTAATTGTGAACCTACCTACATATGGCCCTTTGTGTAGGTTTTTACAAGACACAAAGTTGACGGGCGCCCGTCAACTTTGCGTCTTGTAAAAACCTCGCCTCCATGGGCAAGGTTATGAAGCTGGAAACTTTTTCTTAATATTATAGTTTTAAGAAACTTGAATAAATGTATTTGTGGTAAAAACATATGCAAAATCTATTTTTTGTGCAGAGCTCTACTGAAAAACATAAACCTCAACCTCCCAAGGAAATTCTAGCTGAAAATTTCACCTGCTAGGGAAATTGTGTGAAGTTGACAACTTTTCAACTTCGCTGTGTTAAAAGGTTTGCCACAGCCCGCAGGGGTCAATCATGGTGGGTGCTGATAAATAGCCCCAATAATGGATGTATGAGAATACAATGCATGTCTTTACCACGCATCATTTACCACGCCTGAGATAGTTACAAAAACACAGGAACACGTCATAACGGGCTAGCTGGTTACTAATAAAACAGGCTGCGGGAAGGGCTTGTTACAGTTCACTGGATGGTCATTGTAAAGCGCCAAATTCCACCAAATGCACTCCTAGGCACTGGAGTGCATCTGTATAGTAAGCGTGTTGTGGTTTACAATACAGTACACAGTACATCAGCAATCCCCTCGATGATGTCTCCATTGCCCTGCAAGGTCTTGTGACCGCTTAGTTTCAGCTGCCCTTCACTCACTCTTTCTTACTCCCGACACCACCCCCCCACCCCTGAGATCATTACAAAAAACAGGAACAAGTCATAACGGGCTCCCTGGTTACTAATAAAACAGGCTGCAGGAAGGGCTTGTTTCAGTTCACTGGATGGTCATTGTAAAGCGCCAAATTCCACCAAATGCACTCCTAGGCACTGGAGTGCATCTGTACAGTAAGCATGTTGTGGTTTACAATACAGTACACAGTACATCAGCAATCCCCTCTATGATGTCTCCATTGCCCTGCACGGTCTTGTGACCGCTTAATTTCAGCTGCCCTTCACTCACTCATTCTCCTCCCCCTCCCCACCCCAGAGAATGCCACAGGAACACGTAATAAAGGGCTCGCTGGTTGATACTAAAACAGGCTGTGGACAGGGCTTGTTTCAATTTACTGAAGATCTTTGTAAAGCGCCACATTCCACCAACTGCACTTCCAGGCACTGGAGTGCATCTGTATAGTAGGAGTTTAGCGGTTTACAATGCAGCGTACAGTACATCAGCAATGCCCTCCGTGGTCTCCATTGCTTTGCTGTGACCGCTTAGTTTCAGATGCACTTCACTCACTCATTCTCACTCACTCCCCTCCCGAGATAGATAAAAAAAACATTAACATGTCATAACGGGCTCCCTGGTTACTAATAAAACAGGATACGGAAAGGGCTTGTTTCAATTCACTAGATGGTCATTGTAAAGCGCCACATGCCATCAACTGCACTCCTAGGCGCTGGATTGCATCTGTAGAGAAAGTGTTTTGTATTTTAGAATACAGCGCACAGTACATCAGCAATTTCTTTTATGGTCTCCATTGCCTTGCAAGGTCACGTGATCACTTCATTCCAGCTGCCCTTCACTCACTCTTTCTTACCCCTCCTCCCCAACCTGAGATAATTACTAAAAACAGGAACAAGTCATAACGGTCTCCCTGTTTGCTACTAAAACAAAATGCGTTAAGGGTTTGTTCATTTCCCTGGATGGGCATTGTAAAGCGCCACATGTCACCAAATGCACTCCTAGGCACTGGAGTGTATCGGTATAGTAAGCGTTGTGGTTTAGAATACAGCGCACACTACGAAAGCAAGCACATGGGTTTTTGTGTTGCAGAATTACAGGTTGAAAGCAAATGATCAGTAAAAGGCTTATTGCAAGATAAAATAAAGGTATGTTCAACAGATGACAACCTGCCTTTGAGATGTAGGTTTAGTAAATGTAAATGCCAGCACCCAAGTAAATTCACATTACTCAGATTTTAAAAATTGTAACCTACCAGGAGCACCTAAGAGGCACTTTGCCCGATCTCTAAGCCCTGTGCAAACCATAATAACATCAGTTATAATAAATAGTACAATACTATTACATGACACTTTAAGGCTGACATATCAAAGTACTGCAAGAATTTGTTACTGTTACACAAATTAATAAGATTCATTTTATTAACCTCAAAACGTCCAGAGGCCGAATTAACCCTGCCAGGATCCGGCCACGTGGCCCGGTGGCCTAATGAGCTGGCTTACCACTTTCTTGGAATGGCCTTGGCATCAAGGTGGTCATTGTGAATCCAATTCACTAACTGGAATGGAGTTAAGATCAGACTATACCATGTTTATGCAAACCAGATAGACACAACAGTGGCCCACAAAACACCATGTAGTAGGAAGAGGAAATCGATTAAATAAAGGATTCCTGATTTTGTATCTACACATGCAAAGATCTCTGATTTTGGTAATTGTTAGCCCTGATACTTCTTGTCAGTTGGAGAGCTCAGTGGGGTGAGCGCCTGAAGCAGGCATGTGTGTGTAACATGCAAGTCACAAGTCTGACTTGCACTATGGCAGACGGTACCTTCTGTTCTTGAGAGGTGAGCAAAATAAGTAACATGATTTTAGTAGGTAATTTTAGCAGCGCTCGTTAAAGGGAATTGATACATTTCATATTGTGTTTTGGTCTCTATCAAATGGTAAAATTCATTTGGGATGCCTTGTTCACGTGTGCCCGTGATTACACAAAGGAGTAACAGCGCATCAGCTGCTGGGGCTTTGGTGCCACATCTGCCTGGGGATCACTTACCATCTGGCCATGCAATGCTGAAACACATTTACATTGACAAAGCCAATAGCTATCGCATTGCTGAGACCGATTGGATTTGCCAATGCTAGTTTAGATTGATGAGGGCCCATTCTGCAAACACTACGGCAACAAAAAACAAGAACTGCCAAAGCTAAAAGGCTGGCAGCCAGCGTCAGACCTCTTGGTTTTGCTAATGCTTGTTGGAAGTAGTAATTTACACTCGTAAATGTATCTACATCCCCGATTTAGGGAGGTGGAGACAAGTAAGTCTACACTTTTGAGTAACTTTACATTTGTAAATGGTGAATATGCAAAAGTAGTCAAGTTAGTCTCTAATAGATAATGTATATGTGCACATTTAGTGTAAGTTACCTTTTGTGAACAGACTGCTTCTTTTCTTTGCCCATTTCTCACCAAAAGCTAATTATCATTAGATTGGACCCTTACCATCAGAGAGTATTTTGGGCCGGAAGGAATGTATTTTAATTCATCCAGCAAATACCGGTTTAAAATGTGTGAAGGACAGAAAATAGTCTACTCTCGGTATGCCTGCTGGAGAATCTGCCTGCCCTTGATGGCAATTTTGCATATTAAATTGGGTTATTAGCATCATTGTGATGTCAGCCTTAATGTGAATTGAGAAAAGCCCTCAGCACTTTCCTCCCACTACCTGTTTGAGATGCAGAGCAGATGTTGGGAATGCTGAGCGGAAAATGCTTTGTGGCAGCCTCGGTCAGGGTCGACAAACCGCAAAGACAAATGCTTGTTGAATTCTGATGCCAGCCCATGTCTGCCCTCCATGAAGGTGGCACGGAGGCTGGGCATGCCCTGGTAGACGTGCTCCTCACTCTGCAGCGTTTAAAAAGGCATCTCCCCATAGGCTTAATTTTTAAAGCCACATACCAATAGGTAGGCTTACGATTTCCATACAGTAGAAGTCCTATTTAAATATTTAAATATTAGACAATGTAAAATTATTTACTGTTTTTCGCAAAATCATGTTAAAGCTACCATCATTTGTAGAAACGTTTGCAAAAGGAAGAATAAAACAAGAAAGGAGCATCAAGTTGCACAAGATAGAGATCAAACCACGGGGCAGGTGCGTTCATTTGTAACTTTGGGAGAAATAGAGAGGGACCCCTTGTGAAAATCAAGGGAATAGGGTACTCTTCCAAGTAACAACTAGCAGTCCCTTGATAACTTAGATATTGACAAAATCTTCAAGGAAAGATCAAGGGAATAGGATACTGTTCCTAATATCACCTAGCAGTCCCTTGATAACACAAGTATTAACAGAATCAATTCACAACATATAATCATTACATACACAGATCAGTTAAAAAGTAGTTTACATTTATTTTATAAAAACATGTAATACATTGTATTTAAAAACCACAGTTCATGATGGTCCCTATTCTACTCTTATCAACACAATTGGTCTGAATCCACAGTACAAATGATATCTTTAAAATATATAGCACACAATTTAAACGGAAAACATTTCTCACATTTTGGGAAAGCAGTCAGAGGATCAAATATAATGCATTACCCTATTATGAACCCGCATAACAGAGAGAATACAAAAGAAAAGACAATGCAATTTGTCATAAAACACACATCCAATTCAGACAGCTCAAGGGATTATACACTTGTGGGATCTGACTCTATTTATCGCTACAAGTGGATACCCGGTTCTTTGGATTATGTTACTCCTATGCAGCCTTTTAAAAGGCATCTCCCCATAGGCTTAATTTTTAAAGCCACATACCAATAGGTAGGCTTACGATTTCAATACAGTAGAAGTCCTATTTAAATATTTAAATATTAAACAATGTAAAATTATTTACTGTTTTTCGCAAAATCATGTTACAGCTTCCATCAATTGTAGAAACGTTTGCAAAAGGAAGAATTAAACAAGAAAGGAACATCAAGTTGCAGAAGATAGAGATCAAACCACGGGGCAGGTGCGTTCATTTGTAACAACACAACGTAGCGTAGCAACCAACGTAGCTGTGCTGTGTTGCACAAGATCGTAAAAGCAGCACAGAATTATACGTCCTCTGTCTCTACCTCTCTCGCTATCACACAACTCCCTGTCTACCTCTCCCTTGCTCTCTACCGTTGTGTTAGCCTAACTTCTCTTTCTGTACCTCACCTCTATCTCTATTCTTCACATTTTCCTTCTACGCCTCATGTCTTTTCACCCTCCTCCTCTCTCTCTTTACTTTTCTCACAGCCTCAATACTTTATCTGACTAAGGGGCATATCAGCAACAACCGGCGATAATTATCGCTAAGCGCACTTAGCGCTAGGATAATTATCGCTGGCTAGCATGGATTTTTATCGCTGAGATAGCGTGCTATTAGCAACGCTTATCTCAAAAGTGATAAAAATCCTCACGCTAACGGCCAAACATGAGATCATCGCTGTAAACCCAGCGATAATCTCACGCAATGTGGCGTTAGCTTGATGATAGGGACTCACAAACTTAGCCATGATATCCACCTTCCATAGGATATCATGGCTAAGTCAGTCCTGAAGCAGGCGTAAGGAAAGAGTGGGGCTTGATGATAGGAGAAATGTCGCTTAGCGACATTTCTCCTGTCATGTCAAGTCAGGAACGCCCACTTTGCATTTTATTAGAGATGCAAAGCTGGGCGTTAAGACTTCGTGCGCTGATGCAAGGTTTCACATGTTAGCGTGACCTTGCTAATTAGGCGATAGAATTATCGCCGCTTTTCGGACGAAAACGGCCGCAAAAGCGGCGATAATTTTCTATAAAGCTGCCTTGTAAATATGCCCCTTGGTTTCTTTAAAACTTCTCTTTTTGCCCCTCTTTCTATCTCTTCACTTGCTCTCTTCCTTCATCTCTCTTAACTTCATTCACTTCCTCACGTATCAGCCTCTACCTCTTTTTGTACTCTTTCCCTCTCTATCTCTAACTCATCTCTGTTTCTTGCTTAACACTTTCTTCATGCCACTCCTCTGTGTAACTCACCACTCCCTCTGAATTTCAATTTTCCTTTCTCTCCCAACCTCATTGTAAAATCTTAACTATCTCTGTGCAGTTCTTTCTCAAAAAACAATCTCTTTCTACCTATCTGTATATTTCTGCTTACCTAACCTTTAAGCTCTTTACCCTAGGTTTCTCCTTACCTCATACGTTTTCTACCCTTATGTACCTCTCTTCTCCCTTTACTTCACTCTACTCGTTAGCTTTGTGTTCTTCTATTCTTTCCCTCTGCCTCCAATTTCCAAGAAATGTGCACATACAAATAAGATAGAAGAGACAAGGCAGAACAAAATTGCCAGATTTAACCTAATGGAATGGCAAAGCTCATCGAAGCAGTACTTTGATTTACACTGTTGCAGTGAGAAATCCAGTTGTGATGGGGCATTTATCTGTGATTAAGATTAGCCACCAAGTGCTAAGTGTATATGTCTTATTTTAATACTGTAGGAAGTTGTGTTTTTGGTTGAGGGAGAGTGAACACTTCTCAAGCAACAACCACAATCCCTGTCAAGGTGAACCACAAACACTCACTAAATTTACCTGTGCGTAACTCTCTGGTAGATTGACATAAAAGCCGTCAGGTTTAACTTAAAGGCAATGTGTAAAGTATTTAGGCAGCACACAAACAGTAATAACGTGAAAACACAACAGAAGAAAAATCCCACACCAATTTAGAAACATAGGGAACAATTTAATAAAAATTAGTAAAAACTAGCGCCTAAAAGTTTAAAGCACCAACAGCAAGGAATCTAGTCATGTGAGACGGGAGAAAAGTCAAAGGTTATGGTCAACAGTGAAGGCGGGTGGTTCGGATACATGAAGTGGATTGGGCCTGGGCTCTACTTAACTTCGGACTTGGGAATGTTTTTGAAGACAAAATGTCTGAAAAGGTAAAGCTCAGCGTGGCAAGGCAACCAGCAGTGTCCAAGGAGGAGACCATCCTCAGGGAGCCGCTGGAAGAAGTTGCAGTGAAGATTTCTACATTTGGATTTTGACACTTTTTTGGAAGTAGAAATTTCTAGTGGGACAAAGCTGCATGCTGTAGCAGATGAGGGCTCCATGAGGCCAGATACCCCTCCGAAGAGGAGCTGCTGAACAAGATTTTCTGTTGCGTGGAAGAATGTAACAGGAGCTACAGCGAAGTCAGGCCAACTGGTGATGCACCTTGGCCGGATTTGCCAGCAGGTAGGTCCTGGTTTTCTGTCAGCTCTCAGGTTCTTTTGGGCCGAAAGATTTCCAAGCCAAAAGTTTCATTTTTGGGCTGCTTGGACACCTTTAGCACCACTTCCAAGGGTCCAGGATTGCCTGGGCACCACTTGGAGGGTATGACCCACTTCAGGCAGGGCCCAGGTGCAGGGTTCAAGTTGTTGGAGTTTTTGTGTCCCTGTAGCTCAGAACAGGATGTCAGCCGACTAGACCTTGAAGTCACTGGTAGTCCTGACTTCAAGCAGAAAGGCAGGTCTTAAGTAGCAAGGCAGTCCTCTGAGGGTACAAGGCAGGCTTCAGGCAGCAGGGCAGTCCTTTGAGGCGCAAAGCAGGCCTCAAGCAGCAGGGCAGTCCTCCAAAGTACAAGGCATGCCTTCTTAGTGTCCTCCTCAGGTCCAGGAGTGAATTGAAGAGAGGCTCTGGAGGTCCAATATTTATACCATGTGTCAGCCTTTGAAGAGGGAGAAACTTCAAAGTCGTTCTGCCATCTGGTTCTGGAATGTCCCCCTTCCCCTGCCCAGACTCCAAAAAGTCTAGGGTTAGGAAAAACTGGTGTCAAGTTCTTTGTGAGTGTGCTGAGGCTGTCCTCTGAAATGTAAGTGGGGTGGAGAGCTGCTTTACCGCTCTCATCCTGGATGTATGGCCTATACTGCCAACACCTAGTCCCCCTTTGTCTCATTCTCTGGGAAGAATACGCAGAGGGTCAACTACACCAAGTTATATGGCCCAGGACACAGGCAGCAGGCACCAAATGGTTAGGACAAGAAAATGCCAACTTTCTAAAAGTATGAACCAAAAAGGCACATGTCTAATGTGCCCAGCAGTCGCACTGCGACGTGTAGGATTCGATCCTCTCTGTAAACAGTTACATTAATTTTTCTCCAAATTTATACCAATTAAATCCACAACGTAAACCAGTATTTTGTCAAAAACTCATCCAAACATTAGACCAATCCATTATAATCACCACGAAGACAGCGTGATGCCACTGAAATTCTTCATTCCATATTGCGTTTCAACTGTTTTCTGCGTGCCCATCTGGGCTTTCACATCAACATGTGCAGGTGAACAATTCATCATGGCAGCCCACACGTTGCTTCACCCAATGCATATCGAGCCCTTTTGGCTCTTCGTCAGGGGTAACTGCAATGACAATAGAAACCATAAGAAACATCTAAACCGTCTTTTCAAAGAAAAAGATGAATATAACATTGTTCGTGCGCTAACCTGTTCACTCATCCCCTACTTGAACCCCTGTCACTCCAACACCACAACTAAACACAACCTAGATAGCGTGCCCCTTTGCCTTCTACAAAAACCCTTCCTGACGAATGTACTTAAACCCAACGTAGTACTGATATTGCACTGCATTGAAAACCGTTCCGATCAGTACCCATAATATCCTAAAATAGGGAAAAATTTGTGCAAATTAAATGCAAGTAGCATTTTCAGGATTGAGACTTAAAATTCTACTTTACTATTAAAGAGGATTTTAATTTGCAATGCTTTTGATACGAAACATGACTTTTCTACTGGGTCCCAATCAAAGGTTATCACATATTATATGTAATAAGGCAACTCAATGTTACCATATGCAAGAGGCAGGCCTTGCAGTAGTGAAAAACTAATTTAAGAGTTTTTCACTATCAGGACATATAAAACTTAAAAGTACATGTCCAGCTTTTTAAATGCACAGCACCCCATCATAAGGGATGTCTAGGGCCTACCTTAGGGGTGACTTATATGTATAAAAAAGGAATGTTTCGGTGTGGTAAAGAAATTATTTTGTCAAGTCAATTTGGCAGTTTAAAACTACACACAGGCTGCGCAATGGCAGGCCTGAAATATGTTTTGAAGGGCTACTTAAATGAGAAGCATAGTGCTAGTAGCTTTTAATTTATAGGGCCTGAGTATATGTAGTACCCTCTATCACAACAGACTAACGGTTATGGTATACATTTCACCTGCACACATCTGTCCCAAACGCCTTAATTGTGCTCACTCTTTTGGGCCAACCGAAAACCCCCAAATCAATACATACAAATTCACAAATTTTAAGGAGCACAAAAATTGGGAAAAATTAAGGAAACTTTTAATAACTCACAAAGCTTATACATTATTTGTAATAGAACATATGACAGCAAAACCTTTAATCAATCGTGTAATCAACAGATTTTTTCACATTCAGATTGTTTTTCCATCATCTTTATTCATAAAGTGCTCAAGTGTTACGATAAAACAAGATGACATGACCAAGATGAAAACAGCCTACGCGTTTCCTCCCTATTCACATGGGACTTCTTCAGGGCGACGCTCAATATTGCTGAAAGTTTTATCTTCAAACAACCGGTGTATATTCGGGACTCTTTACCAACTGTTGTAACCTCATATGTTTCCTCTGTGAACCACTTTTCTAGGGACTTATCATTAAATTAGATGTGCCAATTTGGTGTAAGCCAATTTTACCATATTTAGGGGAGGGAGAACAAGCACTTTAGCACCGGTTGGCAGTGGCAAAGTGCACAGAGTACTAAGGTGACAAACAAAAATGAATTTCAGCAAACAGGACCGGAGTAGACTAAAGTTTTGGGGGAAGACCACACCAAAAACTGACAAGTTGAAAGAATATTATTCGCTTTTCTAATAGACATCCACCATAACACTGGGAGGAATAGACAGGTTTGACAATGAATTCTATATAAATTACTGTTGCAAGACAAAGCATTCTACAACCACGCTGTTAGAAATTAGGTTTCTGGTTGGCAGAGGTATGCAACCTGTTCAAGCATGAGCCACAGTCCTAGTCAGGGTAAGTCAGATACATACTAAAAGATACCCTGTGTTCACCCTCAGGTAGCTTGGCACAGACCAGTCTGGCTTATGTAAAGAAGCAATGTGTAAAGTATTTGCATAACACACACACACAGTAACACAATAAAACACCACGGAAATACTCCAGACAGGTTTAGAAAAACAGAAAATAATTTCATGAATAAAGGAAGACCAAAACGACAAAAATCCAAAAAGTACAAACAGAGTTATAATTTCTTAACATTAAATCAAAAAGTAGTGCTCAGAAGTCAGTTTCACTAAGGGGTTACTTGAGGTTGCGCTGGACCGGGTCAAATCCAAAGTTCAAGCCAACCACGATGGTGAGCAGGCCGGCTACAGGACTCACCCAGGTCCCACTGAGAAAGTATCTTGGATGCAGCAAAGTGTTGATGCCGAAGTCTCAAAGCGTCAATTCTGATCCACACAGGCAATGAAGAACCCCTTTACGATGCAGGCACTGCGTTGTCATCAAGCCACGCTCTCCGTTGTTCTCAAGCCGCACAGTCTGTCATAGAGATTACGTTGATCGGCTCCTACATCGGCATCAAAGGGCAAACTGTCAGTTCTGAACGGCGCAAAGTCGTCACTATGACGGTTTTGATGGTCCTAGACAGCAGAAATCACCTTTCAAGGGCCTAAGCTGCTCCAGGTGCTGTTGCAGAGTTGAAGGAAGTCTTTGATGGCCCTGAGACTTCAGAACAGGGAACAAGTCAGCAAGCCCTTGGAGTCACTCTGGGTTAAAGTGAGATGGGTCCAGTTCTTGTCCTCAGCAGGGCATAGATCAGCAGGCAGCAGGGCAGCTCAGCATGCAGGAAGCAGCTCCTTCAGAGCAGCAATCAGGCAAAGTGTTAATCATTGTGGTACAGCAGTCTTTACTCCTGGCAGAGTTCTTCAAAGGTCTAGTAGTGTACTGTCTTGGTCAGGTCAGAGCCCAATACTTACACCCAACTGTGCCTTTGAAGTGGGGGTGACTTCAAAGCAGGCCCTTGAAGTGCACAGGTCCCCTTATTTCCCAACCCTGTCTTCCAGGCTATCTGTTAGGGGTAATCAGTCCTTTGTATGGGACACAGGACACTGCCTATTCAGGTGTGTCAGCTCCCCCTCCGTCTTCCTGCCCAGGAAGAGCTATCACAATGTAGATGAATGCAAATGAGCTCTTTGTGACACTGACCCTTCCTGTGTTTGTGGCTGTCTAAAGGGAATGCACAAAGTGTAGCTGTCACCCATCCCAGACCTATATTGAAGACAGGCTACAACACACAAAAAGCAGTAAGAGCAGAGAAATGTCCACTTTCTAAAAGTGCCATTTCTAAAACAGTAATGTTAAATCCAGCTTTACCAGTAAAGAGGATGTATCATTACCATTCCAAAAATATGAAACATGATGCAGCTACTTCTTTCTAATTAGGAATTACAGCTTTATAGCGTTTTAAGGAATTCCCAATGCTAGCCTATGAGAGGAGTAGGCCTCACAGTAGTGAAAAACAAATTTAGCTGTTTGCCACTACCAAGACATGTAAAACTTAAAAGTACAGGTCCTACCTTTTAGGTACACAGCACCCTGACCTTAGGGCTACCTAGGGCCTGTCTTAGGGGTGCCATATGTGTTATCAAAGGGGAGTTTAAGGCTTAGCTAGTGGTTTTAAATGCCAAGTCAAAGTGGCAGTAAACTGCACACGCAGGCCTGCAATGGTAGGCCTGAGACATGTTTGAAAGGCTACTTGTGTTTGTAGCACAACCAGTGCTGCCGGCCCACTAGTAGCATTTACATTACAGGCCCTGGACATATAGAATACCACTTTACAAGGGACTTATAAGTAAACTAAATATGGAAACAATGTGTACAACAATATCACCATGTTTAGGGAAGAAGCACATGCACTTTAGCACTGGTTAGCAGTGGTAAAGTGCTCAAAGTCATTAGGCCAAGAAAAAGATACAGCAAAAAGAGAAAATAAGGAAGTAAAAAGTTTGGGAGAAGACCACACGAAGGATGACAAGTCTAACACACACCCAAAAAACATAGCTTCCACGATATTTGTTCAGGCTTCCTTTTGGTACTTTCTGGCTAGTAAATACTGGGCAGGGTGAACATTTGGTTTTTGTGTGCTTCTTTCGGTAGGCCCAACAGATAATTCATTATTTTTGGAATCAGGAGGACTTGAATTAACAGAAAACGGGCAATAAAATCACAGTGGTTCCGAACAAAAATCAAACAACTCCACTGTGCTGATTGCATATTCATTCCTCTTCAAACACATTCCTACCTAATCTTCAGAAATAAAGTTAATGTATATAGCCGTTATTATTTTCACAATGACATTGTTGTAGAAAATGTTTCTCTAAAAACTTTTGCACTTCCGCATATATATTATTATATGTTGAGAAAAACACATATTCCAGTTATCCGTAATATTATTAATCTTTATGTACTGTTTCTGGTTACATTTTAAACAATAAATAGTAAATAATGAATTAAACATAAATAAATACATTTTTTCCTCTTAATTTTAAAAGGCTTTTAATACCTCCAAAAATCTTTGTAGGCAGGCACACAGGCAATGAGGCACAAGAAGTCCCGGTAATCTGATCATTTCAGGAGCTTCTTCCAAAATCTCATCAATACTTGGATACTAGATACTGTTCAATTTAAGTATCCCTTCATGAAGACTAGGTTTGGCTTTTTCAGGAGTGACCCATTTTTGTTAAACACTTCTACCTGGTATCTTGTTCCATTTCACCGACCCCTTGTGTGTACCACATGGATCTTTTCCCAAACACAATGTACAATTTGTGTTGAACTCCACTTTTATACCTTCACAAACATAGGTGAGCAATATAGTGCACATTCTGGGTTACTTATCAAAAGAATGCGTTTCTTTGTAATTCTCGTCATGTTATTCCCTAAAGAGGAAGGCCAGTGGACAAAACATGTATTGATGTTCCATCTGCATCTTTAAGACTTTGGCAAAGTTTGATTTCCTCTTTCACTAAATCAGACACTGACCTACCCACCAGCACCTACTCAGCTATGAAGGCCACGTTTGGTCTTTCTAATGTGCTTATGTCCTTGGCCTTGAGTGAGCATTGTGTGGACTTCCTAGCTAACAATCCTAATGTATTCATCCTTCCTACCACTACATATGTAGTTCATTAAATAATTAATGTGCACTGCTCTTAAATGTGACCCATACTCTACTGGGCTCAAGTGTACTAAAAAAAAGATGTAAGTATTGTGGAAACCAGTCTACCAAATAGGCTAGGAGGTCACCATTAGCCCTTCAAAATAAATCAAAGTTACTGAAAAGGAGTCTTAAAAGCCTGTTTGCTCTCTGGTCTGGTGCTGGCTTCAGGGCCCCTGACTCCAAGGGTAATAAGAGCCCTAACAGGTCTGTGATAAGCAAAATAGTGGTATCTGCTACTTTCCTGGTGACCCTTAATTTATTCCCCACATACTACTAGGATGTGGGAATGACAACTGTTAATGGGGTAGAGGTTTTCATGTAGATGCAATTATACTGGATGCATCCACAGATTAGGCAATAATGCTACTGAAGAAAAACCATTACAAATACGTAATAATTCCATAACAATGAATTGGATGGGTTGGTACGCGGTGATTGAATGCAAAGCACAGACCATGAGCAGGAGAGAACAGAACACTGAGTGAATACTTCATGAAGGGCCTAGTGTTCGAACATCCATTTACAAAGTAGGATGTGCAAATAGCACACCGACAGCTTGCAAATGGGTGTGCAATTTGCAATGTAACCTATGTAGTATGATGTTGCATTGCAAATTGTCCCTTGCACAAAAGGACTTGCTTCGTGAATATGAATGAGGCAGATTGCAGTTTGCGTTCCCATATGTTTAGCTGTGAATGTAGGGATGGAGGCCTGTACTGTAAGAAACAGCAGACCTCTGCCCCTGCATTTCCATTCCCAAACAGTAATTAAAGGAACAGTTACAGCTTCAAAAACATATTTCCCATTTGTAAAGGCAATGGGGATAAGGCAGTACTGCTCACAGTGGCGTAACGAAACTCCAGGGGGGCCTCCTGCAAAGTACATGAAGGGGGGGGGGGGGCCTCTGACCACACTCAGGAGCTCTGCAGCCAGGGTTCTGGGCTAAGAGTGCCCCAAGAAGCTCACCCCCCTTCCCGCACCGCGGGGCTGCGGGGTCCTTTGTTACGCCACTGACTGCTCACGATGTCTGCCTGCTCTCCCATTGGTCACACAACACAATTTATTTATTTATTTAAACAATTTATAAAGCACGCAAATACCCGTAGGTGTCTCGGCGATGCCCAGGGAGGAGTTGTTCCACAGGCACACATCCCCTACGCAAATCAGTTACCACCCAAGCTTGGGGAGAGCAACTGATCAATGCTCCGCGTACAATGTTATGATCACAAACTATTGATCTATACCTGTGCACCTCATAAATAGGAGGGACCCCCTGTTCACACCCTCCTTCTATTTGTGATGCAGAAAGGGTTCCAAAAGTTATTTTAGTAGTGGGAAAGGGATTTTGTACATTGCAAAAAGCCATTGTGCAGTTGCAAATCCTGTAATTTTCTGTTTTGCCGGCTTTGCAGCCCCAAAGGAGCAGTGTACACCAGGCCTGAACTGCTCACACCACGAAAGATAACACATATGTCAGGTGCTTACAAGTGAGAGAATGTGCAGTGAAGCTCGGGGGTCCAGGGAACACCTATTTGAGCAGGGTTGTTGAAGTTTCATAAAGAACACAAGCCTCCTAGAAAAGAACTTTGAAAAGTCAGTAACTTTTCTTATTGGAATTGTAAAGCTATAGGTTTGCCAGTTTCTACCCAGGACTGAGTGATGGGGTTTCAGTGAGAACTGGGATTTGATCTAAGATTGACAGAGGGAACCCAAAGTAACAACTTTCAGGGTAGCCTTTCACAGAGGCCATTTAATATTTGTAGGTCTGAAGGTGAGAGTTGAAGCACAAGCAAGTGAAAAGATCATTGCAATAAAAAAGGGGGGAAAGGCAGTGTGGAAGTAATGTACTAGGTTCAAGTCGCATGGACACGTGTTCAGAATGTCAATAATTTCACAAAGCCCTTAACAAACAGCTCCAGTACTTTGACTGATAAAGATAGTCATTCTGGGGCATATCATCAAGGGCATTATCGCCGCTTTAGCGGCACTTTTTGCCGCTAAAGCGGCGATAATCTTAACGCCCTATCAGCATGGACACGTTAGCGCGTGTTTCCATGAATTTTCACCCTTTTCCTGAACGCCCAGCTGTGCATCTCTAATGAGATGCAAAGTGAGCGTTCCTCCCCCAAATAACGGGAGAAATGTCGCTAACCGACATTTCTCCTATTATCAAACCTCCCGCTAACTGGCATGGCGATAAGAAAAGTAGCGCTAACCGCGCTTATCGCTACTTTTCTTACGCCTGCTTTTAATCTGACTTAGCCATTAAATCCAATGGAAGGTGGATATAATGGTTAAGTCTGACCTCCCCTATCACCAACGTTTCGCCGATCGTTGTACGATTATTGCTGGATTTCCAGCGATAATCGCACAATATGTAGCTATCGCTGGTATTTCTATCGCTTTTGAGATAAGCGTCGCTGATTGCGCGCTATCTCAGCAAAAGCCGGCGATAATTATCCTAGCGCTAAGTGCGCTTAGCGATAATTACCGCCGGTTGTTGGTGATATGCCCCCAAGTCTGTACTGGAGTGAAATCCTTGTTTGGGATACCATTTGCAGATGAGGCACTGCTTGAAATGGGAATAGTTTGCTTCTTTAGAACAAAATAAAGGACACAGTGGCATGGACCTCTAGAGGGAGTGCGTCCTAGTGGCACAGGTACAGCCAGAAAGACATTCATTAAGGGTGTTGTGATTTTTGAACCTCTGCATCTTTGTATTTCTTACTTCTTGTGTAAGGGTGCTTGTCACCAAATGTTGCACGATACCACTGGTGCAGAAGGTGCAGTTGCACCGACCCAGGCGCCCGAGGGGCCACTCAAGCTCTGAAAGTTTCTGTTTTTTACTACCACAACAGTAATCAAAGGGGCCATTTTGCATGCCTGCACCAGGGCCCATGGCATCCTTGCTACGTTATTGGTCACTAAAGCACTTTTTGAACAGAGGTGGAAGGTTTTGAGAAACATGTAGGGCATCTGAAAGACACACTTTGCTTTGATTTGGAGATACACAAGAGAAATTAGGACCCTGGTGATGGATTCTTATCAATAGTAGCTGCAGACTAGCCAGGCCATGGCATGCTGATGGGTGGGTAGGTTTTTGAGAGAACTGTCAAAAAGGCATTAGCATAATCAGATACTTATTTCACAAATAAGTGCAGTGCACTTTCAAGGTCCTCATCTGAGTTTTCATTCTTTGATATTTAAGTGGCTAAATTAAGTGTGAAATTCTTTGCTTTCCTGATTATGTAATACCTTTTCAGAGAAGATAGCAAAATATTTAAAAAATTGTAGCTGAGTGAATGCTTGAGAGTATTGGAAACCAAGTATCATCTAACAACAGAACACAAATAAGATCAGTAATTGGAAAAAATAAACAACTGGAATCTGCAATTTAGCAGCATTAAACTAAAAACATTTCTTATGGTTCATTGGCACAAGACTCCATATAGCTTAGCTGATCGCTGGGTCCTGGGCAGCTGCCCACATTGGCCATACCTGGCACCGGCCCGAGTCAAATTTATGATGGTATGAAAATCAGACTGTGACTTGATCTCCTCACTCACTAAAATTCATACATCACAGGCATTAAACCATTTTTCGTAAATTATTTCTACATGGCATCTTTTCCATGAAAAGGCATAACACGATTCGCACTTAATTGTGCGGTAGCACAAAATGATAGGGCCTCTCTTCAGAATGTAATGAGGGGCCCCTGAGTCTCTGATATCTCAAAATATTAATTGGACTTGGGCTCAAAGGGGGCCCCTGAAGGCTGTACTTAATTTGAACCACTGGTTTCCTGTGCTCGGCACTGCGACTTAATTGTCAACACCGGCACTTATGACAGTCTGCTATATGGTGTCACTGTTTGTCTAATTTAGAGATGCACACGTCCACAGTTGTTTATTAATTCGATATACATTAAAACAAATAATAACTGCAGTCTAAGTCATTATTGTGGCTCTGGGGACCAGGAATAGTTTGAATTGTCACACTTTCAGGAGCAGTGTGATGGTTAGTAGTTGTGTTGGTACTGCCAGGGACAAAGGGTGGTTTAAGCTGCAGAAGCCCCTGAACAAGGTTTTTCACAAATTAAGCACTGCCTGAAGGCATTGAGCCCCATAAAGGGTCACCCTGCTGCAGGATTAGAGAGGCCTGCATTGCGCCCCTGGGGTCAGCGAGGGAAACGTTTGGACAAAAGGTGCTGCGATGCCCGAGCAATGGTAGATTGTGCGCTATACAGATGCTAATTAACTAAGAACTGCAGAACAAATACAGAGCTATACATGAGGGGCAGAGGCGCTGGTTGGTGCATAAAGAAAGCAAAGGGCAAACTTAATGTATTTCACACGACGGATGCTTGCCTTGAATGCCCCCCATCTCAAACGCAACTCTTTAATTGATGCAGTGTCTGTCTGGAGCAAATTGCCATCATTTAAACGGAGCCACAGCCATGGGGACAAGCGAGTGTTTAAAACGGGCTGTAATGTCCAATGCACAAGCGGAAATGGCGGTGATTGAGTGCACTTCATTATTCTAACAGCAGGGACGCGCCCGTCGACGTCAGAATGTCAATGTAACAGTTATAGGCACAGGGTGTTCTAGTCCGCCGGGACACGCTGACAAGTACGCTCATCTCGAACCGTAAAGGCAAAATTATTCATAATTAAAACACGCGCGCACAAACATAACATACATCACGGAAAAGCAAATCAATACCAAATAAACGATACGTTGCATAAAACTCATGCACTCTTACAAAAAAAAGTATCGAAGGCACATGGTGCCCAGCCAATTACCGCAGGAAAATAGCAAAAAGACGGAGAATGTACCCTCGGTAATGACGGCTACGTGTACCCATAATCACCCTGGCAACTAGTCTGCTAAAACCGAAGGTAGCAAGGGGGACGGATTAAAATGGCCGTGGAACTGCAGAGGCTTCAAGCACAGCAGAGCTCTTGCTTCCGTGCTGGAGTCATGCGAGGATGTTTTCGGCTTTATTGTCTGTGGGCGGCAGCCACCCCCCTTGAGCCACCTTCGGCGTCAGGGAGCTATAGTGCCAATATCGGCAACAGTTATCACAAAGCACATAAGTACATACGTACATAAATAAAACACACAACACTGTAATGTAAGTGGAGAAATATTGCTGCAGGTTTATTAGCATAACCAATATGCAAACAAGGTGGGTTATCTTACGGGCGATCCCAGGGCAGGCCAGCCCTATGCCGCCTGCCCGTCTGATAAGCCTAGAGTCACCATGGCAACGCCAACTGGTGTATACCAAATATTGGGAGGGTCCACCCCTCCCATCCGTGGACCACCAGTCCACATGCTTCACACGCCCCCCCGTGATGGGTGGGCGGAGCATACATGGCAGCCCCCGGTTGCTCAGACCCACAGCCGCCTTTCGGTTAACGGGGCGCCGTCGTTCTTCCAGGGGACCCGCTAAACATCCCTGGGTATCCTGGCTTAGCACCCCGCGGTGCTGCTGCATGCTGTACCCCTTGGTATGTGCAGACCCTGGATCGCCCTGTAACTCCTCCTGCAACACAAAGTAAAATTGTTAGAAAAAACCTGCCGCCCCCCCTTTTGTCCCTCCGGACGCCGGGTAAGCGGAGGGGCGGGCAAGGCGAACGAGCAGACAAGAGGACGAGGAGGGGGCGGAGACAGTATAAGTACCCCTGTCTCCTGCCCGCCCTCGCCGGAAACAGCTATCTGTTGGGGTCTCCCCCGGACTAGCCCAGGGACTCGACCTCCCACCCCTGTGCCTTCCTGTGGCACTGAGGCGGCCGCCCTCCAAGGGGCGGGCCGCTGCCCAACCCCCCCCCCGGCAGCCTTACATAGTGCCAATATCGGCAACAGTTATCACAAAGCACATAAGTACATAAGTACATAAATAAAACACACGACACTGTAATGTAAGTGGAGAAATATTGCTGCAGGTTTATTAGCATAACCAATATGCAAACAAGGTGGGTTATCTTACGGGTGATCCCAGGGCAGGCCAGCCCTATGCCGCCTGCCCGTCTGATAAGCCTAGAGTCACCATGGCAACGCCAACTGGTGTATTCCAAATATTGGGAGGGTCCACCCCTCCCATCCGTGGACCACCAGTCCACATGCTTCACACGCCCCCCCGTGATGGGTGGGCAGAGCATACATGGCAGCCCCCGGTTGCTCAGACCCACAACCGCCTTTCGGTTAACGGGGCACCGTCGTTCTTCCAGGGGACCCGCTAAACATCCCTGGGTATCCTGGCTTAGCACCCCGCGGTGCTGCTGCATGCTGTACCCCTTGGTATGTGCAGACCCTGGATCGCCCTGTAACTCCTCCACAGCCTTGGGAGTGGCCACCGTCACTACCAGGGCCCCCCACCAAGGTAGACCTATTTCCTTACAACCTGCTGCAGCCAAAGCTTCCCCTAGGTCCAGTAGGTCCAGTCTATTCGCAACCCGCAGCTGCCAAGGCTTCACCAAGGTCAAGTAAAATTAAATTCATGCCTAGCGTGGAGAGGTGCACCCCATCGCCCTCCAGACACCCTGTTGATTTGGCGTGTAAAAGGCCATGCCTGATGAAGCCAAAGCCTCTTAGCTCAGTGAACTTGCACATGGCGCTATTAACTTTTCTCCTTGACACCTCAATGGCTTCTCCTGAGCGGGCTCCTTGCCAAGGTAGCCTATTACTTACAACCTGCTGCAGCCAAAGCTTCCCCTAAGTCCAGTAGGAAAAGATCCATGCTTCAACTAGAGAGGTGTACCCCATCTCCCTCCAGGCACCCTGTGGATTTGGCGTGAATAAGACCTTTCCTGATGAAGCCAAAACCAAATTTGCCTTTTAACATACAAGCTGATAACCGGGCTTCCCCAGGTCCAGCCAGACCAGTCTTAGCCCATGCAGGTCCGGAGCCGGCATGCCCCCTCAGGCAAGTGCCCCTCTACACCCGCGGATAACCCAGGAAATAACCAGTAACACTCGAGTAAATAACAACGGACATCCTTTCAACGTGTAACATGTGTCCTGAGTGTACAATCTACGCGAAGGTGTGCAGGCGTGTAGGAATCAAAACCTAACATTGACTGTGCAAAGGAACTAGATTCAAACTGCCACCTATAGAATATGCGTGGTGCTATGTAGCACAGCTTGGCACATCTGATCCACTTCACAAACCTTGGAAGCAAGCCTATGCTGGTTACCCTCAGATCCTAGCCGTGCACACCTAACCCAGGGGTTACACCCTAGCTGTACCTTGCCGCTAGGTCCTCCTACCCTACGGAACCCCAATGAACGACCAGGTAACATTAACACTCACTCAACGCAGGAGTAACCCTTTTCTTAGCCTAGGTGCTGGAAGCAAGGTGACACCTCCCACTGCTCCTGACCATAGTGGTGAAGCGTCCCAGGAGTGCCCGGCTAATATAACAGACCCCGACAGACCAAGGGAGCCCTGCGCAGCTACAAGTGTTTGCCAGAGTACAACTGGTCTGCAGGGCTACCCAGCATGCTCAGGCACTGGCTATGGCATACCGACCGGCCACCAACACACCGCGCATTTACTAGGTGTTTCAAGTCCACTCGATCGCATTTGCCAATGAAACAAAGCATTGAGACCAAGCCCCTAAGACGGGTGCTGACCCAAGCAGATTAAACCTCCCGCCTCACCTGTGAGGACCGCACAGCCAATCCACTCCCGCTGTGCTGACCAGAGTAAGCGGATGACAATCTCAGCAAGGCACCCTGACCATTTATGTACGTTAGTCTGGGATTGGCCGTAAGTGACAGAACTATGGCTAACCAGCTGAACCAACCGAAGCGGATTAAAACAGTCACACGTGCACGTGCCGTGGGCACACTGGAAAGCAACAGCCATTGCGACGCCTGACTGGTGATGTACACTCCTAGCGCTGGCGGTGAAGCCGACCCCTTTAGCCGGCTGCCGCTCGGGGCCCCCCTCATTGCCTACGAGACCCTGAGCGCAGACCTTCCTTACACCGTTACGGTCTTGGGGCACTGGCCGTTACAGCACCGCCGAACAGCGCGCAACACAGCAGCTTCGTTGACAAAGTTGAACGGTTAACAGCCCCTCCCCCGCAGTCTTCCAATCTTAAAGCAGGAGACCGGAAAGGCTGGAAATGGGCAAAAGGAACCAGGGCGACGCGACAGCAACTTGATTATGCCTGATCGATTCAGTAGCGCGGACCCGCGGCTCCAAGCTCATACGAACGGTAAACCCTGACCAAAGGCACGACCAGGCAGCGTGGTGCCCGGGGCATCCGCCAGGCATGCAAAGATCACCTGGCCACTCCTGCTGAAGCGTGATCACTTGCCCCTACCACGCGCCCCTTCACTCCGAGGGATATCCTGATCACTTGCCACTGTCTTGTGCCCCTACAACCCGAGGGATATCCTGCCACTGCCTCTGTAGCTTCGAAATGCGAATGCTGAGCAATCTCTTAGAACCTGCTACAGTTACGAAATGACAAGGCGTGCAAGCTCCCGCTCAGACACTATTGGGGTCACTATTGAAGGTACATCACCGGCAAAACAGTCTTCCAAACTACCGTATTCGCTGCGTTATTCCAGATCGTGCACCCAAAACTCGAGCCACGGTCGACACCCCAAGCTACGGCCACCACGCCTTCTGCTGCTACACTCCCCCTCCTCCTAGGAGCAGCTGCCCTGAAAAAGCTGTCCCACAAGCATTGTGGGCATGAAAAACCAGGTATCATTCGGACCGGTTGAGAAAACCTAGGAGCCGTGCCACCCAGTGGCCTGACACTTTAAGCCAAAAGAGGGGGAACAACAACCCCCTTTACCTAAAATGCGGTATAAAACCAACCCGACTGACCACCTACCCCTGGACTCTCTGGAGGACGAATGCCCGCCATGGCGTAGTCCTCAGAAGAAGTCGCCTTGGGTAATCTATTCAGCCTGTAACAGTGCCGCTGCTGAAGGTACATCATGCCCCCGACAAGCTGGTGCGACGCGAGACACAATGAGGCCTGGATCACAACGCCTGGCAATGTAGCCAAAGTAATCACCCCTAGCGCCAAATCTGCCCTTGACCCCAGTTATTGCTGGCAGAAAACACCTAACGCGCACCCGACTGCCCTGCTGTAATTCACTCTGCTTTTAGGCGAAAGGGCACCTCCAACCCGTGCGCCGCAGAAACAACCCCTACGGCACCCCTTACACCCAGTCCCAGAGAGGCTTGCAAGACCTGGCTAGACCCAAAACGTAGGAGCCCTCCCAAAACCACTGAGTCAACTTTGGACTTCGGCAAAAACATATCTAAGAAAATTAAGCACCGAACGAATCGCTCAACCAAGCGAAAATCAATCCAACATACAAGGAACTATAATTTCATACCCATATTACATCATGCAAGACAAGGGGGGCGTCAACAATATAGACCTCTTCAGCCTGAGGAGTAAGTGGATGCTTATGATTACAGTGATAAAATCGCAGTAACCGTCACCTGCTCCGACCTTGGCTTGGTGCTAGCCCCCCCCCCTCACCCCGGTGCGCAAGATAAAGTCCCGGGAGCGGGGATGACTGAGGCTCGGCCGCACCACCCCCACGACACAAACTGGCACCCACGACCCTCAAGCTCCGATTAAGCATGCGATGGCCCAGAGTCACCTGGTGCTGGAAAGCTATGCCGCGGCGCCGGGGATCGAACCGTGATCCCCAGATTCCGGAGTCAGTCGCCCGGCCACAGCGCCACACCACTATACCGATTGATTAATGTGGCAGTTATATATAGCGCTGGCCTGCCGGGTCCAATCAGATATCAGAGCGCTTACATAGCACCAGATGCGTTACGTAGGGGACGCACATTATTAATATCTTGGGCACGAGGGGATTGTGATTTGCCCAGAATCACGGAGGATCGGCGCCAATGCCGAAATCGAACCCAGGTCTGCGCGCGAGCGCCCTATCCGTTAAACCAACTCCTGTCCCCAGATGCTCCACGAACTTGCAGGTTCCAGCACCCGACAGCAGGGAAGCATCAGACGGACCGCACACCTTCCCAGGAGCCAAGCCACTGCCTAGCGGAGGTGAGCGGGTGAAGGGGCCGCGAGGACTCGCTGCCCTCACTGCTCCCCTTTCGTACCTAATCCCTACAACTCCCCGACAAGCGTCTCGCCTCCCCATGCATGCGCCGGCCAAGGCGCGTGAGTGGCAAGGTATGCCAATTGTCAAATCCACAACAAACATGAGGCTCGGCGGGTCCGCTTATAAATTGTAGGAATAAGTTTCATCAAGGAAGCGTCCAATAATCCCATAGTTAAGTTAGGTATTGGAGCGCTGAACACGGGCACCGTAATTACTTACCCCATTCAGGTACGAGGGGAAGACGGGAATAGCCCAGGAAGTGGAGGCGACCTCGAGGCACGAGCCCTGTTAGCCTCACCAAGGTCGGCAGCGTAGCCGACGGACCCCAATTCCTCCCCAGGTTGCAATCAAGTGATTTGCCGAAAATCACACCATGCTGCGCCGAAGCCGCTCAAACGATGTGCTCCAGCGCCACAGTCCGCAGCTCTACCCATAAGGCCACATCGTCACTCGAGATCGAGGCCTTGCCACTTGGCCACCGAGCCACGACCCAAGGCTGCCACAACCAGGGCTGGGAAAGGGGGGAGGGGGCGCGGCCCCGGGGGGCCCGGAGGAGGCACTAACAAAAGGGGGCGACCGGAACAGAGACAGTTGCTTAGACCTGTAACTTTGTACGTGAGAGTCTCAAACCTGCGCCCCCACCCCACGCCTCCCACACAACCTCTCTGGCCGGCGCTTGGCCCTGGCTTTCAGCCCGCAACCGCCCCCGCCCGTGGTATTCCGACCACAGGGCCCCGTCACCTGGTGCTGCCCAGGTACGGGGCGGGGAGAGGAGGCAGGCGGACTCACTGAACGAAGGGCTCAGGGGCTGCTGGGCGCGTGAACGACGAGGCGCGCGGACGGATGAGAGCCAATGCCACCCAGTGGCCCCAACATGGCTGTATTCCTACAAGTGTCCCCAAGCCTGTACCTGGATCCCTCTGGTGAAGGGGGCTATGAACACGGTGTTGTGCTAATTTCCAACAGTGATGACCTCCAGTCACCCAGGTGAGACGCGATCAATGGACAGCCCTACTAATTACTGTAGACGTGCAAACCAGGCGCTCCACCCCCACAACTGCCGTGCAATGCCCAACCACTCCGGGGGGGCAAGGTAACCAAGAGACGCCGAGGTGGGCGCGGCCGCGCAATCCACAGCCATGCGGACCTCTCATGACCCGGCATCCCTGCTTAAGGATTAATTTAGAATGACTCCGCAGAGGAGGGATCGGGCACGTTGCGAATGAGCGCGAACTCGACCCGAAGGGTAGGACATGACATTCTGTCACGGCGATATAGAATGTTATGCCCCAGTAATACAGGATGCGGACGCGACCCCGGGGCTCGATCCCTGGTTCCCTGCCCAAGCCGGCAGCTTGTGCCTCGGAGCACTATGCAAACCGACGCTCCACTCCCCCCACTGCCGTGCATGGCACCTCAACCCCGCGATGCCTAGAGATCACGTGAAGCCGAGGTAGGCGCCGCCCCGCAATGCACAATGAGGTTTGGAGGCGCAGCGACAAAGGGGGTCCCCACGCGACTGCCCCTGTTCACCACTAACCGTACAGCTGGTTGAACAACAACGAAGGGGTTGCACACACTGGGCGGAAATGCCAGGAGGGTGTAAGTGCAACCTGCGTGTCTTGGTTAACTATGTTCCAATCCCCAAATCACAAGCCTAGCAACCCCCTGTGATCCGAGTGGGCACCCGAACCCCTGACGAGGACAGGGAAACCGAGCACACGTGACGAGGCAGCACCATGCCAAACCCACAATGCTCAGCCCACCGCCCCCAGCATGCCCACCCGCAATCCCCCACCAAGCGCTGCACAGCCCCTGTTCTCATAAAAAGCGCTAATACTTTCGAGTCGGGCAGGCGCTACATAAATATCAAAGACATCGCTACCTGCGCCCGCGGGCGCAGAGTTCCGGTAATTTATATCCGGTGCTCATGTAAAGCGCTAAAACTTTCGGGTCGGGCTGGAGCTACATAAATATGCCAGAAACACCGCTACCTGGGCCCGCGGGCGCATAGTTCCGGTAATTTAAATACGACGCTCATGTAAAGCGCTCTAATACCTTCTAGATGAGCTGGACCTACTTAATATGCGAGAAACATCGCTAACTGGGACTGCGGGCGCAGAGTTTCAGTACATTTAATACAAAGCTCATAAAAGCGCTCTATACCTTCGGGTCGAGTAGGCGCCACATAACTAAGTGAGAGACAATGCTAACTAGGCCCGCGGTCGCGGAGTCTGGTGAATGTCGTTAATGTCACTACGATGGTCATGTGTGGCGCTCCGTACTTTCGGGTCGAGCTGGCGCTACTTAAATATGCCAAGCCGCATCTTTATTTCGTTCAAATCGGGGGGCCTTGTCCCGCCGTCGAAGTTCCGCCGGACTCGAAGCGACAAATTCTATAGCTGCTCTGTGCCGGACCGCGGGTGCAGCATGGTCATTGTGGGGAAATGAGGAGTGCCGGGAGCGAGGGTTCTCAATCAGCTAAGACCCACAGCCCCCAACCAGATTTCCAGGCCGAGGCTCGCGCGCCTGCCTGCACTCCCGGACCCGCGCCACCCCGGGTCGCCCCCAGGGCACCAGTGTTCACTTGTGGGGGGTTCACTTTTGGGGGGGGGCGTATGGAGTGATGGTTTAGACACGACTAACCGCTCTTCCAACTCCGACCGACGACCCAAGTAGGGACTCGGCAACGATCCCGCGGCACGACCAGCAAGACAGCGTGTCCTGCGCACCACCCTTACGACGCTACCTGTTCCACGGCCCGAAGCAACCCTGAAATCGACCTCAGTGCGCCGCCCCCCACCTCGTGTGCCACTTGCCCTCTGAGCCCCTCAACGCCGAGGGAGAGGCCGCAGCTCCACAGCCAGCCATTCCCGGGAGGGTCAGACCCTCGCCCGCTTGGGCCACAGACAAAACAGCCATGTTAACGGCCACTGACCCGGGGAGGGACACCTGGCGAGGACCCAGCAGCTCAGGCAGAGTGTCACTACTATGGAGAGGAGGAGGGCAAACAGTCGCACTCACCGCAAGCGAACCCGGAGGCGACTGACCAGACGACGTGTCCGGCGCCAAGGCGAACGAGCGTTTCAGGCCACAGTGACTCGTTAAAAGCGCGAACACGACCCGAAGGTAATGGGCGCTTTCCATAGCACCGCGTTCACATTACACATTCCGATACTAACACACGCGCGCCCCTCCCCCGCAGCACTCACAACCTCTGGCCGGCGACTTGGGCCTGGCTTCGTGCCCGCAACCCCACCCGCCCGTGGTATTCCGACCACAGGGCCCCGTCACCTGGTACTGCCCAGGGACAGGGCCGGGGCGGGGAGAGGAGGCAGGCAAACTCACCGCAAGCGAGGGGCTCCGAGGCTGCTGAGCACGCGACGACCGAGCTGCAAGGCGAACGAGCGGACAAGAGGACGAGGAGGGGGCGGAGACAGTATAAGTACCCCTGTCTCCTGCCGCCCTCGCCGGAAACAGCTATCTGTTGGGGTCTCCCCCGGACTAGCCCAGGGACTCGACCTCCCACCCCTGTGCCTTCCTGTGGCACTAAGGCGGCCGCCCTCCAAGGGGCGGGCCGCTGCGCATCCCCCCCCCCCGGGCAGCCTTACATTCATAGGCTGAAGCTACCTGCAGGAACTGCCTATTCTGTGCAGCAGCACGCGTTTGCAGGGGAACGTGACAGCCGTATGTTTTTCAGGAGGTTAACAATTGGCAAAATGTTTCTGTTATTAGTCGGTTTTACAGGTAGGGTGACCAACTGGCATGGGTGCAAATTCAGGACAGTGAGTGTAAAAATTCAGGACAAAATGTTAAAATTCGGGACAAAAATTCAGGACAGGAGGTCAAAATTCAGGACAAAAGGTAAGTTTTACAGACACATCAGAGGAGGTTGCGCAATAGTATATAAGTAAGTAAATAGACAACCACTTAAGTACATGTGAAAATAAGTTTATATTAGGCTGAGACAATTGTGCACTTCATGGTTTTTCAGTATGCGCGCAGCTTTAAGCAAATGTGCAGGTCTTTTTGTGGTAACAAAACTGCCCCCACCTTTCCAGCTCCTAGAGAAAACGCCTGATGCCCGGTCCGGCCAGTCTGGCCTTGCTACCACCCTCCAATGGTGCCCCTCATCTTCACATAGAGCCTCTCTCACGTGCTACCCATCCCAAGTATGTGGGGCAGTGTTGAAGTGCGTTGCAACACACACATATTATATAGAGACAATCACTCATATTAATGTTAAAGTCAATGTATAGGAAATGTTGCTTAAGATAATGAGGCTTACAATATGTAATCATACTTTCATCCATCATTCAGTCTTTCACCATTCATTCTGCCCTCCCATCTGTGTGCCCATCCATGTCCATATTCAACCATTTACAAACCTATCCATCACGTATCCTTCCATCCATCATTTCACTCATCCATCCCTCCATCCACCCTTTTACTCATCCATCCATTATACATCCATCCACCATTTCACCCTATCCATCGGTACACTCATCCATCCACTCTTCCACCCATCCATTCACTCCAGCCATTTACCTATCCAGCCATCCTTTCACTTACTCATTCACCCACCCAGTCACTCATCCTTCCACCCATTCAGTCATCCATTTACCCATCCTCCCTTTCTCTCCCAATTCCCCTTTCACTTAGCCATCCATCCTTCCATCCACCCACCCATCCATCTACTCACCCACTCAAGAATCCATCCATTGAACCTATCACTCAGCCATCCTTTCACTCATCCATCCTTTCTCTCATCCATCCACCCTTTCACTCCTTCACTCATCTATCCATCCTTTTGTCCATCTCCAAGCCCTTACATCCACCCTTTTACTCATCCGTCCATCCATTCACTCTTTCACTTATCAATTCATCAATCCACCCTTTCACTTATCAATTCATCAATCAATCCATCATTTCACTCATCAATTCACCCATTCACTCGCCCATCATCCACCCTTTCACTCATCCATCCATCCATCCATCATTTCACTCATCCATCCAGCCATCCATCCACCCATCCCTTCACTTGCTTACTTACTCACCTTTTCACATTAATTATGAGCTGAGCCTTTGCTGTTGCAGACACAAGAGACCCATCAAGAACTCCACCCTTGCTGTAGTTCCAAAAGCAAAGGGGGGTGGGCAGGGTTCACTATGCCCCTGCACATAGGTAATCTGAAAAAGTGGAAGGCATGAGTCATGCATGATGCACAGTGCCTGGACGTGGGGCGACTGTGACATGGTGTTGTTTCCAGAGCTTTGAGTAGGATGAAAAAACGAGGGGCGTCTCTCCAAAAGGTTGTGCGATATAATTAAGGGCGTGGCTTAAAACTCATAAGCTAAAAATCTGTGCTTAGCATAATGTGCAGCCCGACTGGTATTTTTTGTTGCTTCTGTCATTGTATCCAGATATATAATACAACAAGTAACGTTACACCTAGAACAAGTAACGTTACACCGACAACAAGCCAGAAGTATTGGCTTTGTCAATGGTTGTTAGTTGCATAAAATAAAAAAGCAGCAACCATGGCTTCCTTGAATATAATATTGAAAATGGGTCAGTTCTAAACCAATGAGACTGAGAGAACTATAATCCTTTCCTTTGAACTTCTTTCACCGTCTTCCATTGGTTAACTGGATTCTCACCTAGCAGCAGCATGGGCGTTTTTGCACTTCCATGTGGCAGAATGCCCTGCCCTGGACCGAGGACGGAGTAGGCCACCACATGCTGTCAGCTCAGACTGACCCATTGTCATTCTGTATGTGGCAATCAGCCCTACACAGAATGACAATGGACGGGGTGGGGCTGCTCTTGTGCTCTGAGGAGTACGAGGCGGCCCCACCGGGGAGCTGAGGCCTTTCCAAGGGGGACAGCTCTGTTCCCTGAAAGGCCCAAAATTACGGACAAAAGACGTCCGTAAAAGGGATCCCCACGGACAACGGACTTGAGGTCCAATTTATGGACGGTCCGTGAAATTTATGGACGGTTGGTCACCCTATTTACAGGAGCACTTATAAGTCCGTCGCTGAACCACAATTCAGAAACAGGTTCGACCTGTGTTTTCTCCATGAAGGCTTAGAATGCTTTTTTAGGGCCCTGGTTTTCCAACTGTGGTTTTAGGTCTGTCCAATGGACAGCTTTATTTTTAACCGCAGGCCTCATGTTAAAAAAAAACAAATCTTAAATTGAAAAAAAGTGTTTCGCATTTTACTGCTGTCCATACCAGCATACAGCAACAATTTTGGGTAAACTGGCCATTCTTGTACTTTTCTAGTGTTTGCAGCCCAAAGGGCCTTGCTCAGAGTAGGATAGGCCGACTTGGGGTAACCATATTTCCATGGTCCCATTCGACTTGATCCAGTGGCGGCTCCTCCGCTAAGGCGGAGGAGCGTCGCCTCACTGCATTTCAGCAGTGCAAAAAAGGAAAAATAAAATGATAATAACACAATGTTTTAGCATTTTATTTTGCCCTGCTGAGGCAGTTTTGCAGGGCAGGATGGGGCTGGGTTGCTCTGCTCACCGAGCAGCAGGAGGAGTGTTGGGTACTCTGTAAGTGCGCATGACGTTTTGGCCACCCTTCTTGGGCCAGCCAAACAGTCATGCGCACTTAGCATGTTCTCCACCAGGCTGTATTACACAGCCTCGGTGGAGAACATGTACAGGCTCATAGAGCCCCATCTGAGCCTCAAACCACAGCACTCTGACCAATCACAACGCTGCTGACAGTAGCGTTGTGATTGGCTTAGGGGAGCCTGTGTGCTTCCTGCTTCTGACCCGGCCAAACTCGTCCGGAAAAGACATGGAGCCTTAGCCATGTCCCCCACTCCCCAACCTCCTAAGGCAAACTGTCTACACTTTACTCTGCCCCCTCATCACCCTTTAACTCTCTTATTAAATCACAATTTTGTATTTGACAGTAGGTATTTGTAGCTATTCAAATATGACACCAGGAGAAACAGTGCCTAGATAGTTACAGATGTTATAAGGTGTGAAAAGGTTTGTTTAAATCAGAGTTAACCAGACTTAATGTGCTTTATTTAAGGAAACCGAGTATCAACAACAAACATGCCCTAGGTGTTGGAAATGGCCCTTTTTGCAGGGTTACCCCAAACTTTTTTCCTTCTTCCTCCTCTGTTTTTGACTTTGTTTTTGCTGGTTTTAGGACTTTGGGTGCTTTTTCATAGCTGACCAGTGCCTGACTGCTCTGTGCCAAGCTACCAGAGGGTGAGCACAGGTAAACGTTTTGTGTGTACTACACTTACCCTGACTAGAGTGGTGGTTCCTACTTGTACAAGGTGCATACCTCTGCCAACTAGAGACCCCATTTCTAACACTAGAAAATATCAGTCAGCAATGAAATTCAAGGTAAAAATACATATCCTAGTATTTCGTAATTAGGGAAAAATATCAAACAAAGTCCTTTCGAGGTGTCATGCTTGGGCTCACTGATAAGGACCCGGCATTCGTACCTTGAGTAAAAATCATCAGCGTCTAATCACAGGACCAGATGATAGATCTACCATCTGGTCCTGTGATTAGACACTGACAATTTTTACGGAATACTAGGATATCGTCGCAGTTCGCATTGTGCTACAAAGTTGTGGAACAACTGCCACATCCCTACTTTGGATTACCGCTGTCCACATAAATCATAAGCCCTGATGAAGTTAAATCTCCATTGAAAGAAACGTGTTGGCTGGAGCCTATGTTTATGATGTCATTAAAATAAAGGAATTCAAAACGTAAAGGAATTTGGTCAGTCTTTTGTCATTGGAAAAGAAAGTCTGGTGGTGCACCTCTCCACATTTATCCAGCAGTTACATTACACAAGGTCACATTAATTTTTGGTGGACATGGGGAAATTAAGTGATTTGCCCAGAATCACAGGATGTTGAGCTGATGCAGAGACTTGAACTTTGTTCCCCAGCTCCAAAGTCAGCAGCTCCGGTCTGTGTTTTGTGTATGCGCATATTAGAGGATTATTGGCTCTTTTCAAACTTAGGAGGATGTGTCTTTGAGCAGCGTACTTTCTTTTAGTGTATTTCCTTGACCTGATGTACCCTAAGTCCCCTATTAGGATCTGGGGAATCCAATAGGGGGTGTTAAGGGAAGCCTCCAGCAACTAGCAGGTCGGTCAGAAGGTTGGGAAAGAAACTAGGATAGGGGGTTAACCAGGGAAAGATACAGACAACTTTGCTTGGCAGACAATGTTGTAAAAGGTAAGAGAAGGGTGCAGGCCGGGGGACACCAGGACAGTGGAGGGGGCATACAAAGTATCCAACTGCATGACACAGAGAACAAGAACACAAGAAGAAAGACAGAAGTGGAAGGACATTACAATAAAACATGAATAGAGCTCAAATACAGGCAGTAGATGTATGGCTATTCATAGTAAAATACAAAAAAAATAGGTATGCAAGAGGTGCTATTGGCAAGGAGCTGAAGGTGGGGAGGAAGGTACCAATATACCCTGTATTCTGCCCGTGATTCTGATTGGTCCAAATTAGCCTGACCCTTATGCCCTCATTATGAGTGTTGTTGGAAATCGGGTTCCTGGTTGACTGGGGTGCGACCCCTGGTCAAGCAGTAACCACAATCCTAGTCAGGGTAAATGTTAAGCAAACCCCAAATTAGCCTGTGCTCACCCTCTGGTAGCTTGGCACAAAGCAGTCAGGTTAACTTAGAGGCAGTATGTGAAGTAGTTGTGCAACACTTCACACAGTAAAACAGTGAAAACACCACACAAACAGATCCCACACAAAAATTTAGAAACATAGCTCTGTATTTAACAAATAAAACAATACCAAAATGACAAAAATCCAATTAGTTGTGCGTATATATTGATTTTTAAAGTTTATAGGGAAAAATAGTGCCAAAAAGCACAAAACGCTATTGGGGCTATTCGGTCACGCCAGACCGGGACAAAGTTACATGTTCAGGCTGACCACGATGGAGTGTGGGCTGGCTACAGGGAATAAATTGAGTGTGTCCTCCTAAATTGTATTTGTAATTTCCATTTATTGATGTCATGTATAAACAGACACTTTAGGTCTTGTATTGTATGCAATGATTTTCTGTTTTATTTTCAAGTTAGGATTATCAACATACTTCCAATGTTTACATTGTCGATTGGCAACTTTCGGCAGCCGACACGTGTTTCACTCCCCAGTGACTTGTAGGGACCCAGTTAGGCCTACTGAATAGAGTACCTTAAATTCTGGTAGCATAGTGTTGCGTGGATCTGCGTCGAAGATGGGTTGCGCATCCCAGGCCATGCGTCTGATCCGAGATGTGGCGATGCTGTAGTGTGAGATCCTGTTGCGTCCACATCAAGGATCCTGTAGACGGGGCTTGCCATAAGAAGTCCGCTGTCGGCAATGCGATGTGCAGTCAGGACAATGCATCGGTTCTGCTGTGATGCAGAGATCTGTCGTCGAGACTGCAGTCGACGAGAGATGCGAGGACCTGTGCCGGGATAAGCGTCATGCAGTGATGGTTCTGAAGGCGATGCGTCATTGCAAAGATGCGGTTTAAGGCGGCGATGCAAGTCTTTTGTGGCAGGTCCAATCCACACAGCAGTGGCTATTCATCGGTTCTGCTTTAGGAATGTGCTGCTCATCCAAGGAGATGCATCAGTTCTGCTATGGGATGCGTTGCTAAGCAGAGGAGAGGTTTTGGTTCTACTGGCAAGCACCTTAGGCCCATTTCCAAGGATCCAGGACTAGGGTGGCACCACTTGGCAGGGTAGACTCACAGATGGCTTAGTCCAGGTGCAGATGCAATGTGGGAAACCTGTTATGTCCCTGAGGCTTTAGATCAGGAGGCCAGCCAAGTAGCCCTTGCAGTCACTGGGGCTTCTGGGTTCAAGAGATACAGGTCCAGTCTTTCTTACCCAGACAAGAGGGCAGCAGGCCGCAGATCAGCAAGCAAACCAGGAGTACAGCAGTGTGCTGTCCAGCAGAGTGGAAGTCCTTCAGCAGCACAGCAGTTCTTCTTCCTGGCAGAGTATCCATAGGTTAAGAAGTTTACCGAAGTGGTGGTGTCTGAGGTCCAGTACTTATGCCCAGTGTTACCTTTGACCTAGGGTAGACTTCAAAGACATGCCTTTGGAGTGCACAGATGTCCTCCAGTCAAGTGATCGGGGACAGGCTACAGGCAATAAATGGCTAAAGCAAGAAAATTACAACACAACTATCTAAAAGTGGCATTTTTAGAATTTCAATTTAAAATCTGACTTCACCATAAGTTTGGATTTTAAATTGTGATTCTAGAGACACCAGACGTCAAGGGTTTATCTCTTCCCAATTGGAAATTACTCTTTAATAGGTAATCCCAATGTTATCCTATGGGAGAGATAGGACTTGTAGTAGGGAAAAACGAATTTGGGAGTATTTCTCTACCAGGTCAGGTAAAACTTAAAAGTACATGTCCTTCCTTTTAAATACATTGCACCCTGCCCTCTGGGTTGTCCATGCCCTACCTTAGGGGTGACATATGTATAAAAAGGGAAGGTTTGCTCTGGCAAAAGTTTAATTTGCCAGGTCCATATAGCAGTGCAAACTGTCCACATAGGCTCTGCAATGGCAGGCGTGAGACATGTTTACAGGCTAACTTAACTGAAAGACATAATCAGTGCTGGAGGCCCACTAGTATCATTTTATTTATAGGTCCTGGATACAGGTATTACCACTTTCCTAGGGACTTATCAGTAACTTAAATATGCAAATTGGGGATGAACCAACAGTACCATGTTTCGGGAGGAGAGCACAAGCCCTTTAGTACTGGTTGGCAGTGGTAAAATGCGCAGAGTCTCAGTACCAGCAAAAGCAAGGTCAGGAAAGTGGAGGAGGAACAGAATATGTTGGTGGGAAGACCCCCCTAAGGCTCTCAGGTCTAACAAGTGTCCAGTAATAATTTTTGTTACTTCCCTGCCATGGAATTACTGTATTTAGGAGTCCTGGTAATTCCAGGGACAGAGAAATAACATTTTGGGAAATCACATGCTGAAATTGTTTTTACCATGCTGATTCCTGAATGTTTTTCCACTGTATTCCACCTGGAAACTTTGCCTGCTTGAAGCAGATGAAATATCTGGATGAAACACCAATGACCCATGGTGTTCCCACAAAATATAATAATATGATGCAGAGGGTAGCATCCCATATGAATTATTGGAATTATCAGGAAGGGTGGCCTTAGTGTCCGTGGTTCCTCTTCGCAGAACGTGTCTGTCAAATCGTGTAAGGAATTTGCATAATACTGCAGGTAACTACTAGAACCTGCTTTATTTAAAGACTCCAGGCTGCATTTCATGCTCCTCAGTATTTGTGGCTATGGAGAACCTGGTAAAAACTTACACTACAGAGTGCTGTATTTACATGGTGTGGTGTTAACTTCTGCATGCCGAGGTTCGCACCTCCGGATGGTGCATGATGAAATAATACTTCATGTTTTCCCCTATTCCAAGATGCAAAATCAGAAATGTGTGGTGCTTTCCCCACATAAACTAAGCCTGGTTTTATCTGCTGGAAATGGTGTAGGGAAAAAAGTACTGTATAATCTCACCAGTTGTACCCCTGATTTGCCTCTGGAGCGTAACACAAGTTCCTGCAGTCCCTAGGCACCAGGGGTCCCACCCCTTCAGAAGCCCACCTAGCCTTTCTAGGGCCCTCAATCAGGACATGGTCAATGTATGTCTGTGAGATATCGGAGACTCAGGGGCCATTATCACATTCTGCTTCTGCGGGCCCATCATTGTGCATTTTGCCTCTGAATCCTGTGCCCAAGTCAGGATCTTTGCCCGTATTTGGATTAATAGCCCATTTGTAATGAGGGACTTACCTTGCTGTTTTAGATTAATATTAAATATATATTGGGGACTGGGTGTTTGATTGAATGTAAGGGGCTCTGCACAGAGTGCCCACTAGGTTTTGACTCCTATTACTCGGATTCTGAGCCAGACTTCTTGGAAACCAGATGCCCACATTAGTTGCCTCCTCGATGCATTTCACTGGTATCGTGCAGCTATTAATTAACTTGTATTCTTTACTTATTTATAGATTTTATGTAAGGCTCGTGCAAGACGATGTCCCTGTAAACTAGTGAAAGAGGGGTGGGAGGAAGTGTTGGTCAGAAATGTAAGAAGGAATGGATGTCTCACCATATGTGTGACTGCGGGAACCCAGGGGCTCACCAAGTTGGTCCAATCATATATACACCCACTTACAAATCTCGCCATGGAGAATCCTTGTGGGTCTGGAGAGATCGACTGACTTTTTCCACCGTAGGCAAATTAGAGCTCTTTCAATATAATCAAAACATCAAGGACATTTAGAATTGGCGATCAGACAATGATGAGACTTTGGTGAAGGTTTCAAAAACCTTTATTTATCATGAAGTTAGAATCTCTAAATATCTTTATTCAGTTTAGTAAGTTTACAGAAACATAAAATAGATTTGGTTAGAAGTCAATATTAGAAAAAGGCACAATGTTCCATAAAGAAACCCCATAAAGTAACTAAGGACCTATTCTGAAATATATCTCATGAAGAGTTCCTCTGGAGAAGAGCGAGTAAGAGATGAACTTCTCATAAAGAGTAGTTCTGGAAACTCAGCCAAGTTCCCTACAGCTTCAGTACCAACTGTAAATAAAAGTGCGATCCTTGCAGTAGCACAGATCACTAATCAAGCAAAATGATCAAAAATGAAAAAGAGACAGTCACCCCAGTGAAATAGCTTAAGAGATCTCTTCTCCATAAAGAAGAGTCTCAGGACATGGAAGTTCCAGTAGCACAACCACTGGAAAGGTTGAAAGGATCAGAGGCAGGGAGGTGTAGGAAAAGAGTGATGGCTAACTAGCTAGGAACACTAATTAATATAGATTCTTACTTTTGTAACAATTCCTTAGGCGTCTCTGTCGGTTATCCAATGAGAATAGTTCACAGGATGGCATCATCAGTCATACGATGCTGCTTCTTTCATTTCCCACAGTCTGTGCTTTCGTCGCCATGATCGATACAATTTGTTACCGCATTTATTACATGAGGGAAGATTCTCATTGGAACCCTCTTATCTAAGCTAAAGGATGCACTATGAGTTTGATGCGTGAACAGTGGCTAGTCAATAAAATGAAAAACTGTCAATGTTAATCGGAAGCGGCATTCGTCACGTCTCTGAGTCATTGTTTAATATAAGCAGTTTTAATAAGCTAATTGTATTCTACCATATGATCTAACATGGGCTGAGGAGCTGGATGAACACAATGTTACAGTCAGCACATTTCTAAAGGACGTCACTGATGCTAAGCAGTTACACAAAATGTCTTACTCATGTGTCTGTGAGCAGAATCGAGTGAAAAAGAAAAACGTTTGGGCCTCGTTATGTGTACACATTAAGATGGGTTGCCTGGTGCAAACATTTGGAAAAACACGCATTAATTAGAAAAGCATTCTAAAACATTCTCAATCCTACATGTGAATGACTAATGTATTTTCGTAGTTAATTGCTAGTATTCTGAACATTATACATTTGCACTTTTTCGTACGAGTCATTTTCTAACATAAACATTCCTACAGCATTCAAAACATTCTATGATGCAATTCTAACGCAATGAGTATGTCGGTTTTCTAAATTCATGCTCATTGTTTCCATGACTGTATGTGTGTGTGTGTACTGTGGATGTGTGGGACAAATAGTGAGAGGGAAGGACAAGCTGGGTAATAAGAGATAGAGAGAGAGAGAGAGAGAGAGAGAGAGCGACTTAGAGAGAGAGAAATGTGCCACGCACATAGCGCTTTCTGGCAGATGCCTGGTGAATTTTAAAAGTCCCCGTTTTGTCGTTTTCTTTTGCATAATTTTTCGGATTATTACCTTGTTTTTAACTGGTCGGCGTCACTAGCTCAGATTTAGTCCTGACCTCTCATAGTCGCCCCTACCTGTGTCCTTTGTCCCGGACCGCACTGCTGCACTATAAAAATTGCTGCTTCCACCGCCATTTGGGCGGGCCGGTCCCCGCGCTCTGTTGACCTGGGGCGCCATTTTGGGTGGGTCTGAGAAGCACTCCCCAGCCATTGGCTGGAGCCGTCACGTGGACTGGCCAGAGGCTGTAATTGGAGGGCATATTTAAGGTGGGTAGGAGAGAGCTTTACTCCTGTTTGGTTTATTGCCTCGCACATAGCGCTTTCTGGCAGATGCCTGGTGAATTTTAAAAGTCCCCGTTTTGTCATTTTCTTTTGCATAATTTTTCGGATTATTACCTTGTTTTTAACTGGTCGGCGTCACTAGCTCAGATTTAGTCCTGACCTCTCATAGTCGCCCCTACCTGTGTCCTTTGTCCCGGACCGCACTGCTGCACTATAAAAATTGCTGCTTCCACCGCCATTTGGGTGGGCCGGTCCCCGCGCTCTGTTGACCTGGGGCGCCATTTTGGGTGGGTCTGAGAAGCACTCCCCAGCCATTGGCTGGAGCCGTCACGTGGACTGGCCAGAGGCTGTAATTGAAGGGCATATTTAAGGTGGGTAGGAGAGAGCTTTACTCCTGTTTGGTTTATTGCCTCGCACATAGCGCTTTCTGGCAGATGCCTGGTGAATTTTAAAAGTCCCCGTTTTGTCGTTTTCTTTTGCATAATTTTTCGGATTATTACCTTGTTTTTAACTGGTCGGCGTCACTAGCTCAGATTTAGTCCTGACCTCTCATAGTCGCCCCTACCTGTGTCCTTTGTCCCGGACCGCACTGCTGCACTATAAAAATTGCTGCTTCCACCGCCATTTGGGCGGGCCGGTCCCCGCGCTCTGTTGACCTGGGGCGCCATTTTGGGTGGGTCTGAGAAGCACTCCCCAGCCATTGGCTGGAGCCGTCACGTGGACTGGCCAGAGGCTGTAATTGGAGGGCATATTTAAGGTGGGTAGGAGAGAGCTTTACTCCTGTTTGGTTTATTGCCTCGCACATAGCGCTTTCTGGCAGATGCCTGGTGAATTTTAAAATTCCCTGTTTTGTCGTTTTCTTTTGCATAATTTTTTCGGATTATTACCTTGTTTTTAACTGGTCGGCGTCACTAGCTCAGATTTAGTCCTGACCTCTCATAGTCGCCCCTACCTGTGTCCTTTGTCCCGGACCGCACTGCTGCACTATAAAAATTGCTGCTTCCACCGCCATTTGGGCGGGCCGGTCCCCGCGCTCTGTTGACCTGGGGCGCCATTTTGGGTGGGTCTGAGAAGCACTCCCCAGCCATTGGCTGGAGCCGTCACGTGGACTAGCCAGAGTCCTACTTTACTAGGTGGATATGACGCGCAGCGTGTACGCGCATCGGGGACGCCACAGTGACGCCGGAGTCACGCCAGAGTCCAGCCCGTCTGCGCCCGTCCGCGCTGAGGACGCGCTGGGCGGCTGGGCTCCGGCTTCTGACGAGGTTGTCGCCTCCTCATGGAGATATACGCAGCAGGAGATGCTTCGCCTCAAACCTCGTCACCTGAGGTGTTCGCATATGTATGAACCGGACGACTTTCTTCGTCCCCTGCGATGTGGCTGCTACCATACGCGTACGCCTGGAAATCCGGTTCCCCCTCATCCTTCACTCAATCACCCTGCCATTTCCAGACCCAAGATAGCAGGAGTAGAAGGTATCCTGATCAATGCCCGCTCCCTGGTCAAAAATAAAATAATGTTTAGGGAGATGGTTTTGGATAGAAAGCCTGCCCTAGTGTTTATTACTGAAACCTGGGCTAAAGACTCATCTGGTCCAGATCTGACTGAAGCGGTCCCGGAAGGGTATTGCCTGGCCAGGTTGGACAGACAGGGTCGAGTGGGAGGGGGGATAGCTATCCTTTTTAAAGATCATTTGCACTGTCACACAGTACCGCTACTTGATTTTCCGGATGGCGTTCAGGCTTGTTATTTTATGTTAAAGGAAGGGCAATGCCCTCTTTTTAATGGAATACTCCTGTATCGACCTCCTGGTCCGAGGACTGATTTCACACATAATCTCCTCCAGCTTTTGGAACCCTACTTTGGTCGAGACAACTTCTCCATTTTAGGGGACTTCAATTATCATCTAGAACGGCCTGACTTATCTGATACTTCCTGTCTTACTGAAGCCCTGGCGTCCTGTGGACTCACGCAGCGTGTCCGCGGGGCTACCCACCGTGGAGGTCACATTCTAGATGGCATTTTTTCTAATGACCATCGTTTGACCGTTAAGGATCCGGTACATGTATCTTGGTCCGATCACCTTGCGGTCCCATTTCTTTTAGAATGCCCTCTGATGGATGGCAGTAAAATAGGGAAACATACAGTGGGAGCCGGCAGAAATTTTAGGAATATTAGTAATGACTCCTTTTCACCTTGGGCTGTTAGTCTTTCCACTATAGGCTCGGATAGCGGCCAGACCGCGGTTGGTCACTTTGAACAGGTCATCACCGAGGCCCTGAATGAATTGGCCCCGTTACAGACCCGCCGTCGAGCTAGGAAAAGACCCTCTGCCCCCTGGTATTCGGAATCCCTCAGACTCCTCAGGCAAGAAGTGAGGAGGATGGAGAGGCTCTGGCATGCAAGTTGGGACCTCAAGAACAAGGAAGCTCACAAACTCTTGGTTAGGAAATATAAGGCTGAGATTGTCCAGGCCAAACAAGATTATTTTGTGGCCACGACAACTTCGCTCTCCTCGTCGAAGGAGCTCTTTAGAATCGTTGACTCTTTGGTCAACCTACAAACACCTGACCCTGTCTTACCCTCACAAGATCTGTGTGACAAAATTGCTCTCTTCTTTCACACCAAAATACAGGTTATCTATCGGGCTCTTGAGATACAAAGAGCTTCGATCAGTGGGTCCTCTGTTCCGGCTGAGATAAATAGGACCACCTCAGATAGCTCTCCATCGAGCACTCTGAATTCCTTTCCCCCGCTGGCCTTACAGGATCTGGAGATCTTGCTTAATAAAACCAAATCTGGCTCTCCCCTAGACACTTGTCCTTTGAAGATTATTAAGCAGTGTAGGGAAACCCTCTTACCGCCCCTATTAGAAATTATGAATCTAGCTATGAAGGACGGTGTTTTTCCCCTGGAATGGAAGAGCGCTGTAGTCAAACCCTTGTTAAAGAAGCCTTCCCTTGATCCAGAAGTTCTAAAAAACTTCCGTCCCATCTCACTGCTTCCAGCCCCTTCAAAGATGCTTGAGGCACATCTTAACAAGCATCTCGCTGCCTTTGTGGAAGGCTCGGGCTGCTTGGACTTCTCCCAGCATGGATTCAGGAGGGAATTTAGTACTGAGTCGGCCCTCACTATTGTGCTTGATAAGATCCGCACTAGAGTGGATGGGGGCCAGACCACCCTCCTGGTCCTGTTAGATCTAACTGCGGCCTTTGATACCCTCTCCCCCTCAGTACTCACATATCGTCTGAAGGAAGTGGGGGTGAGGGACGCAGCTTTAGATCTACTAACCTCCTTCCTTGAAGGAAGGGAACAAAGAGTCAAGCTGGGGGAGTTCCTATCTCCATCCCGACCGGTGCTATGTGGGGTCCCGCAGGGGTCGGTTCTCAGCCCGACCCTATTTAACATCTACATGACCCCACTGGCCAGATTAATTAGATCTTTCGGGATGGAGGTAGTCTCCTATGCAGATGACACCCAAATCCTCGTCTCTCTTTCCCATTCGGATGTACCTACTGCCTCCAATTTTAGATCTTGTATGGAGGCAGTTGGTCAGTGGATGGTTCAGAACTCACTTAAACTGAATGGGGAGCAGACTGAGGTGATGGTGTTTGGAGGGAATGAGAACATCTGGTCAGCCAGCTGGTGGCCTGACTCGCTCGGGGTGTGTCCTTCCCCCACGACATCTGCTAGGAATCTAGGGGTGATGATAGACCCTGCATTGGACATGGGCGGTCAGGTTAGTAGAACCATCTCTACCTGTTGGGGCCTAATCCATACCCTGCGAAGGATCAGGAAATATCTTTCCATGCAGTCCAGAAAGCAGGTAGTTATCGCTCTTATCGGCTCGCGACTGGACTACTGTAATGCGCTGTATGCGGGGCTAAATAGGAGCCTACTGCAGCGCCTGCAAGTAGTCCAGAATGCCGCAGCCAGATTTGTTCTGGATGCTCCGAGACGCTCCTCGGCCACGTTGGCCAGGAAAACGCTGCACTGGCTACCGGTAGAGCACCGAGTACAGTTTAAAGTCTTATGTATGACTTACACTGTCATTGCAAGGAATAGCGACATGGGAGTTGGTTCTATTATTTCCCACTATATACCTGGAAGGGATCTGCGTTCCTCCAGTAAATTGCTCCTGGCAGTCCCCCGTGTACGAAGAGCCAAGTGGGGGGGTAGGGCTTTTTCCACTTTGGCGCCTAAGTGGTGGAATGATCTTCCTTTGGATCTTAGGTCCCTACCCTCCCTACAGTTATTCCGAAGGGCCCTTAAAACTCGCCTCTTCCTGCAAGCCTATGTGTAAGGTTTTCCTTTCTTTTTATCTCCGTTTTGTTAGGCGCCTTGATACCTTCGGGTTATTGTCTTGCGCAATATAAATCCTCTATCATCATCATCATCATCAATTTGACAAAAATAATTCAGTGTCTTTCAATTGCAATAATAAAATGACTGTTTCCACTTGCCTTTCCCAACACATTTGTCTACTTTTCTTGTGATGTGCCCAACCAATTGGATTACTTTATAATGTCACGTAGGGCCACTGGCACAGGCGCTCATATGTTGTCCTAGACTCAGAGACTCACTCAGTGTGACTGCATCAGCTGTGACTCTTGCTGTCTTGGTAAAAGACTGCTATTTCAGGCCCCGATTCATAAAGAGCCTCCGCACTGGCGGTGGGTCTTCCACAGTCGTAGCTGGATCCCCGCACTGCAGTTTCTCATTGCGGAGATCCCACCACGAGTGCAGAGATCCCACCACGAGTGCAGAGATCCCACCACGAGTGCAGAGATCCCAACACGAGTGCAGAGATCCCGCCACGACTGTGGATCCTCTGCCCGAGAGACTTCAGACTGTAACTGCAGTGGCATATGACTGGTCAGATGTCACCAGTATCAGGTGAACAATCTGCTGCTTTGTAATTGGCACCTTTATCAAGCAATGACAAGGAAGCTAATACATTGCAAGTAAGCATTGAGCCAATCTGGTGTCCACAGTTACTGTGGCATTATTAGAGATGGATGCACAAGTTGATGGGGGGGGGGGTATACTTGTTGTATAGCTCTCAGGGGTCTCGCTCCAACCCATCCACAAGCCCCTCTTGTTTCACATTTCTTGCTGCTTTTTTGCATTTCCAAGGCTCTGACATTGAGCCCAGGCATTGAGCCGCCTGCTGAGAGACAGTTTCAGAGCGGAGAGGTAAGTGCAGCACATCGGAGGCATATATCAAAGCGAAATTATTTTAAAAAAAGAGGAGATTGCTCAATTGCTGATGTTTATTCAGTGCTTTAAATGAACCGAGAGCTTTAAATGAAGATAAATAACCCAGCATTACAATATTCAGCGAACCCAGTGCACTTTAAGCATAAACTTCAAATATGCTCAGAGGGTGAATTAATGTCAATTTTAGGTCAAACAATGGAAGCACCTCTACGGACGGCTTCTTCGTTTGAAAAAGATGAGTGTCACCCCACAAAGAAAAACCCCAGGCATGAGATGAAAAGTATTGTTTATTTTCAGCGAGGGGTTTCAGAGAAAGCAAAGACTATGGCGCTCAAGCAGAATACCAAAGTTAGTTTAAAACGGAAATGAAGAACTGATGCTTCACGGTGCCACCAGTACAGAGGTGGACCCCAAACCTCTGAAAGAGTCTGAGTTGAAAACCCAAACAGTATAAATATAAAACAAATACTGGGCACACGTAATGGATAAACAATTGATACAATGATAAACAAATATCTTGAAGTCGACACCGGTGGTTCCGTTAAAGCAGTTTATGTCAGAGATATTCGTGAGAAAAACAACAACGCCAGCCGACACGTGTTCCGTCAGCAGGTCAATGCCTGTGACTCTTCAGGGCTGAAAAAAGCATAATGCGTCTATCGGTGAACCGGTGATAATTCCGACCCGGTGAACGGGTATGCATATGAGCCGGTGGTTAATAAAGTAGAAACTTGGCAAACACGGGCGGGTGCGTCCGTGCGATGGCGGGGCCTGTAAGTGCAGGAGCCAGCCTGTGCTTGTCTCGATCTAACGGAGGGGAGGAAAGGTGAAAAGTAAAATGGTAATAAAGTTAATTTATAACCATATTATCTTTCAGCAAGCGAACCGTCCCGAACTGAGTGACAGGATGGGGTGGGGTCAGTGCTGCTGAGTAGCAGCAGGGAGCTGTGCACTTTAAAATGCACGTGTCCCTCTGGCCGGCCTTCTTGCAACGGCTGGCCAGCCAGACATGGTCATTTTAAACTTCTCTAACCTAGCTGTCTAAGACAGCTGGGTTAGAAAAACAGAATTGGCTAGGAGAGTTGGCTGGTTCCCGCGTTGGAGCCTGCCTTCAGAGATTTCGTAAGGAGGAGTGCGTCGCACAGAAAGGTAAGTGTATTTTAAATATGGTTTTTGTGTCCTCACGCCCTACCACCTTTGGTACATGCCAGCCGCCCCTGAGCTCCTCCCTCCCCTGAGCTCCTCCCTCCTAATGTGAATTCTGAAATCCTACCTGCCAATCTACTGCTAAAAAATGGGATTTGTACATTATGAATTGTTCAAAGAGTTGTGACTGCATGCAGCACAACTACACTTTTAGGTCTCACACTTTTCACATTCCCATTAAGCTAAGTCACCTTAGGATCAAGCATTTTCGAATTACCGAGTTTGTGAGGATGTCCCCGTCCTCCTGGACATTTCCATGTACCTAGGCATGTATCCTACTGTCCTATCCTTATGTTCACAGAAAGTTCTGACCTTCCTAATTATTTCCCAACGGAAATCAATGGGTACCTAAACATTTTGACAAAACACATCTTGATGGCTTCAAGCAGAAAAACCTATGACTGTATGGAGCATTGACATCCAACAGATTCTGAATTAATAGGATACTGGGCCGTACTGATAACTTACCACAGTTTCTGAGGATTCATATTCATGTGACCTGGTCTGAGTTCAACATAAGATCAAAAGTTCATGCTTAGAATCTAGGAGAGCGGTCATTTGGAAACGCACGAAAAACATGGATGGAGACTAACACATTCTATGATGGACATTTCAGATATGGGGGTCTCGGGGCAAAGTTTAAAGGTCTCAGTAGGGGGTACTGAATTGCAGGTTTTAAATGTTGTGTGGGGGAACCTTAGGGGTGGGGGTAGCGTAACATAGGTAACAGCTTGTATAGTGAGGTTGCAGTTTTGTAAGGCATCAGGCCAAGTGCCTTTTAATTGTGATGTACACACTATTTCGGCGTCAGCGGTGAGTGCTGCTCCCCATATTCCCCAATCACTTGTATTCCAATTTTTTTTGTATTTGTGCATTGAATTAGTACACTGTAATAGGTTGAAATGCGGTAATGCATATCTGTTATATTTTCGAACATGGTGGGGAGGAATCAACACGTATTTGGGGCACTCACGTGTGTGGGCTGAACAGGACGTTTAGTGTTGTTTTGAATTAGGAGCACTTTATTGACTGGGGGGACACTTTTCTTGAAGATGCAATTTAGAACTGTGTCAAGGGGTCAGGTACACGTTCACAAATAGATGGTTTACACGTGCAATGTGGAGTTGAGGAAGGAAGTCACTATGGAGGCGGGTGAAAATTAGGGGTGGGCGGAATTTGCGAAAGCGACTTTCGCAAATTATCGTGAAAATGTTTAAAATCTCCGCAAACACGCGGAAATATCGCGAAGATGCGGACGTTTTTTCCCGCCCGTTCACGGTATTTTCTGCGTGTTCGCGGCTCGCCAACTTACCCATGCGGTTGCTTGCGGGCGCGGCCATCTTGTTTTCACTCTTCTCGCGGTGCATGATCGCGAGAAGAAAGACATGATCGCGCGACGCATGATGTTACTGCGGGCACGAACTGTCGCGAGACAGCGCAAATGGCTACCAACAATCCAACATCTCGTGGAGAACGCGACCGGATTGGGAAAACTTGTCGGCGAACGCGGGGATTCAGGTAAGGCGATCGCGCGCGAGAATGTATTATTTTATACCGCGAGCAAGAACCAAATTATCGCTAAGCTGCGGAATGAGGACATTTTTACATTTTCGCGCTCTCCGCGGAACGCAAAAATTTCAAATTATCGCAATTTCCGCGAGCGGAACGGAAATTTAGCCCAGGCCTAGTGAAAATGCGGAGAAGGTGAATGTTTTGTTTTTCACTTTCTTTTTCCAAAGGGCATCGAAGTATAGGTGTTTGTGACTACGGATTTTGTTAGAAGAAGAGAGGAGGATAGGGGTGGTGGTTATAATAACAGATTATTGGCACAGAATATGGGCTTGGAGAAGGTTAGGATGAATTATTATTTTAACACGATGGGCAGTGTAAATGTTTGTAATTTTGTCATGAAAACATACAGTGAGAATTTTTGTTAAGACAGACATTCGTTGAACATTATAAGGCACTATTAGATACGAAAGGCATCTTGAAGCGCAACAAGTAGAATATTGAAGGGTTTTATTTATTTATTTCTACAGTTACCCCTGATGAAGAGCTAAAGATAGGCTCGAAATGCATTGGGTTTAAAGCATGAAATCACCTAGAACGAATTGTTAATTCCGACGTGGCATCGATATTGCCCGGATGGGCACGTTGATGGCAAAAATAGCAAAAGAGTCATTTTTGACTTAACGTTACCATGGAAGTGAATGAACTAAAAAATGGATGAAGTTGTGAAAACAAGAAATAAAGCTAAATATGGTTTAAACAAGGAGAACATAATGTACTTTGGTGTACGAGGAGAGATAGTATCTCACTACAGGCAGTAAAACTGAGTGGCGCATAAAGGCGTGCCACATATGATCCTTTTGTACAATACTATTATCCTTTTGATGGTCACTTGTACTGTGAACGTAATACAAGCAAGGTTAACACGGATCCATGAAAGCTGCTTCTACTGAATGCCTTTAATAACAAGGGATACAGAAACAGTCACCTATACTAAATTACACTGAAGGTAGAATGTTTTGAAATCACCTTTCCTTATGCAGTGCTTCAGGGTTCATTCAAGTGAAAACTGGGAGCAGTGTCCTTCTGAGGCACTACTTGCTGGAACCCTATAACCTGGATAATTCTGGAATCTCAAATAAACGTCATCTGAATGAAAGACTAAAAATGCCAAAAAACAAAAGAACTTCCTGATCTGCATAAAGAATTGGCAAACTGCACAGAAGCAGAGGAGTTTTGTGCCAGTCTGGGAAGAGTCCTTTGCTTTGTAATATTCAAAAGTCCTTGTATACCTCAGCAGAAGATGACTTACATGCCTAGATACAGGTAGAATTATATTCCTGTAGTTAGAATTGGGGATTTAGGTAAAAGGTGGAGTTTGAGAAGCTTAGAATCATGACAGAGTGTTATAGTATTGTAGACATATATGACTGTTGAACATATTGACAGCTATAGACATAGTGATAGGTTTGGAGATATAGTGATATAATGGAACCACAAGGTAGCTTGCAACATCCATACCATGTACACCAGGGTGTACGTTATCCCATATAATATATGGTTGCACCATCACTTTTACCACAAACCACAATAAAACCCTGGTGCGTAACTCTTTTATATGAAAGGGAGAGCATGTTTGCAAACATGAAGAATAACAATAAAACCTCTAGTGCAAAATCAAACACATCAAGTTAAACACATCAAAAACCTGTTAGATACTTGTTGCAAACAGATATAACAAACAGTTCAACATAAATCAGTTTTAAAAAATCCCAAAAGGGGCAGTAGTCTGAATGTTTAGAAACATTCAGAAAGATTCTATATTTTCTCTATCTAAAGAGTGCAAAAAATAAACATATTCTCTGCTTGTCAGCTATGAAAATAGCGCCAAAAGAAAGCAAAGCAATGTTCTGTTTGTTGCTTTATACAGCTGATTCAGTTATACTCTTTGACCTGACCTGCCTTTCAACTTGGATACTGCCTCTGGCAGCAGGCATAGTGATGTCAGAACGGTAACAACCTTATAATAGTCAAGCTCTGTTGTTTTTTCTTTATAATCGCCAACTTGGTGCGTCACAAGTCGCCTATTAGAGAGATATTAGTGACTGCCATGTATGCAGGGATTACAAAACTCCATGCATTATAATCACGTGTAATGATATAGTGATAATAAAAGGACAAGGAAGAGCAAACCAAAATTTCAGAAGACTTTTTCATTCCACTTGCTGGTCTTCACTTCTACAGTACTATGTCACAGATTTCGGGGCATACGTACAAGACCCTAACACCACTGGAGCATCCCTTTTTCTGATGCTCCGGTGACGTGGCGCCACGCCCCATATTTACAAGGTGGTGTCAAGCCACGTAACGTGCCCCTTCCTGCACATAAACAATCAAGAATGGCGCTTTGTAACTTCTATGTGTGCTGCAATTTTAAAGAAAGATTGTTTATGTGCAGGAAGGATACCATCCTGCACTTTCATCTTGGAAGCTGGGGTGTCCCCTATGGCCCGTTCCTTTGACAGATTTTTTTCTTTTGCTAATAAGCATTTTCATATTCCTAATTGGCACGTGAGAAAATGTGCTTTAACAGACAGATTTTGAATGATAATAAAAAATTGAGTGGACTGAAGAAATGAGGCGGGGCAGATGAGATCTCTATACCCAACTGTTCTGCTCTCTGTGAAGACTGCTATGTAGGATTCAGAACTGATATCTGGGAAAAAGTTCCAACTAGCAATACTTTCTGGATAGTTTTCTTCACAAAATATGAATGGAGGAGTGTCCAAGATAAGGAAAAGGTACAACAGCTGCAGCCCCTCTGTAATGGCGAGGAGCGTCGCCCCACTGGCTCAGAGCCAGCAGCTGAAAATTTAAATATCTTGCTATTGTTTTAGTTATTAGCTGCTGGCTCTGAACCAGTGTGTGCAAGGAGGGGCGGGGCTGTGCCATAGGAGGGGGAGGAGGAGTGGTATGTACACTTGTAAGTGTGCATGTCAGCTTGGCCTACCGTCTCAGGCTGGTCAAAGTGACATGCTCACTAAGGTTTCTCCAACCTGTGCAGTCAGGTTGGAGAAACAGCACAGACTCCCTGTGCCTATGCGAGTGTTGATCCAGCCCATTTCGGCCAAGCTCCCATACTCCTTTCATGCCTGAGAGCAGAGCTGGGGTTGGATGGGAGACGTGATGCTGTCCCAGGGACTGTCGGGACCAGGAACCACAGTAGAGGAGCGCAAGGTGGCCAGCAGCACCAGGTGAGTGTTTTATTTTCTAAATTGTTATAATTCCCCCACTGCTGCGTGCTCCCCGCGTGCTTCCTCCTGGCCCTTTCTCCCCCCGCACCCCCTCCACCCATCCTGCCAGTATTTTTCTGTGTCGGCAGCCACTGAAGTACAATAGTTTGGGAAAACGTATTATGACAGGCAAAAAAGAGGGAAAACTCTTAGAGAAAGAAATACAAAGCTCAATATGGTGGTCATTAAGCACAATAGGGTCTTAGGAAAATAAACTGTTAGGAAGTGAATGAGCAGAGATTCAAGAGATTATTTCAGTACGAAGAGCAAGTGGCGTCAGTTCAGGGAGGATACAGGACACATTATGCCAAGACTCCTTTTGAGAAGATAGAAGGTGGAAGGGCTATTGGGCTCAGATAGAGTTGAGAAATATTCTGGCGGAAGACAAGAATGGGAATACTTTTGGTTGATTTTACCATAATTCTTATGAAAATGATGATTTTTCTGCATGTAGATTCTCAAAATTAAGAAATTATTGCAAATAACTTCTGCATCCATTCAGTTTCAATGCTGTGAGAAAAGTAGTTTCAATTTTAACCGACGAGAAAATGGCGCCTCCATTTTGTGCGTGCTGACTAGCACTACTGATGAAATATCGCCAGTTTCAGGGAAAACCTATACCAGGTCGAGGTGAAAGCAGAAAAGTCTGTGAAAACAAGTTGCTGTAAATTCCCAATCAATGCAAGACTTTGCATATTAAAACTTCTTTAGCCCCTAATTATGAATGCAGATTTGTGGGTCACTTGAAGAAGAAAACCTTGACAGAGATATTGGGGATGAAAGTGGTAAGTAATGCATCTGTCATAATGTCTAAAGGGACTTATGATGATGGAGACGGTAGAGGTCATTTCAAGGAGACAGTAGTAGTGCCTTTGAGAACCGAGGATTCATTATTGTGACATTGTCACGGGATGGACTTTTACGCCTTTGGCAAGAGTTCTCTGGACACTATAGTACAGAGCTGTACATTTTCCACACACAGAAATGAAATGAAATGAAATGAAAGAGGCATTTATAACGCGCATGGCTACCCGTAGGCCTCCCAGCGCTAAGAACCCGTCACCAGAAGAATAAGAAACAATTGTTTTGAAGAAAAGATGTGCATGTTTTGCTGAAACTATGATGTGAAGAAATGCGTATTGGAGCTGAAAGAAGTTTGGGGCATATTATCAAGCCAGGCGATAACATTATCGCCGCTTTAGCGGCAGAAAACTGCGATAATGGGCTTGATAATATGCTCTATGGAATTCCAATTGAAGCCCATGTTAGATGTCCTTCACATCTAACATGGGCTTCAATTGGAATTCTATAGAGCATATTATCAAGCCCATTATCGCCGTTTTAGCCGTAGTTTTCTGCCGCTAAAGCGGCGATAATTTTATCGTCTGGCTTGATAATATGCCCCCTAGTTTGGAGCTGTCAATAGAATGTCAGAAGAGGGCATGTTTTGCAAATGTGGTTAGGGCTATCAGAAAATATGTGACATTATGACACTGGCCTTCAGAACCTGTGAAGTGAGGTGTCAGCATCAATAGGGGAAACCTTACATAGTCAATACAAATAAAATGTTGTGGAGGTGTTACAATAGTGCTAAAGTAGGTTGCGTCTTTCGTAGTGCGCTTTATAAAAATATATTTATTTCACTGTAATAAATACACAGTAGAAAGCCTAAAATTACTTAGCTGGATGCGGTTCCACCTACGGTTATCTAGTCAAAATAGGTGGAAAATAATACAGAAAAGCTGTGTAGATGCTTGTAATAAAAAACTGTTTTATCAAACCTCAATAGAGAAAAAATGAAGAATGTATGATCATGCAATAAATAGATTTCTCACGCAAAACAAAAATTCTTTAGAAGTGATAAAATCAGTATTCAGTGGCACATATATGTGTCTACCTTTCCGATTATCAAAAAAGTGAGGGATTCTAAAAAAAGATCTTGGTGATAAGGAGGCGGAGAGCTTTATTATTCACTGGCAGTTTACTAATAATGAGGATTGATTCAAGGAACATGTATATATTCAGAAATCAAGCATTCTGCTCGGGTAGCCTGCTCAGCCCAGTTTATGAAAACACTGCTGTTGTGTCTGGGAGATGGAATGTGGCTATGGGGGCATCACCTCGGGCCAGCTCGGCTTCATGCCTGATAAAAGGAGACATCTGTACAGCTCAGTCCATCTTTGGAAGGCAGCCAAAGTGAGACTGATGTGAATGGATCATCAGATGACAGACAACATTCATGAAACGTGCAGCTTTATCCTTCGGGATCCCAAGACAGCATTCCATTTTTTGTTGTTTAATGAAAAAGTAGTTAAAAGAAAACAATCTTTTAGATAACTGTCTTTTTCATGATTTTTTTTTGGTAATACAAATTATACATTCCTGTTCTTACACTTCATTGTGGCATTTGCTTTGCACATAATAGAAATAGTAGATTTTTACCTATCTCTATTGCATTTTAATCACATTCTGTGCAGCTTCCTTGCTATTTAACATGGCTTTTTGTATTTCTGCCTGAAAAGGCATGTTTTTGCAAGAGTAACATGCCAAAGCTATTTACTTGTTAGATCTTCTATGTGATTTTGTGCATGGTTGAACGTGTTGAGCCGCAGGACAGAAGGGTTTGATCAGTTTTTTACATACCCACAAGGAATATGTATGAGCTAAATTTACATATATTGATGTTCAGTTCAGAATTTTTGCGAATTTCTTGATTATTTTAAAAACCTACTGGTCTTTACAATTCAGTGGCTCGACAAGCCCAGATAAGATGTAATTCTGTGCCAATACTGTGTCGCAAAAGCCAATCACTTTTTGAATAATGCGCGGTAACTCATACATATAATCTTAGAGCCACCTCTAGCAGATGACAGATGGCAAACACCCTGCCCCTTTCACGCCAGCATTCCCTCGAGACTTGTCTCACTGTGTCTGCATTAATTCATCCCACCCCTCAAGGCTGGCATTGTGATCGCCTGATGTTCACTGAACTGGTGATGCCAGACAGCGGGAAACACTCAAGGGGGGGGGGGGGGGGGTGGATGAACAAACCCATCCTGAATCTCATGTCAGTGTTCTTCGATAGAGGTGCAAGTATTTTCATTGCATGCATACAATTCTTCAAAGATTCGCATGCACATTCAATAATAAACATTCTAATGGACATGGTCGTATCTTTGATGTGACCTCCAGAACATACATGAATGGAAATCGATCTATATTTTCAGTTCTGTTGTTTCTCTTTTACAGTTTTGTTCAGATCGGTATATAGCAGTGATCATACTGTGACATTTCAAAAACAATCCATACAGTCTCTGAAGAGGGTTGACAGGAAAGAACAGGGAAATGCAAAATATATTGATCTATTTATAAATTATGGCATGATAGAGACCGTGGGTGGTGGATGATATCAACAAGGTAAAGAAGCCTGGGCAGGTGATATACCATGTTACACAAATGTGAGCAAGAATGGGGAGTGCAGTTGAAAAAGTGGTCTGGGGGTCTCACTCAGAAAAAGAGAATAACCAAACTAAAAAGAACATGATCCGAGGCCCTCACAGCCATACCAGTCCTAGAAACAAAAGTATTTATAAAATATTGTTTGCCAAGTGCCTAATCATGAGTGACACATATTTTTTTGACTACGCCTTGTATTTTAGGGGCATATTATCAAGGACTGGCGATAATAATCGCTAAGAGCACTTAGCGCTAGGATAATTATCGCCGACTAACGTGGATTTTTATCGCTGAGATAGCGTGCTATCAGCAACGCTTATCTCAAAAGTGATAAAAATCCTAGCGCTAACTGCCAAACGTGAGATTATCGCTGGAAACCCAGCGATAATCCCACGAAGTTTGGCGATAGCTTGCTGATAGGGCCTCACATACTTAGCCATGATATCCACCCTCCATAGGATATCATGGCTAAATCAGTCCTGAAGCAGGCGTAAGGAAAGTAGCGATAACAGGGGTTATCGCTACTTTTCCTGTCGCTATGCTGCTTTGCGTGTGGCTTGAGAATAGGAGAAATGTCGCTTAGCGACATTTCTCCCGTTATCCTAGGGAGGAACGCCCACTTTGCATCTCATTAGAGATGCAAAGATGGGTGTTAAGGGAAATGGCGATAAGGCACAGCTTCACGAGATTGCGTGACCTTGCTGATAAGGCGATAAAATGATCGCCACTTTTCGTCCGAAAACGGATGAAAAAGCGGCAATAATTTTTTATCGCCTGCTTGCTGATATGCCCCAAACTCCGTTGACATTGAAGGATGCCGCATTATCTCCAATGTCAAGAACCATAATGTGTGATTTGGACCGGTTGTCTATGCTACCAGGAATAGGGTTAAGCAGTCTGCGCCAACCAGCACAGTAGAAATATTTTGCCCAGGGTAGGAAAAGGGCTCTTATATTAAGATGGATTAGAGAGAAAGGGGCAGAATCAAAAATAGTTTGACAATTCTGTAGTCACATACAGGAGTTACATAGTTGTCTAGGCATTAACCTGCTGAAATGATCAGTTCCAATGGACAAGGACATCTGTCCGCCAATTCTAGTCTGGTCTTTTGTTGCTTGAGTTCCGGTTCAGGGAGGACCTGACCTGGCAGTTAGGGATGGACTGTTCCTGTTGGAGGAGGATCAAGACTGATTTGCATATCACAGGGTCTAATCTGGGCAGGAAAACAATGAACTGAATTACCAGTGGCAGAGATTAATTTAAACATTCCATCCATCACCAGTTTGTATACTTCAGTGCAACAACTTAAGTGGACAGATGTACCCAGATGTGAGTACCATGCACACTGTCCGACTGGAACCAAGCCGTACCAAACTGATGAGCCCTAATAAAGGCGAAATCAGGCTAGGTTTGCTTGTGTACCATTTCAGCAAGGACCTGGCCTGGCACTTCAGGCTGGACTGTTCCTATTGTAGTAGGGTCAAAACTGATTTGCATATGGCTGGGTTCAAAATTAGGTGGCATGTTGTGCAAAAATCAATGGGACTGGGATGCAGCCCATTGAGAGTGTGTGAGAGTAAATCGCCACTTTTTTGTATACATCAGTTCACCTATTACAGCTGAGTACACCCAAGCAAGTACATGCAAAGCTATAGTTAGTTCTAGATTGAATAGTGATTGTTTTGAAGGCTATGGCTGACATGTCTCTGTAGTGACAAGTTAGTAAATATGGGATGATGTGTGTACCGGTTAGGAGTCTGATTTAGGGTTTGACGGAAAGGGTACTCCGTCGCAAATGCGATGGAGAATACTGTGCCCGCCAAACCCTCAGTGTTCTCACCTCATTTAGAGATGTGCGGGCCATAAGTAGTTTGTCAACTGAGCCCCTTTTGTCTCAGTTGGCCTTATGCAGCAGGGGCTACTGGATGAAGGGCATTACACTATCCTTCATATATATAGCGGACATGTAAATGTCTTTTTTGCCTGTCCATCCCTGTCAGAAAAAACCTGGCAGTAGGGATAGGAAAAACCCATGAAGGATCCTCGCAATTAGGGAGAAAGCTCCCACAAAGGGGGGGGGGGGCATTAGTTTATTTTGGATTTTACAAAAACAAAGCCTTGACAGCTCTTCTTACCAATGTAAAAAAACATCTGTGGGTCCGTGGATTTCTCAAAATTTGCCGGCCAGAACTCCCTGGAGTTGGCGAAGGTAATGTCCTTTGCATACGGATGGGGTAAACTCTGTCCGTCAAACTCTAAATCAGGCCTTAGTGTTTGAATATCATTGGGAAAATACCAGTTGTGGAAATGGATAGTCTCAAGCAGATTTGTGAGGAGCACAAATAGATTTCACCAGTGATTGTCAGTCACTGATTGTTTTTGGAAGACATTTTTTATTTTTAAAGTTAAGCCTGAGGCCTTAAGTCCGATCTGTGTATTATGAAACGTTATAACAAAGGCACAAGGTCTGAATTATTTACTCTAAAAAGCATATGTTAAAGCCAATAGGCCTTTAAGGATGCATTAATGTTACATTGTGTTACACCCTGTAGACAGAAAATTTGTTACACAAAGTTTACAGGTTACAATAGTCAAGGGTTTCGGTTCTGGTTGTTACCTTTGACAAACCCTGGGAGTTCAAGATTTCCACTGTGATAATCCCTATTCGATCCTCCAAGAAGGGAATATATATTGTTTTTCCAACTCTAATTGTGTATGTATTTGTAATGTTTTGACTGTATGCCTGACGGTTGCCTTGTGAGGGCATATGTACAAGCCCCTATCTCCACGGGAATGTCACTTTTTTTTTTACATTTCTGGCGATAGGGGCTTTGCCTTATTTACAAGGCAGCGTTAAGCCCCTTAACGTGGCTCAACGCTGCCATGTAAATAAGGCCCCCTTTCACACTATGCTTAGCATGAAAGGGGAGAGCAATGTGTGTTGCAGTGGGCGTTCCACCGCAACACCCATTGATTCTGGCGATGCCTCCTATTGACAAGGGAGGCGTAAATAGGAGACAGAGCCAGAATTAAGACCAGGGAAAACCTGTTCTTAACCTGGCGAAGCAAAGAGAAATGTTTCATTTCTCCTCGTTTTTGCTGTTTTCATTTGTGCTGCACACAAGAAAACAGCAAAAGGCCAATGATTGTTTATGTACAGGAAGGTCCCCACATATACAATGGTTTTAAAAAAAAGTGCTGTTTTGCAATTTCTGTGTGTGCTGCATTAAGCAGCACACATAGAAGTTAAAAAACTACATTTCAAGATTGTTTATGTGCAGGAAGGGGGACCTTCCTGCACATAAACAGTCTTACCCTGCACGCAGACTCCCTTGCACGATGGCTTGCACTATGGTGCAAGGGTGCTTGCATTGGCGCTAAGCTTCTAAACGTAGCACCAGCACAGGGGGAAATGCGGGGCTGCACCACATTCTTGTAAATAAGCCAAGGAGGCTAACGACATGCCCCACCACTTCCCTTGTACATATGCCCCTAGGTGTATTCAATGCAGTAGGATCGAGTTGGTTATGATCACAAGATAATGGAAGCAACATAGACCTACTTGGTTCATATTGAAATTCTGACAAATGCTTTAAGTCTGACTTGATCAATATGAAAATTCACGAAAAAGGCAGAAGTATGATGTGTTTGTTTTGAAAAGTACATGTTAAAACCATGAGGCCTTTAAGGGTGTATTATAATTATATGAGGTTAAACCATGCAGGTATTATGCTTTGTTACACTGATCATACGGTTTGCTCAACAACATTGCAATACTTCAGGTTTTAGTATTTTTGTTTTTTGTTGCAAACTTATACTTTTGGGTGGTGGCATTTTAAAAAAAAGAATCTACTTTTATTTTCTCAATTTATCTTGCATATGCTTGTTGAGTTTGTGTGTATGACTTCTGTTGTAGATGGGTGAGAGGATGAACGCAGGGATTAATCAGTGGGTGGATGAATGAATGCATAAGTTCAATGATGTGTGACAGAGTGTATGTATAATTAATTAGTGAGTGTCTAAACTCATCAGTAGCTGAAGATGAACTTCTAATTAAAGCATTTCCTATTGATACTAACAATGCTTGTGTTAATATTAGCTTGCAGATGTATGTGTGTGTGTGTGTGTATGTTGGGTGGAACACCATTGACTTTGTGTGATTGTCTGCTGGTGGTCTTTATTTCGGGGAGAATGTATGTTAATCAGCACATGGATGTGTGACTGTTTGCATCTTGTGCTAGGACTCATGCATGCAAAAGAAACTGATTTCTTGGTTATTAAAATGCTTGTTTTAAATTTTAAGAGCCTCATCATTCCACATTAAAATCACATACTAGAAGTGGTGGTGTGATGTGCAGCAGTTAGAAAACAATGTTCTCTTTATATCTTTACATCTGCATCTGACATCTCTGCATCTCAGCTGACAGTCCTTCTCCTTGTAATGCTTATGGCTGGGGCATCTTTGAAGTATATATTTTTATGGATGTTCTACCATACTTACAACTGTGACGTTGAAAGTAACAGGCAATTCCAATCACAAACCTACCAGCATTTCTCCCGTATTCCTTGACTATTTCATGCTGTGAAATATCATTTTTGCTTTTTCATTTATTTTTGTGCATAAACATGCCTTTGTGCATCCTTTGCATTGTTCGATGCGATGTATTCATGAAATGAATTTGCCCCAACTTTCATCATTAATATATCACTTTTGTTTGCACCTGTCTGTCTGCTTGAATTTGATTGTAGTTTTGCCGGAGCTGCATTTCAGCAATGTGTTCTTGTGCACTGTGTTCTTGTGTTCTCATTATATCGAGAAATCTTTGTACTTGCCCTGAAAGTATTGTATGGGGCTTATTATTTTGTGAAAGCTGTTATATTAGTTCAGTTCAATAAAAGTTTATTTTGGATTGCTTTTTCTATAAAACTACATCACGAACAACACAGAATTTTTTTAGATAATAATTACGTCAAAAGATATATGGCCTACATATATAGATGCATGATTTAAGATCTCAACAGTTATCATTTCTTATAATCGCTAACTTAGAGATACAGAATTCTAGTATATTAAATTGGTATGCAATTAACGTTAACCACGTAAAGATAACAAAGAATACAATATATGAACATACACAGCGCCCTTATCAACCCTCACTTGAGAGTTGTGAGGGAGCTAATTTCAGAGACTTGGAGGCAGATTTGCTAACAAGTCATGCAACGTAACACCTGCGCTGCGTTGCGTGGAAGAGAGAGAGCAGGTATGTGCCACATTGACTAAGATATGACACTTTTCTGCTGTCTCCCTGCACTGTCTCCCTGAGTGCATCCTAGCACCAACACTGCTACTCTTGCACCATGGTGCTATGGTGCCTGTGGTACAGCTAGGATTGCTTTTGTGCAGGAAGGGACACCTCCTACTCCAGATTTACTAAGCCACACATAGCCACACAAGGTGGCTTTACATGGTTTATTAAGTCTCACTGAAGCTCTTGCGTTGCCTTGAGCCCATGGCCATTATTTGGAGGTAGTCAGTGGTCGCAGATGTGACATCTAGTGTGCTCCTTGCTACACTGGCACTTCCTTTGCGACCCTGGCCTCAGAGGGGGAAAAACCTTTGGCGGTCCTGCCGGCTGTATCTCTTACACTTGGAAGTAAACTTACCTTAAAAAGCATCCTTGACGTCTGTGTCATTCTTAATGCTGTTCTTTTCATGTTGGTATCTTCAGACCTAATTGTGGGGCATCATTGATACAGACTTCTGAAGAGGCCGCCACCTGTTTTGATGTATAAGATAAAGAGGGTTGGGACCAGGACGCGACCCTGTCAAACATCTTGGGTAACATTACTTAGTTTCACCCTTTTCACTCCAATGGACCATAGTGGAATTAATTGTATGGGGATGAACCACAAACCTCAGCAAATATGTCAGCATGCCTAGTGCACTCAATATGTTCCACAATGGATCTCTGGGGATACTATCAAAGGTGTATTTCAGGTCAACAAAGGTCATTTAAAGCCAGTCTTTCATTAAAATTATATATTTCCCCATCATTAATTGAAACATAAAGACCTGATTCACTGTGCTGATTTTTCAAATAAAAACCTGCCTGACAATAAGAAATCATATGATTTTCTGGCAACTATGTCTCTAGTCTTTACCGCACTAACTAACCAGATATCCATTGAGAACTATCAAGGAGTATTGTGTGAGATTGGGATGTTGGTTGAATGGGGGTGGCCCCTGTTACAGCAGCAGCCACAATCCCTGTCAGGGTGAACCACAAAAAGTCACTAAATTAACCTGTGCTTAACCCTCAGGTAGCCTAGTACAAAAGCAGTCAGGCTTAACTTAGAGGCAATGTGTAATGTATTTATGCAGCTCACAAACAGTACGATAGTGAAAACACAACACATAAAAAAATCCCACACCACTTTAGAAAAATAGAGCACATTTTAAGGAATTATGTGGCACCAAAATGACGAAATTCCAATTCGTAGAACCGGAGTTATGAATTTTTAAAGGTTAAGGTAAAAACTAGAGGCTAAAAGGTTAAAGCGCAATCATGGGCATCTTGTTGCATGAGACCAGGTCAAAGTAAAAAAATATGGACAACCACGATGGAACGTGGGTCAGTAACAAGAAGAGGATTGGCTACTGTTGGCGTTTAAAAAGGACTAGCCTATTTGAGAATTTACATAGACTCAAGACTGTAAGGCAGGGTACAAACCATTTTGTTTGTTCATGAAGCCCTCACCCACCAACCTAGTTGGTGGCATGCTTCATCATCGGGCCCACCCAGTGACACCGAGTGTGTCCCGGGTGTGCTTCGACGCCTGGATACAGCGGAGCAGGTATGTATCTGAGTGTGCAGTGTAGTGACGTGAAGGTGACGATTTAAAAGCTATGCAGGGATCCCAGTACCCGAGGGTAAATTATATTTTAATAACTGGGTCACTGCTAGCATTAAAAAAGGCTGTTGGATGTTATAGGAATGTTAATTAGGGTTTCCTACATCCAGGTGTGGTCTACATGTTTCAGCCTTATGATTAAAACTGGCTTTCCTCAGGACCAAAGTGTGTAGGTGCAAATTACTTAGATTTAAGTGATTGTGTAATTTTGAAAAAATGTGTAGCACTCGCTAAGGTGCGTTACATGTGAGAGGGGGATTCCCTCTTAGAGCATTACTGGACATACAACAAGTATGACAGGACACACATACAGGGGAGAGTCTCAGTATGGTTACATATTCACAAGACAGATTGATTGCTGATATCTATTGTGCTGTGTAGACGATAAATAAGCGGCAAATGGTGTAGCCATATTGGTGGTATGGCTAAGGTGAGAGTTATCATATGTACACAAAGTTTTGTGGTGGGCATCGTAAGCGCATCAACACACAAAAAAACGGTGGAAAGTGCATGAAAGGAAGATTATCCTCACGTTGGCTTGTTGCCAAACATGCCCCATGGAGTAGTCCAGCAGAGGAATGGACCCTGGGAAGATAAAGGGTCCTTAGGGGGTTAGGGACCTGTGGAAAAAGAGCTTACCCGGCTTGTAGCTGAAGCGCTTGGTTTACTCACGATACTTTCGGTCAGTGTCTGCGTTAAGCCTCCAGTCGTCTCTGCGGCCTCCATTGGACTGTCCTCGGCCGTGTTTGTGCTTTAAATGCAGGCTGCATCATTCTGAACACCTGTGCGGGGAAGGACAGAGTAGACAGACTGTGCGAGGACACGCTGAGTCATGTTCTGTCTCTGATAGCCTAATCAGGAGGCCATGCAGCCAGCCCTTGGAGTCACTCTGGAGTCACTCTGGTAGTCCTGGGTTCAAGTGTTGAAACGGCTCAAGCAGCAAGGCAGGCCTCTGAGGTTTCAAGCCAGGCTTCAGGCAGAAAAGCAGTCCTTCTAGGTGCAGCAAGGCAGTCCTCTTAAGTACAAAGCAGGCAGTCCTCTGAGAGTCCTGCTGCAGGTCCATAAAGTGAACTGAAGAGTGGGTCTGAGGGTCGCATATTTTATATCTGGTGCCTACTTTAAAATAGGAGATGCTTCTAGAGAATTCCCTTTGAAGTGCATGAAATTTCCTGCTTCCCTGACATAGGTTAAGCTGGCTCCACGAACAAGGAAGGCGTGGCAAGTCCTTTGTGTACTGCCTATTCCATTGCAAGTGAGACTGTGCCCAGCTTCACAACCCATCCTGCCAGTTGATGGGGCATACAGGCACACCTAATCCCTCTATTGTGTGGCTTTCTGGGAGAAATAAACTAACTCTGACTGTCAGCTACACCCAATCATGTGACCCAGGAGCAGACTGCAGGCACCAAATATTTAAGGCAGGAAAATGACAACTTTCTAAAAGTGGCATTTCCGAATTGTAACTTAAAATCCAACTTTACCAGTAAAGAGGACTTTTACTTACAATTTCTTAGACAGCAAACATGAAAATTCTACATGTCCCCAGTTAAAGGTTAGCACTTCTTAAATGTAATAAGACAACCCAATGTTATCTTATGGGACAGATATGCCTCACAGTAGTGAAAACATATTTAGGAGTTTTTCACTACCAGAACATGTAAAAGTTAAAAGTGTACATCCAACCTTTTTAATTACAATGCAACCTGCCCTACGGGCTATCTAGGGTCTTGCTTAGGGGTGGCCTATGTGGAATAAAAGGAGAGTTTAAGGCTTGCAAGGGAATAGGTAGTCAAGTCAAATTGGCAGTAGTTTCTGCAATGGCAGACCTGGTACATGATTTAAGGGGCTGCTTAGGTAGGTGGCACAAGGAGTACTGCGGGCCCACTGGTACTAGGGACTTATAAGCAGATTAAATATTCCAATCATGTGCAAGCCAATATTCCCATGTGCTAGGGAGAGAGCACAAACACTTTAGCACTAGTTAGAAGTGGTAGAATCCTAACGTCCCCCCCCAAAAAAAATTAAGCAACATAGGAGGGGTGAGGGTAAACATTTTTATGGCAGGTCACTTTAAGGTTGACAGGTCTAGGAAGAAAAATCAATAGGATCATGTTTAAACAAGCATTGGCATAGCCAATAGGTCTCGCCTTTAGGACCTTATAAATGTTTAGCCATGCAACAGTTGCATAACTAAATACTTATAAGGTCCCAAAAGCGAGACCTATTGGCTATGCCAAGTGGCCGTGGGCCGCAAAAGTGAAAGTGATTGCGAGCGCGATCAAACATCAAAGCGGCCGGAAAGTAATCGCGGTAAAGCGCGTTGCGTGCGCCCGCGCACATGCACTGTAGCTCTAGGCTGACCTGGTAGCACTTTTTGGAGCCCTCTCAAGAAGTCTTGCCAGACCAGCGCATGCGCTGGGTCAGGCAAGACCTAAAAAACGGAATTATCTCAGAAGTCGCCCAGGAATGAGGTATTGGGCCGCTGAGCAGACTGACAATTAATAACACCATAAAAGAATTTCCCTAGATCAGCCCTTCCACGTTTTTTCCCGTAATCTCTTGTAGCACCTCTTCCAAAGAAAGGAGTTCAGTGGGAGTTTCGAATTGGGCTCCAAGTGGCGCACCAACGTAGCCATGGGCATGAGGAATCTCCAAATCATCATTGTTCTCATGGACAGCAGAAACATGGGTAAACAAACCATACATCTCCCTAGCCTATTATTCCGCTGCTGGAGGTAAACCTTTGAAACACATATTTTATTGCTAGAAAAAAAGTAACCCCAAACCTTGTCCCCATATTGTTGAATAAGTATGCAATATTCCAGTAGAGGCAATGGATCAAAGGCACCATCTGTCAACTCCCTCTAAGTCATGAGTCATGACAGATTTAACCCCTTGTGTGCCCCGCCCTTTCCATGCCCTGTGCCGGGCGTTTCATTAGCGGGCGGGGCTCATGACGAGATAGTCTCGTCATGGGCACAGCGCAACCGCGGCCCATGACGAGACCATCTCGTCATGGGCACTCAAGGGGTTAAGGATCTACATGCATCACCTCAGGCACCCCCCAGTCATGACTTAAGTTCTTCTCTGGTGCCATGATTGCTGTCACCACCACAGCATAAGGGTCAGAGGGGTGTAGTCGAGGGTGCCAGAGATCTAAATCCTTCACTCAGGAGCAAATAATTCAAAGCTGGATCCTTCCAGGGGAGTTTTATGTAATCAAATTCTTCAAGGTTGTCTCAATGTCTACATGCTGAGAGAATGTCTGACCTTACAACAGAATACAAGTGACATACGTGCCTTATACAGTGTATACATTTATTAATGTGCATTTCTCGATCGGCGTACAGGGAGGATTCTAGTTTTGGTACACCAACCATAAATTTGAGATCGTTTAGAGTACAATAACTGTATGTACTTAAAGCCGTTCCTTGGTTATTGACACCAAAGGAGCTCTGAGTTCTTCTGCTACTTAAATTGAGTTTTTCAGTAGGAATAAAAAATGGGTAGTTCTTCAAGATATTAGATGTGTTGGATCTCTGTGCTGCATTTCTCAGCCTGGGGGGGGGAGGGGTCTATCACCAACATAATAGAAACCTTCATGTCTTTTGGTCTTGGTTCATCAGTTAACTTGTGTCCATTATGTGTATCCATTGCCTTAATATGGGAAGACTCCTCCAGCTCCTTCTCATCTGAGAAATTCATAGAAACTCTCGGTAGGACCACTCTTCATGGCTTAAGTTTGGGAGATGTTAAATAAGATTCACTTGATTGTATGTTACTCTCAGACTCAGGTGTGTCGTGTACATGTTCTAATAAGAGTTCAGCTTTGTTCAAAAGGGCAGTGAGCTTCAACAGGGAGACATCTTCTTCTGAATGAACTTTACTACATTTGGACTGACTCTCCACCACACAAAAAGTCAGTGCGTCGATGAAAACGGTGTGACCCAGTCCTTTCTAGTCACTGATGAGCATGCATGGACTGCCCTTAACCCTTGCTTTGCATGGGCAAAGCCCACATGCACCCCTAAGCTTCCTGCATTGCAGGAGACCCCAGCACCTCTTTTGATGTAGCGCTGCAGGAAGTGCAGGTATTGAATGTCACAAGGGACTCTCTTCCAGAAGTCCCTGGCCTAGTCCTTAACTTCAGTACCTGTCTCCAGTACCGTGTCTCACGTTCTGGTAGATCCCAGCACCTCTTATAGTGTCACTTTATGGGTGGGGCTTGATTGTCACAGGGGACTCTGCGTCCTGAAGTACTGATGAATACAGGCCCCAGCTAGGCCCGCAAATACAAGGATTCGCCCTCCTGTAACGAAAGCTAGAAGGAAGTTGGCACGGAAACTGCAAATACAAAGACAGAGTTTATTAACCCTTAAAGGTGGTCCTACAACCCATACAACACTCTTCAGTATTGCATAGAGTAGCACAAAGAACTTGCGTACACGGTCCCCTTTTATACACAACAGAGGGGCTCATAAGTGGGTGGATACAACATGAGGCGAAAAGCATTACCTTTTATGGACATTTTCGATACAGAATCAATATGTGGGCGGAGTTAACACACTCCTAAGCCCGCGAAAACATGGGCAAGCAAGGACTAACTGATAACAGATGTGGTCAAGTCTGGACATGCGCCAGACGGACAAAGGAACTATTTATAGACTGTTACTAGGCAGATTACAAGAGCAACTAACACGAAAATAGGACTCTTCTCGTGCTGAGCACGTGGAGACATGACAGTACAAAATGGAGTCCGGACATTAGGCAACATAAGACGAAAAACATGTTTTAATAGGAGAGAATTCATGTCTTTAGTGAATGCTTAATCATATCGCCATTTTAGTTTTCAACAGACGACCCTTTCAGCATTCACTGAAGACATTCGGCTTATTAGGATAATCATCATATATGTCAATTTTCATCATCTCTTCCACCTCTTTGGTTAAATGTTTCTGATAGGTGACATTGGCAATAGCTTTCTTATCAGGAATACAGAATGACACACATAAAGAACAGAGTAAAGGACCGCACTGGACACAAATGCAGCAGGAAAACAGAATTGCCACAATAATGCAGAGACCAGTTAAAACCTTCCATCCCCATGTAGTGATCAATGCCCAAAACCATCCAGAAAAGGTCCAAGTGCCATTTTCTGTATGAATCTCAGCTGCGATTTTATGCAATTTATTAATAGCATTATAAACTGATGGCGTATGGTCAGGAATAAACACACAACAACTACTTCCGATAATTTTACATGCTCCACCCCTGTCAGCTAACATAACATCTAATACCATACGATTCTGCAATGCAACAATTCTAGTGATTTGTAATTCTTCCGTAAGATTCCCAAGAGCAGCAGCGGTTTGATTCGTCACAGCCTCTACAACTCTCGTTAACCTTCAAACCTTCCTACTATTTAGGGCAGCTCCAACAAAGAAAAACAATCCTAAGTTAAAATCAATATACTGCTGTAAGCTAGTATCAGTTTGATCAACATCATCAATAGATAGAGTACGTTTATATCTATTTACAGTTACATTGTTCAACAATTTCAAATCTTTATGATAAGATGCAGGTGCCAAAAATACAGGAGGTAATAAGAACGCTACATAACATACTCCGGACCAGCCGGCTGGCAAACGGTAATAACCCTTATTCCCACATACAAAGTATGTGTTATGGGAGGCTAAGAAAGTACTATTATTTAGACCGTCTATATTCAAAACAATAATACAGTCACTAACACCAACTGGAATATAACCCACACTCTGGACACACAGGTCCGCTTGAGCTTGTGCCACTTAAATCACAAATTTCTCTTTCCCTGCTGTGTCTCTAGTGTTCGTGAAAATGTAGGGGATCGATTCATTGTCTGGTCGATATTCTTCCCATTCCCATATTGTCCCATTCGCTTGTGGATAGCCTTCTTTATCCTGATGACATTCCTTATTAAGTCTGAAAAGTAATCGTCCCACTGTAGGTTTCCGTGTGGCAAAAAGCAAAGTATACCATGCTCTACAAGAGCCATTATGAGAAAAAGGAAGAGGTATAAATGGCGTTCCTCCTTTCTTCTGATGAGCTGGCATCATACCACATATCCAACAGTTCGTAGCATTTGTAGCAACATGGGTATGATGCAATATCTGGATGAAAGTGTTATTCAAATAAGACTGACGATGCTTCAATTCTTGATACGGGAGGGTATAAAAGTAGTGCTCCTCAGGCACTGGAGTGGTCAAGACAAGCAACTCACGAGCAGGAATCACGTCTTCAACAAACCATGTGGTTATACCAACAATAGCTACACTGATAATAAAACTCGTCGCACAAACAATCTTCTTCTTTTCCATCTTGTAGTAAAAAGTCAATATCTTCTTGAAACTAAAAGGTTGTCAGAACTCTTCCCCTTAGGCAGCCGTTGATTTCTTCACCAGCGGGCCAAGACGGGTGTCACTACACTAATGCAGGGCTGATCCCCCCCCCCTTGCCACATTGGCTCTCCGTTTCACTAACCTAAGGGCCGTTCTGACAACGTCTTTGGATACACAAAGAAAATCACTTCCTCGGTCTGAGATGATATCTTCCTCCTCCAGGAATCAATTGGTCCGGGAAGAGCTCCTCAGTATCGTTCGGTTCCACAGCACGGCCTTTCTCTGCAGTCAGGATTTCTCGATGGTCGGTCAACACAGCAGGCTCCACCAATCCAGGCGGCACTTTACGACAGTGCAAAGAGTGGATCCAGTTCTTCCGATTGGAAACTCGCACAGCTGTCCTCGTTGCAAGCAGGACCTGCTCAGGACCAACCCATCTCGGCTCCAGACTGTTCGTCCTTTCGAATACCTTGATCATAACCTGATCACCAGGTCGGAGATTATGACCTTCACCTGTGGACCGATCAGGGAGCGCTTCTCGAACCTGTTGATGAATAGAAACCAAATTATCCGTTAACTGTGCCAGATAATCATTCATCATTACACAAGGTACATCATACACTGACCTCGGTTTTGGTGGACCCCAAATATTCATTGGGCGTCCAAATACAATCTCGTACGGTGTGAGACCGGTCCGAGAATGCGGTATCGATCTAATTGACAATAATGCCAGCGGTAAAGCGTCTGGCCAAGTCAAAGAAGTCGAAGCTTGAATCTTCGCGATCTTAAGCTTCAGAGTACCATTATATTTCTCGACCAATCCCGCAGACTGAGGGTGAAACACTGCATGAAATTTTTGGGTAATTCCCAGGCCTTTCAGGACATACTTAATAACATCTGCTATAAAATGAGGTCCATTATCACTCCACAACAATCTACAAACACCATATCGAGGGAAGAACTCCTTCAATAGCATCTTGGCTGTAGTCATTGCAGTATTGTCTTTCGTAGGGTATGCCTCAACCCATTTGCTGAAGGCACAAACCACTACTAGAACATACTTCAGATTGTTACAGCGCTCAAGCTGAATGTAATCCATCTGCAAAACCTCAAAGGGTGCAGTAGGTGTTGCAAATCCTCCTGCTGGAGTTCGTGTACCCTTTCCCGGGTTATACCTCAGGCAAATCATGCAGGTCTGCACTACCCTCTTTGCCGTACTAGCGATCTCCGGATGCTCCCAAACTCGTGTGAGTAATTTAACAATTGCGGAAGCTCCGACATGCGCTAGTCCATGTGCCATCTGAACCATAGGTTGTACGAAGGCAGTGGGTAACTTCCACTTATCCATCTGCTTACTTCTCCAACACCCTTCATCATCTAATTCTCCATCATTGGACCATTGCTCCCGTTCCTTATCGGAAGCGGTCCTCTGTATCTCCAGCACTTCTCTCCTAGCATCGTGCCATCTTTCTGCCTGTGACTTCACAACATACATTGCAGTAGCACCAGGCTGCATCGCAGTCTCTCGTGCCACCCGGTCTGCTAAGGCATTCCCTTCTCCAACTTTATCAACCACTTTCTTATGGGCACTACATTTGACTATAGCAATCTTCTTTGGATATGTTAATGCAGTCAAAAGGTTGTGAACTAACTCCCCGTACATTATCTGTGCTCCATGTGACGTTAGAAACCCTCTCTCCTTCCAGAGTAGGCCGAAATCGTGTGCTACTCCGAAGGCATAGTGGCTATCTGTATAAACATTCACACACAATCCTGCACTGAGCTCACATGCTCGTGTTAATGCTATCAGTTCCGCTGCTTGAGCTGATCTCTGCGGTATGCGCGCTGTCTCCACTATTGTTTGTAATGTGGTAATTGCATACGCTGCTGAAGTCGTACCATCTGGTAGCTTCAGGCATGATCCGTCCACCCACAGTTCTCCATCTACATCTGTAAAGGGCGTATCCTGGAGATCAATACGACCCTTTGTCTGTTCCTCAGTCACAAGAATACAGTCATGTGCTTTTCGTGCTTCAGACTGAATTTCCGGGAACGGCAACAATGTGGCTGGATTTAACGTTGCACATCTCTTTAACGTAATATGAGGAGCCAAAAGCGTCAACTCGTATCCCGTTAAACGAGCACTGGTCAAATGCTGCGTCTTTGTCTGATTAAGCAGGGCATCAACAGCATGGGGGACTAGTACCAACAGCTTATGAGATAACACAATTCCCTCGCTTTGGCGTATTGACACAGCTGTCGCCGCAACCGAGCGAAAACAACCAGGCAACGCTCGGGCAACAAGATCAAGTACAGGCGAAAAATATGCACAAGGGCGCTGCTTGTCGCCGTGCATCTGCACTAAAACTGATAATGCACATCCATCTTTCTCATGCACGTACAGTGAAAAGGGATTCGTATAATCAGAGGTACCTAACACTGGTGCTGAACAAAGGGCTTGTCGTAATTGCTGAAAGGCAATTTCACACTCATTTGACCAGGGAAGAGGGATCGGTGTGTCTTTTGTTAAAAGTGCTAACAAGGGCTTAGCTATATGTGAAAATCCCAATATCCATTGCCTACAGAAAGAAGCAAGACCCAAAAATGCACGCACGTCCTTCTGTGTGGAAGGTACTGGCGTGTCCAAAATTGCTTGAATACGATCTGGTGTGAGTGCACGCCCCTCCTTAGACAAAAGGTGACCCAAATAAGTCACCTTTGGTCTACAGAATTGCAATTTCTTCTTCGACACTTTGTGATTGTGAGATGCCAAAAAGGAAAGCAAGGATAACGTACACTTTTCACACAACTCAGGAGTGTCGGCCGCCAACAAGATGTCATCGACATATTGTATAAGGGCGACACCCTCGGGCAGAACAAAGGAATCCAATTGCCTTTTCAATGCTTGACTGTAAATGCTAGGGCTTTCTGTATAGCCCTGAGGGACTCTACAAAATCTATAAGACCTATTATTCAGAGTAAAACCGAAAAGGTATCGGCTATCAGGGTGAATAGGGATCGAAAAGAAGGCATTTTTCAAATCAATAACTGAAAACATGGTCGCCGTTGGCGGGACCAGAGTAAGTAACGTCGTGATATCAGAAACCACTGGATACTGAGGTATCACTATCTTATTCACTTCCCTTAAGTCAATGATAAAACGATAAACTCTGGTATCAGTATCTTTCTTCAAAATGGGTAAAATAGGACTGTTGCAGACATTATAGGGAACTTCTTCCACTACTCCCACCTTAATCAAATCCTGCACAATCTGTATGAGTGCCCCCCCCCCCCCCCCTCCTGGGAAATACGATACTGAGGGAGGCGCGGTAACACCGCACCCTCCTGGACACTAATGTGGACAGGCGGAATCACCATCTGTCCCACATCGGTATCCGAAGTGGCCCACAAAGAATGAGGGAGGGAAGCTAATGCAGTATCCTCCGCAACCACACACATCCGTTCTGTCATGGGGTGATTATCATTTAAGATCACACGTACTCCAGTAGGGGAGCAGCGGATCGTTGCTCTGAAGTACTTGAGCATATCAAGACCCATAATGTTGTCAGCCGTGTTCGGGGCAAGCAGAAACGGACAGGACGCAGAAAGGTTGTCAACATGGAATGCAAGGGGTCGGGAAAGAGGGCTTCGAGAGAGTGTACCATCAAACCCTACCGATGTAACCATTAAGCCAGATGGGGGAGCCCTCGGAACCAATTGTTTGGACAGCGCACTGCGAATAGCTCCTGTATCAACTAGGAACCGATCAGTAGAACCCAAAACATTTGCTGAAACATAAGGACCCTTCTGATCAACCGGCACTTCAACTGATTCAAACCCCCATCCAACGCAATCCTACGCATGCTGTGAGTCATGATACCCAGAACGGTCGTTCCCAGACATTTGATACTGGTGTTGCCTATCAAACACATTAGGCCTATCCCGTTGCTGTACGCTAGGCTCAAATCGAGTACGATCATTAGAGTTCCCTCTATAATTCGAAAAGCCCCCTCTACCTCTCGGTGGTCCCTGACCACGTCCCTGACGAGATGCATACAACACCGGACAATCTCTGGCCCAATGACCCGACTGTTTACAATACGCACATTGATTTCTATTTACATCTGACCGACCCGAAGGGGGACCATAGAATCCTCCCCTACCTCTTTCTACTCCCCGACGAGGCGGACCATATACTTGTGCTAACATCACCTTAGTTTTCAAATCTTTCGATTTCTTCTCCTCATTCCCCTTCGCTTCTTGTTCCTGATGCTCATAATACTGGGCCATAGTCAGGAAGGATGCCGGAGACGAGGTGGACCAAGAACTTTCACTCGCTTTTAAACGAGCTGCTATTCCCGGTAATAAATTCGCCACATATTTATCCACAAAAAGATGCCGGCCCGTATCATCCGTAAGCGACTGACCACTGAAATCATGAAATGTCTCCTCAAAGCGTGTAAAGAAATCTGAAACTGATTCATCAACCTTCTGTTTACACGAGGCTAACATATTCCAATCAATCTTTTTAGGGGGAATAATCGTTTTCAACTTGGTCAAGATAGCAGCGGGGAGATCTAAAATAATCTGGGGCGGTTTTTGCGCGGGTTTTCTCTCCCTATCCTCATCCTCAATCTCAGACCATTTGGCCTTAAAAACGGCTAGATCATCCACCTTCCGCACAGATCGCCACATATCCGGTGGTAAAATAAGCCCAAAGAACAAATCTATATCTGCTAAAGTCATAGTACAAGAATTCAAGGCCCCCTCGACTTCTTCGTAAAAGGCCGCTGGATTCTTGCGGGGGTCAGGCAATGCATTCTTTAATGCCATAACATCAGCTCTATGCCAGGGAGTATAAACCCAATTATACACAAAATAACCCTTAGCATCGGGGGAAGACATATCCGAGCTAGTTCCTGCTCCTTTAGGAGGAACATACAAAGATGCTGCCTCTCGCATTGGTTTAGCATGCACTAGTTCGCTCTTATCTGAGTAGGAGGTAGATGATTGGTCGCCGCCGATACGTGAATCCGATTGCTCCTCCTCCCCTGTCTTTAGGCGCGCTCTCTCTTTAAGTTCACTCGCCGCGTCCCGCAATGCAAACAGCCGCCGGACAGCATCAGGTGCCTTAGAGGGAGAAAAAACACAGTTACGTAATGCTTTAGCATCTAATACTACATCATCAGGCTCAAAAACTTCTGAATATTTCCGAACGGCAGTAATCACTTCATCAGAAAAGGTTTCAAGAAAATACAACTTCTCTCTATCCCGCCACTTTTCCAAAGAGTCCAACAATTCAGAAAGGGATAACTTGCCCTTAAGTGCACGAAGAGAAATTTTCCGAAGCTCACCCATACGCTCAACTGATAACATGGACCGCGTGTCTACCTTATCCGAAACCAATCCAGAATCCCGTGATCTCGGGGCAGACGCGCCAACATAAGGGGGCGGAGAGCGATCTAATAAATAAAAATCATCGTCAAGATTAGTAAGGACAGGATAAAGTGGCTGGCGGACAGCATATTGACCCGAGACTTGCAACCTACGTTCTTTCTCTTGTTTCTCCGCCAGTTCTCTTTCCTCCTGACGCTTCGCTTCCTGCGCTCTCACATGATCATTTTTCCGGTGCTCTTTATCAATCAGCGCTTTCTCACGTTTCTCTCGCTCACGCACTTCCTTCACCCATAACCGTACACATTCAAACATGTCTTGCCGAGCACGCCGTTTACACATACACTGTTCCACATACTCAATCTTGCGCATATCAAACGAGCCATACAAAGTCCATCGTAACTCAGGATCCTTTTTGGTGTATTTCCTCCACACTGTGCTGTACATTATAGAGGAAAGACCATGCTTCACATACATATCCCTATTAGGAGTCCCCTCTGGGGGGGCTGGAGCAGATTCCTCGAGGTTTAACCGGTTTCCAAAACAGCAGCACCACTTACGGAGTGCGCTAAAAGCAGGCATGCTCAAAAACAATGCTAAATATGCAGTATTATCAAAAAAATGGCACTTAAACTTTGCGCCGTTCAGATTTACACAGCTCCGGAGAAATATCTCCACATTACCTGCCTATATGTGTTGCAACGCATATATTCTCACAATAATCAATACAAAATATGACCGGTCATCACAAATCAAACACAAATAGCCAACCCAGGCTTCAAAACTCGGAGCAAGTACCGTACAACGGTTCTTACCAATCAAGAGTGTCCAGGTTCCAACTGCCAAGTTCCAAAATTCGCCCAAACGGCTGTCGCGGCAAACCGACAGAAGAGGTCTCAGTCGAGGACCGGCGCCACCCAGAAGGTCAGTTCGGAAGGGAAGGAAGAAAACCTCGGGATGCCAGGACTAAAAAACGCCACTGGCAGTGATCACATCCCCGGCCAAATTCCTCACCTTCGTCACGACCAATCCTTCGAGCATCCGAGTCGCCGATGAGCCCCACGTGACGGGCGCCAATTGATGAATACAGGCCCCAGCTAGGCCCGCAAATACAAGGGTTCGCCCTCCTGTAACGAAAGCTAGAAGGAAGTTGGCACGGAAACTGCAAATACAAAGACAGAGTTTATTAACCCTTAAGGGTGGTCCTACAACCCATACAACACTCTTCAGTATTGCATAGAGTAGCACAAAGAACTTGCGTACACGGTCCCCTTTTATACACAACAGAGGGGCTCATAAGTGGGTGGATACAACATGAGGCGAAAAGCATTACCTTTTATGGACATTTTCGATACAGAATCAATATGTGGGCGGAGTTAACACACTCCTAAGCCCGCGAAAACATGGGCAAGCAAGGACTAACTGATAACAGATGTGGTCAAGTCTGGACATGCGCCAGACGGACAAAGGAACTATTTATAGACTGTTACTAGGCAGATTACAAGAGCAACTAACACGAAGATAGGACTCTTCTCGTGCTGAGCACGTGGAGACATGACAGTACAAAATGGAGTCCGGACATTAGGCAACATAAGATGAAAAACATGTTCTAATAGGAGAGAATTCATGTCTTTAGTGAATGCTTAATCATATCGCCATTTTAGTTTTCAACAGTACCGCCCTTCTCCTTAACTCCACCAGCTGTCTCCAGTACCACTGTTATTTCTTGGTTCAGATATTTTGAATATACACGTATTGCAAAACTGCAAATATCTTGTGAATGCTTGATTTGTATGATTTAGTAATTAGGAAGGTAGCAACACACGTGCAAATTGAACAAACTGGTGAAGCACAAATATAAAAAAAATATATTAGGGGCATATTATCAAAGAACAGCGTTAAATAGCGCTGAGCGGGCTTAGCGAGGATTTGCCTAACGCTGGCTATCGCCGGATCAGATCTCCGAGAGATCGCGTAATTTACAACGCTTATCTCCATGGCGATGTGAAATCCAGCGATGGCCTGCAAAATGCAGGATTATCGCTGGGAATCCAGCGATAATCCTGCAGCGATAGAGGAATTCTTGATAATAGGGAGATGTGAATTTAGCCACTCAATCCACCTCCCATCTAAAATATATGTTAGTCAGGAAAAAAGCAGACGTACAATAACGGCGATAACCGTTGTTAGAGCGTCTTCAAATATCGCTAAGGGTGTCCTGGGCCGTATTGTAAATACGGCGAAGGACAGTTAGCGATAATATCCCATCTGTTTTCCCAGGGAACGCCTACTTTGCATCTCATTAGAGATGCAAAGCGAGGCGTTCACAAAACAGGAGCAGAATCAAGGAAACACGCGCTAGCGCGTCCTTGTAAATAATGCGATAATATTATCGCCGCTTTTCGTCCAAAAATGGACGCTACAGCGGTGATAATATCATCGCCGCACCTTGATGATATGCCCCTTAGTGAGTAACTTAACAAGTGACACATGAGCAATATCAAATGGATCTTCGCACAGCAAAACTTTGGTTTCAGTATAAACGGTTGACTTTTTTTTAATAGGTCTCAGATCTGACCAAAGTTTGCCCCCCGTTTTTTAAACTAAATGCCATCATATTGCAAAACTAATTTCCTTTTTTAGCAGCCAAGCTGCATGATCGAAACTTCATAAGGGTATAAAAAACTATTAGGGGCATATCAGCAACAACCGGCGATAATTATCGCTAAGTGCACTTAGCGCTAGGATAATTATCGCCAGCTAGCGTGGATTTTTATTGCTGAGATAGTATGCTATTAGCAACGCTTATCTCAAAAGCGATAAAAATCCTAGCGCTAACTGCCAAACGTGAGATTATCGCTGGAAACCCAGCGATAGTCCCACAAAGCTTGGCGATAGCTTGCTGATAGGGCCTCACATACTTGGCCATGATATCCACCTTACATAGGATATCATGGCTAAGTCAGTTTCAAAGCAGGCGTAAGGAAAGTAGCGATAACAGAGGTTATCGCTACTTTTCTTGTCGCTATGCTGCTTTGCGTGAGTCTTGATAATAGGAGAAATGTTGCTTAGCGACATTTCTCCCATTATCCTGGGGAGGAACGCCCATTTTGCATCTCATTAGAGATGCAAAGATGGGCATTAGGAATTCAGGTGCTAAAGCAAGGTTTCAGGCGATAGCGTGACCTTGCTAATATAGCGCAAAAGCGGCGATAAATTTATAGCGCCGCCTTGTAGATATGCCCGTCTGCGGCATAACGTGGATTTTCATCGCTGAGATAGCGTGCTATTTGCAACGCTTATCTCAAAAGTGATACAAATCCTAGCGCTAACTGCCTAACGTGAGATTATTGCTGGAAACACACCGATAATCTCACAAAGTGTGGCGTTAGCTTGTTGATAGGGCCTCACAAACTTAGCCATGATATCCACCTTCCATAGGCTATCATGGCTAAATCAGTCCTGAAGCAGGTGTAAGGAAAGTAGTGATAACAGGGGTTATCGCTACTTTTCTTGCCGCTATGCTTCATAGCGTGGGGCTTGATGATAGGAGAAATGTCGCTTAGCGACATTTCTCCAGTCATGTCAGGTCAGGAACGCCCACTTTGCATCTCATTAGAGATGCAAAGCTGGGCTTTAAGAATTTTTGTGCTAATGCAAGGTTTCACGTGATAGCGTGACCTTGCTAATTAGGCGATAAAATTATTGCCGCTTTTCGCCCAAAAACGGCCGCAAAAGCGGCGATAATTTTCTATCGCCGCCTTGTAGATATGCCCCTCTGTTTCTTAATATTCCTTTCCCGTATCACTAATGTCCAGCAACATCCCAACAATGATGTGCATGCCTATATTTCATTGCAACTCTTCCAGTTTCTCTCTATTTTAAAATGTCATATCATCATATTTTTCAACTTATAGTCGACGGTGCATTGGTGTTTAATAATATGCTCACATGCCTGAGGATTTATCCAAAAGCATATTCGACCATTCTGAGGTTCAGCACAGCCTATATATGGATAACACTGGAGTGGTTCTTTGTGGAGGAGAGTGAGTTTAATTTATCGTAGACCAATTTTACATCTCCCTAGCTGAAGCCCTGTGGAAGCATTGCACCACCTGCTGGTGTGACCATGATACTAGAACGTACCTAAAAAGATTTACAGCTGTAGGTACTGGAAAAACATTCCTCTAAAAGTGACCACATAATCCTCATAAAGGTCCGAGGGGCATATTATCAAGAACGGCGGTAAAATTATCGCCGCTTTGGCAGCAGAAAACTGCCACTAAAGCGGCGATAATGGCCTTGATAATATGCCCTGGAGAATTCCAATAGAAGCCCAGGTTCACACCAGAACATGGGCTTCTATGGGAATTCTCAAGGGCATATTATCAAGCCCATTATCACCGTTTTAGCGGCAGTTTTCTGCCACTAAACCAGCGATAATTTTAACACTGTTTCTTGATAATATGCCCCCAATTTATTGAGCAATCCTTATGGACTCAATTGCTGTGTTACCTCTCCAATTCCTTTAGCTCTCCATTAAGGGAAGGGCTGAGTTTGGCTTGGATGCAAAGAGTCTTCCAAAGGAGGTGGGCAGACCAATACTCTCGTATGATGCATTTTTGAACTCATAGTTCATACAGAAGGCAGAAGGCCTGCAAGCTTTGGATTCTGATTTTCGTAAAGAATCTACTGTTTTAAATATGCCCCAATGCCAAAACCCATCGAATCCTTTGGATAATTCACTAAACAGGGCATAGTAAAAATTAAATTATTAGATTGATTGGCAATATTGTTATTTAAAGTAAAGTTCAAATATTTACTAATTACTTAAGATTGCAGTTCAATTTATCATTTATAATTTAATTATTTTTATTATTGATAATTACTCAAATTAAATTATACGTATAATATTAAATATATATATATATATATATATATATATATATATATATATATATATATATATATATATATATATATATATATATATATATATATAAATATATATATAATTTTAAGTGACTTTACCTTATCCATTCTATATAGAAATATATATGCATGTATTGTTGTGTAGATATATATACAGATGTATATACATTCTATTCAAATAGTCACTTAAAACAATAAAAATGAACTTACATGCCTAGTATAGGTCTGCAATGTAAAATGTTGAACACTTTTTTTTTAACAGAGTTTTATATAGCACGAACTTGACCAGAAGGTATCGGGTATCAGAGCGCTTTACACAAGCACCAGTTGCGTTACATGAGGGTACATTCATTTTCATCAGGCACGGGCAGATTAGGTCATTTGCCCAGAATCACAGGAAGATGCACGTCCATGCCAAGACTCGAACCCGGTTCCCCGAAGCTGAGGTCGACCACCCTAGCCGTTAGGCCAACTCCTCTCCACTTACATTGGTGTAATTACTTCTGCTGTGATGACCGCTATGCAAATTATTCTGAATGTATCCCGCGATACAGCACACCCTCGTTCACATCTTCCATTCAGGATTGAAAGACTAATCAGTACAAAGATGGCACTAACTAATGTTTATGTGCAGTATTTAGGGGCATATTATCAAGACAGGCGATAAAATTATCGCCGTTTTAGCGGCAGAAAACTGCCGCTAAAACAGCGAGAACGGGCTTGATAATATGCTCTATGGAATTCCAATTGAAGCCCATGTGAAGGACATCTAACATGGGCTTCAATTGGAATTCCATAGAGCATATTATCAAGCCCATTATCGCCGTTTTAGCTGCAGTTTTCTGCCGCTAAAACGGCGATAATTTTATCGCCTTTCTTGATAATATGCCCCTAAATGAGTTACTACTGGAAAGTAAGTAAGCTAAGGATTCCTTGTCATAACAACTGGCAAATGGGTGCCTGACTCCGGACCACGGGGTACACGGTTTGATCGCCTGCGGCAGGTTAGCCCAGCACCATGTGACTCTGGGCAATAGCTCGCTTAATCTTCCCGACGGCCTCCGGCGCCGGGACACCTCTCCGGAGGTAGCTGCGCTCTTTACAAATGCTGGTATTATTAATATTATTATTACATCAAATAAAGTGACATGTAAGTATTCTTAGATAATCCATTTGAACTGAAAGTGACAAAGGCCCTTTATATGATTTAAGTTCACCTAATTTGTAGGAATGCACAACTAGTTTTGCATGCCTACCCACATGGCACATTTTAAATCTTCTTAAGAACACTTACAACTCAGCAAGCCAAAAATTGTCACACCTACAAGAAATAGCACTACCTACAATACTTTTCCTCACCACCAGCATTAAAAAAGTATCAATCAAACATTTTAAAATCGAGTCAGGAGGAGGAACCACCATTTGAATCCACAGCTGTCTTGAAGATTACCACCTCACACATAATGGCTCCTTTTTTTTAGACATTATTTAGTTTTTGGTTGATGAGTCATGATTGGAATCCGTAGACCCATGCCTAGAATATTTTGATGATTTGAACCTCAAAACAATACACAAAAATACGGAAACAAGCCTCCACCAAACACATACACATATGATGAAATATTTTATTTAATTCACAAACAAATATAAAAAAAACTAAGGGGCATATTTCCTATGTAACGGTAGAGTATGGCGTTAACTATAAAGGGGCAGATTTACTACTTCTGACGCATCTCTGCTAATCAGCAGCGCCAGAAGAGTTGCGACGCATCTGCTCACCCGAGCGCCACCACTGATGCGCCGCATTTACAATGCAGCGCACTGTGACGCACAGATGGGCAGATGCGTGTCGCATCCCCCCCGCGGAAAGGCGGCGCATTGCTGGAGTTGCGTCACAAGTGCGACGCAGCTCCAGCAAGGCTCGGGGTGCCCCTATCCCTAACATGCTGCGTCAATCCTTACGCCTGCTTCAAGCAGGCGCAGGGTTTTGACGCAGCATGGCAGTAAAAGTGACTACGTGAAATCTTGTAGATTTCACTCAGCCACTTTTCGGAGGCGTTCTTGCGCCGGAACGCCCCCCGTGCAGGAACGCCCACATGTGGCACAGGGCTTTACAACGTGACGCATCTCCCTAGATGCGTCACGTTGTAAATAGCCTGCAGCATGGCGCTGGCTTTGCGCCGCCACTGCGTCACAAAAGTGAAGCAACGGCGGCGCAAATCTGGCATAAGGGGCTTGTAAATTTACCCCAAAGTATCTTGCATGAATAGTGACAAAATTTCAGCCTGTGAGCATTTTCTAGAGCTAGCTCTGTTGAAAGTATAGTTCTTGAAGCAAGTAATATAACTTTCTGAATTCACCTGCATGGCGTTTGATTGGCAGTGGGCACCCAATGAATGTAAGCAATCAACAGATTATTTTTGATAAGATTGGACACAATATCTTAGATGCTGGGGCTTTGCTGGGCTGTCAAAAGGATGCTTAGGATTCAGGGATTTCTTCCCTAAGGCCTGTCTTTTCTTGTAGCGTTGGTCCCTTATAGCTGTAGATAATTAATGTTGAATGTTATGGTCAAAGTAATCCTCCTTCTCTAATTGAGTCTCAACCTTATCCACAAGCTAGTACAATGTGCCAATTTTCTGATGTAGTGAGATAGCATTTTGCTATTTAATTACTTGAGCTTCCCAATCTCTTGAAAGATGAAATATAGTGTGATACTGATTTTGCAGTCAGTGCTCCCTTTTGCTAAATGCCAGATCTACAGCTTTTCTGCTGGTATTTAATTGATTTCACCTCATCCTTTGATTCATACACGTTTGCTCATTTATGTCATTTTAATACAAATCACGCTTTGCTCTCGAGATGTGCTTCACTTTGAATTTTAATTTACTGTTTGTTTTAAGATGCTATTTTGCAAGTCTAAAATAGCGGATTACACGCAACCTTTATCATATGTGGTAGTTTGTGCGCTGTTTATGCTGGAAATGATTTGCTCTTTGGAATTAGCAAAGAATGCAATAAAAAGCAAATATGTAAAAAAACATTTATGTGCAGCTGAAGACCAACCCCACATTCAACATCAAATGCAGAGGGTATTCAACCATAAAAGAATGGAAGGAGTTAAAAAAAATGCAAACATTGGGGCAGATTTATGAGATTGTCATGCAGTGTAGCACAGCAAGTCACTTTGCTGCGCTGCGCTGCATGACAGGGAAAGGGCAGGAATGCGTCGTATTAAAAAGAATACAGCGCATTCCTGCCTTTTCCCTTGCGCTTGCGCTCTTTGGCAGCCTAGTACCAAAACAGGCACCCTTGCACCAAGCAAGGGTGCCCCCCTTGCATGCTGGATTACTTTTTTTGCAGGAAGGGACACCTTCCTGCACAAAAACAATCACAAGAGGCATATTCCTCTATCTATGTCTGCTGCAGAAGGCAGCACACGTAGAAAGAGGAAGTAAAGAGGAGAAATAAAGATCTTTTTCCCTGTTATGCCTCTCCTGGGAAGGCGTATCTTTTTTGCGCATTCCCAGGTTTACCGGTTCTGGCAAATCTAGGAAAGCATCAAACGCCATAGGAGTTGCGTGAGTGCACCCATGCAACGCCCATTGAACGACTCCATAGCACAGAGAATGGCAACACAGCAATTTGCACTGTATTGCTTTGATCCAGATTTATGGAGTGACTTAAGGCCACGCAAAGTAACCTTACGTGGCTTTATAAACTGCATTTAACTTTGCCTCGTGCATGTTCCATGTTGCATGCTGCAAACGCGATGCCAACGGACTCTTAAATATGCCTCATATTTGTTCCACTAATTTGTGCAGTCTTTTTTAGTTGAAGAGAAGATTTCATTAAAAAAATAGAAAAAATTACAATATAATAAAGTGCAAGATAAAATCAAGTTACACGCACAGCTAAGTTAATGAGCAAACAAGGGAAAAGAAGGAAAGGAAAGAAAAAAGATAAATGACAAGCGCCTATTTGCAGAATAGCATAACCACTTATACAATAACATTCGAAAAAGCATAGTGCAAGAAATAAATTCAAGATTTAGTAACACTTTACATGAAATACATATTCAAAATTGAGATATACTGACATGAAATACATATTCATAGGGGTTTAGGTACCTCTTCAAGACGAGCATTATGAAAACGTGTTGTATTTGCAGATTTATTAAAACGATTAGCTATGGGTGACCAAAGAAAATCTCACTTAATAGCAAGGGTAACTGGGTTAACATATGCTCTATCCAATCTGTGATTGTAGCAGACTCCATACCACCAATCTTGGTAAGAAACCTCAGTAGAGTCTTCTAGGTTTTGGTAATTTGTAGGAAAGCAACTGCAAGAAGCAAATCTATTATATACAAATGTTGAGAATATGATACCCAATCTTCAGAGACACTACCTAGGAAAATATTGACAAACGTAAAAGGTATTTGTGTGTGAAAAACATCATTAATTTGTCGCCCGACTTAGGTCCAAAAAGAATGAATATGAGGGCAGTCACATGACATATGTTTTAAATCTGCTGGAGATGCATTAAATGACCAGCAAGAGGGAGAAAGAGTTGGGTTTATTTTGTGTAATGAAACAGTAAACATGTCTATTGTAAATAAAAAATAAAGTTTGAGTAGTATTAGCTGCTCTAGAACATTTTCTTGTTTTAGTCTAAATTCTATTCCAAACAGAGATAGAAAAGGAAATTTGAAAATCAGATTCCCATGAAAGTTCCACCTCTGTTTTATTTTGATTAACTGAAAAGGAGGTTAAATGTGTATACAATTGAGATGCAGAGGGAGAATGAGTCAGAACTGAAAGAATACTAGGAGCTGGAGAGGGAGAAGTAGGAGTCTGCGAAAGGTGATTAAAACTTGATTGGACCATCGAAATTAAAGATGCATATTTGGGTGCATAAGAAGAAGGTAGAGAAAAACGTGTTTGAGCAGCCATAAAAGGTATGCAAGTGTCACCTTGAAAAAGTTTATGAATCTAACAAAGTCCTTTACGATGCCAGTCCATCCCCAAAAATTATTTTGCTTTTAATTTTAAGATATTTGTTGTACCATATTTAAGATTGCAAAAATTGATCTTTAGCATTGGGATAAGCAATAAAAACAGGGTGAAGAAGTTTACATGTATTGCCAAAAGGAGGAAGGGAAAGTGACAGAGGTCTATGCATTAAGGATAAAAATTCTTAAAAAGGAAAATGACTGACTAAAAGATTTTTTGATTATAGTCAATAACGGTAAAATTGGCTCTTTATCCTCTTGCAGTAACAAAGCATTGTTTGAGGGAAAATGCTGTATGATAGATTTCAAAATCCATTAAATTAACTCCCTCCAAATATTTGGGCTGCTTGAGTTTATGGAGAGACATGCAGGACTTTCTGTTATTCCATAGGAATATGGTTAAAATAGAGTAAAGTATCTAATAGTGAGAAGTAGAAATATTGATGGGAATATTAGAAATATAAATAAGTATTATAGGAACTAGCATCATCTTTATTGCATCAAGGCAACCCCACCAAGATAAAAATAGGGGACTCCATCTGAACATAAAAGACCTCAATGTTGTCTGTAACACTTTCAAATCAAGTAATATAGATTCCTTTATAGAAGGCTTAAACCACAAACCCAGATATTTGATTTTATCCGAGTTCCAAAGAAAACCAGAAGATATGTAATCAGCAGAAAAACATAATTTATTCAGTTAAAGAATTTCACACAGTTATTAATTTATAACTTGACACAGAGGCAAATAGATTTACTTCAGACACAAAAGCTGGTAAGGAAGTCTGTGGTTTTGAAAGCAAAATATCATCTCCATAAATGGAAGCTTTAATTGACTAGCACCATACTGAAAACCTGTAATCTGGGGATTTAGATGAATTTTAATTAAGAAGGGTTCAAGAGCAAGAATAAATAATAATGGAGAGAGAAGACAACCTTTTCTAACACTACGATTTAAAGAAAAAGATGGCGATATAGGACCGTTAGCCAAGATAGAAGAGGCAGGAGAAGAATATAACAAAGAGATATAGTTAATAAACGTGGCACCAAACGCAAACCAGGATAGAGTAGAAAAGATAAAAGGCCAACCAACACAATCAAATTACATTTCAGTATCTAATGAGATAGCTGCTAAAGAGTTCCTATAGGATTTGGATTTGCTAAGTACATTGAAAAATAGTATAGTGTTGTTGAAATATGTCCCTTAATAAAACCCCATTGTTCCCAACCGATCAATTGAGGTAATAAAGATTCTAAACAGAGGGCCAAACGTTTTGCAAAAATTTTGTAATCTAAATTCATTAAAGAGATGGGTCTATAATTCTCAAACAGAGTATGATCTCTAACATCCTTGGGAAGGAGACATATCAAAGCATCTTGAAAAGAACCGCTAGATTGTTGAGAAGAAATAAAAAAGAGAAAAAGCTGTTGTAGTTTAGGAATAAGAATTTAGAGAAATGAGAATAGAATTCAATAGGAAAACTATCAGGTCCGGGGCTTTCCCACGTTTAATAGTACGAATAGCAGTAAGAATGTCTTGGCTTAGAAAATTATCATCTAACGCTAAAAAATCTATTGTAGGAGAAGAAGGAGGAGAAATAGAAGATAAATATTGGAGAATATCTTCTTGAAGTACAGAAGAATCTGGAGCATAAGAGTCTGAAAAAACTGTGTAAATTCTGATACATCTTCATTTTTATAAAGCATACGATTAGTAGAAGTGAGGATAGAATCAATTTTAGTACGCTCTTTTTTCACTTTGAGATAATTAGCCAGAAACTTTCCAGTCTTATTTTGACCTCCATAATATTTAGCAGAGGCTTTGAGTAAAAATGGGTTAGCGTTTTCCTAGACAATTTATGAAACTAAAATTTGGATTTAATAAGCTTTTCGAGACAAGTCTTGGAGTTTGTGTGATAGTAGGAATGTTCCAAATGCTTATATACGAGCCATAAGTAACTTCAAACTACATAAAGAAGCTTTCTTTCTATGAGATACAAAAGAAATAAGAAAGTTCCTGGTGGCAGCCTTAAAAGTGTCCTATATAATATGAGGTGACATAGACGGGCTCTCATTTTCAAGAAAGAAAATAGTAGCAAACGATTCAAACTTTTGAGTAAAATTGGAATCCAAAAGAAGAGAGTTATAGAATCTCCACCTTCTAGTACCTTGAGTAGGTGGTAAACGATCCTAGTCTAAACTAATGGGAGCATGGTCTGAAATCAGTATAGAACCAATATCTGAATAGGTAATATGTTGTGTGAGTGATTTAGTAAGAAACAAATAATCCAAATGGGATTGGGAAGAATGTACGGGGAGAAGAAAGTATATTCTAAAAGTGTAGGATTACATAATCCCCAAGCATCCACTAGAGACCGTTGCTGAAGAGTAGATGTAAACTGAGAGTGCATGTGGCAGTGAATGAATTTGGATTTATAATTACGGTCAATAATGGGGTCAAAGACCATGTTACATTCTCCACCAACTATTAAATAATCAACTTTATAGGACATCAATTTAGATAATATTGCTAGCCAAAAAGTAGTGTCTGGAGCAGTGGGTGCAAAAAGATAAAAAATAGTCATGGGGAATTCTGTTAACCAGCAAAGAAGCAGAACCCCATCTACCCATCACATCAGCATCCTGAGTAAGGACTTGCAGGTCAAGACACTTGTGACTTAAAATGGCTACTCTATTACGCTTTCCCTTACACGGAGAAACAAAAACATGACAAACCCATTGTCTTTTAAGTTTTGATCTTTGGTTGTCTAAAACGTTAATTTCTTGCATTAAAGTGCTGTCACAATTCAAATTAGCAGGTATGTGTGCCTACAAGGGATTGGTTTAATGACGTCTTTTTATACCAATTAAGAAATTAGGGGCATATTATCAAGCGGCAGCGATAATTATCGCCGGCCGTGCTTAGCGCGCATTTTCTTATCGCCGGCTTTCGCTGGAATTTATCGCCATGCTAGCGCTGTATTAACAATGCATAGCACAATGGCGATAAATATTCCAGCAATAGTGGGGGAAATGGGCCAACATCGCTGAAAAACCAACGATGTTGCATGAAAAACGGCGATAACCTTGCTGATACGACCCTGTGGTCGTATCACCATAATCCACCCCCCATGTAATGTATACATTTTGCAGATGTTAGAAAGCAGCGTTAATGCTGAGTTAGCGTGAATATGATTATCGCTTCGCCGGACGGGGCCTCGTTGTAAATATCGCGATGCCCCATTAGCGATATTATTCCATGATGTTTTGTGAGGCACGCCTCTTTTGCATTTCATTACCGATCCCGAAAACGGACGCTAAAGTGGCGAAAATTGTGTCGCCAGCCCTTGATAATATGCCCCTAACAATTGAGTAAGCTCTGAAAAAGTCGCTTACAGTTAGTTTACTCCAAAAACAATTTGGTTACTTAGTCAATGAATCAAACATTATCATAGAGAAAGAGATAAGAACAACACGGGTGTAGGTATTCTAAAACCTAATTTTATAATTGTAGAAAATCATTGATTATAAAGGGTACAGAAATCAACACAATGTAACCAGAAGTAAAACAATACAAAAGGTTAAATAATCTTCATAGTTACAGTTGTGAACACCTTTTCACAAAGTATTTGTAGGCAATCTGAAACGTCTACACAATGCCAAAATTGCCTCTGGTACAATAAAATAGGGAATAGGTGTAAAAGTCGACGTTTCGGTCTAATATTGTCTTTATCCGTTAGACCATCCTCAGGACTTTGCTTTTGTTGATAGAAATGACCCTTCGCACTAGGAAAAGTCTATGCTTGAGACAACTAGTCCACCAATCGAATTTCTCGTCAAGCAAAGGAATGCTGTATTTGAAGTGAAAGAACTCTTCAGGTTTGAACGCTTGCTGAGTAGTCGGCTTGTAGAGATTTAAAATTAGACATATGCTTTAATACCCTCTAGCGTTTTATAGGAGAGCCTAAACCCTTAACATTCCAAGAGATAACTCTTAAAGCCATTTATTATGCACTAAAATATTATAAACATTTGATAAAAAGTGTCACAAAAATTGAAATACAATAATACCATATGAGCAATAAAAAACTGACAAAGAGCATGCATAACTTTACAAGCAAAACAAAGAAAAAGAAATGGAAAATGAATAGAAAATAAGATCTGAGGAAGAAAAAAGATAGAAAGGACAGAAAAAGGAAAAAATACCTAATAGAGAAAAGAAATAGTCCAAAAAAAGACAGGAAGGAGAATAAAAGAAAAGAGAAGTATGTAAAAAAAGGAAAGACAGAAACTATATGCGTAGAGGACAAACTAACAGACCAAAAATAAAGTGCACAAAATGAGGGTGATGAAGCCACATAAGGTAGACAACAATAACCATACAACTCAGGGTGGATCGAGAGGAGAGTACACCATCCTAGCGTAGACTGGAGATCACAATGATCATGCATGAAAACCGCATCTAACAAAGGGAAGAAAATGTGAAGGATAATAACACGTAAGTGCCAATCAGCAAAAACATGCAATGATAACATAAACTCGGAAGTATAGTGTTTAAAGCACATCACAATTAACTTAAACATTAAGAAAGCCTGGAAACGGCCATATCTTCTTCTCTGCAATTCTCCCAAAAATTTTGAAGTAAAGCACGATCCTCATAGGTCGTGGTTATATTTTTATATGTGACCTTAAAAAGATATGGATGAAAGAGTCCAAATCTGGGGTTGAGACTAAGAAGCGCTGGCCTCATATCCAAAAATGACTTTCCCCTATCTGCTGTTTCTTTAGCAGAGTCTTGACAAAAGAAAACAGGAGATCCTTGCCATAAAATACGTCCCTTAACTTTGGCTGCTTGCAGAACTTTCAATAAGTCAGTATATTCTAAAAAATAAATAATAACACCTCTAGGTTTGATAGAGTATGATGTCGTGCTTGGATGACGACCCAGGTGGTGTGCTCTTTGAATGTTCATAAATATGCCCCCAAGTATATAAGGGCTGCCACTTGACCTCTTGTCAAGAGAAGTCCTTCACCCAGATTATCGCATAAGAATCTGTCAAGGAAGGACTCACCTAATGCCAGCACACTTCGAAGATGCTACATCTCTACTGATAAAGCCGAGTTCCAGAGGAAGACTGCTACTGCAGTGCATGTTTGCCCTTAGCTGGGAACACTGCCCTCACACCTCCGCTGATAAGGACAGCTCCTTCTGTCAAAAGTTTATGCAGTGCTGCTCTCCTCCCTAAAAAACTCTAGATCACAAGTTTCTGTACTTTCCATGCTCCCTCAGTGTAGAGCATTGAAATAAGTTAAAGGTGTACGATTTTAAATGACTTTTCAAACATGTTAGAAAGGCTCATTTCATTCTTGCTGATTACAATGTGCCTTCTTGCTGTTTTTATGATATTGTGTGTAGTCATTTTGGATGTACTGAGAAACAGATTAATCCTGTTCTAATAAATGCTTTTAGTAAAAAGTGTCTATTCTTCTTAGTGCAGTGTGTATGTGGGATATTGTGATGAATGACATTTGTTGGTTTCTGCTATCACGGTGCCCCTGATCCTGTCACAGGGATTGTTAAGAACTCAAAAGCAATAACTCTACTAATGTATTGGGCAGGGTTCTGCAGGCCTACCGTAACCTGTCTTTCACAATCATCACTGGTGCATTGAACTGAGTTCACCAGTAACACCTGTAGGTCGGAAAGCAAAGTTGTAGACCTATGCCAAGGCCACAGTTTACACAACACTCCCATCCATCACTGTGGTTGAGGCAAGGTGAGGGGGCAAGACAGAGGCACGATAAGGTCACCAAACATAGGCATGTTACCAGCCACAACCAGCCATCATCAGGTCAGCCTCTGCACCATGTTCTGTACTGGATTTGGACTAGTAAGAGAGTCAGTACCTTATGTAGAGTTTGGCAGACAGGATATATTGGCACAAACATGGTGGATCTATCGTCCACCGCATAATAAGTGCATTATGTCCTTTCACACTAAAAAAACAGTCGAGTGGATATCGTCATGCTTTGATGGCGTATCTGATCTGCCAGACTCTGAATAAGGCTATAAGAACCCACCGGCAAGTGAGCCTAGTGACGTTGAAAATGACTTTCCAAGAATTACATCATCAGAGAATCTCATTGATTGCATGAAAGTTATTAAACGTTGTGTGCTGTATGGACTTCTATGTGTGTCACATTTGTGTTCCATTTCTTTAATTACAACATAATTTCTTGCAGTGGCCCTCCCACAGCATTCAAAGGAATAATATTTGGTGCAATTCCAGATCACGTTTTCCATCGATGTACTTCCTTTGTTGTAGGTGCAGCCCATGTGACTTAGTAATTGCTTTCCTTTCTGGGATGGTATGTATCTTGCTCTTTTTGGCATTATTTCTGAAAGCAGTGTAAGAGTATAAATAATCTTTTTTTAATGATGATAAGTTTATTTAAATATACAATGATGCAACTACTTTTATTATTTATACTCACAATTATTTTCTTCTGAGATGTTTCACACTTTTTTTGCACTTTTTTCATTGGGGGTATTATAATGTGGAGCAGGTGCGCTCAAATATGTTGGAAGAAAATCAGAGCATTTGTTTTATTTTAAGTGTTTATTTGTTGGTAGCTTGTGCATATTTAGGTCGTTAGGTTTAATTTAATTGGGGTTGGGGTGAGTTTCTATTTTATAATAATTTAGATATACTTGCTTTTTTTGTCTTTAATTACTTTGAGGGATAGTTGTCAAGATTTTTATATTTTCTTTAAGGGTCTGGTCAGAGAATCCGGTAGAGTTTCCTTGTCTTGCAGCTTTTGACATGTTTGAAGTATACAGTTGATAACATTTGTGTGACTTTGATCTTGTTGATATGATTGTTTGTGTGATATTATTGGTTAAGTTTGTTTATAATTTGAGTCTATTGGTTAGCTTAGTTTACGTTTGATGTTTTTTCTGTTACGTCATTCTATGATCAACACTAATTCAGGTTTTATTTATAATGTTTAATGTGTAAAATAGTTTTTATGATTATTTTATTTATAAATATATGTATTGTTATTTTGATTGCTGTATAAATGTTTCTAGTTTATGTAAATATTTTTTTTGCTTCTATTCTTATGTGCTCAGATATATAATATATTGGGGTGACCTATAATTTTTGGGGGATGTAATATATGTTTATATACATGTATATACATTGTTTAATGTTACTTGTAACTTGTTTTGCACTGGAAAGCTGCCAGAAAAACGAATGCAAAGTAGCACAAAGAGATGCTTTGTGTTACTTTGCAACAAAGGGGTGTTACATGGGTGGTACATGGGCTTTCTAATGCAACCACCTATGCTCTATGACACCAAAAACTACTTGCTAACATTAGTAGAAAGGGTTTTGCACAAAAAAATTATGTCACTTTAAAGCAGGTGTTAAAATGGAAATGCTTTTATTTCTCCTAACACTTCCAACTATGCACAGGTGCTGTACTGTACAGCACACATCTAACATAGGAAGAATTTTAAAGTTAGTCTATGCTAAGTATTTTGTTCTGGAAGGGTAGCCTTCCAGTACAAAACCTATTCTAGACTCACAAACCCTTCCACCATGGCGCAAGGGTGTGTTCATGGTGCTCGGCAGCCTGATTGTGCGTCGGTGCTTGGGGGGAGGGGAGGAGAGTGCCATATCTCTGTAGATATATCGCTGTCCTTCTCTCTTGCTATCACACACTGCAGCATCTTTGGTGCTGCACTGCATTGTGTTTAAGTTCAGTAAATCTGGCCCCACCTCTAATATCCCTTCACCTCAATGACTCCTGTCTATCTTATTGAAAATGTCTCAGTGTTTCCTTCTTCTTCGCACGATTCCACATTGCAAGCCAAGCCATCAGAGTCTCAACTGGGTGCAGTCTATGATGGAAAGACTTCTGTAGTTGCTGTTACAGACAGCATGATCAAGGCCATACAGCCACTGGAACCAAAGTCTCTCAGGTCATGATTTCATGATTGAGGATCGTCTTTTTTGGAGTGATGCACTTTCATGAGCAACGTCTCCATTCATTCTGTCATGTCCCTACACAATTAGAAGTGGTGCAAGCTCCATCTGAAAAACATTGAGGCTGGGGACCTGGAGAAGGAGTAAGAGTCGGAGGGTTCTGAACCACCCATTTTTGAGGAGTCAAGAAATCTAGTTAGTTTGGAAAATATAACAGATATTTATATTATGTGTACATATATTCAGAGCCTCCCTTTATTTATCTTTTGATTTCTCTTCATGCACCCTTTTAGTTCTCTGTCCCCTTTAGTTATCACTCTCACCCTTATCTTTGCCTCATCTTACATTTGTATTACCAATTTATTTGCAAACCTTTTCTCTAGGGTCTTTGTGACTTCAGGGCTGTTAGGAAAATCTTAATGGAAATATCGCCTCTGTACATGACACGTACAATTTTAATATCTAATTCTCATGACAACCTTAGGAATTGAGCACTGCCTGTTCACAACATGTTTTAACAAGTGTAACAGAGCACAAGAATCACACAGTGCAACTTGCAGCTATAGTTACAGAAGAGAATTGGCATGCTGAGTGACATTCTGGGGCCATGTTTAATATTGTGCCCTGGGGGCGCAACAGAGATATGCGCCCACCTTGTGCGCCCCCGGGACACAATGGTAATACAGAGCAGGCTGCATATGCTTTTGCATCCCCTTCTGTAATACTGATAGCATTGGTGCACATGTTGTGCCATCGTTATCATAAGAGGGCATTCTCTCATTTGCATGGGGATGTGGCCCCATGCAAATTAGAGAATCGCTTTGCCTCTGCACCCATGCCATATTACCAATATGATTACAATATAAACTGTTCCAAAGGCACTCGTTTGGATAAAAAATTGAATCACTAGAGAAGAGAATTCCTACTCACAAAAAATGGGACAAGAACAGAAATGCAAAGAAATTCCAGATTTAAGGCCAGATGTATGAAGAAACAGTTTTGTGATTTCCTAATTGCGAATCCTTGGAATTCCCAATTAGGAAATCGCAAGACGGCATGTGCGAAAGTGTGTTGAACACTTTCGCCAATTCCCTGTTCATGAATATTAATCAAGCAGGTCGCTATTTGCAACCCATTAAGAATCGCAAAAATCACAGGGATGGTGCCTGCTGAGGTCAGCAGACCATCATGTCTGTTATTGCTTTTAAACAAAATTAAAGGTTTTCCTTTCATTATTTAAGAGCACACAGTGTTTAAGAGCAGGCTGTTGTCCGTGGGACCACTGCCTGCTCTTAAAAAATGCTTTTACAAACATTCACAAAGGAGAAGGGGTCCTGAAGTGACCCTTCCCCTTAGTGAACGTTTGCAAAAGCATTTTACCCATTCCCATTTGCAAATGGGTCACCACCTACTTGAAGTAGGTGGTAAAATGAAAATGTTTTGCAACAGCATTTTGATTGCAAAACATTCATACATACCAATGCGATTCGGTATTAGGAAGGGACGCCCTAAACACTCCCCTTCCTAATACTGAATCACAAACCTAAATTGTGACTCGGGAACAGGTTACCGAATTGCAATTTGGGTTTGATACATGTAAAAAACGTTTTTTTGCATTCGCAAATGGTTTCTGATCTCGAAAAGGCTGCATACATGTGGCCCTAAATTATTAGATTAATAATATTTAAAGCTCCTCATATGACAATTCCAACAAATGTCAACACATGCACAACACATGAAAAATAAAATAGAATATTCCCCCCACAGGACATTATTTGTATATATGAGAATGTAAAATCACAAACTCATACAATACTGGTGGTCCTTTCAATAAATGAACATGTGGTTGATATAAAGTCAATGTTCCACTCCAATTAGTAAGAACCTAGGGCCTCATTTATGAGGTTTTGAGGTGGGGCATTACCGCAAGGAATCTTGCTGCGCTGCCCTACCTCAAAACAAAAGGGCAGGAATGCACCGTGTCGATGAGATATGGTGTATTCCTGTCCTTTTCCCCTGCGCTGGCACACAATGGGCTGCCATGCGCCAACGCTGGCTTCCTTGCCTCATGGTGCAAGGATGTCTGCATTGCGGAGCTAACTGATTTTGTGCAGGAAGGGAGACCTTCCTGCACAAAATCAATCCATTCAAGCAATTTCCACGTTCTATGTGTGCTGTAGAATGCAGCACACATAGAAAAAGGAAAAAACGAGGAGAAATGTTATCCTACCTAACGCCACCTCTGGGGTGGTGTTAGATTCTGATGCATTCCCAGGTTTATGATTTCTCGTAAATCTGTGAATGCTTCAGATTCAATGGGTGTTACGTGGGCACACCCACAGCAACACCCATGGAACGCCCCTTTCACACAGTGTTCTGCGTGAAAGGGGCACATATTTACAAGGCCATGAAAAGCCATGTAAAGTGGCTTTACGTGGCCTTGTAAATATGCCAGGGCACATTGCGCCACCAGAACGTCAAAAAAAGTGATGTTTCAGTGATGTAAAGGTACTCATAAATGGGGACCTTACTAAGGTCTTCCTCAGGACAATTGTACCCACCTGGCCTGGCTAGAGGCTGTATTTTCTAGCAGACAATAAATGAGGAAATAAATGAGACCATCAGGGACGGTCAGTGGTGCAATCCTGTATAAACCAGACTGCCCGCAAAGAGGGAAGAAATGCTGCTAATCTCATGTCTTTGTGAATCATCATGAACTTGGGGAAAGCATCTGTGTCCCAGACTTGTTACCAACATGAGCACAGATGCCTTCAGGTGGCAAACTGAAACTGCACCACAAAAAGGTGGCGCCTCCAATAGGAAGTCCTCTAAAGTTGAGAAAGGGTGGTCCCATGGATTCCCCCAGACATCCCCATCCAGGCGAGTGCAGTCACTCACTGCACTTGACTGGAAGAGGATCTCTAATCTTGCTTGTAAGTGCAGGCGGGTTCCGCCTGCACTGCGAAACAAAGAGCGGCTTTGAAGCAGACGTTCTTTTACTTGAATGTGCTGCCCCTAGGTCAGCGCGAGTTCTTGGCTGCCCTGAGGGCAGCGCATTAGCGATAATAGGGCAAACTTTCCCTGTTTGCTTCTGGGACACCTGTTTTAAGGTGCGTCGTGCTGCAAACAGGTAAAGTCCGCCTTTATCGTTATACGGGCCCTGATGGGGTAATTTGGATTACAACAAATGAGAGTGACAGGCTTGCAACAAACAGTATATGACCCATGGGGTATGTGGGATTCTATTAGTCTCTAGAATAAATCAATATATTTCTAGTTTACCTTTGGAGTTTCAGTAGATATGATTATTGTATTTATTAATAGAATATTTTTATAATATGGATGGGTTTATTGTATCAATCATCAATGTTGTAATGATCTTTTATGATTAAAATAAACTATGTTTCAGGGATTCTGTTTGGTATGGTTTTATAAAATGTGAGGTGTTTTCATATTGTTATTTGCCTGTTCTAAAGCTCTAATACTCATTTATAGAATTAGTTACCATTTTTTTTAAACTAGGCATGTGTGTAACGATGATTAATAAATATAGCCTGATTTTGTTCCATGACTTCCAAGAACAAAATTGGGTGCTCCACTTAGAAATTTCCCTGTCTGAGCAGCTCCATGTTGGTCCATCTTGTGCAAAGCCCAATAGGTGTCTTGAGGAAACTTGTGTCAGTTCATGGTTTTCCACAGTCTTAACACAACTCTGTGGGTCAAGAAAGAACTATCTGGAGGACCAAAACATTGGCTCAACATCCATAGCCTAACAAAGCCCTGAATCATGGGAGAAGTAGCACCAAATGCATGATGCAGCACACACACACATGGCCATTGGCTGCCAAAGAAGATTGACAATGTAGTGTGTAGCACCTAAACTCATATGATAATTGGTTGCATTACAAGACCTCAATGCAGGATGCAGGGATGCAGTGTCTCACATAATCATCATAGGAAAACTTCTCATGCAGCTTCAAAGGTGACTCAAGAGGGAAAACATAGGGCAGGCTGTGCATGCTTCGTGTCTTGGCACACAGGGCATTTCCAACTTACTCACAACAAGTTTTTGAATACTGAACTTGACCTATTGGTGAGAGGGGCAAGTTCACTATATGTAGGTCACAATTTCTTTTTCAGACCTCAGGATACATTTTTTACCCCTAAAAGGAAAACCTCCAAGATGTCAATCTCTTTATACTCGCCTTTCTCTATGCTGGTGTGGTCCTTGACATAGAGTATGAGGTGTAGATATGCTGTAAAGGTCAGATGATTTTCAGACCTGGGCTGTTGGCCCAAAACCAACTTTTGGATCAAAGTTAGCTCCAAACATTTGGGAGAACCACAGAATGTTTTGTTTTAGTCTGCTACATCTCTATTGTGCCAGTTTTAACTGCCTGCCTTAACTTGTCTATATCTCAGCCAGTTCTTCATCAACAGTAAAAAACACAGTATAAAGGGGCAAGAATCAAGGTACATATCGTGTTTTTAGACCAATATTGACAGGTAGTGATTTTGCGCAAAATCAATTTTTGATGATAGTGGTGCATTATAATCACACGAGTAGACTGCATCCACATATAATCTTTAGTCGTGTTAACTTAAGTGTTAGGATCTTCTACTGTGATAACATGAACGTGATGTGTTTATAGGCCAAAACGTAGAATACGTGAAAAAATAACATGTAAAATGTGTGTAAGTACCAGAAAATATTAACTGAAACGCACGTGTTGTGCCATAGGAAATTTTTCCATTATTGACTGTTCTTATTAATTGTGTCATTTTATATGTAGGTGAAATTATTAACTGTACATGATTCAATTTTTATATAACTTCGAAAAGCTTATGTTTCATTTCTCTTATGTTAGCCAATTTATGTAGGCCAGAAGTGCATTTTGCCTGGAGGCTCTTGCATTAGAATTAATAGTTACATTTCATGTGCATGTGGATTCTGTTCTTTCCCATTTTTAAGTTGCAGGTGGAAAAAGCATCCATGTTAGCTAGAATAATGTATTTGTTTTAGGAGTTAGGCAAAGAGAGATGGGGATACATTGAGCGTTGATACTGATATGGAGAACTGTTGTATTCTCTCACAAAAGAGAGCCTGCAAATCAAGGTCATCTCATCACCGCTCTTGAGCATCGCTGTCCAGTGGAAAAGTACCTTTGAGGATGTGGCCTGACTGGATGGCATGACTCGTAAAGGATCCTGGGAAGCCACCTGTGCTGTTGATGTATGGTAACTAGGGCACTTCTTCTCTGCCTCGAGAGAGAGCATCTTAGAACGAGCTCTGTCTTAGTATCTTCATGCTGCTTCACCCAACTAATGTGTGGAGACTTCGGAGAAAGACTCCACATGCTGACACCTTAACTGATCCTGCCCAGCAAAATGCTTAACTAGGGATGTAACGTTAGTGCTAGTGTAGGGACAGATTAATGCTTAATTTCCACAAACCTTCGATGCAGGGGAACCTGGACATATGTTCCCTAATCTTTCGTATCCTGATACACCGCCTTCATTTCATTCGTAGATTTGGCTTTGTATTAGTCCCAATGTATTTCTACACCCTCATCTTGAGGTGCTTGTACGTTCAGTTATTTTTAGCTTTGTAATAAACCAACTAACCCCATTCAGTACTCTGTGATTCTTAAAAGCCCTGGTGAACTGAAATTGAAATGATTGACTTGCTAACAATTTATCTCCCTCCCCCACGCTTTCATGCTGAGAAAAATTACCATTGACTAGAGGTTCTACAGAGGATCTAGAACAAGAAGTCTTGGCTCCTTCAGTAGCGATAGGTGAAGCAGGTACTATTAAATGAGTGAAGCCAGAGAGTGGTAGGATGCATTCAAGAAATCAGCACTGGTTAGAAGATGTGATCTGTGTTGGGGATCTTGTTTTTAGATGGCTACCTTCCGCAATGTTGCACTATCAAGAAGGGTGGGAGTGAAAGAGGGGTCTGGGTCACCCTATAAGCAAACATGGATATAAGCAAACAAGGCAGCACTATACCATTTAGTGAGTGATGTCATATGTCTGTGGCCAATTTAGAGGTCAATTCATAGAGTATCTGCAGAAGGCTGTGTGGTGTAGCAAACAGCTGGCTTGAGGGCACACGCTGAAACTTGTACCTAGGTGAAATCCAACCAATGCATCTGCCGCATACAGGAGTTGTTACTGCTCATGCATGTATGGTATTGTTGTTGGCTGTTTGTGAATCTTAATCTTGAGTGACATAGATTTCCAACTGAGGAACGGTGAAAAAAAAATTGCCAGTCTAAATTTACATCATTAATCCCAAGCTTTCTTTTGTAGTAACTCATCTGCCTAAATTTCAATGAGAAACCCTAATCCATAGAGTTTGCTTCCCAATCTCTCCCACTGCAAAGGTGTAGGTTTGCACAGTCCTTAAACTGTGATGCAAATTGATTGCTTTTTTACATTTGTTTAAAAATCTAGTAGTAAGACATCCTAATTATTATATTATTTCTGTGCAGTTGATCATGACTTGATCCTTTACCTGTAAAAATATATGGTGTGTCATACAGTAGCGGCTGGTGTGCGGATGGAGTGGTGCGGTGGGGGAATTGGGGGGACGGATGATTGGGAGGTGGGGGAGGGAGGGGAAACAGACAACAAATGAACATTAAAAAATAAAAATAACTTGCCTTCGCATGCCGCCTGACGCGCTTTTCCTGTTTTCTCTGCAGCACATATTTTGAAATTTTGATTGAAGGTGTTATATCAGTTTTGGGAGGTGCAGAACCAAGAGGAGTCAATGCTGCTTCATGGTTACCGGACACCCTTACGGGACTGGTCACCATTGGACCTGTAGTCTCTGTGTACAAAGCAAATTCAGTGGGAAGCCCCAGTCATCAACAGTCAGGATTGGAGGAAAAAATTGGTTTAGGAGGAAGCGGGACCATGAACAGAAACGGTACATCCTTAGTGCCTGTGGAATCTAGTAGCCCTTTGCCAGCGACTGCGGACCCTTCGAGAATAGATATTGGTTCCAGTACCATACGATTCGTACCCTTAGCAAATTCGAACTCAGATTTGAGGATGTGGGACGCTCCAGTGAGGGGACCAATGGGTTTGACACCAGAAACAGATGCAAGTCAGTGAACCCCTGGAAACCAATATGTTATAGATACTACAGATTAAGAGAATTGGCTAAGAGACCATAATACCAATAGGGAAGGACAGAATAGCGCATCGAGTCAGGGCATGATCAAGGCTGCAGTAAAGGCGAAGCAGTTTGATGTGCTGATGCTGAAGGCTGAGGTGGACAAAGTCATTAGTGGAAATTTGCCTTTGGAGAGGATAGAGACCTATGAGCCAGACGAGTTACTATTTGTAGCAAAGGATGTTACCCACAAGGCGAGACGAGAACTTGAGATATTGACGGAATTGACTCAGAAATATGATGTAGATCTATCTAGAATGAAGATGTTACAGGGAAATCATAGGTTGAATTACAGTGAACAGGAATTGGAAGAGAAGAGAGAAACCGGCCTGAAAACACACATTCGAGACCTAATTATAGGCATATGCGCTTGGAGTCTGCTTGACAAATGGGAGGAAAGGTGCTCGAAGAAGAAGAGCGTTAGGAAGGTGACAGGAGAAACACCACCTCCAGGAGGGGGAAAATCAGGAGTTGAGGCTTATTCACTGTGAGAGGTGCTTAGTGGAGAGCATGTGCATGTTCCTTGGAGTAGGTGTGATTTAGCTACATGGAGAAGCCTTCTGATTTGTACAAGCAAGTCAATCACTTTGTGAATCTCTCGAAGGTGTTGTGGATTGATTTGAATACATTGTTTGAAATTTTAGTTCCTAGCGATTTATGGTCTGCTTGCAAAATTGCCATTGATTGGCCTGTCGCTGAGCCAGGGAGGGTTCCTGTAACACATGGTCCTCTCCCTTGGTTATGAAAAAGTACAAACAACTGATTGCATGGTTGCAGTGCAAATAGTCCCTCAAGACATCGATTGGGTTAAAACAGACCAAACAACCCAGGAACCCAAAGAGTCAGTGCATGCCTATTACAAAAGGCTTTTGCAAGCTTCAAGCAATACAGTGGGTTAGACACACTTGAACCCAAAGACATGGGCCAATTTGTTTCCAAATTTGTGATGGGATTGAGATCAGAGATTAGATTCATGATTCAGCAGAATTTGATCTGCTGGCAAAATAAGTCAGTGGATGATATTCTACGGTATGCCAGATAGCGCAGTGATGAGGTGGATTCCAAGCATAGGAAGATAAAGGACAAGTTGATGCTGGTTGAGATTAACCCTGGGCGTAGTTCGCATAGTAGCGCTACGCGTAGCTACGTGAAGTGCGCTTCGCACTACTCTCGCTATGCGTAGCTACGCGAACTGTGTAGTGCGGTAGGGAAATGCTGTTCGCAATGATTGCAGAGTGGCGGATGCTTGTCCGTACTGTGCAATCATTGCAAACAGCATCATGCACAGTGCAAGCAGTCGTTTTCTGCCGCTCGAGTAGATTTGTACTCGAGCGGCAGCTTTCTCAACGCGGACTGGTAGTTTCTCATCGTGAGGGGTCGCGAGCATACGCGACCACTCGCAATGAGAAACCTGACCTCCCCGCGTTGAGAATCTCACCGGGAGGTTTATTTTCCAAGCTCGCGATCGGCAACTAGATGTTGCCGATCGCGAACGAGGAAAAAGTCTTGCGGGATGTTGATTTTGCTCGCTCGCGGTCACCAACTTGACGATGAGGACCGCGAGCGAGCAAAAAATGCCCGCTACGCTACGCGTTTTTGCACTGTGCTATGTGCGATTCGCATAGCGCGTAGTTGCGCAAACTACGCACACTCCGCGAGCATAGCGTAGTTTTCCGCCCATGCCTAGTTCAGATGCAGAATGCGCAGAGAGCAGAACAGGTGCAGGCAAATGGAGGAACAATGGGTTGAAATCAGGCAGATACTCAAGGAGGGGTTCAGAACATTTCGAGCACAGCTGGACAGGAAAAGGGTAAGGTGTTGCTATAGACCCCAAAACAGGAATAGACATTGCCACGCTGAAGAACACAACCACTTGCCATCTTTGTCACAAAATCGGGCATTGGAAGCGCGAGTGTCGATTAAACCCAGCAAATCAAATGCAGGAGGGAGAGTTAGTGCAAGTGCCAGACGTAGTAACCACTGTGACGAGGCTAAGGTCTTACAATTGGGAAGTCAAAATAAATTAGTGCAAGTGCCACAACCTTCGAGAATTCCACAGAGTAATCGAGTCTACCACCAACTGCCCTTTATGGAAACGTTAGACGGACTTGATCAAGACCTGCCACAATGACAATACCTGAGGGGGGAGGAAGACTGTACCCTTGGAGCAGTCTTAGAGGTAGACCAGAGTGGACCATATGTGGAGGCAGATATCGGCGGGCATCCTATTACATTCTTGATTGGTACTGGTGCTACCTTTTGTACTTTGAGATCTGCAGTAGTCCCAAACCTACCCCTGTCTGGAAAATCAATCCAAGTTGTAGGAGTTGCCAATAAGATGATGACAAACCCTTTGACAGAGGGGGTACAAGTTAAAATCGGAACCTTCCAGGATCGACATCAATTCATGGTGTGCGATTCAAGTCCAGTCAGTCTTTGGTTCCAGAATCCAAAGTTTTTGATGTTCCGACGTTTAAAGGGTCACGTTACGGGTCTTTTATTGACCATATATTATTATCTGTTGACCTTGTTAACCAGATCTCCTGCTTTACTATCCACATGAATATTTACAGTGATCATAACCCCATTTCTATTAATTTGAATGGTGGTATATTTGAACTACGTAAACAATGTAAAGATAGGGGAATTTTACAATGTACAAATGGTAAACGTCGTTTGAAATGGCATAGGGTAGATCAAGAAAACTTCTACAATGATATTAATAAGTTATGTGGTGAGGAATTAGCGACCTGTGCCTCAACTTCTATGTCCCCAAAGCAAATTTTAGCCACTTTTGAAGGTGTAGCGTTAATAGTAAGCTCTATGTTATTAGTTCCAGTGAATGGGCAAGTTGATAGTCACCCTAAATGGTTTGATCACGCATGCTCTGTGGCAAGCAGAGATTTAAGGATGGCGCTAAAAAACAAACCTAGAGACTTAGGCGAAATCAGGATCCTTCGCTACACTTATAAAAAAACATTAGATAAGCGGAAAAAGGAAATCAAGGCCAGTATTTGGGAGTCCCTGCTTGACCCAGCTGTCCTGGGAAATAGCAGCAAATTTTGGGAGATTGTCAACAAACCTCTGTTTGACAACCCAAGTGATACTGCAATAGGCACAAACATCCCAGAGGCAGATTGGGTGTCCCATTTTAGTGCAATTTTTAAAAGCCATGATCAACTTCCAGACCATGACTTTTTAATCTCAGTGGAGAAGCCTCCCTGTTTTTCAGTCAACGAAGTAGAAAAGGCAATTCAAGGCTTAACTAGTAATAAGGCACCTGGTCCGGATGGCCTGCCTCCGGATCTTTTTAAATCCTGTATTCGGTTATGGGCTCCTATCCTTACGAATGTAATAAACGCAGCTGTAATTTCTGGGTGCCCAAAATCCTGGGGACAATCAATTATCGTCCCCGTGTTCAAAAAGGGTGATCGCGGTAGCCCGATATGCTACAGGCCAATATCTTTAATTAACTCCGTAGCAAAAGTGGTAGGGGGTGTGATTTTGAACAGACTTACAACATGGGCAAACGATAAAAATATTCTATCTTCAATACAATACGGCTTCAGACCTGGCCACTCAACAGTAACCCAGTGTCTGAACCTGTATTTAATTGTAAGCAAATACACTCTAGCCCGCCAGGGAACCATACATATGGCCTTCATGGACTTATCGTCCGCATTTGATTGTGTGGACAGAGGTAAATTATGGGACATTATGTTAAAAATGGGCATTGATCAGAACTTAGTTTATGTCCTGATCGATCTGCATTCAGATACAAGAGCCAACGTCCGTTACTCACAAGACCTGAAGGTGACAGGGGACATCAGAATTAATAGGGGCGTCCGCCAAGGATGTATTTTAGCACCATTTCTCTTCAATCTGTACATAAATGAGCTGGAGGACTGTTTGTTGAGAACAGGTGCAGACTACCCCTATGTAGGCAGAAAAGGCAGAAAAGGTATCCCAGTCTTACTCTATGCGGACGACGCTGTCCTTATTTCAAGGACCGCAATTGGTCTTCAGAAACTTTTAAATTCATTTTATGAATTTATGGAGTCCAGAGGCTTAAGTATCAATAACTCAAAGTCCTACACTATGAAAATAGGCCAGGGGTCGCGTAAACCCAACTCTTTTCATACAAATGGGGAAAGAATTCCAAATTCCAAAACCTTCTCATACCTCGGGGTCCTCCTCGACGACCAACTAGAGTGGGGCCCAGCTATTGCTAAAAAGAAGGGCGAAGTAATACGTGTCAATGCAGCAATACTTGGCTTTGCTAGAAAAATGGGCAATAGTCCGGTGGCCGCCTCGCTCAAACTATATCAAGCTAAAAGTGTTGCCATCGCCTGCTATGGCAGTGAGATATGGGGCTACTGCCAGACACGAGCCCTAGAGGTTGCAGAAAATAACTTCTTAAAGAAGGTATTGAGGCTGCCAAGGGGCACCGGAAATTTCTCGGTACACGAGGAATTAGGTGTACCATACCTGATTGACAGAATAGCAGCAAATCCCCTATTATGTTGGTTGAACTCCTGGCTAAATGACGATATACCTCTCACTCATGCTATATTAGAAGAAGCTCTAACCTGGGAAGGTAGATTTAAGGTTCCGTGGCTGAGGTACATTAGCGACCGCCTCACTGAAATGGGGCGGCCGGATTTGTTCTCATCCCCAAATTCTATAACCAAAGCTGATGTAATTTTTGTGAAAAAGACATTCATGTCTACTAGGTATCTTGCCCGGGAGGAGGGCGAGCTGACGAAAGATAGTGTAAGGAAACACGCCCTACTAAAAACATGTTCTCAAATGGAACCATATCTATCCTGGCCAATGTCCGGGTATGAACGCAATCTCCTGACAAGGTTACGTTTTGACTTATTTCATCTCCTGTTGGCAACACCAAGAGGAGCCCACCGAGGGCAAGTGTTACCTGCTTGCGGCTGCGACGGGAAGTCTCCGCAAGATTTGGCACACTTCTTATTTGTCTGTCCTTATTATTTAGTACCTCGGAAGTTGTATTTGAAGCCTTGTCTAAAGGTTCTACAATTTACCCAGATCAAACCTGCACTTTATTACCTCCAACTCCTGAATTGTGACTGTACTTTGTTTGTATGTAGCTTTTTGAAACTCGCTATTATCTTCAGGAAAAGTATGGAAGGTTAATTATGCTGCTACTATCGTTGTATTTTTATGCCTTTTTAACTTTGTATAACTATTTATATTTTTAACCTGTTGCATTTTATGTGTTATCCTGGCTCTACAAAACTCTTGCACATTATTTTGCGTCTCACAGATGAAATGGATGGTTTTCTTTTATTTTATACCAAAGGAATATGTTATGTCTGTATGTTTTAAAATGTACTTTTATGAATGTAATGTTTTACATTCGAATAAAGATATTTGATTGATTGAAGTCCAGTCAGTCTGTTAGGGCGTGATCTCTTATGTAAATTGAACTGTACCATTTATTGCACACCTAAGGAAATTGAACTACAGACTAACGATGATGACTGATTTGAGGAGGTGAACCAGTCCGCATACAAATCAAGGCAAATGCAGAATTTCCGAGAATGCCTCAAAACAACCTGACCCCGTAAACTGTGGCAGGGATTACACCTGTGATTGATTCCATGATTGCGCAAGGTATATTGAAGGAGATCATAGGAAGTCCGTGCAATTCACCTATCATGGGATTGCAGAAGCCAAGCAGAAAATATTGCATAGTTCAGGATCCTTTTTCAGATCCTTTGCAAAGCTGTTTGGTTTACTGTGAATGATTTCTGCCAAGCATTTTTCTCCATCCCATTGCATGAGGAAAGCAATTTGTATTTGTTTTCTGCCTGGAGAATAGTGTCTTAACATGGAGTCGTATCCCTCAAGGGCATACTGAAAATCCATCTATCTTTTATCAAGTTTTAAAAAAACAGTCTTGAAAGCTTGGTTTTGCCACAGAACTTAGTGCTAGTTCAGTATATAGTTGATCTCCTAATTGCATCAGAGACACAAGAGGCTTGCAGGGACGATACCATTGCCCACCTGAATCATTTAGCTGAAAATGGACACAAGGTGTCGCCAAGCAAGCTTCAGTACTGCCTAAATGAAGTTCAGTACTTGGGTCATCGCATTGAGAAAGGCAAGAGGAAAGTGTCACAGGAGCGGATAGAGGCAATCATGAAAATAAATCCGCCTACCACACAAAAGGAAGTCAGGATGGTTTTGGGAATGGTTGGCTACTGACGACAGTGGATCCCAAATTTCTCCTTGAAGGCGAAGCCCTTACAGATGTTGGCTCATAAATATGGGAGTGATCCTGTACCCTTAGTATAACGATTGCTTGTATGCCTTCATGGAGCTGAGAGAGTGCCTTTGTCGTGCTCCACATTTAGGAATGCCTGATTACAACAAAGCATTTTCACTATTCTGCTGCAAACGGGAGGGATGTGCTCTTTCTGTACTCACCCAGACATATGGGGGTGTCCATAGAGCAGTGGCCTATTTCTCAGCTACATTAGATCCTGTAGCTTCAGCGTTGCCCGGTTGTCTCAAATCTGTTGCTGCAACGAGTGTCAGCATTGAAAGGTATGAGAGCATTGTGATGGGTCATCCACTTACTGTATATATTCCACAATCAGTTGAGCTTCTGATGATGAGAAACAAAACAGCATTTGACAAATAATAGGTTAACAAGGTACAAACAAATTTTGTTGGCAGTGGAGAATGTTACATTGAAGCGATGTTCTGTGTTAAATCCTGCTACCTTGTTACCTATTCCAAATGCTGATGGGGAAGATTGTGAGGACCATGATTGTCTAGATGTTACTGAACCTTGTACCAAACCGAGGCACAACATTGTTGATGAACTATTGTCTGATCCTGACCAAGTCTTTTGTGTTGATGGTTCATGCTTAGGAGACAATGAAGGTTATTTGAGAGCAGCATTTGCTGTATGTACCATTTCTGGAGTTGTGGAAGCTGCTGGTCTACAGGGAATATATATATCATGCACAAGTAGCCGAAATCATTGCCTTGACCCGTGCATGTCTTGTCTCTGAGCAGATCTGAGTCAATATCTATACCAATAGCCAGTACGGTTTTGGCATAGTTCATGACTTTGGACAGCTATGACTACAGAGAGCTTTCCTAACGTCATCAGAATCTTCTATAAGAAACTGGGAATATGTGAGACAACTGTTGGAAGCATTGCAATTACCAAAAGAAGTGGCCATTGTGAAGTGCGCCGCTCATGTGAAAGGGTGGATTTTGTGACAGTGGGTAACAGATATGCAGACTTTTCTGCCACACATGCAGGCATCTTTAATAGGGAATAGGCTGGTGAGAGCAGAGGGAAGACCAAACTCAAGCATCTACAAGGGGGAGCCTCAGACCAGGAACAAGCTAGCTGGATCTGAGCAGGATGTGAAAAGAGAGAAGATGACATATGGGTTTCAACTGATGGTAGAGCAGTGTTACCGGATTGTTTGTTAGGTCCTATGGCGAGACGGATTCATGGATCAGCTCACATAGGGAGAGATGCAATGGTGAGGTTGTTCAGGCAAACGTTGTTCAACCCGAGATTCTGTGTGATTGCTGACTCAGTGTGCCATTGGTGTGTCACATGCCAACAAATGAATGCTAGAAAGAAAACTGCGGTTGCCTTGAGTCACATTGGGAGGTCGGGAGTCCTTTCAATCGAATACAGTTAGACTTTGTTGAAATGCTTGTGTGTAATGGATTGAGATACAATTTGGTTGTTGCGTGCATCTTTTCACTATGGGTTGATGCTTATCCGACTAGAAGGTGTGATAGCCTCACAAAAATGACGTGCTTTCCGCATGCCGCCTGATGCTCTTTTCATGTCCTCACTGCAGCACAGACTCCCAGCCCAGAGAGACTGAGAGCCTGTGCTTTGCTGTCTCCAACCTGGCAATGCAACTGGGTTGGGGACAGCTCAGTGCGCATGTCGATTTGGCCGGCCGTCACCAACATGCGAACTGACTGCAGTGCAACCCCTCCCTCTGCCACTGCCCTCACGATAGCCCCTCCCCAAGACCCACCCATTCCTCAGAACCTTGAAAATAAAACAATAATAAACCCATTTTATTATTGTTTTCTTGTTCAAGTTTTGAGTCTGGCGAAGGGGGGGGCGACCTTCCTCCGCCATAACAAACGAGCCGCCACAGTTGTCATAACCATGATCTCATGCCGAGCTCACGGGGAACAGAATGTACTGTTCACAATCGGTGCTGCGGGGCTTTGCTACATCACTTGTTTTTACAAACTGGCATGATTAATCTCACATTGCCCAGTTAATTATCAATCCTTATCCTTTATTGATCCGGCCATGGGCATTTTCGACAATAACAACATTAGTATGCACACCAGAGCTGACTAGAGCTGAGGTTTTTTTACACTTGCAGCTCAGAGAAAATAACAGTCAGAGAGAAAAGGACAAATACCTTAAAAAGCATGGATAACAACTGGACAGGCTGTACTAAGCAAGATAAGTACCTTTCTTCAAGGGTTGAATAATTCCTAAGGCTTCTAAGGCATCGGCTAAAGTGATTTTAGAGGTGCAATATCGACATGTTTTTTAAAATATAGTAAGAGCATCCTGCCAGTTGAAGGTTGCTTCTTCAATTAAAATTGTGAAATGTCACTGTGCAGTGCACTAAAAGGGTTTTGGTGTTTAGTTTTTGTTGTATGGAAATAAGATTGCATACTTCTGAGTAGTTTGAATGTTTAAAATGACTCTATTGCTAATGCTAATGGAATATATATCAATAATAATAAAGTCAGTGTTAGGGATGGTAATGAAGTAAAGTACAGTAAACAGGGAGAGAGACACAGAACCCAATGGATTTTGTTTGCCTGGCACGTTTATATTTATTGTAAAATCTCAAAACCACGACATGTGATTACAGGATGGGTTGAAAAAGGGGTATTGCCTCTTCCTTAAAATGTGCAAGGACATGTATCAAACTTTTAGGAACATCACAAAAGGATTTCTGAGAGGTAAAGATGGTTTACTTTGACCCATTTCTCCTCCGTGTGTGGAAAGATTCGCTGTAGAAAAAGCCATGGAAAGAACTGTAGGAAAGAGAGTAAGGGATGGTTTGCCTTATAAGTTTGAACGCCCACGAACATGTACACGTGTGTAGGAAGTCAGAAACTGAAATCTACACCCTTCCCACCCTGGAAATCGTCAGAAAGTTACCCTAGCCAAGGGCTTCCGGAATGTGAACGGAAACTGATCATCCCTCACGCTTGGTGGTGGTGTAGAGAAATGGATTTCCGATATACAGGAAAACAAAAAAAAATGGAAAAAAAATACTTTCATAGATCAACGTCTTTCCTACAATAAAAAACTGCACAGGAATAGGCAGCATAAAAAAGCCAGATGATAGGTGATATATGCAGTAAATAAGGTCACTAAAATTTGCATAAGGTAAGAAAAATATTTATTTCTTGGCAGGCAGCAGACCAACTCGCTCGCAACCCCCACAAAGGTACATTCCACATTCCACTTAGAATCCACACACAGGACACAAGGCAGTAAACATTCCAGGGATGACGAGGACGTCACCGGCATTTACCACTACCAGGCGCGCAACGCCCTTTGGGCTCAAGGGTCTTCAGCCCCCCTTTCCCCCGTCGTGTGTGGCAGCCCGGGCGGAGACGCTTCCCGGGCACACACACAGACAGTTTTTGAGGTGTTGTGGTCTGGCGTCCATCCAACTGCAGCCATACCCGAGTACTTCACAGGTCTTTAACCCCTTCAGTGCCCATGACGAGATAGTCTCGTCATGGAGCGCGGTTGCGCTGTGCCCATGACGAGACTATCTCGTCATGAACCCCGCCCGCTAATGAAACGCCCGGCACAGGGCGTGGAAAGGGCGGGGCACTGAAGAGGTTAAAAGACCATTTACTTGTTAATGAGGCTTTGTTGTTTTTCACCCCTTCTTAGAGCCCCTGCATCTCCTCTCTACCTATTGCTGGAAGAACCAGCACCCCGAACTTTTTTGTAGCCCCCTCCCCGAAATTTGGCTCTAGTTGCGCCTCTGACCACTACACAATAGTATGCTGAAAACCTGTGTCTGAATAGACTTTCGAGGCACTCTATTGCACCTGTTTCATAAAGGGAAAAAGTGCAAACGTATTTTCAGGTGCACCATGTTTTACACCTTTCTTCTTGAATCGGGCCCATATATTTTAATAACTGTCCTTGACAGCTGGCAAGAATTTGAACACGAGTTAATGGTGAGGTCATAATCCACTTCTCAAATGACATCTGTGGGCATTGGAGGGAGAAAACAGGTATTCCATGGGAAGGTCTGGAAAAGCGCTTGTTCTACTCCATGGGGCCTGTTCACAATGCTATTTTGTAGTATGTAAAGTAGTACTTAATCCTCCGGCAAAAGACCGCAAACTGTGCTTCTCCTATCTAGTATGTATGGAGATCTCAACACAAGAAGGTGTAAGATATAGCAGTAAATGTGGGAGGGACATGGAGGATGTTTAGAAAATGGGGAATAACTACTACAAAAGGGGTGGGGATGAGAGAAATAGAAAGAGGGGTTTTGGGGAGGGATATTCTAGTACAAACCCCCCCACACACACATAAAAGTAAGACAGTTCAAATTCATACACACAGTTAAACGTACCACAGCAGAACTACTAACAAAACAGTCTCAAATGTACTCCAGTCCAGCATTGGAGTAAGTAAATCACCACACATAGCCAACAATTGGTCCTGCCACACACTCGATAGAAATCAGTAGATGGAGACAACATCGCTAACACAGCAGACATATAAAATAAATTATATCAAATAACATTTTAGTTTAATCTTTATTTAATTTACATTAAGTGTATTATTATTTTCGAAAATATATATATTTATTTATACACAAAAACATTTCATTACATTATATTTAAAATGTTGGCTTAAAACAATGAAATCATAAATAAATTAATGCATAGCTTGCACCCCAGATCATGACACATACAACAAACATTATAAAATAAAAAAACTTAAGTTGACATTTTGTTACACGTAATGTTTTAATGTAAGCGGGGTTTCCTGTCTAGCTAGGAGGAGTCTCAAGTGAATGGAGTTAGGTAAAAGTGTCTTAATATTCTTAATTTAAAAATAAATATATGTTTTTTAATTTAAAAAACATTTTCTTTAAATTCCCTATTACTTTCAATTTTAAGGTCCACCAACAGGCAAAAAGTTTATACTAATATTTTTTGGGTCAAAAATTCAATTGCAGGAGCCTCCACTCCCTCATTTGAAGGTGTGGAGATTCTTTAGTCTACATGTAGGTGTTCATCTACACCTGGAAATGGCACATCCCATCCTTGAGGAGATTTACACCTAGGTGTAGGTGTAGATCCACAGTTTACCCACTTAATGTCATTTGTGATCAAGGCCATTAGGCTGAAACACATCAGGGAAATGTAAAGTTCAGCACATAATAAAGAACTTTTTCTTCATTGGTAGCCGTACAAATACGTGTAAGTGTATATATACTGTGTGTATGTGAGTGTATATATATATATATATCCAAAGAAAACGCGCTCATTCAAAAACGCGATACGGGCCACACCAACAGTGCCAGATAAAATTCTTTATTCCAAGATCAACAGGCATGACGCGTTTCGAGTCCCACGACTCTTAATCATATGCCGCTTGCTGTGATCTCAGTGGGTTCATTTAGTTCAAATATAACGTAACTTAAGTAACATTGAGAAAGGACAACCGTCAATGCTTCCAGTTCTTAAAGGGGCAGTGATATTATCAGTTTTTTGATTGTTTGTAATTTTCACTTGTTTTTTCCGTTGCATAGTTTCATCGAATGAAACTATGCAACGGAAAAAACAAGAAATATTGATGTGTATACCACTTGGGGGTTAAATTGTAACCTGAATAAAAGTATTTGTACCATTTTCCGCTGCTCTTCTGAATAACGGTGATAATTACAAACAATCAAAAAACTGATAATATCACTGCCCCTTTAAGAACTGGAAGCATTGACGGTTGTCCTTTCTCAATGTTACTTAAGTTACGTTATATTTGAACTAAACAAACCCACTGAGACCACAGCAAGCAGCATATGAATAAGAGTCGTGGGACTCGAAACGCGTCATGCCTGTTGATCTTGGAATAAAGAATTTTATCTGGCACTGTTGGTGTGGCCCGTATCGCGTTTTTGAATGAGCGCGTTTTCTTTGGATGTAACAGAGGTGTCTGACACACCTCAAAACGGGCCCCGATCCACGAGGAAGTGGCATTCCCTTTGTCAGGGTGTTGGTGAAGCGAGGAGCTTATGTCATGGAATGCCCTCCGGCTGTTTAAAATGGACATGAACGAAGTTCTTGATGGAAGGGCCGTTCTGCGAGGCCCGCCGCAAACTTGGGAAATGAACATAAAAGCAGCCAGGATTTGTATTAGGAACTTTTCCTATGCATCCCGTGTCAGAGGTGAGGAATTCTGAAAGACAAACAACAGCTATACTGGAACTCGGTGGTAGCGGGACTTGACCTTGTAACACTGTTACTGAGTAATGGAACTTTCCTTTTGAAGCAAGTGTTGCACTCAGTAAACGGTGAAACATTGTGCAGTTTTGCCAAAATCGACATTGAGAACCAGTTTAAATGGAAGGGGCAATTATAATGTATCTTGGGATTTGAAGTCCTGAATCACGAGTAAATATCGAATGAAACTATGCAACGGAAAAAACAAGAAATATTGATGTGTATACCACTTGGGGGTTAAATTGTAACCTGAATATAAGTATTTGTACTATTTTTCGCTGCTCTTCTGAATAACGGGGATAATTACAAACAATCAAAAAACTGATAATATCACTGCCCCTTTAAGAACTGGAAGCATTGACGGTTGTCCTTTCTCAATGTTACTTAAGTTACGTTATATTTGAACTAAACGAACCCACTGAGACCACAGCAAGCGGCATATGATTAAGAGTCGTGGGACTCGAAACGCGTCATGCCTGTTGATCTTGGAATAAAGAATTTTATCTGACATATATATATGCACAACTTTTTGTGTTTACATCATTGCGTAATTTGCACATTATTTGTATATATATTGAATTTTAATCGAATATATTTGCACTTTATTGCGTATTTTGCACAGTCAATTAAGTTTGGATATTATTGAATCAATGAATATGGAGTTTTATGTATTTCATACCGAATAACGATCCTGAGTTCGTTTGGATTTTAACCTGTTACTGAATTGCACAGCATATTCAATGTGGTCTTGAATGTATTGTTTGGAAAACAGACTTTCGAGGTTGGAGTAGTGTGTCTTCACTTTCTAAATGTCACATGGTGCAAAAAAACGGTGAAAAAAATGCAGCCAATTGAAAGTCATGTTGTATAAAATGGGCTCATTTTATTGAACTGATTGTCTGTGAGCAAGGGCGGATGCCCGAAACGCGTCAGATATTTGTGAAGACTCGGCTTTAAAATAAAATAACAACTATTGTGCCTGACTTTGGATCTGCGTGGTTTCTGTTTTCCGTGGACACGGATTTTTTGGAGACTGCAAACATGGGATATATATATATATATATATATATATATATATATATATATATATATATATATATATATATAATTCACTGAAAAAAACCATAGGTTTCAGGGGCGTTATAGTTAGCTGGACTTTTCACTCGTACAAAACCATTGAAATTCCTCCGCTATAGTAACTCGCGCGCCCGCAATGCACTGCTGATGACGTCACATATTACATCACTCATGACATGGTCAGTGACATCACTCATGACATCACTGATGACATCTCAAATGACATCTCAAATGACATCACTGATGACATCATCCAGTGAATGTGTGTTTTTCTGAAAATTACATATGTTTTATATATGTATATCTCAAGGTCGATGGAAGAATAAATGGGTATATAAGTGTCTAAATGGATGATTTGTTTTTGAAAAATTGATTTTATAACTGACTGATTAAGTGTATCTTAGTGAATACATGGCTTAGTGAGTAATGTTTAAATATGTAAATATCTGTATCAGTCTCTCACTTTGTGTATAAGTGGCTGCATGGGTTGGTGAGTAGCTACATGAGTGTCTATATAGGTTATTAGTTGGTTTTTTGAGTATCAGTATGAGTGTCTGTATTGTTCGGTGGGGGGTATTACGTAGTGCATAGGTGCATGAATGAGTGACTCACTGTTTGTATGTGTTGAAGACAGCATGTGTGCAGGACTGTATGGGTGGATGAGTGTGTGCATGGGTGTGTTAGTGAGTGAATGACTGTCTCAATAGTGTCTTTATGAGTAACTACATATGTTTTAAACTAGTATATGTGACTATTGGTGTATATAAGTCAGTATATGTGAGAGTGAGAGATTGAACGAGTTCCTGTATGAATAAGTATGTGTTTCTATAAGTGATTGTTTAAAAGACTAAGTATGTGTAAGTTTCTGTAGAAGTAAGTGTGGTGGTGTGTGTATAACTGTATATGCAAGTAAATTGATGTTTGATTCTATATTAGCATGAGTGACTATGTGTGTGAGTAACTCTATGGATGAGTGGCATTGTGTAACAGGATGTATAGGTGTATGAGTACATATGATGAGTGAGCACATGTATGAGTGACTGTATAGGACTGTTGGTGAATGAGTGGATGTGGATCTTAGAATTACTGAATAGGTTGTTGTAACTGGTATTGGTATGTCCATTGTTTTGAACATTGTGGTTTCTATTTTTGAATGTGTGTATCAAAGTTTATATTAGGGGAAGAGGAGGTCTGCCACTCTATCACAAGGATGATGTCATCAGTGATGTCATTTGAGATGTCATCAGTGATGTCATGAGTGATGTCACTGACCTTGTCATGAGTGATGTAATATGTGATGTCATCAGCAGTGCATTGCGGGCGCGCGAGTTATAGTTAGCTGAACTAACTATAACAGGGGAATTTCAATGGTTTTGTACGAGTGAAAAGTCCAGCTAAATATAACGCCCCTGAAACCTATGGTTTTTTCAGTGAATTTCTAAGGTTTTTTAAATGCTAATTCCTAACTATCACGTGCCTGAAACCTATGGTTTTTTCAGTGAATTTCAAAGGTTTTTTAAATGCTAATTTCTAACTATGCCTACAGAGATAGGACATGTGAAGAAAGAAGAAAAAACGCACAGAAAGAAAAAAAAGAAATGCAGAAAGAAGCAACAGAAGTCCTCAAAGACGAAGAAAAGTGCAGGAAGAAGGATAACGTGCAGAAAGAACAAACAGAAGAGCAGAAAGAAGCCTTGTTGCAAAATCATCCTGTACACTCAACTTTTTCAGACGGATACTGGTGGTAACTGAGTCTGACTAACCAGTCCTAGAGACAGTGCTATGTTAAAACACACTCAGAATACTGTGAAAACACCTACATACACTAGGGAACACTATGCGTTGGGGTCCCCCTGTGATCAGCATGACCTCCTCTGTAAGCCCCCAGTATATAATAGGGCAGGGGATTAAAACTACCTCTAAAAAACGCCACACAGGGCGTGTTTGCACACGTCACCTCAGGCCCCGTCCCCTCACTTCCCCACTGTGTAAACACGCCCGGTGGCAGTTTTAAGTTGGGAGATTAAGTCCCCTTGAATCCAGAGGGTCCCTAGGGTCCAACTAGACCACTAGGTACCTCCAGTAAGCGCCACAGAGCTGCGTTGCAGAGAGATGTAAAAAGGGGCACGGCCTAGACCACCTCTCTGCAACGTAGCGCCGTGGCGCTTACTGGAAGCACCTGGTGGGCTAGTTGGGCCCCAGGGTCCCTCAGGATTGAAGGGGAATTATTTCCCCAACTTAAAACGCGCCACAGGGCTTGTTTGCACACGTTAACTCAGGCCCCGTCCCCTCCCTTCACCACTGTGTAAACACGCCCTGTGGCCATTTTTAGTTGGGAGGTTAAGTTCATTTGAATCCTGAGGGTCCCTAGGGTCCAACTAGCACACTAGGTGCCTCCAGTAAGCGCCACAGAGCTGCGTTGCAGAGAGGTGTAAAAAGTGGCACGGCCTGCACCACCTCTCTGCAACGCAGAGCAGTGGCACTTACTGGAAGCAACTGGTGGGCTAGTTGGCCCCCAGGGTCCCTCAGGATTTAAAGGGAATTATTTCCCCAACTTAAAACACGCAATAGGGCGTGTTTGCACACGTCACCTCAGGCCCCATCCACTCCCTTCCCCACTGTGTAAACGTGCCCAGTGGCCGTTTTTTAAGTTGGGAGATTAAGTCCCCTTGAATCCTGAGGATCCCTAGGGGCAAAATAGCCCACTAGGTACGTCCAGCAAGCGCCATTACAGAGGGGTGTAAAAAGGGGCACGGCCTGCACCACCTCTCTGCAACGCAGAGCAGTGGCGCTTATTGGAAGCACCTGGTGGGCTAGTTGGCCCCGAGGGTCCCTCAGGATTGAAAGGGAATTATTTCCCCAACTTAAAACGTGCCACAGGGCGTGTTTGCACACGTCACCTCAGGCCCCCTTCACCACTGTGTAAAAGCGCCCTGTGGCCGTTCTAAGATGAGAGATTAAGTCCCCTTGAATCCTAAGGGTCCCTAGGGTCAAACTAGCCAACTAGGTACCTCCAGTAAGCGCCACAGAGCTGCGTTGCATAGAGGTGTAAAAAGGGGCATGGTCTCAGAACACCTGTCTGCAACGCAGCTCCCTGACGCATACTGGAGATACCTGTTGGGCTAGTTGGCCCTCAGGTACCCTCAGTATTGAAGGGGAATTAATTCCCCAACTTAAAACTGGCCAGGGGGGCGCGTTTGCAGAGTGCTGCAAGGAGGGGGCGTGGCCTCCGGCGCAATGCCGGTCTTTTATTAATTTTATTATTTTAAGAAGGAGGGCTGTGTGGCCCCCCTTCTTTTTCTAATTTACTGGCCCTGGGGACCCCATCCCCCAGGGCCTGCACCCTAACTTTTTTTGTTGAAAAAAATAAATGTGGCCCTCCCAAGGCCTTAATCGGCCCCGGGGACCCCAACCCCCGGGTCATGGTCTTTTTAAAAAAAAATTCTTTAGGAGGGGGCTGCGTTGCCCCCCTCCTCAGGCCACTTATGGCCCCGGGGACCCCATCCCCCGGGGCCGTCCTTTGTTTTTTATTATTTAAAAAAAAAAAAATATTTATAGAAACACCCAGGACATGCTGGACAAACCGTACGTACCTATCACCATGACGATTTGCGTGATATTCATTAAAAGGCGACTATGCATAGAATGAATCCACATGGAATGTATTTACACCGCTAGTGAAGCTCTGACGTGTCTGACGCCCTACCGTGCCTAATCCCGGCGCCCCCGCTGGTGGGTACTCTCCAAGTAGACATCCTTGTCGTTTATTTATACATACATGGGTAGCTATTGACGGGTACATTTAATATACACGCACACCAAGCCATTCAAAGGGGATTCGACAACAATTCGACCAAACTATGCAAGAAACCCCCCTCACGGTTAATAAAATACACATCCACCGCCGGATGTGTAATACTTTTTATCTTACTCTCTGGAAAGGAGACGAACCTCACTTGAGAGTCACAGCGTGCTCCTGGCTGAGCCCAATGCTGTGTTACACCCACCAGTGCCCGCCGAGTGCCTCACACCTCTGCGTTGTATTCCACCAGCTAGTGCGTATGCTATGACACTCTCTAGCCCATGTGCACTGTAACACCACCCCATGAACATGTCATACCACACTTGCCTTCGCACGGGTTATATTGCCCCATCTAACGTGCCTTCCTCGATGCCTATGTTATAACGCACAGCGCTGTGCCATACATATTACAATCTGGGATCCATATCTTTGTCACAGTGCATATGCAACGTTACACTCCCCAGCACATATTTTATATTACAACTTTAGAGACTAGTTAGTTTACACAACACTGCCCTGTGCATATTACACTCCAAGGCGCATATCGCATAGCACGCGCTAGTGCCTGTGCTATCTCGCGCTCTCCAATGAATCTGTCATTGCGCACAATGTATTGCATATTATATTTCACGCCCCGGTTCATCTTGTATCACACTTTTTGGGGCATAGTTTATACCATATACTATCTCTAGTTTTCATTTTCAATCGTGCTCTCAGGACTATGTTCTATATTACACTGCGTCCACCTACCCTTTTCACGGGCATTACATTTTGCGATGGGGGGTGGAGGGTCAGGGGGTGTTTCTGCCAAGTGAGCCCGGAGTCACAGTCACAAACGTCCTCTTCTTCCTGAATAAAAGTGAGATTATGCTGCATACTTGTTCATATTTTAAGTAGTTCGCACAGACACACATTTTAAAAACAATAAAGTTCCTAATATCCACCTTCTCTGAACAGTTAGCTTGCTGCCCCATCCACCTCCTCCCTATCCTCTGTTGTCTGAATCCATGGACTAGCCTCCTCCCTCCTGCCATGCATGGTCTGATGGGCTGCCACTGCCCTCCATTTAGCATTATGTACCAGTCCACTCCTCCTGCCCTCCATTGCCCAATTCTATGGCCCATCATTGACCTCCTGCTTAGCCTCTGTGCTTAACTTGCTGCCCCTACTCTCCTTCCCCCTGCCCTCCGATGTCTTTGTGCATGCCCCTGCTCCATCCTTTTTGCCCACCATGTTCCATGGACCTGTCACTCCTATCTACTCTGAGTGTTCTGTTGAGCTGCCACTCCCCTCCCACCTGCCTAGCATTGTCAGATGACTGTAACCTGTCCCTGCCACCTCCACCCTGCCTGTCCACATGCCATGCCCCTATCCCCTTCCTCCTGTCCTCCATGGTCCATTTTACTGCCACACCCTTCTGCCCTACCTGGTCTGTTGTGCTGCAACTGCTCCTCCTGCCTGCCACGCGCGGTCTGTTGTGAGGCCCCTTCCCCTGAACTCACTTGTCTGTGCCCAGGTCCTTACCCTACCTTCTATCCTGCATGGTCCTTTGTGCATGCCCCTGCACCCTCCTTCTTGCCCATCATAGCCATTGTGCTGCCACTAACCCTCCCGCTTGCCATGCATGGTCTTCTGTGCTGCCATGGCCCCTCCCACCTTCCCTGTGTAGTCAGCTTGCTGCCCCTGACCCCCTCCCACCTTCCCTCCATGGTCTGTGTGTATGCCATCATAGTCTCATTGTTGCTCTCCATGGTGTGTCTTGTTTCTAGTGCCCATCCTGCCTGACCTCCATGGTCATCTTGCTGCTCCTGCCCTGCCCCCTTGCCCCCAGCCCTCTGTTTCCATGTGCAGACCCCTATTCCCTCCCTCCTGGCTTGTCTGTTCCATTGTAATGCCCTTGATCCGTCCCTCCTGCCCTTTATGGTCTGTTATGCTGCAGCTTTCTCTCCTGTCTGTCCGTTATGGTCAGCTAGCTACCATTGCCTCTTTCCCCTCTGTTCTCTGTTGTCCATGTGCATGGTCCTGTCCCCTCCCTATTGCTTTCTATGGATTGTTGTGCTGCACTCCCGCCCCGCATGCGGTGTGTGGTGTATTGTGCTGCTGCAAACCCTGATGCCTGCCCTGTAGGGTCAGTTTGGTGCACCTCTCCATGTCCCTCCTGTCCTCTGTTATCCGAGTCCATGTCCCTACCCCAATAACTCCTGCCTACCATGATCCAATGTACCATACTTGCGAACATTTTGAACTTGGTAAGAGGGAGATTTTGAAAAAAACTGGGGCATTGATTTTCCCCTTTGAGTTACATTGAAAAAGAGGAGATTGTAGACAGGAGACAGATCAAATAAAGCCCATTTGAGCTTAAAAACATTGGATGTTTCCTGGCTGAAACGGTTCTGTTGGCATGTATGGTTGTACTACCACTGCCTCTTCCTTCTGCCCACAATGGTCTATTATATTGCCACAGCCTCTTTTGCCAGTCCTGTATTGTTGGTTTGTTGCCCCTGCCCCCCTTTCCACTGCCCTCCATAGTCTGTTGTGCTGCCACTGCCCTTCATGCCTGCCCAGTGTGGTCAATTTGTTGCCTCTGCACTCTCTGACCTGCTTTCAATTTTCAGAGTCCGTGCCCCTGGCCTCTGCCTCTCAACAGTATCCCAATGAACAACTAGATTGCTAACATTCTATATTTATTACAAAAGTGTGGAACGCCTGACGTCATCTTGATGTAATCAAAACTGTACTACCTAGAGTATTTCCTTTAGAAATTACATATATGAGAGGGTGTTATTTGCATCAAAATTATGGTTAGTGCTCTAAAAAACTAAAATGAGGACATATTTTCTGAGTTTTCAAATAGCGACAAAGAACTTTTAAATTATTTGTAATCTTTATGTTTTTTTATCCAGTTGACCACTTGATTAATTGTTGCACCTAGGGGAGAGAATGTGGTGTTACTTCCAGAGCTGCAGACTTTGCAACTGGGGAACCAGGTTGGAGTTTCTGCTTCACATTAACATTCTGTGATTCTGGTCAAATCACTTAATCTCCCCATGTCTACAACCAAAATGAATTTGATCTTGTGTGATGTAACCAATGCTCATGTAAAGCACTCCAATACCTGACAAGTCTGCACTATATAAAACTGCAAATACACAAAAAATAAGTGTTTTTCACACTTCTGTCATTGGGCTACATGTGGGCTACATCTGGGTGATATTTGTGCTGCATTTGGGCTCTTTTGTCTCTGGTGGCCATCTTGGGAGATTTATTTGTTATGAAGTTTCCTAATTTCCTCATTTACTGCAGTCTCCTCAGTAGGAAATGCTTTCAGTTTTTTACTTTGATTCCATCAAGAAGGTATTCAGATATGTCACACATTTGCCATAAATTCTGAATGTTAGGACTCTAGTTGCTCATTAGATCACTGTAGTAAAGCTACTGCTCACCAGGGAAGTCTGCTGCTGGTATTGAAAGTGCATGTTTCAGTCTGCATGTCAGAATTTTTTAATGAAATAGAATAGGATTTGAGAAGTCACTCAAAATGTGCCCTAATTTTTCTTTCTGCAGCACTAATCATACTTTCTATGGCAAAATGAACCCCCTCATTTTGTTCCTTTTTAAATTAAATGTTTTAAGAGTTACCACTTTATTCCAACCAAGATGGCTTCAGGTGTGCCATACGTTTGTCATAAGTAGAAATGTTAGCGCTCTAGTTGTTCTTTAGAACACTCCTGGAAGCTGCAGTAGAACACAAAGGAATCAACTGACAATCTCTGCCCTCGTTGGATGTACATGTTTTACTGAGAATGTCAGACTTCATTCTCACATGACTGAGAAAGATAATGTGAATTTACAGAAAATATGCTCTCAGTTTAGCTTATAGATCACCTTCCAAACCTCTGTGGGAAAAGCATGAGAAAATAGTTTTCTCTCAAACATGATTCATGATATCATAGCAGAAGGCTTTTTCACATGGTAAAATCACCTTAGAACACACCACAATTCCTAAAATGAGTATGGTACCATCAACAAATGATTTATAATGTAACTAAAGTCTTAAAACCTTCTATTAACTGCAATGGTTTTTAATGAGGTGCTATCATGTATATTGGTCCCAAGATGGCTGCCAACACTTCTTGGATGAAGTGCTGACAGCTAATCAGATCTCACGATGAGATGTGTGGTTAGGCTCCGCCCAGATATATATGTGTTTTTACTTTTGATTTTCTCAGGAACTACTGAACGGATTTACACCATTTACGCAAAAGGCATGAGTCTGAACTGAGGACTACCTCTTTGCCAAATTTGGTGTAATTCCGTTCAGCACTTCGGGCTGTAGCTGCGTCAACAGGTCCTATGGGAAAATGCATGGGGAAAACCCGTTTTGGGACCCCCCTTTTTTCTCGGCCCCCGCTTGACGAATCACCGTGAAATTTTCAGGATAGGAGCGGATCGGAGCTGGCCAAAAGTTTGGAAACTTTCGCGAAGATTCATCAATCGACGCCAACGTTATTCCAAATAGAATGTTGCGGATTTCCTATGGAAAATAGGTCCTAACTATAACCACCTACTGGCGAATGCCAGTTGGATAATATATATATATATATATATATATATGAATGAGCAAATGTCCAAGCTTCTAGGGGCGCACTCCCATCAGACTGCACCATCCGGTTTTCAAAAAGGAAAGAAACTCGCATTGCAGCTCCCCTGTGTACTCTCATCAGACCTGACGCGTTTCAAGGCTTTGGCGCCTCTTTCTCAAAGGTCATTAACATACTGGCTCATGCAGGAGGTTCCGTTTTAATACATGCCACGCCCTTAGTGGGAAACGCTGAGTGCGCCCTATGCATGTTGGGATAGGTAGTCCCTTACAGAACGAAATATCACCTTTAGTAGGTCCTGCAATATCGTCCAAATTTAAAAGCATCTGTTCACCCTGAGTGGGCCGAGGAGCAGAAGGCAAGTATAATTATCCCAGTCTGTTGCGCCGTAACAGGATTCGGATTTGGTTCCGACCCTCGGCCTCCTTACTTGCTCGAAGGATGTTGCTGCCCCCCACGGCAGGACGGCCGTGTAAACAATGAATGAGCAAATGTCCAAGCTTCTAGGGGCGCACTCCCATCAGACTGCACCATCCGGTTTTCAAAAAGGAAAGAAACTCGCATTGCAGCTCCCCTGTGTACTCTCATCAGACCTGACGCGTTTCAAGGCTTTGGCGCCTCTTTCTCAAAGGTCATTAACATACTGGCTCATGCAGGAGGTTCCGTTTTAATACATGCCACGCCCTTAGTGGGCCACGCTGAGTGCGCCCTATGCATGTTGGGAAAGGTAGTCCCTTACCAAACGAAATATCACCTTTAGTAGGTCCTGCAATATCGTCCAAATTTAAAAGCATCTGTTCATCCTGAGTGGGCCGAGGAGCAGAAGGCAAGTATAATTATCCCAGTCTGTTGCGCCGTAACAGGATTCGGATTTGGTTCCGACCCTCGGCCTCCTTACTTGCTCGAAGGATGTTGCTGCCCCCCACGGCAGGACGGCAGTGTAAACAACGAATGAGCAAATGTCCAAGCTTCTAGGGGCGCACTCCCATCAGACTGCACCATCCGGTTTTCAAAAAGGAAAGAAACTCGCATTGCAGCTCCCCTGTGTACTCTCATCAGACCTGACGCGTTTCAAGGCTTTGGCGCCTCTTTCTCAAAGGTCATTAACATACTGGCTCATGCAGGAGGTTCCGTTTTAATACATGCCACGCCCTTAGTTGGCCACGCTGAGTGCGCCCTATGCATGTTGGGATAGGTAGTCCCTTACAGAACGAGGGTCGGAACCAAATCCGAATCCTGTTACGGCGCAACAGACTGGGATAATTATACTTGCCTTCTGCTCCTCTGCCCACTCAGGGTGAACAGATGCGCAAGTGCAAAAAAATCTTCAAATATTCACACACAAAATATCAATATAAATACAAAAGGTAGCCGCATATTATTTGTAAGACGGCCTTCAAAGTCTTTTTCTTTCGTTTCAAGTCACAAATTTTAGCATTCTTATACTGTTGTGTTCCATTTTTTGGTCCAAGAATTAGTCGTCGGATAAATCTGATGAAGAAAAACAGGAGGATATCATGGTATATAACTTAATAAGATAAGACAAAATAATTCTTATCCTATAATCCAACTGGCACAATAATTGATTTAAATAGTTAATCTAAAATGAAATAAAATCTGCCGGTAACAAAATCCCATAAAACTCAATAAAATCCGATATCCAGATAAAACTAAGTAAAATGGGCATATCACCGAAAGATCCATGACTTTTTCTAGAATATATTTAAATATTAAAATAAATAAATATAGCAGCTATTGATCTTAAAAACAATTATTGCAGTTGTGCCAAAAAATCACCAGATTAAAATTCGGCAATATTCCCAGCCTGACCAGATAAAATCCAGATAAAACTAGACTAAAATTACCGGCCACTAACCAATGATAAGACCCATTTTAAGATCAATTAAAGAAGCCTAATAGAGATCCGAATTGTTAGATGTTATCATCCTATAAGAAATTGTGCAAATCATCGCTGTTATTAAGTCCATTTGGCATTTTTGAATCAAGTAGCATAATAAATTCGGATTCTACTTGTCATAATCTTTTTTCTCTATTGCCTCCCCTAAAGTTTTTGGGTACTGAACTAATAACAAAGTACTTCAGATCATTTAGCTCATTATTGTGAACCAGTTTCAAGTGTCTCGCTACTGGATAATTAGGATCTGAATTGACCACTGCTCTGAGATGTTGTAATATCCGGTTAAACACCTGCAATTTAGTACTTCCTACACACAGTAAATGGCATGTACATTCTAAAACATATATTGCATAATCTGTTCTGCAGGTGTAATGTCCTTGTATTTTAACCGGTTCAGAGTTAAAAGCTGTAATATATTCTGAAGTATTTTTGCCAAATTTGCATGCGCGACATAAACTACATTTGAAAAATCCGGATCTAGCTGAAAGGCAGGTGTTAGAGGTTATAACCTCAGGGCTATTTTTTACAAGTGCATCCCTCATAGAGGGTGCTCTTCTAAAAGTAAGATTAGGGAGTTCTGGCAAGATCCGTGACATAGTAATGTCCGATCTAACAATTGGCCAATTTTTATATAAGATTTTGCGGACTTTTCTCTCTTGTCTGCAAAAGTTGGTTATCAATCTTATCTTGTTAACTGGGTCAATAGTGGTCATATCTGCATCAACCTCAATTTGCACCACAGTAGTTGGGATATCACAAATTTCAGAAGGGTGACCGGTTTTATTGGCTTTATCTTGTGCTTTGGTCAACTCCCCCACATTGTATCCTCTATTTAAAAATCTCTTGAAGGCTTCTGCCTGGCAATCCTTTAGGTCATCATCATGGCTACAAATACGTTTAATTCTTAAAAATGCACCGTAGGGAATGCTTCGTATAAGGTGTCTAGGATGCGCACTATTGGCATGGAGTATAGAATTCCCTGCCGTTAGTTTTCTGTGTAGTCTCGTCTGAATTTTGTTTTCTTTTATATAGATTTCCACATTCAAAAATTGCACTTTTTCTTTGCTAATATCCGATGTGAATTTTAAAATAAGTGTGTTTTCATTCAGGTCTTTAACAAAATTTTCAGCTGTGTCTATCGAACCTTTCCAAATTAGACAGACATCATCTATAAATCTCCACCAGTGAAGCACGTGTTGATCAAAATTCTTTTTATGGGTACCTCTCAGTACATGCTCCTCTCACCAGCCCACGTGTAAACACGCGTAGCCAGGGGAGAAGCATGCTCCCATCGCCACGCCGCGCAGTTGTTGAAAAATTTCCTTATTGAAAAGGAAGTAATTGCGGGTCAGGCAGATCTCAATCATTTCAATTAACATTTTGTTATGTTCATACATGTGTATGCTTCTTTTATCCAAATAGTAACGTATTGCATTGATACCATCACTATGATGAATACTGGTGTACAATGAGCTAATGTCCATCACAATTAATAAACACTCCTCATCCCATTTAACAGTTTTCAATTTACATAGAAAGTGACCAGTTTCTTTGATGAAAGATGGCAAATTTTCAACAAATTCATGCAAAAAATGATCAACATATTTCGACATTGCCTCCAATAAACTTTTCTGAGCCGAAATAATTGGCTTGCCTGGAACTGGAACCACATTTGTATGTATCTTTGGAATAAAATATAAAAAGGGAGTCATAGGAAGTTCTTTTTTCAGAAAGCTGTACTGGTTTTTAGATAGTAACCCTGAACGTTTCCATCGTGCCAATTCACTGAAGACATATTCCTTATTTAGTCTTAAATCTTGGAAGCTGGCTTTTCGATAACATTTAGTGTCTTTAAGGTGCAACTCTGCTTCTTCCATGTACATAACTCTTGGCCATAAAACAATATTTCCACCTTTATCTGCTTTGTTTATAATGACCTCTGTATGTTTTTGTAATTTTTGAATGAGTTTAGTATATTGGATTTCAGCTTGGTTACGTTGTCTATTTGGTTGCATGCCCTCCCGATTCAGCTTCTTTAAGTCCTCTATCATGCAGTCACTGAATACATCGATTGCATCCCTTGGCATCAGTGGTATAAAGGACAATGGAGGTCTAAATGGACTGGTAATAGGTGTATTGCATACCATGCCAGCTTCCAAAAGTTTTTCTTGTGTTGAAATTCCCTGTGTGTTGCTAAGATCTGCCAGATCCTGTGCTACAATCAGAGTACCCACATCTGCCACTTGAAGATTGGAACACAAACTATGAGTATCTTTGCTCTGAGATGCCTTATTCACCGCTTGTTTAAGTTGAAAATGTTTTCTAAGCTTTAATTTACGGATGAATTTAAAAACATCTACTCGCGTTTGAGTATATTTTAAGCAACTCATAGGACAATAAGACAAACCTAAAGACAATAATTGTTGTTCTGCCACAGTTAAAGTGATGTCCGACAAATTAATCACTGTGTTGTCATTTACATCATTTGATACCTGATTCATTTGTTTCTGTTGAAATTCCTCCTGCCTCTTCCTTTGCCTCTGAAGTTTGATTTTCCGCCTCTGTTTTCTCCGTTGGTTTCTTCTTGACCTGGTTTCAATACCTGGTTGCGTGGTCTGAGAGTTTGCCGGCGGTCCTCCACTAAAAAAGAGAGCTCTTCTCCTGGTGCCAGATTAGTTGGTACTTGTGATACATTTTGTCGCTGCTCCTCTTCAGAATCAAAGTTACTACTCTCTATGCTGCTGGATTCTACTGAGGAAACGTTCCCATCACTCTGTGCGACCGAAGTGCTTGCTATACTTGCAGTATTTTTATTGCCTCCATTTGCAAGCGCTCGGCGCTTGATATTGTCGAATTTTTTTGAAAAAGTAAAAACACGCCCAGTCTCATAATCTCTTTTATCGCGTGCAAATTTGTAAATCTTCCTTTCTTTTATTGTTTCCTCATGTTTTTTCAGTTTTGCTGTAATTTCCTCCCTTCCTTTTTTGATTTGTTCTTTATGTTCATTTCTTTCCAACATAGCATTCACATCTTCGATTTCTTTGAGAATTCCCACTTGATCAATTTCAGCATATTTAATCAAAATTGACACCATATTCATTGAGGCATCCAGGTTATTAGTGGCCCACTCCTTTAACATCATAGGGTTTGGGTTTTCAAAGGAAGGGGCAATCATCACCCTTAGTCCTCGTGGCACTCTACTAACTTCTTTATACTTTTCTAAAGATTTCTTTTCCCACCATTTAGTCATTTCTGTTTGATGGAGTTTTTCTAGCTTTTTTAGAAGAGTTTTGGCATCGTTGTTGGTAGTAGATGTAGTATCAACATTTTGTGATATCTCGACTTGTACAATACGCGAAAATAGGGCGTCTGCAGCTGCTTCCCGGTCCTTCAGCGCGTCAGCTGTTGATAGCATGGCGTTATATAGCTCTGCGTTTCTTAACAATACCCACGGACGTAATGTCCCGTTCCGTGCAGTTACAATGTCTCTCTATCCCTCCTACCCGCTATAGTTAATGCTTTAACCTTCCGAGCTGCTCACCTCCAAAGATATCGTCTCCGGTAACCTTAAGCGTCCTCCGACTCTCCAGGACCTTCGCACTTCAATCTAATCGGTGAGACACCGCTCTGACTTCCGGCATTACTTTGCGGGGGGCTGGCTACGAGTATCCTTCGCGGATTTCAACACCAATCACTTCCGTGATATCAGCCGTTAGTTTACCAGCCGCAGCGTGGAGGGAGGGTCCGTAAAACGAAGACAGCCTTACTTCGTTGAATTATAAGAGATCCACAATCCTGAAACAATCCCAGTCACGGGCGCGAAGACAGGTACGGACCACACACTGAGAGAAAAAAGGTTTTTTCATTTATTGTTTGCAGATAAAAACGTTGCTGTTACAAGCAAGTGCCCAGCCTGAAGCGTTTCGACTGCCCCACGGCAGTCTTGATCACATGACGCGCAGGACCTATCAGTGCAAATATATAGTGAAAAACAAAACAGGCACATGTTACTGCTGTTCTAATTGGTTAATACGAACACAGTGCATATATAATTAAAGGGCCAAGATTAAAAGATTAAAAAAAATCATTGCATAGTGCTCCTTTGCAAAAATAGTGTTCTGAATGTTATCTTCATTTACTAAAATCTCCTATGTATGTACAAGATATTATACATTGTGGTATTTGGCCTCGATAAAGACTAAGCACTGGTGCTGAGAAAATATTTACTCATATTTAGGTTCCGTCAGTACATTATTAAGTGCCAAATAATTTATCAATAAAGTGCATTTGTGCAAGTGCAAAAAAATCTTCAAATATTCACACACAAAATATCAATATAAATACAAAATGTGGCAGCATATTTGTAAGACGCCCTCCAAAGTCTTTTTCTTTCGTTTCAAGTCTCAAATTTTAGCATTCTTATACTGTCGTGTTCCATTTTTTGGTCCAATAATTAGTCGTCGGATAAATCTGATGAAGAAAAACAGGAGGATATCATGGTATATAACTTAATAAGATAAGACAAAATAATTCTTATCCTATAATCCAACTGGCACAATAATTGATTTAAATAGTTAATCTAAAATGAAATAAAATCTGCCGGTAACAAAATCCCATAAAACTCAATAAAATCCGATATCCAGATAAATATATATATATATATATATTATCTACTGGCGGTCGCCAGTAGATAGTTATAGTTAGGACCCTGTTTCCATAGGAAATCCGCAACATTCTATTTGGAATAACTTTGGCGCCGGTCGACGAATCCTCGCAAAATTTTCAAAACGAATGGGGCGCTACGCTCCGCTCCTACCCTGAAAGTCTCGGGGGGATTCGTCAAGCAGGGGCTGAGAAAAAAGGGGGGTCCCAAAACGCGTTTTCCCCATGCATTTTTCCATAGGACCTTTAGACACAGCTACAGGCCGAACGGCTGAACAGAATTACTTGAAATTTGGCAGAGAGGTAGTCCTCAGGTCAAGGAAGTGCCTTTTGTAGGTTTGGTGTAAATCTGTTCAGTATTTCCTAAGAAAATCGCATTTAAATCAATATATATATCTGTAAGCGCGCTCCGAGCGCGCACCGTAAGCTTACCGCGATTCTGATTGGCCGTTAGATCTTAGTAAACATTCGAATCGGGCGAAACCAGGAAGTCTCGGCCGCCATTTTCTCTCTCGCACTCTGAGGTGGGGGAGGAAAAACAAAGTTGGATAACATGAAAAGGGGCAGGCTAGACAGCTCCTAACCACCTAGCCTTGGTTAGGGTGTCCCAAAATATTCCCCAAGGCCAAAAATTAATTTTTTTTTTTTTAGAAAAAACTCCGAATGCGCTTACCGTACGCGTACGGTCCAAAATAAATAAAAAAAAAACCTAAATCCACACATTCCCCCCCGTGTGCAAAAGGTGCCCTCAGGGCACCTTTTGGCTCATGGCCTAAACGTAATTAGAACATTTAATAGATAACCTTTCACAACGAAGCGCATAATATGTCCTCCGTGTGCGGACAGTGCGCGAAGCGCATCGTGCGTACATGGCCCATCCAGCGTAACGTGGGCACGCGGTGCGCGTAGCGCACCGCGTGCCCACCGTGCGCCACGGCACTAACTGCGTAAAGTGGGCGCGCGGTGCGCTTAGGACTTTCATACCATAAATCTCCATCAATGGGCCAATTGGTTTGGAGAAAGAGGTTTTAAAATTAACTGCAAGAATCCCAGCCTGTTGTTTGTGCTTTAGGGTAGCTACATTAATTTGGTTAGACCAACTCATGTCTGACTGTAGCTTGACCCCCAAATAAGTAAAGCCATCAACTTTGTCAAGAGGTACATTATTCATGTATACCTTGCCCCGGAAGGATTTGTGCTCATTAAATGACAGATTTTGTCTTTTCTGTATTGATTACAAGGCCCCGAGTTGTGCAAAAGTCCTCAAACCTACTAAGGGCTTTTTGCAAGCCACTGGGGGTCTTGGAAATTATCAGAGTATCGTCTGCGAACATGAGGATAGGTATATGTTCTTTCGCCAGCACAGGGGTGTCGGTGGGGGTTTCCAAGAGGAAATCGGCCACCCAGTTAACGAAGAGCGAAAACAGGGTAGGCGCAAGCAAGCTACCCTGGCGCACTCCCCTGTCAACAGGAAATGACTCGGTGACCTCACCCCTGGCCCCCCACCGGACCCGTGCATGATTATCCTCATGTAAGCGGACGATCAAAGATAACAGTTCAGCAGCCATCGCCATCTCATTTAAGACACACCACAGCCTACGTCGTGGCACCAAATCGAAGGCTGCTTTCAGATCAACAAATACCGCATACAGGGCCCCTTTCCCCAATACGACTGTCTTCCAATAGATGTTAATAAAACGGAAGACCTGGTCGATAGTGCTTGTAAGGGGACGAAAACCCGCCTGCAGTGGGGTAAGGATTTGTTCATCATCCATCCAGGACTGCAGCTTTTGTAGAATCAGTCTACCCATGATCTTTTGGATGGAGTCTATAATACTTATTGGTCTATAGTTAGCTGCAACGGATTTGTCCCCCTTCTTTAAAACCGGTATTATCTCGACCCCTTTCCAGGAGGCCGGGATTGGAGCCCCACAGGCAATAGCATTTGCTAAATATCTGATATACAGGCGCCATGAAGATTTATAATTTAAAAACACATCTCCAGGGATATTATCCATTCCGGGGGCACGGCTAGGGATAATAGTATATAAAGCCCTATCTACTTCCACTAACGTGAACACCTCACCAGAGAAAAAAATTAGTTTGATAGGACCCATAGTCTGATCATCCTCCAAGGAATCGTACTGGGGTTTAAAATATTCCACCCATAGATGGTGGGCAACATTGTTCTGCGGGGGGTCCGGGATCCCGCCCCTATCCCACTTAAACGTATCCCAAAATACTTTAGGATTTCGTGACACGCATGCTTCTCTAAGCTCCATCCATCTTGCCTGGTCCCATAGATTTTTTGCTGCTTTAACTGCTCTTCTATAGGAGTCCCGTGCCAACCTTACTTTTGCTGGGTCTCCTTCACCTAAAGCTAGCCCCAATTTCCTCCGCATCTGTCGACAATTATCAGTAAACCATCCAACAATTTTCTTCTTCTTACCCTGACTACTCTTAGCAGGTTTACAAAAGAACAGTTTTAATTGTTCAAACAGTGCTGTATGCATCTCGGTAATATGGGTCAGGGGAGTCTGGCTTCTCTCACTAGATCCCCAGACTTCTAATACCCTATCCACCTCATTATTCATCGCTGCCAGCGATGCCTGGGATCTTGAAACGTTTTTCCATCTCAAGTATCGTGTATCGTTGGTCAATACCAAGTCACTGCCCCCTGCCACAGACCTAATTGGTATGGCTTCATCTAGCAACCTGGCCATTGTGACAATGAGTGGGTCATGGTCACTTTCCACTCAAGTAACAACGGCCATGTCCCTAACGCAATGCCACAAAGACAGGCTTACTAGAACATAATCAATACGGCTCGCCCTACGCCCATTATTAAAAGTATTAGCCCCCTTCTTATCAGACAACGTTCGCCCATTTGCGGCCCTCAACTGATGCCCAATGCACAACCCTTTCATTTGTATGGCCGCCTCTGTCCATTTTTTAATTGGCTCAGCCTCAAGTGTAGGTATACCCCATTTTGCATCCTCATCCTCCGTTATGCATTGGTCCTTTGGCCCTAGGGGTTCAAACGTGGTGTTGAAATCCCCCACGACCATGAGACTAGTTTCCCTTGGTATATCATCCAGCAACCTTTCCAGGTCAGCTACAACGTAAGAACGTCGCCCACCAGCCAGACCTCTTGCATAAACATTAAAAATATATAGGCTATGGGGTCACGCGGCATCAGCTACAATATGCCCAGCAAACATATGCCGCGCTCCTGCTGGACGAGGCGAGGCAGGCATGGTTGGCTACGAGAAGTCGGGTTTATCAGTGGGGAGACAAATCGGGGACAATGCTTTACAGGCTGTGTCAGGGGCAGCACCAGGCACAGACCCTCCCGGGGATCACAGATAGAGAGGGCCGGGTGCTGACTGACCCTGGCGCCTTAGCGGACAGCTTCGCGGCATACTATGCGGAGTTGTACGAACAGCGGGAGGCCATACCCGGGGGGCAGGTGGATCGGTTCCTTGATGATCTCCCTCCTAGAGCCCTTTTGGATGAGGCGCGTGCAGACTTGGACCGCCCGCTCACGGTAGATGAGTAGGGGACGGCGCTGGGGAGCTTGTCCGTTGGGAAGGCCCCGGGCCCGAATGGGTTCCCGAGTGAGTTCTTCAGGAAATACTTTATGCAGCTGGGGCCCCATTATCATGCGGTGGTGGAAGATGCTTGTGAGCGGGGGGTTTTGCCGGCCGACTGGCGCCACGCAGAGATCGTCGTATTCCACAAGCCGGGCCGTCCTCCTGAACACCATGCCTCATATCGGCCGATTTCCCGTCTGAATGTGGAGGCGAAGATTCTGGCCAAGGTCCTGGCCAACCGGCTCCTGCCTTATATTCCTACCCTGGTCCACCCGGACCAAACCGGGTTTATGCCACATAGGGCAATGCGTCACAACATCCGGCGTGCACATGTGGCGATAGCTGCGGTCCAGCGGCGTGAGGCTCGAGCGGCTCTCCTTTTAGCCGACATAGCTAGAGCTTTTGACTCTCTTAGTTGGCGCTATTTCTTTGCCTTGCTGCAACGGTTAAATCTGGGGCCGCGCTTCTTATCCTATTTAACACTTTTGTATACCGATATTACAGCCTCGGTCTGGGTGGCAGGGGCGACCTCGGCGAGGTGCCCGGTGAACCGGGGGACGCGACAGGGCTACCCCCTGTCGCCATACCTATTTGCCTTAGCCATGGAGCCGCTGGCCGCTTGGGTCCGTATGGATACGCAATACACTGGGTTTGAGTGGGAACATGGACTCTCAGATCGCGTTGCCCTATATGCCGACGACGTGTTGTTCTTCCTGTCGGATCTCGGTAGAACTGGACCGCGGCTGCTCCGCATGATGCAGGTCTTTGGGGAGACGTCCGGGCTATACATGAACACGAGGAAATCCACCCTGTGGGTGCTGGGCGGTCAAGACATACAGGGTGAGTGGACGGCGTCTCTGCGGATTGCGGCCGGAGGGCTGCAATATCTGGGGGTCTTTCTGACTGATGTACCGACGATCGCCTGGGAGCGCAATGTGGTGCCGGTATGGGAGAAAGTATGTCGGGATGTTAAGCTCTGGGCGCGTATGCCTCTCACTATTTGTGGCCGCTCTGCCATCTTTAAGATGGTGGCGCTGCCTCAACTTCTCTACCAGCTCCAAAACCACCCCTATGAGATTCCTCTCAGTTGGTTTCGGAAGGTCAATGCGGTGCTGAGTCACTTTTTGTGGGAAGGGGCTTTGGCCAGGGTGTCGCTGAAGGTTTGCTTTTTGTCCGTGTACGATGGGGGAACTGGCTACCTCCGATATCTTATCCTATTATTACGCCTCCCATTTATTGGTCCTCAACTAATGGTGGTATGGAGATAGGGGGGACCCGGCGTATGCGGCGGAGAGGCGCCTCATGGACCCACATACAGTACATACCCTACTCTACGCGACTGCGTTGTGGGAGGCACTGCCACCAGTCACCCAAGTGGTGTTTCGGGTGTGGCGCGGGCTCTACGCCATATTGGCTGGTGGGGTAGGCTTACCCGGGAGACCCCGTTGTGGCAGAACGGGCTGCTCCCTCCGTTGGCGACCCTCTCTGGTTTTAGGAACTGGGACAGGATTGGTATCTCTACGTTGGGATCGGTGGTTCAGGGCTGTGTGATGAAATCCTTTGAGGTCTTACAGAGTGAGTATCAAATGCCACGGACGCAGTTCTTTCGATACCTCCAACTGCGCCACGCCCTCGCCCCTAGACTGGAGGGTCTTCAATCCATCCCTGAATGCAGTCCCCTTGAGGCTCAGGTGTTTATGGGGGATCTCCAGGAGAAGAAAGTTTCTAAAATGTATCGGTCCTTGGTGATTCATAGTGCCCCGTCCCTGCAGGGCCTGCGTGAACGGTGGGAGACGGATGTCGGGCCATTGGTCGAGACGGATTGGAGGGAGGCGCTGGCCTCCCCCCATGAGGCTAGTATAGCCATCCGCCTGCGTCTCGTCCAATTTTGGTATTTGCACAGGACCTATTACACGCAACAGCGGCTGTGGCGGGCGGGTCTTATTGCTTCCCCGGACTGGCTTAGGTGTGGGCGAGAGGTGGGGTCTTTGGTGCACACGGTCTGGCACTGCCCTGCAGTGTATCGGTTTTGAGGGAGAGTGTTAGGGTGCTTATCAGAAGTGTTGGGCTGGGATCTCCCTGTAGACCCCAGATTGGCGTTGCTCCATGTTATGGCAGATATTGGGGGTAATATTTATAAGCGCCACTTGTTGCTTCTGGGCCTAACGACAGCCAAGCGGGATCTAGCTCGGGCGTGGAAGGCCCCGGTGGCTCCCTCTCTCAATGTTAGGAAACAAGGTTTGGATTTCAATATGGGTCTGGAGTTACCGATCTTTAGGGCGCGTGGGTATCCTCGGAAACACTTCAAGATCTGGAAGCGGTGGGCTGATTATAGGGGCATCTTCCTTGCACCGGTCCCTATGGATGGAGATTTGGGGCCTCCTTGAATGCCAAGCGTGGCACTGAGTACTAATTGCATAGAGATGTTTCTGGTGGTGTCTGGCTGTGGTGCGGTCGGGGGAGGGGGTTGGGCGTTGGGAAGGGAGGGGGGGGTTTTCTTGATCGATGATGTATGAATAGCTCTCCATTGTTCCTCTATATGACAAAATGTCAAGAGCTGTTGCTATTTACTATGTAGCAGTTCCCCTGGTTTGTCAGGGGCCTGCAGCCCTTGCCTTCTTGATTAATAAAAAGTGTTGTTAAAAAAAAAAATATATAGGCTAGGACTTTGTTCTGGTGTGATTTTTATCCCGAGGATATCAATACTATTTGTGGGTATTTGTGAAATTTTGCACCTTAATGCCTGCCGTACCCAAATAACCAAACCCCCCATTGGACGGCCCTTCTCTTGTCTTACCGCTGGAACCTGAAAGGTAAGATACCCCAAACGAAACACGGGCGCTATTGCCCAAGGTTCTTGAAAAAAACATAAATCATGAGTTTCAATAAAATCTGACCATTCAGGAAGTGCTAATTTAGAGCCCAACCCTGCGATATTCCAAGATAGTAACTTTGAAACTGTAGGTCTATAGGTACAAGAATCCTTTAGCATAGGACAACCATCCTGGGTAGGGGGAGAACCATGGCTCGTGGTCAACCCCATCGTCGGTGCTGACTCATTAACCCCATTTTCCCCATGGTATTTTAAACTATCATCAGAAGGGAGTTTATTTACTATAATCCTATCTAGAGGGTGATTGGGTACATTAAAATTTTCATAAACCAAGTCGACCATCTTCAGACCTAGATCAGGATGGTTAATACCTTTGGGAATACATACTGAGGTATGGTGATTAGGAGTGATTTGTTGTCAATCAAACTCCTCTAGGCCAGATAAAACATCAAACCTATTTCCTGTCAGGACTCCAAACTCCCCCCTAGACCCCCATACGGGACCACTCCTACCTACCCTAGCTTTCAAAGGACCTAAAGAGGAGGCTGGGTAAAAGAATGTTAAAGGAAGAGGTTTTATCCTAGAATCCATACCTTGATATCGCCAACCACAAATGTACTCCACAGCACTAGTATCCCCAAAGTTAATGATGATACAATCACCCTCAATCGTTTTGTGTCTTGGCCCAACCCAATCCACCCTTCTTGCAAAAAGAATTTTAGCCGAAACACCAGGAGGTAAAGTTCGGTTCATGTTAAGTCAGTGAATACACTTATTTTTTAAATCAGTGTAATCCTCACGTTGACCTGGTCTCAGTGGGGGAGCCCCCATCAAAATGCACACATAAGGAGTAGATGCAGGGGGAAGGTCTATACATGGAAGACTAGCTAAAGATGTATCATTTGGCACCCTACTGTCCCTGCCTGGGTCAAGGGGGATTAGGTTAGAACCACCCAGCCCTGCTCCCACCCTACGTAAGTCCTGGGCTCCATTTGTAGCATGCAGAGAATTCTGGAGGATAGAAGCACTCACGGTCACAGTAGAGTTACTTTTAGATACCACTATCTGTGGAGACTGGTCTGGAGGGTTTAAACTTGAAATAATCTCAGTTGTCCCCAACATACATTGCCCACTACTAGCACTACTAGCACTGTCCACAGACCCCGCACTACTAGTAACTTTAGCTTCTAAACCTTCAAAAGCTTCAAGTCTTTTTTCGATGGAGTTCAGTCTTTTGTAAATAGGGATACAAGGTCTATAAAATAGCTGTTCAATTTTATCCCATGTTGCCTGTGTCCGACGGGGTATCTATCCCAAGTAGCGTCGCTTGATCTATCCCAGCCATCGTTGGAGACAGGACCTCAACACTAATATCTAGAGGCATCGATATACCTCCAGAAGATTCGGCTAAAGCATTTGGCTTCTTAATTTTTGCCTTCCTGCCCTTCTGGGCCTTGCTCCCAGGCTTCCTCTTATATACTGGTATTGGGTGCGCGGATTTTACACCACGTGTATAACGGGTCCTAACGTTACTCTCCGCTGGGTCAAGCGAGATGCTACTAACTAGAGAGCCTATTTGACCCTCAGGTGTAGATACAGGTGTAGATACAGACTCCGACCCCCGATGGGGTTCACTAGGGGCTGGATCTACTAGGACGGTGTGTACACCGTGGTCCACCCCAACACGCTCACCTGGCTGGACAACTGGGCCAGGGATGATGGTAGTGGAAGTGGGAGACACCGCCCCGGCTAGGAGACCCATTGAGGACCTTCTATTGGCTGCAATATCCAGTGACAGTCTTTTTTCAGTGCGATCAATTTCGTAGGCCAGGATTGAAGAGGCACGTACAATAAATTGGTCCAATGTTCCCATAACTGAACCTGTAGGACCACCTTCCCACTCTTGCCCGACTTAGTTGCCATTTTTCCCGCTGAGTTTTTGATTCCCAGTGAGATAATGATTCGGTGCCGTAGCTCTCTGCAGTCCGTATACAACTCACAAGTCTATAGAGTGTTTTCTAGATTTCAAATGAGTACTAACCTTAAAAAGACACTCAAAGAGGATGACCCGCCTCGAGCCGTTATCAAACGGGCCCACCCTTGACCCGCAAGACGGGAAACCAGGCGTGCCTTTATGCGCCTCCAGGTACGTTGAAATAATGCATCCTGTCCCAGGAGATCCTGGGGCTTGTGGACAGGAAGAGGAAAAGACCGGTGGAGCCAAACCCGGCCGGTCGTTGGCCCCTGGAGATGCAAGGGGCGGAGCCCAGCCCAGCCCAGCCGTGAGGGGGAACACACAATCACAGAAAAAGCAGAAAATCAGGGCCTCCAATGCGTCCTGCCCCGGGGGATCCTGCAGCACGCAAAACAGGTCGATTGTCCCGCCCCTAGTCAGGGGCAAAAGGAAATACACCATTCAGCGCTCCTTTCGCGCTCCGATGCACAAATCAACCACAGCCACGCTGAATCACCAAGGCTGATTAGGGAAGGAAGAAATCCGCCGGAACAATAGAGAAAGAAGCCGCCGCTACTGTGGCTCCTTGCCGAGGGTAGGAGCTGGATAGTTGGGAGCCTCCACCACCAGCAGCCTCTGCATTCGTGTGAGCATATTACATCACTCATGACATGGTCAGTGACATCACTGATGACATCACTGATGACATCTCAAATGACATCACTGATGACATCACTGATGACATCATCCATTGAGTATGTGTTTCTGAACAGTTTTATTATGTTTAATATATATCTAGGGAAAGGCCTGTTGAAAAATAAGTGGGTGTACAAGTGTGTGAATGGATTATTTTCTAGGTGCGTAACTGAGTCTATAAGTGAGTCATTAAATGTATCTTACGGCAGACTAGTGACTAAACTGTGTGAATGTCTGTATGTGTCTGTGTGTTGGTGTATAATAGGCCTGGGCGAAAATTTCGTTCCGTTCGCGGAAATTGCGATAATTTGACATTTTCGCGTTCCGCGGAGAGCGCGAAAATGTCAAAAATTCCGGTTTCCGCAGCTTGGCGATAATTTGTTTCTTGCTCGCGCTGTAAAATAATACATTCTCGCGCGCGCGATCGCCTTACCTGAATCCCTGCGTTCGCCGACAAGTTTTCTTGATCCGGTCGCGTTCTCCATGAGATGTTGTATTGTTTTTAGCCATTTGCGCTGTCTCGCGACAGTTCACGCCCGCAGTGACGTCATGCGTCGCGCGATCACGTCTTTCTTTTCGCGATCATGCTCCGCGAGACAACTCAAAACAAGATGGCCGCGCCCACAAGCAACCACATGGGTAAGTTGGCGACCTGCAAGCATGCAGAAAATCTCGCGAACATGCCGGAAAAAAACTTCCGCATCTTCGCGATATTTCCGCTTGTTTGCGATAATTTTAAACATTTTCGCGATAATTTGCGAAAGTTAATTTCGCAAATTCCGCCCACCCCTAGTGCATAAGTGGCTGTATGGTTTTGTGAATAGCTATATGAGTGTCTATATGGGTTATTGATTGGTTGTCTGAGTATCTGTATGGGTGCCTGAGTGTTTGTGTGGGTAGGGTGTGTATGACTCTGTGACTAGATGTGTGAGTGGGTGATTCAGTGGGTGCATGTTTTTAAGAGTGCATCTGTGATGGACTGTATGGTTGGGTGAGTGTATGTATGGGTGTGTTAGTGATTGAATGTATATCTCAGTTGTACATGTGTCAGTAACTACATATGTGAAACACAGTGTATATGTGTGTAAGAGTATATAACTATCTATATGTGAGAGTGTGTGATTTTGGGAGTGGTTGTATGCGCCAAAGTGCAAGGATATCTGTGTCATGTGCTGTTTGTTTTTCTGCAGGAAGACACAGAATGTGTTAGTATTTTTATGAGTAAGTGAACTTGAGTGTTTTTAACGGTATAGGTAAGTAAATTTTACTGTGATTAATTATTTGCATGACTGACTAGATGTGTCAGTACCTCAATGGATGATTGGCGGTGTGTGAGTGTCTATATAGGTGTATAAATGCACAGAGTGACTGTAAGTATGAGTGACTGTACAGGTGAGTGAGTGGAGATGTATGTAGACCTAAAAGTCAATGAGTGGGTGAGTAGTTATTGGTATTGGAGTATCTATGGTTGTCAAAATGGCCGTCTGAAATTTTGAGTCGGTGTATCAAAGGTTATATTAGGGTGTGAGAAGATGCACTAATTTATCACATGGATGACGTCATCAGTGATGTCATCAGTGATGTCATTTGAGATGTCATCAGTGATGTCATCAGTGATTTCACTGACCATGTCATGAGTGATGTAATATGTGACGTCATCAGTAGTGCATTGCGGGGGCGCGAGCTATAGTTAGCTGAACTAACTATAACAGGGGAATTTCTAGGGTTTTGTACGTGGGAAATGTCCAGCTAACTATAACACCCCTGAAACCTATGTTTTTTTCAGTGAATTTCTAAGGTTTTTTTAAATGCCAATTCCTAACTATAATGCCCCTGAAATATCGTAAAGTTTTAAAAAATTGATGAACTTTTAACCTGCACGTATTGTAGAATGTTCTAGAAAGTGAGTTGATAGAATACATTGCACTACTGACTTCTATGTGTTGTTGAATATTAAAAAAAACGGTTCATATGGAAAATTAAAAGGAAAACAAGAGAGAAGTTTTGAAACCTAAAAGAATCAAGGAACTATTCTCATTTATTCTTTACATGTATTTATGTGTGCCGCAACAAAATTATAGACACAACAGCACTAGGAAGAGGAAGAAGCAGGGAGTGGGGGGAGGGGGGAGATGGGCAGAATGGCACACATGCACAATTAAGTACAACACACATATAGACTAACAATGGCCAAAATGAAACACACCAACAAGGAGCACAAGTCACACAACCTGCCAACATCACACCACTGAACGAGCATAGAAGTGAAAACCATGCTGCATTCATACAGGATGTGTACAAAGGCCAGTCGTTGGTGTTTTGGGATGTCTGCGACCGTGGTCATCATGGATGAGATGCCCAGCATGTGGCACATGGTCGAGTTCACTGTGTGTTATGTTGCCAAACGGCTGCTCCTCCCTCCCACGAGCCCCCACACTTTTGTACGGTGAGCTGTTGTATCGCGTGCACTCGTACGGCACGCCATTGTAATGCCTATTTGCGCATGTCCTGCTACATTCCAACTACAACATCACAGTGCCGTTTGGAGGTGGTGCATGCCACTTTTAACATCGACTGCTGCGGCTCTTGTAACAGGCCACATCAGAACACAGAGACACACTTACCGCACTTCCTGTACACGGACATGTCCGAGACACCCTGTTCCCCTTGCCGGATAGGCACACCCCTACACTGACCTGTGAACAACAGACCAGCACACGCCAGTTGTGCATGCAGGAGGATGCGTACGTAGCTACACATACAGGCTCACTGCCAACGCTGAGGTGACAGCACACTGTGATGTTGCAGGGCTCATGTCTATTATGCTAAGACAATGACCACAGGGACACACTTACTAAGATGTGGGTTTGGGGGGCATTGGCGGTCCTGGAGTTCTTGAGATGAGTCTTCTGGCCCTCATGGGTATCCCTGTATCATTCTCATTGACTCTATGGCACCTGTGGGTGTTCTGGTGTGGCTCTTGGCTGTGTTCCCTTTCATGGTGCAGGTAGTTGTCCTGCTTTACACCAGCAGAAAGCAGGTGTAAAATCCCTGGTGCTAAAGTGTCTTATCGCCGGAATTTGTTTCGCATTGCAATTGGTGTGAAAGTTGTGATGTGATTTTTTTCGTGTGCACAACAATAAACGAACTGGGCAGTGTATCTCGTCAAGATCCAGCACCTGATGCACTATTCCCAATCAATATAAATACAATGAGATTTCTTAATAGATGTTGTGTGTACACTGTAAGTGCAGCCAATATCTCAGTGCAATACAATACAGGATTTTAGTATTTAGAATAAATCGCAAAGGTGCACCTCGTGTCTTTTTGCACGGGAACGGCTACTCTCCATTTCCTTATCAGCACTTTAACGGAAGTAAAGTTGAGATAAATCTAACACACTATTCAGAAGTTGGTGCAAACTGCAGATATCACCAGTATTCCAGCGATAAGTGCCCCAAAATTTAACACCATGGTGGACTCCATCAAATAACAGTAATAAGAACAAGAAAGAGTCACACAGCAGTTAAGAGAACAACCAAAAACATTATTAATTATTTTTTCAAACTATATTTTTTATAATAATAAATATATAAATGATAAACTATTTTCAAACTTTATTTTTTTATTAACATAAATATAAACAATAAACTAATAAACAAAATGTAACAACAATAATACAAAACAACAAGGCGGAACACTCCTGTGGGAACCACGGATGTCGACGACAGACCTGGAAAATCAGAAAGATTGTTAAAAAAAAACAACATGGTATTCTCAACAAAATACCACAAGAAACACATCACAGATATATAAAATGTATACAGCTAACAAAATTTTATAAGTTTAACTTACAAAAATTGTAAATGTTGCCGCTTTAAAATATTGACCGAATCTGAGGAACATTTTTGCAGAAGACACCACGCCCACAACGTTTTTCTTCAGTGGTGAAGAAATTTTTAACTTTTTCCAAGGGGCAAACAAAGACCAATGCCACCTTCTTCATTCGCAAGATTTGCCAAAGAGTTCTGTTACGAGGGGATCCTAACAAAAAATACTCGTGCGGCACAGCAAGTATGATGAAACACCTAAGGACCCTTCATCCAAACAATCTTGCACGAAAAGAGTGCAAACAGATGAGAAACCCTCCTGTTCTGTATCTGTAAAAAAGAATCACAAATAAATGTATATTAATATTTTTCAAATTTATACTGTTCCATTACTGTACAAACACATTTTATATAAAAACTGACTAACAAACTACAGCCCTAAATCACAAGTGTGACGATCGTTAAAACACTACATGCATAGTGCATACTACTTTGAAGCAGTTCATGCCCTAAAGCCTACCTCACTAAAAGACTACATGCTAACTGACTAAATGATTACAGTACTATAAGGAGACACACTGGATGAGTGACAGGGTGTTTGCTAGAAGTGTATGGATACTAACTAGGGAATTGAAGGTGTGAAACACAACTGTGTAGGTGATTAGAGGACTGCATCCATACTGCATAGGCATTTAAAGCAGTCCATGTGCTAAGGCCTGGCTCACTGCATGACTACTTGGGTACTGACTGAATGATTAGAGTACAGCAAGGAGAGTGCCTAGGTGAATTTATAAGTGCTAGGCTTTTCGCACAGGGAATGGATTAGTACTTAGTACTGAATGGGTCACTAGAGGAGTGCAAAGGCAGTCACAAGTGCTGGACTGTATGGATACTGACTAGGAAATTGAGAGTGTGAAAGACAAGTGTCTAGGTGGTTAGAAGACTGCATGCATAGTGCATATGGGTTTGAAGCAGTCCATGTGCTAAGGCCTGGCTCAGTGTATGAATACGTAGGCACTGACTGAATGATTAGAGTACTGCAAAGATAGTATCTTGGTGAATTTATAAGTGTTTGGGTTTTAGCACAGTGAATGGAGTAGTACATGGTGCTGAATGGGTCACTAGAGGACTGCAAAGGGAGTGACAGGGTATTTTCTGGAAGTGTATGGATACTGACTAGGGAATTGAAGGTGAGAAAGATAATTGTGTAGGTGGTTAGAGGACTGCATGCATAGTGGATAAGGGTTTGAAGCAGTCCATATACTAAGGCATGGGTCACTGGATGAGTACTTGGGTACTGACTGAATGATTAGAGTACTGCAAGGAGAGTGCCTGTGTGAATTTATTAGGGTTTGGCACAGTGAATGGATTAGTACATGATGCTGAATGGGTCACTAGAGGAGTGCAAATGGAGTGACAGGGTGTTTGCTGGAAGTGAACGGATACTGACTGGGGAATTGAAGGTGTGAAAGACAAGTGTGTAGGTGCTTAGAGGACTGCATGCATAGTGGATAGGGGTTTAAAGAAGTCCATGTGCTAAGACCTGGCTCAGTGCATGAATACTTAGGCAGTGACTGAATCATTAGAGTACTGGAAAGAGAGTGTCTCGGTGAATTTATATAAGTGTTTGGGTTTTGGCACAGTGAATGGATTAGTACATGCTGTTGAATGGGTCTCTAGAGGACTGCAAAGGAAGTGACAGGATGTTTCCTGGAAGTGTATGGATACTGACTAGGGAATTGAAGGTGTAAAAGACAAGTGTATAGTATGTTAGAACACTACATGCATACTGCATAGACATTTGAAGCAGTCTATTTGGTACTTAGAAACTGACTAAATAATCAGACTACTTCTAGGACAGTGCTTAGGTAAAACTTTAAAATTTTCAGTTCTGCCACAGTGAACAGAATAGTACATGGTACTGCACCTTAGTGTCAAACCCTGACTCATTTTATCAATGCATAAGCAAAGACTAGCTTCTAATGCTACTAAAACTTGACAACATGAGAGGTTTTAAATTAGTTATCTGTCAGCAAATACACGATGTTACCAAATGCTTCTCTCACAGTGGTTCTCAAATGCACACAGACTCACAGTGTGATTCTAGACAACAACCACTATACCTAGGAGTTTACCAAAAATCATTCACTACTGTGGAAGTGGTAAGCGAACTGCACACAATCTTCATATTTCAGGACTGCACTTTTATGTCAATGCCTGACTCATATAATCAAAGCATAAGCAAAGACTGGCTTCTAATGCTACTAAAACTTCACAACATGACCGGTTTTAAAACAGGTATATGTCAGCAAATACACGATGTTACCAAATGCTTCTCTCAGAATCCTTACCCAAATGCACACAAACTCACAGTGTGATTTTAGACAAGCAACACTATCCTAGGAGTTTACCAAAACTCATTCACTACTCTGGAAGAGTTAATGGTACTGCACACAATCTACATATTTAAGTACACCACATCAGTGTCAAAGCATGACTCATTTAATCAACGCATAAGCAAAGACTGGATTCTAATCCTACTAAAACTTCACAACATGACAGATTTTAAAACAGTTATCTGTCAGCAAATACATGATGTTGCCAAATGCTTCTCTCACAGTGATCCCAAATACACACTAACTCACAGTGTGGTTCTAGACAAGCGCCACTATCCCTATGAGTTTACCAAAACGCATTCACTACAGTGCAAGTGGTAAGGGAACTGCACACAATCTACATATTTCACAACTGCAATTTACTGTCAATGCCTGACTCATTTAATGAAAGCATAAGCCATAACTGTCTTCTAATGCTACTAAAACTTGACAACATGACATGTTTTACAACACTTATCTGTCAGCAAATACACAATGTTACCAAACACTTCTCTCACAATCCTTACCCAAATGCACAAAGACTCACAGTGTGATTTTAGACAATCAACACTATCCTAGGAGTTTGCCAAAACTCATTCACTAGTCTGGAAGAGTTAATGGTACTGAACACAATCTACATATTTAAGTACAGCCCATCAGTGTCAAAGCATGACTCATTTAATCAACGCATAGGCAAAGACTGGATTCTAATGCTACTAAAACTTCACAACATGACAGGTTTAAAAAAAGTTATCTGTAAGCAAATACATGATATCACCAAATGCTTCTCTCACACTGATCCCAAATACACACTAACTCACACTGTGATTCTAGACATGCACCACTATCCCTAGGAGTTTACCAAAACTCATTCACTTCAGTGCAACTGGTAAGGGAACTGCACACAATCTACATATTTCAAGATTGCACTTTTCTGTCAAGCCTGACTCATTTAATCAAATCATAAGCCATAACTATCTTCTAATGCTACTAAAACTTCACAACATGACAAGTTAAAACAGTTATCTGTCAGCAAATACACGATGTTACCAAATGCTTCTCTCACAGTGGTTCCCAAATGCACACAGACTCACTATGTGATTCTAGACAAACAACACTATCCCTTGCACTATACCAAAACACATTTCCTCATCTAGAAGTAGTACTACATTTTAGTATAGAAACATAACATAACTCATTTCAGAAATTGATAAACAATGACTGGTTTCTAATTCTACCAAAATATAAAAACTGCACAGTTATCTGTTTACAAACACATGAAAACACAAATGCTTATCACAGAATGGTTTCTACATGCACACACATTGTAGAGAAAAAAAGTACTCCCTACACTTTAGCAGGAAAACTACATTAGTCTGATTAAAATCAAAATAGTCTACATACATCCCCTCACAATTAAATAACTCATCTTTCAAGTTCTTTTGTAGATAAATAAGTATATCAATCACTCACCATATTTTCTTTTACAGAATCTCTGCACTGTGCACCTCTCAGCAAAAGCAAAGAATGAAAAAGTTTCCCTTTCATTTTCCACACATATACATGTAAACATCAAATCACAATCCTTCGCACATAAACTCAAAAGCAAACACATTTCTATTGGTTAAACATTTCAACCCTTTCCAACTGAAATACATTTCAAACCTTCCCCCAATCTGCCTTCTGCCTGTTACCATAGAAACAGGTCATGGAACACTGCACTGAGCTCACAGGTCACAAGTTCAGCACACAATGTTCCTACACAAGACAGGAAGTGTGCTTGACTTTTCAACATATCAGCTTATCATATATAATGTTCCTTACAATCTGTTTTTGTTAACCAATAACAATCATACCTTTAAAAAACAGAAATATACACCCTACCTTTCAGTGTAGAAAGTTGTCATACAACCAATGATTTCTTGTCGTTTTTCAAAAAACGTTGCCGTGGATCCGCGCACCCACCGCGAGAGAATCCGTGCATCCAACTCGATAGGATGCGCGCAGCGTGCACGCATTTCCCCGTGTTAATTTTTTTTAAAAAGGGGGCCCCAGGGGGTCCTTCTGGAACCCTCTAAGCATCTCTAGAGGGTCAGAGTATTTCCACTCTGCCCCCTTTATATGTTTTACACACTTATTCCCCTTGCATCTTCAGCCTCGCTTCTACCGAGGCAGAAAATGGCCGCCAACAGTTCCTGGTTTCGAATGTAGAGAGACACTCGACAGCCAATTAGCATTCAGTGCGCGATCGGGAAGGTGCGCGCTCGGTTCGGGGAGGGTGCGCTTACGGTGCGGGTACGGTCCGCGGATCCTCCGCGGCCATAGATATCACTAACTTTTTTACCCTAATTTTCTCAGGGACTACTGAACAGATTCACACCATATATGCAAAAGGCACGAGTCCGAACTGAGGACTACCTCTTTGCCAAATTTGGTGTCATTCTGTTCAGCGGTTCGGGCTGTAGCTGCGACAACAGAACCTATGGGAAATTGCATGGGAAAAACGCGTTTTGGGACCCCCCTTTTTTCTCGGCCCCCGCTTAACGGATCACCGCAAAACTTTCAGGGTAGGAGCGGAGCGGAGCTGGCCAAAAGTTTGGGAAATATCGCGAGGATTCGTCAACCGGCGCCAACGTTATTCCAAATAGAATGTTGCGGATTTCCTATGGAAAATAGGTCCTAACTATAACTATCTACTGGCGACCGCCAGTAGATAATATATACATATATATATATATATATATATGTATATAAAATCCAACATGGTTGCCCAAGATGAGAGCGGCCCCACTGGAGGTTAACTTCCAACTCTGGGGAATGGTGCACTGACAGGTAAATTGCCAAGCCAACTAGTGATTGGAGGTTCCTGCTGGTGGACTTGTAATTGGCAGCACATTCGAGGTTATCTGCCACACCAACCCACTGTGGATTTATGAGACGTTATTTGGGGCATTCAGCGGCATTTCTTATAAAAGACATTGATAGAGCACTACAGGTACAAGAATTCTCTCTAACTGGGCGGGAAGATACGCCCATTGTAGCGGGACCTTGAATAAATTGAGTGGTGCTCTATTTGCTGCGTGTGATACCTTTGTCGTGCACCATTCCCCAGAGTTGGAAGTTAACCTCCAGTGGGGCCGCCTCTTCTTGGGCAACCATGTTGGATATATATATATATATATATACATATTACCTACTGGCGGTCGCCAGTTGGTATAGTTAGGACCTCGTTTCTATTCAAAAAGTGTTTTTTGTTTTCCCAATAACTTTGACGTCGTTTGATGAATCAAAGTTTTCAAAACTAGTGGCCCACTCCGGTCAGCTCCTGTCTTGAAAGTTTTGGGGTGATTCGTCAAGCGGGGGCCGAGATAAAAGGGGGGTCCCATCAAAACACGTTTTCCCCATGTTCATTTCCATAGGAAACTTTAGACAAAGCTACAGCCCGAAATGCTGAATAGAATTACACCAAATTTGGCAAAAAGGTAGCCCTTAGTTCAGAAAGAGCCCTTTTTGTTAAATGATGTGAATCCGTTCAGTAGTTGCTTAGAAATTAAAGAAAGAAAAAATAAATATACCTGAGCACCGAGGAGGGTTCGCGAACCCTCCCGGGCACAAGCATCACTCTGATTGGCTGCCAACACTCCAAACCAGAAAGTGTTGGGAGCGATCTTGTGACTCGGTAGAACCGAGTCACAAGAAAACAATGACAATTTTTTTTTTAAAACAAGAAAAGGGGACATGGTCGAGACCCCCTGACCCCCTAGGCCTGCTCAGTGGGTCCCACAAGGACCCCCAGGGCCAAAAAAGCATTTTGGCGGAATTCGCGTTGGGGTTGCGAATCCCACCAAAATCTTTTTAAACAATGAAGCGCCTCATTTTAATGAGGCCCCCGGGTGGGCCAAGTCCCGGGGGCAATGTGTATTTAATTTGCTGGGGCCCACGAGGGCCCCCGCAGCCCCCGGACAATGCCACCTCCCAGGGGCTATAGTAATTATATGCGGGGGGCACACAGCCCCCCAGCAGCCCGGAGGATCGCCACCTCCCCGGGGCATTGATGAAAATGGGTGGGGGCCTAGTGGGCCTCCCCCGAGCCCCGGGGACTGCCACTTCCATGGGGCTATACAGAATAATTTGTGTGGGGGGGCTCAAGACCCCACACCGCCCCGGTGACCACCACCTCCCGTGGCACTTAATATTTAAATACATTGTGGACCCCCGGGCCCCGTAGGACCACCACCGCCCAGGGCTTTGAACTGGAGGGAGGAGGGCCACGCGGCCCCCCTCCAGGAGCCCTCGATGGCCCTGGGGACCGCCCCCACCCAGGGCCAGCTCCTGCAGTGTCCCAGGCCCTGCCATAGGAAACGCTACTTTGCTTCCTTGAAACGACAGCAGGGAAACCTGCTCTAACTTCAAGGAAGCAAAGCAGAATTGCTTTTGAGCAAGAGGAGCTGCATGTCAGCAGCTTCCCTTGCTCAAATGTAAAGCTCAAAAGCAATGCCAGCTCCCGCAGAAGGTGGGGAGCTGGCGGGACTGTGGGGGCTCCCCCCATGGTCCCCAATGGAAAGGGCCAGCCCCAGGTGATGAGGTCCCTGCAGCCAGAAGTGGTCCAGGAGGGGGGCCACACGGCCACCCTCCGTCATTAAAATGTATATTTTTAAAAATAGAGTCGCAGCCCCGGGGGATGGGGTCCCCGGGGCCAATAGAGGCCTGGGAAGGGGGGCCACGCAGCCCCCCCCTTAAAATTTTTTTTTTTTTAAAAATGTAATATGTGGCCATGCCCAGGGGGATGGGGTCCCCGGGCTGAAATTGGCCTCGGGAGGGGGGCCATGCAACCCCTTCCCGTTTTTTTTAACTGTAAAAAACAGGTCAGGCCCTGGAGGATGGGGTCCCCAGGGCCTCAAATATTGTAAAAGAATGGGGGCCACACAGCCCCCCTTCTAAAAAAAAGAAATTAAAATAAAGCCGGCATTGCGCCAGAGGCCCCGCCCCCTCTGTGCAGCACTCAGCAAACGTGCCCCTGGTGCTTTGTAAGTTGGGGAATTAATTCCCCTGGAATACTGAGGGTCCCTGGGGGCCAACTAGCCCACCAGGTACCTCCAGTATGCGCCACAGAGCTGCTTTGCAGAGAGGTGTTCTGAGGCCACGCCCCTTTTTACACCTCTCTGCAACGCAGCTCTGTGGTGCCTACTGGAGGTGCCTGGTGGGCTATTTGCCCCCCAGGGACCCTCAGGACTCAAGGGGAATTAATTCCCCAATTTACAACGCACCAGGGGGTGCGTTTGCAAAATGGTGCAGGGAGGGGGCAGGGCCTAACAAAACAAGTGTGCAAATGTGCCCCTGGCACGTTGTAAATTGGGGGATTAAGTCCCCTGGAATCCTAAGGGTCCTTGGGGGCCAACTAGCCCACCAGGTACCTCCAGTATGCACCACAAAGCTGCATTGGGGAGAGGTGTTCTGAGGCCAAGCCCCTTTTTACACTTCTCTGCAACGCAGCTCTCAGGCACTTAATAGAGGTACTTGGTGGGCTTGTTGGTCCCCAGGGACCCTCAGGACTCAAGGGGAATTAATCCCCCAATTTACAACACCCCAGGGGGTGCGTTTGCACAGTGGTGCAGGGAGGGGGAAGGGCCTGATATAACAAGTTAGCAATCTTGCTGTGTGGGACTTACTGGAGGTAATAAAAGGGGTAGTTGGCCCCCAAGGTTGACATTGGGGACTAACTACCCCTTTCCTGTTACCTCCCGTAAATCTCACACAGTGGGATTGCTACAAGGTGTTTGGAGGCCACGCTCACCTTTCTCCACCACTCTGAAAACGAGACTGCTATGTTATAGTTAGAAATTAGCATTTAAAAAACCTTTGAATTTCACTGAATAAACAATAGGCTTCAGGGACATTATAGTTAGAAATAAGCATTTATAAAACCGTAGGAATTCACTGAAAAAAACATATGTTTCAGGGACGTTATAGTTAGTTGGACGTTTCACTCATACAAAACCAGAGTAATTCCGCCGTTATAGTTATTTCAGCTAACTATAACTCGCGCCCCCGCAATGCACTGCTGATGATGTCACATATTACATCCTTCATGACATGGTCAGTGACATCACTGATGACATCACTGATCACATCTCAAATGACATCACTGATGACATCATCCACGTGAAAATCTGATGCACCTCCTCATACCCTAATATAACCTTTGATACACCCACTGTAAAATACAGACTACCATTTTCGAAACCATCGACACACCAATACCAGTTACTACATATGCACTCACTGATTCCTAGGTCTACACACATCCACTCATTCACCCATACAATCACTCATACATGCAGTCACTCATCAATACAACACTATCATATGCACTCATATACCTATACAGACACTCACACACCAGCACTCATCCAGAGTTACTCACACACCTAGTCAGTCATGCAAAGAATGAATCACGCCTCCATTTACTCACCTATACAGTTATACACACACCACCTCACTTATTCATACAGAAACAAACGCATACTCACTCTCTTATACAAACACTGATACAAGTACACATTCATCCATACAGCCACTCTCACAATCACTGACTCTCACGTATAGTCATTTATATACCCCAACATACACTGCCTTTTACATATGTAGTTACTTGGACATGCACCACTGAGACATCCATTCACTCACCAACACACCCATACACACATTCACCCACCCATACAGCTGTTTCCACCTGCACTCTTGAACCCATACACCAACTGAATCAACCACTCAAGCATCTATGCACAAAGCCACACACCTCCCACCCACCAAACCACACACTCAGGCACCCATACAAATACTCAGGCAACCAATCGATAACCCATATAGTCACTCATGTAGCTACTGACCAACCCATGCAGCAGCTGATACAGACATTCACACAGTTTAGTCACTAACCCATGCATTCAGAAAGACACATTTAATCACTCACTTATACAGTCAGTCACGCACCTACAAAATCCTCCATCTAGACACTTATATACCCACTCATTCTTCAATACACCTTAGAATATATATGAAACATATTTAAACTTTACAGAAACACACAGTCACTGGATGATGTCATCAGTGATGTCATCAGTGATGTCATTGACCAAGTCATGAATGATGTAATATGTAACGTCATGAGCAGTGCATTGCGGGTGCGCGAGTTATAGTTAACTGAACTAACTATAACGGTGGACTTTCTATGATTTTGTAAGAGTGAAATGTCCAGCTAACTATAACGTCCCTGAAACCTAGGTTCTTTTCAGTAAATATATATATATATATATAAATATAGCAGTCAACCTTTCCTCAAACGATCCGCTCAATCCTGGATCAAGAAGGGGACGGACTCCGATAAGTTATACCCAAATTATTTAATTTTTTTGTTTGTGCGCTCTGCCGCCATGACGCGTTTCGGGCTCAACAGCCCTTGATCACATGACGAACCCCTCGTGTGAATCCCTTTTAAAGTGACAGTGCTTAATTTTTTGCCGTTGACATAGAAGAAAGGTTTAACCATGATGTAGTTGCTTTTAACATGATAGCTCTAGTCACTTATAATTGTAAAATACATTTGTACATTTGTTGCTCATTGCTATATAATTGTAAAATACATTTATACATTTGTTGCTCATTGCTATATAATTTATACAGTAATGAAGTGAGCTGTAATCTAATGTGAGGCTTGAGCTGTTGGCTCATATGCCACTCAGTCTATTCGTGAATGTATAAATACATAAATAAATAAATAAACTGCACATATAAAAACAGAGCAATATAAATGGTGAAAAAACATGTTAAAGGCAAAAGTTTGTTAAAAACAAATTTCATTTTAAGCAATTGCTAAGCAGCATGGTAATGTTCTAAATGTGCAAAATGGCAAGTAAAGTGCAAAGTTGTGCAAAATAGTGCAATGGAATCACCTGTGCATTTATTCAATTGTTTTTGGAGACCTTTTTTTTCCTTTTTCTGTAAAACGTGATTCATAGAGATAAAATGTAGGTCAAGGGAAAAGATAAAAACGGGGAAAAGAGGAGAAGAGAGAAATGTCGCGGGAGGGAAATTACAAATATATTTAAATATATTTAAAAATATCTGTATTGTGTGTGGATAACATTATCTTTGCAGTGGAGAGCCTTGGACCTTGAAATCTAATTAATTCAAGTTATTTTTATTGTTTCTCAGTTATCTATAGATTTCTTACAACCACGTATAGAGATCTTCCGTGGTGTTGAGCCCGTGTGGGCTTTTGCTGTCCAGTTCCAATATGTATTTGGTCTCCAATTTTCTGAGGAGAGCCTCACGATCACCGCCTCTTCTAAGAGGTAGGACGCAGTCAATTGCAAAATATTTAAGGAATTGTATGTTGCTAGCGTGACAATCCCTGAAATGTCGGGCCACCGGATATGAGGTGTCTATATTGGTAATTGCACGTAAGTGCTGGAGAATTCTCTTGTGGACCTGCAGTTTTGTGGATCCCAAATACTGCAGTCCACAAGAGCACTCCAGCACGTAAATGGCAAATTCCGTTTTGCAAGACATGTTTTTGGTGATCATGTGTGGTTTTTCCTCAAAAGGAGTGATGAAAGATGTTTTGTTTGTTGCGTGTTTACAAGCTTTACAGGTTGGGCACTTGAAAAAACCCTTATGTTTAGTTAGCCAGATTGTTATAGATTTAATTTCTGGACTACTATTAACCAAGAAATCACTGGTCGATGGTGCCCCAGTTGTGCATCTAGGTGTAGCAAATACCAGTTGTTTCTAATGATTTTACTGATGCTGTCTTTTTGTTTGTTGTACGTTAGGATTAGTCTTATCTCATCTGTTTTGTTCATGTCAGAATGACTGCTCATGGATTTGATTTTACTGTTGGAAGGTTTGAATAGTAAAACCTCCCTGCTCATGGACCTAGTCTTTTGTATAGCCTCCTCAATAGTTTTTTTGCTATATCCTCTTTGTATGAATCTGTTTTTGCTTTCATGTTGAGCAATTGCTAGGTCATTTTCGGTGCTGCAGATTCTTCTAATCCTAAGCATCTCACCATATGGGATGCTGTGAATAGTGTGTTTAGGGTGAAAGCTTGAGGAATTTAGCGTGGTGTTACCTGCAGTGGGTTTGCGGTACAGTTTTGTTTGAAGCTGGTTATTGGCTACATATACTTTCACATCTAAAAAACAAACCTCTGTACGATCAATTGTACTGGTGAAATGCAAATTGAGATTATTATCATTGATGTCATCTATGAACTTCAGAGCTTCACTTTCACTTCCACCCCAAATTATAAAAAGATCATCAATGTAACGCATCCATTTTATCACATGATTAGTCATTGTTGCAGCATGTGTCGTTTTTAAAACAGTCTCTTCCCAATAGCCCATATGGAGGCAAGCATAACTTGGTGAAAAGCTAGCCCCCATGGCTACTCCTCGTAGTTGCTGGTAGATTTGTTGATTAAACATGAAAAAGTTGTTGTTTAAGCAAAAATGGATAAGACTGATCACCATTTTGTTGTGCTGATGGAATTGGATCAGTCTATTTGATAAAAAATATTCTACCGCTCTCAGTCCATCTTTGTGGTTGATAGAAGTGTAGAGGTTAGCGACGTCCAGAGTTATTAAAAGATAATTGTCATTCCACTGGAAATTGTATATTTGCCTGAGGAAATCAGAGGTGTCTTGGACGTATGAAGGTAGTGCTTGGACTAGATCTTGTAGGAATGAGTCTATGTAGATGGATACGTTTTCAAGTAGACTTTGCTTGGCCGATATTATGGGCCGTCCTGGTGGATTTTGGATGTCTTTATGTATTTTTGGTATGAAGTAGATTACCGGCATAATGGGATGATCTTTTTTCATAAATTTGTATTCGTCTTGGTTGAGAAGGCCAATGCTTTTCCATGCTAAAAGTTGTGTGAAGAGTTCATTTTGCGCCTGTGTTGTTGCTTGTTTGTTGCTAATCCTGTAACATAATCTGTCGTTTAGTTGCTTCATAGCTTCATCAGTGTATTGTTGCAGGGGCCATAGTACCACGTTTCCATCCTTGTCTGAGTTGCGGATGACCACTTTGTCTTGTTCCTTCAATTTTTTGATTAGTTGATTGTATTTTTGCTGTTGAAAGGAATATTTGTTTTTTGTACATGCCGTCTTGTACTTCAGTTTTTTTATTTCCGCAACCACTGTTTCGCTGAATGTGTCAATGTTGTCTCTGGGTAGGATTGGCACAAACTTGGATTTAGGTTTGAAGTTGGTTTTGGGCCTCTGATCTGTAGTCAAGTGTTGTTGTGCCAAGATAGATTGGGAGGAGGGGGACAGGGTACACTCTGGTACGTTGTTTTCTAAGTCCTGTAATACACCTAGAGTGTGAACATCGGATATGGCTAATTGGATGGTTTCCCCAGGTTGGTTTATTTTTGTGGAGATATCCGGTTCTTTACTCGGCATGAGAGCATGAAATCTGCGGAGCTTGAGTTTCCGTATGAAATGATAGATATCAGCTCTGGTCTGTGCATAGTCGAAATTGGTTTCGGGACAGAAGGAATATATATATATATATATATATATATCTCCACAACATGCCCCTGCATTGAGGACGCAACTCATATAGCGAGTGATTAGCACAATCATTTATTTAAAAGAAACCGGCATTTCATACCGATCGTTTTCAGTCCGTGCCTGACGTGTTTCAGAGCCTTCTCGCTCCTTTTTCAAAGGCATGCTCAGCGCACCATGATTTCTGGCTCCCATGGTTCCCTCCGTGCTTTCACTTTTATGGGCCTCCAGTGTGTCCGCCTTATGGAATTCAGTACACTGTACACTGGGAACTGTGGTCCATTTACGCCTGCTTTTTACCCTTCAGTGGGTTTGGTGCAATTCACAAATTAAAATGGACTAAGTTTCACAACCCTCCAGTGGGTCTCAGAATGAATGTCCGGTTCCGCCTTTCTTTCCTCGCTGTGCCGCATTCAAATTCTGAACAGATACGGGATCGTCAGATTTGAACTGTTCAGAATTTGAATGCGGTGATTCATCAAGCGGGGGCTGAGAAAAAGGGGGGTCCCAAAACGCGTTTTTCATGTGTTAATTTCTATAGGAAATTTTGAGAAAGGCTACAGCCCGAAATGCTTAACGGAATTACCCCACATTTGGCAAAAAGGTAGTGCTTGGTTAAGAAAGCGACCTTTTTTTAAAATGGTGTAAATCCAATCAGTAGTTCCTGAGAAATTCAAAAACATAAAAGTTTCGATATCTATGGCCGCGGTGGATTCGCGAACCCTCCCGACCATGAGCTTTATTCTAATTGGCTGTCAAGACTCCAAACCAGGAAGTGTTGGCAACCATCTTGTGACTCTGTAGAACCAAGTGACAAGAAAACAGTGAAAAAAATGTTTAACAACAAGAAAAGGGCCTGCTGAGCGAGTCCCACAAGGACCCCCAGGGCCAAAAAAAGCATTTTTTTAAAAACATTTGGAGAAATTCTGGGGTCGCAAATCCTGCCAAAATCTTTTTATAAAATGAAGCGCAGGCGTCCAGCACTTCATTTAATTGAGGCCCCCGGGTGGGCCAGGTCCCGGGGGTGCCACCTCCCCGGGATTATGTTTGGAATATGCGGGAGGGCACATGGTCCTCCCGCAGCCCCGGGGACTGCCACCCCTGGGCTTCTATTTTAAATATTAAACAAACCTGTGTGGGGGGCTCGAGCCCCCCTACATGCCCCGGGGAATGCTACCTCCCCGGGGCACTAATAATGCAGATGCTGGGTCCATTACGGACCCCCGAGCCCCAGGGGCCACCTCCTCCACCAGGGACTGCCTCCCTTCAATCACATTGGGAGGGGGGCCGTGCGTCCCCCCTCCTGGAGCCCTTGGTGGCCCTGGGGACTGCCGCTCCCCCCAGGGCCGGCTCCTGCAGTGTCTCGGGGTGCCCAACCCAGGGACACTGCTCTTTGCTATGGCAGGGCAAAAGGCAAATGATTTGGATTTTGGAAGTAAGAGCAGGGAAACCTGCTCTCTCATCCAAAATCCAAAGCAGATTGCTTTTCCACACAGGGAGCTGCATGTCTGCAGCTCCCCATGTGGAAAAGCAATGCCGGCTTCTGCAGGACGCAGGAATTGGGGTCCCCCCACAGTCTCTGGGGCCAATAGAGGCCTCAGAAGGGGGGCCACGCAGCCCCCATCCATAAAAAAAGAAATATATGTGGCGATGCCCCCGGAGATGGGGTCCCGGGCTAGAAGTGGCCCGGGAGGGGGGCACAAGGCCCACCTCCCCCCAAAATTTAAAAAGATAAAAACTAAAGGCCGGCCTGGGGGATGGTGTCCCCGGGGCCAATATATGCCTCAGGAGGCTTAAAAAAATTAAATAAATGTGGCCATGCCCCGGGGATGGGGTCCCCGGGGCCAGAACTGGCCACGGGAGGGGGGCCCACGCGGCCCCCTTACCGTTCAGAGTTTTCTTTTTTTTTAAAGGGTCAGGCCCTGGGGATGGGGTACCCAGGACCCAAAAGAAAGGAAAAAGAAGGGGGCCTGTCCCCTCCCAGCAACACTCTGCAAACGCACCCTGTGGCACTTTTTAAGTTGGGGATTAAGTCCCCTTGAATCCTAAGGGTCCCTTGGGTCCAACTAGCTCACCAGGTACCTCCAGCAAGCACCATAGAGCTGCGTTGCAGAGAGCTGTAAAAAGGGGCGTGGCCTTGGACCACCTCTCTGCAACACAGCTCTGTGGCACTTACTGGAGGTACCTGGTGGGCTAGTTGGCCCCTAGGGACCCTCAGGATTCAAGGAGAATTAATCTCCCAACTTAAAACCTGTCAGGGGGTGCATTTGCACAGGGATGAAGGGAGGGGGCGGGACTGATGTGACATGTGTTTACTTATCCAATCACTCTGCCAAAACCCAAGCACTTATAAATTCATCATGCACTCTCCTTGCAGTACTCTAATCATCCAGTCAGTACCAATGCACTCATGCAATGACCCATGCACTAACTCATGCACTGCTACAATACCCTGAGCACTAACCATGCAATCCAGCTATCACCCTGTCAGTACCCATGCACTCTTTCAATCACCCAGTGAGCACCATGTACTTATTCAATCACTCCATCAAAACCCAAACACTTATAAATGTACTATGCACTCTCCTTGCAGTACTCTAATCTTCCAGTTGGTACCCATGTACTCATGGAATGGCCCAGGCACTAACACATGCACTGCTGCAATCCCCTAAGCACTTCCCATGCAGACCTCTAACCACCTACACACTACTGAATTACTCCTCCAATTATCAAGGTAGTACCCATGCACTTCAGAAATCCCTCTGTCACTACCCATGCACTCCTCCAATCACCCAGCCAGCACTATGTACTTATCCATCACTCTGCCAAAACCCAAGCAGTTATGAAATCACCCAACACTCTAATCATCCAGTCATTACCCATATACTCATGCAATGACCCAGTCACTAACATATGCACTGCAGCAATCCATTGAGGACTATCTATGCAGTCCAGTAATCTCCCTGGTACTACCTATGCAGTCCTCCAATCACCCAGCCCCTCCTATGTCCTTATCCAATCACTGCACCAAAACCCAAGCACTTATAAATTTACCATGCACTCTCCTCGCAGTACTCTAATCATCCAGTCACTACCGATATAGTCATGAAATGATCCAGGCACTAACACATGCACTGCTACAATCCCTGTGTACTACCCATGCAGTACTCTAACCACCTACACACTTCTCATTCGCTCCTTCAATTCCCCTGGTAGTACCCATGCAGTCCAGCAATCACCCTGTCACTCCCCGTGCAGTCCTCCAGTCACTCAGCTACTACCATGTACTAATCCAAACACTCCGCCAATACCAAAGGACTTATATCACCCAGACACTCTCCTTGCAGTATTCTAATCTTTCAGCTATGTACTCATGCAATGATCCAGGCACTAACTGATCACTGTTACAATCCCATATGCCCTACCCATACAGTCCTGTTTCCACTTACACACTTCTCATTTGTTCCTTTAATTCCCCAGGTAGTATCCATGCAGTCCTGCAATCACACTGTCACTCCCTGTGCACTCTTTCAGACCCCCAGCCACTACCATGTACTAATCTAAACACTCCTCCAATACCCAAGCACTTATAAATTCACTACGCAATCTCCTTGCAGTACTCTAATTATCCACCCATGTACTCATGCAATGACCCAGCCACTAACACATGCACTGCTGCAGTACCTTGAGGACTACCTATGCAATCCAGTAATCTACCTGCTACTATCTATGCAGTCCTCCATTCACCCAGCCAATCCTATGTGCTTATCCAATCACCGCGCCAAAACCCAAGCACTTACAAAATCACCATGCACTCTCCTTGTAGCACTCTAATCATCCAGTCACTACTCATGAACTCATGCATTGACCCAGGCATTAACTCATGGCAAATGCAGAGGTGGTCACGCTAATCACAGGAGTACCCCAACGGATAGTGTTCCCTAGTGCATGTAGGTGTTTTCACTGTATTCTAAGTGTCTTTTAGCATAGCACTGGCTCTAGGCCTGGTTAGTCGGAGCTGGTTACCACCAGTACCCATCAGCAAAATGTTGGGAGCACAGGAGGACTTTCTGCTCCTCGGTTGGTTCTTTCTGCACATCTCTTCTTCTTCCTGCAATTTTCTTCATCTTTCTGGACTTCTGTTGCCTCTTTCTGCATTTGTCTTGCTTCATTCTGCACTTTTCTTCCTCTTTCTTTACATGTCCTACCTTTGTAGGCATAGTTAGACATTAGTATTTAAAAAAACCTTATACATTCACTGAAAAAAACATAGGTTTCAGGGATCTTATAGTTAGAAATTAACATTTAAAAAACCTTTGAAATTCACTGAAAAAAACCATAGGTTTCAGGGACGTTATAGTTAGAAATTGAATCACTGAGCAGGTATGTACTAACTGCAATTGGTCTGTCTATGGTTCGATATTGGTGTTCTGTATTTTAGAGTGGGTGTATGAAAGGTTTTATTAGGGTATGAGGAGGTGCATCAGATGATCACATGGATGATGTAATCAGTGATGTCATCAGTGATGTCATTTGAGATGTCATCAGTGATGTCACTGAGCATATCATGAGTGATGTAATATGTGACATCATCAGCAGTGCATTGTGGGGGCGCGAGTTATAGTTAGATCTACTAACTATAACGGCCGAATTTCTACGGTTTTATACGAGTGAAATCTCCAACTAACTATAACGTCCCTGAAACCTATGGTTTTTTCAGTGAATATATATATTGTCCGACATATATGTAACTTTTAAACACCGGTCCCCCTCGACCCTGAGTTTTGTACCTGTTTTATTTTCATGCTGCAGCTTTGACATTGAGACTGTTTCACCCTCCATAATACTATTTCCAGTGATCCTCGACATTATTGAATTAATTGTTTGGCTCATTTGTCTGGGTTCCAGCAATTTGCTGTTAATGATGCTGACTCCTGAATTTGAACTTTGCTCTTTTTTATGTAACCGCCCGGGTGCATTATGGGAGGGGTAGTTTTGTTCGAACTTGTGTGCGGGTTGGGAAAATAGGCATTCATGCCTTGTAGAGCTTAAGTTAAATGTACTTTGCTCCCATAACACGTCTGTCAATGTTTGGTCCGAATGCTCTGTCCTTCTGTTTCCGGGGGTTGCAATTGAGTTCGTATTAATTCTAGCAGAATTTACATGGATATTGTTTATAACAGGAGTCGGGTGTGAACCTATTCATGATTGCCAACTATGACATTTTAGATAAATAGGGTCAATGGTAGGGGTGGGCGGAATTTGCGAAATTCACTTTTGCAAATTATCGCGAAAATGTTAAAAATCTCCGCAAACACGTGGAAATATCGCGAAGATGTGGAAGTTTTTTCCCCGCCCGTTCGCGGTATGTTCTGCGTGGTCGCGGCTCGCCAACTTACCCATGCGGTTGCTCGCGGGCGCGGCCATCTTGTTTTCACTTGTCTCACGGTGCATGATTGCGAGAAGAAAGACGTGATCGTGCGACGAATGATGCTACTGCGGGCGCGAACTGTCGCGTGACAGCGCAAATGGCTACCAACAATCCAACATCTCGTGGAGAACGTGACCGGATCGGGAAAACTTGTCGGTGAACGCGGGGATTCAGGTAAGGCGATCGCGAGCACGCAGGAATGTATTGTTTTACAGCGCGAGCAAGCAAAACATTTCCGGTAAAATGCGGATTGCGGAAATTTTGACATTTTCGTGCTCTCCGCGGAACGCTAAAATGTCAAATTATCGCAATTTCCGCGAGCGGAACGGATTTTTAGCCCAGGCCTAGTCAATGGTGCTTTGGGGTGTATCCAACCATTCTCCATGCCAATAGCAGTGTGTTTTAAATAAATGTTCAGTTATGTATTTCAAGCAGGTGACACACTAATGAGCGATTGGTGTCGTATGTGTTTATTTTTAGTAAATCTCCCACCCAGGCATGTTTATGGAGTCTATGCATTTACATGTTAACTACATTTGGAGTACTGTAATATGAGTTGTATATATCTTTAATTACTTTGCGTATTTTAAACATTTAATTTTCAGTACTCACATTGCAAACTGTTGAAGGTTCAATCCAATGCATATGCCTATTAGTATGTCTTCCATGTCCATTCTTGCCTTGAGTGGGGGGGACTATTTATTGCACATGTGTAATGACACTAATTAGATTGACAAAGGCCTCATTGAGGCCGAAATGCGTCTCTCTTGTGTCTTGTGGTCGAGGGTGACCTGTTTTAATAAAAGGAAGCCTTGTACCGGCTGCCTGATGTCCGTGGCCTTTTTCATTGGAGTTTCTTTTGGAGTTGGTGATTTGTTCATATATATATATATATATATATATATATATTTCTTCAAAGTTACCCCCGGACTGAGACCGCACTCCAACATCAGGTAGGTACAACCTTTTATTTTACAGCATGCAGCTTCCAATCCCCTGGTACTGCCCTCAGCCTGACGCGTTTCGAAGCGTTTAGCTTCTCCTCAGAGGCCCGCATCAGCAGTCCGTTTAATCACCATACCGCCATCCCCTGCGTCTTTAACAGATTTCTTGGCTTCCGGTGTGCCATCCTATTAGATCGTTCCTTTTCACAAATGTACGCTGGGATTTGTGGTCTTTGGTTTTTCAATAATTACCCTCCAGTGGGTTTGACTGCTGACACGCGATTCAGGACACAATTAATCACCCTCCATTAGGTTTCAGGATTGAACGTTGTATGCCGGCAATGATGACCTGCTGTGCATATCAGGAACGTGAAGGGTTCACTCCTGCAAGTCCGCTGCTATTGCGGTGGTGCGTCGTCTCATGCGGCTGGGACTGCCGCTACGAATTTCTTCAAAGTTACCCCCGGACTGAGACCGCACTCCAACATCAGGTAGGTACAACCTTTTATTTTACAGCATGCAGCTTCCAATCCCCTGGTACTGCCCTCGGCCTGACGCGTTTCGAAGCGTTTAGCTTCTCCTCAGAGGCCCGCATCAGCAGTCCGTTTAATCACCATACCGCCATCCCCTGCGTCTTTAACAGATTTCTTGGCTTCCGGTGTGCCATCCTATTAGATCGTTCCTTTTCACAAATGTACGCTGGGATTTGTGGTCTTTGGTTTTTCAATAATTACCCTCCAGTGGGTTTGACTGCTGACACGCGATTCAGGACACAATTAATCACCCTCCATTAGGTTTCAGGATTGAACGTTGTATGCCGGCAATGATGACCTGCTGTGCATATCAGGAACGTGAAGGGTTCACTCCTGCAAGTCCGCTGCTATTGCGGTGGTGCGTCGTCTCATGCGGCTGGGACTGCCGCTACGAATTTCTTCAAAGTTACCCCCGGACTGAGACCGCACTCCAACATCAGGTAGGTACAACCTTTTATTTTACAGCATGCAGCTTCCAATCCCCTGGTACTGCCCTCGGCCTGACGCGTTTCGAAGCGTTTAGCTTCTCCTCAGAGGCCCGCATCAGCAGTCCGTTCAATCTTAAAACCCAATGGAGGGTGATTAATTGTGTCCTGAATGGCGTGTCAGCAGTCAAACCCACTGGAGGGTAATTTTTGACAGATCAAAGACCACAGATCCCAGCGTGCATTGAGAGGAGGAGTGATCCAATTGCATGGCGCACCGGAAGCCAAGATATCTTTGAAATACGCAGGGGATGGTGGTAAGGTGATTGAATGGACTGCTGATGCGGGCCTCTGAAGAGAAGCTGAACGCTTCGAAACGCGTCAGGCCGAGGGCAGTACCAGGGGATTGGAAGCTGCATGCTGTTAAATAAAAGGTTGTACCTACCTGCTGTTGGAGTGCGGTCTCAGTCCGGGGGAAACTTTGAAGAAATTCGTAAGCGGCAGTCCCAGCCGCATGAGACGACGCACCACCGCAAAAACAGCGGACTTGCGGAAGTGAACCATTCACGTTCTGATATGCACAGCAGGTTATCATTGCCGGCATGCAACGTTCAATCTTAAAACCCAATGGAGGGTGATTAATTGTGTCCTGAATGGCGTGTCAGCAGTCAAACCCACTGGAGGGTAATTATTGACAGATCAAAGACCACAGATCCCAGCGTGCATTGAGAGGAGGAGTGATCCAATTGCATGGCGCACCGGAAGCCAAGATATCTTTGAAATACGCAGGGGATGGTGGTAAGGTGATTGAATGGACTGCTGATGCGGGCCTCTGAAGAGAAGCTGAACGCTTCGAAACGCGTCAGGCCGAGGGCAGTACCAGGGGATTGGAAGCTGCATGCTGTTAAATAAAAGGTTGTACCTACCTGCTGTTGGAGTGCGGTCTCAGTCCGGGGGAAACTTTGAAGAAATTCGTAAGCGGCAGTCCCAGCCGCATGAGACGACGCACCACCGCAAAAACAGCGGACTTGCGGAAGTGAACCATTCACGTTCTGATATGCACAGCAGGTTATCATTGCCGGCATGCAACGTTCAATCTTAAAACCCAATGGAGGGTGATTAATTGTGTCCTGAATGGCGTGTCAGCAGTCAAACCCACTGGAGGGTAATTATTGACAGATCAAAGACCACAGATCCCAGCGTGCATTGAGAGGAGGAGTGATCCAATTGCATGGCGCACCGGAAGCCAAGATATCTTTGAAATACGCAGGGGATGGTGGTAAGGTGATTGAATGGACTGCTGATGCGGGCCTCTGAAGAGAAGCTGAACGCTTCGAAACGCGTCAGGCCGAGGGCAGTACCAGGGGATTGGAAGCTGCATGCTGTTAAATAAAAGGTTGTACCTACCTGCTGTTGGAGTGCGGTCTCAGTCCGGGGGAAACTTTGAAGAAATTCGTAAGCGGCAGTCCCAGCCGCATGAGACGACGCACCACCGCAAAAACAGCGGACTTGCGGAAGTGAACCATTCACGTTCTGATATGCACAGCAGGTTATCATTGCCGGCATGCAACGTTCAATCTTAAAACCCAATGGAGGGTGATTAATTGTGTCCTGAATGGCGTGTCAGCAGTCAAACCCACTGGAGGGTAATTATTGACAGATCAAAGACCACAGATCCCAGCGTGCATTGAGAGGAGGAGTGATCCAATTGCATGGCGCACCGGAAGCCAAGATATCTTTGAAATACGCAGGGGATGGTGGTAAGGTGATTGAATGGACTGCTGATGCGGGCCTCTGAAGAGAAGCTGAACGCTTCGAAACGCGTCAGGCCGAGGGCAGTACCAGGGGATTGGAAGCTGCATGCTGTTAAATAAAAGGTTGTACCTACCTGCTGTTGGAGTGCGGTCTCAGTCCGGGGGAAACTTTGAAGAAATTCGTAAGCGGCAGTCCCAGCCGCATGAGACGACGCACCACCGCAAAAACAGCGGACTTGCGGAAGTGAACCATTCACGTTCTGATATGCACAGCAGGTTATCATTGCCGGCATGCAACGTTCAATCTTAAAACCCAATGGAGGGTGATTAATTGTGTCCTGAATGGCGTGTCAGCAGTCAAACCCACTGGAGGGTAATTATTGACAGATCAAAGACCACAGATCCCAGCGTGCATTGAGAGGAGGAGTGATCCAATTGCATGGCGCACCGGAAGCCAAGATATCTTTGAAATACGCAGGGGATGGTGGTAAGGTGATTGAATGGACTGCTGATGCGGGCCTCTGAAGAGAAGCTGAACGCTTCGAAACGCGTCAGGCCGAGGGCAGTACCAGGGGATTGGAAGCTGCATGCTGTTAAATAAAAGGTTGTACCTACCTGCTGTTGGAGTGCGGTCTCAGTCCGGGGGAAACTTTGAAGAAATTCGTAAGCGGCAGTCCCAGCCGCATGAGACAACGCACCACCGCAAAAACAGCGGACTTGCGGAAGTGAACCATTCACGTTCTGATATGCACAGCAGGTTATCATTGCCGGCATGCAACGTTCAATCTTAAAACCCAATGGAGGGTGATTAATTGTGTCCTGAATGGCGTGTCAGCAGTCAAACCCACTGGAGGGTAATTATTGACAGATCAAAGACCACAGATCCCAGCGTGCATTGAGAGGAGGAGTGATCCAATTGCATGGCGCACCGGAAGCCAAGATATCTTTGAAATACGCAGGGGATGGTGGTAAGGTGATTGAATGGACTGCTGATGCGGGCCTCTGAAGAGAAGCTGAACGCTTCGAAACGCGTCAGGCCGAGGGCAGTACCAGGGGATTGGAAGCTGCATGCTGTTAAATAAAAGGTTGTACCTACCTGCTGTTGGAGTGCGGTCTCAGTCCGGGGGAAACTTTGAAGAAATTCGTAAGCGGCAGTCCCAGCCGCATGAGACGATGCACCACCGCAAAAACAGCGGACTTGCGGAAGTGAACCATTCACGTTCTGATATGCACAGCAGGTTATCATTGCCGGCATGCAACGTTCAATCTTAAAACCCAATGGAGGGTGATTAATTGTGTCCTGAATGGCGTGTCAGCAGTCAAACCCACTGGAGGGTAATTATTGACAGATCAAAGACCACAGATCCCAGCGTGCATTGAGAGGAGGAGTGATCCAATTGCATGGCGCACCGGAAGCCAAGATATCTTTGAAATACGCAGGGGATGGTGGTAAGGTGATTGAATGGACTGCTGATGCGGGCCTCTGAAGAGAAGCTGAACGCTTCGAAACGCGTCAGGCCGAGGGCAGTACCAGGGGATTGGAAGCTGCATGCTGTAAAATAAAAGGTTGTACCTACCTGCTGTTGGAGTGCGGTCTCAGTCCGGGGGAAACTTTGAAGAAATTCGTAAGCGGCAGTCCCAGCCGCATGAGACGACGCACCACCGCAAAAACAGCGGACTTGCGGAAGTGAACCATTCACGTTCTGATATGCACAGCAGGTTATCATTGCCGGCATGCAACGTTCAATCTTAAAACCCAATGGAGGGTGATTAATTGTGTCCTGAATGGCGTGTCAGCAGTCAAACCCACTGGAGGGTAATTATTGACAGATCAAAGACCACAGATCCCAGCGTGCATTGAGAGGAGGAGTGATCCAATTGCATGGCGCACCGGAAGCCAAGATATCTTTGAAATACGCAGGGGATGGTGGTAAGGTGATTGAATGGACTGCTGATGCGGGCCTCTGAAGAGAAGCTGAACGCTTCGAAACGCGTCAGGCCGAGGGCAGTACCAGGGGATTGGAAGCTGCATGCTGTTAAATAAAAGGTTGTACCTACCTGCTGTTGGAGTGCGGTCTCAGTCCGGGGGAAACTTTGAAGAAATTCGTAAGCGGCAGTCCCAGCCGCATGAGACGACGCACCACCGCAAAAACAGCGGACTTGCGGAAGTGAACCATTCACGTTCTGATATGCACAGCAGGTTATCATTGCCGGCATGCAACGTTCAATCTTAAAACCCAATGGAGGGTGATTAATTGTGTCCTGAATGGCGTGTCAGCAGTCAAACCCACTGGAGGGTAATTATTGACAGATCAAAGACCACAGATCCCAGCGTGCATTGAGAGGAGGAGTGATCCAATTGCATGGCGCACCGGAAGCCAAGATATCTTTGAAATACGCAGGGGATGGTGGTAAGGTGATTGAATGGACTGCTGATGCGGGCCTCTGAAGAGAAGCTGAACGCTTCGAAACGCGTCAGGCCGAGGGCAGTACCAGGGGATTGGAAGCTGCATGCTGTTAAATAAAAGGTTGTACCTACCTGCTGTTGGAGTGCGGTCTCAGTCCGGGGGAAACTTTGAAGAAATATATATATATATATATATATATATATATATATATTACCTACTGGCGGTCGCCAGTAGGTAGTTATAGTTAGGACCCTGTTTCCATAGGAAAACCGCAACATTCTATTTTGAATAACTTTGGCGCTGGTCGACGAATCCTCGCGAAATTTTCAAAACTAATGGGGCGCTACGCTCCGCTCCTACCCTGAAAGTCTCGGGGGGATTCGTCAAGCGGGGGCTGAGATAAAAGAGGGGTCCCAAAACCCGTTTTTCCCATGCATTTTTCCATAGGACCTTTAGACACAGCTACAGCCCGAACGGCTGAACAGAGTTCCTTGAAATGTGGCAGAGAGGTAGTCTACAGGTCAAGGAAGTGCCTTTTGTAGGTTTGGTGTAAATCTGTTCAGTAGATTCTGAGAAAATAGCCTTTAAATCAATATATATATCTGAGCCAGCTTACGGTGCGCTTACCGTGCGCTTACCGTGCGCTTACCGTACGCGTACGGTGACGTGCGCGAGCGCGATTCTGATTGGCTGTTAGATCTTAGTAAACATTCGAATCGGTCGAAACCAGGAAGCGGCGGCTGCCATTTTGTGTGTTTCACTCAGAAAAAAAGGGTGATAACTTGAAAAGGGGGCAAGGAAGAGAGTTACAGACCCCCTAACATTTGAAAGGGGGTCAAAGAAGGACAGAAAAGTACAAAAAAAATGTTATTAATTTTAAAAAAAACATAGCGGGGTACGCGTACGGTAAGCTTACCGTAAGCTTACCGTACGCGTACGGTAGAAAAAAAAATAAAAAAAGAAATAAAATTCAGAAATAAGTGTTTAGATATTAGGGGGCTCTAAAAAGAGCCGTTGTGTTTATGAAGTGATTTGATTTTTTAGTGGTACCTACAAGTAAGTACCGACGCAGAGTCTAAGGTTCAAGAGGAAGACTCTGTTCCCTTCATCAGTGAAGTGTACACCATCTCCTCTATAAATGTCTTGCATGTCGTAACGCAAGTTGTTGTTGTAAATGGAACCCATACCATAGTCTCGGAGGAAAGCAGAAACAGATTTGTTGACGTGCTTTCTTGCTTTGTCAATCTGCGGACAAAATTGATTGGACCAGTTCCATTTTTGCCTTTGGCATATGTTAGAATACACAAAGGCAGTTTTAGGGAAAAGTGAAAACAGTTGTGCAAAGGTGTCCTTCATAAGCATTTCCAGACCTACCCCAGTCAAAGTGCCTAGGTCATTGCCACCACAGTGCACTATTATGAGGTCAGGGTGTTGGATTTGCATGAAGGATTTCACCAATGGCATCAATTGGTGCCACTTTAACCCTCTCTGACCAATCCATTTAATGTCTACATTTGGCAAAGCAAGGTCTCTCACCATACCTGTTTTCTCTGCATACTTTTCACTCCAGAAGACATAGCTGTGTCCTACAATCCACACTGTGAACATCTTCCAAGGAGATCGGGGTGCACTCAGGAGGTGTAATTCAGTAGAATGGTAAAAAGAAATGAAAGACAGTTTGGAAATGGAGGCATACATATTTTTTTTTTAAAAAAGAACTGATTGGCTGTTTCATACCATTCTACACTAAAAACTAGGCTGTATGTGTAAATTTATAGAAGCATGTTTTGTATTGGTACAGAAAAATGTGTTACCAAAGAACAGTACTATGGATTTGCTGTTAGGTTTGAAAAGTCAAGCACTCCTGCTCTTTGGAAATGAAACATTGTGTGGTGAACTTCTGACCTAACTCTACACAGCAGTGTTTCAAGAGCAGTTGCTATGGTAGCAGGCAGAAGTCAAGTTGGGGGAAGGGTACAGTTGGAAAAGGGTTGGTTTTCAACCAATAGAAATGTGTGATTACATTTGAAAAAAAGGGGGAAGCACTGAGATTTGAAACTAACATGTATATGTGTGGAAAAAGAGAGGGAAACTTTGCCATTATCTGGTCCTGCTGAGAGGAGAGAGGTGTACAGAACAGAGATCCTGGCTCTGATAATCTGCTGTTTGAGTGCCACATTTCTTTCACAACTAACTAATTTTAAAGGTGAGTTAAGAGTTTGAGAGGGGATGTATATGGTAAATTAAGAAATGAATAATAGAATTGGAATTCCTTTTGTTGAAGTTGTGTTTATCATTTTGTGTTTTGGGAGAAATTTAAATGTGAGGAACATGTAAAATAATATGGACTATGCTTTCACCATAAATTAAGGTGTACTGGTATAAATAAGGAATACTTTTAGGGTTTGAGGTTCCAGTCAGTAATGCAAATACATTCAGCATCACTAAGGCTGGTTGCCCTTGCTGGAGTGTAGTGAGTCACCCAGGTTACACATGTTGCTGGTCTGAAAAAGCTGTTTGGACATGTGCTTTTTTAAGAATCTGAAAAGTGGATTAGAAATGTGTCAGATTGTAAAAGTACTTATCACTTGCCAAAAAAAAGAGTAGTAAGTGTGCTTTCAAATTGGCAAAGAAATTTCGTTTTCTGATTAATATGAAAACATGACTCTGTGTGCAAAGAGGAATTACAGGCAGAGATTTATTGCGTATTGCTCTGGTAATTTTACAGTTGCATTAGTAGGAAAGGGGGAACTATTTTTTTATGCAGAAGCAGACTCTTAGCACACAGCCAGCTGCTTATCCTGTGGAATCATGCACAGTATTCACAACCGAGTGGGGTTTGAGGTTGCAGTGAGTAATGCAAATACATTCAGCATCACTAAGGCTGGTTGCCCTTGCTGGAGTGTAGTCAGTCACCCAGGTTACACATGTTTCTGGTCTCAAAAAGCTGTTTGGACATGTGCTTTTTTAAGAATCTGAAAAGTGGATTCAAAATGTGTCAGACTGTAAAAGTACTTATCACTTGCCAAAAAAAAGAGTAGTAAGTGTGCTTTCAAATTGGCAAAGAAATTTCGTTTTCTGACTAATATGAAAACATGACTCTGTGTGCAAAGAGGAATTACAGGCAGAGATTTATTGCGTATTGCTCTGGTAATTTTACAGTTGCATTAGTAGGAAAGGGGGAGCTATTTTTTTGTGCAGAAGCAGACTCTTAGCACACAGCCAGCTGCTTATCCTGTGGAATCATGCACAGTATTCACAACCGAGTGGGGTTTGAGGTTGCAGTTAGTAATGCAAATACATTCAGCATCACTAAGGCTGGTTGCCCTTGCTGGAGTGTAGTCAGTCACCCAGGTTACAGATGTTGCTGGTCTGAAAAAGCTGTTTGGACATGTGCTTTTTTAAGAATCTGAAAAGTGGATTCGAAATGTGTCAGATTGTAAAAGTACTTATCACTTGCCAAAAAAGCAGTAGGAAGTGTGCTTTCCAATTGGCAAAGAAATTTCGTTTTTTGCCTAATTTCAAACCATGACTCTGTGTGCACACAGGAATTGTTTTTAGATATTTAATTTGTGAAGGTGTTATTGTGATTTTCACTTGTAGGAAAGGGGTACTTAGTATTTTAAGATTTGAAAAGATCATAAAAAATGTAGTAATATATTTAAATAAAATAAATAATTTTTTTTTTAGTTTTTTTCAGGTATTGCTGAAGAGCAGTGAACAAAATTTAAGATGCCTACAAAATCCAGACTAAGGAAAAACCACAAAAAAAAACTATATTTGAAGACAACTGGAGGACCTAAGTTAGCTGGAGATGCTCGTGTTGGGAAAAAGAGAAAGTCTTCTGTTAAGCAGACAAGAGATTTTTTAAAGAACATCTTCAAAAAAAGGAAAAATGTACAAAATGTCTGTACTGGAAAGAATGTTTTAAATAGAAAAGAACAGGAAAACATTGAGCATTTAGTTAATGCAAATATACCTTCAGAAACAATAAAGATTAACTTAAACAGAAAAACAGCGTTTAAAGAGATACGTAGAAAAATGTTTCAGAGAAGAGTTATGTCCAATTTGATAAAGGATGTGAAGAAATATAAGCAAAAGGCTAAATTTTATAAGAGAAAAAAAGAAATTGAAGCCATTGCAGCTAAGGCATTAGAATTAAAAAGGAAACTATTCATTTTAATTTTGAATAGGATGCGTACATTAGATAAAATGGTTAATGTACTGAAATCACAAACCAAAAGGAAAAGAGAAGTGAAAAGAACAAACTTTTGTAAAGTGTTTTTAGGAGAATGGATGCATAGTTCAAGTAGTGAACCTTTTTTTAATGAAGAGAGTTATTTTCAAAGTAATAGTTTGCTGCATGCAGTTGACACCAGAGGTCGTGCTTATGAAGTGAAAAATGGTTGTATAATGGAGAAGGAGAAAATGGTTCCAAGAGATGAGGTACAAGTGATGGCGGATGAGGCTATGGGGAGACGTCCTAAAGCCCCAGTGTACACTTGGAATTTTAGTAGTATTTGCACTGTGCGTCAGGAATCTATTGATAAATTTCGTGAGTTTCTAAGAGAATATAGTAAAAAAAGTGTAAAACAGAAGATTAAGGTGCTTCAAAGTCTAGATCCATGCAGAGTGAGAGAGAATACTGGTTTGCAGGGTCATTCTCTGGCTTGTCTATCTAGAAAAGTGTGTAAAAGTGTTTTTCATCATTTTAGGATGCTGGCTGTTCATCATACTGAAATGAGAAAGTTTGTGAGACGGTTGTATTTTGCTAATAGTCCAGCAATAAAGTTAGATGAATTGAATAGGGCTCTGTTCCGTGGATCGGTATCAGATGTAGAGAAGGTTATTGATGAAATTCAGTTTTGTTACTTTGGTCCTGAACAAGACAGTGCAGAAAAGGACACAGTAAATGAGGAAGAAGTGGAAGAGAATGTAGAACCCTCTGTAAGTAAGACATTTAATGATCACATAACAAAATTTGCAATAATCTCTAATGAAAGACCAAATATTACTTGTATTTGTTGCCGCAGAACTCATTATAGAAAACAAACCAGGAATGTTGATCTCTACAGAAAAAGTGAAAATGAAGATAATTATAAGTGGAAGGATTTTGCCACATATATATTTCTTGAAAATTGTTTTGAATTGGGTGAAGATCAGCGTATTTGTAAATACTGTTACAACAAGTTAGAAGAAAATAGAATGCCGACCAGAGCTGTACATAATAATTTAGAATTGGATGCTATTCCTGCCGAACTTTCTGAATTAAATACATATGAGTCTATACTTATTCAATGTGTTCATCCGTTCCAGACCATAGTGCGTATGGAGCCAAAACTGGTAAATTACCTCCTTCAGATTTACTGAGAGGTTTAAAAGGAAGAGTGGTGTATTTGCCCTTGGATTTGAAAAAAAATATGGAAACTATTGATGCAGATACTTTGGAATCTGAACCATTAGTTATTCTGGTTAATGGTGTACCTACATAGAATAAGAAGATTTGGCAGGAGCTGGTAGATGTACGGAAAGTACAAAGAGCAAATTTGTATTTGAAAAGGAATAACAAATGGTATGAATCAATTTATATAGAAGAAGAAGAAGAAGATTTACAAGAAGACACAGAAACACCAACTGGACAAATTGAAAAAGTGGACAAGTCAAAGGAAGAAGAAGTTTATGAACATTTTAGCATACATCCTCTTCATTCAAAAGAAGTTATGGGAGACAATATTGATCTGTTTCAGATGAAGAAAGCAAAAGGAACTCCCGTGAGTGTATGGGAGGAGAGCTTGGAAGCTCGATGTTTTCCCCAGCTGTTTCCTACAGGAAAAGGAGGACGATATGATGAACGTCCAGAACAGATTCCAGCTTCTGAGTATCGGACTACAAGACTATATGCAGAAGATCCAAGATTTCGACAAAGTATTCCTTATTTATTCCATCTTTTATTTGAAAGCGACTTGTCTGCATTATCATATGCAGTAAATCACATTTTAAAAAGTGGAGTACATTTACAAAATGTGTCTGCTAAGGATTTTATGGAGAAAGTGCAGCACCGAGATGATCAATTGGAAACACAACTGATCAATCTGATGGCTTGTCAGCGTGGGACAAATGAATATTGGTACCGACGCCATGGTGAATTAAAATGCATATTACGAAATTTAGGAACACCAACATGGTTCCTTACTCTAAGCTGTGCTGAGTACGCTTGGGATGATTTACTGGATTTTCTACGAGAGGCAAATTCAAACATTAAAAACATCGAATACAAGACAGCAGGAGAACTGTGCTCATTGGATCCGGTTAATGTTTGCAGATATTTCAATCATAGATTTGAGGCTATGATGTCCTTCATCTGCAATAAAAAAAATCCACCTCTTGGAGAAGTAGAGGATTTATTTTGGAGAAAAGTGTACCAGGCAAGAGGTGCTCCTCATATTCATATGCTGTTGTGGATCAAGGATGCCCCAAAGTTTGGAACAGATACTGATGAAGCAGTGTTATCTTTCATTGAAGAATATGCAACATGTGCTATACCAAAAAGCACAGAAGAGAAAAAGTTAAAGGAGCAAGTTTTACGTTTCCAAAGTCATCGGTGTGGAAAATACTGTCGACGGAAATACAAGAGCAAAGATAAATACTACACTAAATGTCGATTTGGATTTCCTAGACCTGTTCTTTCAAATGGAAGAGTAAACAGTTTTATGTCATCTGTGAGACATACTATTACAAGAAAATCACCTAAGAATACCTACAACCTTAAAAGAAAAGAAGAATCAAAAAATATAAATGACTACAACCCAGTCATTTTATCCATGTGGAATGCTAACATGGATATACAGTATGTAGCTGACAATTCCATTGCTGTTGCTCGATATGTAACGTCTTACATTACTAAATCTGAAAAAACTGAATTGAAGGAAATGTGGGAAGAGATTTCTCACGAGAAGACTGTCAGTAAGAAGCTGTACAGTTTCAGTTTAAAGATGTTATCGCATCGAGAAATTGGATCCTACGAATGTTCAGATAGGTTATCTTCTGCAAGTCTCTACTCGAAATCAAGAAGAATAATTTGGGCAAGTTTAGGCCTTGCAGCAATGAGAAATCGGGTACTGAAATCTGTTGGAGAAATTGAATATTTGGCCGAGAATGACCCAGAAAGTACAGATATTTTGAAATCAAACATGTTGGACACACATTATCCCAAGAGAAGTCATCATCTGGAGAACATGTGTCTCTATGAAGTGCTGCAGAACTACATTTATTCACGGAAAGCCGCAGAAGACATCAACGATGGAAAATATAAAGTCATTGGTGAGGAAGGATGTTTGGTGAAGCAAACAAAAGGAAGTTTGATAAATCACAGGAAGCTGAGTTGCGACACTACTGACAAAAAGGAATTTTACTACTTGGCTCTTTTACAGCTGTTTAAACCATGGCGTACAGAGGATGAACTACTGGGAGAATTTCAAAGCTATGAAGATTCATTTAATGCTTGCAAAGACAGCATACAATGCAGTACATTCACAACTTATGTGCAAATGTTAAATGAAGAAATTGAACAGGAAACTACAATTGCAGCTGAAGTAGCTAGAGACAGTTCTCAAGACAGCCAAAGTTCAGGAACACTCAGTCAAGATCCCCTAGGACAACCAATCGTTGAAAATGAAGCTGCAATAGCCATGAATGAAGTGGAAACGGCTATGAATCAAGCTCTAGAAGAATTTATAGACTTACCAAATTTGGAAAGACAACTGAATGAAGAGCAGCAACAAATTTATGAAGAGATCAGAAACAAAATTGATCATGGATTACTACATGAAAAAAAAGAGTGCTCATGCACATCATTTCATCCAATCAGGATGTATGTAAGCGGACAAGCTGGAACTGGAAAAAGTTTCTTAATAAAAGTCATCAGAAGCTACCTACAGCAAAAAACGGATTCTACTTTGTCTTGTGTGGTTACTGCTCCAACTGGGTTAGCAGCATATAACATAAAAGGAATCACCTTACATCGTTTGCTAATGTTACCAGTGGAGCATGAGAACAAAATACAATACCACAAGCTAACTGGAGAAGCATGCTTGGAAGTTTCAAGAGTATTGAAGAACATGCAAGTTCTCATTATTGATGAGGTGAGCATGGTATCAAACTTAATGCTTGCCTTTGTGCATTTAAGAATGCAGCAAACTCTAAGGACAGACTATGACGTGTTATTTGGTGGAAAACATGTCATAGTTTTTGGGGATCTTCTACAGCTTACTCCAGTTAAAGGACAACCAGTGTTTAATACTGTGACACATGAAGACACAAAGAAGTCATTGGGAAGCATTGGTAATGCAAATATTTGGTCCTTCTTTGAGTACAAGGAACTTACTACTAATATGAGGCAAGCAAACGATGAAGAATATGGAAGTATTCTGAAAGATATCAGAATTGGACTACTGACTGAAGCTGGCACAAATGCATTACAGAGTCGGTTGCTACATAATTTATTTCCATAGGAAGAAATAGTTGCAGAGAAGATATACAAGAACATTGCAGAAAAGAAAAGTGTCATCTGCTTAATGCCAACTCTACGTGACTGCTCAATATTCAATAAGGAGCTTTTGAAATTGGAAAAGGAAGATATCAGAAAATTGGAAGCAGTGGACAAAATTCAGGATGGAAGAATTACTATCACATTAACAGGCAAACTGAAAAATAAATTGGATTCACTAGAGAAGAACATTTCCAAAACTGCTGGATTAGAAAAAAATCTATATGTTTGCATGAACTGTAGAGTATTTTTAAGGAGAAATTTGGATGTTGAAAAAGGTTTAGTTAATGGAGCTATGGGAAGAGTTGTGGGTTTTATTAATTATCAGAAAAAAGATGGAATTGAATGTTTAAAAATAAAATTTGATCAGATAGAAGAAGTTATAGACATTTGTCGTTGTACAGTTCGTTTTATGCTTGTGAAAGACTTATATGTACAAAGGAAACAGTTTCCGTTTTCTCTAGCATATGCTGTAACTATTCACAAGTCTCAAGGATTGACTTTAGATTGTGCATTTGTGAACATTGGTTCAACTGTGTTCAAAGAAGGTATGGCTTATGTAGCTTTGTCACGAGTGAAAACATTATCTGGTTTATTCATGATAGACTTTGATGACTCAAAAGTTAGTGCTGATACAAATTGTGTAAAGGAGTATAATAGATTAAGAAGAACCTATGCTCCTCATTTAGGTCAGTATCCTGTGTTAGAGAAACGTGTAGTTTCTCGTAAAAGGAGAAATGAGAATATCTGTAATGAGGATGTAGAGAGGAGGAAAAAAAGAGGAGTGATGTAATGCAAGCAAAAAGAAAAAGGAAAATGAAGAAGAGGTTGTAGGATGTCATTTTGAAAATAGCTCTGGTGTCAACTGCTACGCTAATGTAGTGCTGAATGTTGCATTTTATCTGGAAAGTTTGCAAGAGCAGATAATAGTAAATCAGAGAAAAAGATTCTGTTCTGAGTTGAGTCTCCTTTTTCAAAAGCTGAGTAATGATAAAACTCAAATAGAAAGTGCTACTGAAATTAGAAAACTTTTAGATGTATGTTCAGGACGAACACAGTTTTCTCAAAATGTACAGCAAGACGCACAGGAATTCTTGATGTTTTTTCTTCAGGTACTGGAAGAAAAAGGGGTTCCCATTGAAAATATGTTTGGTGTCTCTTATAAATGGGAACATAGTTGTGAAAACTGTTACAATACATGTGGCTCTAATGTTGATTCTGAAAGGTTTATTTATTTAACATTGCCAGAAAGTAAAACAGTCACTTTTGCTAAATTAGTTAAAGATGCTAATCATAGCATGGAATGCAGTGAGTGTAAATCTGAAATGTTTTCAACGTTAATTTTAAAGGAATACTGACAGTATGTAATTTTAATGATGCAACGATGTAAAGCTGATGGTTCAAAATTGGATACTTTAATAAAGAAGTTTACAGGACAGCAATTATCAATTTCAGGAAAAACTTTTGTAACAGTTGCAATAATTTTCCATGAAGGACCTACTGTTACTTCTGGACATTACACAGTTTATCTTAAATGTGAAAAAGGCTGGACACTGTTTAATGATTCAAAATTGATTTTCAAGCAACGTTTGCCTTTTGATTTAGCAAATTCCTATCTAATCTTCCTGAAACCAAAATTTTAGAGAGACTTGGCAAGATCTGTACAATACAATTTTACCATTTTATTGGATTACCATTGGAATTTTCAAATAAAAAGATTTTTCAAATTATCATTTGGCCTAATGGAAAGGTAACCAATTGTAATGTGGACTTTTTAAATTTTTAATGAAACTTTCGAAAACCAAAAATTTAGAGAAAATCGGTAACATCTGCACAATTTAAATTTTGGAATGTTATTGGATTGCCATTGGAAATGTATTCAAAAAAGATTTTTAAAATTATTATTTGGCCATAAGGAAAGGTAAACAATTGTATTGTGGACTTATTTAATTATTAATTAATCTTTCGGAAGCCAAAATGTTAGAGAGAATCGGTAAGATCTGTACAATTTAAATTTTGGAATTTTATTGGATTACCATTGGAAATTTAATCAAAAAAGAATTTTAAAATTACTATTTGGCCTAAAGGAAATGGAACCAGATGTATTGTGGAGTTATTTGAGATATAATATTTTTGTGATTATACTTCTGAAACAAAATTGTCAGACGGTATTTTAAAGAAATAATTATTGTTATTAGATGATATTTTTTTAGAATATTATGCATTTCTATAATGTTATGTTTAAGTTAAAAGAGATTGTGGGCTTTTTTAAAACAATCTTTGAGATTGTTATTTTTTTTTGCCCGCTGTTAAATGATGAATGCAATTGCTTTCACAATTTATAGTGAAATGCAATATATTCTGAAAACAGCAAAAAAAAGGCAAAACATTTTTGGGGGAAAATATGTAAATACGTGTACTGTGTTATATATTGATTAATTAAATATTAATACTTTTTTCTTTTTTTTCAGATTGTGAAAGAAAATTTTCAAAAAAAACCAACCATTTTTTCAAGTAATTTCAATTACATTTTAATTAAAAATTAAATTGTTGGGTGGGTCAGGTAAGTCAGAAATTAGATGGTCCCTTTCTTCCACTTTATCTCAAAAAGATTTTTAGTATTTAGTTATTTATTCCTCAAGGATCTTGAGATGTGGTAATTGATTTTTAGTGTTTTTAAAAAAAAAAAAAAAAAAAATATGCTTACCGTACGCGTACGGTAAAAAAAAAAAAAAAAAAGTTTTAAAGAAAAAATAAAAAAAAGTTGAGAGGTAAGGTTGGCTCTTAAAAGAGCCGTTGTGTTCATGCAGGGACAGAGGAAAGGAAGAATGGGAACATTAGCTGGTAGGACATATGTGCTGGTCTATTTTGTTGTTAATGAGGGGAAGACTGGTCTCCCTATGAACAATTAGACCATGGCAAAATGAACACCGCATAGTAACCCTCGCAAACCGAGGGTTCGTTTCCACAGGATCAGAAAAAGGTGAATCTGCCCCCACAGATGAAGGGCTCTGCTGAGTTTCCGAAGAAGAACTCGGCTGAGCTGCTGTGGATGTGCTTGGTTGACTTACTGAAGGGTTGCCTCTAGTATGTCTAGCATGTGTCCTAGGGTGTACATCGTGAAGATGTCTCAACATAGTGTGATTCCCGAAGGAATACTTCTTGTTGGGATTACCTCGCGAAAGTACACGCTGGCACAGCTTGCAAGTCACCAAGGCAGCATTGACTTTTTTCTCACCCTCTGGAAAACTGAAATACTCCCATATAAAAGAGCTCTTCTGTTTCCTCCTTCTCTGCCTGATGGTGGTGCTGCTAGCCTCACTCTCAGTAGAAGAGTGCTGGTCTGCCATCGTATCACAAAGACAAGTCAGCTCTTTCTCCTAAGGGATCACAAGCAGAAATGAGGGGAATGGGTGTGGTGTAGGAGAGTTCTAGAACTGAAAGTATTTTCAACCAATCAAAAGTTGTGTTTCATGATCACATGACCCACCGTGCGCGTACGTTACGCTTACGTTACGCTTACGGTGCGCTTACGGTGCGCTTACGGTAAAAGTACGCATGCGCGTAAAAAAGACACGCGCTCGCGCGCATGCGCATAACAGTCACTCCACAACACTTCCGCGTAACGTGCGCGTGTAGCGTACACGCTTACGCGCCCCATACGCAGTACGCACGGCTACGCAAATTGCGTAACTATACGCAAAAAGAGTAGATAAATTACGAACATTGCGTAAACCGTACGCTTACCGTACGCTTACCGTACGCGCACTGAAAAAAAAAAAAAAAGATTTTCTATGTTATACTAATATATCTTACCTGTTTGGTAAAAAAAAAAAGAGAAAAATTGATATATTGCAGATTTTTAAGAGAATAAAAAATATAAGAATTTATAATAAAAAAATCATACAAAATCAATAAAAAAACTATGGGAATCACATATGTTATAGGTAAGAATTAGCATTTAAAAAACCATACAAATTCACTGAAAAAACCATGGGTTTCTGTAACGCCCTGAACGTCTCAGGATCGTTTAACAGACACGATAATGAGGACGCAACCACTTGTGAAGGGTTAGTTATTTTAATGAAGGCAAAAATAATACAAAGAAGAAACAAAAGTTATAGTCACTGGAATCCTCCAGGCTAAGTACGTTACCAGCCCACCGCACGGATGGTCCTAACCGTCCTCTGCATATACGCCGATCCCGGCGTATGCCAACAGAGGGCAGAAATGAAATGGCCGACAATGCCAATCGGTAGGCTCTGAGGGGCACGAAGAGTGTTGGGGAGAATCGAGGAGTCAGGGAAACACCCAGCCGGGGTCTCTACCTGAAGGGAGCAGCCGCTCAACCTCTTCCTCAGACTGCACCGGGACGCGGAGTCACCTCCTGGTGATGCGTCACCGATACCCTAATCAAAAGCAAGAAGACTGAACCGAGAGCAGCCGCTCGATTGATCCTGTGGACTTCCGAGTCTGTAACGCCGCAAACACCTCCTGGTGTGCGTTACAGCTGGCAGTCCCTGTATCTCTGGTCGGGCTGGGAGTTACGACTCCAACCAGCAAACGCGCCACTGCGCTTTGACTCAGCCGAGTCAAAAAGCGAAGCTCAATGGTTGACCGGTAGAGCTTCCGGGTCCTTCACAGGTGACGATGGGGCAAGACACGGCCCAGGGAGTAACGACTCGACCTACCTCCGTTCTTGCCTTACTGGAGCACCACTCCGGAACACTGCTCTTCACGAAGCAGGTACGTCGGTGTAAACACAATATCTGACAGCGTTGTACCTCCCGGTTCCTCCCTTTATAGGGCGTGTTTTCCTTGAGTTATGTAACAGCTCTCCTGTTTACATAAGGGCGTGTTTTCCTTGAGTTATGTAACAGCTCTCCTGTTTACATAAGGGCGTGTTTTCTTCCCCTCGCATGACAGGAATTCTTGACAGTACATCCTCCCTCTCAGCGGCTCCCCACGGGTCCAGCGCTGGCAGGAAAACGCCGATGGAACAAGGAGACCAAGCGCGGAGCATGAACCCCTTCAGCCGGTTCCCATGATTGCTCCTCCGGGCCATAGCCTTTCCACGCAACCAGGTACCACAGCTTCCCCCTGCACCATTTGGACGCCCGTATGCCCGATACTTCATACTCCACCTCCGACTCCACGCATACCGGCCTAGGTGTCCCAGACGGCTTGGAGGGTGCAGGTTTGAGCAATGATACATGAAAGACAGGGTGTATCCGCAATGACTGGGGCAAGCACACCTTCACGTTCACGGGACCCATACACTTGGCAATTCGATAGGGGCCCATGTACTTGGGATGGAACACACTGTTCTTTCGAAACCTCATGTTTCTTGTGGATATCCAGACGTAGTCTCCAGTGCGGTACAGTGGCCCGGGCCTTCTCTTCCTGTCTGCCGCAGCCTTGTATTTTCTCTTGGCCTCTATTAGGACAGCCCTTGAGCGCATCAACGTGTCTTTTATGTGTGCCACCCTGTCCGCTGTGGCGGGAATCCTGTCCTCTCTGAACGGATGTAGAGATGGCAAGAACCTGGGATGTTGGCCATAGTTGCTATAGAACGGAGATGACTGTGTGGAGCTGTGAGTGGCGTTGTTATAGGCTATCTCTGCAACCCATAGCAAGTCGACCCATTCTTCCCTGCCCTGGTCCACAAAACATCGCAGATACTGTTTGAGCGTTTGGTTCAGGCGCTCGGTTTGGCCGTCCGTTTGAGGGTGGTAGCTGGTGGACAGGGCGGTCTTAACATGCAGCGCAGTGCACCAAGTCTTCCAGAATTGCGCCGTAAACTGCGACCCCCGGTCCGACACGATCACCCCAGGTAATCCATGCAGTCGTACCACATTCTTTAGAAGTAGTGACGCCAATTCCCCGGCCGTAGGGACTCTCTTGCAGGGGATGAAGTGCCCCATTTTCGTCAAGTAATCCACCACCACCAGTATTGCCGTCATCCCCTGGTCTACCGGTAGGCCCACCACGAAGTCCAGTGATATGCTATCCCATGGTCTATCCGGGGTCGGAAGTGGATGTAAGAGCCCTTGGGTTCGGCCATGGTCGGCCTTCATGGTAGCACACGTAGGACACTCCTGTCCCCACCTCCTGACATCCACTCTCATGGTTGGCCACCAGAAATGCCGTCCCATGCTAGCCACCGTTTTTTCAAAGCCCAAATGACCTGCGCATGGAGAGTCATGGCACCAGATGAATGCTTGTTTCCTTAGCCTAGGCGTGGGTATCAATAGGCACCTGCCCTTCAGGGGTATCCCGTCCTTCAGCTGCCATTCTCTGTGACTGAGGAGCCACCTCCGCCATGCGAACGACCTGATCCCTCTCTTTATTCCCCTCAGGAAAGTATCCGGTTGGATAACCCCCAATACCATCCTCGGGGAAATGATGGAACGCTCGGTCGCAGGCAATGGTTCCTTAACTGCAGATTGACGGGACAGGGCGTCCGCCTTCCGGTTTTCCGTCCCCGGCCGATATGTGATGCGGAAGTTGAACCCCGCAAAGAAGATCATCCACCGCAGCTGCCTGGGAGAAAGGTGTCTTGCGGCCGTCATGAACTGTAGATTCCGATGGTCCGTGTACACCGATACCACATGTCTTGCCCCCATCAACCAATGCCTCCATTCGGTGAAGGCGTCCTTGATTGCGAGAAGCTCCTTCTCCGCAATATGGTAGTTGCGTTCGGCGTCGTTGAGTTTGCGGGACATGTACGCAACGGGATGAAGCACCCCTGTGTCGTGGTTGCGTTGGGACAAGATAGCCCCCAGCGCCACATCCGAAGCGTCCGCTTCCACCACGTAGGGGAGATCCGGATCGGGGTGAGCCAACACCGGCGCCTTACCAAAGGCGCTTTTCAGGGCCTCAAAGGCTGTGTTCGCTTCAGGGGACCAGACAAACTCCTTGGACTTCCTCAGTAGCTGTGTGATTGGGGCCACCCATCCTGAAAATCCATCTATAAACCGCCCGTAAAAGTTGGCGAAGCCAATGAAACTTTGGACGTCCTTCACGCTTTGGGGCACCGGCCATTCTTTCACCGCCTTGATCTTTCGTTCTGCCATCTCCTGTCCCTCTGGACTCAGCATCACTCCGAGGAATTCCACGGACGTGACGTGGAAGTCACACTTGCTGAGTTTACAAAACAGCTTGTTTTCCCTCAGCTTTTGGAGCACGGCTTTGACGTGGTGTACGTGCTCCTCCACACTGGACGAGTAGATGAGGATGTCGTCGATATATACGACCACGTAGATATCCAACTCCTCTCTGAATACCTCATTCAAAAAGTACTGAAAGGCTGCCGGGGCGTTGCACAGACCGAACGGCATGACGAGGTACTCAAAAAGGCCGAACCTGGTCTTAAAGGCGGTCTTCCACTCGTCTCCGTCCCTCATGCGCACCAGATGGTATGCCCCTTTCAAATCCAACTTGGTGTAGATACGAGCTTTCTTGACCTGTTCCAGAAGTACACTGATGAGAGGCAAGGGGTACCGATTCTTTATGGTTATCGCATTCAATGCCCTAAAGTCCACACAGGCTCTCAGCTCCCCATTAGCTTTCGGGATGAAGAAGAGTGGCGAGGCGGCCGGAGACTTGGACGGGCGGATGAATCCTAGCATGAGGAGTTTATCCAGGTACCCCCGGAGATGCACGTTTTCAGGCTCCGTCAGGGCATACAGCCTGCCGCTGGGAACGCTGGCCCCTGGCACCAGGTCGATCTGGCAGTCAAACTGTCTATGTGGTGGTAGCACTTCCGCCTTCACCTCATCAAATACATCCTCAAAACTGTGATAAGCCTGGGGGAGAGCCACATCTTTTTCTGCCGCTGTAGCCACCGTCTGACTCCCGCTCTCATCTGCGTCAAGGGATTCCGTTCTTTTTCCACAATGCAGGATGCAATACGGTGACGTCATTTCGACGCGATGTGTTGGCCAATCCACAGAGGGGTTGTGTTTCTGTAGCCACGGCAATCCCAATATGACGCCATATTGGGGCGCTCGGATGATGTTAAAATCGATTTGTTCCAAATGGTTCCTCCCATATCTCATCGGAAGGACCCCCGTGTGCTGCCCGATGGGCCCCGTCACCAATCGCCTTCCGTCTACAGCATAGACGTCTTCGGGTACAGCTTTGGGAAGAAGCACTAGCCCTAGCCTGCATGCCTCGTTGTGGTCCATAAACATGCCAGTGGCCCCTGAATCCACCATGGCCACAACGGGTATCCACTGGTCATGCACTCCCACGTGCACCGTGAGAAACAGGTGTCGGTGTCCCTTAGTGACCGAGTTGGAAAGTGAAGGGATGGATGAGTGACTCCCAGATGCCCCTTCTTTGGTCTGGGAGTCCTCTAGTTTTCCGCCGGTATGTCCACCACGGCTGTTACCGACCGGTTGGCCCGATAACGTGACGTCTTCGGTTTGGCAGGGCATTCACGTACGTAGTGGCCTTTTTTGCCACAATATAGGCACAATCCTTGTTTACGGCGTGACTCTTTCTCCGTGGCTGTGAGGCTCGCTCGTATTGCGCCGATGTCCATGGGTTCTCCCTTGGATGCGGTGGAAGTTTCAGGACTTCCCACCGTCACATAGGATGGAAGGGATTTTCCTTTTCTCCCATGATCCCCTTTTCTTTCACTTAGCCTATGTTCCAGCCGTAATACCAGGTTGATAAGGCCCTCACATGTCTTGGGTTGAGGGTCAATATGAGCCACGGCGTCTTTGAGCTCATCGCACAGCCCGTGATGGAAGAGCGCCGTCTGTTTAGCAACAGGCCACTTGGTTTCCGCAACCAGCCGTCGGAACGCGTTGAGATACTGCACCAGGTCGTTGGATCCCTGTCTCAACTCAAGCATTTCACGGTCCGCCGTGTACGAGTCAGCCCTTCTGTCGAATACCTTCAGGAATTCCTCGCGAAAAGCACCCCAATCACATAAGATGGGGTCGTCCCTGCTCACCAGAGGTACAGCCCATTGTGCCGCGTTTCCAGCCAAATAGGAAATAAGGAAAGCCACACGAGCCTGACTCGTGGGGAACGCCTTTGGTTTGCACGATAAATGTAGCGCCACTTGTGTGAGGAATACCTGCACTGTGTTAGGATCCCCACTGTACCTCTCTGGTGTTGCCAAGGGGATGGCTACCGGCATTTCCACTACTACAGCAGGGGTCTGGTCCGTGAGGGAGGTGCTGGGCGTGAGCGGGTCCAAGTGGATAGCATCCAGTCTGGCTTTTACATTGGCTGTTTCTTGCCTAGAGGCAGCCAATTCAACTTGCACGGTCGCTAAAGCAGCCAGCACATCATCAAGTGTTGCCATGTCTGTTATCGACCGGGAGACAGTTAGTGTAGTAAGGTCGGATATTTTGTAACGCCCTGAACGTCTCAGGATCGTTTAACAGACACGATAATGAGGACGCAACCACTTGTGAAGGGTTAGTTATTTTAATGAAGGCAAAAATAATACAAAGAAGAAACAAAAGTTATAGTCACTGGAATCCTCCAGGCTAAGTACGTTACCAGCCCACCGCACGGATGGTCCTAACCGTCCTCTGCATATACGCCGATCCCGGCGTATGCCAACAGAGGGCAGAAATGAAATGGCCGACAATGCCAATCGGTAGGCTGTGAGGGGCACGAAGAGTGTTGGGGAGAATCGAGGAGTCAGGGAAACACCCAGCCGGGGTCTCTACCTGAAGGGAGCAGCCGCTCAACCTCTTCCTCAGACTGCACCGGGACGCGGAGTCACCTCCTGGTGATGCGTCACCGATACCCCAATCAAAAGCAAGAAGACTGAACCGAGAGCAGCCGCTCGATCGATCCTGTGGACTTCCGAGTCTGTAACGCGGCAAACACCTCCTGGTGTGCGTTACAGCTGGCAGTCCCTGTATCTCTGGTCGGGCTGGGAGTTATGACTCCAACCAGCAAACGCGCCACTGCGCTTTGACTCAGCCGAGTCAAAAAGCGAAGCTCAATGGTTGACCGGTAGAGCTTCCGGGTCCTTCACAGGTGACGATGGGGCAAGACACGGCCCAGGGAGTAACGACTCGACCTACCTCCGTTCTTGCCTTACTGGAGCACCACTCCGGAACACTGCTCTTCACGAAGCAGGTACGTCGGTGTAAACACAATATCCGACAGCGTTGTACCTCCCGGTTCCTCCCTTTATAGGCCGTGTTTTCCTTGAGTTATGTAACAGCTCTCCTGTTTACATAAGGGCGTGTTTTCCTTGAGTTATGTAACAGCTCTCCTGTTTACATAAGGGCGTGTTTGCCTTGAGTTATGTAACAGCTCTCCTGTTTACATAAGGGCGTGTTTTCTTCCCCTCGCATGACAGGAATTCTTGACAGTTTCACACACGTTATAGTTAGAAATTAGCATTTAAAAAACCTTGCAAATTCACTGAAAAAACCATAGGTTTCACACATGTTATAGTTAGGAATTAGCATTTAAAAAACCTTGCAAATTCACTGAAAAAACCATAGGTTTCACACACGTTATAGTTAGGATTTAGCATTTAAAAAACCTTGCAAATTCAGTGAAAAAACCATAGGTTTCACACACGTTATAGTTGGCGGACATTTCACTCATAAAAAACCATTGAAATTCCCTCCTTTATAGTTAGTTAAGCTAACTATAACTCGCGCACCCGCAATCCACTGCTGATGACGTAACATATTACATCACTCATGACATGGTCAGTGACATCACTCATGACATCACTGATGACATCTCAAATGACATCACTGATGACATCATCCTTGTGACAGAGTGGTAGACCTCCTCTCACCCTAATATAACCTTTGATACACACATTCAAAAATAGAGACTGAAATTTTCAAAAAAATGGACATACCAATACCAATTACAACAACCTCTTCAATAAGATCCACATACACATCCACTCATTCACCAACAGTCCTGTACAGTCACTTATACGTGTACTCACACATCATATGTACTCATACACCTATACATCCTGTAACACAATGCCTCTCATCCATAGAGTTACTCACACACATAGTCACTCATGCTAATAAAGAATCAAACATACATTAATTTGTATATACAGTTATACACACACCACCACACTTACTTCTACGGAAACTTACACATACTTACTCTTTTAAATAATCACTTATAAAAACACATACTTATTCATACAGGAACTATTTCAATCTCTCACTCTCACACATATACACACTTATATACACCAATAAACAAATATACTTCTTTAAAACATATTTATAAACTCATAAAGACACAATTGAGACAGTCATTCACTCACTAACACACCCATACACACAGTCATCCACCCATACAGACATGCACACATGCTGTCTTCAAAACATACAACCAGAGAGTCAATCATTCATGCACCTATGCACTACGTAATACCCCCCACCAAACAATGCAGACACTCACACTGATACTCAAAAAACAACCTAATATCCTATATAAACACCCATGTAGCTACTCACCAACCCATGCAGACACTTATACACAAAGTGAGAGACTGATACAGATAATTACATATTTAAACATTACTCAGTAAGCCATGTATTCACTAAGATACACTTAATCAGTCAGTTACACAATCAATTTTTCAAAAACAAATCATCCTTTTAGACATTTATATACCCATTTATTCTTCCATCGACATTGAGATATACATATATAAAACATATTTAATTTTCAGAAAAACACACATTCACTGGATGATGTCATCAGTGATGTCATTTGAGATGTCATCAGTGATGTCATGAGTGATGTCACTGACCATGTCATAAGTGATGTAATATGTTACGTCATCAGCAGTGGATTGCGGGTGCGCGAGTTATAGTTAGCTTAACTAACTATAACGGGGGAATTTCAATGGTTTTTTATGAGTGAAATGTCCGCTAACTATAACGTGTGTGAAACCTATGGTTTTTTCACTGAATTTGCAAGGTTTTTTAAATGCTAAATCCTAACTATAACGTGTGTGAAACCTATGGTTTTTTCAGTGAATTTGCAAGGTTTTTTAAATGCTAATTCCTAACTATAACATGTGTGAAACCTATGGTTTTTTCAGTGAATATATATATATATATATATATTTTAATCACCAAAGTGCCCGAAGCATTCGAAGGGTCACTCGACGTCATCCGTACCATCCGGCCTAATGTTGCTGCTCTCCTCGTCTTCCAACCATTAGTCATGAATTCCCCCGACGCGTTTCGAGGCTGTCACGCCTCTTATTCATGGGGCTGCTTGAAGAAAATGGCATCGCGGACTCACATTGTTTAAATTTTGGCAGTTCGTTCCGTGCGCGCACAGTGAGCACGCGGTGCGCTTCGCGCACCGCGTGCCCACGTTACGCTAGATGGGCCATGAACGCACGATGCGCTTCGCGCACCGTGCGCACATGGAGGACATATGATGAGCATCGTTGTGACAGGAAAAATATATGTTTTGCTTTGCTGTCATATGCCATGCACAAAAGCTGCCCTTGGGGCACCATTTGCACATGGGGTGGGGAGAGTGTGGATATTTTTTAATTTTTTTTATTATTTATTCGCGTACGCGTACGGTAAGCGTAATCGGCGAAATTTTCGAAAAAAATCAAATTGCCTTTTTTCACTTGGGGGATCGTTGGGGACTCCGTCAACATGGGTAGGTGCTTGGGAGCTGTCTAAACAGCCCCTTTACATGTTTTTGCCCTTTGTTTTTCAACCCCCTGTCAGAGTGCGAGAGAGAAAATGGCAGCCGCCGCTTCCTGGTTTCGACCGATTCGAATGTTTACTAAGATCTAACGGCCAATCAGAATCGCGCTCGCGCACGTCACCGTACGCGTACGGTAAGCGCACGGTAAGCGCACCGTAAGCTGGCTCAGATATATATATTGATTTAAAGGCTATTTTCTCAGAATCTACTGAACAGATTTACACCAAACCTACAAAAGGCACTTCCTTGACCTGTAGACTACCTCTCTGCCAAATTTCAAGGAACTCTGTTCAGCCGTTCGGGCTGTAGCTGTGTCTAAAGGTCCTATGGAAAAATGCATGGGAAAAACGGGTTTTGGGACCCCCCTTTTATCTCAGCCCCCGCTTGAGGAATCCCCCCGAGACTTTCAGAGTAGGAGCGGAGCATAGCGCCCCACCTATTTTGAAAATTTCGCGAGGATTCGTAGACCGGCGCCAAAGTTATTCCAAATAGAATGTTGCGGATTTCCTATGGAAACGTGGTCCTAACTATAACTATCTACTGGCGACCGCCAGTAGATAATATATATATATATATATATTTATCTGGATATCGGATTTTATTGAGTTTTATGGGATTTTGTTACCGGCAGATTTTATTTCATTTTAGATTAACTATTTAAATCAATTATTGTGCCAGTTGGATTATAGGATAAGAATTATTTTGTCTTATCTTATTAAGTTATATACCATGATATCCTCCTGTTTTTAAACACCATTTAAGCCTAAATCCACCTTTCAACCAATCATGCTTCGTGACAATTTGGATGTTTATCATGAACTTGTTGCGCAAGACTTGAAGAAACTATACAGTGCTACCAACAAAGTCCGCCACAGTATAAATAAACAGAATCTATGTTACCATCAACTCATGAAGAAATTCGAGGAAAACACCGACATAATTGTGCGGCAAGCGGACAAAGGTGGCAACGTAGTCTTATGGCCACGGCAGCTTTACATGGAGGAAGCTGAACTACAATTGTCTGATATAGCATGCTATAAAAAGAGTAACATCCATTCTGTCAAAGCGGCGTGGGAAGAACACTATCGCAAACTCTTGGCTTGGAGAAGTGGGGGCCTGTTGACCAACGAGGAATATCGTTTTCTGAAGAAGGAACATCCTGTTATCCCCACATTCTACCTGATCCCCAAGGTGCATAAGAACATTGCCAAACCACCAGGCAGGCCAATTATTTCGGCTATTAATAGTGCCTTAGAAAACACTTCCAAATCTGTGGATTTTTTTCTTCAAGAGTGGGTGAGGGGGCTCAACTCGTATGTACAAGACACATCTGATTTTTTGCGCAAAGTTGAACATATACTATGGGAGGCAGACATGTTATTTATGACTCTTGATGTAACCTCCCTGTATACGTCAATAAGACATTGTGATGGCCTGAAGGCGGTGGAACATTTTTTAAACTTGAGACCAATGAGCTGTGTGTCCCATAACAAAATGCTGCTACATATGATAACTGCATGCCTTGAGCAGAATTTTTTCCTTTTCAATAACCAGGTTTATCAACAAATCCGGGGCGTGGCCATGGGGGCCTGCTTCTCCCCCAGTTACTCATGCTTACACATGGGACTGTGGGAGGAGCAGGTTCTGATGGGCGAGTTCAAGGAAATTGTGGTTAATCATGTTGTATTATACCTGAGATTTATTGATGATTTGTTTTTTATTTGGAAAGGATCTATACAGAGTGCAGAGGCGTTTGTGGATAAATTGAATATGAATTGCCTGAAATTACAATTCACATCAGCCATAAGTGAGAATTCTGCATTTTTTCTGGATGTGGAGCTTTATGTACAGGACAGTAAGTTGGTCACCAAGCATTTTAGAAAGCCCACTGCGGGCAACACAATTCTTCATGCCTCTAGCCATCATCCCCAGCATTTAATACGTAGCATCCCGTATGGCGAGATGCTGCGTATACGACGGATTTGCAGCTCGGACACGGACCGCATCCGTGCCCAAAATGCGAGTAAACTACGTTTCTTGGAAAGGGGTTACTCAGGCAAAATCATTGATAGCGCAATTAGGAAAACAAGAGCTATATCTAGATGTGATGCTTTGGTCCCCAAACAGAAACAAGTTAATGCTAGTGAGGATACTTCGAGTGTGCAATCCAGGATCATTCTAACTTTTAGTCGACAACATCAGGAATTAAGGAAAATCTATTCCCGCAATTGGAACTTGGTACAGGGGGATCCCGTCATTGGCGAATTAGTAGCCAAAAAACCAGTTCTAACCTTTAGGAGATCAGTTTCAATGAGTAATAAGTTGGTTAGCAACTGTCCTGAACTGAGTACTCCGACTACCTGGATGGCACAAATTAAGGGTTTTAAAAAGTGTTCCACTTGCAAAGCCTGCAAATATGGACAGAATAAAACCCATTACACTAGCCCTTTTAAGTCTGAACCCACCCAGATAAAGAAAAGAACAACATGCAAGACAGAATATGCTGTGTATGTGCTGGAGTGTCCCTGTGGACTGAAATATGTGGGTAGCACTAGGTTACCGGTCCACAAAAGGATACTCCAGCACATCAGAGCAATTACGGGAAAGGATCAGGCTTATCCTGTCGCTAGGCATTTTGAGCTATTACACGAGTGTAACCCCAAGTTTCTTCATTACTATGTTATTGACATGGTTCCACCAATGAAGCGTGGGGGTAACCGAGAGGGCAAATTACGCCTCTTGGAGACACGTTACATCTTAGAGCTCAACACAAAAAATCCGGCCGGATTAAATGCCAGTGAGGACTTTTTTACCTGCCTGTAGGACCAGTAAATTACTTAAATAAGGGGTATTTTCATGACAAGTTTGTGGGGAGTGACAACTTCAAATCATTAACAGTTCATAGATAAGGGATATCTGAAATTTGAGGAAATGAAAATGAAACACCTATTACCGGGAGTTGGTAATATTATATATGAATTTAGATCCCATACATCTTCTTTTAACTGTTTTTTAATAAAAAAGGAAAGTAACTGGTTTTTAAACTTACATCTTTTTTAAGAAGGATTTTATCCTTTTTGCACTATTTTTGCACTATTTTGCACAAACTCTTTGAGTGGGTTATTTAAATTGTGGTTGTAACAAAGGAGTCATTGGCTATAACAACAACGGCCCACTTGGGCGGTACTAAACTAATCTATTCATCTAATTTACTGAATGGAAAAGGATAGCCGGTCACTGAGGGGAATGGCAGCTATATATTGACCCGAAATTTTAGGATAGCAATACAATCAACTCAGGGAGGTGTATTTGACACCCAAAGTAAATGTCGCAAATAAGGAATTTTTTGTGAATATTGTAAATAATCCTAATAACAAGTACACAGTAACATAGGAAAATCTGTTTTTAGATATATTCAGGTTTTAAAGATTTATATATTTTTGTATGTATTTATTCATTGTATTTATATAATGTTTGATTTTACTGTGTATATAAGTCGACATGTTGTAGTATTTCTTCTATGTCAAACAGGCTGCAATGACACCTGAAACTCATTTCCTGTTTACCACTTTAAATACCACTCGCACCGTCAGCAATGTGTCATGTGATCAAGACCCGAGTGGGGGTCGAAACGCGTTATGGCGGACAGGCTGGGCAACCAATAAAGCACTTTTGATTGGCACTAAACCGTTTGGGTCCGCTTCTCGTCTCTGTGTTCGAGTGAAGCACTGGCAGTGGCGTTTTTTCATTCATATATATATATATATATATATATATATATATATATATATATATATACACAGATTTTTTTCACTGAAAAAGCCAAACGTCACAGGCAGCTATATTTAGGAAATAGAATTTACAAAACCTCGTAACCTTAGAAATTCACTGAAAAAACAAAGGTTAGAGGGTCGTTATAGTTAGGCTCATGTTTCCCTCATACAAAACCAGTGACATTCAGCCGTTATAGTTACCTGAAATAGATATAACTTACACCCTGCAATGCACTGCTTATGATCTCACATATTACATGGTCAGTGACAACACTGATGAAACCTCAAATTACATCACTGCTGACATCACCTAGTGAGTGTAATTAATTTCTAAGAGTTTATGATTGCTACACATGTATAGTAACTCACTACAAAAGTTAATTTAGTATACAAGATGCAATCCTGCGGTGTAGGATTCACAGGAGGCATCAGGAGGGCTTGTTGACCCCCAAGGACCCTCATCAGTCAAGGGGGACTTCATCCCCCAAAATGTTGTGTGCCAGGAGGCATGTTTGCAGAGTGGTAGAGAAAGGGGGCATGGCCTTCAGCAACCTCTCAGCAATCCCAGTGTTTGGGATTTACTCTAGGTAACAGGAGGGCTTGTTGGCTTCCGAGGACCTTCAGCATCCAAGGGGACTTCATCCCAAATTGGTAGTGTGCCAGGAGGTTTGTTTGCATAGTGGTGGTGAAACTGGGTCAATTTCAGCCCCAGATACCCCATCCCCTGGGGTGAGGCCTTTTTGGAATGGGGTAGGTGAGCCTTGTGACCCACCCCCCTCCCAAGCTGATTTCGGCCCCAGGGACACTATCCCCCAGGGCCCAGACTTTAAAAAAAATATACATTTTTGTTTAGAGGAGGGGGCCATGCGGCCCCCCTCCCAGGGCTCATCCCCCAGGGCTAGCCATTTAGAGATGGGGAGGGGGCTGCCTTTCCCCCATCCAGGGCAGATTTTGGCCCTGGTGACCCCATCCCCAGTGGCCCAGTCTACATTCTGTGGCCCCAGGCTCATTGTGGCTTTGGTTGGAGGCCAGGGGGGGTCCTGAAGGCCCCTGTGGTCCCTGCAGCTCCCAGCCTTCTGCGGGAGTTGGCATTGCTTTTACACACAGGAAGCTGCTGGAAAGGCATCTCCTTATGTGTGAAAGATATTTCGCTTTACTTTCAGCAAGCCAGAGTATTTTCAATTCTCTCATTTGTTTGTGGCAAAATATTTGCTGTGGTTGGCCGCAGTAGTAAAACTCCAGCCAAGCCATAGTAACCAGCTATGTCCCAGGGGTGGGCAATCCTGGCCCTGAGGAGTGGTGGTCCCCAGGGCCATCTATGGCTCCAGGGCCCCCACCCTTTGTTATTTGTAAGGCCTGCCTTACAAAGGTGGCAGTCCCGGGGCCAAGAACAGCATGGGAGGGGTGTTGAGTGGCAGTCCTCTCAATTTTTTCAAAAGAAGTTGGCCCCGGGAGGTGATGGTCTCCTGGGCCTGGGAGGGTCCCTGAAGTACCCCAATACATCTTAAGTAAAACCCTGGGGAGGTGGTGGTCCCCATGGCATGGGGAAGTTCAGGAGGCCCCCCTGTTTATTTTTGGAATGCGGCCCCAGGGAGGTGGTGGTCCCGGGACATTAATCAGCCCCAAGAGGAGGGGCCAGTGTGCCGCCCTCCTTCATTTACAAAATGTCCCACGGCCCTGGTCCACCTGGGGGCCAATTACTACAGACGCACAGGAGCCTGCACTCATTTTATTTAACATTTTCAGTGCTAGCTGTGGAGACTACGCGACTCTGTCCAATTTTCCTTTTTTTTTAAATTGTTTTTGGTCCTGCGGGGACCCTGTAGAGGACTCCCTCACCAAGAGGCCTAGGTGGTTAGGGTATTCCTACCCTGCCCCCCCTTTTTAATTTTTTTTTTCTGGGACCACTATGGCTGCCAACATTTCCTGGTCTGAAGTGTTGGCAGCCATCAGATCTCAGCATATGATTGATAGGGGTCGCGGATCCTCCACGTCCCTATATATACAATTACTGAACGGATTTACTCCGAATCACAAAAAGGCACCTTGCTGAACCAACATCTACCTTTCTTCCAAATTTGGTGTAATTCCATTCGGCAGTTCAGAGTGTAGCTGTGTCTAAATTTCCTATAGAAACGAACATGGGAAAACGCATTTTGGGACCCCCCCCCCTTTTATCCGAGCTCCCGCTTGATGAAACTTTCAAGATGAAACTTTCAAGACCACAGCTAACGTGAGTCGCAAATTAGTTTCGGAAATTTGGGGAGGATCAATCGAACGACAACAAAGTTATTGGGAAATGGAAAAATGCTTTTCCAATGGAAACTAGGTCCTAACAATAACTACCTACTGGCGACTGCCAGTAGGCGATATGTGTGTGTGTGTGTGTGTGTGTGTGTGTGTATATATATATATATATATATATATATATATATATATATATATATATATATATATATATACATACATTTTCTACTGGCAGTCGCCAGTAGATAGTTATAGTTAGAACCTAGTTTCCATAGGAAAAGCGTTTTTTGTTTTCCCAATAACTTTGGCACCGGTTGACGAATCTTCGTGAAATTTTCAAAACTTGTGGCTTGCTCCGGTCAGCTCCTATCCTGAAAGGGGTGATTCACCAAGCGGGGGCCGAGAAAAAAGGGGGGTGCCAAAATGTGTTTTCTCCATGTTATTTTCCATGGGAAACTTTAGACACGGCTACAGCTCGAACTGCTGAACGGATTAACACCAAATTTAGCAAAAAGGTAGTGCTTGGTTCAGAAAGCGCCCTTTTATTTTAATGGTGTAAATCCAATTCAATTCAATTAAGCTTTATTCGGTACAAATTAATGACCATAAAAGCACAAGGGACAGACATAGTAAAAAATACAAAGGGCAAGTAAACATTGACAATACATTAAAAATCACAATAAATTAATTAAAACTGGTTTAAGATGCGAAAAACACAATTACACACTTTGTTAAAAACACATACTTTTCCTGGAATTGATGCATTTGTTTAAAAAAGTTGCAGTGTAAAAACAAATGTAAGCAGATTGCAAATTAAATATTAATTTCATTGCGTGCTCAACTGTACGTATTCCATATTTAACAAACATTGGTTTAAGGAAAGCAATACGAAAATTAGAGTACAGTTTACAGAACAAGATAAAGTGCAGTGTGCTTTGTGTGGAAGTCCCATCACATCTACAAGGCCCAAATGGATGTTTTTTCGCTGTCGGATGGGCCACCAAGTGGTGTACCATTCCAAATCTGAGTCTTGTTAACACAAATTTATGCGAGGGCCTTGTAACCAAAGTTAGATAGACAGGGAATCCTTCCGTAGATAAGTACCTATTGTAAAACATAACAGTGGACAGAGTTCCGGCAGCGACTGCCCTCTTTCTCTCTGCAAAATCCAGAAAAGCCCTTTTCAGCTCAGATTTGGGGATCGATAAAACTGCTTTGGGGTCTTTTACAATATTCAGGTTAAAAATATCTGAAAAACATACAATAATGTATTTAATCCAGGGTATTGCTACAAATTTGTCTAATCGCAAACAGTCCTGGATAATAGCCCTAGTAAAGGACTTCTCATCCTTCAGCCAGATAGACCGCCAGGTCATCAAAGGCCTAAGGGATAAGAAGTCGAGTAGGTAGTTAACAGATAATTCCTGGTGACTCAGAACATTAGAGGCCGAGGTAGGCAAGCATAGAAGTTTTTTAAGAAAAAGATTTTCTTCCAGCTGCAAATTATGGGCACAACAGTAACCCCAAATTCCTGCCCCATACAGTGCAATAGTTACACATCTGGCCTGGTAAATTTTAAGCATGTCCCTGGTTCTACGGTCCCCAAGTTTGGCGGCAAATCTGAAGATGCCATGGCCATTTCTAGCCATTTTGTTGCGTATATTATTAAATTCATAAATCCACTTCTTATCACAAGAAAAGGTAATACCTAGGTAGCAAAATTTATCCACTTGTTGCACCTTTACATTATCAATAAAGTACCCTTTAATAATATGTTTTGAATTCTTTGAACCACAGATCATGGTATGCGTTTTTCCTTTGTTAATAACTGGTTTCTTATCTTTAATAAAGGACGCAAAACTATCCATCAACCGCTGCAGTCCCACGGAAGTTCTAGATAACAAAACAGCGTCATCGGCGTATAATAACACCGGCACTGAAACACCATTGATCATGGGAGCATCTGCGTTAACTTCCTTTAAAATAGCATCAATTCCATTAATAAATAAAATAAATAAAAGAGGAGCTAAAACACAACCCTGCCTTATTCCACGTTTGACGCTAACATTTGGGGTACATTCTCCCTTACTCCCGAAACACACACAGGTTTTTAATTTCTCGTACATCCTGGCAAGAAAGAATATTATACCCTTTGGTGCTCCCATTTTCAACAAGGTTGGCCACAAAATCGAGTGGTCCACCATGTCGAAAGCGCTACTCAAGTCTGCGAAGCATAGGTACATAAGGCCTGGTTTTGCATCAGTGTACTTCCCGATCAACAATTCTAAATTAACACATTGATCAAGCGTACCCCTGCCTTTCCTAAATCCATAATGACTGTCTGCCAAAATGCAATCCTGTTCCACCCATTCCTCCAATATTACAAGCATAACTCTACTCATAACCTTTATAGAGGAGTCCAATAGAGAAACCAGACGATAATTCTTTGCATCGGACCTGCTTCCTTTTTTATAAATTGGGACAATAATAGACTCCCCCCAGGATGGAGGGGGCCCAGTACAGACAGCAGCATTAAAAACGACGGCTAACAGGGGTCCCCAGACTTCAGGTGCAGCTTTATAAACGTCAATCGGGACCCCATCCGGGCCTTGGGCTTTCCCGCTCTTGCTCGCCCGAATGCCGCTTTCGACCTCCCTAACAGAGAAATCAAGTGGCAAAATAGGCCAACTGGATGAACAGGCATCATCAATTTTACCAGAGTCAAAAATAATCGAGAAGTGGGTAATCCATCCTTCACTTGAGACATTTGCTGTTAACTCGGGTACATTGGCCTCTTTAAGAAATGATGAGTTAACCGTCGCCCAAAACAGCGTGCAATTAGATAATTCTGCAGCTTGGTTAGTGAGTCCCAAGCTTGCTGCTGTAGATCCCCCTTCCTATATTTAAAAGCATTTTTATAATCTGTCCTTAAATTTATTACTACATTTTTATCACTGGGCTTCATTGCTAAGGCCTGCTTGAGGCTGGTTAAAGCTGCCGAACAGGAGTGGTCAAACCAACCAGGTCCGATCCTTGAACGACCCCTATTACGACCGGTAAATTTGGCATCAATGGCAGTGTTGATTCCTTTAAAAGAAGATAAGACCCGCTCATGGTCGAATCTGTTTTCCAGAATAAAAACAATGTCTGCCAAATTCCCCTTTATTATAGATGTAATCAATTCTGAGGCTTTTTCCCCTACCCACCTAAGCCTTACCCCATTGACCCTGTGAGCTTCTACATTATCAATTGTAATCCCCACCTCTACATCACTATTCTCCCACAAAGTAGTGGCCACAATAATACAATTGTGGTCACTTATAGCTGATATTTCAATTTCCGGAGGTGCAAAGCAATCGATAATACTGGAAGATACTATCACATGATCAATCACAGAATCAGTACGCCAGTTTTTGAATGTTGGGACGGGCAGGCCATTTCCATCCTTACAGCATTCCAATATTTCCAGGTCATGACAACCCATTAATTTGTGCAAGGTTTCCCCGTAGGTATCATGACCAAAATGCAGTACATCCCAACCAGCATTGTTAGTAACCCCACAAACCTTTAAGGGTGACAATTCACACAACGTAGTGTTAAAGTCCCCACACCAGATAATATCAAATACAACATTAGATTCCAAACTCAGATTATCAATGGTATTGGCCGGGTCTGTTACTAATTTACTCCTGGTGCCGTCAAAGATATTATTATAATAGTTGATCAAAAGGATATTGCGGCCTTTACCTTCGGAGATCCAGAGCATCTGTATAAGATCACCTACTGGTATATGCTTTTTTACCACTATCCGGCGATGGACCGATATAAGTATAAGTAAACCCCCTTTGGCTCTACCAGGTCCCTCTCCCCATGCAGGTAAGTTATAGGACACAAATCCCTCATAATTAACATCACCTTTGCACCAGGTTTCTTGAAAACATAAGATGTCATACTTGCTAATAAAAGTTTTCCAGCCTAGATCTCTGCCCTTGGATTTTAAACCGGCCACGTTCCAGCAGACCAATCTGGTGCGTGTATCTCTACTGGTAGCATTCGTAGTTACAGGTCCAGTAACAGAGGCCCCCCCAATAGGGTGTCTCATATTACACAGATCCTCATGACCCTCAACAACAGTCTCTACCTTGGTCAATAAAGACATAGGTCGTGTGGCCATGGCTATAGTTTTGTTAGCACAGTCATTTACGCCAATACCTTTAGCCCTCTCTAAATACATCTCTCCCCCCTGTGTAAGTCAATCATTAGAGTCCAGGGAGCTAAGGGCATGAAATCTATTTTGAGTTGGAATACCAAGGTGAGGTCTATAGGTAGCCGGGTAGGTAATGTTTCCTCTGATATCACGGTGATTAATATTAAGATGACTGTAAAAGAAACCTAACGATCGAGCACATACATTAGCATCAGAGGTCGGGAGAGACGCAGCTCTTAGGAGGACAGTGGCAGCATGTTGTGGATATTTAAAGTTTACAATCACACAATCCCCCCTTGAGCTTTTCCTAGAACTCCCTATCCATTTAACTCTCCTGGTAGTCAGGACTTGGTCAGAAAGATTTAACGGAAAACCGCATTGCCTATTCAACCAGGATATACTTTTATTTTTTAAAGAGTCATGTGTTTCTTGGTGACCCCCACTTTCTAGTGGTGGTACATTCGTTACTACTACCACATATGGTGCACATTCAGGCGGGAGGTTAGTAACGTGCCCTTTACTTATTTCTTTCCAGCCCTCGCTACTTTTAGTAATAGTGGCAGTCTGACTGTCACTACAAATTGGCACTTGAGGGGCTATGGAGTTATCTATAACATTCTCCCTACAACTTGTAGTCTTCATAGAATGAACGTCCTGAGTGTTACATTTACTGTTAATTGTGGCAGTAGTTACTCTTCCTGGTTCTTCAATTGCCTTTTTTAGAAGTCCGCCCAGTCTAGCGACTTCTGCAGTTAGTTGTTCAATTTTTGACACAAGTGGGTGTATAATACCTCTGATCTTTAGGTCAATAATATCCGCTAAGTTCTTCGTCAAATCAGCTTCTAATATGACTTCGTTAGATTTGGCAGCCTCATCTATTTCAGAATGTTTCAATGGTGATGCTACCCGTTTCCTTACAGTACGTGTTCCCCCCCTTTTGCTTTGGGTTTTCCTACATGCTCTAACTAGCCGCGCTACTGGTGTCGGAGAGCATTGTACTACCTTATCAGTACAATCATCTAAATCCACTAAAATGGGGGGAACCTGCTCAAGCTCGGGCAGTTCCCTAGCTGAAACATCCAAATTAGTAACATTAATACAACTATTATCATCCAGTAATGAAAGGACTGGCGGAAACTGGGTAGGGGTTGCCGGCGGTGGAGATATACTTATCCCCAGTGACTGCCACCTTTCAGTATTTATTTTGCTCACTACCTGTACCAAATAATTATCCATGGTACGTGGTCCAGAAGGGACCTTCTGTTTCGACATGCTAGCAGGATAGTTAGATATGATAATACAGAATAAAGCTTATTTTAAAACTAATACAAAACAGTAGACACAGTTCAAACACAATATTATGACGAATCTGACTGTGCACAGCAACGTTTAGGCCTGCAGCTTCATTAGAGCAAAGTCTATGGCCCAGCCCGGTCTCCTCTGGCCTCTGAGGGCCACAGAGGGCCCGCCCTTTGCCCGGGCTTAGCCCGGCGCCGCCCGCGCACTGTCCCGCAATGCGGGGGGCGGAGTTACTTTTGAAGCGCCTTCGGGCGCGAAATGCAGGGTGTCCGCTTCCGGTGTCTGTAGCGGAGGAGCCTGGGGAGTGTAGTTCGCTGACCCCCTTCACACAACACCACTGCGACGGCGGGAGGGGAAAGACCGGAACAGCAACACGGACTCGCCAGCCCCCAGGACAAAGAAACAGGTAAGACCAGCACCAGGGGCAATGCGGCACAAGTGTTCAGGGAACAGTTTTAATAAGCCTCAGTTTGGTGCCCTTTTCAGCGCTCAGTCATTAACCGCTTTTTCAAAGAAAGACAGTGTCGCACAATTACCGGTCCCTTTCTTGTAAAACCATTTTTATTTTTTTCCAAACAAAACCTTCAGCACGGCTTCACCTCTCACACCTCCTTCTTACCTCCTTCAGTCCGCCGAAAACGATAAATAGGAACCGCTTCTTTGCCTCTCCCGATTACTTCGGATTGTTTTAGAGTCTCCCGCCTTTTGCGCCGCTCGCAGAGCAGCCTCTTGCCGACGGGCGCAAGCAAAGATGCGGAGATTAAGTGCCGGAGCACCGCGTCTTGGCTCCTCGTCTTGGCTCCTGCCTCACCAACTTTTCGCCGCCTACATTTAGCCGGTTAGCCGCTGTTGGTCTTCAACGAGTTAAGTGGCAATTACTTCGCGCTGTTGATTTTCCAGACGTTGGAGCAGCATGCCGGTTTCAGAGCTCTCCTCACAGCTCACCTCTCCAGCGTATCCCTTAAGGAAGGGGTGGGGCTGCAGTCACCTGTGGTTCGCGTCTTATATTAACTGCATTAAGACGGAAAGTGGTCACGAATTCCGGTGCATATCTGCCACTTCCGGAGGATCTGCCTCCCGGTGAGGCCGCACACAGGTGCCAGGGGTCCCTGGTTAAGCGTGCCACTCCAGTTCCTCGCTTGATTGGTGTAAATCCATTCAGTAGTTGCTGAGAAAATCAACAAATAAAAGTTTCGATATCTATGGCCGCGGTGGATCCGCGGACCCTCCAGACCACGAGCTTTATTCTAATTTGCTGTCAACACTCCAAACCAAGAAGTGTTGGCAGCCATCTTGTGACTCGGTAGAACCGAGTCACAAGAAAAAATAAAAACAATCATGAAAAGGGGGCAGGGTAGAAACACCTAGGCCTGCTTAGGGGGTCCCACAAGGACCCCCAGGGCCAAAAAAGGCATTTAAAAAAAAAAAGCGAGATTCGAGCACCCAGCGTGAATTTCGGCCGGAAAAAAACCCGAAGCGTGCACTTCATTATTATTTATCCCCCGGGTGGGCCAAGTCCTGGGGGCATGACACATTATATTTGCAGGGCCCCCCCTGGGGACGGCCACCCCTAGGGCTTTCCTAAATTATGGCACACATGGCCTCCAAGGCCCCCCAAGCCCCGGGAACCGCCACCGCCTGGGGCTTTCCTAAAATATTTGCGGTGGGGCACATGCCCCCCACAGCCCCGGGGACCGCCACCCTCGGGGTATGTTTTATTTGATGTGTGGGGGCCTCCAAGGCCCCCCCAAGCCCTGGGGACTGCCACCCCCGGGGCTTTTCTTAAATATTTGTGGGGGCACATGGCCCGCCCATAGCCCTGGGGACCGCCATCCCCTGGGGCTTGTTTTTAAAAAAAATAAAGAAACTGTAGGGGGGCACAAGCCCCCCCCACATGCCCCGGGGACCGCCACCTCCCCGGGGCACTAAGTATTTAAATTCTGGGGTCCGTAACAGACCCCCGCCCCTGGGACCACCACCTCCCCGGGGCTTTGACAATGTTGGGAGGGGGGCTGCGTGGCCCTCCTCCAGGAGCCCTTGATGGCCCTGGGGACCACCACCCCCCAGGGCCGGTTCCTGCAGTGTCCTGGGGTGCCCATCCCCAGGACACTGCTGTTTGCTATGGTAGGGCGGGAGTCGCGTGGCTCCCGCCCTACCATAGCAAACTCTACTTTGCTTCAATGAAGCAAAGCAGAATTGCTTTTCCACACTGGGAGCTGCATGTCAGCAGCTCCCCATGTGGAAAAGCAATGCCGGCTCCCGCAGGAGGCGGGGAGCCAGCGGGACCATGGGGGCATTGGGGCTCCCTCCATGGTCCCCAACGGAGAGGGCCAGCCCTGGGGGATGGGGTCCCTGGGGCTAGCAGTGGCCCGGGAGGGGAGCCATGCAGCCCCCCTCCATAAAAAAAAGATTATACTTATGTGGCCATGCCCCGGGGGATGGGGTCCCCGGGGCTGTAATTGGTCACAGGAGGGGGGCCCACGCAGCCCCCTTCCTGTTCAAATGTATTTTTTTTTTTTTAAATGGGGGTAAGGCCCTGGGGGATGGGGTCCCCAGGGCTCAAAAAAAGTAAAAAGAACCACGATCGTCCCAGAGGCCCCGCCCCCTCCCAGCAACACCCTGCAAACGCGCCTTGTGACGCGTTTTAAATTGGGGAATTAATTCCCCTTCAAGCCCACCAGGTACCTCCAGTAAGCGCCAGAGGCCTGCGTTGCAGAGAGGTGGTCCAGGCCACGCCCCTTTTTACACCTCTCTGCAACGCAGCTCTGTGGCGCTTACTGGAGGTACCTGGTGGGTTAGTTGGACCCCAGGGACCCTCAGGATTTAAGGGGACTTAATCCCCCAGCTTAAAATGTGCCAGGGGGCACGTTTGCAGAGTGGTGGAGAAAGGGGGCATGGTCTTTGTCTACCTCTCACCAATCCCACTGTGTGGGGCTTACTGGAGATAAAAGGTAGGCTAGTTGGCCCCTAAAGGACCCCCAGCAGTGAAGGGGACTTCAATCCTCATCCAAGAGCGTGCCAGGGAGCGCATTTGTAGAGTGGTGGGCTGGTACAACTACTTACCAATGCTGCTGTGTGGGACTGACTGGAGGTAATAGTTTGGGAAGTTGGCCCCCAAGGATGTTTGAATATGTTCCCTACAATCTCCCGCTGGTTGAAAAACAGGCCTTACTCAGTCTTAAAAACAAATCTGAATTAACCATTAAACCGGCAGACAAAGGAGGTGGAATTGTCATCATGGACAATGAAAAATACGACTTCGAAATCAAACGACAACTTTCCAATGCGGCCCATTACCGCAAGCTCACATGCGATCCCCTTCCAGACATAAAGAAGAAGATACACCGCATTACCAAAGAAGCTCAAACTAACAATATCATTACCGCCAAAGAATTTGCCTTCCTTAACAATGCCCATCCACGCACACCCGTGATCTACGTCTTACCCAAAATCCACAAGGACCTTCAAAATCCCCCTGGCAGACCCATTGTGTCTGGTTGCGGTTCCATTCTGGAACCCCTGGGGAAATTCATAGACTCCATTATCAAAGAATTTGTCCCGCTCACTGACACTTTCATTCGAGACAGCATGGATCTCATTAAGACCATCGAAGACAGACCCTTTGACGTGGATACAGAATTGATGGCCGGTTTGGATATAGAATCTCTATACACAAACATCCCACACGAAGAAGGACTCCTAACTATTTTCGAACTACTGGAAAACAGACCGAAACCTACCCGGATCCCCACAGAATTTGTCATGGACCTACTACGCATCGCCCTAGAAAACAACTATTTTCTATACAAAAATGACTTCTATCTACAAATCAAAGGCGTATCAATGGGTGCATGTTTTGCCCCGAATTTTGCCATTCTCTTTGTTCATAAACTTGAGACTTCCCTTATACTTTCACCTACCAACCCATTTAGACATCAAATTTCCCTGTGGCGTAGATACATCGACGATGTTCTCCTACTTTGGAGAGGTTGCACCACCACTTTGAATTCCTTTGTTGATTGGTTGAACAACTGCCAAACCCATCTGAAATTCACATGTGAACAGACTACTAATGACCTGCCGTTCCTAGATCTGAACATACATGCAGAAGATGGTCTAATCGGGACATCATTATACCGGAAGCCTACCGAAAGAAACACACTGCTACACTACTCAAGCTACCACCCACGTGGCCTCAGGGACGGACTGCCATATGGACAATTTCTTCGCATCCGGAGAAACTGTAAATGGCGCAGAGACTTTTTCAAAGAATCTGAAATCCTATGCAAGAGACTCACAGACAGGGGCTACCCACGCAGATTAGTCTCAAGGGCTCGTAAGAGGGCTTGGTACTGCCATCGCGATCTTTTGCTGATGCCTCAGCCCAAAAAAACTAATTCCCGGATTCCAATTGTTTCCCAGTTTAGCCCTAGCAGTAACCAAGTCAAAAAAATTATCACACGGAACTGGACACTCTTGCGAACGAATAAATCTTTTCAGGAACCGCCCCTTTTTTCATACAAACGTGGCAACAATTTATCCAACCATCTGGTTCATGCCATCACTTGGCCCAACAACACGACCACTACAAATACCATCACTTCCAGCTGGGGTTTACAACCCATACTGGGTCATTACAAATGTCAATCATGTAGTGTTTGTGATCTTACAACCAACACCAAGGATTTTAAATTCAACAATCAATCGCATGCTCTGAAAACATTCACCAACTGTCGCTCACAGAATGTGATTTATGCCATCGAGTGCCCTTGCCATCTCATCTACATTGGACAAACAACACAGATGATTAAACAAAGAATCATCCAACATAAGAGCCGCATAAATTGTAAAACCATTACTGCACCACTGGTCTCACACTACCTAGAACGAAATCACAAAGCTCTGGACATGAAATGGCAAGTCATTGACCAGCCCCGCCTGCCTCCCAGAGGGGGCAATCTCCAAGCCCTCCTCAATAAAAGTGAATGCAAATGGATAACTCGCTGCAACTCAGTACACCAGGGCCTGAACACAATTGATGAGTGGAACAGTACCATCCACTACACCACCTGATCCAGTGCCCTAAATTGGCCACCTCATACCTGATCCAGTGCCCTAAATTGGCCCCCCCAGACTCTTGCCTCACCTCCTGGTGATGTCCGTCCTGATTAACCATGATGTTCACTTCTCTTTAATGTCAATTATTATTCATCCCTATGTATAACCCCTCGGTTATACACTATACACTTGTCCCGAATGCCAATTGTTATTCATTCCAATGTATATACCTGTTTGTTTATTAGTCCCTGCTTTTGACCATTTTGTTTGTAATATCCATATATCATGTCTCCCCTTCTTTCCTTTTTTCCCCAATGCCAATTTTACATTCCTTCCAAAAAAAACGCCTTCGGTTATTTAATTGTTCGTAATGTTGAAATTATCCCTTATCGAGGTTTTTTCTTGCCGTTCATACATTCATGTTCCGTCCAATTGTTTTCCTTCCAGACGGATTGTGGTCTCCATCCTTATCCCCGTGCTTAATCCAGCCTACATCTATTTATAAATTGGTTGTTGTCGACTCTTTTCTGACCAACTACTTGCATTGGTCCCCTTACCGTTTTCTCCCGCCCTCCCTCCGTGGCTTCCCTCCCTTCCCCTCTCGTACCCTCTTTCCCGTCTTTTCCAATACAACTTCCCAGCCTGTCATCTTTGGCCAATTCCACCGACCCTTGGTGTTCCTCCGTCTCCCAGGCCCCTCCCTCCCTGTCCGCCCCATCCCACCCGTTCGTTTCCCTTTCCTCCCCACTTAGCGTCCATAGTAACCGTTCCGCTTACACACCCCCTTAGTTTCCACTTCTGCCGACTCACGCTGTTCAACTTTTCCATTTCCTTCTGCCCCGTGCGTCCTTAGCAACCTCACCCTCGACACACCCATAGTCACCTGTTCCCCCTCCCTCCGCTCCTCACATCCAATGGACGACCTCCCCGTTTCCGCCAACTCCTCCCTCTTATAGGAGCCTTCACGGGTTGCACTGCAGACACTGATCGTCTCCTCGGTGAGCACACGTCCGTGGCTCCCCTGTTCCCTTTTGGATTTTTCCTTCTCCGGATTCATCGCATACCCGCTGCTCCAATCAGACGCCACCGCGCCTCCTGTTCACACCACTTCTGGTAAGCCTCCCCGCCCCCGTTTGCGCTCCCTTCCCGATCCTGTGCTTTTCACGCTAGTTACTCACTGCCGTTGATTCTTCCTTAGGTGGTGTCCCGAACCCCTGCATTCGTTGCCCGGCCTGCTTACCCTCTTCCCCCTGGTGAGTTTCCAGCTTCTTTTCTCCCTTTCTCCCATGGTTCCCTTCACAATTACCCTGACCCCATTTCTCTGGTCTTCAATAGACTTCGAGGCCAAGCCACTCTGCATTACCTGCCTTTACTGCGGAATTGCTCGCAGCATAACAACACCCCCTTCTCACGGTTGCGCTCACTACTCTTGCGCCAGGTATGCCTTTACACCTACCGTGACCCCCTCCTTCCCTTCCCCCCCCCCCTTTCCCTCCCCCCTCTTCCCTTCCTTCCCTTTCTCCCCCCCTCCCCTCTTTCTCTCCCCTTTTTTCTGATAGCCGCTCTGATACGCAATTTATTTTCCACAGAGCACCTCTGAAATAGGCAACCCAGGTCCTGAAGATGATCCTAAATTGACAGGATCGAAACGCCGTCGACCTTTACCCACCAGCCCAAAACACACTTGGCGCGTGCCGAACTGGTTCACTGAAATAATGGAAAATACCAATTATACCTTTGAGTAAATTGTTATGTGAACCTTTTAGCTGTATATATTGTACTTCCTTTTGCGGCGCCTGCTGTGGTTTATTCACGTTGTCACTTTCGCCGTTGTTTCACAAGCACGAGCACTTTTGTACACTCTCTACACTATGGTTGCCTGAGTATTTTTACTCTGCTGTGCTCTTATTATTATTGTATAAATATTCCTTGATCTTCTGAATATATGACGCCGATTGGCGCTTTGAAAAACATCTTTGAGCCTCCTCTCTTTTTTGCTTTTTGTAATGTCTTTTACATACCAACCAAAATAATTCCAATATATTCCTGCTGAGATATTGTTGCTATCATACTGCACGAGAATGGCGACATTATTTATACTGCTTTTAAAGGTTATGAAATGTGTTCCCTATGGTTTCTTCACAATCCTGAAATTATAAAAATAAAAAGAAGGATAACATACGTAAAGAACCTCACCTGCTACTTCTGTGAAATGAATGCAGACTGTTCCAGTAAGCATTATATGCATGCACAAATAAAAAAAAAATGTTCCCCCTTTTGCCGCCCTAGCCCTTTTGCCGCCCTAGGCAGCCGCCTAGTCTTTCCTAATGGTGGAAACGGCCCTGCGTTTATTCATTCCAGGTAGGCTTGGATGGTATTTTGCAATCCAAAGCTGCAATACTGTACCTAGAGTGATGAAAATCTTTTGTCATTTTTCAGTTCGACATGGATGGCACTGTGCATAATCTATGCCTAAAGACTTTTCTGCAAAACTGGTAAAATACCTTTTCACTTTTCTAGCTCAGTATGGATGGCACTGAACTATATCCTATGCTTAAAAACTCAGCTAGGACAACAGACATTTGAGGGTTCCTTACTTCCTTAATTCCTTTTTTGCATTATCTATGCCGCACTCCAAGACTACACAGTAATTGCTTTATTGCATAGGCTCCGAGGTGAAAAGCTGTTTTGTGTTTGCTTCTTGACACCGCATGACGCAAAAGTTCGTTCTCCCTGCCTGCCTGCGGCATCTTATTATTATTCTCTACCTTCACAGTTCTTTCACTTGTCACCCCTCTTTTCTCCTCCTTTTCCTCCAGGTGCACACATTATATTTCCATGTCTGACTTTCCAACGGATACTTGCTTGCTTTTTGTATCCTCGCCACCTTCCTTCCCATTTGTTATCTTCAATTGTTACCAATGTATCACCTCCATTTTAAAACTCCGGGGCCTTATTTACACAGAATTAATGCAGCGCAGTGCTGCATGCCATTTGGCTGCGCCACACTGCATTAATTCCGAAGCACATGGATGTATCACATATACAACAATATGACAGACCCCTTTGTTCTACCCAGCGCTGGTGCACAATTACCTGTCATGCCTGATACAGGCACCCTTGCACCATTGTCCAAGGATGCCTGCGTCATAGGGGTGATTGTTTATGTGCAGGAAGGTGTCCCTTCCTGCACATAAACAATCACAAGAGGTGATTTCCTCATTCTATGTGTGCTGCAGAATGCTCATGCATAGAAAGAGGAAAAAACCTAGGAGAAATTCATCCATTTCACCTCGTTGCACCTCCCTACACCTCCACTGGAGAGGCGTAGCATTCAAATGCATTTCCAGGTTACAATTCCTCTTGAATCTGGAAATGTGTCAGGTTCCATGGATGTTGCGTGGAACACTCACAGCAACACCCATGGAACGCCCCTTTCACGCAAAGTCCTGTGTGTAAAGGGGCCGTTTTTACAAGGGCAGGAAAAGCCACACAGGGTGGCTATTCGTCTCCTTATAAATATGGAACAGCAAAATGCGCCGCCAGTGCGTCACAAAAAGTGACGCACTGGCAGCACAAGGGGCATTTTCCCACCCATACATTGACCTGCAGTTCTCATTTGCTCTCTCCAATATTTGCACCTGTTGCTGGCTTAATTACTTCTTCTTCAGCTTGAAATTCCAGCTGAGGTGAAAACGTGCAGAACATCCATTTCAAACAAATTTAACCAAAGGGTTTCTTGAATAGCTCACATTGCTGACTCCACCCATTCTGGGCGTGTGAAATAAATTTAGGGTGTGGGATTGGGAACTGGTGAAAGGTGCCAGTTTAAGAGTATCAGCGTTTGAAGTCTTTTACAGTAATTTCAACTTTTCGCAAGAAATCTATATCCATTTACTACTGTACCTCTCTTCTTAGTTTGTCTACATAACGTGTATTTCTAAAGCGCATGGTCACCGGGAGGCATCTTGTTGCTAAATAACAGATGTTTCTTGTTACCCAACTCAATGGTACTCATTTTATCAACCTCAGATGGTTAAAAGGCTGAGTGGACATGCCAGGATTTGAACCTGTGACCATGAGGTCAAACACAGGCCCCTGAAGTGGATGTATTAGTCAAATGAGCCACCAGACCCGGCGTGGATGTTACTGTCTCTTTTGTGTCATGGCATACAGTATATTACCATAAACACAGTGTAAAAGGAAGGGTGAAAGTTGTGATTTCTAAGCTATATATGATGTGTATGGTGAGATGAGACGAAACAGGTCTACGAGTGTGGGGGCATTTAACACTTAATGTATTTAGGTTCACATTATAGAAGTGCCCTGGGACTGGGAGCATGCGTTTGAACCCTCTCTTTGTGCACTTTGATTGTGCAGCAGTTGCAGCTGGCATTTTGTGGCCTCTTCCCTTTACCAATGGTGCAGACATACATTATTTTTCTTCTATATATTTTTACATAGAGCATATCTGGCAGAAGGGTTTTCGACACTTTAGAAGAGAACCAGATTATCCTACAATGTTTTTAGACACGAGATCACCTGATGTGCCCAGAATTGCAGCATGCTAAGGTTCTGATTGGAACCTGCATCCCTATTTCCAGTGTAGAGAAACTTTAGCCGCAAGGCCACATCCCCTCTGCACAGTTCCACCTAAGCAATATTAAGGGAGTTTCCTCCCTTGGGTGGGGGCTTCATACCTTTGCCTGTTTGCAGATAAAATAATAGAAACACAGACACAAGGGCAGCAAACATTGGCAACGTCCATATTTCTGGCTTTGATATGATAATGCATGCCAATACAGGCATGCACAAATCCTCAAATAATATTTGTGCTGTGTCTCTGTGCAGTCTGCCACTTTCTGTGCCTCCTACATCTGGGCCATCTTTTTACAGATGCCCAACTTGCTTTGGAATGCACCAGATTACACAGTTATGTGGCAGAAAAAGTACTTGAATATTTGCAAATTCATGTGTTTGTATGATTAGGGACCATAATGTCAGATGATTATTTTGGGATTATATTTCCTGTCTGATTAAGGAACTATGGTTTCAATATCAGCCCTTTGCATGAGCAACCAATGAGATGGGGGTCATCAGCCCCTAATTTTGAAATGCAAAGTTCTATTTTTTGTGTGTGGTCCTGAAAGTGGATAATATTTCATCCAGAATGATGGCCAATGATGTACTACTGAATATTGACACAGCGATGTCATGGCAGAAGAATATAGAGGACTGCATATCAAAGGTCAAAATATTGAATAATAAGTGCATATAGGGCATAGATTTACTGTTCCTAATCTATGTATCTTGTATGTATATATATATATATATGCGCAGTAAGGTATGGAAAACCTACACTTACTCACCTGTCAATATGTTTTTTCAATAGTTTGTGCTCGCTATTCTGTCTAACCGATACTGTGGGTTTGATTTTCAGGGAGTACACCATAGAAAACACGCAGGGGGAAAGGGAACTAGAGCAAGTATACACAATACAAAAAGTATATCCGGACAACACAACAATTATTGTATACAAAACAATGTGCACAAATCAAACAAATTAAGCATGACAATATTGATTTTTTTTAATAGAAAAACTTTTAATCATTTTTTATTACTTTTATCAAAATGTATTTTACGGTGATAAATAGTTTATATTGTTAAAACCTTCAACACAAAGAGAATCATTATATCACAATTGTGTGTCCATGAAGCCAATCCATTTAACATAGGTATTTTGATATCCTTGTACATTGCACAGTCTAGACAAATGGCGAGATCCAATATGATCACAAAAAGTGAGAAGGCTAGCGCTAGGTTGGAACCCACTACGCATGTTTCGGCTGGGGTGCCTTCATCAGGAGACCGTCACAACATTCACTCAATGGAACACATGATACAAGAGAAAGAGAAAGGAAATATATGCACATGTAATTGTTGTTTGCCTGTAATTCACTGTTAGTAATTACTGACGTCTAAAATAGATCATCTACATTATTCGAGATTGAGTACGGTGGGATTGGGAAAAGTGCTTAAAAATCGTGTACCTCCAGCAACCATGTGAGGTATGGAAATTAAGTGCTTGTTTACATGCAAGTTTAGAGTAGTTACTAGAAGGTATGTCTCACCACAGAAGATGAAAGAAAATCAAAAGACGTAAACCAGAGTATGGTGGGTAAAAACTTTGTGATACTCCCTATATGTTAAGATTCATTACCATGTTTTAGTTTGTGCACTAAACATGCATCAGCAGTAATAACGTCCAAAATGTAGTATCCCTTGCTATTCCAGTGTTCATAACCATTATAGTAGGTAGCAGATGGCGAAATTACCTTTCACTGTGTGTAGAATGGCTGCAAAGAATATGGCCACTCTCACTTGTTTTGGCTTGTCGACCGAACTTTCTATTTAAAATAAAAATAAACCAAAGGAAGACCTTACTTAAAGTAAAAAGATGTTTGTACAGATCACTATTAGGGTTCAAAGATGCCCATAATGGTCTATGTTACCTGTATATTATCCTACAAAGATCTTCAATGAGTGGATCGTATACACTTGCTGTGTAATGGTATAGAGACGCTTATAGGAGCCAAATACTTAGAAAACACATCCAGGCTTTACACATCAAGTGCTTCTAAATTGAAAATAGAAACATCTTTGAAAATGGAAGTGCCAATTTCAAAGTTATGCCTGCCAAAATATTTATTTCCACAAATAAATGTACATTTAAATATTGCACAATATTTTGGCTTCTACAATATTCATGTTTTAGAATAATACATGGAAATGTAAATGGACAATTAAGACTTACATAGAGAAAAAAGGAACAAGAAAGTGAATGGTTTTCTAAGCATCACACCATGCAGTGAGTGGTAAAGGTCATATTAAAACTAGTCCTGGGCGGAGTTTGCGGAGTTCCGCTAGGCAGAACTCCGCAAAGTGACCAAGAAACTCCACTGTACTACGCGGAGTTCCGCAAGCAGCGGAGTGTGTTAGGTTGCGCTGTGTGCTGATTTTTAGCACCGGGTCTTTGTCCCACGCTGGAAAATCAGCGCGAATGGCTCCATGTGCAGCACAAGAGGGTGCTGCTTCTTTTTGCCGCTCAAGTAGATGTTCTACTCAAGTTGCAGCTTCCTCAACACGAGCGGCAGGTTTCTCCACGCGGGCCATCCGCAACTTCCTGCGTTGAAAAATCTCGCTAGGAATCGGTCTAGCGTCGCTATTTGGCGAGGGCGAGCGGGGAAAAAACTCCAGTTGGTGGAGCACAGTTTTTCTGAACTCCACTGAACTCCACGTGCTCTGCAGAGTGTGGAACACTCAGCAAACTCCGAGAACAGAGCGGAGTTCACCGCTCAGGCCTTAATTAAAACTGTGGTCAAAAATTAAGCTTACTGCATCTTTACCACTGTGCCTTTGTGTAAAAATAACTGAATGATATTCATGTGAGTCAGAAGTACACAGAAAGTTAAAAAATGTACATGAGTGTATTTCTAAAGCAAGGGTATGTCACATGATTGCTTATAAAGCAAAAGAATATGTAGCGCCAAGAAACTTCTTGAAAAAACTATTGAGCAGACATTGTGCTCCTTTCTGATTTCATACAATAATTCAGTCAAGTAGCTGTGCTATCCTTTCATGCGGATAAATTCTTGTAAAAGCTTTGAATTCTGCACTTTGTTCTCAGCCAGAACAATGGCAAAAAAAATGTTGTTAAGAAGAGAACAAAGAATGAGTCGAATGAGTAGAAATTTAAAAGAGTTTCCAGGAATTATGTCAACACAATGTATAATTAGCAGAACAGTTTGAGCATTGCACAGATATCTCATCACAGCATCTCTATTCTTACTTGGCCGCATGAAATAATACACTGTTGTTAGATTCCCAGAAATAAAATACATTTCTGACATGAGAATTTCAGCAGCATTCAAAAAATATAATATATTATAATTTGCTTTCTGTTCAATATTACCTTAGTGAAAACATTCTTTATGATTAATATTTTCCCCTCCGCTATACATAATATGGGTAGGACCATATTACAAATGCTTGTTTATCATACATTCTGGGTTGTAAATCAACAACAGGTTTTTTTTCATCTCTAACTCTTAGCAAATTAGTTTTATTCTTGTTTTTTTTTGCCGAAGAACTACCATGTGCAATGGAAACTTCAGCAGCCCTCTTACTAATAAGCTTACCAGCTTGGTATTTCAGAATTACATTTTGCACCCAGTCTAAACGGTGCATTACAATATTTGCAAGACAAAAAGCATAATACTATCCAACTGATGGAATAAAGCAGGCCTTGATTTAAAATCTCCACCTCTGATTTACAGATGAGGGGTAGATGAAGATCCAGCACTTGCCAGGTAAGTAAATGGCCGTGGTACCCACCTGCAAGTATTAACAGCTGCGGACATGGTTGAGTGACTTGTGGAAGAGTGACATGATATCCCATCTCAGCTTTGAGTTGCTAGTCGTGTTCTACACTCCTTCCCCGTGTTCCTCAGATATTACCATTGGATTCTCCTTGTGACCTATCAGATAGGCAAAGCCAACCATATGAAAACCCTCAGAAGTCCTAACACTCTCCGAGGGGCACGCGGTTCGCTGTTACCCATGAACCTGGAGAATAGGAGACATTTTTGAGGTACCCTT